>NW_024063268.1:0-2400000 GCF_006381635.1 Hibiscus syriacus
AAATGGACTTCAAAACCACTTTCCTTAATGGAAAACTTGAAGTGGATATGTATATGACACAACCAGAAGGTGTTGTCATTCCAGGAAATGCTGGAAAGGTTTGGAAGCTAAAGAGGTCTATTTATGGACTAAAACAAGCTTCTCGAAGCTGGAATCTTTGTTTCAATGATGCAATCAAAGTGTTTGGTTTTATCAGAAATGAAGATGATCCTTGTATTTATAATAAGGCTAGTGGGAGCATTGTTTTTTCCTAATCTTGTATGTAGATGACATACTCATCATAGGAAATGATATACCTACTTTACAGTCTGTTAAGACTTGGTTAGGTAGTTGTTTTTCTATGAAAGATTTGGTTGAGAAAGCGTATATCTTAGGAGTTAAGATCTATAGAGATAGATCAAGATTACTTCTAGGTCTGAGTCAAAGTATATATATAGACAAAGTGCTGAAAAGGTTCAGTATAGATCCAAGAAAGGATTTTTGCCTATGAGACATGGCATTTCTCTTTTGAAGGAAATACGTCCTTCAACTCCATAAGAGAGAGAACGGATGAATAAGATTCCATATGCTTTGGCTATTGGTTCTATAATGTATGCCATGATATATACTCGACCAGATGTATCGTATGCTTTAAGCATGACGAGTCGGTATCAAGCAAACCCTGGTGAAAATCATTGGGTTACGGTTAAAAATATCCTTAAGTACTTAAGAAGATCTAAAGATAAATTTCTTGTTTATGGATGGCAGTAAGAGCTTAATGTAAAAGGTTATACTGATGCCAGCTTCCAAACTTACAAGGATGACTCACGATCGCAATCGAGTTTTATGTTTTCTCTCAATTGAGGTGCTATGAGCTGGAAAAGTTTGAAGCAAGACACAGTAGTTGATTCTACAACAGAGGTTGAATACATTGCAGTCAGTGAAGTAGCAAAAGAGACTGTTTGGATCAAGAAGTTCATATTGGAATTAGGGGTTATTCCCAGCATATCAGATGTTGTAGAACTTTGTTGCGACAATAATGGAGCCATTACATAAAAAAAGGAACCCATATGTCATTTTGAGAGATCATAGATCGAGGAGATGTGGAAATATGTATAGTACACACGGATGACAACATTGATGATCCCTTGAAGAAACCTCTTACACAGCAGAGGCATGATCGTCACACTGAGTCACTCGGTATTAGATATGTGAGTGATTGGTCTTAGTGCTAGTGGGATATTGTTAGAGTATACCCAAAGACTAATCATATGATGATTGTAATAATATATTTATTTATCGATTTTATTGAATAAAGGCATTGCCAATATTATTTTCAATTATATGTCTTTGTTTAACATAAACAGAAAGATAATAAAGTCCATATAATGACATAATTGTTATTATTAAAATATCCCTACTCAAGTATTATTATAGGCATGGACAATAATAATACCCTTAAGACTAAAATGTTATTGATTGATGACAATGAGTTGTCATGGACATAGAGATGTCAAAATTGATACATGATTACATTGTTAGAGAACAATGTATTGGATTGACCCACCATGAGCATATGTCTTGGATTATTATGTGATAGTCATAACATTGCTCATGGTGATAACTATATGTATGATCCTCAGACTTGAGATCAATACTATCCCAACACATATTGTTGTATGTTTTGATGCAGTTAAACAAGCTCCAAAACTGGTTGCTCTATAAAGACTGTTATTGAATATATCTCAATATATGTAGTGGGTGTATATGATCAAGATATGATTTGTCCTTCCTACATAATAGGAAATATATCAAAGGCCACTTGATTGAGTGAGACTAGAAACTTATGGCCATGATCGAATAAGTTGATTTGAGATATCACAAACTATTTGTTAATTAAATTCTACTCTAGATATCAAGAAATAATAGATGGGCTATACAAGTGTGACTATTCCAAGACTTGTGCCTATTCTAGATATAAAGGACATAAGGATGTAATTTATAAAAGAGTTAATCACCAAGATGATATGCTGAATCATATTTTCTTGTAGCTTAGGTGACAATGATATATTGCTAGATGTCACATTGTATGTAATTTTAGAATTGTTCTAATAATTACTGCTAACGTTACAAGAACCTACAGGGTCACACCCTATGATTGAAATGAGAAAAGATGTACAATTTGTTGTACGTTACTAAAATATATCTAAACTTAAGATATGTATATTTGATATACATATGAATTTAATTATCCCGAATATATTAAGTAAGCATTAAAAGAATGTAATTTAGATTACAACTCTTTTAATTGATATATATAATTCAGAAATAATTAAATAAGTTTTTTTAAAATAAATATTAAAGATTGTAATTCTGATTATATGTCTTTAATGTATATTTAAGTTGAATTAATTAAATAATATTTTATTTATTAATTCGAAACAACTTTAACACCCTAAGATGTTAGGGTAATGGATATAAAATGGGTGTGTTAGGTCTAGCATCCATTTTACAACACACATAATCTTCAACCGTTTTTTCTCAAAACAATTTTGGGGAAAAAAATATTGATCTCAATCGGGTGAATTGAGTAGAGGCTGAGACGTGATTCTGTGGAGGCTTACGATTCGAACTGATCGACACCACCATCAACCGGTGTCGTCCTTGCTGTATTTCAAGAAACCCGATGTAAGTATTCGTATCCCTTCCTTCTGATTTTGGTTATACGTACTTGGATCGCTGGTAAACCGTCGAGTTTTATTTCCGCTGCACCGTGGGGTGTGCTGACTTTCCCAACAGTATCATTACCAAGGGTATAGTATCGATAATTCCCATAGGGGTATGATACCGGGGTATTTTTCAAAACATCGTAAGTAATTTTGGTATTGATACTCAATTTGGTATCCATACTGAAGAAGGCGAGTATCGATACTCATTGGGGTATCAATACTGAGAAGGACAAGTATCGATATTCCCAGATGAGTATCAATACTGAGTCTAATTTTCAAACATCAAAGATATGTTTGGTACCTATACTCAGGGAGGTATCGATACTACTGGGAAGGGAAGTATCAATACCCAAGGGGGACTATCGGTACCATCATGTTTGTTTGGGCCATATAATTAGTTTAGATAGTTGAGTGATATTGGGATTTTATCGAGAAGGGAAACTTTACAAATGTAATCCTTAGTAATTTTGTGATAACATAAGGTCTGAATGAGGTAAGATTCTATAAGACTTATGCCCTTGTTTGATGCTTAGGAAATGATGAGGACGTTCGAGTTACTTGAGTGATGTTGTATTTTAGGATGGGATCATCAGCATATATCCAAACTAGTGTTGTGAACTTTAAATTGTTAGTTGGATGAAGGTTCGATGGTAAGTGGCCCACCGATATCCTGGGTACTTTAAAAGAGTAGACTAGCCAAGTGAGAGTCCGATGCCATGTGACCCGGACTTAGCTCAAGGCTTAGGAAAATGCTGATCCTATGTGACCCAGGTCTCGCCTATGGTTCTCTAGTAAACAAAGAGGGTTGTGAGTTTCATGATACTAAGTTATCCCGAGCTACACCATGATGCTTACTCTTGTTGTTAGTTATTCTAAACAAGCATTCATAACCATACCTATAGCATGCTTGCTTGTTTAACGCATGTAATATAGTTTGGTTATTTGTATGGTACTAAGCTTGTGAAGCTCAGCGTATGGAATGTGTTTCTGTGCGTAGGTTCTTAGGTGTCAGTCAAGGAGCACATATCCAGATATCAGATTTCCAAACTTGATTATCCTATCAAAGTACGTCTTGTGTATTGTAGAAGGCATGTACTACCATAGAACCTTGTTATTATTTGATTTGTAAACTATATTTTGTACTAATATATTTTGGAGACTAAATTTTAGAGTTCCCTATATTTTTAATATTATATTTTGTATACGTATAATAATTGGTGTAATTCTCATAATTTATGAATGTTAAATTGGTCAGTGAATTCAAAAAATGGTTAGACACTTAGGTGGTTCTGTGTGACACTCTAATCATCTAGACTTCGGTTTGAATCAATAATACCCCAAATCTTGGTTAATGACCAAAACATAAGTTTTGAAAGTTTAGTGGTCAAAGTATAAAATTAGAAAAATTTTAGGGACCTAAGTGAATATTCCCAAAAAATTATTCCATAAATTTATATTTTACTCTTGAGAGCAGGGTTTATGAAAATCAGATTCTTGATTCAGAAATTTTATTAAAAACTAGAAAGGGTTAAAGTCTAGTAAAAATTCAGTAAATCGGATTGAATAAATATTTTGAGAAAATTTGAAGGATGATAAATTATATTTAAAAATATTATTTCATCATTTTAAAATGATGGAAAATAATATAAATCATCAGATTTGAGAATTTATTTCCATGCTCAATTTGGATCGTTGGATTTAAGTGACAAGATTGAAGTTTTTGAAAAGTTGCATGCATAAAATGGTAAAGACGTAAAATATGTTGTTCATCTTTGACTTTTGAAATATGATAAGGGTTTTTTGGCATAGTTTTATGGTAATTATAAGGTTTCGTTAAGGGTAAAATGATCTTTTCCCAATTAAATAAATTTAATATTAATTTAAGCTTAAGAAGGATAAATTAACATGAAATTACTTAGAAATTTCATGTAATCTTCCCCATTTTTAGATCCTAGCCGTGAACCCCATCCTAAGGTAAGAGAAAATTTCTTTTAGATTTTTGAGCAATTTCCTTTGGATTTTGGATCGAGCCGTGAAATAGAAAATTGTTCAATTCGAAAAACGTTATAATTTGGTACCATTTATGAATGCTAATCTTGCTTATGTTAAGAGATCCCAAATCCTAAGGTTTATGTTAATATTAAATTTTATGAAAATGATGATAGATTTTTATGTTTTTGAGGTTGTAGAATCATTTCCAAGGTTGTTTAATGATTAAAACATGCTCAAACCTCTTAGAAATGATATTGGTATTTTCATTCTAACCTTAAAATTTTTGGGGAAGTTTGCATTTTGACAAAATTTGATTAGGGGTTTAATTGTAGAGTTTAAAATTTTGAATGGAGGTTGATTTCATGCTCGAATCGAATCGAAATTGAGTAAAAATCAAGAGAACCATAGTCTTGGGTACTTGAAGTATTCAACCTTGGCTTTAGAGGATGATTAAAATTATGTAGGGGCCGGAAATGATGTAGGAAGTATTCTAAAAGCCTTAGAAAAATTTGGGGACCATTTTGTACTTTTATGAAAGGTGGGGGACCTATTCGTCTATTATGAAAAACTTGTGGGTGATGTGTAACTGTTCAAAAGTTGTTGTACCTTTCTGGAAATTACTTTTTAAGTGTTGGGATTTAAGTTAGAATGTGAAATTGGATCATTTTGGAAGTTTGGTAAGTTAGGTGATTAGTATGGAAATTTTTAATAGTTTGAGGGCTTTAAAGATGATATTGTAATTGTTAATGTACTTGTATTGTTATTATTTCAATGCTGGAATTTTAGTTTTGAAATTCAAGTGAGTAAAATGATAAAGGACCATTTTACATAAATCAGAAAAGTTGGTGCCAATATTAAATAAATTCATAAATATTTAATTATTTTGATATCGAATAAGTTTCGAATATATCTTATGGATTGTTTTTATTGGAATTTATGTTAGTACAATACTAACATATGTTTCAATATGGATTTTAATTAATTAGTTGGTGCCAATACTAACATATGTTTCAAAGGTAAAGGCCTAATAGAATACCTATAGAGCAACCTACAAGAGAAAGAACCCTTTATCGTTGAAAGTGAAGATGACGGGATTGTTAATGATGTTCCCTCTCATGCACCAATACCACCGACAGTCTCAACACCAAAGATACAGTGTCGGTTAAAGTGAACTGCTACTCGAGTGTGAAACTCTCCACATAAGGAGTCTGATAAAGATAGGCCACATCCCACCACAACTAAATTTGACCAACCCATTGTTACAGTAAAAAATAGATGCGTCAAGCACATGGTGCATAAGTCAACCCACAACCGAAGTAGATGTTAGTCAAGGAACCTTGAATTGTATTGAATTCCATTTCATTTACTTTAGTTTTAATTTAGTTTTCATGCATTGAGGTAGTGTTCATAGTTATTCATTTGCATTCATAGTAGTAAGCATAATTTTTCTATGGTATTTGTGTTATATGAAGGTAGTTTTGTGAATAAATTGATGATATATGATGATAAAAAATTGTATGGTTGTAAATTGAATGTATATGATTGTTGCCATTTCTAGAATTGACTATAGGATTTGATTCTTTGTGATTGAATATATACATGATTGCATGTTTTCTATGCTTAAAAGTTTTAGGAATTTTTATGAAAGAACTCTTGCATGCCTTAGTATGAATTGAACTCGGTGAATATGAATGATAAATAAAAAAAGTTAAAGGCTTATATTAAACTCCCTAATGTGTACTTATTGTTTGGAATTATCTATAAATGTCAAAGTATTAACTGTTAGGGACTCTCTACGCTACATTGTTTGCCTAGAAACCCCCTTTAATTAATCGTATCAATAACATATGAGTGAATGAAAGTCTTCAAGGGATGGCTCTACATAATAAGTTCGGGAATGGAGTATTTACTCCACTTCATATTCAATTATAAGACAGTAGGTATGATGAGCTGAAACCCCTTAAAACAATGTAAATTTGTTAAAGTAATGGAAATAAATTAGTTCTTAAATATTAAACAAATACTAAGGTAGAACTAGAGAACTTACTTAGAAACTTTCAAAAATTATTAGGCATAGACTGCATGCAATTACGCACACTCATACAAAGAATCTAGTCTTAGGGAAAAGTCCTTAAAATCTTGATATGTCTAGCATGTTGAAGTCAATTATTTTTTTAGGACTGAAACTTTTCCATAACCTTTCTTTATGTTGAAATATGCCATAGCAGTTTAATTGTTGACTACTACTCATTGATTGACGACAAGTAACAACTTAAGTTTAGGGGTGTGTTAATCCCTAAAAAGAGTATATTTCATGCCTTTTTCCTTAGGTTATTGTTTGATTTCAAGTTCATTTAGTTGCATATAGTTTCATAATTCATGCATGTGGTGGAGTTTTCTTATTAAGCTTAATTTGCTCATAAAATGGTGTTGTTATATTGGAAGCGTAGTGCTTTGATGTTGTGTTGTGCAAGACAAGGAAAATTGTTGCGAGATTAATTTTTGTTGCCATATTTTTGACGTATGTTGAGAAGCAGAAAAGTACAAAAAGAAGATATTTGTTTGGCCTTGCACGTGAACCCACTTGTCAGCTATGCCCCGGACATGAATGGAATCATTTTTAGGGCACACAAAGAATTAAATGAACAAAACCCTAAGTACACCCAGAATATAAAGCAAATGACACTCACATTTAAGGCATAATGGATTTTACGAGATAAGAGAGAGAGAAGAAAACCACTTTTCTTACTCACTTTCTTTGTGGATACATCTATTGTAGAAGCTAAAAGGAAATATTGAACTGGACTTTCATAGAAGCCAGCAAGCTTGAGGCGGTTCATGGTAGCTCACGGCACACAAGAGCTTCTTCTCCCTTTAGATGCTATTTTGTTTCTCATTATTTCTCACCATAGGTTGTATTTCACAAATGATTATGGATGTTATTTACCTAGCCATGAACTAACTTAGCTTGGCTTGGGTTTATTATGGATGATTATGACTATTTTAATGAATGTTGAAGCCTTTTCAATTTAATACTTGTTTTGTTCACTGTTTTATTTGCTTAGATTACTAAGAACTTTCGAGATTTAGCTTTAACCTATGTTTGATGCTTGATACTCGAGGGATTTAAATGTAGATCTAAGTGGACAATGGAGTTGAGTTAGGAAGCAAAACCAAACTCACCTTAGAGATAATGATATTGTTTCAACAACTAAAATGAGTAGGTCTTCATGGATAGTTACTTGCTAGGGTTTACGCAGAGATGTATTGTTTTAGAATTTTCATCATTGTCAGTTTCTTACTAGAGATAGTTTAGAAACAATTTAGTGAATTGTGTCGAGTAATGTATTAAGGGAAGATGTTAGCCATTTCTTTAAGAAAAGTCATAGGATTCCACAGTAAACCCAACTTTTTATTCTTCTTGAGTCGTTAGCACGTGTGAGGTATCGTATCATTATATTAACTTGCCACTCCTATTCACATAATTCTTTTTCTATAACACATATTTAATTCCTTTTTGCTTCAACAATATTTTCCTTGTTCATATCACTTGACATACAATATTTGTTTATATTTCGAGTGCATATTCTCTACTTAAATTCCCTCCAATCCTTGTCGAAATGATTTCACTGATCACTTTATTACTTGAGCGATGTGTATACTTGCACAGTTTGTGAATCACATTACACACGTAACACCTTGCGTTATTGATACCCTCCGTTGGTACTGATACCAGAAATACATTTAATACTCTGAGAATACCTTATAGTATTAATACCCTTAGGTGGAGTATCGATACTTCTATATTAGGGTATTGATAATAATTTGGGTTCGATGTTTCAGAAAATAAATTAGTATTGATACTCTTACTAAGAGTATCGATACTTTTGTTTTTTCTCGAACAGATACTCCTGAATGAATAATAACAAATTTCGCTACTGGAATTGTGACATGATGGTACCGATAGTCCACCCTTGAGTATCGATACTCGATGAACAATATTGATACCCTATGAACTGGGTATTGATACTACCCAACTCAAACCCCTTTGTTTTGGCTATCTTAAGAATAGTATCGACACTGCTCATTCAGTACCAATACTTAAACCCAAAAATACTTTTTTACACGACTTTGTCACCCCACTCAACCCTTAAGCCCCTAATTATTAATAAATTTTAAAATTCGGACAATCAATTCGAGTAATCAGACATCTTATGCGAAAACTCGACTCGAATTGCTCCCTAATTAAACTAAAGAGTCATCCTAATTTCTAAATTTCATTCGAATATTAATCTAATTTAAAACTAAATCTAAGAAAATAAACCTATGAAATATCAATACAAATAAAAAACATAATTAAAATAATTAAAACAACAAATAAAAATAAAACAGTAAAAAACATAAAATAAAAGTAAAAATAAAACAAGTACAAGGACATAATTGCATAAATATAAAATAACAATGACTAAAATGAAAGAAAATAAAAGTTAGTAACTAAATAAGAAATAAATAGTGACCAAAATGCAAAAATAAAATTAACAATAGCTAAATTAGAAACTAACATTGACTAAATTAAAATAAAACAAAATAGAATAATAAGATTGCAATAAACTAGAAATGAATGGTCTAGTGACCAAAATATAAAAACATGACAAAGTTTGGGGGACTAAAAAATGAATAAACCAAAAATTTAAAGCATGCATAGTAGAAAGGTAAAATATCAATTGTGGTCCCTACAGAGACCAAAATACAAAAATACATCAAAGTTTAAGGGATTTATGACACAATTTACCCCTAAATTCCTCCTATATATAACCCATTTTTTTGTTTTTTAACTCATTCTCCCCTTTCCCTCGACCGACAATGGGTTGGCCACCCCTAGCCAGCTCCGGAAGTCGTCCGGCCACCGCAACAGTTGTCATATGCGGTGGCTGAAAACACTTAAACGACCCCAAAAACACCCCGAGCCTAGATCTAGCCTCATAAAGCCTATACTAGGGCCTAGAGCCACCGAAAACCCCTTAGAAATACCCAAAATTAACCCTAGATCGTTCGGTGAACCTTACAATGACATTGGTAAGATCCGAACCTCTACTTATTTTTTGTATTATTGTTGCTGGCTAGTTGCGATTATATTCAGAAATAGAAAGAAAAAAAAACTATATTTACTCCTTATTCGAACATACAAGGCTTGGTTTTTTAGAAAAAAAATCACATATTTTTTTAAGAAAACCTTATATAATACAGACTATATTCAAACCAAAAAAACTTTTTTATTACTAGATTCAAAATTAACAGGAAAAAAACTAGAAATAAGCTTATTCGAATAATTTAAAAAAGGGTAGATAACCTTTGGAATATGTTATTTCTTGAACAAGATATTATAATATTTTTTCAGGATTTTTCTATCTTGTTTACATATTTTTTTGTTGGGTTAAATACCCATTTCTATCTGAAAAAAATGACATTGCTATTTTGTTTTCTTCCTCCTTGTTTTGCAGGGTGGCGTGGAGAGGACTTGGTGTGCATGGGTGGCTTCTTCTTCGGTTGGGGCAAGAGCAGGTGGCTCCTGGTTGGGAGGGGGAAAGGTGGGTTTTGATTAGGTAATTTGGGGCTAGTTACACCTGGGTTGGGTTTAGTTTGGACCTGGTTCGGGTCTAGTTTGGGGGTCAGGTTTTGAATTTTGGGCTTGAGGCCTAGTTATAAACATGTAAATGGGTTTAATTTGGGATTTTGTTTGGTTTAGGGTGTAAATGTGATTTTAGGCTATTTTTTAAAAGGGGTTATGTTTAGTTGGGTTTGGTTTGTAAATAAAATGTAAATATTTGGAGAAAAACGGTGATTGCAGCTGCCCATCTTTGCTCATTGCAGTGAAACGAGAATGGACCAAAGATAATAAAGCACCATTTTTTATCTTGGTCTCCTATTGTCATGGAGCGAACTCTTCACTAAGAATTTCAATTCTGTGAAATTCGTTGAGTCCTTGCTACAAATGATGTTATCTTTGCTTTGTTATCTTGGTTGAGTCCTCGTCTTCAATTCTTCAAGCTACGGGTTCTTTTCATCATAATCCTTCCACTGGAAATGTTGATCCCTTGAGTGATGCGTTGCTTTTTTGAAGTGTTACTGATTCAACTCCATATGTGATGAATCGAGTATCGAAAATGTTGAAAACATCCTACCCGAAGGTCTTATGGATAGTCCGAAGGTCTTATCATCTTGCTCAAAAGACTTATAAATGGTCCGAAGGACTTATGCATCATGCTCGAAAGACTTACTGATTGCCCGAAGGACATACTCATAAAGAAACACTTGAAAATCAAGCTTAGTTCTTAGTTGTCATCAAGAACCCCTACATATTAGGCTTAGCTTCCTTTTAAAAACTCTTTGGAGATAATCATCAAGAAACCCCCTGAAAATCAGGCTTAGTTTCTAAAAACTCATTTGAAATCATCCTTTCCGAAGGTCTTATGGATGGCCCGAATGACTTATCATCTTGCTCGAAAGACTTATAGATGACCCGACGGATTTAAGCATCATTCTCGAAAGACTTGTTGATGCCCTGAAGGACTTACTCATCAAGAAACCTTTGAAAATTAAGCTTAGTTTCTTAGTTGTCATCAAGGAACCCCTACATATTAGGCTTAGCTTTCTTTTAAAATCTCTTTGGAGATAATCAAGGTTAATTTCTTTAAAAATTCTTTTGAAAATATTATGTTGTTTGGGTAACGTGCCTCCACATCGAAGTAATGATTCTTCTTGGATTGGGCTCCTCAATTCTTGAGGTTCTGCCTATCGGAATATAATTCCCTTCATTCAAGGCTTGAATTCTGTCTTTTTCTTTCTTTTTTTCTTGAAAAATCTGTAAAGATATGCTTTGATGCATGTGAATGTAATGCATATGTATCTAAATGTAATGCATGAATTTCTTATATGCGTAAATGTTTATCAGTAAGCCTATTTTAACTTCTAAATGGATATCTCATCGTCTTCTTCACTTGATCACTCTTATTCGGAGTCTACCCCCAATATCAACATGGTCAAACTAATCATATTGAGCAATCATGTCTCTCTCATATTCTATCTTTTGTCTTGCTTTTTCAACATGATTCTAGAAGAAGTGTTTCCTCCCTTGAATTCTAATTGTGATCAGGTAGATGATTGGGCACCTTACACGTCTTTGACTCAATTTTTCAATCAAAATTGTTTCTCAAGAGTCCTTGGCTAACTACAGTGTGAATGGTTCAATTCAAGGTAATCTCTTTTTGTTTTCATTCTTCCCTTGGCACTTTAATCGGCCCATCTTATTCATCATGTCTATTTGATTCGAATCATGTTATCTTAACTACATCTAGTTTTAGTAATGCTCCACTGTATGTACTCATGGCTCTCTTTCTGCCAAAATTTTAATCTTGAATGGTTTCAATCTTGTGTCGCTCATCGACAATGTTATCAAATATCTTGAGGGCTTCTCTTCATGTTGCCACAATTATATGGACCCTTAAAAAGTGATCATAATTGTCTTCATTTCATTATTGAGCTGGGATATGTGTCATCTTCAACTAAGGCGATTATATTCTTTTGACAATGTCACAATGAAGTGTTAGAGGTTATATCCTCTAGTCCTTATGATGTCTCAGATTATTGGCTTTTAAGAAATGCTTTAGTGTTTTGGTATTGTTTGTTTTTTCTCCAGTTGGGGCAGAATGAGGCTCACCAGCTTCTAAGACATTCTTTTCTTGAGATTGTCCAGTTTGAAAATGTTTTTTCCTTTTCTTTTATTAAAAAAATGTTGAATAAAATTCAAAAGTGTTGTCATTTTCTTCCGGTTCACAATCAAAACAAATTCTAGAACAAGAGTTCACTGAATATCAAATAAGTCAAATTTTCTTTTAATCCTTCAAAAATTATATACATTTGAAAAGTGTAAATATTAATGTTGATATAAGGCTTAAGCTGACCTGGGAAGGTAATGTGTTTCAGGTTAATTTGGGGAGGTAATGTGTTCAAGTCAGCTTTTTGCGTCCTTGATTTTGGAGTTTTATTGATATGATGAAGCAGCCGTCAAGTTTCTCTTCTGGAAATGTTTACTGGTTCTCAGCCCTCGCAAGCGTCTTTGGACTGTGCAATGCTTTATCAAGAGATGTATAGGATCGTCCTTCTGTACAGTGGTTAATAATCTTCGTGTTCGAGCTACATTTTCAGGTTTGCAACTTGAATTCTCCTTTGGTTTCAAGACATCATCTAAAATTTTACGTATTGAACCCTTATTTTATTATTTTTCCCTATCATGCATTAAAAATTTTAGAAAACTAATTTTTACAAATAAAATTAATCCTGAGGGATGAAATGAAATCTGAAAATAGTCTCTCCACTTAGAAATCCATGTATGATTAGAAGGGACTTTTTTAGGCACGTAACGTAGTCTAGGGCTCACGGTTATGAAAGAATAGGATAAATAGGTCCAAACAAGTGTTTAAGGGTTAACGAATCAAGGATCAATTCATCATGTTGTCTTCAATCTTATCTTGCTTGACTTGAATCTGCTTATGTGTCTTTTATTCTCTTTTTATTTTCCTTTGGTGTTTCATGATCTTTGGGTTAATAGATTTGAGCCATTCGTCTTGAAGTATTTGATCGTTTTTCTTTCTTTTTTATTATTTTTTCTCTTTTTCTCTTTTTATGTTTTTTCTTTCTTTTTCCTTTTTTTCTCTTTTTTTATTTTCTTTATTTTCTATCTTTTTTCCCTTTTTTTGCTATATTTTTCTTCTTTCTCTATGTTATCAACTTGATTTGATCTTTGAGCGCTTCATATTTGGTCTACCTTGCGGTATCTTGTTATTTCTCACTTTATTTCATCATGTTTTCCTTCTGTAGAAAATCTGGATTGATGATATTCGCTCATGCGAGCAGATGTCCTTCACCTTTGCCCCCGATGTGGAGGGTGATCCTTGGTTAGGATTGAATCAGAAGAAAAAAATACTATATGCTTAAAAGGGGACAACAAGGGATATATATATATATGAAACTATAAATGAAACAAAGTTGTTCATCATCATATCATACATAGAAGTCTTTGTAAAAGAGGTATACCCACGGGATGAGTATTTAGGATTAACCTTTATTTACATGAAAACAATATAATTAATGCATGATAAAATGCTTTCATTTATTTCTTCTTCATCTTCTATTTGCTCCTAGTATGCCCCCAGTTATTCGAATTCTCAAAAACTTGATCCGCAACACTTCATCTTAGGAGATCACACTGCTAAAAGCGTATCTCATAACTGATATACGGATAGGCAATTTTAGGATACTTTCCAGAGATACTTTATCAGACCCATACAAGGAAGCCCAATGCTCCTCGTGAGGTGTGATGTTTCTCCCTACTTAGGTAAATCGGGTTTGAGCTCGAGTTTATAGCTATGATATGCAACAGTCCTACATAAATTCACAGAAGTATAAGCATTGACCATAGAGAACATCTCTTTTTTTTTCTTTTGAAAAATCATAATGAACTGTAAATTAAAATAAGATCGAACTCATAATTTCCAAAATAGTAAATATAGGGTAACCAACTCGTGGCTCGACTCTCAATTTTTTTTAAAAACACAAGTCCCCAGTGGAGTCGCCAAGCTGTCGATACCATTTTTCGCAAGGCGAGGAAAAACCGATACAGACTCGGGGGTTTTCTCTTTGAAAAGAGTTTTCGAAATGTGAGGATTCGCCACCAATCATTTAAGGTGTGATTGGGAGACCATAAAAACCGAGGATTTTAATAAAAACATTTTATTTTTATTAAAATACCAAGTTTCAAGGTCTGCGAAAATCCAAAAAATGGGTTCCGGAGTCAATTACGTGTGAGGAATGATTAGTACCCTCACAAGTTCCCAAAACTTGGTACCTAGTTGATTACCCTATATTTAAAACCAAAAAATTTGAGTTTGATCTTTATTTCATTTGAAAATCACTATGGATACAAAGTTGAAAAGGGTATTCGTTTATTGAGACCGATAGCATTCGCTCTCAAGCGTAAATGCGGGATATCAACTATTATGTCTAATAAATGAATATTGCCTCGTATTTAGAAAATCATGATGTGGTCTTTGAAAAGAATGTCGACCTATTTTGGGAATCACCAGTAGTTGCCCCTTGAGCATATTTGCGGGAGATATACTATTAATTCCCTAAGAAGTGAACATTGCCTTAGGGTTACAAAATTTATTTATCCTAATTAAACTAAAGGTAAATTAAGATTTTTTCTAGCTTAAATTGTCAAATTATGAAATTAAAGGACCTAGAGGCACAAATCCAGAAGTATAGGTTCTAATATTAATCCTATAGGCAGAAATTATTGAATTGAATAACTGAGATGGTCCCTCAAGCATTAACGCGAAGGCCGACTCGAATGATCCCCTTAATTAAAAGACTAGTTTTAAATCTAATCTAAAATGGAAGCTCTATTTAACCTATTTAATTATGTCAAAATTAAAACTTTAATCAAAGTTTGAGGACTAAAAGGGTCGAGTTCTAAATATATCGATTTCTAAAAGAGTTAAAAGCTTAAGGACCTAAATTAATAATTTCTAAAGTTAAGGACTAATTAACAACCTAATTTTTCTAAACTATTAAACTTAAAGCTTTTTAGAAAATACTAATTATTAAAAAAAATTAAAATTCAAAAAAATCTATTTGAGTAATCGGGCATCTTATGATAAAACTCGACTCGAATTACACCCTAATTAAACTAAAGTGTCGTCCTAATTTCTAAATTTCATTCGAATATTAATCTATTTTAAAACTAAATCTAGGAAAAAAAAACCTATGAAATATCAATACAACTAAAAAGAACATAATTAAAATAATTAAAACAACAAATAAAAAATAAAAAAATAAAAAAATAAAAAAATAAAAAAAGTAAAAAACAACATAAAATAAAAATAAAAAATAAAACAAGTACAAGGACATAATTGCATAAATATAAAATAACAATGAATAAAATGCAATAAAATAAAAGTTAGTAAATGAGAACTGAACAGTGACCAAAATGCAAAAATTAAAATAACAGTAGCTAAATCAGAAACTTACAGTGACTAAATTAAAATAAAACAAAATATATAATAAAAAAATTACAATAAAGTAGAAACGAAAGGTCCTATGACCAAAATATAAAAACACGGCGAAGTTTGGGGGACTAAAACAATGAATAAACCAATTTAAAGAATGCATTATAGAAAGTTAAAATGTCAATTTTGGTCCCTACAGGGACCAAAATGTAAAACACAGTAAAATTTTAGGGATTTATGACGCAATTTACCCCAATTTCTGACAAACCTTCGACGACACTGGTAAGATCCGACCCTCTATTTTATTTTATTTTTTGTATTATTATTGGTGACTTGTTGGATTTTATTCGAAAAGATAAAGAAAAAAACTATTTACTCCTAATTTGAACATGCAAGGCTTGGTTTTTTAGAAAAAAAAATCACAATTTTTTAAGAAAACATGGTATAATATGGATTATAATCGAACAAAAAAAATTTACTACTACATTCGAAATTAACAGGAAAAAACCCAGAAATAAGCTTATTCTAATAAAGTAAAAAAATGTAGATAACCTTTCGAATCTGATATTGCTTAAACAGGATATTACAATATATTTTTTTATGATTTTCCATCATGTTTACATATTTTTTACTAGGTTAAATACTCATTTCTATCTGGAAAAATATCATTGCTATTTTGTTTTCTTCCTCCTTGTTTTGTAGGGTGGCGTGAAGAGGACTTGTGTGCATGGGTGGCTTCTTCTTCGGTTGGGGTAGGAGCAGGTGGCTCCTGATTGGGGGGAAGGTGGGTTTTGATTGGGTAATTTGGGGGCTAGTTAGAGCCAGGTGGCTCCTGCTTGGGGGGGGGAAATGTGGGTTTAGATTGGGTAATTTGGGGGCTAGTTAGACCTGGGTCGGGTTTAGTTTGGACCTAGTTCGGGTTTGGTTTGGGGTCATATTTTGGATTTTGGGCTTGAGGCACGGTTGTAAAAATGTAAAAGGGTTTAATTTGGGATTTTGTTTGGTTTAGGGTGTAAATGTGGGTTTGGGCTATTTTGTAAAATGGGTTTTGGGTTATGTTTAGTTGGGTTTGGTTTGTAAATAAAATGTAAATGTTCTTAGAAAAATGGTAATTACAAATAGAATATGTGTTATTCGAGTACTAATGAAGATTTTTTAATTTTTAGGTTCTACCGATGTAGGACCAAAAATACCTAAAATACCACTCGTTAGGTAGAATTGATAGTGCAACTAGAGATAAGTTCCTCGCCTAATGCTACATGTATTTATGATTGATATATTATGTAAATTGTGTATTTGGAAACCGATGATGTGATATGTTGTCGTAATTAATACATTTATTTATGATTTATATTTTTAGATGTAGGCTAGTATTGAATATCAAATTCATGTTTATATATGTGAAAAAATATGATAAATTGATAGAATTATAATTTTTTTGATATTAACATATATGTTAAACATGACATCTTGTATGTCACATCGGAGTGATATTATGTTATATAACTGATCGAATAACTTACAAGTGTATACTTTAAGATCTAAATTTAATTATCGATCGGTGCATCCCATTAGGATAGTAATCTCAATAACCGTATCAATGCCCTCCATGAACATATGCATGTGATGCTTAGAAGATGAAAATTCCAATAATAGTTGCAACACTAACAATGTTGTTTGCTTTGATAGAAACGACATTAGAGGGTGTAGGTGCTGGTGTTGATTCTAATGCGGGACCATCAAATGTAAGGCTATCACCGTCAGATTTAGAACCTTTATGGCTTGGAGTAGGGGAGTTAGATGCATCGTCATTATTCGGTGGTGAAGGAGGGGAAGACACATCTTTGTTTGGAAACTCAGAGTCTGAAGATGATCCTTTCTTTGACATAGGGCTTAAGCTAGGAGTAGATGAGCTTGGAGAACTTTTTCGGACTCCCGAAGGAGATGACTTGGGTGACCCTCCACCAGATTTTGATGATGATGGTGAGGGGCTACTGGAGGACGACTTGGGAGAAGATGCAGGGGACTTAGAAGGTGAAGAGCCCTTAGAAGAGGATGGTGAAGGTGATGAATCTCGAGCAAATGACCCAACAACCATCACTAAAACAAACACTAAAACAATTAGATCTTGGCGTGCCATCTTCTCTATTAATTTGTTAATGTTTTGTTTAATATTATGGATATTTATGTAAAAATAAGGGGTAATTCAAAAGATTGTTGCAGTTTCTCTAAGATATATAGAGAAATTGCGTAATGCTAATGACTGAGTTGAAAGATTTGATTACATCTCATTTAAATAGAAAACAATCGATAAAATATTTGATCAATGCCATGAAAATGAATGGTTAGGTTTATCGAATTTCATGCTTTTTTTGTGGAACAAATTAAACCTTAACATCCTATGAGAACATAATATAGGTTTTCTTTGTTATTTTTGGGGCTTGAGTGTTTTACGTCCATTTGTTAGAGAAAAGTTGAGAAAAATAAAGCTAATTTAGCGGATAAACGTTCTGTGTATACTAACAGATTTCCTTTTAAAGTGGATGCTAAACCAAATTTGGTAATTAACAATGTTTAAAACTATAATAATACTTTCTAATGTTTTGACTTTTAAGCTTCAATTGAGATAAACAAATTACATATAAAAATAGAGTAGTTTCTTTAAATGTAGTTTCTAAAAATGGTGATTTTCTAATATCATTACACCGTTTTTCGCCCGGGCGGGGAAAAACCAATACCGACTCGGGGGTTTCTCTTTGAAAAGTGTTTTCGAAATGTGAGGAGTCGCCACTAATCATTTAAGGTGCGTTTGACACACTATAAAAACCAGAGATTTTAATAAAATATTTTATTTTTATCAAAATACCAAGTTTCAAGGTCTACGAAATCCAGAAAATGGGTTCGGGAGTTAGTTACGATTGGGGAAGGATTAGCACCCCCACAAGCGCCCAAAAATTGGTACCTAGTTGATTACCCTATATTTAAAATCAAAAATTTTTAGTTCGATCTTTATTTAATTGTAAAATCATTATTGATATAAAGTTGAAAAGGGTATTCGTTTATTGAGAACGATAGCATTCGCTCCCAAGCGCAATTGCGGGATATCAACTATTGTGTGTAATGACCGAATATTGCCTCGTATTTAGAAAATTATGATGCAGTCTTTGAAAAGGATGTCGACCTATTTCGGGTTTCACCAGTAGTCGCCCCTGAGTATACTTGAGGGAGAGATACTATTAATTCCCTAATAAGTGAACATTGTCTTGGGGTTTAAAAATAAAATGTGATCAAACAAATTTTATTTATCCTAACTAAACTAGAAGTAAATTAAGGCTTTTCCACTTTAAAGTGTCAAATTATGAAATTAAAGGACCTAGATGTATAAACCTAGAAGTGTAGGTTCTAATATTAATCTTCATTTTAAAACAATTATTGAATCGAATAACTGAGATGGTCCCTCGAGCATTTACGCAAGGGCCGACTCGAATTATCCCCTAAATTAAAAAACTAGTTTGAAATCTAGTCTAAAATGGAGGGTCTATTTAACCTATTTAATTATGTCAAAATTAAAATATTAATCAATTTTCGGGGACTAAAAGGGTCAAGTTCTAAAACTATTGATTTCTAAAAGAGTTAAAAGCTTAATGACCTAAATTAATAATTTCTAAATTTGAGGACTAATTAACAACATAATTTTTCTAAACTATTAAACATAAAGCTTTTTAGAAAATACTAATTATTAATAAATTTTAAAATTCGAACAATCAATTCGAGTAATCGGACATCTTATACGAAAACTCGACTCGAATTACTCCCTTATTAAACTAAAGTGTCGTCCTAATTTCTAAATTTGATTCGAATATTAATCTAATTTAAAACTAAATCTAAGAAAATAAGCCTATGAAATATCAATACAAATAAAAAAACTTAATTAAAATAATTAAAACAACAAATAAATAAAAACAGTAAAAACAGTAAAAAACAACATAAAATAAAAATAAAACAAGTACAAGGAGCTAATTGCGTAAATATAAAATAAAAATGACTAAAATGCAAGAAAATAAAAGTTAGTAACTAAGTGACCAAAATGCAAAAATCAAAATAACAGTAGCTAAATCAGAAACTAACATTGACTAAATTAAAATAAAACAAAATAGAATAATAAAATTGCAACGAAATGTCTAGTGACCAAAATGTAAAAAACAGTAAAGTTTGGGAGGACTAAAACAGTGAATAAACCAAAAATTTAAAGGCTGTATATAAGAAAGATAAAATATCAATTTTGCTCCCTATAAGAACCAAAATGCAAAAATACGGTAAAGTTTTAGGGATTTATGACTCAATTTACCCCTAAATTCCTCCTATATATAATCCAAAATTGTTGTTTTTAAAATCATTCTCACCCAAACTCACAAAAAAGTAGAAAAAAAAATTTCAACTCTCTCCCCTCTCCCCCGATCGGTAGTGGGCCAACCATCTCTAGCCAGCTCCGATCACCGTCCGACCACCGTATGCGACGTCTAGAAACACTAAAATGACCCCAAAACACCTCGAGCCTAGATCTAGCCTCCTAGAGCCTATATTAGGTCCTAAAGCCACCGAAAACCCCCTAGAAATACCCAAAATCGGCCCTAGACCGTTTGGCTATCCCGGATTCTGGCGAACCTCGGACGACACTGGTAAGATCCGACGCTCTACTTATTCTTTTGTATTATTGTTGCTGGTTGGTTGGTATTATGTTCGAAAAGATAAAGAAAAATAAATTCTATTTACTCCTTATTCGAACATGCAAGGCTTGATTTTTTAGGAAAAAATCATAGATTTTTTTAAGAAAACAGGGTATAATACGGACTATATTCGAACTAAAAAAAGTTTACTACTAGATTCGAAATTAACAGGAAAAACCCAAAAATAAATTTATTCGAATAAAGTAAAAAAAAAGGTAGAATATTACAGCATTTTTTTTAGGATTTTTCCATCCTGTTTACATATTTTTTACTGGGTTAAATACCCATTTCTATCTGGAAAAATATCATTTCTATTTTGTTTTCTTCCTCCTTGTTTTGCAGGGTGGCGTGGAGAGGACTTGGCGTGCATGGGTGGCTTCTTCTTCGGTTGGGGTAGGAGAAGGTGGCTTCTGGTTGGGGGGAAATGTGGGGTTTGATTGGGTAATTTGGGGGATAGTTAAACCCAGGTAGCTCGTGGTTGGGGAAAAAAGGTGGATTTTGATTGGGTAATTTAGGGGCTAGTTAGACTCGGGTCGGGTCTAGTTTAAGGGTCAAGTTTTGAATTTTGGGCTTGAGGCTCGGTAGTAAAAATGTTAATGGGTTTAATTTGGGTTTTTGTTTGGTTTAGGGTGTAAATGTGGGTTTGGGCTATTTTGTAAAAGGGTTACTATGTAAGTAAATGAGTTACTTACTCACATAGAAACTTAAAAAATAATAGAAACAAGATTCCTAGGTTCTAGAAAAGAGTTGAGAACATCCTTGTACCCTAAAAACAAAAACTCATCTTAAACCCCCACTAAAGCCACCTTAACCACACCTTCAGATTAAGAGCTTAAATGGAAGGACAAGAGGCGATCATTGCACTTATTACCTTCTTAGAAACATCCTAAGGGTGGGGAACAATAAAGAAGCTTCCTTTTCTCAAGATACGAGATAGGAGAATAAGAAGTTTGAAATGAGAATAAGACACTGGAAATTTGGTTTTCATCCACTGTGACATCAGCCAACATAAATGGAATTCAGCCTTTAGAATATTTTAGGGGTGAATTCTTTCCTTGGTCTCTCAACCACTGGTCCTAAATAAAAAATACCCTTTTTAAAACATTTGGGCCTCATCCAAGCCTAAACAAATCCAAACTTGGTCCAACTCTTCTTGATGAACCATTTCACTTATCCACCACCCACTTGGGTTAACCCCAAAATACTAACCCAGTGTTTGGGGCATTATAGGGTTTATTTTTGTTGGAAACTATGATCAATGATAGTAATAATACCATCACTTTGTTTATAATATTGAGTCTCTTGATATGTAGTATGCTAGATTAGGTGAAGTGAAAATTCCTTCAGTAAAAAGACTCAATAAAATTAATCTATTTCGTAATCTAGATGAAAATAGCTTTTAGATTTGTGAAATTTGTGTAGTAGGCAAGAATGGTAGTCCTCCCTTAAAATATGTGACTGAAAGAAAGACTAAACACTTAAAATCAGTTCACACTAATTTAGCTTACTTTAGAAACCATGAAGGTAAGGGAGGTAAACATTATTAGATCACCTTTGTAGATGTTTATTCTAAATATATAAAAGATTTATCTCTTAAGATTAAAAGATGAAACCAAAGGTTTTTTATTTATAAAACTAAAATAGGAAGTCAATTTAATAGGAGAACATAACATGTTAGATCTGATAGGCGTGGTAAACATGACTCTAATTTTCTTAAAAAGGTTTATAAAAGAGTAGTATTATTCATGAATATTACATACCTTATTTTACTAAACAAAATGACATAGTTGAAAGGAAAAATAAAAATTTAAAAGATATGATGAATGATTTAATAATAAGTTTAGAATTATCTGATAACATACGAGAACCTATTCTTTCAGTAAATCACATATTGAGTAGCCTCATAAAAAAATAAACTACACATATAAATTACATAAAGGTTATTCCCATAATTTACAATACTTGAAAGTATGGCAGTGTCTTGTTAAAATAGGTTTGTCTATTTTTAAAATAAAAAAATCACTATTCATATTAAAACTATTGATGTTATGTTTATTGGGTATGCTACTAATAATGATGCATATAGATTCTTGTCTTTACATGATTTTTTGTATTTGAAAATCTAAGAAATAGTGTTTTTTTGGGAATATTTTTCCTCTTAAGAAATCTAACTCAAACATTGATGTACATATAGAAAATCTTGCATCTACTTCTTCTAGTATACAAAGTAGAGATACGCTAAATGTTGAAATAAAGCTTAGAAGGAGTAAAAGATCAAATAAAGATTATATCTTTGGACCAGGTGTTTTTATTTCCTTTATTATTGAAATAAATGATTTAGAGACTTGATAATTGATCTTATAGCTCAAGTTTTTTAATATATGAAGAATTAACATCATATGAGGAGGCTATAATATCTATTGATTCTAGTTTCTAATGAAATTATTAAAATTATATTTTGATATAACATATAATTGTAAATTTAATTTTTAATTTAATCGAATTTGTAAAAAATTCTAAAAAATAAATTGAATTTCAAATTAACTTGAAAAATTATGTTGTTAAATGTTTTTCAACTTAGTCCAAGTTTTGAGAAATCTTATCTCAATGAAAATTTTGTGAGATCTTGACTTCCACCTTGGTAAGTCCTTTTTCTCTTTACTCCATTCTTTTTAAACCTTGTCGCCACTAGAAAGCCATCCCTTGTTATTGTCCTCGTGTCACTCTTAGCAGTTGCTACACCATCATGCCCCGACCGGGCAGCCCCATGCCCATTGTAATTCTACCCAACTCAGCCCCTATCCATTGCACATTGCACCATTGATAGAAATGTCCTTGGCTTATGATTGAGCCCAAGACATGTGTGATGTACTCTCTGTTATGACTAGTAGGAATGCCTTGCAAAGAAACCGTCAGAGTAGATTAATCTGAAATTTCTTTTTTGCTCTTTAAATATTTTTGCTTAATAATTATCTGTCTTCTGGCATTGTTAGGAAATTGATACAAAAAATGATATAGTTCTTTTGCAACACCGTAAGGTGGACTCGATGTCCAATGATTGTGGCAATTATGTTTTGTATAAGCTTCACAAATAAATTATGTATGTTGATGTTTTAAATATTGACGTGGTATTTTAAAAAATCTACCCATCGATTGCAATTATAGTAATATCATCTTTGTGACTTGTTTTGCTAATTGCTCTATATAGTCGGAATTGGAAATTAAATTCAATTATTTGTTACGAAGGTAACCTAACTTCACTCGACCGATCATCGACAGACCCATATCTCTCTTATCATTTTTAGTAAGACTCTGATCGTTCAACTATGATTAGGCATAAATTGATCTAGCCTAAAATTGGTGATTTTCTGATATCATAGAAAATGTGCTATTCGAGTACTAATGAAGATTTTTGAATTTTTAGGTTCTACCGATGCAGGACCTAAAATACCATCGATAGTGGATGGCATGCTACTCGATAGGTAGAATTGATAGTGGAACTAGAGATAAGTTCCTCACCTAGTGCTACATGTATTTATGATTGAATATACCATGTATATTGTGTATTTGGAAACCGATGATATGATATGTTGTCATAATTAATATATTTATTTATTATTTATATTTTTGGATGTATGCTTGTACTGAATATCAAATTCATGTTTATATATGTGAAAAAATATGATAAATTGATAGTATTATAATATTTTTTTTGATATTAACATATATATTAAACATACCATCTTGTACGTAACATCGGAATGATATTATGTTATATAATTGATCGAAAATTTATAAGTGTATCCTTTAAGATTTTAATTTAATTATCGATCGGTGCATCCCATTAGTATAGTAATCTCAGTAACCGTATCAATGCCCTCCATGAACATATGAATGTGATGCTTAGAAGAGGAAAATTCCAATAATAGTTGCAACACTAACAATGTTTTTTTGCTTTGATAGAAACGACATTAGAGGGTGTAGGTGCTGGTGTTGATTCTAATGCGAGACCATCAGATGTCAGGCTATCACTGTCAGATTTAGAACCTTTATGGTTAGGAGCAGGGGAGTTAGATGCATCATCATTATTGGGTGGTGAAGGAGGGGAAGACACATCTTTGTTTGGAAACTCAGAGTCTGAAGATGATCCTTTCTTTGACATAGGGCTTGGGCTAGGAGGAGATGAGCTTGGAGAACTTTTTCGGACTCCCGAAGGAGATGACTTGGGTGACCCTCCACCAGATTTTGATGATGATGATGAGGGGCTATTGGAGGACGACTTGGGGGAAGATGCAGGGGACTTAGAAGGTGAAGAGCCCTTAGAAGAGGATGGTGAAGGTGATGAATCTCGAGCAAAAGCCCCAACAACCGTCACTAAAACAAACACAAAAACAATTAGATCATGGCGTGCCATCTTCTCTTTTTACTTATTAATGGTTTGTTTAATATTATGGATATTTATGTAAAAATAAGGGGTGATTCAAAAGATTGTTGCAGTTTCTCTAAGATATATAGAGAAATTGTGTAATGCTAATGAATGAGTTGAAAGAATTGATTACATCTCATTTAAATAGAAAACAAACGATAAAATATTTGAACAATGCCATGAAAATGAATGGTTAGGTTTATCGAAGTTCATGCTTTTTTTGTGGAACAAATTAAACCTTAACATCCTACGAGAACATAATATAGGTTTTCTTTGTTATTTTTGAGGCTTGCGTGTGTTACGTCCATTTGTTGGAGAAAAGTTGAGAAAAAGAAAGCTAATTTAGCGGATAAACAATGTTTAAAATTATAATAATACTTTCTTGTTGACGTCTGGATTTCAGTTTTTAAAAATTATACATTTAAATTTATAAGCAATATTACACTGTTACACTTTTTTGTTGACGTCTGGATTTCAGTTTCTGCTTGGCCTATCCATTATTTTATATATTATCTCTTTAAATTTATACATTTTTCCCTTTCTTTGTGAGTACCGAAACGGAAAGGTTGTATTTTCTGGGCATGATTTTACAGTTTTTTTATTTAAAAAAGGGGTTTTGGATGATTAGATGATAACACATACAAAACAATAACGATAGGGTCTCATGAAAAAAACCTTTCGAAACCTAAATGAAGGAAAAAAAGTGCACCTACATCATATCACTACAATGTTGAAGCTGAACGCAACATACATAAATATTTTATTATTTTAGTGTCTTTATTTTTAGAGTTTTTTTGGTTCTCAATATTTCATTTTTAAGGTTAAAAGGTTCATTTTATTAAATAATCATTTTATCTCTTATTTTTTTAGAGTGTTTTGGCTTTTAATATTTCATGTTAAGGTAAAAGGTCCTTATTTTGGAAAATTGATTGTATGTTGACTAGCAGTCTATCACGTACCAAGCGACCTTTGTGGTAAATAAATTGTTGTTATTCCTTCATGTCACGGGTTTGGGCACCAAGAATACTAGGAGTGTAAGCGTTCAATGTCAGATGGCTGAATTATTTTTGAACAGATATTACCTTTTATTTACTTTATATTAATAAAAAATATTGTATGTTGACTAAGGATTTTCATTCTTAAAGAAACATGTTTCCCCCCAAAATAAAACGTTGTGGACTAAAAATGTTCAAAAAAATAATAGATTACTATTTAATTAGATATTAGGAGTATTGTTTTGTCATTTTGTCTTTTTATAATGATAAATTTAGTTTTTAGTCAAAATCAAATGACTATAGTAACATATCTAGAAATATTTTTTAAGTTGGATACACAAATATTAATCAAACAAAACCTTTTTTGTAACGACTTGATTTATGAGTTAGTAGCTTCGGGTAAACCCGAGTGAATCTTAATTAGGCCAAGGAACCATTTAAGAATGTTGGGCTAAGATTAACTTGCTTTGGTTTGGGCTCAAGCCCAATTAGGCTATAATGGGGTGTTTTTGAATTGAATGTGGAAAGAGGAGTACTGGGAGTGTAAATAACCCCTATCTTGTTTCAAAGGTAGAATACCATTAAAAAATGGTGATGTCAATTGGTAAACTTCTCATTTTTTTCCTTTTTCATCCAACTTTGTCTTCTACCATTCTCCATTCAAACTATATTCTTTCTCTTCTCTTTTGTGGCCAAGAAAAGGTTAGAACTTGTTTCTCAACACCCTCACCCCAGAATAGTGAAGGTAAGAATTGAAATCTTTTTCTTAAGAGCTCCAAATTAAGCTCACGACCTTAGAGTTTGGCCATGGTGGCCACAGTTGTGTTTTAGGAGGGTTTTGTGTTTTACAACTTATTGGTGGCTCTAAAATGTCCCTAAACCTTAAAAGTCAAACTCCTAATATTTTTAAACCCTTAAATGAGTTCATAACTCAATTTCATTTTTAGTTTTTGTGAGACAAGTGGGTGAAAGAACCAAAAGTAATGAGAAATAAAAGATGGTGCTTGAGTGAGCCTTGAGTTGATTTTTCAGCTTCTAGGTGCAAGGTAACACACTTTTAACCTCCCTTTACTGCTTGTAAGTCACCATGTGTTGTTTTTTGCATGTTTTGGTGTATGAGCCTCGGTGTCCACATTGGGGGTTTAAATGCATGAAAATGGGATTCATTGTTATTCATGTGTAAAGTAATGACCTTTCATGTTCCTTATGTATGAAATAATCTTTAAACATCAATTAGGGGCCTTTTGCACACTTTAAGAATAAATTCAAGGATTTTAGATGAGAGAAAACAAAGTTTCTGGGTCAAGGGTATCTATATTGTTAGAACAATATCGATACTGCCCATCGAGTGAGTGCAAAATATAAAGGAATTGTGAGAGTAGTATCGATGCCCCGAAAAGGAGTATCGATACTCGAGGCCTAGTATCGATACTCAGGGCTTTTATTAGAAAAAGTTTGGAATCAATACTCGAATGAGTATCGATACCAAGGGTATAGTATCAATAATCCCCATAGAGGTATGGATATTGGGTTATTTTTAAAAAAAATCGTAAGTAATTTTGGTATCGATACTCATTGTGGTATTGATACTGAAGAGAGCGAGTATCGATACTCATTGGGGTATCGATACTGACGAGGACGAGTATCAATACTCCCATATTAGTATCGATAGTGAGCCTAATTTTCAAACATCAAAGATAAATTTGGTACCGATACTCAGAAAGGTATCGATACCACAAGGAAGGGAAGTATTGATACCCAAGGGGGAGTATTGGTACCATCATGATTGTTTAGGAAATAGGACTAGCTTGAGATAGTTGAGTGATGTTGGGGTTTTATCGAGAATGAAAGCTTTAAAAATGTAATTGTTTGAAATTTTGTAATAACATAAGGTCTAAATGAGGTACTATTCTACAAGACTTATGCCCTTGTTTGATGCTCATAAAACGATAAGGACACTCGATTTATTTGAGTGATGTTGTATCTTAGGATGAGGATCATCAGCATATATCCAAACTAGTGTTGTATACTTTAAAATGCTAGTTGAATGGAGTGTCGATGGTAAGTGGCTCGCCCATATCTTGAGTACTTTAGAAGAGTATACAAGCCGAGTGAGCTTCCGATGCTATGTGACCCGGACTTAGCTCGAGGTTTAGGGAGGTGCTGATGCTATGTGACCCAGGTCTCGCCTATGGTTCTCTAGTAAACAAAGAGGGGTGTGAGTTCCCTGATGCTAAATGATCCCGAACTACACCATGGTGCTTACTCTTGTTGTTTGTTATTCTATATAAACATTCATAACCATACTTATAGCATGTTTTCTTATTGAATGCATATAGTATAGTTTGGTTATTTGTATGGCACTAAGCTTGTGAATCTTAACGTATGGAATGTGTTCTTGTACGCATGTTCCTAGGTGTCAGTCAAGGAGCACATAGACATATCTTAGATTTCCAAACTTGATCATCCTATCAAAGTACATCTCGAGTATTGTAGAGGGCATGTACTATCATATACCCTTTTTATTATTTAATTCGTAAACTCTATTTTGTATTAATATATTTTGGAGACTAAAGTTTAGAGTTCCCCATATTTCTGCATATTATATTTTGTATACGTATAATACTTGGTGTAATTCGCATCATTTATGAATTTTAAATTGGTCAATGAATTCAAAAAATGGTTACTCACTTAGGTGGTTCTATGTGACACTCTAATCATCTAGACTTCGGTTCGAATTTAATACCCCAAATTTTAGTTAGTGACAAAAATATAAGTTTTGAAAGTTTAGTTACCAAAGTATAAAATTAGGAAACTTTTAGTGGCCTAAGTGTAATTTTCCAAAAATAATTTGTATTCCATAAATTTATAGTTTACTCTTGAGAACGGGATTTTATAAAAATCAGATTCTTTATTTAGAAAATTTGTTAAAAACTAGAAAGGGTTAAATTCGGGTAAAAATTCGGTAAATCAGATCGAATAAATATTTTGAGAAAATTTGAAGGATGATAAATTATATTTAAAAATATTATTTCCACATTTTAAAATGATGGAAAATAATATATATCATCAGATTTGAGAATTTATTTTTATGCTCAATTTAGATCTTTGGATTTAAGTAGCAAGATTGAAGTTTTTGAAAAGTTGCATGGATCAAATGGTAAAGGGGTAAAATATTTTGTTCATCTTTGACTTTTTAAATATGATAAGGGTTATGTGTCATTGTTTTATGGTAATTATAAGGTTTTATTAAGGGTAAAATGGTCGTTTCCCAATTAAATGAATTTAATATTCATTTAAGCTTAAAAATGATAAATTAACATGAAATTACTTAGAAATTTCATGTAATCTTCCCCATTTTTCAGATCCAAGCCATGAACCCATCGTAAGGTAAGAGAAAATTTCTTTTTGATTTTTGAGCAATTTCTTTTGGATTTTGGATCGAGCCGAGAAATATAAAATTGTTCTATTAAAAAAATTCTATCATTTGGTACCATTTATGCTTGTTAATCTTGCTTGTGTTCAGAGATCCCAAATCCTAAGGTTTATGTTGATATTAAGGTTTATGAAATTGATGATGGATTTTTATGATTTTGAGGTGTAGATTCATTTTCAAGCTTGTTTAATGATTAAAACATGCTCAAACCTCTTAGAAATGCTATTGGTATTTTTAGTCTAGCCCTAAATTTTTTGGGGAAGTTTGTGTTTTGACAAAATTTGATTAGGGATTTGATGTAGAGAGTTTATAATTTTGAATTGAGGTTGATTTCATGCTCAAATCGAATAAAAATTGAGTAAAAATAAAGAAAACCCTAGTCTTGAGGTGCTTGAAGCATTCGAATTGGCTTTAAAGGATGAGAACAATTATGGGAAAATTATGTAGGGGCTGGAAATGATGTAGGAAGTATTCTAAAAGTCCTATAAAATTTGGGGACCATTTTGTAATTTTATAAAAGTTGAGGGACCTATTCGTCTATTATGAAAACTTGTGTGTGAATGCGTAACTATTCAAAAGTTGTTGTGACTTGCTGGAAATTACTTTTTAAGTGTTGGAATGTAAGTTAGAATGATGGAAATTTTGAATAGTTTGAGGGATTTAAAGATGATTTTTTAATTGTTAAGGTACTTGTCTTGTTATTATTTCAATGCTGGAATTTTAGTTTTGAAATTTAAGTGAGTAAAATGATAAAGGACCATTTTACATAAATCAGAAAAGTTGGCGCAATATTAAAGAAATTCATAAATATTTAAGTATTTTGATATCAAATAAGTTTAGAATATATCTTATGGATTGTTGTTATTGGAATTTAATTATGTTAGTACAATACTAACATATATTTCAATATGAAATTGTGATTTTGTACAGATTGTGATTGACTTCGTGATCGAAGCGAATCTAGTATAAAAGGATCAAGTTTGCATCTTAGGGAGGTAAATCTTTTGAAATATATAAACTGTCAAGGTGAGTGCAATGCATGCATAACATTATGCATGGATGTTTCATGCATCATTGGCTTACAATGAGTCTACCTTGTTTGTATCGGCATGATAATTATGTCACATTCTTATTATTGACATGTTCTTAATATGTCAAGGTTGAAAATATATTGCATTGATCATTAATATACATGAATATTATTTTGGGTATGAACTGCCCAATGTTGAGTATATTGATATGCAATTGTCATGGATGAAATAATTATAGACTATATGCCCAAGTATGTCATTGAGAGTCAGTGGTATAGTTAGCATGCCATAGAGTTTTGTAGTTGCATATCGGACTGTACTAAAGGATACCTAGTGCAGGTCAGTGCTAAAGGATTCCTAGTGCTGATGGTGGGCACAACCTTATATGCCATATTTGGGATCTTACTAAATGATACCTAGTGTGGGTTAGTACTAAAGGATACCTAGTGTTGATAGTGGAAATTACCTCCCGTGTTATATTGGTATAGCATATTTGACTCGTGTTCCTCAAAGGCTTATATTTTGGGCTATGATTATTGATAATACTTTTATATTGCATTTTTATCATGTTTACTATGGCAACGTGATAGCTATACAGGTAAGATGATCATACTACTATTGATAATGACACTCAGTTAGATGCATGTGACGTATTGCACTGTTTACTATTTTAATTGCCTCACTAAGTATATACATAGTGTGTGATGATTCTAACACGTAGGTAAAGAGCAGGAGTAGGAGTAGGGAGTATTGAGCAAACTCAAGCATCGAGGAGTATATTACAGTATCATTAAGACATCATTCGATGTGATTTTTACTTAATTAGTGACATGTACTTATTAAATGTCCTACTTACTCTCTTAACCTATTTTGGAACTAGTTTGTAGTGGCTAAACTAAAACTCCTTTACTATGGTTTACTAAAATTAGTATTATCTAGCATTATCATTATGAAATGAGGCTTTTATATTATAATGTATTTTAAAATATTAAGTTTTCAAATTATAGATTAAATATTTTATATTAATGGTTACGAAACTAGTATTGTTTGATAGAATTTTTCCCCAGTTTGATTTAAGAAATGTTTTAAATAATTAATGTGACATTTGTAACTCGTATTGGTTTGTATATATGGGTTATGGGTGTTACATTTAGTGGTATTACAGTGTTAGGTTCAGTAGTTCCTAGGACCCGCTGGTTAGAGTCATTAGGTGTCAATGAAGTACATGCATCTAGAGTGTAAATTGTACTTTAATGTTTAGAAATGGTGATGTTGACTCTTCTTTCTTGGGAAATCGTAGGTTTTGGTAGACAATCCTGACCATAGTAGAGAGGGCTGAGCATAGAGTCGTGCCTACCTAGCCAGAGACTCTAGGGACGAGTTCGTTCTCGATTGAGAATATGGGTATCGCAAAGGTGGTAGGGATAGAGGAGGTGATATTTTTTTGTGACCTTATATAGGCATTGAGGCACATAGTTACGCCTATCCCTAAAGTGCCTACAACACCTACTTCTTTAGTTCCGTCCCAGTAGCTCCTCAAGAGTCCCTTGTCGAGAGACTCCGCAGTAATAAGACCACTAACTTTCTACGTTCAGGTAAGGACGATCCTTTAGCTATCGACCAGTGGCTCTGCGACACCCTTTACACCTTACGGAAGCTTCATCTTACCCCTAATCGTAACTTCAAGTGCATCACTACCTTGCTAAAGGGTGATGTGATTGACTGGTGGAAAACTATGGAGTTGGTGTTAGAGCCAAAGCGACCGACATGAAAGCTTTTCCTAATTAAGTTCCAAGCTAAGTACATCAGCGTGAGCCATATTGAAGACCTGAGAGATCAATTACTACACTTGATGACAACTGTCGTTTCGATGTTAAATAAATAATTTTCTTCTTCTCGGATAATAAATAAAGGAAAATTTGTAGCGTAGAGAAGTAGGGTCGAATCCACAGGGACTTGGAAAATTCTTAATTTATGTTTGATTGGTCTATGTCAGGCATGAAAGATAGTAAAATGGGGGGTTTTGGTAGAATAAGATTTAAGTAGTAATAAAACGATTAAATAAATAAAAGCAATTAAAGTAAAAAAATAAGAGAATAAAGATTGTGAATAAATACGGTAAAAATAGCCTCAAGCCTTGCTTTGACTCAATTTCCTTTAGATCATCGAATAAGATTTTCTTTCCTGGATTCACATCGGTTACTTTGTCTACGAGGGCTATCCCCGTGACTCTTTCTTGTATACCGAATACCCAAGGCAATCTTTGATTCTGACTTCGGTAATTGATTCTAAAGACATCAATTGTCGTAGATCAATTACCGTTTAAGTTCGTAGTGTCCGACTCAAATTGTTGCTTTTATAACCGTCAATTCCGATCTCAATTCCCTTTTGGCGAAACTATCTCGCCAAGTGTGTTCCTAGGAAGTCGAATTGCTTTCTATAAGTCGAATCTTCCTCCCACACATTTAATCGCAATAACCTCTTGACCAAAGTCAATCTTTGATTTTGAAAACTGTTTTGATTTTGAAAAAGAATAAGCACAGAGATTGAGAGAGATTTCCGAAGATATTAGGGACCTGTTTCAATTCTCCCGTTGGAATTGAGTCATTGCGACAACTCTCGGCTTATGAAAAGTTTAGCTAAGCATGACAAAAGTTATACTTAGCATATAAAAAACAAGTTTGAAAATAAAGAAAAATAAAAGAACTTGAAAATGAAAAAGAGAAAACTTTTATAAAAACTAGAGAGAAAAGAAGAATGTATTCCGAATGATTATTTTAGGCTTACCCCAAGTGGGTATTTATAGCCTCTCAAAGCCTAAAGGATAAGTAAAGAAAATAATACAATAATACAAAAGATAATTGTTTTTAAATTTAAATTCAAACTTAAACTAGTCTCCTAATGCAACTCTACTCGTCAATCTTCCAGAAGGCGTGTGGACGAAGTCTTCTAGAAACTGCCGCTGACTGGACCTGCCACGTCAGACCGCGTTGTGCCCAGAGTCGTGCCCATGTCTCCAGCCGTGACCAAATAATAAAAAAATGAAGAATTCGCCCGTTTTATCACTAATTCTGGAAAATAAGGACCTGCACAAAAGTAGGCATAACACAACCAAATCAGCAGCAATAACTCCACAAAATCGAAGAAATAACTAACAAAGATTAACGATTCTGAACACTTATCACTTGACTTAAGGTGACCGCTCAGTGTATGAGTATGAGAGCGAGTTTCTTCTCTTGAGCGTCTATGTACCAGATTTAGTGGCCATTGAGGAGCACCACTGTAGGAGGTTCAAAGAGGGCCTCCCTATAGATATCTTGTCTCACCTAGTTTCCGGTCCACCTAGGGTATTCACTAGGGGTGTTCATAAAAACCTGAAACTGTTAACCAGTATAACTATTTTATTTAACAGGTTAATTAACCAAACCGTTAATAGTAAACAGTTTCGGTTAAACGAATCGCTAAAAAAGATGGTTAAAGGTTCAGGTTACGGTTACGAAAGTTGATAAACGATTAACCAACGGTTAATCGTTAATAAATTAAGTATATAATTATATTTATAATTTAGTATATTTTTACATAAATAACTTAATATAAGTTTCTATTATTTATAATTTATATATATTTAATAAAATTTGTATACAAATAACTTAATATATATTTTTTTATTTTTTTTAATTTCTTTGAAAATATAGAAACATACTTACACCAATATAATTATATGTTTATTGTTAGGTACTAAGTTATTGGGAGATGTACATACTTAAATCGGTGTAAGTATGTGTTAAGTGCTACACTTTTTTTATTTTATTTACTTAGACTGTTGTAAGTATGTGTTAAATGCTACATTTTTGTGTTTTATTCACTTACACCGGTGTAGTATCTGTTAAGTGCTACAATTTTTTGTTTTATTCACTTACACTGATGTAAGTATGTGTTAAATACTACACTTGTTTATTTTATTCACTTACACTGGTATAAGTATGTGTTAAGTGGTACATTATTTTATAGTTTGATTATGAAAAATAATTTGACAAATAATTATAATAGGTTAAACTTAGGTTAACCTGCAATCAAACCATAAATAATGGTTAACCATTAGCGGTTAAGTGTTTCTAAATAGTTAGGTTACGGTTAGAAAAATATCATAACCGTTACAATGTTTAACCGACCGTTTAGACTAAATGGTACAGTTAACTATCCATGAACAGCCCTAGTATTCACTGAGTTGACCAGTCAAGCCAAGACGATTGAACGTGCATGAGGGTCATTTTTTGTAGTGACACTGTGGGGTAAAAATGACAAGCCCTATACATCATCGGTTCATCTTAAAATTCAAGAAAAAATGCGAGAGACTCTCGAGGGTCATGGAGACCTTTCTTCTCTTATTCCTATAGGTCAGGACAGGATATGAGCCACATACAATGATCAAGAGGTCATAGGAGTCCACCAGCTTCAGCATCAGTGGCAAGCATAAACAGGTTAGACAAGAATATGCAGCACCTGACCTGCAGACAGTGTGGCAGGAGGCACCCAGGAGAGTGTCATAGAGCTTTCAAAATGTATTATAGATGTGGTTCGTTAGAGCAGTTCATTAAAGATTGCCCCAAGGCAGGGAGTGTGACACCTCCGACTGTCCAGATATCGACCTATACTATTCAAAGGGGTCGAGGAACCTAACAGAGATGATGTAATTCGCATTTCAGACAGTAAAGCAAAGGTACTGCTAGATTTATAGTCAGTCCAGAGGCTAGGGTTATATTCTGTTAGTACACAGTTATAGCTCAGGAGAACTGTGAGGCTTTTGGTGTTATCTCAAGTATATTTGCAGTCTTTTGTATGCCAATTACTGCCTTGGTAGATCCGGGGTTAACCCATTCTTATATTTATCGTGACCTTGTCTGAGAGAGTTGGATACCAGCAGATGACTTAGAAGTCAAGGTTCAAGTTTTGAGTCCTCTAGGATTAGATGTATTGGTGAACAAAGTCCATTGTAGGTGTTTAGTAGAGATTCAAGGAAGAACCCATTATTGGGATAGATTGGTTATCTGAGCATGATGTGATTCTGAGGTCTAGAGCCAAACAACTCAAACTCTATAAGCCTGATGGAACTTTGGTCTTGATGGATAACAGGGAGCTTACTTGCGCCTCAAGGATCTTTTCAACTTTACATCCCACAAGATTGTAAGCACGGGTTGTGAGGCATTCTTAGATCATGTAGTGGACACCGTATTTTGAGTCTAGAGCTAAAAGAGATTCGCTCGGTGAGGGACTTCTTCGACATGTTTCTGGAGGAGTTGACAGGTATACCACCTGATGAAGAACTAGATTTTGGCGTAGAGGTTATGTCATGTTCAATTTCGATGTTCATTGCTCCCTACCATATGGTACTGATAGAGTGAAGGCATTTAAAGCTCAAATCCAATAACATCTAGAGTGAGGACTTATCTGACCAAGCATCTCACCGTAGGGAGTGTTGATGTTGTTTATAACGAAGAATGATGGGTCAATGAGGTTGTGCATGGACTATCGCCAATTGAACAAACTAATCGTGAGGAATTGATAACAGCTTTCGAGGATCAACAACTTCTTTTACTAGCTCAATGGAGATAAATTGTTATCCAAGATTGAATTGAGGTGAGGTTACCACCAGCTGAAGGTTAGAGAGGCCAACATAGTAAAGACCATATTTAGAACTAGATATAGACACTACTAGTTTTTACTGATTTCGTTTGGTCGCACCTATGCCCCAACTGTGTTCATGGATTTGATGAATAAGATCTTCTATCAGTATCGAGATCAATTTGTGGTTGTGCTCATTGACGACATCTTAGTATACTTGCGGTTAGAGGAGGAACATGACTATCTCTTATGTATCATACTACATACCTTGAGGGAGCGTCAGGTATATGCCAAGTTCAATAAGTTTTATTTCTGGCTATCAAAGGTATCATTCTTGAGTCATGTAGTGTCTACCAAGGGTATCCAAGTTAACCCTCAAAATATTCAAGCCATTGTTGAGTGGGAACCACAGCGGAATATGTCTAACGTGCGTACTTTCCTAAGAATCGTTGGATACTATGGTCGTTTTGTTAAGGGGTTTTCTACAATTTTCGCCCCGATGACAAAACTACTATAAAAGGGGTACCATTTGTTTGGGATGTCAAACACCAACAGATTTTCGAGAGACTAAAGGATTATATGGTGTTTAGGGATGCTTCATTGAACTGTTTGGGTTGTGTGTTGACGCAAGAAGGTAAAGTAGTTGTGTATGTGTCCCAGAAGCTTAAATTGCATGAACGCAACTACCCCACTCAGAATTTGGAGCTTGCTTCCATGGTGTTTACCTTGATGATTTGAAGGTGCTATCTCTTTGAAGAGAAGTGTTACATCTTTGCCAACCATAAGATTTTTGAGGTATTTGCTCACGCAGAAAGAGTTAAACCTGAGACAATGACGTTTGGTAGAGTTACTCAAAGACTATGATTGTGTGATTAACTATCATTTGGGTAAGGTGAATGTGGTGGTTGACACCTTGAGTCAAATGATTGTATCCGATCTTCGAGCCTTGTTCGACGTTTGAGCTTAACCGATGACGGAGGTTTACTAGCAGAATTACAAGCTGAACCTAAGTTGGTTAAGGAAGTGAGGGAACTTTAGAAGATTGATGGACTCTTGTTAGCTAAGATTGAACACACTCTTCGAGATGAGGCATCTAGGTTCGAGCTAAAAAACAAAATGTGTTTTATTTTTTGGGATGGTTATGTGTTTCATCGATCAACAAATTATTCACCAAGATCCCTGGTGAGGGATACTATAGTATGTTTTCAGTCTATCTGAATGGAAGCAAGATGTAGCATTACCTTTATAAGTTATATTGGTGGCCAAGCATGAAGAAATAAATATCTGAGTTCGTATCTAGGTGTTTGGCTTGTCAGTAAGTCAAGGCAAAACATCAGGTTCCATCAGGATTGCATCAACCTATCCAGATTCCACAGTGGAAATTGATTAGGGTGACTATGGATTTCGTGATTGGTTACCATTGATGCAAAAGAAACATGATGCAATCTAGGTAGTAGTTAATTGTTTGACCAAGTCTGCTCACTTTCTGCCAATTCGCATGGACTTCACATTGGAGAGATTAGCTAGGTTGTATGTCTAAGAGATAGTGTGATTGCATGGGCTACCAACATCGATTATCTCTGAATAAAATCTATGCTTCACGTCAAGGTTTTGGAAAGAACTTAATGAGGCTTTAGGTACCCGATTACACTTTAATATCGATTTCCATCCGCAAACCGATAGCCAGTCCGAGCGACTGATTCATATTTTGAAGGATATGATTATATGTTATGTGATAGGCCTCGAGTGTAGTTGGGAGGATCACCTATCGTTAGTTGAGTTTGCCTACAACAAAAACTATCAATTGAGTATTTAGATGGCTCCCTATGAAGCCTTCTATATTAGAACGTGTAGAAAGTCCCTGTGTTAGACTGAGCTTCGTGAAAGAAAGATAGCTGGTCCTATGTTAATCAGAGAAACTAAAGAGAAAATTTGATTGATTCTAGGTTGACTAAAGAAGGCATTCGATTGACAAACATCGTACGCAAACTTGAAGTGAAAGGACATAGAGTTTGAGGAGAGCTATAGGGTCTTCCTTAAGGTGTCACCTTGGAATACAGTACTTCGATTTGGGTGTAAAGGGAAGTTAACTCCATGCTTCATCGGACCATATGAAATTCTTGAGAAAGTCAAACTTGTAGCTTACCGACTAGCATTGCCACTAGAGATGAATTGTATCCACAATTTTTTCATGTGTCGATGCTTTGGAAGTTCTGTTCTAAACCTCCCCATGTCAATCTACTAAAGCAAATCGAAGTAAGTCAAGATATGACCTATAAGGACGAGCTGATAAATATATTAGACCGAGAGTTCAAGAAGCTAAGAAACAAGTATATTCCTCTAGTAAAGGTCTTTTGGAGGAACCATGGGACTAAGGAACCTACTTGGGAGACCAATGATGATATGCAACTTCAGTATCCACACCTTTTCTACTAAGGTAAATTTAGAGGATGAAATTTCTTTTTTAGAGGGAAGAGTTACAATACCCCGATTTTCGTGTTAGTAGCTTTCGGTAAAACTAAGTGATTATTAATTAGGACAAGGAACCATTTAAGAGTGTTGGGCTAAGATTTAAATTTCTTTGGATTGGGCTTAAGCCCAGTAAGGCTATATAGTGGTGTTTTTGAATTAAGTATGGAAGGAGGAGGAATAAGAGTCTAAATAACCCTATATTATTTCAAAGGTTGAATTCCATTAAAGAATTGTGATGTCAATAGGAAGAATTCTCATTTTCTCTTTGTCACACCCCCAATTTGCAATATAAATTTATTGAATAAATTATTTGATTTTTAAATACTAAAGTGCAAGTTTTCGAAACTTTTTAGGCTAATTTTAAAAGTTTGGAAAGTTAGGGACTAGTCCCATAATTTTTCCATAACCTATATTTACCCAAAAGTAAAAAGATAACCCCTTTTCCCAAATTCTAAAATTTTCCCCAAATTCACTACCCTAACCCTAGCCACTGCTCCGCTCCAACCACCGTTGTCGTACCTCGACCCTATTAGCGTGACCGATGACGTCCCGCGATCATAACCCCTAGTTTTTATCATTAAGATTGACCACCGATCGTCAATTTAAGCCAAAGAGGTCCTGTTGAAACCCTTACCCCATTGCTTGGTTTTTCTTTAATTCTAGCCACCTCGATCGTTAGTTCGCTTCATTACCCTGAGCACCAAACTCCCAGCTCTGTGCGGCCAAAACGCGACTGGGTTTGTCATCCACCATCGTCGTTTAATATGTCCATTGTAAGCAAGCCTCTGAACGTTTTTAATTAGGTTAATTATTGAGATTTTTTTGTTGATCTTTTAGTTGCATAGTGTTCTAATTCTTGTTGGATGCCATCGGAGTGCACGACCGTCGTCCCCTGACCCGTCACCATTATCACGCGCTGCCACGTATCGTTGCTTGTGCATGGGGCTCGTCCCCCAGCTCTGGGTTCTTGTCCAGGTGAACCGAACAGGCCCAACCCAGTCTGAACCAGGTCTATTCCACCCGAACTGAGTCAACCCGACCCAACCCGTTAACTTTGACCAGATCCGTTGACTTTGACCTGACCTATTGACTGTTGACCAGTCTGACCGTTAACTTTGATCGGTCTTACTGTTGATCGTTGACTTTGACCAAAATTGTTAAAATTTTCAAAAAATCATATTTTATGTTTTTCAACATCTTGAGTCTGAATCTGAAGTCTATTTCACCAAATTTGCACTCGGTAAGCCGCTTTTCAGTGTTTTTATCTTCGGATTCAATATGGTTTTTCAAAAAATTTCATATTTTAACGTAAATTCATTTTCTATGTATCTAAGACATTATGGGACGTGGAATTAAAGTTCGAAGGTGGTCGAAAGGAGTTTAAATGGTTGATCGATATCGCTCATAAATCGATGTAATACATTACTACCTTTTTGCATGCTTTAAGGAACACATTGGTATGGGTTTGCATGCATAAATATTATTAATCATTTACATTTAGTTAATTTTTGTTGGACTCGAATCAAATATGGTGTAAAGTTCTCATATCACTCGTATAAGAAATTGAAAGATCGGTAGGAAGTAAATTACAATTTTATGATTAATTGGTAAAGCAATCAACCCCAGGATTTGTAAATTCTGATTTATCTCTTTAAAGGTTAAATGCCAAAAAAATACTTGGGTGAAAAATTATGAAAATATTTAAGTTAGGTAAAATTATGAAAATACACTTATTTTGTAAAAAGATAAGAATTGTCCCAAGAAGTTGAATAATAACTCCAAAAAGACATATTGATCCGATGAAACTATTGATGTAAATGGAAAATGCTAGTTTTGCTTAAAAAATATGGATAATTGATTTCTAACCTCCAAGACGGACAAAGATTTAGAATTTGTGGTTTTTGGACAAAACCAACTGATAAATAAATTATTAAGATGATTCATAGGTTTGAATCGAAGAAAATGAATGAATACCTTGAACTATAAAATGACGAAAATGCCCCTAGAGTGTAAATGACCTAAGGTAACCCCAAGTTATAGAATGAATGAATACCTATTCATCTCCTCATGGTTCGTTCGATGAAAATTCTGAAAGTGCACAGCTCAGCTCAGCTGAACGCAACTCTTTGGCGTAATTAGTACTAAGAAATGAATATTCATGAGATTACTCTACCCGTAAACTAGGTAGGTACCGCATTATTGGGATCTAATCAATTCGAATGGATTTGGAATTTGTATAAGACACTTGGAATCTGAAATACTGCAAATCACTACTTTCCTTTATTAAACTAAATTACCAAAATTTCTCAGGAATTTAAATGGCTATAATGCCCTTACATGTGTACGATTTATGGGATCACCACGGGAATATCTGAATCTTAAATAATTTAGATGTAGCAGTTTCTAACACATCCTAGGGTTATATCTGAATATTATACAATACTAATGTATCACTTTCCTAATGATTGATCAGTCTGTTAGTAATTCAACTTTTTTTAAAAAAAGAATCTCATATCTCAAGTTCGATCAGCTGAAAAAGTTTCATGTTCACCTCACCTGATAATTACCAAGTACCTTCGAAAAATAACAGGATCCTCTAGTGTGTTCCCTATGTGTTATATGATTGTTTTATCTATTTTGAAATGTGTTTTACCGATATTTCTAAGTTATTGAAGTTTTAAGCCTGCCTAACTGACACATTATCTCTGGATATTGTTTCTACTGAATTGATATATCTGAACTCTGATTTCTCCGTTACCATAATATATTGTCTGAAAATTAATTTCTTCGGGGTATTATAGGATCTGGTATGAAGTCTCTGCAGGTTTAGCTTAGTCAAACTGGTAATTCCTTATAAAGGTTAAGACCGATCGAACTGGTAATTCCTTATAGATCTAAGATGATCATTAGGTGGGCTTCAAGGTCCAATGGGCCTAGTGGTAAGACCTTATGGACCCTAAGGTACTCCCTTAGGGTGGTACATATGCTATGTGCTTTGGGTAAGTCCTTATGAACTTGAGGGCATACCCCTCAGGTGGGCACCTATGCTTTGGCTAGGGTAAGACCTTATGGACCCAAGGTGTTCCCTTAGATTGGCACATATGTCCAATGGGCCTAGGGTAAGTCCTTATGGATGTAGTTATGAGGAACTATATATTGGTGTTTGTTTGAGGGTTTTACTATGGTTTTAGGGTTTAAAGTGACCATTGGGTGAGCTTTAAGGTCCAATGGGCCCAGTGGTAAGACCTTATGGACCCTAAGGTACTCCCTTAGGGAGGCACCTCTGCTATGTGCTTTGGGTAAGTCCTTATGAACTTGAGGGCACACCCCTCAGGTGGGCACCTAAGCTTTGGCTAGGTAAGACCTTATGGACCCAAGGTGTTCCCTTAGATTGGTACATATGTCCAATGGGCCTAGGGTAAGTCCTTATGGATGTAGTTCTGGGGAACTATATATTGGTGTTCATTTGAGGGTTTTATTATGGTTTTAGGGTTTAAGGTTTAGGCCTTAATATGACACCTCAGATCGGATCGAGTCTCTAGCATCAGTCTATGGGTGTTACACTCTATATCATCCAACTTTGTCTTATTTCCTTCTCCATTCGAACTCTATTCTTCATCTTTTCTTTTGAGGCCAAGAAAATTTTAGAATTATTTCTCAACACCCCCACCTCATAGTGAAGGTAAGAATTGAAATCTTCTTCTCAAGAGCTCCAAATTAACCTCACATCCCTAGAGTTTGGCTATGGTGGCCATAGTTGGGTTTTAGGAGGGTTTTTTGTTTTAGAACTTGTTGGTGGCTCTAAAACGTCCCTAAACCTTAAGTCATACTCCTAACATTTTCAAGCCCTTAAGTGAGTTCATAATTCAATTTCATTGTTTGTTTTAGTGAGACAAGTGGGTGAATGCTCCAAAAGCAATGACAAAGAGAAGATGGTGCTTGGGTGAGCTTTGAGTTAATTTTTCAGCTTCTTGGTGCAAGATAACACACTTCTAACCTCCTTCTATTGCTTGTAAGTCAGCACATGTTGTTTTTTGCTTATTTTAGGTGTATGAGCCTTGGTGTACACTTGGGGTTTTAAATGTATGAAACGAGATTTATTGTTATTCATGTCTAAAGTAATGACCTTTCATGTTCCTTGTGTATGAAATAAGCTTTAAACCATAATTGGGAGCCTTGGGAACACTTTAAGAATAAATTGGAGGATTTTAGACGAGAGAAAACAATATTTTTGGGTCGAGGTATCAATGATATTAGAACAATATCGATATTTCCCATCGAGTGATGGCAAAATTTAAAGTAATTGTGATAGTAGTATTGATACCCCATCAAGGTGTATCGATACTACTCAAGTGGTATTGATACTCAGGGCCTAGTATCAATACTCAAGGCCTTGATTAGAAATATCGAAGCTAATTTTGGTATCTATACTCAAAGGAGTATCGATACCAAGGGTAAAGTATCGATACTCCCCATAGGGGTATGGATACCGGGGTGTTTTCAAAACATTGAAAGCAATTTTGGTATCGGTACTCATCAGAGTATCGATTCTGAGGAGAACGAGTATCGACACTCCCAGAAGAGTATCGAATCGAGTCTAGTTTTAAAACATCGAAGGCAAATTTGCTATAGATCCTTACAGAGTTATCGATACCATAAGGAAGGGAAGTACAGATACCCAAGGGGGAGTATCGATGTCATCGTGATTGTTTAGGCAATAAGAATACAAATGTAACCTTTAATAATTATGTGATAACATAAAGTCTAAATGAGGTAAGATTCCATAAGACTTATGCCCTTGTTTGATGCTTGGGAAACAATAAGGAAACCCGAGTTTCTTGAGAAACGTTTTATGTTAGAATGAAGATTATTTGGATATATCCAAACCATTGTTTTGAACTTTAAAATTCTAGTTGGATGGAGTGTTGATGCTAAGTGACCCGACCATATCCCGAGTACTGTAGAGAAGTTGACTAGTCGAGTGAGCTTCTAATGCTATCTGACTCGGACTTAGCTCAAGGTTTAGGGAGATACTGATGATGTGTTACCTATGTCTCATCTATGGTTCTCTAGTAAGAAAATAGGGGTGTGAGTTTTTTTATGCTAAGTGACCCCGAGCTACTCCATGATGCTTACTCTTGTTGTGTGCTAGTGTATACAAACGTTCATAACCATACCTGTAGCATCCTTGCTTGTTGAATGCATTTAGTATAGTTTGGTTATTTGTGGGGCACTAAGATTGTGAAGCTTAACGTATGGAATGTGTTCCCATGCCCAAGTTCTTAGGTTCCAGTCGAGGAGCATGTAGCCAGATCTCAAATTTCCAGACTTAATCATCCTATTAGAGTATGTCTCGAGTATTGTAGAGGGCATGTATTGTCATAAACCTTTGTTATTATTTGATTTGTAAATTCTATTTTGTACTAATATATTTTGGAGACTAATATTGGGAGCTCCCTCGTATTTATAAATATTTATATTTTGTAAACGTTTAATATTTGGGGTATTTCACATCATGTTTGAATGTTAAATTGGTCAATGATTTCAAAAAATTTGGTTAGTCACTTAGATGATTTCGTGTGACACTTTAATCATCTGGACTTTGAGTCGGATCAAATTAGGGTGTTATATTTTTAATAGGGGACATAGATAAAAGTTTAGGATATGCACAATTATTATAATAAATAACTAACAAAAAAAATGAATGTTAAAGAAGACACGTAGACATGAATCCACCGCTAAATAACTATAAAGTTATTAGAAATGGTGATCACATTACTAATTTTTCATATAATTATCCATGTGTATTTAATTATTGGTATTGTATAATGTCAAATCAATAAATAAATTTAAAATTATAAGTATTATACTTTTAAAAAAAACTTAGCTTGTTACAATCAGTGTAACGTGACACAAGTTATCACATGAACAAAAATATTATTACGGTAATAATGCAATACTTGTAGACCATCACACATGTTATCATTTTGATGTTGTGAACATATTAATGATTTAATTAATATTTTATTTAATAATGTAACGAAATGGTTATTATTTGATATATCACTAGTTGAAAATAATAATTCACAAGAAGTGTTGAGATTTTGACAAGCACATTTAATTAATGAACAAAAATTAAATGTAAATAAACTTATCATTTGTTAAAATCTAAAGGCTACTTGCAAAATTATTTTTTCCACTGACAATATATCAAATACTATTCTACTAAAAAGATGACTGATGGTCAAATTTTTCTAAAAAATATGGGTCGAATAGGTAAGAAAATATAAACATTAAAAGTTCAATTTAACATTAGCTCTTTTATTAACCTACAATTACAACTATGATTAAAACAATCAATGCAATACAAAACCAAAGTTTTAAATATACCTTACATATACTAAAATAGTTGTAGATAAAATTCATACATAAAAGAATCTAAAATGGAATAATTCTAAATTAAAAATTCACATATGATGTTTATTCATAATAAAACACAAATTTAAACATTTAAAACTCGTAACCTGAATCTTTTCAAACCGATTAAATAGTCATTGAAAAGGTTAACCATTTCTAAATGGTAAAATGATAACTTGAAAGAATAAGGATTCCTTATAATAGGGATCAACCTATACGCATAGGAATTTATTGAAGGTTTTGTTTATATGTAGATTAAGGATGAAAGATAGGAAGGCTTATGATGATACCTTAGGCGTGAATGGATGTTTAGGGGAGTGGTGAAGGAATGATGATATAATGTTGATTTAAAGATGATGATGGTGATGGTGATGTTTAATGAATGATTTAGGATCAAGAAAGAACCAATACTACAAGAAGTAAATACCTAAACCATATATGATCTTCAATAAAAAAAAAAGGACTTTGACCCACTAGTTATAAAACTAGCTAGGAACCAAAAGCATCAAAGAAAAGGGGTTGGTGTCACATGCAATGCTTGATAAGTTGATAAAGTTCAATTAAGAACAAAGATGAGAGAATTCTCACAAATATACTTTCAATGATAAGTTGATTGATTCTGATTGATTTATTTCAAAATGAAAAATAATTGCCTATTTAAAGGCTTACAAAATGATATTGAAAATGCACCCTTAAGAGGTTAATAGATGGTCGAACACATGTGAAAAGAAATGATCCTCTTTTTAAACCAACATGGTGCTTTAAATGATGGATCATTTCCTTTCATGTTTTTGATCCATGTCTCTTGATGAAAATGGATTTATTTTTCTTGTAACCTTTCATAAAATGTCATCTTTTTTAAAGGACAAAAATAGAGAGTCATGTCCCTTGAATTGATGCCTTTTCATGTGAAGGTATGTTGAAACATTGTGACCTTACGAGGCACCTCTTGAGGTGGAAAGACATGTATTTTGGAAGAACCTTTTGGAGTGAAAAATTATGACTTTTAGAGGAACCTTTTGGAGTGAAAAGACATGACTTTAGAAGCACCTCTAGGATCTAAAAGACACGATTTTTGGAAGCACCTCTTGGAGTGAAAAGACACGACTTTTAGAAGCACCTTGGAGTGAAAAGTTATTACTTTTGGAGGTACCCCTAGGTGAAGAGACAACTTTTAGATGCACCCTTTACTGAAGAGACATGAATTTTGGATGTACCTTTTGATGAAGAGACACGAATTTTGGAGGAAACTCTTGGTGAAACATAATTTCTTACATGATGTAGCCGTTTAGAGTGAAGACCATTCCTTGCATCATGTAGCCGTTTAAAGTGAAGACTTGTATCATTTCCTTTGCTAGAAGTTGGAATAAAGAAACATGTCCTTTGGTTTGAAATCCATTTTTCCTCCAAGCCATTAGAATGGTAAGGTACCTTTTAAATCAAATAAACATTATATTATAACATATAATATAAAGTATACATATATATCATATATATATATATACATGTATGCAAACCTAGCATAAGTAAAATGCAGCAATATATATATATATATATATATATATGAAATGCATAATATAAAAATAAAAATGTAACCTAATCATGCAATAAATATATGCACTAAATGGAAATGTGAAACTATAATATGCAATCATGTAATGCCAGACCTAGCATATGCATACTAATATGAATGATCATATAAAATAAATGTGACAATGAAAAATGCTAATTTAAAATATGCAACATTAAAAAAATATATGAAATGAAAATGAATCAATTTTCATGCTTATATAAACTTGGACTAAGATGTCAAACCATGACATGAAATTATAACATAATATAATATATAGTTAAATAATACTCCCTTCAAATCAACCATTGACATCTTCAAGGTACTGAGGAGTCTGATGCTGGTCAGGATCACATCACCCCTTCCTTAAAGTGATTTCCCCTAAATTTACGCTTGCATAAAAGGAAATAATTTTGACTTCCTCTAGGTAGGGAGTTTTTCTGCTCGTGTTTTGGTCCAAAACCATTCTCCTGGTTTAAACATTGTTTAGTTTTACGTCTTCTGATCTTTGATTGCAGTATGCTCAATCGATTAAAAAGTGTTCTATTTTTCAAACTTATGGTCTTTGTGTTGGTTGAACTGCACCTCTTTGTTTCCTTGCCTCTTTTGATATAAACTTTTCATAAACTCAACCTTATGTGACACGTCATCTTCCTATGCCTTCGTACTCTTTTGAATGACTACCCTTGATTTGTTGAATAGTCCTCGATTTATATCCTTGTTTTGATCATTCATTAGCAGGATGGAAGATTATAGTTTGGTTTTGATCTTGATACACTAACTTATCCCGAAATTTCAAAGGAACTTTTGATCACAATCTGATATAATGACTCCATGTAATCGAACCATTCTATTGAAAAATAAATCAAGGTTAGAACTAGAGAAACCAATAACAAAGTTGACATAAATAGAAAACTAGGTAGGCTGCTTGATGATCCTAATAGGTGGTTTTTGCTTGTGTCTTTAGGTTCTCCTCTTGAGATGTCTTACAAATTTACTCTGTTAAGATTCTGCAAAAGACACACCATAGGAGAAGAAAGAGATTGGTTAAGTTTGTTAGTAATGAATAAATCCCCTTTGTAGTTATGTACAAAATTGATGTTACGGTAGGGTAAAATAAAGGTGATAGGATAGGCTAAAAAGAAGTAGATGAATAGAATGAAAGAAAAGGTTAACTTGTATCACAAGACATAACTTATAATTTTTCATGAATAATCAAACTTGATTTTTCTTCTTCGAGCCCGGTTGCTTGTTTTGCCTTATACCCCTTTGGTACTTTTTTTTGTTGTACAAAATCCTCCTTTTGATGTTTAAGGAAATTTTCTCTTTTCTTTCTTTTCTTTTATCGTTTTCTTGCAAAAATAGAACTTGTGATCACAAAGGGTACATACTTGATTCAACCTAAAAGCTCTGATTACCATATGGTGCATTGCACCCTTGGAATGTTGTTTTCATGGAATGCTTCCGATTGTTGTGCTGACCTTGAATGCAAGAAAATTGAACTTTATGATACTTGTTTTAGAAGAAAAAAAAGAAATGATTATGTTTAGATAATATAGGTGTGTTTGAATTTATAGAGAAGGTGGCGTTTGCAACCGATCTCTAGCTAGAGACATACAATTAGCTAAAGAACCAAAAGCGAGAAAAATTATAAGAGGGCCTTGCTGGGTTGAATGGAGTAAACCCCCGATAGGCACCTGGTTGTTGAACTCCGGTGGTGCATGCAAAGTTGAACTGGGCATTGGCAGCAGTATGTGGATTAATAAGGAACGATAAAGGCGACTGGATTGGAGGCTTCATGTCCAGATTCTGAGAAGCAAACAGTAAAAATGTTGAGCTCTGGAATTAAACAAGGCTTAACCCTCGTGAAGAATTTGGGCATTAAAAAGATGACAGTGGAAGTAGATGCTCAACAAATAGTCGATTCCTTGGTAGAAAATACTGAGGATCACTGGCAAGAAAACACTCTTTGGAAAGACTACGATGACCTAAGAATAGAAGATTGGATAGTTGAAGTAAGACACATCTAGCGAGAGGGTAACATATGCATCGATTACCTGGCAAAACGAGCGTTGGAAATGGAAATGGAAAACGACACGTACTTCCTAAAAGAATCCCTCGAGGAACAAATCCGATTGTAATAACTGCTCAGGTAGTCCCCTCCTTTGTACCAAAAAAACATAAAATATTAATTTGAAACAAAAAATCAGTCAGAGGATATGCCATATGTTTCAAGAGGATTTCGAAGTAAACTAGTGTGGAGGATTTTTCGAAGGCTTCAAAGGAACTTATACGGAGGATATAACATTAGGGTGTTAGCTCTGTAGGTATAAAATAATTCACGCTAATTTTTTATGTATGTATATATAGTCTATTCATCATTTTTATGCTTGAGAATATAATATTTTTAAACGTATGGTGTCAACTTGTTTACAAAAGAGGACAAAAAATGAAAATATAATATTTGAACAAATTAAATGAAACTAAAGACATAATGGTGAAGTGAACAATCATAATAATTAATAGAAAAATAAACTACAAAAAAAAAACATTTAATCTATCTTGAAACACCAATAGATAGATATATGTTGAGAGAAAATATATAAAATGGATTTAATAGCATCATGACTCCAATGAATAAATCAAACTCATTTTACCTATTTTATCACCAAAACAAAAACCAAATTTTGGGAAGATTTTTTTTTATGTATACTATCAATTTTAGTCCGTTTTACTACCTAAATTTTTAATTTTTTTTCAAAATAATACATAACATTTAATTTTTATTTCATTTTAATACCATGCCGTTAAAAACTTAAAACGTTTAGTACCAAAACTATTACTTTTGGTCCATTTTAGTACCTAAAATTTTAATCTTTTCAAAATTTAACGTTAATTTTTTAACGGGTACTAAAATGAAGCAAAAACTAAAGTTTTTGACGGTTGGGGTATTAAAATGAAATAAAAATTATACTTTAGGTTTAATTTTGAAAAAATTGAAAGTTTAATTACTAAAACGGATCAAAACTAATAGTTTAGGTACCAAACGCGTATTTTAACCAAATCTTTTTAAGCGTGTGCTATCAACTTATTTATAAAAATGGATATGAAATTAAAATAGAACAGTTGAACATATTAAATAGAATAAATGGATATGATGATGAAGTGAAAGGTCACAAAAATTAATAGAAAAATTAAACTGCAAAATACGTTTAATGTATCAATGAAACGCTAAGATATAGATATATATTGAGAAGAAAATATATAAAATAGGTTAGAATTTTGATAGATCATACTTAGATCCAATCGATTTGGATATTTCGCATCGCTCAACCATGAGTCCACGGGTAAGAGAAAGCCTTTTGGCTTGTACGTTCATTAACCAATAAGTTGGTTATAGCTTATAAACATCTTTCTAATCTGTCTTTCCCTTGTAGGAAATAAATTTTAAGCACCAAAATTTTCTCAATAAAATTTGTAAATAGGCTTACAAAATATAATAATTCGAGATGTTTACATGGATATGTTCATATAGCCGTGAACATTGTGACTTATATTGCTTGACTCATCTAAGCACACAATGTTCATTAAAAGCGTTTCTTAGCCTATACCAATTTGATCACTATTTGCATTGTAAGAATGGGCTTGGGATAAAAATCCCCACAGTGGTCGCACACGATTTATGAAATTAGGTTATCCATTTGAACCTAGATCATTAGATATATATTCAATTAGCTAGGGTTTTCCTTCACATAATACCTTTAATTTTCCAAGGGCTTTAGTCTCATTTCTTTCTCAACTTGATCTCAATTTTAGCACTTCAATTAATGGATTCGCAATGTTAGTCTTTGATCTTATAAAATTAATAGAAATAACTTCATTTGAGATCATTTCTCTATTGGTATCGTGTCAATGATGCATATATCTTGTCTTATCATTATACATAAAATTTTGTGCTCTATCAATTTCGTTTGAGGATTTCCATGGATGATTCATGTTCTCAATGTGAAACATATTCACTTATATCTTTGATATTTTGGATATAAGATATTCAACTGGAATTGGAATACCCATATGGAATAATGCAATACATGATCTTGAGTATATTTGAGATATCTCAATTCTTTCAAAATCGTTTTTCAGAAGTTTAATCCTGAAATACATATTAATCTGCTTAAGCTGCTTACAATGAAAGAAATATTTAGTCTAGTATAATTCATTTAAACATTTTATGACCATTGCATATTCCATTTGGTTAACATTTTAACCTTTATTTTCAGACTAATATTTGACTCGTATTAATTGGAGTTCTAACTATGTCAGAAACGTCCTTTCAAACTTCTCGTGTGACTTCATCAATATGAGATTCTTAAAATGAAGTTAGATCATATCAATTTGCTTCATATTCTCTATTTTAAATCTTAAATTTAACATATTTTGGTATATTTTCATCATTTCATTGTTACTTATAACAAAGAGTATGTCTATAATTTCGACATACACACATTTTTCAGTAATTATAGAAAGATTGTCTACATTTCCATAAATCTTATGGTATCTTGTCATTTTTCTTTTCGAAGAATCTTATTTAAAAGATTTAAAAAATATCTTCCTCCACATGTTATGTGATAACTCATAACTTCTTAGCATTGTGTTCATCATTGTCTTTTAAGATTTAAATCTTCTGCTTTATTACTCCATTTAATTTAGGAGAGTATGATGCCATCACTTCATGAATAATATCATGTTGGGTACAATATTAACAAAATAGTTCAAATTATTTATCATTATAATAAATTCTTACCATCTTAGTATTTTTTATTAAGTTGGTTTTCAACTTCCAGATTATAGAGAATACATTTCTCTGTAGCTTCATTTTCATTCTTAGTAAATATATATAGCAATACTTTTATTATCATCAATGAAGTTAATAAAATATTTATTCCCCTTTTTCTATTATTAAGAATTTAATAACTAGGTCACTAAAATTTCTTGGGTGCTCCTATCTTCCGTTTCATATTTATGGTCCAATATCATCCATGATTCTTTAGCCATTTTAAACATTATACACTTCATAGCGTGCATTGGGTAAGACTTTAAGAATATGATTACATCATAGAAAATATTTTTTTCATGTTTTGAATCAAAACCTTGGTCGGAATCAATGATCTAGATTCAATTGAACATAATTAGTAGCCAATTTTACTTCTAGTAACAAATTCTATTAAACAAATTTGATCATAACAAAATTGAATAAACCATGTTTATTCAAATTACTTCTTATTTGAAAAAGTAGATCAAGTAACCCGTTAAAATGACAGAAATTAAATTCCTCAAAACAAGTTTATTTACCAGATTCCACTTTACAAACATATCGATATTTCTAAGAAATAAATCGTTAATAAATCTAACAATTTATGTATTTCCTACAAAATAGAACCATACTTGATTCTCAAGAAAATAAGTTCAATGATGTATTTCTTTTTCCCAAAGTACAATCATATTTGATTCTAAGAAAATAAATTATACGATTCATTTCCTTTTACAAAAAAAAAACATTTAAGATTCCTAAAAATTAACTCAACAATTTAATTCCTTTTTATAAAAAAGAAAAATAAATTTAACGATTTATTTTCTTTGACAAAATAAAAAAATTAATTTAACAATTTATTTCCTTTTTCAAAATATGATCATTTAAGGGTTTTTTTAGCCCAATAATCCAATCAGGTCGATTATTTAGCCCAATGGGCACTCGGAATTTTATTTTGGAATCCACGACAAATGCTACAGTGTCCACGAAACTCGTCATACCGACGTAACGAGTTCCATGAGATATATTTTTTTAATGGGTAGCGTCACATGGTCCCATTGCCCAAATATATTTAATATATCCTAAGGGACTCCTCATGCTCGCGTGGCGAGTCCTGGTAAAAAATATTTTTTTTAATTTTTTAAAAGCATTGTAAAAAATTATATTATTTTAATATTGAAAGAACTCGTCATACCGATGTGACGAGTTCCAACGGGTATAATTTAAATTTGTTTACTGTTGTTGAACGGTCATTTAAAAAAAATTCAATGGAACTTGTCACACTGGTGTGAAGAGTTCCAACGACTATTTTCAATTTGAAAAAACTAGATGTTTATAGTCGTTGGGTAGAGTAGTATAAATAGAGGTTTGGGTCGGATTGATTTTTCACTTGGAATCAAACATTCTATTGAGAGTAAAAACTTTTGTGTTGAAATGACCTCAATAGAAGAAATATTACGTCTTGATGATGTTCATATTTCGTCGACCTAGATAACTATAGTTAATTTAATTTGTTTTATTTCATTTTAATTTTGAAAAAATTATAGTATTAATAATAATTATTTATGTAATTGTATTAAATAATTTATTTTCAAATTGTAGCAAGAAGAACGAGGCATTCGTCATCGAGGAATGACGAATGAAGAGCCACATCAGCGGATGGTGATATATCTTTCACAATCCGTATTATATGGAGTGATGTTTCTTCGCGGATTTAAGGTGATGTCGGCACTGATATCGGCATTGATTTAGCATTGGAGACCCGAAATTCATACTTTTAATTTTCCTTGTGGTGAAGTGACGATAACATTGGAAGATATCGTGTATCAACTTGGCGTACCGATTAATGGTATACCATTGGTGCTTTGTAACACTTATTCATGAGATATTGTTATTTCAAATTTATTGGGAAAGGAACCGATGTCATTGATGGGTTACGGATACAGATGACATGGTTGGAAAGAGAATTTAGAGTAGATGAACAATCAACGGAGAAAGAGGTGATGTATGCAGCTCGAGTATATCTTATAACGTTGATTGGAGGGATCATGCTATCCGATAAATCGGGCAATTTGGTTTACACCCAATATCTTTCGGTATTGAACAATTTCCTTGTATGTCGCAAATATAGTTGGAGTTCTACAATTTTGGCTTTTTTTATTGTGAACTTTGTAAGGCAACCATAGTGGTTAAAAGAAAAAAAGCGGATGTAGTGGGTTATCTAGTTTTGATCCAATCATGGGTATTGTATCGTTTCTCGCTTTTTACGCCTATTACATCCGCTCCTATGGAGTTTCCTCTTGCTGCAAGATAAATTCCTATATTTAAAGTTTTGATTTTTTATAATATTTATTTAAATATTTTGAAAATGATAACAAATAACGTAATTTTTTAGATGGCACATCGAATAACCGATACAAAGTTGTCAGGTGCAACCAAAGTAGATATTCGGATCAGGATTGATATTGCCAGTAGACATGCGGTAACTTTTAATATTTTTTGCATTTACTTTGAAATTGTAATATTAATTGCTTAATTATACTAACATAATATTTTTTACAGGTTAATTGGATGCCTTATTATGAGTCGGATATCCAACGGTGTCTACCGTCAATGTTCTTTGAAGGAGTGGAGACATGGTGTGCCGTAACACCATTGCTCCATTTCACAATTGTTGAGATCCATGCCATCGATAGTGTTTTGCAATAATTTGGGTTTCCCCAATTGATAGAAATGTCCATATTTAACATGGACGATTTGCATAAAATAAATGCGCGTGGGAAACATAGAGAAGATTGGCCGAGGAAGCATGCTATATTCATACAACAATGGAAAAATAGACATTTACATTTTCCTAATCGTTCTGAGGTATAACCCGAACATTTTGATTTCAGTGTTTCTCCTTACCTCCAAAATTATTAAGCAAATGGGAAACAATACTTGACAACGCCGGATGAGCGGTCCGAGTGGGAAATAATAAAGGCAAAATATAGGGAAAAATCAACATACTCATCTTATGCTTCTGCTAATTATTATCCATCGCAAGAAAGTTATGGTGGATATGATGCATATCAACCATCAATGGAGATTCGAACGGCATGGGAAGAAAGTTCGTGGGATCAAGTGCCACCTTCACATCAATTTTCCTCAGAACCGGAAGAAAGAGGTCCGTGGGGTCATCTTGTTCAATACAGACAATCTCATGGCGATTTTGGTGTGCAATTTGAGGTGATGACGTCAATGATGGTGTCAAATACCTTGAATACTCCATCATTTTCACCCGAATATGTAAATCAAAGTGGTGGAGTAATGTTCAGTACATCGAAGCCGGAAGAAGACGAAAATGACGAAGGTGGATGACCACGACGAAATCAACGAGCACCACGTCATTACTATTCTGCTACTACTCGACATCGGCAAGAATTGTGAAAATATAAGTAAAAAATTTGTTTATTTAAGTTTTTGAACTCAATATTTAATTGTATAAAAAATCATTGATAAGTAATAAATTTGTTTATTCGTTTTCACCCTTAAAAATGTTTAAAATTTGTCAATAATTTTAGTTATTATTAAAAGAAATTTGAAATAATGTAAACAAATAAAATATGTTAAAAAAATGAAAAATCTTTAATTAAAAGTTAACTTTTAATTAAAAATAAAATTTAATTAAAAAAAATTCATTCATATTTAGTGTAGTTTATAAAAGTACAGGGAGTATCGGTACTCCTTTTATGGGTATCGGTACTTCATTTATTATTTTCAAATAAAACTAGCCGTTGGGCCTGGCGGTATCGATACTGTGACCATGGTATCGATATTACTATGTAAAGTAGTATCCGTACCTCTTTGGTTGTCGGTACCTATTTTGTATTCTAGAATTTGAGCAAGCTGGTAGTATAGATACTAACTAGATAGTATCAATACTTCTCTTACTTAGGGTATCGATACCACATGAACAGTGTCGGTATTGTTCATATAGTATCGATATTGTAAGAACAGCACTGGTATTTCATACGTGAAAATCAGTTTTGTGCTCAAATTCACTTTAAATGGACTTTGAATTATTTTTAAAAACTTTTGAAGACTTTGAACAAATTCAATTAAGTACAAAAACATTTTACATTAATTTGTTATATCAAAATATTACAAAACATGGTTCAACATAATACAAGTTAAAAAAACATAGTTACAATACAAAAAAAATACCTAGTTACATTACTTAATATTTTTTAACGCCTATTTTAGTGTCCAGCTCGATATTTTGGAAGATGTGGACAATGTTTTATGTTATGACCTTCACCTGTACAATGGCCATAAAGTTTGGGTAGACTTGTCTCTCTTTGTCGATCATCCATATCGGTATGAATTCAGCTAGATTCAGACCGACCTTGTACCTTCCTATACAATTGAGGATTTGGAAATCATTCCTCAGAAATTGTGCATGTAGGCCAATATGCTTTATTTGGGAGGTACTTGAACTCACAACTGTAAATGTTGCGCATAGTGTGCAAGCTATAACAGTCATCAGCATACAAGTATGGGTCAACATTGATGTGCATACATGCAGCAACAGCGTGAGTGCATGGGAACTAAAAGCTTGAAATTGACCACAGTCACACCATCTTCTATTCAAATTACCAGTGTATGTTGTAGAATTACCTCCCTCATGTGGTCTAACTATTGCTTGGACAACGAAATCAGAATCAAGTATGGAAAAATTATGGACAGACATTGATGTCGCATGTGTTTGATTCTTTTTCATTGCCTTCTCTAAATTTAGAGCCCAATTTCTTCCATCGTTGATCATGGAATCAATTTATACACTTTTGTCTACCTATACTTTACCCAACCTAAAGTAAGTCTCACTAACAATACTTGCTATTGGAGATGTTGAGTCCCTTTCAACACTGATATATTCAGCAAAGTTGGTAGTTATATGGCCGTAATGTCGACCCTCAAAATCATATGCTTGTGACCATCTCTCCCTAGGGATTTCAGCTGCGAATTCATACACATCATCTCCGTATCTTCTCAAATTTCAAAGTCGTACACGAAAGTTTGGTTGGAGTAAAGCATGCCCTAAAAAGTAAAAAATTAAATGTTATTGAGAAATAAAAAAACATAAATGAAGAAGAAATAATTAGTCAGAAATAATATAATACTTACCCATGTTGAGAATCTCTTTTTTGATATTTTTCTGCTTAAACATCTTCATTGCATTCGATGCAATATGACGTATACAATAGGCTTGATATGGTGTGGAGGCGTCCATCTATTTTTGGGTTTATAAATTGTGCTTAACAACCCAGGCGATCGATACGAGATCATGCAAACCCCATCTTAAGTGACAACATAGGAACACAAGTTAGAGAGAAAGAAATTCTAAGTTTCCTCCGATTCATTTTTAAAATATCCGAAGGCAATGGGGAAAATATTTTTGTCTCCATCTTGTGTAAAGGTTATCATCAAGACGTGTCTGTAGAGCCCATACAGAAAAGTTCCATCGACTTGAATCATTTGTTTGCAAAATCTAAACCCTTTGATAGCTCACTTAAACGCCCAGAACAAGCCACCAAAAATTCTCTTCTCGGGGATAACGTCTCCTTCAAGCATGAAAGCAGGATGAGTATAGTACCTAACAATGGTTCCAGGAATGAAAAATTTCATTGCTTACTATAGACGTGGTATCTCATTATACGACTGATCCCAAACACCATACAACATGGTCATCGCTTTCTATTTAGCCATCCATGCCTTGTAATAAGTCGGAATATAACTAAATGTATTCCAAATGGATGCCACTAACACAGAAACGGGCATTCTTGGATTTATTTCCATCAACATCTTCACATAAGAGCATATGACATTTGAATATAAATGGTTGTCATCTTGTGTCATTGTACATGTGTGTTGTGAATTGAACCTTGTGACTTCCCACAACATATTCCATTGTAGGTATGATACTTGTATCCTCCATTTACAACTAACATCATGGTGTATACACCGTACGAAATAAGTCTTTTGATCCGACTCCGTGACATAGATTAGAATTAGCTTTGACGCAATACTCCTTGATTACTAGTTGTGCCTCTTTTTTTTGTTTCAAACTGAGACCCAGTGGCCAACTCAGATGACCGCTTGTCTGAAGAACCCACAGTGCATAACTATGGCATATCATATATTTCAGGATTCCACATAGCATCATAGTTAATGTCATGTATTGCAACTGCATGATCATGCTAAGGAAAATCATTGTCAGGCATTTCAGGTTGAGGGTATGTTTTTGCCCAAACTGTTGAAAACATTTTTGTATTTCGATATAACAAATTAATTTAAATGAATTTTAAGATTTTACAAATGATTTTCTAAAAGTATATTCGATTATCAAATTATTACTCCAAGTCTTTTAAGATCAATTTCAAACCTTACTAAATGAGTAAAATTGTGTTTTATACTTAATATATTTTTTGAAACAATTTTCACAAAGTATTTTGAACCAAAATCAAGCCTAAAATCAATTTTTCAGAGTGATGCACCGATGCACCAATCCATGCATCGATGCACCATGAATTAAATTGAACATCTAATGCATTTCATGCATCGATGCACATACCAAGCACCGATGCACTGAGGATTTTATGAAAACATCGATTGCATTTGATGCATCGATGCACTCTGGCTATTTTGAAACATCGAATGCACTTGATGCATCGATGCAATCTTAGTGCACCGATGCACTAAGGGTTCAATGGTCAAAATATTTGAATTTTACACGGATGCACCGATGCACTATGGGTATGCATCGATGCACTGACGCTCCCAACTGTCTTTAATTAATTGTTTTCACACTTAAACGGATATATTGACTCCACTAATCATCCCCAACGTTCAGAAGTAATTCAAGGTGTATTTAAGCAAGCTTAGAAGCCATTGATCAATAACAAGAAACATCAAGCAACTAGAATCAAGAGAGAATCAAAGAGAAAGTATCAAACCTCAAGTTTTAGCATTTCAAACATATTTTTCATTCAATATTTATTTTACTTTCAAGAACACTTATTGTGCTCAATTGTATTCATTCTTGAGTATTCTTTTCTTTGTTCTAGAATTTTGCAAACAATCTACCTAGTGAGGATTTCCTTGTAAGTTTGCAAATTTGTATTATTCTCTTTGGGAGAGAGTGTTCTCAAGAATTTGGGGTATAATTCTTGAGGGTTTGTAAGGTTACTCTTTGTCCTCAAAAGAAAGAAAAATTAGTGAATTTGTGGAAAATCCTTAGTGTGGATAGCTAAGGTAGTGGACGTAGACTTTGGTTGAGAAAGTCGAACCACACTAAATCACTGTGCAATTTCTTTCAATTTTCTGCAAAAGCTTCCACCAAAATTTTTATTGCCAATTCACCCCCCTCTTGGCCAATTCCGTCAATCGATTAACTTAACAATTGGTATCAGAGCCTAACTCATTTGAAGGTTTAATCGCCTCTTGAGTCGATTCGGGAAGAGTTACATCGATAATCAAAGTCATCAATGGCCTCTACTTCAAACTTCAACTCCGGTCTCGATTCGATGCCCGTCAACAAGCCTCTTTTCTTCAATGGGGCTAATTATGCCTATTGGAAAAATAGGATGATGTTCTTCATTCAAGCAAGTGACATGGGAGCATGGAATGTCGTAGAAGAAGGATACTTCAAGCTTTTCACTCATCCAAGATTATGGAGTGAAGGAGAGAGAAAAATGTTCCAGCTCAACTCCAAAGCCATCCATATCAAAGAAATATGGGACAAACTTCAAGTCACTCATGAAGGTACCGATGAGGTAAAGAAATCTAAAATTAGTATTCTAACGCATAGCTATGAAAATTTCAGGATGAAACCAAATGAATATGTCAAAGCTATGACCGATAGATTCTCAACGATTGTCAATGGTCTCAAATCATATGGAAAGATCATTTCAAATGAAAAGCTTGTGAGGAAGTTAGTCTACTCCCTCCCAAAGTCGTGGCAATCAAAGAAGACGACAATCATCGAGTCTAAGGATCTAACATCCTTAACTCTTGAAGAGCTAATCGGTTCACTCCTCACTCATGAAATGATGCTTGAAGATAAGGTGGACCTTGATAAGATTGAAGAGACACCAAAGGTGAAGGAGAAGAAGAAAAACATTGGAGTTGCTCTCAAATCCACAAAAAATGAGAGTGATTCGAATGAAGATGACGATGACAAGGAAATGGCATTGTTTGCCAAACGGTTCAGAAAAATGATGAGACCTTACCGAGGAAGAAAATTCAAACGAAATGAAGGCCTCAAAAATGAACCAAAAGAGAAGAACCCGATCATTTGCTATGAATGAAAAAAGTAGGGGCATGTCAAATATGATTGCCCACAATTGAAGAAAAATGGTCAATCAAAGAATAAGCACAAGGCTCATATGTCTACAAGGAGCGATGAAGAAGGTTCCGATGAAGAGGAACAAAAAGTAGCAAACTTGTGCTTGATGGCATTCGGGGAAGATTCTAAGGTAACCTCTAACTCATCTAATTTTGATGATTTATCCTATGATGAGTTATTAGATGAATATAATGGGTTGGCTATGGATTATGAGAAATTGTTTTTAAAATATAAAAATGATATTTCAAAATTGAAAAATGAAAATAAACTCATATCCAAAACCAACAACGATCTTGAAAGTAAAATCAATGATTTGCAAATCAAAATAGAAGAGTTTGAAAAGAAAAATTTGGATTTACAAAATTTACTTTCAAAGGTCAATGATGATCATCAAAAGAAAATTGATGATCTTAAAATTTCTTTTGATAAAGTTGGAACAAAACGTTTTGAAAATGGAGAAAATTCAAAATCCAACTTTGTTAGAAAAAGTTTTAAAAACTACAATCATAGAGGTCCCCAAAGAACCTCTAATGAAAAAATCGTTAGAAGTATATGGCTTCCTAAAGAGCTCATTGCTACTAAAGATAAGGATATCCTACACAACTGGATACCTAAGGGGACTAGGATTTTGGAAACTAATGAATATGGACCCAAAAGATTTTGGGTACCAAAAATTAGAAATTAATCTATGTTTGTAGGAAAAGGAGCATTGCTACAAGGCACGGGAAACAAATCCAAATTCATGGTACCTTGATAGTGGATGCTCAAGACACATGACCGGAGATAAAAACCGGCTCATTGAGCTTAACGCCAAAAATGAAGGAGAAGTGACTTTTGGTGATGATTCAAAATGTCACATTGAAGGTATTGGTACTATTGGTAATACCTCTTCTATACAAATTAAGAATGTTTTATATGTGAATGGATTAAAGCATAATCTATTGAGTATTAGTCAATTTTGTGATAAGGGATTCAATGTCATGTTTGATATTAATGGTTGTAAAGTCATTCACATTGCATCTAATCGGATTATGCTTATTGGTCATAGAATAGGAAACATATACATGGTGCATTTAGATTCTATTGATATGACTAATTTGTGCCTAGTTTGCTAAGGATGAACATGATAGTTGGTTATGGCATAGGAGACTAGGACATGCTAGTATGAGTGTTTTGCAACGGCTAACTCAAGGTGATTTAGTTCGAGTGTTGCCTAAGCTTAAATTTGATAATGATAAAATCTATGATGCTTGTGCTAAAGGAAAACAAAAGCGAGTTTCTTTTAAATCCATTAATGACGTATCAACTAGTAGAGTATTACAATTGATCCATGTAGATCTTTTTGGGCCAACTAGGACTACTAGCTTGGGTGGAAAACAATATGCATTTGTCTTGGTAGATGACTATTCTAGATATACTTGGGTTCTATTCTTAAGTACTAAAGATGAAGCATTAGAAAAATTCATCACGTTTTCAAAAGTAATCCAAAACGATAAATGTTACTCTATAACTAGTGTTAGGAGTGATCATGGCACTAAATTTGAAAATCTTGGATTTACTGAGTTTTGTAATTCTAATGGTATTAGTCACAATTTTTCAGCACCTATAACCCCTCAACAAAATGGAGTTGTTGAGTGGAAAAATCGAACTTTAGAAGAAATGGCTAGAACCATGCTTTGTGAAAATAATTTGCCAAAATATTTTTGGGCAGAAGCCACAAATACCACTTGTTATGTTGTAAATCGAGTAATGATTAGGCCGATTTTAAAGAAAACTCCATATGAAATTTTCAAAAATAAAAAGCCTAGCATTAGCTATTTTCATCCTTTTGGATGTAAATGTTTTGTTTTAAACAACGGTAAAGAAAACCTTGGCAAATTTGATGCTAAAAGTGATGAAGGAATTTTTCTGGGTTATTCCTTAAATTCTAAAGCTTATCGAGTATTTAATAAAAGAACTTTAGTTGTAGAAGAGTCTATACATGTTGTTTTCGATGATAATCCCCTTCTGAGGAAGGATTCTTGTGTGAATGATGATGTAGGTATTATAAATACAAATGAAGTTAGACATAACGTTGAAGAATCATCATCAAAGGAAGAAACAAAAGATGAGGTAACTCATGATCCTCTTGAGAATCCAACCATTGAAGAAAGGGAAGTATCTTATCCAAGAGAGTACAACTATGTCAAGGATGGTGAGATTATAGGTGATCCATCCAAAGGGGTAACAACTCGATCTTCTCTTAGAAATATTTGTAATTATGTTGCATTTATTTCATGCATAGAGCCTAAGAATATTACAGAAGCATTAAAAGATGAACATTGGATTATGGCTATGCAAGAAGAATTAAATCAATTTGAGAGAAGTGAAGTATGGACATTAGTTGAAAGGCCTAGTAATAAATCTACTGTAGGTACTAGATGGGTATTTAGGAATAAGCTTGATGAGAGTGGTAATATAGTGAGAAACAAGGCTAGACTTGTTGCTCAAGGGTATACTCAAGAAGAGGGCATAGACTATGATGAAACATACGCTTCCGTAGCAAGGATGGAAGAAAATAGAATGTTATTAGCATTTGCATGTTTTCATGAATTTAAATTATATCAAATGGATGTTAAAAGTGCATTTTTAAATGGTTTTATAAAGGAAGAAGTGTATGTGGAACAACCTCCAGGTTTTGAAGATTCAAAATTTCCGGATCATGTTCTTAAATTGAAAAAAGCACTTTATGGTTTAAAACAAGCTCCTAGAGCTTGGTATGAAAGATTGTCAAATTTTTTAATTGAAAAAGGTTTTTTAAAAGGGAAGGTTGACACTACATTATTTTTAAAGCACAAAGGTAAAGATTTATTAGTAGTTCAAATTTATATTGATGATATAATATTTGGTTCTACTAATGATGTTCTTTGCCAAGAATTTTCTAAGCTAATGCAAAGTGAATTCGAAATGAGCATGATGGGGGAGCTCTCATTTTTCTTGGGACTCCAAATCAAGCAAAGAAAAGATGGCATCTTCATCAATCAAGCTAAATACGTCAAAGACATGCATAAGAAGTTTGGACTAGAAAATGGAAAACCTCATGACACTCCAATGAGCTCTTCAACAAAGCTTGACTTAGATGAAGGAGGAAAATGTGTAGATGTTAAATTATATAGGTCAATGATTGGATCTCTACTTTATCTAACTGCAAGTAGACTGGACATTATGTTTAGTGTTTGCTTATGTGCTAGATTTCAATCATGCCCTAAGGAATCACATTTACTAGCTGTTAAGAGAATCTTTAGATACCTTAAGGACACTCCTAGTTTAGGACTTTGGTATCCTAGAGACTCTAGCTTTAGCTTGCATGCTTTTTCTGATGCAGATTATGGAGGATAAAAATTAGATAGGAAAAGCACCTCCGGTACTTGCCAATTCCTTGGAAATATGCTGATTTCTTGGTTTTCAAAGAAACAAATTTGTGTTGCATTATCTACCACTGAAGCTGAATACATTTCAGCTGGTAGTTGTTGTGCACAAGTTTTATGGATGAAACAACAACTTTTTGATTATGGAATTGAAGTTGGTACCATTCCTATCAAGTGTGACAATACTAGTGACTAAAAATCCCATCCAACACTCTAGAACTAAGCACATTGAAATAAGACATCACTTCATTAGAGACCATGTCACTAAGGAATATGTAGTTCTAGAATTTGTTGATACTTTGCACCAATTAGCGGATATCTTTACAAAACCTTTAGACAAGGAAAGATTTTGGACACTTAGGAGAGAATTAGGTTTGACCAACCTATCTTCACTTAGTGTTTAGAATAATTGTAGCACTTTTAAGACTAAATGAAAATTGCTTAATTTTTTATTGCATTCATTGTTATTAGTTAGGGGGAGTTTATGATTCTTGATGAAAATTTATTTTATGTTCAAAAGTTGTTTAAGGGTTAATTTGTTTGATTGAACATGATTAGTTTTGTATATATGAGTTACCAATACCACTAGAGCTAATTATTTTAGCATTTTGAGTATTTTAAAACGGATTTTTGTCATTTCTGTGCTTAGTGCATCGATACACTTAACAGTGCATCGATGCATCCCTTTAAATGTGCATCGATGCACATGGTCATGCATTGATGCATCAGTCAGGTTTTGAGTTAAAATGCTTCATTTTCTCAAACCCTAAAACTAAAACTCTCAAAGCCGTTCATCCTTCTCTCTCTAAAATCTCCATTCTTGCTCAAAATCAACGATTTTTCGTCGGAACCTTCAAGCTTTTCAACTTGCAAACCTGCTTCAATCATTAAATCGTGCAAAACAACTCCTCCTCCCTCTCAATCCGAATTTTCAAGGTATTTTTCTAAAAACCTCTATTTTACAAAATTTTGATTTTAGAACTAGTTTTGATTAGTTCTAGAATGTACATTATATCGGGCATTGATTGTTTGTTGGTTCTAAACTAGATTTTACTACCAATTTCGTCAAAAACAAACAATTTTTTACTTTTTTTTAATTTCGAAATTTAAAAAAAAATTTTATATATATATATATGATTTTGAAAAATAGTAAGATTTTTTATTTAATTGTTTTGTTTTTATAAAAAAACTATATTATGATTATCAAAATAGTTTTCAAAACATGCCCATTAGGATATGGTTTAGATAACCTTGAATTATTGAGGACTCATTTGAATTTTGGGATTGATTATGCATACATGTGTTTTAAATTGCAGGTGACATTCCTTATTCCGATTTCCTTTAATTATGTCAAATCCTAAACGACCTAGGTCATCTTCGAGTCGATCAAACCAAAACCGTCCTCCCGTTCCTCAACCTCCTAATCTCGTTCCTCTTTCACCTTTATCTCTATTAGGGTCTTGTTTTAACATGCCTGAGCGTTGTAGAGACGAATTGTACTCTAGGTACAGAAACTCTTTCCAAACTTATAGAATCCATGAAGAGCGTATTCCTTCGCTTCAAGCTATGGTTGACATTGATTTCAAATACCTTCCGGTTCTTAAAACTTGGAAATTTGATAAATTGTTTAAGCTTAAACCTATCGTCTATCAACAATTGGTCTGCATTTTCTATTCCAATGCGGTGTGTATTCAAAATGAAACTCAATGTGGAACTATAGCCATTAGATCATATCTTTTAGGCCAATATATTAATATTGACCCCAAGACTATAGCTTTCCGATTTAGGTTAGATGATAATGGTGTATATAATGAAAATGAAAATGTGGAATATCCCTATGTTCCAAACTCAAGTGTTAGTACTCTACGATCTCATCACGATCGTTTTCTCCATTTGATAGTCTCTTGGTGGTTTAGACCATCCGGAGGTAGGTACTCCACACTTCGTGCTAGGGATTTATGGTGGATGTATTGTCTTAAAAATAAAATCAAAATCAATCTACCCCACATTATCTTCAGTCAACTAGTTGATGTCATAAACGTTGTTCCTTCAAAACATGTCGAAACATTAGTTTATGGATATCTTCTTAGTAGCCTCTTTATCAAACTTGGTCTAACCGTCTCTCTTGACAATCCTATCCCACTTCAAAATCAAATCAATCTCACATCCTTGAAGAAAGTAGATTGGAAGCAAGACGAGGTTACCGGTCAATGGGTTTTTAGACCCGGAAAGCAAACTCCGGGAGCTAGTTCCTCACGAGCTGCTCCTAGCTAATCTCGTGCTCCTCCTCCTCTAGCTCTGGCTGATGACGATGATCCTGAATTTCAAGAACTTATGCAAGACATCAATGATCACGTACCTGATGTCGAGCCTGCAACGGAACCAGCTCCACAAGAAGAACAAATGCCTCCATATTTTCATTCGTTTTTGGAGACATTTGATTTACGGTATGCGTCCATGGATTCACGCTTCACATTCATTGAGTCCCAGCTCTCTACCTTGGGAGCTCGACAACAAGATATGAATGATCATTTGGATGCACTCTCACTTGAGATGAGAGCTCGTTACCCTCCTCCTCCTCCCAATCCTTCAATGGATGAATAGACTTATCTTTCTTTGATTGTCTTTAAGATGAACTTGAATTGTTAAAACATTTTGGATTATCCTTCTTTGATTGTTGGATGACTGTTTGATATTTTATATATATTTTGGTTTGTTACAACATATGCATCAGTTATTTTTTAGTTGCAATATGACCAATTTACCATTTCACATTTTTATTATGAATATTGATTATGAAACTAATGGCTAACTCTCTTTTGATTGTGATCTTAGCAGCTTAAGCTATATATATATATATATTTAATCAATTGGCTATGTTCAAATCGATTTTAAGTCTTTTTTATTTAACAAAAAGGGGGAGAATATGTTAAGTGTTAAAATGTTTTAAAAGGGAGAAGTGTTATAGTAAGGGGGGGTAATCTTTCTAAAATTGAAATTAATTTCAAATGTTTAGAAAATCATAAAAATAACACAAATGTTTTGTTATATCAAAAAGGGGGAGATTGTTTTTGTATTTCGATATAACAAATTAAGTTAAATGAATTTTAAGATTTTACAAATGATTTTCTAAAAGTATATTCGATTTAATTACTCGAATATCAAATTATTACTCCAAGTCTTTTAAGATCAATTTCAAACCTTACGAAATGAGTAAAATTATGTTTTATACTTAATATATTTTTTTTGAAACAATTTTCACAAAGTATTTTGAACCAAAATCAAGCCTAAAATCAATTTTTCAGAGTGATGCACCGATGCACCAATCCATGCATCGATGCACCATGAATTAAATTGAACATCGAATGCATTTCATGCATCGATGCACATACCATGCACCGATGCACATACCATGCACCGATGCACTGAGGATTTTATAAAAACATCGAATGGATTTGATGCATCAATGCACTAGCCATGCATCGATGCACTCTGGCTATTTTGAAACATCGAATGCACATGATGCATCGATGAACTCTTAGTGGATCGATGCACTAAGGGTCCAACGGTCAAAATATTTGAATTTTACACGGATGCACCGATGCACTATGGGTATGCATCGATGCACTGACGCTCCCAACTGTTTTTAATTAATTGTTTTCACACTTAAACGGCTATATTGACTCCACTAATCATCCCCAACATTCAGAAGTGATTCAAGGTGTATTTAAGCAAGCTTAGAAGCCATTGATCAATAACAAGAAACATCAAGCAACTAGAATCAAGAGAAAATCAAAGAGAACGCATCAAACCTCAAGTTTGAGCATTTCAAGCCTATTTTTCATTCAATATTTATTTTGCTTTAAAGAACACTTATTGTGCTCAATTGTATTCATTCTTGAGTGTTCTTTTCTTTGTTCTAGAATTGTACAAACAATCTACCTTGTGAGGATTTCCTTGTAAGTTTGCAAATTTGTATTGTTCTCTTTGGGAGAGAGTGTTCTCAAGAATTTGGGGTATAATTCTTGAGGTTTGTAAGGTTACTCTTTGTCCTCAAAAGAAAGACAAATTAGTGAATTTGTGGAAAATCCTTAGTGTGGAGAGCTAAGGTAGTGGACATAGACTTTGGTTGAGAAAGTCGAACCACTCTAAATCGCTGTGCAATTTCTTTCAATTTTTTGCAAAAGCTTCCACCAAAATTTGTATTGCCAATTCACCCCCCTCTTAGCCAATTTCGTCAATCGATTAACTCAACATGAAATATTGATAAACATGTGCCAATAACTTAAACATGAAATATAAGCCCCAAGTTTTCTCTCAATTTTTTGCTTCATTTGGCGATGAGATACATCTACAGGGAACATCATATTGATAAACATGTGCGACTTAAACACAACACCAACATCAATTTTGATAGGGAAGTGGTGGCGGGTTAATGAACGTTACTTTTATTGAAGAATCAAACTTAGAAAGCTCTAGACTCGATGAAGAACAATGGGGAATAAATAAGGGAAGGTGGCGGTAATAAGAAGGGTTCTTTAGGGTTTTTTTTAAGTGCTCGAAATAAGGTAAAAATTAATATTAGAATAATATAAACAAAAGATAAAGAACTTAAAAAAAGTATGATAATCAATAAATCAAAGGATCTCCCTTGTGAAGGTGGATGGCAAAGGTGAGGATGGATTTGTGGAAAATAGATGGATAATGTTCTATCGAGCCCTCCTAGTCTAAATGAAAAGGTAAGCACGATAATATGGCTCTAAACAACCCTCCTAGTCGCTATGAAAAGGCAAATTGGAGTGTGAAGATTAATCTCCTTTACAAGAACTTGAAAGAACTCCAGGAGCAGAAGCTTCGAAGGAACAAGACAATCAATACTTGCAAAAACGAACTCTCGTTGTATTATTAATCAAAGAAATCTATTTTACAAAGATTAATGAAGCCTCATTTATATAGGGGATGAGTTCTAAAGGTCCTAAATAACTAATGAATAAAATAATAATAAACTAAACATGTCTTAACTTTAATTCCTAATAAAATAATAATAATTAAAACTAATATTTTAACTTAACATTAATTCCTAATAAAATAATAAATCTAACCCTAAAAGATAATGCATCATCCTATATTAAATTATATTACAAATAATCAATATAAATATTGAAAATTCGTAATATTTACAAAATCACGTATTAATCTCATATAGGAATTTTTGCATGTATTATCTTTACTAAAATGAACATATCTTGAGTTCCCGATATTGGATTGATACGATTCAAGAACATTTGGAAAGATAAGAGATAGAGGGTTGTATATCTAGAAGACATGTTGACCAAATAAGATTAAGATCATATTCAAAAAGTCATCGTAAGTCTGCTATTGTTCTAATCTTCTTTTCCAAAGCTTGGATGAGTGGATCATTTGGAAGAGTTATTACTTCTTCCTTTGATGTGAGCCTTGTGATGCATGTATCGTCCTCCCTTTCTTCAAAAATATACGACCTCGAATCTGAAACATTAAAGAGAGCAACATTAGAATCATTTAATGATTCATTTACATTATGCTTACCGAATAGATATGCTATGCTTTCAATCTTCGAGACTTTGTTCTTCTAATAGGTTCGAGTAGAAACATTAGTCCAAAGAAGCATGTATTATGGACTCTGGTGTATGTATCATTCCCCCACTCCTCAAAAGGATTCATCCTCGAATATGAAAATCCAAGAGAAAGAGAATTATATGTGTTGAAAGGAAAACTTGTGAAACATTTACCAGGATCAATGTGATGTGTTTTTATGTGTTTTAGTCGAGGTTTTTATTTTTTAGGAGCTGATTTCTTGTAGTCTTGAAATCCTCTTTTGCATACAAGTCTTGTAATATGATGTTTAGGTTGAAATTCAACATGGTGTCGACCACTGTTAGCTTTATCTATGATTACTTCAGATAATTTATCCATGGTTTTATTCGTGTGTGGCGAGAATTGTTGTTTAAAAACCATGTCAACTGGTTTATTAAAGTAATCCCTTAAGTCTCCTAAGTGTGGTTTATGAATTAAGAATTCTCAGGAGAAGATTTGTGGACTGTAGAACCTTCGTGGTAGTGCATTGTCTATTGTGTTTTGCTTACCTCAGTCTTTGGACCCTCGTAAATCATGACTCTTCATTTATATGACATAGTGATTAGGGCTTTTAGGTGGTAACCTATCAAGAGGGTCACCTAACACCATTCGACAACTCTTGTTGATGGAAAATAGTGTGGACCAATCTCGTGTTACTTTTACTTTTTCATCATTTACATGGATGCCCTGTAACAAATCTAACTCTTTGGTTTCTTTGAGATTGTATGTTTGACGAGGTATGATGAAACCTTGAATCAATTGACGAGTTCCATTGATTTTTTAAAAGAATTTTACCCGTTCAACAACGGTCAATCCAACGATCTAAACTTTCAAATTTCTAGCTGTTGGAACTCGTCACCCCGGCGTGACGAGTTCCTTCACTATTAAAATAATATATATATATATATATATATATATATATATATATATATATATATATATATATATATTAACAATGTTTTTAAAATTTTCAAAAAATTTATATTTTTTATTAGCGTGACGAGTCCTATAAAATATATTAAATAAATTTGAGCTATGGGACCCACGTGACATGGTCCATTAAAAAATATATCTCATGGAACTTGTCACGCTGGCATGACGAGTTCCATGGACACTATAGCATTTGACTTAGATCCCAAAATAAATTTTATGTTGTCCTATTTGGCTAAATAATCCACCCGAGGATTATTTTCCCAATTCCGCCTCATTCAAGATCCAAAAAATAAATAAATTCGATGATTTATTTCTTTTTACAAAACCAAAATCATATAAGATTCACATGAAAATAAATTCAACGACTTATTTTCTTTTACACAATAGAAACATTCACAACTTCTAAGAAAATAAATTCAATAATTTATTTTTGATTCAAAATTCTCAAGAAAATAAATTTAACGATTTATTTCCTTTTATAAAATAAAATCATTTAATATTATCAAGAAAATAAATTTAATAATTTATTTCTTTTAAAAGATAGAATCATTTAAGATTCTTAAGAAAAATAAATTTAACGATTTATTTTTCTTATAAATTTAGAATCATTCAAGATACTTAAGGAAATAAATTCAATGATTTAGTTTTCTTACAAGGTTAGAATCGTTCAAGATTCTCAAAGAAATAATTTCAATTATTTATTTTTCTTTCAAAGTTAAAATCATTTAATATTGTCAAGAAAATAAATTCAGCAAATTATTTCTTTAGTTAAACGACGAAATTAGTAGCACTAAGACCCAATATAAATATACCATGACAACTAGATTATGTTTGACAAACAGAAATCAAATGGAAATAATCATTTAATTTTAGCAACTCAATAATCGAAAGGAACCCATCATTTGATTTTAATGTTTGCAATTTAATAATAAAAAAGAACTAATCCTTTGATTTTAATTTCCACAAACAGTAATCAAAAGGAACTAATCATTTGATTTTACTTTTGCCAACACAATAATCAAATGGAACTAATACTTTGATTTTACTTCTTGGAAACACAATAATTAAAAGTCTTGGATTAAACTCCGAATCCATTTATATCTACAAAATTTCCCAAAAGAAACTATTAGTATGATAATAAAATTCATAATGTTTACAAAATACAGTGAATAATTATTATAATATTTAATAATTATTATAAATACCAAAGATGATCGGTTTCGATATCTACATTACACATATCGTGCACGTCTGCACATGTACAAACCAACAATTGGTTTCACATATTCCTTAACAATGTTTGGATCAATTTCTCATTCAAAGGTTCAAAATTATCAATTTTTCAACATATATCTTACTTTGAACATCAATTTCTCATTCATTACTTAATCATTAACATATTATATATCATTTTAAGGCCTCATGTACTAGAATATAAAACCATAATTTTATTATTCAATATGTAAGGTAAGCGAAGTATGATAAAATTTTAGGATAGGCACAATAAAAGAATAAAGAACAATTAGGGGGATGATAATCCCTGGTAGTGAGCCTGTCAAAACTAAAATAAAAAAGTGTGCTTTGATTTGATGGCTCAGAGAGTTCAAAGGAAAATAATAATAAAAAGAAATCAAAGTTTTTCCAACAAAAAAAAGGAATCGATGGTGAAGCTTTTTGGGGTTAGGGGTTGCTAAGGTTGGAGGGTTTGCTTGGGTTTTCAGAGGGGATCTTTGTAGGGTTTCATGGCGGGATTGCACTCTGAGCAGTAAATCAGATTGTTTGCAGTTTGCTTGCTGGATTTTGGTTGGCTTTAGTAATTACTTCTGTAGTCTTGAGTTATTTTGTTCCTTTGTGTGGGTATTGTGTTAAACTAGCTTGCTTCTGGAAGTTTAGTTGTGACTGCTACTTCTGCACGTAAGGTGTTTGTGAAAAAGTCACAGTATCTAGTCTGTGACATAGAAGTATAGTTGCTCTTGCGTTATAATAATAGAGTGGAATATGAAGGGTGGTTCTGGCTTGTTGTCGGAAAATGTTTCTTTGTTTGTGGATAAATTACCAGACTCTATTCACTGGAAAGGTTTATGGCAGATTGTGGGTCATTATGGTGAGGTTCTGAGTGTGTATCTTCCTTCGAAGAGGATTCGAGCAGGCTCTAGGTTTGGTTTCATAAAAGTTGGCAACATGGTTGAAGCCGAAAGAGTTAAGGAACGTTTGAATGGGCTTATGGTGTATGGTAGCCGCATCTCAGTGAGTTTTGCAAAGTATACTTCGAAGGTTTCAAAGTCTAAATGTGCGCATTGTGAGTTTTCATGGAAAGGAGATATTGTAAGCCCAACCGTAGATGGTATGTTCCAAAGGAAGGAGGTTAGTAAATCGTGTGCTTCCAGGAAGGAAGTTATGGGGCATGTGGATGAGGTTGAAGTTAGGAAGTTAAAGCGATGTTTGGTGGGAATTATGGCTGGTGTTGGGAGTATCGTTGATAGATTACATAACTGGGTATTAGGGGAAATTAAAGTCCAGAGACTTAGTGGGAACTCTTTCCTGCTCACCATTGAGGATGAAGATTATTTATCATGCTTGAAGACCTACAGTGGTCTTACTTGAAGGAGATTTTCGTGGATGTTATGCTTTGGACAGAATCCTTTTGCCACAAGGAGAGAGTGGTTTGGTTAGAGATAGATGGATTACCGTTGAAATGTTGGAATGTTGTCACTTTGAAAAGATTAGTTGGCTTGTGGGGTAGATTCGAGGCTTTTGGTGAAAATGTTAGCCATCATTTAGATTGTGAGAAAGTGAATATGCTTATTTCTACTTCAACGGAAGATCGGATTGATGAAGTTGTAGATGTAGTGGTGGAGAATAAGAAGTTTGGTGTCTGAGTTCTCGAAGTTAGGATGGTGGATCAGTCGTTAGGTAACTTGTCTAAATCTGAATTTTTTAAGAAAAAAGAGATTGAGGTTGTGAAGCATGGGGCTGGGGTTAAGTTTGCAGGTGATTCACCGGCAAGATTATCCGATGATCCGTCGGTGACTTCCGAGTCGGGAAGTTCAAATGGCATGAAAGGGTCACCTTATGGTGGCAGCCCTTTTCATGTCGCGTGTTCTAGGGACAATATTGGTTGTCGTAAAAAGGATAGTATTGGGAAGCCGACCTCGGTCGGGTGTGGTGTCGAGGAAGGTGGAGAGAATGTTGGCTTTCCAATTTCAGATCACCTTAATCACGTGGGGGTGCAAGATCTGGGTATTGATGGGGCTGAGATTAAGGTTGTAGGGTCAAACGTGATTTGTCCTATTGTAGATGGGGTTTCACACTTAGGGGATAGAGTTTTAGTTGGTGATTCTGTTGAAGTTTCTCCACAGATTGGGCTTCCTCTTGGGATGGGCTTACGGGCTGACGTTTGTTTGGATTCTCTTAGGGATACTCCGGTGGCTGAAAGGGGGACGGGTGATGATGTCATTCTGAGTCCCGTTGTCTCTCTGGAACTAGGCATGGCTAGTATAACAAATGAATCTGGAAAAGAATCTGGAAAAGAAAGCTTTGGGGGAGTCTTAGAGGATGTGTCGTGCTTGCCAGATCTGTCCATTAGGAATGTAAAGAAGTCAAAGAAGTTCGGTTCTTTGTTGGATATCCAGGATACAATTCTCTCAAAAGCTGAGAGGAGTCGTAGGGATAGAGCGTTGAAGAGATCCAATTGGAAGAAGTCTGATCTAGAATCATCTGAGTTATCAGGTATAGCTCTTTCAGATTCGGATATAAGGAGAAGGTGGGCTTCTTTGTTTGCTGAAGCGGAGGAGACTCTGTTAGTAGCTAAGTTGCTTGGTATTAAGTTTGTTGGTCTGAAAGAAAGGTTCTTGAGGCGTTAGTATCGTTAGAATCGTGTTGAGGGTTCTGAGTGGGGTGTAGGGATTGTGTTAGGTTTTTTTATATTTGATTTTGTGGTTTCTGGAGTGGTTTTTATGGTGGTTCTGGAGTTGGTTTTTAGGGGTCTTATGTGTTCTATTCTGGTCTATAGTGGGGGTTTAGATTTCAGGAGATTCTAATTTTTTATAATGTGGAAGTCGTTTAGATTTATTTTTTAGTTTGTTCTATAGTGTGTGATAGTTTCTAGATTGGCTTCTATGTTTCGGTGGTAGTTCGGACTGGTCTTTGGTGTGTCCATTTTCTTGGTTTCAGAGGAGTTTTTGGACTCTGTTTTTCTTAGGATTAAAGTGTTGTTATTATAGTTCTTTGTTCTTCGGGTTGGTGGAGTCAGGATGTCCTACCTTGGTTGGAATATATGGTTTTAAGGATTGTATATTTGTATTGTGGGAGGGTTTTCTGATTTATAGGTGAATATGTGGAGATTACTGCAGGATCAGTTTCGATTGCCTATGGGGTCTTGTACAGCTCGTATCTCTCAGAGATGTTTCTTCGGTTTTTGCTCAGAAATTGATGAATTAGGGTTGCTCTTGGTATCGTTGAGTTCTTGATATGATTTTCATATTTGGAGGGTGCCTTTTTCAGTTTTGGTTTTGCCTGTGGAGGCATGATGATGGTTTGGCCGTTTGGTTGTAGCATGTAGGATTGTTGAGATCCTATTTTCTTTATGGCAAGTGGCTTTAAATTGAGTTTCGTGCTGGTTTCGTTAGCATCTTCCTTTCGAGTGGCTTGTTCATTGCTTCGGAGACTGGTAGTAAGGCGAACATGGGTTTTCAGGTGGGATGGTGTGCCTTTTTTATTAGATTTGTGTGTGATGGGCGGTCTGTGAACGTTGATGGGCGTTTTAATAAAGGCATTTAAAATATAATGGGTGCTTGGTTTTGCTTTCCAGTACTTTGAGTTGGTGGCCCTGAGCATGTTCTTTCTTCTCCAATTAGTGGATGTTCCATTGTCTTGGAGATGGTGAATTGATTGCTAATGGGAGTGGGTGCGTGTGATTTACTGGATTGTTAGGTGGATGGTTGTGTTCTTTTTGTGGGACAGTCCAACCTTGCTTTTGTGGATAACATGGGGCGCTCGGTTCTATTTTGTCAGGTTCTTTTCGACAGTCCAAGTGTAATTCCAACAATCAAAGGCAATTGGTTATGGTCTTACCGGTGGAGACATGAAGGTGGTTTGGTAGTGTGGTAGCGATTTCTTCTTCGAGATTTTCTATGGTTGTCCGATTTGGAGCTAGTGGAATCTGAATTCTACTGTCTTTGGTTGCGCTGATGTAGTCGTTGTAGCCTTGTCGGTTGAAATTGAGATGTGCTAGGAGTTGGATGCAGTTTTTGCTATGTTTGGTCGGTTGGAACTGATTTAGTTCGGTAGGATTTGTCTTTGTTCGTTAGTGTTGCCTCTGTAGGCCTGATTTTCGTTTTTGGTTCGTTTTGTTTGTAAAGTTATCTTATGTAGCACTTTTTTTCTCCAATTAAATTAGGGAGATTTTTAATGAGGCTCATAAGTTTGTTCTATTTCTCTTGATTTTAATAAATCTTCATTCCTATCAAAAAATAATAATTTTATTATTCAAATCTTTAGTTTTACTAATAAATAATATGCCCTAAAATTCCAAAATATCTATTACATTTTAAAATAATTAACAACGTCCTAACATACACAACTCCAAGAGACGACATTTTAGAAAAGTCAATTTATACTAAAACAACTTTATTTTGGATCCATATAAAACCTGCTTTTATCCTATTTTCTCTCATTTTATGTTTTCATTCTTCTTTTCAACCAATAAATAATCTCAAATTAATTTCTCATAAAGAAAATCAAGAAAAATTAAATTAAAAGAATTAATATTGAAACTAGAGTCTTGCAAGACGTGAGAGGCAAGAAAAAAAGAAAAAGAAGTAGATGGATGATATCACGAAATAGAAAAGAAAAGAAAAGTTCACGATTGGCCCTCATCTGAATAGCAGTCGACTAGATTTATTAATTTTGACATTTTGACATGAGATGATCATTTTATTTGAATCTAACGATTTTTTATATGATCTTATAAGATTATTTTTAATTCAGGCTTAGATCATGTTTTTTGGAAGATTAGATTAGATTAAGTTAAATTCGAATTTAAGATAAAAAAAATTCATACACGAACGAGATAATAATATAGTTGTATTCTATATATTTGAGAATAATTATCATAATACTCTTTTATATATATTTAATTCAATTAGGTCCTATTTTGTTGAATAAAATTAATATTTTTTTTAACATTTTTTGAGTCACATATATATTTTTATCTTCAAAATTCGAATTGAATTTCAAATCATGTGAAATCTTTTTAAAATCATAATAGATCGAGTGTTGAATGGGAATATAATACTCGGTTAGAGTCCACTTTGACCAAAAATTTAATTTTACCTAATCAATAATCATCCCTAATTTTGACAAATAAAAAATATTTCATATAAGAAAAAATAGAGTTAACTATTTATTTTTGTTTGATTTGTGCGTGGAAAAAATATGTGTAACCCCCTCAGACCGATGCGGATAGCCCGATCCGATCTGGGGTGTCACATTAGGGCCACTGAAGCGACCCACTGTAAAAATGGCGGAAAACTTAAAACTTTTATTAAAATATGTAACTTATAAAATGATTTATCAGATGTAGAAATAAAACAGATTTTCAGACTCGTATATAAATCAAAATACAATTACATGCCCCCTAAACACATGTACCATACTCTGCAACAACGCCAGAAGAACTCCCTTACTGAAGTCGATAGAGATACTGGTACAATTCTTTTAACCTGCAATGATGAGTAATAGAGTGAGCTTCGAAAAGCTCAGTAATACAGAACTACCAGATGATGCTACATGATATGCAGATAATTGAAAAACCATAATTTCCTTATTGAATCATACGTAAACCAGTGGGCGGAATAATTTGGGGTTCCCTTAGAAGTTCATCGAGTAGAAGCCATGAATCTCAGTTCATAAGAAACCTTTCATACTATCACGTTTTCATGAGGTCGAATAGGATGCCTAGTGTGTTCCATCAGTACGATAAAACCATAATAGGTACACTAATCAAATGATAGTTCAGTAAAATCCCATAAACCATACTGTAGTGGAGCTTTTTAAACTCGTATTTTAAAACCATCTTACAAAGAGTTAACCTAAGGGAACATCTTAGGGCCTGAGAGCCTACCCAAGATAGATTTCGGGGCCGTGAGGCCTACCTAAGAACACATCTTAGGGCCGCAGGGCCTTCCCGATAATGATCTCAGGGCCGCAGAGCCTACCTAAGAGTCACATTAGGTCCATAAAAATTTTCCATCTTGATCAGAGTTGTACTTTACAAATTTAGATACAGTTTATACAATGATACAAATCCATAAGCCATCACCGTTAAGTCGGTGTATCCATAAAACAGTAACCATAAATTTCAGTGAACCACATGTTAAAACAATAAAACAATTTTTCAAAATATAAGGAACACACTAGAGAATCCAAATATTTTTCAAATGCATTTTATAGTTATCAATATGGTTAACACGAACTTGTGCAATTTGATCGGATTCCAGTAATAAGATCTTATTAAAGAGAATCGATTTCTAACCGATCTAATCAGACATTTCAGATTGATACTTTAGAATTCCACTAAGTTTCTATGTGCATCAGGAAAACGTTCAGGAACCTTCATACATAATAATTCTAAATTCAGATTTACTACGAGTGATTCCATTACCCAAACAATCAGGGGTATTCAGGAATATACTTTGAATTCATAAGATTTCAGCCCAATTTAACCAAATAAGGTATTTAGAATCTTTTCCTTCTACGTTACTTGCGTTTTCAAACATGAGCAAAGTAATTTTAGATGAAAATATAGAATCAAAGATTCAAGTCATTTACAAGCTATGACTATCGATCGTATTCTCAAACAACTCGAGTTACACAACTCCCAAACTGATGCATATTAACAAGTCAATTCATTATCCTTCCAGTGTATTCACTCTTTAATACCATAATGCAGATCCATAGATCATCCCCATAATCATCGATGAATATGTCTTCCAACGGTCTTTATTTCATTTCCACGTTTCAACGATATCATGAAATACAAACGTACTTGATTCATGGTTCATAACCCATAAAGACAATTCATCATGTAAGTTCAACGGTGTTTCCAAACTCATCCAAATCACTTATTTAATCCTCATTCATTGAGGTTAATTAGTTCATTTAACAATAATGTATATTCTTGTTACTTCAGAGTTTTCCAGAGTAATTCAGACGTTTATGAATTCCAAATACATATTGTATTTCCATTCAGTTCAATTTAGTCATATACTAGAGTCATTCTAGTATTTGTGGTTGATTTATCTTACGGATATCCATTACTTACTATCGAATATGCTCTAGCGTTAAGTTGAGTACTTCCAAAATTATCATCAATTCAAACTTGAGGAAACGAACAAGCATTCAAGTGGTTCCGATGCCATTCAAGTATTAATACAGCACTAGCATTGGTTGACCAGCTTAAGTTGCGTTATATAACCTTTAAGAGCAGTACAACATCCATGTTTATTTGAATTTCTTAAATAATCCAAGACATTTACTTAGTCTAGGACATAAGGGTATTTTGGTCCTTTTTATGCTCAGTGATCTACCATTCATTTCAAAGCTTGAGGATATCCATTCACTCCTGGCTTGGTGATATTCCTTAATCATTTCCATTACACGGGCATTTTGGTCATCTTACAGATCTAGATTATTTCAATCATTTTCTCTTTCCAATCTTATTATTTAATTCAAACTTATCATTTATGTTAGTCCCTTCGAACTATTCTGACAATATATCTTCATCAATAAATTATTATTTTTTATGTTCTTACTCAAGTCAGAGATTTCCAGGTTAAATGCATTCTCAGATGTTACTAACGAATTATCATAAATTTTTCATACAAAAATATGATCTCAACAATCAAATCAGTAATTTATCGGTTTAAAAATAAATTCTCATGTTACTTTCTCATTCAGAGTCAACTTGGACTATTTTTACCTCAAGGGCATTTTCGTAATTTCTTAACCAGATAATTTCGGTATTAACTCTTAACAAAAATAATTATACTTTAAAGATCCAATGGTTAATTGTTTTCCCAAAAATTCTTTGATCTTGAAATGATTCTTTAACCCACTTCTAGTATCTTGCACAAACCCTCTTGGGTTTAAAAACCAGTTATCCGTATTTCCTAAGCAAAACTAGCATTTCTTATGCACATATGAAATCTTACCGAATCAATATGTCTTTTCAGAGTTATTAACCAACTTCTAGGGACAATTCTTGTCATCTTACAATATAAGGGTATTTTCGTAATTTTATCCTACCAAAGTATTCTCATAATTTCCCATCCAAGTACCTTTAACATTTAACCTTTGATGATATAAAATATAAGTTACAAATCCAGAGCTGATTTCTTTATCACCAATCACAAACTTGTAATTTAATTCTAACAATTCCTCAATCTCTTATTTTAGTCATTCGATTCGTATTCAGTTACAGAATTTCTACCACATTCATATCGAGTGTATAAATTATTCAACTCCACAAAAGTGATCAACATTATCTTATTCATGCATTTACCAATATCAACATGTTCCATAAAGCATAAAGAAGTGGTAAAGTATTACCTCGATTTCTGTGCAATATTGATCTACCAATAAATTCCATTCGAACGCCCTCGATCTTGAAATCATCTTCCAATATTCCCTTGGATCCATATCAACAAATATTATATCAGAAACGGAGCTTAATTGAGATAAATGGATCGAATTAGATGATAAATCAGTGAAAAACAGCTTACCGGGTTTGAATTTTGCGAAACGGACTTCGGATTCGGATTTAGGACGTCGAAAGCATTAAATATGACTTTTCGAAAATTTGATATTTTCAGTCAAAATCAAAGTCAACGGGTTTGACCGGCAATTACGAGGCCTTCGGGTTCGAATTTCGAAAAATAGACTGCGGAATTGGATTTTGAATGTCAAAAAATGTCAGGATAGGTATACTCGGTCAAAGTCAAAGGTCGTTTAATGTCCGGTCAAAGCCAGTCAAAGTTTTGGTCAATAGTGGTCAACGTCGGTCAACGGTCAATGGGTCGGGTCAACGGGTCGGGTCGGGTCGGGTCGGGTCATGATCGGTCAAAACAGGAGCAAAACTGGTCACTTTTCCCTTCCACACGCGCAGTGGCGGCGCGTGGGGGCGCGTGAACAGTGCTAAATTCCCAGAAAAATTCCTAAAAATTATTTTAAGTGATTTCGAGATACTTACAAAGCTCGGTTCACAATTTTGAACGGCAGAGAGCTCGATTTCAACAAATCAGAAACTTTGACCGCTTCACCTCCTCACGCGCCGCCGTCGACAGAGACCAAGGATGATACCGGCAGACTCGGAACGATGCAAGGAACATGATGGTGCGGGAGGTGTCGTAAAAGGATGATCGGATCGTCGTGAATCGATGAAAAACCAACTAAAACTGAGTTATTACCGACGATGCTTCCGACTGAAATTAACGACAAACGGTGATGATTCACGATGAAAGGTTTGTGGGGTTTTGTTCCTCGCTCGATAACAAATACGATGGTGGTTTCGGCTCGTCGATCGGAGGTCGGACGGTGAGTAGATCGGAGTTGAAAGTTGGGTTGAGGGAGAAGAGAAAAATTGGAAATCTGCAGAAAAAACATACGGGAGGGGGTTATAAATTTTCTCATAAAGGAAAATGGCTAAATTATGAGTTTAGTCACTAAACTTCCTGCACTTCTTAAAATGGTAAGCCAACTTTACGATTTTACAATGTAATCATCAATTTCCTTCCAAAATTCTAATTAAATCCAATATTTTATAATTTCTTAAAATTTAGCCCATAAATTGGGGTGTTACAATTCGCCCCTCCTTAAAAGAATTTCATCCTCGAAATTTATTCATGTCACATAATTGCAGAAATAAAACTTTCATCAGTTCTCTCATATCTTTAAGTAACTTTTACAAAAGTATTGATCCTCCACTAATCCTTAACCAACTGAGCATACATTCTTATCATAAATTTTCCTTATTCAATAAAAGAATCCGAACGAAATTTCCCTTGAGTAATCAATTCAGTCTTTGTCATGAAAATAGGCTCATAGAGCAGTAGCATATCTCAAATTCATTTCCGGAGTCGAGTAAGAATTTATCAAATGAATAACTCTCACATGGATCGTGAGGTACTTTAGAGCGTTTAGACAGACGTTACTGGTATTCCTTTTTGTACAAGTATAGCCTTAACGGATAGAAATTTCGGTTCGCTCGTTACAAATAGAGACTCAACCTTAGAGTTCCGGCTCAGAGAAGTACGATTGTAGTCTAGGGGCATGTACTGATCAGACATATTTTGACATTCGACCGGCCGGTCTATCTTGAAAAATTTTGACTCAAACAATAGCTCTGATACCACTAAATGTAACCCCCTCAGACCGATGCGGATAGCCCGATCCGATCTGGGGTGTCACATTAGGGCCACTGGAGCGACCCACTGTAAAAATGTCAGAAAATGTAAAACTTTTATTAAAATATGTAACTTATAAAATGATTTATCAGTATGCAGAAATAAAACAGATTTCCAGACTCGTATATAAATCAAAATATAATTACATGCCCCCTAAACACATGTACCATACTCTGCAACAACGTCGGAAGAACTCCCTTACTGAAGTCGATAGTGGTACTGGTACAATTCTTTTAACCTGCAATGATGAGTAATAGAGTGAGCTTCGAAAAGCTCAGTAATACAGAACTACCAGATGATGCTACATGACATGCAGATAATTGGAAAACCATAATTTCCTTATTGAATCATACATATACCAGTGGGCGGAATAATTTGGGGTGGGTTCCCTTAGAAGTTCATCGAGTAGAAGCCATGAATCTCAGTTCATAAGAAACCTTTCATACTATCACATTTTCTTGAGGTCGAATAGGATGCGTAGTGTGTTCCATCAGTACGATAAAATCATAATAGGTACACTAATCAAATGATAGTTCAGTAAAATCCCATAAACCATACTGTAGTGGAGCTTTTTAAACTCGTATTTTAAAATCATCTTACAAAGAGTTAACCTAAGGGAACATCTTAGGGCCTGAGAGCCTACCTAAGATAGATTTCGGGGCTGTGAGGCCTACCTAAGAACACATCTTATGGCCGCAGAGCCTACCTAAGAGTCACATTAGGTCCATAAAAATTTTCCAGCTTGATCAGAGCTGTACTTTACAAATTTGTATCTCCAAGATACAATTTATACAATGATACAAATCCATAAGCCATCACCGTTAAGTCGGTGCATCCATAAAATAATAACCATAGATTTCAGTTTACCACATGTTAAAACAATAAAACAATTTTTCAAAATATAAAGAACACACTAGAGAATCCAAATATGTTTCAGATGCATTTTATAGTGATCAATATGGTTAACACAAACTTGTGCAATTTGATCGGATTCCAGTAATAAGATCTTATTGAAAAGAATCGATTTCTAACCGATCTAATCAGACATTTCAGATTGATATTTTAGAATTCCACTAAGTTTCTATGTGCATCAGGAAAACGTTCAGGAACCTTTATACATAATAATTCTAAATTCAGATTTACTGCGAGTGATTCCATTACCCAAACAATCAGGGGTATTCAGGAATATACTTTGAATTCATAGGATTTCAGTCCAATTTAACCAAATAAGGTATTCAGAATCTTTTCCTTCTGCGTTACTTGCGTTTTCAAACATGACCGAAGTAATTTTGATGAAAATATAGAATCGAAGATTCAAGTCATTTACAATCTATGACTATCGATCGTATTCTCAAACAACTCGAGTTACACAACTCCCAAACTGATGCATATTAACAAGTCAATTCATTATCCTTCCAGTGTATTCACTCTTTAATACCATAATGCAGATCCATAGATCATCCACATAATCATCGTTGAATATATCTTCCAACGGTCTTTATTTTATTTCCACATTTCAACGATATCAGGAAATATAGACGTACTTGATTCATGGTTCATAACCCATAAAGACAATTCATCATGTAAGTTCAATAGTGTTTCCAAACTCATCCAAATCACTTATTTAATCCTCATTCATTGAGGTTAATTAGTTCATTTAACAATCATGTATATTCTTGTTACTTCAGAGTTTTCCAGAGTAATTCAGACGTTTCTGAATTCCAAATACATATTGCATTTCCATTCAGTTCAATTTAGTTATATACTAGAGTCATTCTAGTATTCGTGGTTGATTTATCTTACGGATATCCATTACTTACTATCGAATATGCTCTAGCGTTGAGTTGAGTACTTCCAAAATTATCATCAATTCAAACTTGAGGAAACGAACAAGCATTCAAGAGGTTCATATGCCATTCAAGTATTGATACAGCACTAGCATTGGTTGACCAGCTTAAGTTGCGTTCTATAACCTTTAAGAGCAGTACAACATCCATGTTTATTTGAATTTCTTAAATAATCCAAGACATTTACTTAGTCTAGGACATAAGGGTATTTTGGTCCTTTTTATGCTCAATGATCTACCATTCATTTCAAAGCTTGAGGATATCCATTCATTTCTGGCTTGGTGATATTCTTTAATCATTTTCATTACAGGGGCATTTTGGTCATCTTACAGATCTAGATTATTTCAATCATTTTCCCTTTTCAATCTTATTATTTAATTCAAACTTATCATTTATGTCAGTCCCTTCGAACTATTCTGACAATATATCACCATCAATAAATTATTATTCTTCGTGTACTTACTAAAGTCAGAGATTTCCCGGTTAAATGCATTCTCAGATGTTACTAATGAATTATCATAAATTTTTCATACAAAAATATGATCTAAACAATCAAATCATTAATTTATTGGTTTAAAAATAAATTCTCATGTTACTTTCTCATTCAGAGTCAACTTGGACTATTTTTACCTTAAGGGCATTTTCGTAATTTCTTAACCAGATAATTTCGGTATTAACTCTTAACAAAAATAATTATACTTTAGAGATCCAATGGTTAATTGTTTTCCCGAACATTCTTTGATCTTGAAATGATTCTTTAACCGACTTCTAGTATCTTGCATAAACCCTCTTGGGTTTAAAAACCAGTTATCCGTATTTCCTAAGCAAAACTAGCATTTCTTATGCACATATGAAATATTACCGAATCAATATGTCTTTTCAGAGTTATTAACCAACTTCCAGGGACAATTCTTGTCATCTTACAATATAAGGGTATTTTCGTAATTTTTTCCTACCGAAGTATTCTCATAATTTCCCATCCAAGTATCTTTAACATTTAACCTTTGATGATATAAAATATAAATTACAAATCCAGAGCTGATTTCTTTATCACCAATCACAAACTTATAATTTAATTTTAACAATTCCTCAATCTCTTATATTAGTCATTCGATCCGTATTCAGTTACAGAATTTCTATCACATTCATATCGAGTGTATAAATTATTCAACTCCATAAAAGTGATCAACATTATCTTATTCATGCATTTACCAATATCAACATGTTCCATAAAGCATAAAGAGGTGGTAAAGTATTACCTCGATTTCCGTGCAATACTGATCAACCAATAAATTCCATTTGAACGCCCTCGATCTTGAAATCATCTTCCAATATTCCCTCGGATCCATATCAACAAAGATTATATCAGAAACGAAGCTTAATTAAGATAAATGGATCGAATCAGATGATAAATCTGTGAAAAACAGCTTACCGGGTTCGAATTTGGCGAAACGGACTTCGGATTCGGATTCAAGACGTCGAAAGCATAAAATATGACTTTTCGAAAATTTGAAATTTTATGTCAGAATCAAAGTCAACGGGTTTGACCGGCAATTACGAGGCCTTCAAGTTCGAATTTTTAAAAACGGACTACGGAATTGGATTTGGAACGTCGAAAAATGTCAGGATAGGTATACTCGGTCAAAGTTAAAGGTCGTTTAATACCCGGTCAAAGTTTTGGTCAACAGTGGTCAACGCCGGTCAACGGTCAACGAGTCGGGTCAACGGGTCAGGTCGGGTCAACAGGTCGGGTAAACAGGTCTGGTCGGGTCGGGTTATGACCGGTCAAACCGGTCACTTTTCCCTTCCCCACGTGCAGTGGCGGCATGTGGGAGCGCGTGAACAATTCTAAATTCCTGGAAAAATTCCTAAAAATTATTTTAAGCGATTTCGAGATACTTACAAAGCTCGGTTCACAATTTTGAACGGCGGAGAGCTCGATTTCAACAAATCGGAAACTTTGACCGCTTCACCTCCTCACGCGCCGCCGTCGACGGAGACAAAGGATTACATCGGCGGACTCGGAACGATGCAAGGAACACGATGGTGCGGGAGGTGTCGTAAAAGGATGATCGGATCGTCGTGAATCGATGAAAAACCAACTAAAATCGAGTTATTACCGACGATGCTTCCGACTGAAATTAACGACAAACGGTGACGATTCACGATGAAAGGTTTGTGGGGTTTTGTTCCTCGCTCGACAACGAACACGATGGTGGTTTCGGCTCGTCGATCGGAGGTCGGACAGCGAGTAGATCAGAGTTGAAAGTTGGGTTGAGGGAGAAGAGAAAAATTAGAAATCTGTAGAAAAAACATACGGGAGGGGTTATAAATTTTCTCATAAAGGAAAATGGCTAAATTATGAGTTTAGTCACTGAACTTCCTGCACTTCTTAAAATTGTAAGCCAACTTTACGATTTTACAATTTAATCATCAATTTCCTTCCAGAATTCCAATTAAATCCAATATTTTATAATTTCTTAAAATTTAGCCCCTAAATTAGAGTGTTACGATATGAAAAATTAAATTAATACTATTTATGTCTCATTTAAATTGTCCATTATTAATTCTTTTTGGTTATTTTTTTTAAATTTATTATTGATAAAATTATGAAAATATATATTTTAAAAACCTTCGATGAAGTTGTTTTAAAATATCTATTTTCAAAAAATTAATTTTTAAAATATTTAAAATAATTATGATCCTAGTTTAAAAAATTTGACTTTTGAGGGACAATTTTAATGAGACAAAGGAAATATTTAATTAGATTAGGGATAATATTCGACATAAATAAGTTTATGGTAATGTTCTTTTCTTCTTCTTTTTTTCTAATAAATTCTAAATCTAGTTATAATCTTATCTAAAGGGGAGAGAGAAAGGAAACTCTAGGTGTAGGAAGGGGAATGAACGTATGATCTAAGAGAATATGAGAAACAAAGATGAACACATTAATTACTCGACCAAATATTCTTGTTCAATAATTTTTTTTAATTTAATGATAAATTATTATTTGATTGGTGCCTACAAGTTAAAGTTTCTAGTATAGTTCTAATATAAGATACTCTTCTAATATTTTAACCTCCTTTTCACCTAATTATAAATTTAATGAATAATAGCATGGCAATTATTAGCTTTCTTCTGTTATCTTTGCCCTTTATAAGTGGCAATTACTTGATTTCATTTAGGTCAATGCCAAAGTTTGTTAGGCTTGAAATTGAAGGTTGTAATCAATAATATGATAACCTACACTTTTAATATCCTAACTATTAGTTTTGTTCTATTTTAATCACTCAACTATTATTTATCAAAATTATGCGAACATTATGTTTTAGTTTTATTTTGGTCACACACTGTTAAAAAATTAACAATTAACAAAATTACTGACGTGAAAGTTTGTTAAAAATTCAATGATAAAGTGACATTACTTTATGGTGGCACATCAACATCACTTTTGATTTTTTGCCTTTATCACAAATAAGTATCTAAAATATATCACATTTTTCATTTAAGTACCTAAAATATTTTATGATCAAAGTAAGTATCTAAACTTATTTTTTTTGGTCAATAGATTCTTAAAATATTTTTTTATCAAAACAAGTACCTAAAAGTATTTATTTATTTTTATCTAAGTAACTAAAATATTATTTAATTAATTTCGTGTGTCAACATTTTTCGAACTTAGGTAAAACATTGAATATTTAGATACCTATTTTGACTAAAAAATAGTTTAGGTACCTATTTTGATTGAAAAATACTATATTTACTTAGATGAAAAAAGAATATACTTTAGATACTTATTTATCATATAAACTTTAATTTTTTAACGATGAGTGACCAAAATGAGATCAAAACGTAAAGTTGGATTTGATTTTAAAATAAATAATAGTTGAGTAATCAAAATAGAACAAAAGTTTGGATAGTAAAGGTGTAGTTTACCCATTAACATTTAAATATAATGGTTATGTAGCTAATCCCACAATTCACGTTGGATCTCTGGTTGTATTTCTCGTAGTTTTAATGAGAAAAAAGGGTGAGATAATATTTGCTTGGAATGTTCATGTACCTCCTCCATCCATGGGTTGTGGTGTTTCAAGATTACACAACGCTGTAGGAGGAGAGGATAGACACCGCCATCATTTTAGAATTGTACAGAGAAAGGCCGATCCTATTCCTTCCAAGCCATTGGCCGCCGATGACGACCATTCGATGGGTACGGTCAAGTCGGTTGGGAATGAAAAAGATTACCACAAGGATGAGCGTGTGGAGGACGATGGATCATTTATACCTCACTCCCCAAGTTTCAGGGTATATTGCACTCCATCGTTGGATGACAACGCCCGAGGTAACCCATAATTTCCACTTCTGTAATTTGTATAATTATCATTTGGTATAATGATTAACCCTAACCTATTAATTTTTTCAAAATATTCTGTATTAGAAGGAAACTGTTAGTTAATTAATTATTAATTGATGTAATATTTTTACATATCTTTAATCATTGACATGATATATATCACATCATCATTTTAGATTGATGATGTGACACACATCGTGTCACCTCTTTAGATAATGTAACACATATCAAATTAACAATCAAATACATGTAAAAATATCATTTCATCAATATGTTTTGATTGTTAATAAACAAATGACTTTCTTCTAACATAACATATTTTGATAAAAACTTGAAACATTAAAAATTAAAATACTAAAAGTCGTCAAAATGACCATTTATGAAAATATTGGAGGTAATTATATCAGTATACCTTGTTATTTTGGATGCAAAGAGTATTAATCTAATTTATTCTACAGATAAAATAACGGAGAAACAACAAATGGATCATAAGAGTAACAAGGTTCGATATTTGTCTTGCAAATTTTTTTTCCTGGTTTTCAGTAAACTGTGGACGTCAAGTCCCACCACTTGGCAAAGTAATACAAATTTCCATGTCAGTGTTATTTTTACAAATCGACATGGTTTTCTTTGAAAACCTCGTAAATGTTTTCAGCAATCATAAGAGTAACAAATGTTGTTTTGTTTGTTTAAGCATGGATCAAGTACTCGATTGGGGAGCAAAGCTAAAACACGAAAAGGACATAAGAAGGGCTTAATTTGCGATTGAAGAAAAATATTGAAGGTTCTCGTCCAGATGTGTGTACAGATTCATTTGCTTTTATTGAAGAAACAACACAATGTTCCCTATTCATTTTGTTGTTGTATAAAAAAAATAACGCCATAAAACATTCATGTGACCTCAATATTTTTCTTAATGATCACATTGCAAATTATATTAATTTCATCGTTTTTGATAATGCTTAATTTTTTGTTGTTGTCTGTGTTGGTAAAAATATTAAGCAATGCACAAAATGCATGTCATAGGGCGAGTTACTTATTTTGTGAATGCATGTATCAATTTACCTAAGTGGTTGAAATTAAAATTTAATGATTAAATTAAAAATTGGTAAACTTTAGTGAGTAAAATAGGAGTTAGAGTAGAGTTCAATGGTAAAAGAGTGTAATTTCTTTTTTATTAAAAAGGAAAACTAATCGTAACCCAAAGGGATAGAACTCCAAAGAAACGGCAAGCAGAGAAGAGAAGATAGCAGAGGTTCCTTCCATGGAGCTGACAACAATTCTTCACTCTTCCCTCACTAATCCTCCATTAAGCCCTAATCTCTTTCATTCAAAATTTCCCCAATCTTTCTCCACACCAATCCACCACCGCACTTGTCTTCCCTCTCCATGTCTAACCTTTTCTCCTCCTCTTCCTCCAAAATCCTTCTCCACAAACTGCTCTGTCTCCGATGACCCAACTTCCGGTGAGTTCATTCTTACCTATTAAAACAACGAATTTCAGCAACCCTTTCAATGAATTGTCTTGGTTTTGAAACTTTCTCGTCTTTTGGTAGCTTTTTTCTAAGTTTATGGAAATATTGCTGAATCGAATTGCTTTTTCTATTATTTGAGATTTTATATGATTAGTTGAGTTCCTGGCGATGCAGTTGGGATTTAAATTGAGGCTTAATTTCAATTTGGGATACCTTTTCCACTAATTTTAGTTTGTAATTACTCATTTGTATGGATTTAAATTGCCATTTTGGTCAAGTTTTCAGTTACATTGTGTTTATTGCAATTGCGACAATACTGAGTGCTATTATGGTCATAACGGGTATTATGGTTGTGCAATAACAGTTTCGGGTGGCACTTTTAACGGCCCTACTTAAACCCTTGCTCATTTGTTATTATGTGAGATTGTATATGAATAGCTTAGTTTTGGTAATGGAAAGGAATTAGAAATCCATACTTTGTTTACTTATTTTTTTGTTTGGTTTCAGCAGCTAATGTATTTACTGCCGATCCCTCCATCGCTTTGAAGGTCAGATTTTATTTATTTATGTAACTGCGTTTAATTTGTTATGTAGAGAGACATGGGAAGTAATTTAAGAAATTTGCAATTCATGTTTCGATTCATCTTTTATTAATGAAATTGAGTTGAAATTTGGATAAAATACAACTCTTTTTCAACAATAGAACTATGGAAGACTCCAAATCATAGAACAATTTAAAGCTTGGATCTTTCTCTTTTATTCTTTGGTGATTTTCTTGTGATTTGAAGTGCTCACTTTAACTGTTCAGTCTAATTCAGAAGAAAGCTGCGGATATATCTGCTGATCTGAGAGGAACTTCTCTATTTCTTGTGGGTAAGCTAGCATTTTGTCGATGCAGATAACAAATTCGAACCCCTTAATCCTGTAACATCTGGTTCTAAGTTCTAATACATGTTTGGTGATCATTTATTTGACATGAAAGGGATGAATAACTCCATTAAATCCAGTTTGGGGGCACTGCTAGCGGACTTGTTACGATACTATTACTTCGATAGGTATTATATTTTCCTGTTACTAAATATTGGAAATAGCTTTTATGTTCAAGATATGTTAGCTAAACTTGTTTATGTTTTCTTCTATATATAGCGATGCTTTGGTTTCAGAAGCTGCCGGGGGTGAATCTGCCGCCGTATCCTTAAAGGATACTGATGAAAAGGGATTCAGGGAGTCTGAGGTGCTTTGTCTTTTTGAACTTTTAACTTATTCGGCATTGCAATATTTTGATTAACAATGAAAATTTATCAGTCAAGCAGAATGGTAGATAAGTTTTTAATCTACTGGAGTCTTGTGATACTTAAATACTATGGAGCAATGAGTAATGCATAAATTATCAGGCTTATCTTCGTTCTAAATATTTTTGCAGACAGAAGTATTGAAGCAGTTATCATCAATGGGCAGATTAGTGGTGTGTGTTGGAGATGGTGCGGTTCAAAGTTCAACAAATTTGTATGATGATCTTTGCATGGTTGAATCAGTTGTTTCTCTTGTTTGTTTTAGTTATTTTTCTCCATATTGACCGAATTTATCTTACTCATAAAAAGGGCACTCCTAAGGCATGGCATCTCGATATGGATTGATGTGCCCTTGGACATAGTAGCCACAGGAGTAATCGGAAACAAGAGTCTCCTTTTGTCATCAGAAATAACTAATTCTGGTTCTTATTCTGAGGTATTGCTGTTGATTTCATTCTTTCATTATATGAACTTCCCTTTCTTTCTTGCAATCGTTCTCGAAAGGGTTTACTCTGCATCTTTCTGATTTCTGACAATTCTTGATATACGATAGGTTTTTTCACAACTATCAGCTCTTTATGAAGACATGAGAAGAGGATATGCTACTGCTGATGCAACTGTTTCGTTACAAAGTACATACATCCCTGCGACCTATGTTTCTTTTTATGAGAATAAACTGTAGATTGTTGGTTCTAACTTTTAACTGCCCCTTATGCAGAAGTAGCATATCAGCTAGGTTACGAGGAAATGGATGCAGTGTCGACCGAAGGCCCAACTTTGGAGGTGGAAAAACATACTTCGAAATATTGTATTCCTTTTCTTTTGGAATCAAATGGGAGTTTTCTTTAGGTACCAATAAAGTAGTTTTCTGTGATATTTTCAGGTTCTCAAGGAGATAGAGAGACTTACAAGAGTGAAAAAGATGATGGAGGAAGCAGCTAGACCATTTTAGTCGACAGGGAACAGGTTCTGTATGGAATGTAGCTCAGATCGATATTGTTCTCGTGTTTGTCTCTGGTTTGGTACTCTTGAGATTCAGTTTTTTATATTGTTTAAAGTAGTTTAAAAGATGCAAAGGTGACGCGTTCACTTAACTGCATTTTTCAACATGAGAAATGCATCTGAATTCTGAACATTGCAGCAAGATTGGGTAAATGCATGGTCTACATTAGTGAGTAAGTTCTTGATTCAGGTTGATCTTTAGAACAATGATTGTCGAAATGTTGGAAAACATAATGCCTTTTGCAAGGCGTCTCTTATGGTTTGATATTGATGGCCATGCATTAGCATTAGTACCAAATAAGGGGTACCTACCAAGTACCATAAATTTCAACCATTTTTATTTTATGCTTCATTTTCAAGGGGTTTTCTCCCTTTTACCTTTCATTTCTAGTGAGATGATAAATTAATAACAAAGTAATGAAGCTTTAGGCCTGCACCATGTGAAAATGCGTAGATCATGCATTTAAATAATCATTTATTTTAATTATACACCTAAAATGATAGATCATATGACAAAGTATCGGTCGTAATAGATTATGCACTTAAAATTATAATTTTTGATAATGTATGAGATGTTAGAAACTTACCTTAAAAGAAATTGTACACCTAAACGGAATAAAAAGGGAATTTTACACCTAAAAGGAAATAATAGTTTTTTAATTAATCCTGAAAGTTTCCATGCCAAAAGCAGACTTTGTTTTGCTGACTCAGTTCCTGTATGTAGTTATCGCATGTTTCATTTCATCTCTTAATAACACTAACCCGGCTCTAATATTTTGAGGGGTATCGGCATTTAAGTTATTGGAAGAGTAAAATGAGAATATCGAAGTTAACAAATGGAGTTAAAATCCGTCAATAATGATCAGATTGACGCCTGAACTGGAAGAGGTTGGTAGGGGTGTAAAAAATTAACCCGACCTGTAAAACTGATTGAAACCGATTTGAGTTAAAACTATTTTTGACATGTGCTGTGACGATCCGAAACCGACTTGAGTCGGAATTGGTGTTGACATGAACCCAAGTTGGACCTGAAAATTGTGGATCTAAACTCGACCTACATTCGACTTGAGAACGACCTGAACCCGAATTGAACCGAAAATATAATACCTGAACCCGAACTGCATCCGACTGATATGAACCCGAACCCGAGATTGACCTGGTAAATAACTGGTATTACCCGACCTGTTTTCAACCTGACCTGTTTTTAAACTGACATATTTTTAACCTGACCTGTAAATGATCCTATTTGTTAATAATCTGATCTAATATTTACCTGACTTATATATTACCATGGACGAAATTATAAGATTTTAATAAAATTATGAGTTTTTTTAGTTTATGATGTAATTAAAAAATTAATATGATTACTTTTTAAATGTTATAATAAAATCTTTATTATGATAATTAAATTAATAAATAGACCTATTATATAAAATTATTTAATAAAATAATAAAATTATTTAAATGTAAATTAGATAAAACATTATTAAAAATGAAAAGGAAAATTAATATAGTTTAATTTATATAAATTATATAGTTTAATTTATATAAAGAAAATATAATATTAATAATGAAAGTATTTATTATGTAATATATATTAACATTTTACATTATTAATATAAATAATTTTGGCAATACATTAGTTTACATATGCCCAATACATAAGTCCACTCTTTTATTACAAATATTTTAGTTGCATGTTAGGTTAATTCACATTAATAGAACATTTATTTTGTTGTTATGAATAAGTAATAATAAAACCCAAAAATAAGTCCATTTACAATAGTGTTAGTCCATTTACATTAATTTACATAGGCCCAATACATAAGCCCACTCTTTTATTACAAATATATATGCATTAATGTTAGTCCATTTACATTAAAGTTTAGTGTTATGGTTTAAAGTTTAGGGTTTAAGATTTATGATGTAAGATTTAGGGTTTCTATAAAACTATATACTTTATATAGTTTATGCATAGTATTTCTATAAACTATATAAGTAATTTACTTTATATATATAGTTTATATATACTATACTTGGTTTATACATACATATTATATAAAATTATTTAATAAAATTATTTAAATGTAAATTATATAAAACATGATTAATTAGGTGTTAAATAATTAGTATGTCACATTGCATATTATATGGTTCATAAATAGTAGTACATGTCATATTAATTTCATTTGCATAATTAGTATTTTAGTTGCATGTTAGGTTAATTCACATTAATAGCCCATTTATTTTGTTGTTATGAATAAGTAATAATAAAACCCAAAAATAAGTCTATTTACATTAGTGCTGCTAGTCCATTTACATTAGTTTACATAGGCTCAATACATAAGGCCGCTATTTTATTACAAATATATATGCATTAGTGCTAGTCCATTTATATTAGGGTTTAAGGTTTAGAGTTTAGTATTTATGGTTTATAGTTTAGCATTTAGGGTTTATGATTTAAAGTTTAGAGTTTTTATAAAATTATATACTTTATTACTTTATATAGTTTATGCATAGTATTTCTATAAACTATATAAGTAATTTACTCTATAAACTATAAGTTACATATATAGTTTAGGGGTTAGGGTTTAGGGTTAAAGGTTTAGGGCTCATGATTTAGGGTTTAGGGTTTTTTATAAACTATATATTTTATTACTTTATATAGTTTATGCATAGTGTTTCTATAATATATATATATATATATATATATATATATATATATATATTTATAGATTAGTTATATTAGTTATACATACATATATATATATATATACTATATTAATATAAATTATAATTTATAAACTATATATTGTATATAGTTTATACATACAAACATACATACATACATACATACATACATGCATACATGCATACATGCATACATGGATACATGCATACATGCATACATGCATACATGCAGACATGCATACATGCAGACATGCAGACATGCATACATGCATACATGCATACATCCATACATGCATACATGCATACATACATACATCCATGCATACATCCATGCATACATACATCCATGCATACATACATATATACATGCATACATACATGCATACATACATACATACATGCATACATACATGCATACATACATGCATACATACATGCATGCATACATACATACATAAAATTAAAAGTAATTAGAATATATACAAGATTAAATTGCATCGAATTGAAATTTGAAGAATATATTTACAATTAAACCATGACTAAAATGAAAGAAATCAAAAATCAAATACAAGTGGAAAAATGATGATTGTTGGAGGAGCATGAGCCTAATTAACCCAAAATATCTTTACAAATAAAATCTCAATTCTCAATTTCCCTCCAAATTTTTCTATTCTCTCTAAATTTTTCAATTTCCCTCTAAATTTTCAATTTCCCTCTAAATTCCCAAATAAAATAAAAAAATTTCACACAACAAAATCTTTATTTTAAATAGTTTTCTTCCACCAATCACTTTGAATAATATATACACTATATTAATATAAATTATAGTTTACAAACTATATACTTTTATAGTTTATACATAGTTTACATATATAGTTTATATATATAGTTCATATAAACATAATTTATATATATAACTTATAATAATTATATATTTTAAAATATAAGTATAGTTTATATAAAAACTTATATTATATATATATATATTATATTTTTTTCAATTTTTAAATGAATGTAATTTTCTATATTATTCATTATTTCTTCACATTTTGCATTTATTTCGATTTAATCTTTTTTTTAAAAAATTTATTTCAATTTTATGTCTTTCACTTTTATATGTATTCAATTTAGTCCTTAAATTTATATTTGTATCTTCATTTGTCCCATTGTTAGTTGTTATTTATATTTTTGTAACTGGCCTATAACTTTTTAAATGTGTTTAATTTAGTCCTTTTTTATATTAATTTAAACCTCATATTTTAAATTTATTTCGATTTAGTCCCTTACCTATGTGTGATGTTTAATTTATATTTTAAAATTTTATTTGTAATTTTAAATTTCTTCAATTTTATCCTTAAATTTATATTTTTTACAAAATTGATCCATGGATATTTATTTTTCTCTTAATTTACTCGAAATCATATACAATTACAACTTGCAATTCAACAATCACGAAAGATGACAAAATAATTAATCCAAAAATAAAAACGACCCTTCATGAACTCAATCCGTATCTGGTAAACATCCGACCTGAATTTTATCTGTCAATGATGTGACCCGATCTGAACGAGATCCAACTGAAGTCCACCCGAACCTGAATTAACTTGGTCTTTATCTGCTTCGGACCTGAACTGTTTTGACCTGAACTGACATCGATCCGAACTGAAAATGACTTGACCTGAACCCGATCTGGTGTCAAATCAACCTGAAAATAACCCGAACTGATTTGACCTGAACCCGATCTGGATCTGGTGTCAAATTTACCTGACTTGACCTGTATCTGATTTTACCCGACCTGACAGGATCCGATTGAAACCTGAACAATTACCCGACTTTACATCCCTAGAGGTTGGTCAGTCATCACTTAGCGTGAATGCCAATAACCCAATTTCACTGCTATACGTCAGTCTTAATATACGACTAAAAAATGTCTTATTGAAAATGTTAATATTTTTTTAATATTTCCAATAAAACGTTACCTAAAACATTATTTTTTATTGGAAATGTTAATTTCTCTAACTAATTTCCGGTAGAATCCAATATTAACATTTACAGTAGAAAAAAAATATTGTTTTAGGTAGCGCTTTACCGGAAATGTTAAACATTTTAGGTAGCGCCCAATATTAATATTTCCGATAAAAAATAATGTTTTGGATAGTGTTTTACCAAAAATATTAAAAAATATTAACATTTTCAATTGCGACTTTCTTTAGATGTATTAAGGTTGTTGTACCACAGAGATCCCAATTTCACAATTCTCCAATCCTCTGTGTTGATGATTGGCTGAGTTTCCTCCACGTGTCCATCATATGCTCAGGCTGAGCTGTTTAACTAACAAAACACTCACTGACATGTATAACAAGATTACGACGGAGCTGAGCCTTGCTGTCCTTTTTTCCCATTTTTCTTTTCTTTTAAAAAAACAAATATGAAAGATGGAAATGGCACAGTGGGGTCAGGCACTATATACATATACTTTCTCTCTGTTTGTTTGTTGTTATTGATTGGAGACACCACCCCATTGTGTATCCTAATTGATCATATCTCCCCCTTTCCATTTCCATTGTATAACAGATATGATTGTACCACCTCCAGCCTCAACCATTAACTATATAGTATTATTGAATTGATTCAAAATCAATAGCATCAACCTCCTAATATATTTAAACTCATCGAATAATCAATGGTAAAAGATAATGTTATTATCCTCAGAAATCATGAATTCAAGTAGATGTATTTACAGAGAGTGTTATCAATAGTTAAAAAAGATTTTGAACACAAACTATCTTAACAGTATAAGATATCATATCATCATCTATATTTACATACACAACCAGTTTTTTCAGGAGAATAATGTAATACAAAGAAATATAAACCGATGTGACTAAAAATGGGTGGTTTTTGAACTAATGCTTCAATGTGAGACAAGAAACACAGTAAACTGTGTGGCAGACGAGTCTTAGTTAGAATGTGTATCTATGTGTCTACCCTAATATGACCCTGCCTTCATTAACTAAAAGGGGTTAGTCTCCAACACCCATTTTTTTCCAGTGCCATTTAAATGAGTTACAATCTTGAGATCAATCAATAAAAGAATATCATATGATGGCAAAAGGTTATACCCATCAATAAACATCACATCTATTAAGTCTTGAAACCTCTCATGACCCATCAGGACTTAAAACAGGACTATATAGTTAATTTCTAATGTTTAGGGGCTAAAATGTTTTAGAATAAATTACACTTTTAGTATCATAATTATTATTTTTATTCTGTCTTATTCATCAACTATTAATTTTTTGAAATCATACTTAACATTATGTTTTAGTTTCATTTTGATCACTCTTCATTAAAAATTAACAAAACTAATGACATGATTTTAAAAAAATTCAATGATGACGCGTTATTACTTTATGATAACACATCAACGTTGTTGTTAATTTTTTTAACAATAGGTGAATGAAACCAAAACGTATCATTGAGTATGATTATAAACAAAAAATAGTTGGATGACTAAAACAAAAGAAAAGTGATAGTTGGGGTAGTAATTGTGTAGTTTGTCCAAAAATTGTAATGGTTTTTATTGAATGTGTTTTGCTTGCATGAGAAGAGATAAAAAAATAGATACACCCATGCATAAAGAAAAGCAGAGGGGTAATATTGTCCTCTTAAGCCATTACCAATCATGATATGCCATGAATACGAACAAAAATGTAAAGCTCCGTATAAAAGCAAACTCATGTATCCTATAACCACTACATTTCCACTATCTTTCTGTTTGATTTCTCTCCAAAAGCATCAATGGCAGACCCCTCAATGTACAACTTCTTCAACAATCAGGCTTGTTCAGCTCCGAAGCCCTCGAAGAAACACTCCCAAAGAGCTTCACCATCCGCTCCTCCCAGGCTTTTCCAATGCCTCTACTGTCCCAGGAAATTCTACACTTCCCAAGCTCTCGGCGGCCACCAAAACGCTCACAAGCGTGAACGCGCCGCCTCTCGGAGGAAGTTCCCCGGCACCGGTGGTGATCAAGATAACCTGTAGTCGCAACCTTCACCTACAGGTTAACAACCCTTACTCATCCACCTTCCCTACTGAACCACCGCCTATGGGCTACCCTGGTGGTGATGCTCAACGGCGGCTCCAGCCCTTTCAACCCCACCTCCCTCCTGCCGGCTCCGTTCCTCATCAGGGGTTCAGTGGCGTTTCTTCCCATGAGACTTTGTCCCCGACCACTGATGATGCTTATGACTCCGCCGCAGTAGATGTTGACCTCACTCTCCGTTTATAAAAGCTACTTTCTTTCCTTCTTCTTATCTCTTTATTTGGTCGATCTTTATCTTTTAACATGCGAGAAAATGTCAACTGTTGATGGAAACAAACAAAGAAAGAAATAGGGTTTTGAGGTTATTTGGTTTAGGGTTAGATTTAAGAGTTGTAGCTCTGAAGGGGGCGCTGAGTAGATGAGTTTGATGTTTTTGTTTATGATTTGGTACTATTTTCTAATTGAATATTTAAATCACTTTTTGTTAACTTTGTGACGTTGATGTATTTTAGTCCTCTTTTTGATCTTTATTTCACAACCGTAATAGCCACGATAATACATATTATTGTCTTAATCGAGATAAAAGTTATTCAAAAAAAAAAAAAAATTAAGAGTAATTTCAACAGATTCGACTCTTTGTTGTGAGTTGTAAATTTAGTGTTTGCAAAATGTCAGCAGGCTCATACAAAATATCTTATTAGTCTCTTAACTATACATTTGAAGATGGTGCTATTTTTCCTCTTTACTTGAGCAGCACCGGCTTTCATTTTAGGGTGACACATGTATGTATGTATGATTCATGGATGATGAATATGAATGGTAGGTCATCATCATAAATGGAATGTGTTGATGGAATAAGATATGGGTGTGCTGGAATTAGTTTTGTTGATAGATTGAGAGATAGATATCCGTAGTTTGTGTCATCACTGATTTTAAATTAAACTGTAAGAGAACTGTTGGATATTAAACCTTCAAACAAACATGAGGAAAATTCCAGGTTACATCACTTTGGAAAACCATTCAATAATTATTATTTTTTTCAACTTTAACGTTGCTCCTACTTTTATTTATTTATTTTGTTATAAATCAGTTTCCACATTCACACACACAAGGATAGCGTTTATTTGTGAAGTTTATAACACCCGATGGTCTCTCTTATCCTATAAAACCCACCCCACCATCCTTAAAATTTATGCATATATATATATATATACACCTATATCACGTATGTAGGGTTGTTCAAATGATTGAGAATCTTTGAACAAATATTATTCTATATTCATTCCAAATTGGCTAAACTCACGATATAATGCACTCAAAATAAATAATTCATGATCTAATGTACTGCCTATATTATTTGCTGAAATAGGGCGAAATCAATAGTGTGCCCGTAGGTTGCCATGCCTTCCGGGCGACCTACTACGTCGCCTGGCTTCCCGGGAGATAATGGACGTCTGCGTGGCACATGCACGTCCCCAACAGGTCGCCATGCATTCCCCAACACCCCTACAAGGTCGCCAAACACTCCCAGCGACCTACAAGGTCGCCATGCACTCCCAGTGACCTTGTAGGTCGCCAAGCAGTCCCGGCGGCGACCAAGCTTCACGTGCTCCCCTTTGCTCCCGTGCTCCCCTCCTGCTCCCGCTGCATGCCTGCAGCGTGAAATCACCTGCTTCATGCAGCATTGCATGCATGTGAAGCCGTGAATTATTGGTTCAATTATTGAACCATTGCAGCGTGAAATCAGCTGGTGCAATTGCACAATTATTGGTGAAATAATTGAGGCAGCCGGTGACATTATTGGTGAAATAATTAAGGCAGCCGGTGACACCTAAATTATATATGGGGTGTGCATTATCGTGAGAACATAAAAGAAAGAAAGTGAGAAGAGATTGCAGCAGAAGAAAGGGAGAAGAAATTGCAGCCGAGAAAGAAAGAAAGGGAGAAAGGAAAGGAAGAAGAAGAAAGGGAGATAAGGCTCTTGTGAGGTAATATTTTTATTTAAATTAGATTATTATTATAAATGTTTAGTTTGTTAGTTTAGGGTTTATGGTAAAACAAAAATCAGTTAATTAGTTTGTTAATTTAGGGTTATATGATTGTTAGTTTAAGTTATATTATACATAAATAAAAATTTATTTAATTAGTATGTTTGATAGTTATATAGTTAAAAAATAATTAATTAGTTTGTTTTGTTAATCGTTAGTTATATAAAAAAATTATTTAATTAGTTTGTGGTAGTTAAATAGTTAAGTTATATTTGTTTGTTGAATTTATATTATATAAAATTAGTTAGTAAGTTTATTAGTAGTATATTATAATGAAAAAATAGTTTATTAGTTTTAGTTATATAAAAGAATATTTTATTAGTTGTTTAAGGGTTTAGCGTTTACGTTTAACTTATATTTTAAAAAGTTTAGTTTGTTAGTTTATTAGTTTATTATATTATAAGTTATTATATTAAAGTTTAGTGTTGTAAATTAGTTAGTTAGTTTATATTAGATTATATTAAATATTTTTTAAATATTGTTGTTTAATTTTTTTTACAGATTCATCCAATGGCTGACCAAATTCCACTGTTGAAGCTTGACAATGAACATATTTCAAGTCATTTGGGAATAATGGTGAATAAAATATTTCTTTAATGAATTATAATTAATAAATATTTGAATATTATTTTATGATTGTGATAAATTTTTTGAAATATTTAATTGCAGGAGGACGAGTAGCGAGTCCTTCGTCTTCGCTACATAAAGTGCCCAAGCCACACAGATTGATCAGTGCCTTGATTGAGCGTTGGAAACCAGAAACGCACACGTTTCATTTGCCGTGTGGCGAATGTACGGTAACTCTAGAGGATGTGGCATTGCAACTCGGGGTCCAAACAAATGGGATGCCAGTGGTAATGTCACATGAGTTTAATAATGTGGCACAACTTTGTAGCTTGTTTCTTGGGAAAACGCCCGTACCACCAGAGTGTAAAGGGTGGCGTGTGAGGTTGTCATGGTTGAAGAATGAATTTCAGCTTCAACCAAATAGTACGGAGCACAAAATTATATATGCAACACGAGCATATATATTACAGTTGATTGGGGGTATTTTAATACCGGATATATTCGGTAGTTATGTTCACACTCAATATCTTATTTTTTTAAGAAATTTTGAGAATAGTAGGCAATATAGCTGGGGATCGGCGATATTGGCGTTCTTGTATCGTGAGATATGCAAGGCGTCATTAGTCGTGAATGATAATAATACAGCAGAAATCGGTGGATGTCTGTTGCTGCTACAGTAATGGGCTTGGCATAGACTTTCGTTTCTGACACCGATTAGTCGGATTGCGGTTGACTTTCTGCTTGCCGGAAGGTAATATGAATTCTCTATTTTCATATAAAATATTAATTATAAAATAAAAATGACCATATTTTTTTTGATTGATATACAGATGGAGGCATAAAATTGAAGGCACGGGGTTGGTGCACAACAACATTAAAGAGTTCAGGCTGAAGATCGACATTAAGGCAAAAAAGGAGGTATGTATAATCTGTTATTTTTAACTATTATTTAAATTAACTATATTATTTGATTTAAATAAATTTTATTGTTTTTGTAATTTTACAGTTTAATTGGAGACCATACATGAATGAAGAAATACTTGCGTTGATACCGCACGATATTTTAGATGGGTTTCAATATTGGTGTGCTGTTACACCATTGATCAATTTTGCTTTTGTTGAGATCCAATTTGGGGATAGAGTGTTGAGGCAATTCCACTTCCACCAACCTATTCCGCAGAGTCCATGGGATCATGACCTCCTCCAAATCTTAGATGGTCGTCGTCAGGTGAATTGGGTTGAGACGCATGACCAGCTGCACAGATTTGATGGTCGTCGTAAAGAAAATGTTAATTGGGTTGAGAAGCATGCAACCTACATTAATGCTTGGAATAATAGGGCTTCATTCATGCCAACTCTTGACGACATTCAAGACGACGACTTTAATTTTGAGACTTCGGCTTACCTTGCTTATTTTTTGGATAATGGAAAGTCATTCTTGACAACAATTGTAGAGAGGCGACAATTTTTGAGGTTTAAGAAAAGATTTGGTAAAGCTGAATACTCTCTACCAAGTGGGAGTGGGAGTTCATCTCAACAACCTGAAGCGGAAATGACCGATGTGGATAATAGCGCACCACAACTGTTCGGCGATGCATACATACCAGAGTTTGTGCAGCCTGATGCATCCATCTACTCTCCCATGTTTTCGTCGACGTATGACTTTGAACACATGTCAGTTCAAATGCCCCCAACGAATGAGGAGGATGGGTACTATACTCCTGAGCAACCGCAACGGCCACAACGCATCAGACGTCCGCCCCAACATTATCATTCAACAACACCCCGACATCGGCAACAATTGTAAACTAGTTTGTTATTTGTTACAAATTTAATATTAAAATTAGACTAGTTTTTTCAAACCTTAACAAATTTGACATATTTATAATGATTTTTAGTATCAAATCATTATTATAATTTCATTACTAGTTATGTAACGAAAATATGGTTAATTGAACCAAACATTGTTCATTGTTCAAGTCGTTAATCATTACTATCAAATCATTACTAAATCATTAAATATTAATAATAATTTCATTATTACTAATCATTACTATCAAATCATTAAAAATTAATAATAATTTCATTATTACTAATCATTACTAAATCATTAATATCAAATCATTAAATATTAATAATAATTTCATTATTACTAATCATTACTAAATCATTACTATCAAATCATTAAATATTAATAAAAATTTCATTATTACTAATCATTACTATCAAATCATTAAATATTAATAACAATTTTATTATTACTAATCATTACTAAATCATTACGATCAAATCATTAAATACTAATAACAATTTCATTATTACTAATCATTACTAAATCATTAATATCAAATCATTAAATATTAATAATAATTTCATTATTACTAATCATTACTATCAAATCATTAAAAATTAATAATAATTTCATTATTACTAAATCATTAATATCAAATCATTAAATATTAATAATAATTTCATTATTACTAATCATTACTAAATCATTACTATCAAATCATTATTATTAAATCATTATTATAATGATTATTATAATGATTATTATTAAATCATTATCATAATGATTATTATCAAATCATTACTAAATCATCAAATCATTAAATATTTAAATCATTATTAAATCATTATTATAATGATTATTACTAAATTATTATTATAATGATTATTATCAAATCATTATTATAATGATTATTATCATATCATTACTAAATCATCAAATATTAAATTCATTATTAAATTTATTATTAAATCATTATAATGATTATTATCAAATAATTTTTATGGTTAATTGAACCACACGTCCATTCAAATCTATTCAAGTCCTCGAATTATAAATGTCATATCAATTAGGTCCCTCTATTTAAAACCTCCAGTCGAATATTTTATCGACAAAAATTACATAATTTCAACTTAAATGTGAAGATATAATAATTTATCACCCTATTAGTAAATCATTATTATTATAATTTCATTATTATTAATAATTACTAATCATTACTATCAAATAATTAAATATTAATAATAATTTCATTATTACTAATCATTACTATCAAATCATTAAATATTAATAATAGATGGGTGCCTCAGACTGCACAAACTCTGGTATGTATGCCGGGACAATATTAGTTATGTAACGAAAATGGTGTTAATTGAACCACACATAATCCAGATAAATACATAGAAATACATATATGATTACTAATGATGAGGCCTATATCTTGGTAAATTAGGACAATTGTTTTTTGAATGGCCTTCACCCCTACATAATCCGCATCTCTTTGCTTGACCTCTCTCTCTAGCATGGAAATCCATACTGGTATGAATTCGAGTGGACTCAAGTTGACCCTTCGGACTTCTGCGAAGCATTGGATTTGGTAGCTATTCATCATGATCTTTTTTGGGCCAATATGATTCATTCGGGATCTGTCTGAACGCATAGCTGTAGACATTTAATATCCTACGTAGGTAGAAGCATTCATCAACATAAGTGTATGCGCTTACACCAACATACATACATGCAGCGACTGCATGAGCACATGGATATTTCCATGCCAGAAAATGACCACAATCACACCATTTGTATCGTAAATCAACTCTAAATGTTTGGTCTTCTCCTCCGACGTTACGGCGTATGCATGACACAACAAAAGTATGACCAACTCGGTCGAAATTATGAACAACCATTGATGTTGCCAATCACTCATTTGCCTCCATTGATTTCACCACTGTAGGAGCCCAAGTTTGATCTCTATTTACGAGACTCTCAATTTCCTTACCTTTGTCCGACCAAACTTTAGCCAATCTAAAATACATCTCTTTCACCACACTCGCTATTGGGAGATGGCGTATACCTTTTAGTACCGAATTAATGGCCTCAGCAAGGTTTGTGGTCATATGTCCATATCTCTGACCTTCATCGTATGCTTGTGTCCATTTTTCCCGCGGTATTTTTGAAGCCCACTTCCAAACACGCTGATCATCGTAAAATACCTTCAAATTCTCCAATCTCTTGTCAAAATTTGGTCGACGTAGTTCGTATCCTGTTCCATAATATATTTTGTTAAACCGCAATTAAAAAAACCACGTAAAAAATGCACAAATATTGTAAATAAAACTTACCCATGCTGACTATCTCACTACGAATATGTGCTTTATGAAATTGGTCGATACTATTCTTGCCAATATGACGGATACAAAATGTCAGATATGCATACGGAGGTATCCAACGACTTCCTGGTCGTTCAATTGCCGCCAAAATACCCGTTCCTCTATCGGATATCAAGCAAACTCCATCTTCACGAACGACATATTGACGTAGATTGGTCAGAAAGAAATCCCAAGCCTCTGTTATCTCTCCCTCAACAATGGCGAATGCAATTGGGAAGATATTTCACTCACCATCTTGAGCAACTGCCATCAAAAGTACATGCCTATATTGACCATACAACCACGTACCATCTACTTGGATCATACGTTTGCAAAATGAAAATCCTTCAATACATGCCTTGAATGCCCAAAATAGTCTATGAAATATTTTCTTCCCTCGCAGAAGTTGACCTTCTTCGTCATATGCGGGCATGGTTTGAGACTTCACTATGGTTCCTGGGATAAATCGCTTCATTGCTTGTAGAAAATGTGGTAGCTCATTGTACGATGTATCCCAATCTCCATACGTCAGCTTCATTGCCTTCATCTTCGCATTCCACACCTTGCCATATTTTACTTGATATCCAAATTGGCTTCGAATAGATGCAGCTAACACTGAACAAGATATCCTTGGATCCTTTTCAACCATCGGCTTCACGTATTCACATATTACATCGAAGTCCAATAGTCGGTGGTCTTGTTCGATGGAGTTTCGCAAACATGTGTGCAGACCATTGTACCTCGTGATGACCCAAACATCATGCCTTTGATTTTTCGACACTCTGATCTTCCACTTGCACTCTGGGCCATATTTTACACACTTCACGTATAGGGTTTTCTGGTTGGACTCTGCAACATGGACATCAACATGGCATTTGATGCACTACTCTTTAATCGCCAGCGTAGCTTCATTTTTTCCTCTGAATTGCACCCCAACTGAAAATTCACCAGAATTATCAGTTGATTCAGTCATTTGGTACGGAGGTAAATGTGGCATGTCTGGGAATTCAGGTGCCCTCATCGCATCATAGTCTATCTCGTACATGTGAGGAGTAGCTTCATACGGTGACGGAACTTCATCAATTGCACATCCACCAAAAATATTTTCGTCGTCGCCCAAAACAGGTTCTTCGGTTTCTTCATCTTCGCTTGAATCATCGTGAATTTCTCCCTATCGATTTTCAGCGTCAATATCAACAACCAATTTCGGTATGTTTCTCGTCTCATACTCTGCTGTTGCAGATGTCCCCCCGACTTCATTTACACTTTCCAATAGTGCCGTAAAACTGTTCGGGAACCTGTATGTCGGCTCCTCAAACTGACTATATAAAGCCATTTCAGATGGATTTTGAGCAACACCTCTTGATGACCCAGGAACATCACATATGTTACGCACATCAACAAATAACTCAATAACTGCTATATTAGTTGACTCATGTAATCCAACCATGTTTCCAATATCATCATCTTCTTCAAGTGGAACTGCAACATATCTGACTGGGTTGGGGCATATCATAAACCTATACCTCAAACCATCAACTACAGCTCAAATTTTTCTTTCTATCTTATGCTTCATTTCTATAAATGTGATGTCTTTTTTGAACATCATATTTATTGGTTTTTCAGACTGAAAAACTACTCCGACCTCATTTTCCATAATCTGTCCATTATAATGGACAATCGTGAAAAAATTGTTGCTCATTTTCTCTACAAATAAAAAAATAAATTAATTTAGATTAAAATATTAGATAAGATAATTTCATAAAACATTAAATCATTAAATATAATATAATATACTATTATATTAATGATCAAATAAAATTTGTTATTTAACTTGATTAATTGATTGATTACTAATATTACTAATAATGATTTAATAATTATTATTAATATAATGATTTGATATTTAATGATTTAATAATAATATGATTTAATAATTATTATTAATCTCCCCCCCATGCGTGCATGCCCGATCTCCCCCCCATGCACACACAGCTCCATCGTGCATGCCCAATCTCCCCCCCATGCACACACAGCTCCCGTTCCTTGGTCGTTGGGCGTGCATGGCGACCTCCTTGGTCGTTGGGCGTGCATGGCGACCTCTTTCGTCGTTGGGCGTGCATGGCGACCTCTTTGGTCACTGTAGAATTAATCCTATCTCAGCAAATAATATGTCCAAAGCATTATCTCGTGAAAAAAAAAATTCGAGAACATTATCTCGTGGAATCAACCTTCCAAATTAATAAAAAAAATTTAATTCAAATTTATTTGAACATATATTATTTGTAAACTGTAATTGTAATCTTAAAATAGAATAGAATAGAATTGACGAAACTATAATTTAAGCTACAACTAAAACCAATATAAAAATCTATTAGAGTCTGGTTATTGAAAAAAAAATCCATGATCGACACTGATATATTTCATGCATTGGTCATATATACCGTAATGTATACACAATAAAGGCAAATCAGAACTATTGGGAGAACAATATAGCATCCATCACTCAAAACATATACTGAAACATCTCAAGTCAGGGTCAGTGACTAATTGCAAATTTTGAAAGTTTTGTGCTCAATTTAGAAATAAATTAAAAGTCTCTGGAGTTAAGTAAGAATTTTAATATTGGATTAAATGGAAAAGATGGATGAACTAAAGGGGCAAAATGGTCTTTTCTTGGGAAAGATTTTTATCTTCCCTTTTTGAGTATTATAAAACGTGGGAAAATATGAGAGAGTTCCAGACTTTTTTTCTTCGTTCTCTCCTTTTCCACCGTGAAGCCATAAGCAAAGATTCTGAGCATAAGGCAATTCCAGAACATTTGGTAAGTAAGATTGATCAGGGGAAAGATTAGAGATCGAGATTGACTAGTGAGTCTAGGTAAGAGCATATTCAATAGTATATGGTGTGTGATGGGAATAAGACTTGCGATGAGTCTATTTCCTGAAGTGTTACATATGAATTCATGATTAAAGGCATGAGTTGAATATGAGTGTATGTATGTTTGATTATCTGAATTGATATGTTTTGTATGTGCCATGTGGTTTATGTAAAAACACGATTAAGTGTTATTAAGAGAATATAAAATAAGTTATGAAATTATAGGAATATAGAAGATATGTCGAGAGATGTAGGGAAATAGAAATAGATGTTTATAAAGAATCATAGGAGAACAAATATAAGTAATAATGAAAAATAAGACTATGTGAATATATGGTTATGAGATAAAATATGTAATAATAGGAAAATATGATGAAAGTGAGTTCATGAGAAGTGATATGAACTAGGTAAACATGGGTAACAGTATATACATAATGGAAACATGAGTTGGACAAGTACATAGTGGTATGATTTATTATGAGAATTAGTATAATGGAGCTATATGAAAAGATTATAATGAATATATGAAATTGAATTAAGTAAAGAGATTAAATTAGTACCTAAATAAAAATACTATTAAATGATATATGTTTAGAAATACGACATAATTTATAATCTAAGGGAATACAAAGAAATGGAGCATAAGGTAGATAATATGATATCAGTTATTATATATCTATATGATATATGTCATCAGGTAATATGAAAGGACTCTGAAAATTGATATAAGCTATGAGAAAGTGTTCTAGGTGTTTCTATGTGTTATATGAAGCATATATGATCATATGTGAACAAGATATGATATGTATGTTTATATGAATATCTGAGAAATGATCTAAGCTATATGATATGATATATGTGATTATATGCACTTTGAGATATATGTTATATGACATGGATCTATGTAACTAACATGAGTTGTCTCATAAAAGGAATAAACAAGCTTTGAACGCAAATTGAAGATTACCTAAAGCGTGTTTGAAGATCCACAACGATGAATGAGATACTAGCTCGTGTTAGTAAGATCGAGAAAATTCAAGACCAACTCATGAAAACCCAATGAGAGATGATTGATCAAACAAGAAGATTTCAGGATGAATCCAGAGAATAGATGACCAAGTTGATGGATATGATAAATGTTGTGATCTATGGAGAGAAGCCACTAGTGGATCCTATGAATGCTAGTGCTAAAGCTGAAACGATAATGACCAGAGGACCTGTTAAAGAGCCAGATATTTCAGGTCCGCCCCAAAAACCAAATATGGTTATAGAAGGTTCCCCTAGGCCAACCATGAAAAATGAGCTTTCCCTTGTGAGAAATAAGTTTCACTCAAAGAAGAGGGTCATAGAATATGACCAAATGTTGATCAAGAAAGCCAAGAAGGATCAATATCTCATAATTAGAGGTTCTACCCCTTTTCAATCATCAAGACATGACACTCAAGTTCTATCTATGAAGTCATTACCCAGTAGTTTCTCGTCATGGGGAGTAAATGAGAAGAAAAACAAAGTGCAGGGTTTTCAGTTCCCTCCATTCCACTTTTCACTTGAAAAATTACGTTCAGAAATGCTCTCAACCGGATTGGTTACACCGGGATATATCCAACCATAGTGGCCCCTGAATGAGAAATAGACCTACAAGGAGATTCCTTGGGTAAACCAAGATGGAACCCCAGCTTGTTCAACTAAGGTTCCTGGAAACTCTAAGGATCCTTTAGAACAAGCAATCCAGAAGTGCAAGGTAGAAGACTCGGAAGTTGTCAATTCAATAAAGAATGCCTGCGAAGAACATCCGAACATGAGGGCTTTCGTGAATGTAATTTGGGACTGGCCTATGGGTTTGAGAATGGATGGGGCATTTGCAGCACCTCAAACTACTTCAACAGAGGATTCATGCGAAAAACCTAAGGCACAAGAAGATCGAAAAAGAAATCCAAGTAAAGGAGCTTCCATGAATGTGGTCCGAGATTGGCCCGTTGGTTTAAGAATCAGTGGAACAGACGTAGCTTCAACACCTATATCAGATTTCCTGAAAACAAGAGGGATTCTAGGCAGCTCAGGAGGCTTGATGAATATTATGCCAATCACAATTGCGATATGTGTTCGGGATCCAACCAAAACTATCACCACCGAGGAAAGTCGTTTTGGATCTAAAGTTGGGCCCAATTTCCAGCAACCAGTAAAGAAAATACTGATAAATCACGAAGAAGTGGGATTTTCCCTGGAAAATGACCCATAGGAGGTAGAAATTGATGTGTCTGAGGGTACATCAAAAAGAGCCCCAGTCAGTGAGAAATGGGGAGCCAGTGCAAATGAAAACCCTAATCTAACTAATGGGCACCCAAATGAGGCCTTATTCCATTTCGTGGCATCCTGTTTGAAATTATTATTTTTTTGAATTTTCTCGTATTTGGAACTTATTTTTGAACTCTTTTTGGATATTTAAATGAATTTAATTTGAATGTTGAACCAAATTTACAACTTGAAATTCCTTGAATATCACCCGAATTAAAAGGCTTTTAATAATTGAGGTTGTAAATCTTTGACAAATGACAAGATTGAACCCTGCAAAACAAAGACCCCTTGGTCCTAATTTAAAAGATAAATCAGACTACATGTTCTTCTCTTACAGGGACCAAACTAGTTTTCTCTTCTCATTAAGAGTTCATCAAAGGTTTGGTATTCAGGTATGTGTTAGGAGCCAACAGAATGGGGCAATGTTAACTTCCTAAAAAGGCTACTTTTAAATCCTTTTTCACTTAAGTTATTGTTTGTTTAAAAGCTCATTTTAGTCATTTTAGGATCATGTAGTTGCATATAGTTGCATTTGTGGTGGTTGTGCTATTTTATTTCTTAATGGTGCTGTTTGAGGGAAAGGTGCAGTTTGTATATGGTGTGCAGGGAATAGCAAGAAAAAGGATTCTTTGGGAAGTAATGCCGCAGCATCACATGTTGCTAAAGAAGATTTAAATGCCTTGGCATTTCTGGCGCAGAAAAAGACAAAAAGATATTTCTGTATAAGGACAGCTGGCACTGGACAGCTGTCTCTGCACGTGAAGGACTGCTGTAACCGCCTGCCAGAGCTGCCAAAGGACCACTGCCACTTGGAGGATAAGGTTCATGCACAACATGTGATTCTAGGGGTATGAGGGGTATTTTTCACCCAACAACCTCATCATTACCCCTAGATATTTTTATTATATATGACACCTTATGGGAGAGAAGAAAAGAAGGAGAGAGAGCACACGCATAGAGCAGAAAAAATCACATTTTTATTTCTTCTTCCTTGGGATATTCCTCCATTGATAAAGCTCCAAGGAGTGGCAAGCTATGCGCCGGAAGGAGCTAGCGAGCTAGGTGGTTCGTGTTGGCCGAGAGGAGACCTCTGGTGGCGCGTCGAAGGCTTCTTCTCACTTCCCTTTTGCTGCTATTTTTCTATTAATTTGTGGGTTGTTGGAACGAATATTTTCATGACTTTGTGTTTGGATATTTCGAACCCCACCATGAACTAACTTATTTGGTGGTGGTTGGTTGAACGATTGTTTAAACTTTATTTTTTAGGGTATATTTAAGTTTATTTTGGGTTTTTTATTTGCTTTGCTTATGAATGCTTCACCATCTAGGCTTGTAAGAGGTATGAAAATGTCCATCTCTTAGATGAAGGTTAGGTATTCGGAAGAATCCTAAGCTAAAAATACTTGTAAGTATTCGGAAGAAACGCAAGATAAGATCCTCATAAGCAATGGGTTATGGTATTTTCAAGGGGCTTTGAACCGGCCTAGGAATATTATAACTTAATCCCTTAGATCTTGGAAGAGACTAGGATAGGATTTCAACGACTAAAAAGGGTGTCTTTATCAATAGGGTAGGCTGTCCAACATCGTTGAGTGAGAGCAGATGCCTTGGCATCCTATTCTGTTAGGTTCTTTTGAACACCTTAGGAAAGCCCTGTTGAATAAGTAAAGACAAGATAGCTTAAATATACTTGAGAAATAAGTTTAGCAACCTTAGACCAATCCTTACCATTCATTTCATTGGAAGCTTGTCACGTGAGGATTATTTTCTTCTTATTTTTTTATCTTTTATTTACTGTTTTTACCATTTTTCATTGCCTTGACATTTCACCATACTCAATATTAAACATCCATCATTTCCACTGCATTTGCATTTGCTACACCATCACACCATCAATCCACATTCACCAGCATACACATTTCCATTACCGTGACATTTTTATATATCAAGACTAACTATACTTAGATAATTTAGTGCGTTGCTTTGGTTAGACTTTCGTAATTTCACCCAATCACTGTGGAGACGATACTCACTCATCATTATATTACTTGAGCGATTGTGTATACTTGCACATTATTTGCGTATATTTTATAGTACTCACAACACGCGAACAAGTTTTTGGCGCCGTTGCCGGGGATTGGCAGCCTGAAGTTTATTAGGTTTGCCAGAGCATTTTATTTTGTTTTGCATTTTTATTTTTGTATAGTTTACTTGATATTTTTGTTTTATTTTTCAGGTTTATTTAGTGTATGCCTAGATGAAATTCTGAAGAGCCTTTGGAACCGATAGAACCTAAGATTGAAAGACTCTTTAGAAGAAGAAGATGTGCTCAAGGAAATATGTATCAGATTGGAAACCAAGGCATTGGTCAAGATGATGGAAATCAGAATGCCGCAGCATTAAACAATGTTGAACCTGCTATCAGGCCTCGTGTTATTCGAGATCATTTAAATCCGATGTTGGATGATCTGAATCCTGGGATTGTGGCACCCGAAATTCAAGCTGCACATTTCGAGCTGAAACCAGTCATGTTCAATATGTTGAATTCCATTGGGCAGTTTGGGGGTATGCCAAATGAAGATGCCAGGCAGCACATTCGTAATTTTCTGGAAGTTTGTGATTCTTTCCGCCAAGAAGGAGTGCATGATGATTTTCTGAAATTAAAGTTTTTTCCGTATTTATTGCGTGACCGAGCAAGGGCTTGGTTGAGTGGTGTACCAGCCGGTTCGATGGAATCATGGGCCGATCTTTGCAAGAGTTTTTTATTGAGGTACAACCCACCGAATATGAATACGCAGCTAAGGAATGAAATATCATCTTTACGCCAGGGCGACGACGAATCCATGTATGAGTGTTGGGATCGTTACAAGAGTTTGCTTCGAATGTGTTCAAATCATGGTTTTCATGATTGGACTCAAGTAGTCATGTTCTATAATAGAGTCAATGAACCCACGAGGATGTTACTGGATGCCTCGGCAAATGGGACATTGCTGGACAAATCACCTACGGAGGCGTTTGCTATCTTGGACATAATTGCTAACAATGATTATCAATTTCCTTCCTCAAGACTTGGGAGTGGGAGGAGAGCACCTGGAGCATTCGAGTTAGAAGCCAAAGATTCGATGTCCGCTCAACTCTCCGCTATTACTAATATGTTGAAGAACTTACAATGTTCCACTGATGTGAAGGAAGTGAAAACAACTAATCTGGCATGTCTGTTATGCCAAGGCAATCATCACGAGAGTGAATGCCCAACCAACCATGAGTCCATCAACTTTGTTGGTAATTACAATCGAGGCAGCAACAATCCTTACTAAAACACTTATAATGCTGGATGGCGTCAACATCCTAATTTTTCATGGGGAAATCAAGGAGCCCACAATGCTAATCAACCTACTAGGCAGCAGAATCACAATGAGCCTCAAGGTTACCAAAATGCTATGCCATGGCATAATGCTAACAAATGAGCTTCATCTTCAGCGAGCATAAGTTCCTTAGAAGCTACAATTCAAGAATTCATATCTACTACGAAGACAATGCTGCAAGACCATTCTACTTCAATTAAGAATCAAGGAGCTTTACTTCATAGTCAAGGCGCCTTACTTCAAAGCCATAGCTCGTCTCTGAGAGCTTTGGAATGTCAAGTTGGTCAGATTGCTACGGTATTGCAAGAGCGTCAGCAAGGACGTTTGCCAAGTGATACTGAAGTCACTAAAGGGTCTGGAAAAGAACATTACAATGTGTTAACTCTTAGGAGTGGAACATAAATCAATCGACAAGTCAATGATAGTGGGCCACAACATGATGATTCTAATCCCACTACTGAAGCTGAATTACAAGATGATAGAGTTTCTGAGAATGACAAGGAGGAGGATTCTGCCAAGGTACCAGATTCTGATGCCAAGGCAAAAGAAAATTCTATTCCTACAGCTAAGGAAGCTAGACCTCCCCCACCATTCCCGTAAAGATTGAAGAAGCACAATGATGAAGTTCAGTTCAAGAAGTTCGTAGACATTCTTGATCAGCTCCATATCAATATACCTCTCTTGGAAGCTGTTGAACAAATGCCGATGTATGCCAAATTTCTGAAGGACATCTGTACCAAGAAAAGGAAAGTAGAGACTGTTGCCACGGCAACAGAATTTTGTTCTTCATTGAGTAAGTTGCTGCAAAAGAGAAATGATCCGGGCAGCTTCATTATTCCTTGTTCAATTGGAGCTAATTTCGTTGGAAATGCTTTATGTGATCTTGGTTCAAGTGTCAACTTAATGCCGAAATCGATATTCTTGAAGCTTGGTATAGGAGATGCAAGACCCACCTCAATTATTTTACAACTTGCCGACAAATCCCATGTTAAACCTGAAGGGAGAGTCGAGGATGTCATAGTAAGGGTGGACAAGTTTGTGTTTCTAGTCGACTTCTTAATTCTGGACTGCGAAGTTGATGCCAAGGCACCAATCATTCTGGGAAGACCTTTCCTAGCCACTGGACGTATCTTGATAGACTGTGAAAAAGGTGAACTCACCATGAGAGTGGCTGATCAGTGTGTGACTGTCAATGTTTTTAGAACGCTCAAATATGTTGATGACACTGAAGAATGCCAATGCATTTCTGAATTGAACTTAGTGATTGAAGAAGAGACTGAACATCTTTGCCAGAACAACTTCATTCAGCTAGCAGAAAATGAATATTGGGTGGATGATGAAAGCTTAGTGGAGTCCGACGACTTTCCAATTTTGGAGAAGCAATCTAGCTTAGTACAAGTTAGATCAGGTATGAATTTTGAACCTCTGAATTTTGATGAATTCATTTCTCCTAAGCCTTCATTATTGCATGCACCCAATCTAGAGCTTAAGACTTTGCCAGGGCATCTTAAATATGTTTACTTAGGTAGCGATGAGACTTTACTGGTGATTATTTCCGCTAACCTTACTGCTAACCAAGAGAAAAGTTTGTTAAGTGTTTTGATGCAGCATAAGAAATCAATTGGTTGGACTATGGATGATTTGAAAGGCATTAGTCCCACAATCTGCATGCACAAGATTCTGCTAGAAGATTGCCACGGTAATTCAATTGAACCACAAAGAAGACTCAACCCTGTTATGAAGCAAGTGGTGATGAAAGAAATTCTGAAATGGATTGATGCTGGAGTGATATACCCTATCTCCAATAGCTCATGGGTGAGCCCTGACCAATGTTTTCCGAAGAAATGAGGCATGACGGTGGTTACGAACGAGGATAATGAGTTATTACCCACTCGCACTGTGACTGGATGGAGGATATGTATGGACTATAGAAAACTCAATAAAGCTACGAAGAAGGACCATTTTCCTCTACCTTTCATCGACCAAATATTGGATCGATTGGCCGGCAAAGCATTCTATTGCTTTTTGGATGGGTACTCGGGGTACAATCAAATTGTCATCGCACCAGAGGACCAGAAGAAGACTACATTTACTTGTCCCTATGGCACTTTTGCCTTTAGGAGGATGCCTTTTGGACTCTTTAATGCCCCGGCAACGTTTCAGCGCTGTATGCAAGCTATATTTTCATATATGGTTGAGGATTTTATGGAGATCTTCATGGACGATTTTTCTGTTTGTGGGGATGATTTTGAACGATGCCTCGGCAATTTAGCAAAAATTCTCAAGAGATGCGAGGAGGCTGAGTTGGTCTTAAACTGGGAAAAATGTCACTTCATAGTGACTGAAGGTATTGTATTAGGCCACAAAATTTCACACAAGGGTATTGAGGTGGACAAGGCAAAGATTGAAGTGATTGAAAAATTGCCACCACCAACTTTGGTCAAGGAAATAAGAAGTTTTCTTGGACATGCTGGATTCTATAGAAGGTTTATCAAAGACTTCTCCAAGATTTCTAAACCCTTGTGCACATTGCTTCAACAAAACCAACCCTTTGTGTTTGACGAATTATGCCTCGACGCGTTTACTGAGCTAAAGCGACAACTGATCTCGGCACCCATTGTAGTCCCTCCCGACTGGATATCACCATTTGAGCTGATGTGTGATGCAAGCGACTATGCTGTAGGAGCTGTTTTGGGGTAACGCCGAGGTAAAATCTTTCATGTTATTTATTACTCTAGCCGCACTTTAAATGAAGCACAATTGAACTACACCACCACTGAGAAAGAATTACTTGCCGTAGTATTTGCTTTTGATAAATTTAGACCTTACCTAATAGGCACTAAAGTTATTGTTCACACTGATCATTCGGCTATAAAATACTTAGTGAACAAAAAGGATGCCAAGCCTAGACTTATTAGGTGGATCTTACTTTTGCAAGAATTTGAGTTAGAGGTGGTAGATAGAAAAGGAACTGAAAATCAAGTTGCTGATCACTTATCTAGGATAGAGAACAATTCTGAATGCCATGACACTGTAGATATCTAAGAGGAATTTCCTGATGAGAAAATTTTATATGCCGCGACAATCCCGTGGTACGCTGACCTTGTTAATTTTCTTGTTAGTGGAATTATGCCTTTTGATTTGAATAGTCAGGCTAAAAAGAAGTTCAAGCACGATGCAAGGCACTATTTTTGGGATGAGCCATATCTGTTCAAACATTGTGCCGATCAGCTCATTAGACGATGTGTACCTGAAGAGGAGCAAAGTGATATTTTGTACCATTGTCATTCGGCCCCAAGTGGAGGCCATTTTGGTGGAGCAAGGACTGCTGCTAAGGTCCTACAATCAGGCTTTTATTGGCCAACTTTGTTTAGAGATGCCCAAGCATTTTACAAAGGATGTGATCGATGCCAACGGACTGGAAACATCTCCAGACGACATGAGATGCCGCTGTAAAATATTTTGGAGATAGAGCTGTTTGATGTGTGGGGCATTGATTTCATGGGACCATTCCCATCTTCTGAAGGAAAATTATATATATTGCTTGCTGTGGATTATGTGTCAAAGTGGGTGGAAGCAATAGCAACTTCAAAGAATGACTCTAAGACCGTACTCAAGTTTTTGCACAAGTATATTTTCACTCGGTTTGGAGTACCTCGTGCTATCATCAGTGATGAATGAACCCATTTTGATAACAATTTGATTGCCAAGGCATTGCTGAGATATGGAGTTCGACACAAGATTGCCACGGTATATCATCCGCAGACAAATTTTTCCCTCCCAAATTTTTAACTTTTTCTTTTCTCTTTCTTTATTCATTTTTTCTTTTTCATGTTAACTTTTACTTTTTCTCTCTCTTTTACTCATCTTCTTCCCTTATTCTCTCCATAGCCAAAATACATCCAAGTTTTTAAAGCTTTCAAAAGCTTCTTCCTTTTTCATTTTTCTTACTTCAAAAACACTGAAAATGGTGCGCTCAAGACCAGCTCCAACCGACACGACCGCTTGGCAACAGTTTGAGAACGATGAGGCCAAGGCTCGGTTCCAAAACTTCAAGAACCGAAAACTCTTTTTTGAGTTGGGATTTAATTTTACCAAGGAAACCAATGGTGGTTTTGGACCCGATGTTATGGACATCGTGACGCCGCTCAAGTGGCAGAAGTTTTCCCATCATCCTGGTTCGGTGAACGCCTCATTAGTTAAGGAGTTCTATGCGAACATTTCCAAGCCCAATCAACACTCCATCTTCGTTCGTGGTAAGCAAATTTGTTTTAAATCCACTGCTATTAATCGTTATTTTCATTTACAGGAGGTAGTAGAGGGCATGCCATGTTCGAAGAGGAAGCCGATAGCAACACATACGATGGGGTCTTGAAGGACCTTTGTTTTGAAAACACTGAGTGGAATGGACGACAAACGAGTAGATACTCGGTCAACCGAGAACGTCTTCAGCCGCGCGCAAAGTTATGGAATCACTTTCTCAAGCATAAACTAATGCCCACTTCCCACAACACTACGGTATCACTTTCACGCTTATTGCTTTTACATTCTATGATAGTATCTCGTCCGATCGATGTGGGTCATATTATTGTTCAGCAAGTTCATGACTGTTTGGGTAAAAAGGCAAGTGCTTTGGTGTTTCCTAATTTAATTACCGCTTTATGTCGTAAGAAAAAGGTTGAGGAAAATGCTTTGGATGAAATTTTACCTGGATTATCGGGCATCACTAGGGCTAGACTTCCACTATTGTTGGGACTTGAAAATCCCAAGTCTAAAGACCCTGTTCATGAGCAATCTGCAGGTACTACAGAATCGAATGCCAAGGCAAGGTTACTTGCTCTCGAGGAAGCTGTGACACAGACTCAAGCTCAACTGCATGCTTTACACGGTGACATCCGTAATTTCTTTGGATACGTGAAGCATAGAGATGCTATAGTGGAATTGTTGTTTCAAGAAATTATTCCCCACGGTCAACGGAATTTCCCTGGTTTCCCAGACGAAATTCTGCCGGCATTCAATGCCGAGGCATCTCCAGAGCCTGAGCACGATGCACCCGATCCTCCTGCTGCTGACCCTACTCCTGATACACACCGGTCCGAGACTCCTGAATATCCGCCCACTGTCCTTGTCGAAGAAACACCCAGCCCCGTCCCAGCACCCAATCCTTCTCATGCACAACGTAGTGGTCGCCGCACCAAGAGCACGGCTGGACGCATTGCGCACTATTACTCCACTTTTTCCGAGTCCAGCCCAGTACCTATCCGAAAGCGCACCCGACGAGGAGCTGCTAGCACCTCCAAAGCACCACCACCACGTAAACATTGAGGTACCTCTCTTGCATCCATTTTCATTTAGTTGCATTTCATTGCATAACATATAGTTTATAGTTGGTTTAGTTCTCTTTAAAGCATTGAGGATAATGCTTCCCTTAAGTTTGGGGGAGGTATTGTTCTTGGTAGGTCATATGCATGATAGCATTAGCATAGTATTATGCCATGGCATCAGTAAATGGTAGGACAGTTAGATGAAATGTTTTGAGGATACCCGATGATGATAATTTTGTTAGGCTAGAATCTGAATGTAAATGACTGTTGAGAATGATAGAACTCACTCTAGGGCTTGATGCTTTGTGAAAAATATTTACACGTTTTGTATGTTTTCTATACTTAGAAAATTTAGGAAATTTTTATAAAGGAACTTTAGTTAGTCTTGGCATTGAAATATAGTATGGTGTTTAAAAGAAAAATAAAAAAAAAACTCCCTTAGAAATGAAACTGTGAATAAATGCTTAAGCATAGCTGTAGAGGGACACTCCTCTTTGCCGTGGCATTTCCTGGAACTTTCTTTAATAAATGGAAGCCTTGTGCATATGAGTGAATGAAAGAAGTCACGGGATGACTCTACTTAACTAGCTCGGGGATGGAAGGTATGCTCCAGTTCATCTAGAGTGTGGGGGAGTAGGTGTGATGAGCTGACTCCCTTCGTAACATCATAAAAAAAATCAAATCAAAGAAAAGGGAGTAAAAATGTTCTTAATGATAAGTAAATGCCTTGACAAAAACTAGGGGACTTGATTAGAAATTGTCTAAATTCTCTAAGTATAGATTGGATACAATCACGCACACACACTACCACAAAGGATTTTGACCTAGGGAAAAGTACTTGAATTCTTGATAAGTCTAGCATGTTGAAGCCTATCGTTCTAAGGGTTGAAATTCAATTTTGTCCTACTGACTTACTATCGAACTTTGCCATGACATTATGCTTATGTAATTGCTATCCATTACTTGAGGACAAGCAATAGCTTAAGTTTGGGGGTGTGTTAACTTCCTAAAAAGGCTACTTTTAAAGCCTTTTTCACTTAAGTTATTGTTTGTTTAAAAGCTCATTTTAGTCATTTTAGGATCATGTAGTTGCATATAGTTGCATTTGTGGTGGTTGTGCTATTTTATTTCTTAATGGTGCTGTTTGAGGGAAAGGTGCAGTTTGTCTATGGTGTGCAGGGAATAGCAAGAAAAAGGATTCTTTGGGAAGTAATGCCGCGGCATCACACGTTGTTAAAGCAGATTTAAATGCCTTGGCATTTCTGGCGCAAAAAAAGACCAAAAAATATTTTTGCATAAGGACAGCTGGCACTGGACAGCTGTCTCTGCACGTGAAGGGCTGCTGTAACCGCCTGCCAGAGCTGCCAAAGGACCACTTCCACTTGGAGGATAAGTTTCATGCACAACATGTGATTCTAGGGGTATGAGGGGTATTTTGCACCCAGCAACCTCATCATTACCCCTAGATATTTTTATTATATATGACACCTCATGGGAGAGAAGAAAAGAAGGAGAAAGAGCACACGCATAGAGCAGAAAAAATCACATTTTTATTTCTTCTTCCTTGGGATATTCCTCCATTGATAAAGCTCCAAGGAGTGGCAAGCTAGGCGCCGGAAGAAGCTAGCGAGCTAGGTGGTTTGTGGTGGCCGAGTGGAGACCTCCGGTGGCGCGTCGAAGGCTTCTTCTCACTTCCCTTTTACTGCTATTTTTCTATTAATTTGTGGGTTGTTGGAACTAATATTTTCATGACTTTGTGTTTGGATATTTCGAACCCCACCATGAACTAACTTATTTGGTGGTGGTTGGTTGAACGATGTTTAAACTTTATTTTTTAGGGTATATTTAAGTTTATTTGGGTTCTTTATTTGCTTTGCTTATGAATGCTTCACCATCTAGGCTTGTAAGAGGCATGGAAATGTCCATCTCTTAGATGGAGGTTAGGTATTCGAAAGAATCCTAAGCTAAAAATACTTGTAAGTATTCAGAAGAAACGCAAGATAAGATCCTCATAAGCAATGGGTTATGGTATTTTCAAGGGGCTTTGAACGGCCTAGGAATATTATAACTTAATCCCTTAGATCTTGAAGAGACTAGGATAGGATTCAACGGCTAAAAAAAGGATGTCTTATCAATAGGGTAGGCTGTCCAACATCGTTGAGTGAGAGCAGATGCCTTGGCATCCTATTCTGTTAGGTTCTTTTGAACACCTTAGGAAAGCCCTGTCGAGTAAGTAAAGACAAGATAGCTTAAATATACTTGAGAAATAAGTTTAGCAACCTTAGACCAATCCTTACCATTCATTTCATTGGAAGCTTGTCACGTGAGGATTATTTTCTTCTTATTTTATTTATCTTTTTATTTACTGTTTTTGCCATTTTTCATTGCCTTGACATTTCACCATACTCAATATTAAACATCCATTATTGCCACTGCATTTCCATTTGCTACACCATCACACCATCAATCCACATTCACCAGCATACACATTTCCATTACCGTGACATTTGTATATATCAAGACTAACTATACTTAGATAATTTAGTGCATTGCTTTGGTTAGACTCGTAATTTCACCCAATCCCTGTGGAGACGATACTCACTCATCATTATATTACTTGAGCGATTGTGTATACTTGCATATTATTTGCGTATATTTTATAGTACTCATAACACGCGAACAGGCAACTAGCACATGAGATTGCAAAACTAATTGGTTTATACTTTTGTTTAAGATGTTCAATGATGATCATGATCTTCTTAGATGGAATGGTCAAGTAGGTGAATCTAGTTTAAGTCAGTTGTTTGGGAATTGAACTCTAACGATGAGATTTTCTGACCTTTAAAAACACCTAGACTATAATAGGTTCTTCTTAACAAACTTAAGAAATTGGACCCGTATACCTAGAGTATAATATTATATATATATAATAAAGCTTTAGTTGTCCCTCTAGAGCAATTGGTTAAACGCCCTGACTTTATGGATAATATTCAGCTAACCTGATAAAGGTGATTATACTATACAATAAAGCTTGAACTGTCCCTCTAAGGCAATTGGTTAAACACCCCGGCTTTATAGATAAGATTCAGCTAACCTGATAAAGGTCATTACATATTGATCTGTCCCTCTATAGCAGTTGGTAAAATGCCTCGGCTTTATGGATCCAGCTAGCCATTTAATGGCAAATCTAAACAAGGACTTTCGGTAAAAATGGACTAAGGGAGTTAAGGAACACCTGTTATAGTCAAATACACACGAACACTCAAGAATCTCATTTTAGACCAATATTTCTGCACCACCTTTGTTAGAGGAGCTTACAAAACTTGAACAAATGAAAGATTTTAAAGAACTGAAACATAAGTATTTTGAAAGGTCTAGACAATGACTATGCTAGTTGTGTCGCTTTGTTCGCCTCCAATCAATATGTCAAATCAAGAAAAAGGGTATGTCATGATCTTCACGATGATTGAATCGATGAAACAAACCTTAATAACCCACCTCTAAACAAACTCTTCGATCTTGATATTTGTCAAAAGTTTGCAGATATCAAAGATTAAAAGAGCATTTGATTCTTTTGATATCCAATAAACTCTTGTTTTATGATTTGCTTCAATTCTGAAACCTAGAATGAGATAATATTTTCCAAAAATCCTTTTGATATTTTTCAAAATTTGAAAATTCAAAGGAAGAAAAGCATTTTCAAACAAGATGAGTTCTCTGGAAGCATGTCTTGGAAATCAACAAATATCTCTCCGAAGCTCAAGATTTGAAACTAGGGCAGGAGAAGCCAAATTTTTTGGGGCAAAATTTGATAGGGAAATAAAAACAAATTATCTTAGGCTGAGGTTTGCAAGAGTACCCTGGTGGAAACGAAGAAAAAATGAGAAAGTGAAGACTGCTCACGCAATTATTCCCTTCACATATCAATATTCTGTTTTAAGCATATTCAAGATTCCAACATCACGAGTCATCAAGACTGACAACCAGAGATTGAGATTTCTATCCAAACCCCAGAATAACATATGTTGCATATGCATTTTAGGCATATCTAAGAGCATTACATCCATAACATCGCATATATGCATATCTTTGCAGGTTTTATCTAGAGCCAATTTCAAATTCGCAGCAAAGGAGATTGGACTCGAAATGACACAATTTGCTCGAGAGTAGATTTCAACTTCATGACGAAGGATACCTAGCTCGAAGACCAAACTTCACAATAAAAGGGGTCAGCCACGGTTTCAACTTCACGACGAAGGGAATCGTGTCCACACGCAACATACACTACTTGGATTTCAACTTCACGGCAAAGGATATTCAAGTCAAGGCTCAACTTCACGACGAAGGGGCCATCCGCAATTTTAACTCCACAATAGAGGATGTTGTACCCACACATCCACGATTTCAACTCCACGATGGATGATATAGTGCCATTTGAGGCTCAACTTCACGACGAAGGGGCTTCCCAATTTCAGAGCCAATTTCAGAGCTAATTTCAGAGCCAATTTCAACTTCACAGCGAAGGATATTAGACTCAAGATAACACAAGCTCAACTTCACAACGAAGGGGCGGATGATTATCAACAAACAACTTTTTAGTTTCATTTAGAGTCAATTTCAACTTCACAACGAAGGATATTAGACTCAAGACAGCACAAGCTCAACTTCAGAGCGAAGGGGTGGCTGACTGTCAACAAGCAATTTCCCAGTTCCAGAACCAATTTCAACTTCACGACGGAGGATATTGGACTCAGAGCAATACAACTTACTTGGATTTCAACTTCACGACGAAGGATATCCAATTACCAGGCTCAACTTCACGACGAAGGGGCCACCCGTGGTTTCAACTTCACGACAAAGGGAATCGTGCACACAAGCAGCATCCATCTCTATATTGGATTTCAACTTCACGACAAAGGATATCCAACTCAAAGAAGGAGTTTCTGTCAACAAACTTCCCAGTTTCAGAGTCAATTTCAACTTCACAGCGAAGGATATTGGCCTCGAAACAACGCAACTTACATCGGATTTCAACTTCACGAAGAAGGATATCGTTCCCGATAAAGTGATCTAGTGTCACAACAAATATGCCATCCGCAGACTTGACTTCCTTAAGTCAACGATTAAAGCTTCTGAAAGGATTACTTTAACATGCATATTATCGATCACCCTTGAGATTGTTTCTCTCGAAACAAGGGGTCGCCTCGCTCAAGACTAATTTACAGAAAACAAAGTTTTGTCTCTCTTGAGATAGTTTCTCTTAAAACAAATTTTGTCTCTCTTGAGACATTTTCTCGTAAAACAAATTTTGTCTCTCTTGAAATGGTTTCCCTTGAAACATAAACTTTGAATTTGTTTTCCTTGAAACAAAATTTTGTCTCTCTTGAGACAGTTTCTTTTAGAACTAAATTTTGTCTCTCTTGAGACATTTTCTCGTAAAACAAATTTTGTCTCTCTTGAGACATTTTCCCGTAAAACAAATTTTGTCTCTCTTGAAACAAAATCTCTGAATCTGTTTTCCTTGAAACAAATTGCGTCTCCCTTGAGACAGTTTCTTTTGGAACTAAATTTGGTCTCTCTTGAGATAGTTTCCCTTGAAACAAAATCTTTGAATATGTTTTTCTTTAAACAAATTTCGTCTCTCTTGAGACAGTTTCTTTTGGAACTAAGTTTTGTCTCTCTTGAGACATTTTCCCTTAAAACAAAGTTTTGTCTCTCTTAAGACAGTTTCTCTTAAAGCACCAATCTTTGAAATTGTTTCTCTTAAAACACAAAACATTTGAAAATGTTTCTCTTGAAACATCAAACCTTCGAGTTTAGTTACGCTCAGCACAATGGCATGTCAAATTTACAGTATAGCTTAAGTCGAGAAAAAGACTGAAGTTGACTACAATTTGGCAATGAGAAGCCTTAATCCGATTCAAATCCTGATTTACGTCTTCAATTCCATATCATTTTCAGATGGACTCGACTTTACGACGAAGGAGCCATCCGCAACTCAATTCGACAGGGAGTTATTCTTAATTAAATTATCAGTCATTTTTTTCCTCAACTCCACCGAACGAAAAGTCTATCTTTTAATCTTTGCCCTATCCCCATTACACGACTACGGGCAAAGAGGGGCAGCTGTCGACACATATTTTCGTGCATGTGGCATTTACATTTGCATTTATGTGTTATTATTTATAATATATGGTTTATGTGTATTACATAATGTACACATATCATATTATTTATTATAATTATAACATATTTATTCATTTGGTTTACATGGTACAGGCCCAAAGGAAAGTAAAAAGCAACTCAGCAGCTCAAACCCACACAAACTCGAATGGCCCAGAAGAATAGGGTTCTTGAAACCCTAGTTTCACATCTCATCCAGCGCCGTTTCCAAGCAAGTCTCCATGCTAACACTGCTTCTCCAATAGCTTGCAACCAACGTCGGTTTCCTCGGCAACGTCGACAACCACCAAACTAACACAAGTGTTAGTGTTGTATTAGGTTTTAAACACCTAAAAATAGGGTATTCGAGGCCCTATAAATGAGATGTAATCAAATGATGTAGGGGGAATTTTTCACGAATACACTCGAATTTTAGATACGAAATACGAACAAACTTACATAAGAGTTTTACACAAAATACTCAGAGAAGTCACAAGAGATTACAAGCAAAATACGCAAAAACAATACAAGCAAGCCCAAGTAAAACGAGGCACTTTTTGTAGAGATTTCGAACGAACAAAATAGAAGGTAAAAAGGACACACCTTTTATGTTTATTGTACTTGCATGTGGCCTCGTTGAGGTTGTTTTCATCATTTGGTTACATAAAAACCCCAAAGAAAAAAACTCAGTCGAGGACCCGGGGAGAAGTTTATTTTGAAACTTCTTTTTTAGATTTGCTCTCCCCCGAGGCCTATTTTGGAAAACTAAAAATGTTTTTAGAAAGAGAATGAAAAGAGCTTTAAAAAGATGCAATTTTTTTTCCGATCACCATCGATGAACGGCGGCCGACGAGGTGGTGGTCGGACGTTTTTGGGTTTCGTGCGGCAATTGTTCTTTAAAATGAAGAACATCCCAAGAACTTTGAGAGAATTTGAGGGATCTTGTTTTGATCGAAATAGGCAAATGAAAAAAATATGAGAAATTTTTCTGAAAAGTGGCGGCCTTTATAGTCGACCCGCTGGGCGACCAGCGCCTCGACCTGGCCCAATCTTGACCCGCGTGTTCTTAAATCAAAGTGGGTAAATCCAGTTTTGATCCCTATGACTTTAAAACTTTCATTTTGTTCCCAAAATTGAATGTAAATCCCGATTTTCTTTTAATTTGGTCCATCGATTTGTTTTTCCTTCTGATCTGGTCCCTTATATTTATGTATTAATTATTATTATTATTATTTTTTATTATTATATATTATTTTGTTTTATATATACACATCTTTTATTTATTATTAATATATACATTTTATTTTATTTGGGCTCTTTATTTTTTTCTCTTATTAATATTATTATTATTATTATGTATTTATAGTTTTTTATATTTCTTAGATTTTTTTATTTATTACCATTATATATATAAATATATCTTTTTATTTTTCCTATCATTTTTATCTTTATTATTATTACCATCATATATATATATATATATATATATATATATATATATATATTCTATATTTTTATTTTCCTCATTTCATTTATTTTCCATTTTACCTTGGGTGTTTTATTTGCATTTTTTATCTAATATATTTCTTGATCTTTTAAGGGTACAATTTAAGCAATCAAAGGTAAGTTTTGGATCGTTATTTTATCTTTTAATTTAACATACAACTTTCTTAATTTAAGACAACTGGAAATTGCGTAGTACCGAAATGACAGTTCAAGAGTGTTAACCCTTCCTTGACTGTAACCGACTCCCGAATCCGACACATCACTGGTAAAATGCAGATCAAATAAGGAATAAGGTATCCGATCAACATATTTGTTTTGAAACAAAAGATCGGCGACGACTCCTAACCCAATTCATTCAAGTCGAAGCTCAATTCCGGGGCCCACCCGAAAGACGGTTCCGACAAAGAGCATATTAGAAAAAGTGGTTTGATTCTTAGAATTGAATGTTCTTGAATGATTTTAGATGTTTTAAGAGGATAAATGAAGGAATGTTAGTATGGATAGTTAAGGAAGAGTGTAATACTATTGTATGGGGTAAATATAACGAGAATTGACCACTTTGGGATGAAAATCGAGTTGAAAACTGGAAATTATGGGTCGATACTATAGGCTATAATGGGATGAAATACCTGAGTAGTATCGATACTGTTTGAATCAGTATCGATACCGACAAGGTTATATCGATATCATGGTAAGGGTATCGATACCAGTCTATATCGAATCTAAAATGGGTATCGATACAGGAAGAGGTGTCGGTACTATAATATATATTACTATCGATACCAAGAAACATCTAATAAAAAATTGGTATCGATACTAGAAGGGGGTATCGGTACCATAGTATACTAGTATCTATACCATGATAGGGGTATCGATACTATAGAGCCAGAAAGGTTAAAAATAGGCTGATATTGTTATAGAAAGTTAATGATATGTCTTTTTTATTATTGTTTAAGTATAATGGTTAGAAAATATACTAACTTTGGGTATGGTACATGTTTTAATGATGCTTGAGTCAGATCGAAACCAAGCTTCCAAGTCAAGCAAAACAAAGGGCAAAGGCAAAGTGCTGGAGTAATCCGCCTTACACTTTGGATGCTTAGCGAGGAAAGCCAGGTGACTGCATTTAAATATATACGTATATGTTATGATAGACCTATTTGTATGACTTATTAATGTAAATTGGTGATTTCCAAAGAGCACTAAGTGTGCAAAATATAAGAAATCATATTAAGTGTATGAATTTCAGATAGGGTGTTTCGTACTCTAAAATATTAAGAAATCATACTAAGTGTATGAATTTTAGATAGGGCGTTTTGTACGCTAAAATGTTAAGAAATCATACTAAGTGTATGAATTTTAGATAGGGCATTTCGTACGCTAAAATGTTAAGAAATCATATTAAGTGTATGAATTTCAGATAGGGCGTTTCGTAAGCTAAAATGTTAAGAAATCATACTAAGTATATGAATTTCAGATAGAGCATTTTGTATGCTATAATGTTAAGAAATCATACTAAATGTATGAATTTCAGATAGGGCACAATAAAATATAAGAAACCATACTAAGTGTATGAATTTCATATAGGGCTTTACGTACGCTAAAATGTTAAGAAATCATATTAAGTGTATGAATTTCAGATAGGGCATTTCATACGCTAAAATGTTAAGAAATCATACTAAGTGTATGAATTTTAGATAGGGCATTTTGTATGCTAAAATGTTAAGAAATAATACTAAGTGTATGAATTTTAAATAGGGCTTTTCGTACGCTAAAATGTTAAGAAATCATACTAAGTGTATGAATTTCATATAGGGCATTTCATACGCTAAAATGTAAAGAAATCATACTAAGTGTATGAATTTCATATAGGGCGTTTCGTAAGCTAAAATGATAAGGAAATCATACTAAGTGTATGAATTTACAGATAGGGCACTATTAGAGTATGCCCAAAGACCAATCATATGATGATTGTAATAATAGTTTTATTTACCGATTTTATTGAATAAAGGCATTGTCGCTATTATTTTCAGTTATATATATGTGTTTAGCATAAACTGGAAGATAATAAAGTCCATATAATGACATAATTGTTATTATTAAAAGATCCCTAGTCAAGTATTATTATGGGCATGTACAATAATAATACGCTTAAGACTAACATGTTATTGATTGATGACAATGAATTTTCATTGACATAAATATGTCAGAATTGATACATGATTATATTGTTAGAGAACAATGTATTGGATTGACCCACCATGATCATATATCTTGGATTATTATGTGACAATCATAACATTGCTCATGGTGATGACTATATGTATGATCCTCAGACTTGAGATCAATACTATCCCAACATATATTGTTGTATGTTTTGATGCAGCTAAACAAGCTCCGTAACTGGTTGCTATATAAAGACTGTTATTGAATATATCTCAATATATGTAGTGGGTGTGTATGATTAAGATAGGATTTGTCCTTCCTACATAATAGGAAATATATCATAGGCCACTTGATTGAGTAAGACTAGAAACGCATGACCATGCTCAAATAAGTTGATATGAGATATCATAAACTATTCGTTAATTAAAGTCTACTCTAGATATCAAGAAACAATAGATGGGTTATACAAGTGTGACTATTCCAAGACTTGTACATATTCTAGATATAAAGGACATAAGGATGTAATACATAAAAGAGTTAATCACCAAGATGATATGTCGAATCATATTTTCTTGTAACTTAGGTGACAATGATATATTGCTAGATGTCACTCATTGTATGTAATATTAGAATTGTTCTAATAATTACTGCTAATGTTACAAGAACCTACAGGGTCACACCCTAGGATTGAAACGAACAAAGATGTACAATTTGTTGTACGATACTAAAATATATCTAGAGTTAATTAAGTATATGTTTTAATAATCCCAAATATTTAATTTTAATTAATTAAATACATATTTAATTAATTTGAAATAATAAAATCCCTAATATGATTAGGGTAACCTGGATATAAAAGGATTATTAAATTCTAATTAATTAAATATAGATTTAATTAATTTGAAATAATAAAAACCCTAATATGATTAGGGTAACTTGGCTATAAAAGGGTGTGTTAGGTCTAGCAGTCGTTTTGTAGAACACACACAAAAACCTTCAGCCATTTTCTCTCAAAACGGTTTTGGGGAAAACAAAATTGCTCTGAATTGGGTGAACTGAGTAGAGGTAGAGACATGATTTTGTGGAGGCATACGATTCGAACCGATCTACACCACCAGTATTCACTGTTGTCCTTGTTGTTTTTCAATGAACCCGCTGTAACTATTCGCATCTTTTCCTCCCAATTTTAGTTTATCGTACTTAGATCGCTAGTGAGACCGTCGAGTTTTGTTTCCGTTGCGCCATGGGGTGCGCCGACGGTCCCAACAGGCACTTCGTGTGCTAACATGATAAGAAATTCATACTAAGTGTATGAATTTCTATATTGGACATCTTGGGTGCTAACGGACAAGAAATTCATACTATGTGTATGAAATTCTGTATGGGAAACATATGGGTATACACATAAGAACTACATAATAAGGAAATGGATCTTTTATTAGTAATGGGTATGCAAACCACATAGATTTTAGAAATGGTTGATAAATGATGATATTAGCACTAGGGATGTAGATTATGGAATATTTACTGAATTGAAAGATTCCGTGAAAGATGAAATTGCAGAAGTTCATAATAAAATGGTGAATTGTCGTAATTGTATTGGATGAGTAATTCAAGTAAATTATAGAAAGAAAAATTGAGGTATTATTTCACTGATAGTATGAGTATAAACCATAGAATGTATAATGATGGAAAAGGTTAATTGATATGATGAATGATTAATATAGTAGAGACTACTCTAAAATAAAAGATCAAGAAGCCTAACTGTGCATATGACAGAAATGTGTCATTTATGCCAATTATATGAAAGACTAAGTGTCTTTGAGGCCTAGCTGGGCATTTGACAGAAATGTGTCAATTATGTCAGTTAGATGAACGGTTAAGTACCGTTGAGAAAAAGAATAATGGTCTAGTTGTGCATTTGGTAGAAATTTGTCAATTATGCCAGTTAGACGAACGTTAAACACTGATGAATAAGAGAATAAAGGAATTTTAATGTATTGTGATATGAAGGGATGATATATTTATATATTGTACAACAATGTATAATTGTATGAAAATATGTCATAAATGAAATGTATAATAGTGTATCAAAGGTATGAAATGATGCCATAAATGAAAGGTATAATAGTGAATAAAAGACATGTAAGGATGACATAATTGAAATGCATGTAGGTGCATTATAATCATGAATGGATACTATCAATGAAAATAAAGAATAATGACTAAAGAGATAAATGGAAAAGAAAAATATAAAGGAAGATAGGTATGCTAGGCATACGAAAAAGAATTAAGAAAATGGAAAATGAAATATGGTTTGAATGAGGAGTATGGAATACTTAAAGAATATACGATTTAGTACGAAATAAATAAATGTGACATATTTATGTATATTTTAAAGATTACTTTCCGATATTATGTTGCACTAAGTAATTACTTAACGTGTGTTTATTTCACGCGTAGGTAAAGGCTAGGATTAGTGCGTAAGGAGTGTAGTAGTAGCAATAATTTTCATCAATTAAAGGTTGACTCATCAGTAATATTATGATAATCTTATTCAATTTAGGAACTTAGTTGACATGTAATTAAACTATGGTAAACATTTTATAATGAAATTAAGGAATAAATTTTAGAATGTTGCTTTTAGAAATATCCTATTTTATGGTTAATCAAATTGAAACAAATTTTTAAGGGTTTTCAAATGATAAACATTATTCTAAAAGTGATGTGACATCCACGGAAGGGTATACAAAAGATGGGTGTTACATGGCTTAGTTGAGGGTAATACCTTAGTTTAAGACCTTATGGTAAGTATGATATTGATGTGAATTGAATATGCATGTGTTATCGATATATGTATGTGAATTATGAATTATTATGTTACACTTGATTCATAACTATTTTGTATAAAATGGGAATATTTAGTTCATGTTATGGGATGAGTGGAACGAATTTGCTATAAATGGATGAGTGAGCAATTTTTAATTCAATTCAGGTCGAGCATGAAAACCAACTTGATTTGTGTTTAAAATTGTGAATTGAAAATGTTTATGTAAAGCTATACATCTTGTGTCAACTACTCTTGGTAAATATGGATTATTTGGCAATTATTCTAAATAGGACCTTTGGATTTGAAAGGCATGTCTAGTAAAGAGTACTCTATGTTTTCTATAAGTTTGTGATAGGGAATATACGGGGTAAGGTTGGTGCATTGAGCAATGCTCCGAGAAGAAAACGGGGTAAAGTTGGTGCATTGAGTTTTGCTCTGAATCATGTGGTTTTGGACCTAAGTGAGTTCACAAATTAAACGGGAGTTGTATGGAGTCCGTTTATCCAATGAGTAATTTGTATTGAACAAGGGCTATAGCAACTAATTTTCGTACGGTCTATTCTTTATTATTATTTTTTATTATTATTATTTATGCATTTGAATTTTTATTTTGTACGCTCAAATTATAAAATAGACACATATACAATCCAAGTATACAAACAGAGGCCTAAATCAGACTAGCCTAAGAGAATTAGGGTTTATTTACCCTAGTGAAGATATATTGTTGTCACAACCTTCTGCCATCGCAACTGCCTAAACCAAATCAGTCATCGCCATTTCAGCCAACGCTGGCAAGAAATCAATCAAGCAATGATCAATCTATAAAAAACAAATCAAATTAAACCCATTAAAAATGACTAAATTTTGAAATATATGGGAACCATATCCTTACACCATCATCACATCAGCCAAAAAACAACCATTGTTATATAAACATGCAACCATAGAGAAAAGAGAGGAGGGCATTCGAATAAAAAAAGAAAAGGAAAGGAAAAAATCACTGTAAAAAAGAGATACAAGTTAAAAAATATAAAAAAATAACAAAAAAGAAACAAAAAAGAGAGGGTTTACCATGTTTTGTAGTTCGTTGGAAATCTCAAACGTTACCGGAATCCGAGTTGTATAAAGGTAAAATCCTAGATCTAGGCTTTTGAGGTTGGTTTTAGTTCAAAATAATCTAAGTTTTGTGTTTAGGAGAGAAATAGGGACTTTTTGGGTTTGTTTGGAATTTTTTGCTGCCATCGACTGTGGTAGACGATGGTAATCGACGGTGACTATCGGTACCGTTATGCGACGATCGACCGGTTTTTCTTCATCAGTGAGAGATTAGATAGAAAAGCTTTGAGAAATTCCTCGCAAATGTGTTTTTGAGACAAGAGAGAAAATGAAGGCTTAGGCTAAATTTTAGTCTTCATTTTCACTCATATACGGTACCCAAAACGGCATAAGGTTAGGGTAACCATGCCAAACTTGTGAGGGTTAACAGCATCCCAGGTCCTTCAAGCTCTGTAATCCTTGCAATCTGGTCATCAATGCATATGGGTTTATTATGTTTTATATCCCTTTAATTTCATGATTCTTTTGATTTAGTCACTATTCAATATATAGTCTTATTTTGTTCATATTTTTTATTTCAACTGTTAGATTATGATTTCTTCATTTTGGTCACTATTTAGATTTTTTATTTCCATAATTAATCCTTGCTTTCAATATTAAATTCTGATTTGATCCTTAATATAATTTTTATTTGTATTCCAATCCCTCTAATTTAAAATTACGAGCTGATCCTTAATGTAATTAAAATTACCAGTCTTTAAATTTATGTCCTTTAAATTTCTACAATTCACATTTTGGTATTAACATTTAATCTTCAGTTAATTTTAGCATTTAACCTTTTAATATTCTAGTTTTGATTTCCTTTTCTACTCAATTTTAGGTTTTTATTTTTTATTTGCTCGTTTAGCATAATCTTATACATTTAATTTTTATTCAATTAGTCAATTTATTTATTCCTACATTAAAGTGTCATTTACTTTTTCCCCCTTTATTTTACTTTTCTTTTTATTTGCATGTAATTACTTTAAATTTACTTTCCATTATAATGCACATTTGCATTAACTTACTCTTTTATATACCTAATTTGATTCTTTTAGTATTTACCTATTTATTACTAATTGTTTGCATACATATTTACGTTACCATTATATATGCCTTAAATATACCTCTACATTCTATTTAAATTTTAATTACTTTCCTTACATTATTATATATGTGTTTTTATGTATATAATGGACCAATTTTAAAATCACTTGCCAAGTTTAATTTGTTTACTTTAAAAATATATTTATTGATTTACCCCCTTTTTATGCTTTTAAAAATAGACACATATATTTTAATATGAATAATCTTTTTATATACTTAAACATCTACATGATATATTTTTAACAAGGCAACCTATTTGATATTTTGGGTGCCCTTCCGAATGTTATTCGAATAAAATAATATTAATATTATTATTTATTGCTTAACTATATTTTTGATACATTAAATCAGTTAGACATATTTTATTCACTTTAAACAGATGCATAAGTTTTGACATGTTCATATTATTGTATAATAAATCATTTTAATAAACAAATATCCGTTGTTTTATCTATTTATTATTTTGTTAGTTTATTTTATTTATTTATTTGTCATGATGTGTGAATATTGCATCAATTTTATATATGTCATTTGTTACTGTTGCATTCATAAATCATGCATTTGTTTTTTCATTTTCTAAAAAATCAAAGAAAAATGTTGTCATGCATCGTGGGTTAACAAAATTATGTCAAACATAACTGAATTTCAATTATTGGTAATTCACGTAGTAAAGGGGACATATTTATTAAATAAAATTGAGTGTATTAAATCTTTCAATGAGTCAAATGTTTGAAAAAAGGAAATTCGCTCATTTTCTCTAATTCATAGAAATAAAATGATCGTAATTTACATTTTAAATTCAAATTTGTAAAGTTCTATTACTTAGACAACGTATAACCGAGGGTATCAATTTTGTGCACTATCGGGGTGCTTAACCTTCCCCACGCGTAATCGACTGCCAATACCTTTAAAATTAATATTTGGTAAAAGAAGACCAATTTTTATCTTAAAAAGATTTTTATTAAAATTATTTTAAAAAGACGTTTTATATGTATTTGACCTACCTAACCCAGAGACCGATGGCGACTAAAGAAAAATCCAAACTTTCCAAATTAAAGTCTTAATTATTTTAAAATTAATGTGTTTAAAAAATGATTATGACAAGGGCCAATGATTCATAAAATGATTTAATTGTGTGTGTGACCCGCCGTAAAGGTAATGGTACATTTATGTGTGTGATTGCAGTGGTGTGTATGATATTTTAAAGCATGATGTAATCTGATGTTTTTGTGCATTAGAAGTGTACTACGTGTGCATCATGGCATGACATGTTGGTTTGATCATTGGGGTAAAACCAAGTGAGGTTTGCATGGGATTTAGGAGTGTTCTCATTTAGCCTTGATACATGCATCACTTAGGAATGTTTTTTCATTCACTGGGCTTTAAGGTCACACACTCATTGTTAAAATTTTACAAGGGATTAATTGTTGTTCAGGAGCAAGGAATGAGCATCGGTTGTGATCAAACAAGACTCGATTTTTACTAAAGTGTATGTGGACTATTTTTTTAATTCGAGCCAATGCGAGATATTGTTTTGGGTAGTTTGTATATTGAGATATTGGATATGATTTGAGTTCATTATATGACTTTTGAATACTATGAATTCTTAAATAAATGCATAATGTTGATCTTTGGTAACGTTGTATGGAAGAGCGTCTTAATGCTTAGTTGATTGTATGCTCAATGTTATTATATGCCCTGGAATGTGGTTTCGTGTGTTTAGAAAAATGTCAATATGTTTATAGAATGTGTTAGGTTAATAGATTACATGAAAATACTTTAAATATACAGTATGACTATGTGACTATGTGAAGCATGCTACATTTGTAATATGACATGTTCAAAGTGGTCTTAGTGTGTTCAAGCATGTTCATATGTCATAGGATCGATTGCATGGAATTTTGTTAGCATGTTCATATGCATTTTCTGTATTTTCCAGAAAAAAGGATCAATCCAAAACTTTCTGTTTTGAAAAGGATTAATCCCACTTGAAAAAGGATCGATCCCTTCGTTGTGTGCTCGATGAAAAATGGTAAAATTTGATTCATTAATGGTTCTAAATGTTTCTAAGTCTTAATTTGACCCCATGATGATTGTTTGAGTTCAAAATGATCCCAAGATTGAATTGTTGATTAATACTTCATCTTTAATTGGAATTTGGTGCTAATTGATTTTTAACTCTTAAGTATACTTAATTACATAATGGTAGCGTCAATTGCTTTTTTATGTTCGTTTGTAACTTATGCATCGCTTACGTTTTGGTTCTTAGAATTGTATGTTTAATTAGATTCATGTTTGGTGTCCGATTGATCTGAAAATTTTCATGAGTTAAATTAGTTGATAATGTTGATTAATGAACAACTTAATTTCTGTTTTGATTGTTGAATTAATGATGGTATGTGAAATGAATAAATTACCATTATATTGTATGATTATGCTTTCTTCGCAATGCATAATCATATGTTTGTAGCAAGCCTAATTTTGTGGATTTCTGTTATGATACGTTGCATGTTAGTTGTTTACTCGTAAATATTTTCGCATGAATAGTGTTTGTTTATCTGATTCGCTTCAGAATCTAATGTACACTAAAAATATCCATGTCAGCCTACATGGTCAGTTCTAGGGTGTTACACATGTGAAATTTGACTATCTATTATAAAGGATAACTTGTGTTTTGATGAAGGTTTTTCTAGTGGTGGCTACTAATTGTAATTAGCACCTTTTGAATTTTCACACATTCATTTTGCATTGCATTTTTATTGTTTACGTTCTATGTTTTAAAATCGCACATGAAAACATTCATTCATTTGAACACCAAATAATGTGGTAAAGGTTTCTGATTTCAAATATCATACCCCTGCTACTGGTAATAAGAATACTCTACATCTGTACGATACTAGGAAGATGACTAAAAAGGTTGATGATCGACTAGCCAAGGTTGAGAAAGAGAAGAGGGAGATGTAGAAGATGCAAGAAACATGTTGGAAAAAAATTTGAAGCTGATATCGCTAACTCTCAACTCTACCAATTGAAGAAAATAAATGATATAATTAAGAAGCATTCGACTACTAAGAAAGCTCATGCTGAAATCCTCGCGTCCTCTAGGAAAGAACCAACACACCTTCTGTGCTTCACACTGTATCTCCTGCACCCTTCGGGTTTCATACCCATTCACATTCCTGCTTGTTATCCGGCCTCGTAGGAAGCCCAACCTCAAGTTTTCTTCACTAATGAAAAGAATCAACATCAGATGGGATCTTTGATAATGATCAATTATTCACATGTACTGGGAATGAGGCTAGGAGAGTTTGGTATTGAGAACTTAATCTCGGATCTAAATATGCTAGCAGAGAATGAGAAAGCCAATGACAAACTCTTTAAACAACTCAAGAGTTTAGAGGAAAGGGTAAAATCAATAGAGGTGATTGAGCTGTTCTACGAGATCGATATAGGGAATCGAGCTTGGTCCCCAAACTAGTCTTTCCACTAAAGTTTAGGGTGGTAGACTTCGAAAAGAATGAAGGGATACTCTGCCCTTTATCCCATATTACAATGTTTTGTATAAGAATGTCTGGTTATGTTGAGAATGAAAAACTTTTGATCCATTGCTTTCAGGAAAATCTGTCTGGATCTGCAACTAAGTGGTACAACCAACTGACTAGGGCTCATATCATGTCATGGAGAGATCTCGTGAAGGAATTCCTAGAACAATATAGCCATGTTACCGATTTAGTCCTCGTTATATGGACTCTCCAAAACATGGATAAGAAATATAATGAGACATTTTGTCAATACGCTTAGAGGTGGTGTGATGTGGCTGCCTAGGTTCAACCACCACTGATGGAGAAATAAGCTTCTGTCATCTTCGTGAACACGTTGAGGGCCCCGTATCTAGGACATTTTCTTGGGAAAGGCTACCAAGAATTTTACCAACCTCTTCATCTCCAATAATCTTATCGAGAACACAATAAAGAGTGAAAAACTTGAAGGAAGGGATGAGTCTAGCTCAAAGAAGCCCGTTTTTAAGAAAAAAGAGAGTGAAGTAAACAATGCATTAATAAATAACAAGAATTATGTGAAGGGTGTCTTAATTACTCAACCTAGAGTTGAAAGGACTGATACGAACACCAGCAGGAATGAGTCCAGACAACCTAGGAGAGAAACCAAAAGGATGTCTTTTACACCCTTACTTGTGTTATACTCAGACATACACTTCATTAATAAGCGCAAATATGGTTTGACCTTACCACTTGACCCCTCTCCAGCCCTCGTATCCTCCCTGGTATGATGCCAATGCACACTCCAATTACCATGCTAGCATCACTAGGCATTCTATCGAGAATTGCCAAGCTTTCAAAAAGGTTGTACAAAACTTGATCAATACTGGGAACTTGGAATTCAACTCGTCAGGTGCGTCAGCTCACCCATTGCCAAATCATAGAGGTCAACGGGTAAATACGATACAAGAAAATGAAAATAAAAGAGTAAAGATGGATATTTCAACCAAAGGCTGAAGTTGATATAATCAGATGAGTTTCTCAACCAAAGTCTAGTGAGTGTTGAATCTATTGTGAGTACCATCAAGAAAAAGGACATGAAGTTCAGTGTTGCCTCGAATTCAGAGAATTAGTTCATAGAATGAAGGAAAATAAGGAGATAAAATTCTTTGACAAAGAGGAAAGAAGAAATGAAGTTGACGACTGTACATCAAAAACTCTAAGCTGACATATGGGGTAAACAAGCCAATAATCGTCACTGTAAAGCTAAGATTAACAAATCCAGTATCATTGACCCCAAAAATTATGATCTCAGTCCCTTCACCGTTCCTATTCAAGGATACCCAAAAGGTTCCTTGGAATTACACTACTAATGTGTCGATACCAGAAGGGTCAAGATCAGTCGAAAGATCAAAAGCAGTAAAAGAAGTGAAAGTAGCAGTAGATGAGAAACCACTTCACAAGAAGTGAGATATGTTACTCTCACGAGACCTCAAAAGAAGCCGAGAAGAAAAGAGCAAAAACAAAAGTAGTGGTGCCAAAGATATTTAATGATGAATTACCATCAGTAATAAATGATTTAGTGACTGAGGCTCAGGAAAAAGAATTCTTAAAACTTCTAAATCATAATGAATACAGTGTCACCAAGCAGTTACATAAAAAACAAGCAAGGATTTCAATCTTGGACCTACTGATGAACACAGAAGTACACTAAAACGCCTTACTGAAAGTGCTAAACCAAATATTTTTCCCAGAGGATATATCCATAAACATGTTGGATCGAACCGTAGGACATATAACTGCTGACAACTACATCACGTTTACTAATGATGAGATCCCTGAAGTTGGAATGGGATATGTGAAGGTTTTAAACATCACCACTCACTTTCGTGGCCATGTCTTGCTAGGGGTTCTAATTGAAAATGATTTTGCACTAAATAGGATGCCAATGGTCACTCTACAAAGGTTACCTATAGACACTTCACACATGAAGACATATCAAAATTTTGTTAGAGCTTTTGATGGAACTCAAAGGGATATTATGGGAAAATTTTAGGTGCCACTAATGATAGAGTCCATCGTCTATAACGTTGAGTTTGTGGTAATGGATATTCACCCAACATACAATTATTCACTAGGGAGGCCATGGATCAACTCTGCAAGAGCAATCCCTTCGTCTTTACATCAAAAAATGAAATTTGTCATTGATAGTCAGTTGATCAATCTTGGGATCGAGGAAGATATCATTGCCCCTGTAACCACTAATTCTCCAGACATAGAGACCAACGAAGATGTCTTTGATTGTACATTTAGAGCCCTATAGTTTATCAATGCAACCTTCATTACTGAGGGAAACAAAATTCCTTTGCTCACGGTTATCTAATTGCACCAAGATGATTGTGCGATAGACTTGAGGTGGAGGAGCCAAAATTGGAAAAGGCTTTGGTAAGTGTATACAAGGGATCTTATGTCCTATAGCTATTAAGATGAAGAGGGACCACTTTGGGCTTGGATTTAAGCCCAACTACTAGCAGCAAAACCATGAGCTAAAAAGGATAAGTAAAGCTAGACGAGCTAGACGAGGATGAGAAGACGTTCCAAAGGAGCGTATGTACTTTCCCCATCTAAAGAGCACATTCAAGTCCGGAGGGATACATAACGTGAAGAAATAATTGATTAATGACATTTGAGTTAGAGAGTAGATGAAAGAGCATGATATGTTTGATGAAGCTAGTAGGGACTGTTCATCAACATGATCACTAGGGAAAACAAACTTGGAAAGTTTATGGATGGGATTCGTCCTTGCTTCCCGAGTGAAAAACTCAACAACTAGGCTACAAAAGATCTTCCTGTAATTTTTAAGTTGGAATCAGATTAATACTTGGAACAAACCCTTATACTTTCGCCCGCGAGTATTAAGGGATCTTTTGTAAGGGATACTATGTTAACTTTACTTATTTCCTAATGAAAGATGTTATCTTCCATTTCTCAAGTGGAAATCATTTTCTATATTCATTGCATTTTTCACATTCTTCTTTCTTTACATTCAATCTATAAATTTTGGCATCTTTGCCCAAATATATATATTAGATTCAAATTTTCTTTGCTGCTGTCTCAATGTTAATAACATGAACATTTCTGAACCTAATCCTAAGATAAATTTTGAGTAGCCTATGTGTCTATGAGAGGTCAATAAGTGAGAAGATGAGGTAGAATGTGAGGTTCCTAGTGAATTAATAAGGTTGGTAGAAAATGAGGACAAACGAATTTTATCTTATAAAGAAGAGATTGAGATCCTGAATATGGGAATCGAGGAAGAAAGAAAGGAGTTAAAGATCGACACTACTCAATTAGATGAAATAAGACAAGAATTGATAAATTTTCTCCAAGAGTTCAAGAACATTTTTGTCTGGTCTTATCAGGACATGCTAGAGTTGAGTACATAAATAGTACTATAAAAGCTTTCTATCAGGCCTGAGTGTAAGCCAGTTCAGTAAAAGCTCAAAAGAATGAGGCAATAAATGCTATTAAAAATCAAAAAGGAAGTGATGAAGTAGAGTTTCTTCAGGTGGCCAACATAGTCCTTATACCAAAGAAAGATGGAAAAGTTTACAAGTGCATAGACTACATAGACCTCAATAGAGCTAGCCCGAAGAGTAACTTTCCAGTAACTTTCCACTAACTCAATAGACAATTTTGTGGAAAATATTATAGCACATTCATGGTTCTTTTTCATGGATTGCTTCTTAAGGTATAACAAAATAAAAATGAATCCTAAAGATATGAAAAATATGACGTTTTGACCATGTGGGGAACTTTGTACTATAAAGTGATGCCATTTGGATTGAAAAACTGGGAAACTTATCAAAAGACCATGGCGACTCTTTACCATGATATGATGCACAAAAAAATTGAAGTTTATGTGGAATACATGATTGTTAAGTCCCAAACTGAAGATGGACACTGTCAAAACTTCAAGAAACTTTTCCAAAGTTTGAGAAAGTATCAGTTGAAGCTCAATCTGACTATGTGCAACTTTGTGGTAACATCAAGAAAGCTCCTAGGTTTTATTGTCAGTCAAAGAGAAATCGAGATCGATTTAGATAAAGTAAAAGCAATTAAGAATATTCCACCCCTCGTATGAAAAAAGAAGTTTAAGGGTTCTTGGAAAGCTAAATTATATATCTCAGCTCATCTCTTAATTGGCCGACAAATATGATTTGGTGTTCAGATTACTTCAAAAGAATAACCTTGATGTTTGGAATAATAAAAGCCAAGAAGCTTTGGAAATTATTAACAAGTATTTGTCCAATGCTCCGATTCTAGTAGCACTAGTCCCTGATAGACTATTAATTCTCTGCCTGACTTTCTTTCAGAATTCAATAGGATGTGCGCTAAGGCAGCACAATTAGTCTAGAAGAAAGAAAAGAGCCATTTATCATATATGTAAGAAGTTTATCAAGTGTGAAATTTGTTTTCCACCAATTCAGAAGCTATGTTGTGATTTGGTTTGTGCTACCCGAAGGCTCAAGAAGTACATATTATACCATACCACTTGGTTGATATCCAGACTGGATCTACTAAATTTCTTGATGAAATCACCATCTCTGATAAGTATATTGGCTTGATTTTAGATGTTTATCTGAGTTTGACATCGTGTATGTAAGCCAAAAAGAAATAAAAGGAAGTGTCATATTTGATTTTCATGCAAGTCGTGCCTTAGACGAATATGAGTCCCTGAACTTTAATTTTCCAAACGAGGATTTGATTTGCATTTCAACTAAATAGGAAAATCATTTTAGATGAAAAAACGTGGAAGCTTTATTTTAATGTAGCATCTAATGCTTTGGGATGGGAAATTGGGACAGTGCTAATTTCTCCAGAAAATGTCTATTATCCTTTTACAAGTAGATTGAAGTTCTTTTGCACCAATAATATGACATATTATGAAGCCTGTGACATGGGGATAAGAGTAACCATTGAAAGAAAAGTCAAAGTGTTCAAGGTATATGGGGATTCCTCGTTAGTGGTATATCAACTACAAGGAAAATAAGAGACCAAGGATCCGAAACTAGTTGAATATCGAAATTTGAACAGAAAACTAGTAAAAGTGTATAAAGAGATTATTTTCACTTATTTTCCCTGATAGGATATTCAAATGGTAGATGCCTTGGCTACATTGACTACAATGTTTAAACCAAATAAGAAAGATGATATGATGTCAATCAAAATGCAAGTATATGAACCCCGACACAGTGTTATAACATAGAAGAAGAGGCATATGGTCATCCATGGTAATACAACATTCTAAAATATATTGCAAGTATCAAATTTATCCCCAATATGCATCTGATATAGATAAAAGAATCCTTAGAAGAATGACGGTTGGATATGTCCTTGATGGAGAAACTCTGTACAGAAGGGGCAATGATCAAGTTTTGTTGAGATGCGTGGATGCTAGAAAGGCAAGAAGTATTATAAAAGAAGTGCATGGTGTAATATGTGGAACACATGCGAACAGACTCTCTATGGCTAGATAGATTATGAGATATGAATACTATTAGGCTACCATGTAGACATATTGCGTTAATTATGTGAAATGATGCCACAAGTGCCAAATATATATATAAGATTCACATGCCTCCGTTACCTTTGCATGTGATGATAGCACCATGGCCATTTTCTATGTGGGACATGGACGTTATTGGAGCGATTGCACCGAAGGCTTCAAATGGGCATCGTTTGATCCAAATGGCATTCGATTACTTCACTGAGTGGGTAAAGGTTGCTTCCTATTCCAAAATTACAAGATCTATTGTTTGTATATCATAAATAAAGAGATAATTTGTCGATATGTGCTACCAAAGTGAATTATTTCATATAACACTACAAATCTAAACAACAAAAAGAGGATGAATGTTGTGCCCAATTCAAGATAAAGCATGCCAATTCAGCAACCTATGTCCAATGATGAATAGAGCAGTAAAAGCGACAAATAAGAACATTAAGAGGATTAACACAAAGACCATATAAGTTAGGGACTAGCATGAGAAATTACCCTTTGCCCTGTATGCTTATCGAACTATTGTGTGGACATCAGCAGGGGCAACACCTTTCTCATTGGTCTATTAAATGGAGGCAGTCATACTTATTGAAGTTGAAGTTTCGTCACTCTGAATCTCGAAAGAGGTAGAGTTGGATGAAGATGAATGAGCTCAAGCTAGGTTTGATCAACAATTCGACGAAGACCTAGCCTCAACGAAGATAAATTATATATATGATTAGGTCAAGTCATGCTGAATGTGAATTTTAACCTAAAATATTAGATCAGATCTTGTGTCGGGCGAGGTTCTTCTAAACCCGAATCAGATCAAGCATGAGTGAATAGGTTCAATTTTTATTTTGGTAACATCAGACTACAAAAGAAATCAGTTATGGCCTAGCTACGGGGCGTATAACGTTACTTGGAGACGAGGCGTAACAAATATCTGATTCAATTGGAGATTAAATTGCAACAAGAAATCAAGTAACATAAAACATTTCTTCTCTCAAATTCTTTAGTCCTTCTTACTCTCCAAAATTTGAGTGTTTTCCGATCATCGGAAATATTGTTTTTATCAAGATTTTTTTCTTTCGAGAAAAGTAATACCATCGTTTTTCATTTCGAAACTCCAGTGCATAATTTTTAAAGGATCATAACTTAGGAAACGTCTAATTTGATAATTACACCAATTAGGAAGATTTTGTTTCTATGACAAAAAAATTCAGGTGTACAATTTTTGAAGCATCCTATTAAAGTTGATCGCTAATAAGTGGTTTAAGATTATCATGAGATTTGTTTCACCTGTCTTACTTATCTGTCAATAGTCTAATCCATTATTTATTGGATAATTAATGTTTATCGGTTGTTATTTAATCAATTGATTAATGAACTGTGAAAAAGAGTAGTTATTGATCAGAAGCGTCTTGGACCTAAGGTGCCAGAGATCCCTTATTTCGAAAGCTTGTTAGTGCATAACAATACCTACAACGATTAAAACCAACATTAACAAAAACCTATGGTACAAAATCCACCATTGTGGAACAATATTTTCCAAGATATGTGATGGTGATATGACAAGAAGTATCTGTAATGTCAATTACAATACGAAAAGTCACAATAGTCGAGAGATGCTTAACGAAGTATATATTAAATACTACAATTTTTTGCAAGTAGACAAGGGAATGCATGTACGGATGGTTATCGATCAAGTCGATTGCGAGTTAGACAATATTCAATTCAAGTTCATTAGAAATTTTGTTACTCGATTCGACTCATTGATCGTTAAGCTCGTTAAAATTTTGTCCGACTCATACTCATTAAAACACTTGTTGATCGTTAAGCTCACCGAAATTTTTACCTTATTTTCTTAATTATAGGGAAAATCTATTAATACTATATAGAGCTTAATATTAGCTTAAATTACTAAATTTAATAAAATGTTATCAAAAGAGTATGAAATAATTTCAAAGTCTAAAATCCAAGGTAACAATCCACAAATATATTAAAATAATAATAAAATCCAAGATAACAATCCACAAATACATTAAAATAATAAATAGGGTTTTTTTAGTGTAGTAAAATTTGAATTAATATTCTTTTATTAAAAAATAATAGATTAACAATTTTTTCATATTTTTTATTATCTATTAATAAATTAGTAATTTGTTTGAATTATTTTTTTAAGATATCCACTAAAAATTAGATAAAAATATTAACAGCTGCTTGTGAACTTATGGAGTTGAGTTAGACTTTGCTCAACTCAATTCTTTAAGGTCTCGAGTTGAGTTTGAATTCAAATCAAGTTAACTCGAATCAAATTTTTATCTAACTTTGACCAAATTGAATTTGAGCTACTCACAAACTGCTCACATCCTTAAATTGCATGCACGAAGAAAGTCAATAAATAGAAGGGAAAGAAAAAGTCTTTGCTTAGTGTCAATTGCATTGATTTGTGAATAGAATCATGTGCCCCATGAAATAAAATGATTTGCAAGATAGCAAAAGGCAGAAGACAAAAGGTATCCATGAAAAGGCTTTGGGGATTATTTTAGCATCCCTTCCCTTCACCAATGCACCTTCACTAGATTTTGTGTTTGCTTCTTTTTTTTCTGTCAAGTCAATATCATCTAAAATTTCAAGCATTTCGAAGTAGAAAAGAAGTGTGTTCTAGTGAAGGAGTTCGATGTCAAATAAAGTTTACTTTGAATACTGTGAAAAGAAAAATATAATATCAAAAAGATTTTATTTCCTTTTAAAATTTGATTTAATTTAACTTTGACTATAGTCGAATTTATATAACTATTAAACTCAATATTTTTTAAATAGATTAAGATGATTATATGGTGACGTAACCATCTGAACTTAAAAAAAATATTTTTTTATCTCGAAAGTTACCTAATTCTAAACACAAAATATTTTAAAAATAAAATATTCACCTTAAATTGAACCTCACGATTGAAGCAAATAAATTATATCAAAAGAGCATATATATATATATATATATATACATACAGAGAGAGACAGAGTATCGTTGATTAATCTAACATGAGTATGTCATCCATTAGTTCGATTTTTAAAAATTCAAGTTAATTGATAGTCGGCCTATCATGTTAATTGATAGTCGGCCTATCATGATATCTTATCCGAAGCAATCAAGTTATCTTAGTTCGATTTGTTTTGTCTTATATCATATCGCAAACTTTAAATTTGTTAATTTCAATTCGAATTCGAAATTAAAATTTGAAAGTTAAATCAAGTTCAAAAAATTTAAAGTCGGAATATTATTATTTAATTCGATTGAAAGTAAAACTCGAATTCAAACATGAACATTAAGTATATAAAAATCTTATATTATATAAAAAACAATATATAAAAGTTAAATTATTAATAGTTTTATTTAAAAATTAAAATTTTGATATATTATTTTTTTAATTTTTCGTGAACTTCTGAGTTGGGTATCAAATAGCTAGTTTCAAGTTGAGCTCAAACTCAAATCAAACACAATCAAATCAAGTGATGATTAAACTTAATATCTATTTTGTCTTACTTACAAGCCTAGTGACAAAGTCAAAAGCTTCAAGAGATTGCCACCTCCCGAAACATGAGGTTCCTACAATTTGAAATGAATATATTTTGTTATGACGTGAACCACATGATCTTAGTGGTTAAGGGATTTGATGTTATCTCTTGAAGTCTCCAATTTGAGCATCGTAAATACCAAATGTCTGAACGTTCATTGTCAAATGGTTGAGAATATTTAAATAAATATTATATTGTATTTATCCATATGTATAAAGAAAGAATATATTCCATTATGGGCAGCAACTATACGGATATGGATGAGGCCAATTGATTGATGGGAGGGGATCAAATCTATGCTGGTGATGGATGGGGAATGTATTACCGTTCATTTTGCTATAAATAGGGAGTTGGAAACATGGAATTTGAATAGTAAGAGAGGAAGGAAGGTCTAAGATGAAGAAAATAGTTAGGATTTGGTAGCCAAGGATGACTTGCCTTCTTCTTTCCAAGAGGTTTCTGTAAAAACCCTTGTTGTGTCTCAGGCAGTCAACTTGGCTAACTTCACCCACTCTTTTCTTTCATGCTAGCTCTTCTCTTCCTGATGATGTGCCCTTCCTTAAGGATAAGCATGCCCCCGTGCCCTATCTCATTTCTTCTCCTATGTCCCCCATTTATGGAATACATACTCTGCACCAATATTTCAAATTAATTTTGAAAAATGAAGTATATTTTCAGTTCCTCTTTAATTTGAACATATGCATGCTTTCAATGAATGCTTCATGCTTAAATTTTATCCACTCTCTTTCGTTTTGCTTCCTTGCAGTGTATATGTATGAATATGTGTATATGCATTAATATGAAGGATTAGCATGCATTCATTTGTTTTAAGGTTATATTTTTTTGAACATTTTTTAGGTTGTTATTAGTTTAAAGTGAGTGAAAAAAATATCATGCTAAAACTCGCACATCCTAATTACTACTATGTGTTCCCTTCTCAATTTTAACCGAATTGATCGATTAAATCAAATATTCGGATAAACATTCGATCACTGAAATTAGTTCGATCGAAAAATAGTTATTTTTTCAATATTTAGTTAAATGTTATTTGAGTTTGAAATTGGTAAACTAACCAAATTAACCAAAAATATTGAATATTTAATATACTTACATATATTAAATATATATTTTAAGCTAAAACTCATTAAGAATTAAGATCCAACTATTTTTTAACCACACTAGACGCATTAAATTGTTAAGCCTAATTAAATTTTAATACAAATACAAAATACCTATATTGAATTCAAATTAATCTAACTAAAAACTATTAAAAAATTCATTTAGTTCAGCCGATTTACTTCGTTCAGTTAATTATTTTTTGGAAATTTTTAATTTAGTTAACATTTTAAAAAAAAGGTTTGATTAATTCAGCTATGGAGAATTTGATTTGATCGGTGGTCGAAACGAGCAGTTAAACACCCTTGATCAATAGTGTGTATTATTGTCACAAACATTCGAATTATTTTTTAGATCTCATCTATTTTCAATATTTTCTTTTTAATTCAACTAATTTTTAGGTAAAATCTTATCAAATGTTATATTCTTTTTTAAACGTTTATGGTTAATTTTGACTGTTGCTTTAACAAATTAAGAAAGTGACGTGGTATTGAATAAAAAAATAAAAATTTATATACTCTATCAATTTTATTATAATTTAAAATAGTTTAATAAATCAATAATCTAATAAGATAATGAAATTGGATGAAAACTAATAAGACATGAAGTGCATTTAAAGGGGATTGAATTTGGGATGACGAGAACACTTAATCACTAAGTAAAGCTTGATTATTAGTATTATGTTCCCAAATATATTATTTAACTCGTCAACTTAATTGAATTAATTTTTTTTCATAAATTTAAAAATTTATAAAATAAAAATTATAAAAAATAAAGTGACATAATTTTTAAAAGTAACTAATAAAATTTAATTAAAGTTAGTGGTGGAGCCTTACTTTATTTAGGGTGAACACGTACATATCTTAAAATCTGAACTATCTTCGATTAATTATTTATTTATTGATTATATTTACTACGGAATTTTATTTGTGTACATCCACTAAAAAAAATTGTATTGATAATATGTGTCCGCCCAAAAATATTTTTAAATTCTACTAATCAACTACAAGACCGCGTATTTCCAAAAAAAAATGATTTACAATTTACAAATCTTCCAGCTTCTTCTCGAAGCCTAGCAAATCTTATCCAAGCAGTAATCCATTCAATCTCATTCTCAAAATCCTTCTAACGTAGCGAACTCCTTCACTTTCTGCTGCTCGTCGCTTTCAATTTGAAAACACAGTTTTTCTCAACCGCACACGTCCTCCTAACTTCTCTTAAAATGAATTTCTTACTATTACTAGGTTAAGAGTCTGACAATAAAATCTTTGGAGAGTCCATAAGAATTCGTCCACTACATCTCCACTTATAACTATAGGGCAACATCCATCCTTTGAAGCAGATTTTTTTTCCTCCATTTGAACATTCCCTCGTCTCTCTTCTTCTTGCAAGCATTCTCCCAATATACGATTAACATGTAGCATTGTTCCATTCAATTTGTTGACCGCTCTCGACGCATCTCCCCTGTTCTCAAAACCTCTCAAAGAAACCTAAGAAAAGTAGATTTTCCTTATTATATTATAAAACAATGTAAAAAGAGTGTGAGAAAAAAGTCAAAAGTAAGAAAAGTACTATGTTTCACTGCAAAGCAGTTACGAGCATCCATCCAACATGCAACACATCTAAACAGAATAGCATAAAATCAGGAATCTAACACCACACAGTTATCCATTGCAAAGAAATTGAAATTATAACACATAGGGGTTTAAAACAATCATTTCACATGACACTATCAATTCAACGATAAAACAAAATTTGAGTTCACCAATTCCATTATTAATAGCCAACTAAACACATGTAAATATTCAGACCAACTAGACACCAGACAGGGACCTAATTGAACATATGTCTCTAAGGACTAAAACGTAAACAATAAAAAAGTTTCATTCAAACAATGAATATGCGAGTGACAACCCAATTATGTAATTCAATATATTAAAGAGTGACAGCGTAAATTTCATCAGATTCCAATTTAAGATGAAGTATTAATCAACAATTCATTTATGTGACCATTTTAAACTCATAAACAACATAGGGTCAAACTAAGACATAGAATAATAGGACATTTAAAGAACCAAATTTTATCATTTTCATTGAGTAAACAGCAAAGGGATCGATCCTTTGTGAAGGGATTGATCCTTTGCAAAACAGAAATGTAATACCCCAAATTTTAGATAGTGACCAAAATGCAAAATTTTGAAAGTTTAGTGACCAAAGTATAAAATTTGAAAAGGTTTAGGGACCAAAATGGAAATTTTAAAAGTTTCAATTTGGGCCCATAAATAAATAGTTTATCTCAAGAATAACGTTTATGTGTGAATCAGAATTTTCGTACCGATTTTATATTAAAAGTTATAAAGCGATGAAGTTTGAGGAAAGATTCAGAAAATCAAATTGAATAGAAAATTCAGAAAAATCTGAAGGATAATAAATTAGACCTAAAAAATTATTTCCCCATTTTAAAATGTTATAAAATAATATAAATCTTTGGATTTGAGGGTTTAATTCCATGTTTAATTTGGATCGTTTTATTAAAGTGACGATTGTATTTTTGGGAAAATGCAATGGCAAATCGGTAAAGTAAGATTTTGTTTGTTCATCTTCGACTTTAGGAAGATGGTAAGGTTCAAGTGTATTAGTTTAATGGTAAATATGAAGTTTCATTAAGGATAAATTGATATTTTCCCAATTAAATGAATTTAATATTCATTAAAATTTAAATTAAAGGTAAATTAGCATGAAATTAATCTAAAATTCATGTCAATTTGTTATCATCTTCTCCAAATTGTCATGAGCTCTCCTAAGATAAGAACAAAAATTGGTTTCCATTTTTTGAGTAATTTCCTTTGGATTTCAAGTTATGCCGGGAAATAGAAAATTGATCTATTCGAAAAACGCTATCTTTTGGTACCAATTATGCTTGCTCAACTTCCTTGATTTCAAAGATCCCAAATCTTAGGGTTTGTGTTTACACTAGGGTTTTTGAAATTGATGATGAATCTTGATATTTTTGAGGTTGTAGATTCATTTTCAAGCTTGATAGATGATTAAAACATGTTCAAACTTCCTAGAAATGCTTCTATGATTTTTGACCAAATGATGAAATTGTAAAACTTTGTGTTTTGATGAGAGTTAATTAGGGCTTTGATTGTAGAGATGTTGTAAGGTTGACTGGAAGTTCATTTCATGCTTGAATCGAATCAAAATCAAGCAAAATCATGAAAACATAGTTTTAGGGGTTTAAAGTATTCAGCCAAGGCATGTTTGAGTGAGAACAAATTATAAAAAAATTATGTAAGGGCTGGAAATGATGTAGATAATCCTTAAAAATTGGGGACCATTCTTTAATTTTTGAAAAGTTGGGGGACCAATTTGACAATTTTGGTAAAGTTGTTAATAGTTGTGTAATTATTTAATAGTTGATATACTATGCTGGAAATTACTGTTTTGGAATTGAAATGAGTGTTAAGATGTGAAATATGACCATTATGGAAGTTTGAAAAGTTTGGTGATTTAAATACAATATTCGCATAGTTGGGGGTACTTAAATGTAATTGTACCTTGTAAAATCACTTAGTTGGTAATAATTTCAATTTTTGGTATTAAAAATTTAAGTGATAAAATGGTGAATGGCCATTTTTTGTAAATAGGAAAAGTTGGTGCCAATATTAAAAGGAATTATTAAGTGTTCAAGTATTTTTGGTAGAAAATAAGTTTCAAGTACATTATGGATTTTGTTTCAGAGATGTGTTTATGTTAGTACAATACTAACATATGTATCGACATCAATTTGTGATTTTATACATATTGTGATTGATTTTGTGATAAAATCAAATCGAATATAAAATGATCTAGTGTGGAGCATAGTGGAGCACATATTTTGATAGATATAAAGTGTCAAGGTGAGTGCAACACATGCATGACATTATACATAGATGTTTTATACATCATCAGGAAGACTTGCGACAAGTCTACCTTGTTTTATCAGCATGATATTTTGCCATGGATGTTATTTTGGATATGAACTGCCCTAATATTATTACATGGTTATATGTTGCCATGGATGATTTAAATTCATGACTAGATGCCCAAATATGTTATTGAGGTTCAGTGGTATTAAAGGCATGTCATAGAGTCTAGCAGCTGCAAATTTAAGTAGTACTGGAGTGTCAAATAAAGACACGTAGTATAAGTTAGGTGGGTAAATCTCGACCTTAGCACTACTGTGCATTATTAGGTGAGCAATGCTCGACCTCAACACTATTGTGCAATATTTGTCTCCTATACCGGGTTCCTTATGGATTAAAATTGTGGGCAATAATTGTTGATAAAATGATTTTATTTATATTATGTCGTTTTGATTATGACATTAGAAAATGATATTAAATTTCATGCATGATTTGTATTACAGTGTTTATTGTTTTTAATTGTCTCACTAAGTGTATACTTAGTGTGTGATGGTTTTCACGCGTAGGTAAAAAGCTAAAAGTAGAGTAAAGAGTATAGAGAAACTTCACGCATCAAGGAATATATCACAATATCAGTAAGACATCCTATGATGTAATTTTGACTTAGTTAGTGACATGTACTTACGAATGTCCTATTACCTATGTTAAACTATTTTGGGAACTGGTTGGTAATGGATAAACTAAATCGTTTTACGTTATTTTAATACTGATAATATGAACCAATATTATTATTATGAGTTGACGTATTTGATTATGATATATATATATATATATATGTTTTAAATATCATATAATAGTTTTACTTGATTTATTATTTTTATATTATCAGTTATCATTTTAAGAAAATAATTTTTTAAATCATTTTTGAGTTGGGAAAAGTTTTAATAAATTCAAGTGACATCTATAACATGTATTAGTATAAGTATATAGGTTGTAGGTGTTACAAGAAAGTATTGGTTAAGGCACATAGAAACATTTGAGCATATAAGGCAGCTAATACATTATAAACACTAATACACAACTTCATTAAAGAAAATCATAATGTTTTTATTAAAAGATTCAAAGTATCCAAATTCATATTACGGATCCCAAGACATGCTCAACAACTCAATATCCAATCTAAACCCAGAAAAAAACTTCACATTGCCGCAGATTACACAATAAATCCACATAAATTTGAGTGAAACCAAGCGTTATTTGATCACATAGGATGCTCCCTTATTGCTCTCAAAATAAAACTCAATCCTCTGCGAAAATATTAACAATGAGTGTGAGCTGAAAGCCCGTGAATGACTAAACATTCCTAAGTGATGCATGGATCAAAGCTAAAAGAGAACACTCATATATGCCATGCAAACCTCACATGTTTTTGTCTCAATGATCATATCATATTTCATTCCATGATGCACACATTTTATACTCCAATGACACAAATACCATGTTATAAACATACTTCATTTCAACATAACCACTTCTACAAATCACACACATTCATGCACAATTACCTTTATAGTGAGTCACACACACAACATACAATTAATTCATATTCAGATCAATGACCTTTGTTCCTAATACAATTTACTTGATGTATAAATGAACTCCATATGTCTCCCTTTATTTTTAGACTCACTTAGGGACAAAACCTCAATATTCAGAGTTATGCTCAACAAGCCAACCTTACCCCTTAATCTTCTCGGAGCTAGGCTCAATGCACCAACCTTGCCACTTGAATTCCCAATTAGAAACATATAAAAAAACTTAGGTTACTCTTTCATAGGCATGCCTTTCGAATTTGAAAGTCCTAGTTAGAACAATTTTCAATTAATCTACATTCAGTAAGAGTAGTTGACACAAGATGCGTAGTTTTACGTTTACATTTCCGATTCACAATTTAAAATAAAAATTATGTTGGTTTTCATGATCAACCTTATTTGGACAACAACTTGCTCACTCATCCATGGATAACGAAGTTGTTCCACTTATCCCATATCATATAGAAGTATTCACATTCAAAATAGGTTTTCAAAAATAATTATGCATCGAGTGTAACATAACGATTCACAATTCATATATCAATAGAATATGCACATTCAATTTTTATCGTTACATACTTACTGTAGGGTCTTAATCTAAGGTATTAACCTCAGCTAAGCCCTCATTCAACATTGATGACGTTCATCATTCATGAATAGCAAGCCACTCACCTCTATGGCGATCTAACTATAAAAACAACTCCAAACTATTATCTACTTGTTGCCGATAGTCAGTGCTCCAATTTTACTTCATCAGTGATTCAAAGAACACCTTAAAAACATATTATCATGTCACAAAAACATCCAAAATAGAGCATAAAATTATGCTTTCAAAATAGAGTGAAAATCAATGAATGAATCAAAATTCTTACCACACAAGTGATTTAACTCATCTAACACTTCGACACTTGTTTCCCCAAACTAAAATGGTTCAAGAATGATCACAATCAAAACCTAAACACATTCAAAACACCCAAGAACAAAAACAATTAGATTAATCCCCATATTTCCTAAAAACAACAAAATCAAGCTTTTTATCAAGAAAACGATTCCAAAATCAATTCTGATTAAAAATATGTTTTACTATGGTAATAAAACTCCCATAAAAATCACAATAAATTAAAGAAAACCTTGGAAATCTTTCAAGAAAATAGGTAAATTAATTAATTTAAAAAATCACCATAATTGAGAAAATTCATAATTAAAAAACATGACCAAACAAGATCATCTTCTTAATGGATCTTTAATGGTTGAATCAATAAAAGAAACCAAGGTTAAGGAAATATCTTGCTGTAAAATGAAAGAAAATATGGGAATAAGGTTGATGAAGAATCAATTCCACCAATGGTGACAATAGGGAGTAACAACACTAATGGTGTTGAAAAGGAAGGAAGAGTACAAAGACAAAACAAAGGAAAGATGACACAAAATCAATAAAGGAATGATGGCAATGGTAAAGAGAATCAATCGAATATGGAAGCGAATTTGATGATAATTTGATAAAAATTTGATAGCATTTTGATGAGAAGGAAAAATGAATGAATCAAAGGAAATGAAAGTGAATTTAAGTAAAAAGGAATTTAAGAATGAATCAAGGTTGATGTCAAGGAAAGAAGAGAAGAATTCACGGTTGGTAATAGATTAAAAAGAGTGATTTTCCAACTTGGAAAAGTAGCTTCATAGATTTTGATAATTTAATCATATAAAATTAGTAATTAAAATTGAAACTTTCAATTCATTCAACTTAGTCACTTTATAAAATCATTTTATAAATTCTCATAAATAATAATTGATATTCCAAAAATTATTAAAAAAAAATTTTAGAAAATATTTATCAAATAAAATTCTAAAAAATCATTTTTATCATAAATTTGAATAACTGACACGATTACCGACCTAAAATACTAACCTACACTTTGGAACATTACAACTCTCTCTCCTAAAAAGAATTTCGTCCTCAAAATTACCTTAGTCAAACAGATGCAAATACTGAACTTTCATCGACTCCTCATGCTCCCACGTAGCCTCCTCAATATTATGGTTGCACCATGACACCTTTACTAATAGAACGGACTTGTTTCAAAGAATCTTCACATCACGAGATAAAATTTTTACTGTCTCTTCCTCGTAAGAAATATCAAAATGAACCTCTATATCGTCTATTGGCAAAACATGAGAATGATATGAGCGATACCTCCGTAACATATACACATGAAACACATCATGAATTTGTTCAAGCTAAGAAGGTAAACGAAGTCAATACGCTATAGGACCTACATGCTCTAACACCTCATAAGGTCTAATAAACCTCATACTCAGCTTCCCTTTCTGATCAAACATCAACACCTTTTTCCAAGGAGAAACCTTTAAGAAACCAAAGTAACCAACTACATACTCAATCTCTCGATGTTTCAAATCCTCATAAGACTTCTGACGATAAAAAAAGCTCTTAACCGATCCAAAATCAACTTAACCTTATCATTTGCCTCGTGAATCAAACTAGGACCAAAAACACTACGCTATCTAAGCTTGGTCCAACATAATGGAGTATGACATCTACGTCCAAATAAAGTCTCAAATGGTGTTATCTGAATACTCGCCTGGTAATTATTATTATAGACAAGCTCAACTAACGACAAATAAAAATTCCAAGAACCATCGAAATCAATAACACAAGATCCCAACATAACCTCTAAAACATGTATCACTTGCTCAGACTGACCATATGTCTGTGGATGATAAGTCGTACTAAAATTCAACTTCAAATCTAACACCTCTTGCAAACTCTTCCAAAACCTTGAAGTAAACCTTGGGCCATGATCATAAATAATTGATAACGTAAGACCATGTAAACACACTATCTCTGTAATATACAATTCAGCTAGCTGGTGCAAATTAAAAGTCATATGTAAGGAAGAAAATGCATACCCTTCAAAAAACTATCAACTATACCCAAACAGTGTCTTCTTTCAACAGTGATAATGGTAACCCCAAAAAAATCCATCATAATAAGCTCTCATTTCTAATTAGGAATGCTAATTGACTATAGGTTATAGAATAATTGAAGGATAGTGATGCTCATCTTTCACTCGCTCACCAACCAAACATATACTAACAAACTCAACCATATCTTGCTTCATCCCTAGCCACTAATAGAACTCGCGTAAATCTTTTTACATCTTCGTATTACCCTGATGCATAACAAAAGAACTACTATACGCTTTGGACAAGATATCATACCTCAACCCTGTATCAACAGAAACACACAATCGACCCCTTAAACTTAAAGAACCATTTGCATCCAAAGAAAATTCACCACCCAAACCATCATTTATTAACTAAATATTGGTCCTAACAATCGATTAGATGAATGCAACTCTCGTACATGCTACAACAACACCGATCAAACCTGTAACTTGCCAAGTAAAGCACCATCATGCAAAACACTCAACTTGCAAACAAAGCTCAAAATTTACCCACCGACTTATGACTTAATGCATCTGTAACTACATTTTCTTTGTCGGATGATAATCAATCAAACAATCATAATCATTCAACCATTCAGTCTAATGTCACTACCTCAAATTCAACTCCTTATAGGTCATGAGATATTTGAGATTCTTGTGATCTGTGTAAATGAAACATCATTCATCATATAGATAATGTTGTTAATCTTTAATTTGAACACCACTAAAGCTAACTCCAAACCGCGCTTCAGATAATTACACTCCTAATGTCTCAATTGTCTCGATGCATAAGCAACCAACTTACCGTCTAGCATCTACACACAACCAAGACCCTAATATACACATATCTAAATATCATAAAATCTTTTTCTAATTACGACTAAACCAAAATAGGAGCTTTAAACAATACAAATTTTAAGCTTCTCAAAACAATTAAGTTTATCATTTGTTCATTCAAACTTAGCATTCTTCTACAATAACTTCGTTAAAGGGGTGAAAACGATAGAAAATCCTTCGACAAAACAATGATAATACCAGCTAAACCAAGAAAAATATGGATTTTAGATGTACTCTTAGGTGGATTTGATTCATCAAATGCCTTGACCTTATTTAGATCAACTTGAATACCTTCAGCCAAAATCACATGACCAAGAAACGCCACTTTCTAAAGCCAAAACTCACACTTCGAGAACTCTTCATATAATTTCTTCTCTCATAACACTTGCAAAACAATGCTCAAATGTGAACTATGATCTTCTTCCCACTACAGCAAAAATGTTCTTTAGCGGCGTTTTTTAGTCCTATAGCGACGTTTTTAAGCGCCGCTAAAAGCACACGCGGCGATAGCAAAAACATCACAAGAAGCGCCGGCCATACCAGTGTCGCTAAAGTTAGCGGCGTTTGTGAAAAAAAAGGCCGCAATAGGTCGAAATCTATAGCGGCGTTTTTGGAGAAAATGCCATAAAAGGTCGGATCTATAGCGGTGTTTTTCGGAACAAACGCCGCAATAGGTCGATCTCTATAGCGGGGTTTTTGGAACAAACGTCGCAATAGGTCGAGATCTATAGCGGTGTTTTTAGAGAAAACGCCGTAAAATGTCAGATCTATAGTGGCGTTTTTGGAGCAAACGCCGTAAAAGGTCAGATCTATAGCGGGGTTTTGGAACAAACGTTGTAGAAGGTCGAGATATATAGCGGCGTTTTTTGAACAAACGCCGCAAAAGGTCAGATCTATAGCGATGCTTTTGGAACAAACGCCGCAAAAGATCAGATCTATAGCGGCGTTTTTTGAACAAACACTGCAGAAGGTCGAGATATATAGCGACGTTTAAGGAATAAATGCCGTAAAATTTTAGATCTATAGCGGCGTTTTTGGATGCAAACGCCGCTAATTACCGTTCTTGTTATAAGATTAATTTATATTTTGCATATTTCATTTCTTCTCTACATCACCTAAATTTATTATCATGTAGCTTTATCTAATTAACATCAAGCATATATTTAAACAAAATAAATTAAAATTTATAAACATTAAAATTAAAAGTAATGTAGTTTGACATTGTTCTCTAGAATTTAGTCTAGCTACTTTCACTTTCAATTAAAAAAAATATTATTCACTAGAATTTCACCAAATAAATCCCCTAACTTCGGTTCACCAAGAAGACTCCTTGCACGCTTCAATGCTTCACTTGAAACAGATAACGAAGTAGCAAATTGTTTCTTACATGCATCGTATGAGTCTTCCCACTGCTTGTCACACCATAAACAAATATGGTGTCTGTGAAAAAAGTTTAACACTGTAAGGTAAAAGAATAAGTTTTGAGAAAATACAAATTAAACGCCATAACTTTCGATATCAACCCACAATTTCTGATGCAAAACTGTGAGTACTATTCAGAGAAGGCCAAAGCATAGGATACCTAAGTAATTAAATCGTTCCAGAAATCTAAACTGAGTTTTCCTAGATTAAAATGGCCTTCCTACAAAGTGATTATGATGTGGAGTCCTGAATGGGGAAGCCATTAAATAAACATCATGCTACAAGCATAAAATAAAAAACCTCACTTTTGAAAGAAAGAAACCTGTATAATAGCCTTAGGCCAATGTGTTAAAACTGCTTCAATGAACTCATCAATAATTGATAGATACTTTTCCCCTTCTAACGTAGGTTGTCTTAGTCCTAAATCTGTATAAACCCAAAAAAATAGTTAAAAGAAATCTTAACAATCTGTTAAAAAACAAAGTAACAGAAAGCATTTCATATGTTCCAGTCTATGCAGGGAATAACTATATAAGAACAATGTAATTAAATACATTTTTTACTCACAAAGTGGGTTGTCAATTAGCTTTAGATTGTTAGTACCAACATCTAGCATAACCGGGAGTATCTGTCAAAGACATTGATTGAATTATTAAAGTTATAACGCAAGAAAAGAGAGTTGCCATGTCAAAAAAAAGTTGAAAACATAAAATACATTAATAACAGGGAACAAATATTTACAGGTAGATATAAACCAAATAGTTGCAAATAAGCTCACATGCATATAACAGAGAGCTTCAACTGATGGTTAAACATATCAAATACAACCAACATCCCAACACAAGTATGAAAATGGTCGCAAATGGTTAAACTTCCCAAGCATACACGTCACAAATTCTTACATTTAACTCGTCTCTACGTACAAAATGCTGCTGATCACCCCTTATCCTACATAACGAGAAACAGATTCCATCGATCATCACTTCAGCACCTTAGACCCTATTATTTAAAGCTCAAATAAAAAATGATGCATTTCATTTCAAGCAAGAAGATTAAAGGATAATGAATAAGAATATTTCGACGACCAGGAAAGGCAAGGATCGTACGTGTCAAGAATAAGACGTTCATAAGCTTCTGAGATCGTAACACCTTGATAGCGTTGCCTGTATGACAAATCCAATTCACTTTGCACCATTGAGAACTCCATACCAGGCTGCTTCACCTACAACAGAGACAAAATGCAAATCAGTATACATGCATAAAGATCTTGCAATAAATTATAGCAACGGTTTCCTAGCTTAAACTAAAAACGCAGGATCCTGACACTCATGGTTGGCTGCACGAGCAGTTTTCGTAGAACACCACTTCGAATTTCAGTAAAATCTAGAACATCGATATGGATGTTTCTAAAATATGATAAAATGAAGAAGGGGCATCAAGTATTCAGTAATGGTTCTCAACAGTGCCAAAAGGTTTCCACAAGGAGAATCGGAACATCTGCACGATCGACAACGGAAGATTTATGATTATGTGAAAAGGTAACTGTTGGTTCTGAAATATATTATGTTCAAATTTAGGACAGAAATAGAAGAACTTATTGATTTCTCTTGATGCATAAAGGAAACTCTACAAGCAGGAAACTCTGCATACATGGAAATTATAGCTCTAATAGCTTTCAGATGGATACGATGAGTTAAGTGAACTCACTGTTAGTTTCATGTACATCGCTTCAGAAGGTTGCAAGTGTATGATAAACTCATTTCTCCATTGCTTTTGACCTGAATAAAATGTCAGAATACTTCAAAAGAGTTGCAGCTCTACTGAAACAAGCAATCATATAAATGAAGTTCCAAAGAATCTTATAGATCTACTGTCATACATTAGAATATATCCCCAAGAACCTCCTTAAATTGAATGTTTATCTCCGCCTTTCTTGAATTCAAAGCTTTCCTTGCCTTAGTATAAATGGAACACCTGACACAAATCAATCAGCGGAATTAGAAAATCCAGTGAGAAACTCAAATTAAATTTATGCTTCGCTTGATCCAATGGAAAATAACACAAACCAATGACCAACAGATTTTCAGATATGGAAAGATAAAGTAACATCAAATTACTAATGAGTTGTTAAGGTTTTCCAGGGATGAGGTACCAAAAAGAGATTTTTATGAGAGAAAATAACAAATGGAAAGATGCAACTATACTACCTTCCCATCTTTCATTATGTAAACGTAGAATAACAATTGCAAATGTAGAATAACAATATCATATTGTTTCATCTTGGAGACTGCTCCGAGCAGATGGTTGAAAGCCACAACTGAGGGCAAGTTTCTCATTAAAATCATGAAATTGAAAAACCCATAGCTTCATCAAGCTCAAAGGATCTCGATTTACACTTATCTATGACCAATGTCTCCATATGGGTGGGTTTAAACATACCCATATTCATATTTTCAACAATTTCTCTACAAGCTTCAAAACCCGACTTTCTAACACAGAAACCCCAATCCTGCAGCAAAATCTGACATGATAATTTTACAAACCACTTAAAGTTTATCTCAGCACTGATCTATTTGTTACTAAACATACTATAAGCTATAGTCATTTCTAATTTATAGAAAAACTTAATAAGAATTAAGGATGAATTATAGATAAACTGTAAGCATTTTTATTTCCATTGCATGCTAAAATCACTAAAAATAAACAAATCAAGCCAACAATTTTAACCACTTCCATAACCTGAAATGGGCATATAAAAAAACCCTAAAATGTAGTAAAATTTACTAACCAAGCCTTTCAGGATTCAAATTGGTTTAACGAAGAGCCATTTTCCCAAAAGAAAAAATGACACTCAAGCAAGAAGGAAACCAATCAACAAGAGCAGAAGTAGCACGAGCGAAACCATCAATCAATTTATCGTAATTAATTTCCAAAAGAAAAAGAGAGAGGTAAAAACCCTAATTCGAAAGAGAAGAGAAATTTGTATAACTAATTAGATAGAGAAAATAGTTTTATAATTTACAGATGGAGAGCCTTGAGGAACTTCTCGTGTTTGGGTTCAGTCCAGTTCCCTCTAGACTTATATCTCGTTTTGCTTTTGGTCTAAATGTATTGGGAACAACCCAAAGTAGTGGCACGAGAGGCAGAGTGCTAAGAGAGGTGCAGTGGCAGTGGTGGTGAAGCAGGAAATTTGAATTAAGTGGTGGTGAAGTAGAGAGGGAAGAGAGAAGATGAAACATTTTTATTTTTCAAAAAGGGAGGGAGCCAGAATGAAAAAAATAGGTGAAAGGGAAAACATGAAAAAAGAAGCGGGAATTGTAAACTTTAAACTTTAGCATCGTTTTTAAACACAAATGCCACTAAAGTACGAGTCTATAGCGGCGTTTGTATAAAAATTCCGCTAAAGAACGTATTTATAACGGCGTTTGAATAAAAATGCCATTAAAGTACGTGTCTATAGCGGCGTTTGTATAAAAACTCCACTAAAGTACGTGTCTTTAGTGGCATTTGTATAAAAATGCCTCTAAAGTACGTGTCTATAGCGGCGTTTGTATAAAAACACCGCTAAAGTACTACTCTTTTCCGATATTTGTATAAAAAACGCCGCTAAAGTACTACTCTGTTGCGGCGTTTGTTAAAAATGCCATAATATATGAACCCTATTACGACATTTTTATAAAAACACCGCTAAAGTACTACTATGTTACGGCGTTTGTTTAAAAAATGCCATTATGGATGAACATATTGCGGCGTTTGTATAAAAACGCCATTATGGATGAACCTATTGCGGCGTTTGTATAAAAACGCCACTAAAGTACTACTCTGTTGCAACGTTTTGTATAAAAACACGGCTAAAGTTACCATTTTGTGGCGTTTTAAGTGTAAACGTCGTTATATAATTAAAGTTAGTGACATTTACTCTCAAAACGCCGCTAAAAACGCCGCTGTAGAACAGTTTTGTTGTAGTGTCTGAACGAGAATATATCAAAATATCATCGATAAACACCAAAAAAATCGATCAAGGTACGAATGGAAAACACGATTCATCATAAAAATGGCAGGAGCATTTATCAAACCAAAAGGAATCAACAAAAAGTCATAATGACTACATCATGCCCTGAAAGTAATTTTTATCACGTCTAGCTAGGAAACTTTAAATTAATAATACCATGAATATATATGAATCTTAAAAGCACTTTAGCACCTCAAAACTGGTCGAATAAGACATTAATTATCAATTAAGGGTATTATTTCTTGATCATTAACTTATTCAAATAACGATAGCTAATACATATACGCATTGTATCGTTCTTCTTCATTATAAAAAAAACTGAATCACCTAACCTCTACCATAAAATCCTGATCTCCTTTCTTTACCATGGGGCACAACTTAAGAGATTTGATCCCAGCCAACCTTTGATCGAGCACTCAGATCAAAACCTTACACTATAGCATACACCTCTTATACACTCGTTCAACAATCACACTACCGTTTAAAACAAATGTGACTACTAATTTCACATCTAAAATAACTAGCAGTGTGATGCCAACACTATCTTGAATTTCTTTAGTTACAAGTCTCATATGTAAGATACCTTTGAGAACCACCTCATTGAACCACTCCATCCATCCGTCTCTAGCAATAATCTCTACGATCACCTCACCAATCAAGCCATCAAAACCTCTTAACCTAACTTCCTACTAAGCCAGATGTGTCTGAAGATATCTTCCCTAGAACCTCACAAATTGTCTTACCCAAAGAACTCTCAACATCTCTGCCCTGATCAACTAAAGTTTCAAACTCTATAGCCGATCTAGTAACCAAGTAAACTCGAATTTCCTTTTGGCTATCCTTAAATCTCTTACATCACTTATCTTTTGTCAGAACTATATCTCTGACATACTCTCTTAGACAAACAAACTCAACCTCACACTAAGATACATAAGACTTAACATAAACCAAATCTAAGAATTATTCTTCCTTGTGTAGATATATTGAGTCCTAAAAAATTTATGATGAAACAAATCCAAAAAATAAGCCCAAGTCAATCGATCAACTGTAGTACCTTTCTTTATCATCGACCACTAATGATGTGCATCATCTTACAGCAAAGACGAAACACATCCCAATTTCTCATTGTAACAATTGTTGCATGTGTAATATGATTCACAAGTTATGCAAGTATACACGCCAATCAAGTAATAAAGCCATGAGTGAGACTGATAATAAAATGCTAAAGCAAGACATTCCTATCTGAACCCTAGAAAGTTACTATTTATAAAGCCCTACTCATTTTAGTTGTTGAAACTCTTTCCTTATTCTTAAGGCAAGTTAGGGTCATGGTTCCCAACTCAACCCTATCATTCATGTAGATCTAAAATTATTTATTTCGATTATTAAACATCTAACTAGGTTAAGGCCAACTTCTGAGAGCTCTTATAAACCTTAGAAAGTATAATAATGAATGAAGCAAATATAAATTGGAAAATGCTCAAACATTCATTAAAAAAAGATTATCATCCAAAATAAACCCAAACCAATCTAAATCACGTCATGGTTGGACAATAAACATTCATAGTTAACATTTTTTAAACAACCCAAAGAGAAATAATAGATATCACAAAAAGAAATCAAAGGTAGAAGAAACTCTTGTGTTGTCATGAGCTGATCCAAGCCTCGCAATCTTTTGTCGAGAGTTACCGTGATATCCCTCGAAGTTCTAAACAATGGAGGTATGTTCCATGAAGAAGAAGAGAAGAATGGAGAAATTGGTCACCTTTTCCTCTCTTGTTTGTCTCATAAACTTCCATCCTTCTTTAATTGTGGGTTCCCTTTTCTTTATATATAGGGCTCCTAGGGTTTTATGCCCTCCAATCTTTTTGTGCCTTGTGCAAATATTCATTTAATGTGTAGGTCAACAACTAGAAAAAGGGGTCACATGTACAATGAGAAAAATATCTTCATTATGTCCTAATAGTCTCTAAGAAAAGCTATCCAAAATGTTGCAACAATTTATCCTTCCTTTAAAACCTGCACATAACACCACCAAAACACTTCCTTTCTCCTATCATAACATCATATATAGGATATTTAAATACCAATGAGAAAACTACACCCCAAGAATGATTAATGAAACTATATACAATTGAATAAGCTTGAAATAAAACAATAACCCAAGTAAAAAGGCATAAAATATACTCTTTTTACAAGGTTAGCACACCCCAAACTTAAGCTATTGATTGTCCACAAAAAAATGAGTAGCAATAAATAGAATGAATATTATGGCATAGTTTAAATCAAGACAGTGAATGGAAAAATTTCAGTCCTAAGAAATATATGCTTCAACATTCTAAACATATCGAGATTTTAAGAACTTTTACCTAAGACGAGGTTCTTTGCATGTGTTTGCGTAAATGAATCAAATCTATGTGTAACAAAGTTAGAAAATTTCTAAGAAAAAACTATATTCTACCTTAGCATGCTTTTAACACTTAAGCATACACTTATTTCCATTACATAAAAGTTTTTTTCTTATTACACTGTTAGGAGAGAATTCAACTCATCACACATATTGTCCTAAACTTTATATTTATTACAATAAACATTCCACCCACGAGCCAATAAGTATAGTCTTCCCTTGAAGACTTTCATTCACTCATGTGTAATTATTTCCATTTATTAAAAGAGGTTTCCAGGAAAGCAATGAAAAAAGGAGTATCCCTTTACAGTTTATGCCATTGACACTTATTCATGTTTCAAAATAATCAATATGCACAAGGGATTTTAATTTAAGCCTTTTATGCTCTCATTTATCATTCATAATCATTAGTTTCATTTCATACCATGGTATGAAAGATTTCTTCATAAAAAAATTTAAAGTTCTTAAGCATAAAGAGCATGCAATCATGTATCAGTTCTAGCATAAAGAAACAAGTCATGGGGTCCATTTTACCAATCTCCATAGTCATGTACATTCAATTTAAAACCATAACAAATTTCATCATTGAACATCATCAATTTATTAATAAAAATATTTCTAAATAAAAGAAATACCATAGCAAAATTATGCTAACTACTACAAATACAAATGACTAACTATGAACTCTACCTCCCTCAAACTTGAAAAAAGCATTTTTCTCATGCATGAGAACTACACTAAAAATGAATTGTAATGTGAGGTACATTGACTAAGTCCTACTCTAGTGGTGTTGGTGTTTACTTGGGTTCCATGTTCCTTTCATGTTTTTTCTTCTCAATGATGCGAGGGGTGAATGTCTTAATAAGAAGTGGTAATAGTATCATCACCAGAAACATTGACAGGCATGTTCCAAATGTGTCTGGTTGTGCACAGTGGTATCATCGCCATAAACATTAACATGCATGTTCTAAATGCATTTGGTTGTGCACTTTAAGTGACAATTCTTTATTAGTGTTAAATTTTGTGGTTTTATCGGTGATGGAGGATCATCATCATCATTGTTGTTGTCAACTGAAAGTGGCTCATCTTCTTGGGTTGGAGTGGGAGAAGCATCTTCGTGTGTATTTCCTTTACCAACTATTTGATGAGGCTCTTCTTCATATGTAATTGTTGCTTCAGGTACATCAAATAATGTTTTAATAAAATGGGGAAACTCAATAGCAATGTGATGTAGTATTTTCTAGAAAAAGGATAATAATGTTAGAGTATGCTCAAAGACCAATCATTAGATGATTATAAGGATACACTTTCTTTGTCGTTTTTATTGAATAAAGGCATTGTCATTATTATTTTTAGTTATAGTCTTGTGTCTCAAATAAACTGAAAGATAATAAAGCTCATATAATAATATGAATATTATTAAAGATCCTTAGCCAGGTATTATTATGGGCATGAACTATAATAATATGTTTAAGGTTAACTTGGAGTTGATTGATGACAACGAGTTGTTATTAACATAGAGATGTTAAAATCGATACATGAATGTGTTGTTAGAGAACAACATATTGGATTGACCTGCTATGAGCATATTTCTTGGATTATTATGTGATAATCACAACATTGCTCATGGTGATGACTACATGTATGATCCTCATACTTGAATCTCAACATATATAGTTGTATGTTTGACACAGTTAAACATGCTCCATAACTGGTTGCACTATAAAGACTGATGTTGAACATATCACGATATATGTAGTGAGGCGTGAATGATCAAGATAGAATTTATCATTTCTACATAATAGGAACCTATGTCATAGGCCACTTGATTGATTGAGACTAGAAAAACATGGCTATGCTCGAACAAGTTGATATGAGATATCACAAGTTGTTTGTTTATTATAGTATACTCTAGATATAGAGAAATATTAGATGTGATATACAAGTGTGATTATTTCAAGACTTGTGTCTATTCTAAATATAAATGACAAAATGATATATACATAACAGAGATAGTCACAAAGATGTTATGTCGAATCATGACATCTTGTAACTTAGATGACAATGATACATTACTAGATGTCACTCATTGTTTGTAATATTAGAATGCCTCTAATAGTTACTAGTAATGTTACAGGAACCTACGTGGTCATGCCCTAGGGTTGAAATGTGAAAATATGAAACGAGTATAATTGTACAATTTTGTTGTACATGAATGAAGTATATATATATATATATATATATATATATATATATATATATATATATATATATATATATATATATATATAAGTTTCAATTATCCCAAATTTAATAAAAATATTAAAAGAATGTAATTATTATTATAATTATTTTTAATATAAATAAAATTGGAATAATAAATTCAAAATAAAAATCTTAAGGGTTAGGGTAAATTGATATAAAAGGGTAAGTATGTTCTATTAGAGCTCTTCCATTTTTAGATGAAATTCTCAAAAACAATTTTTAAGAAAAGAGAAATATTTGCTCTCAATCAAGTGAACTAAGTAGAAGCTGAGAAGGTTTCATGGAGGCTTGTGAATCAAATTGGTCGTGATTGCATTATCGAATTATTGTTTTTCCAGGAACCCAAGGTAAATCATGCATCCCTTGTTCTCGAATTCAATTTTCGTACATGGATCACTATTGAGATCGTTAAATTATTTTTCACTACACCATGGGATGTACTGCTGATCCCAACAAATAACACATGTTCTTTTTCCTTCATGTAGAAAACAATTCCTAGCTTGTTATCCATGATGTTCGACCGGTCTTGCTTGCTTTTAGCACTTACTACAATATATGCTAGCCTTGCTACAACAACAATTTTGATGTGGTTGTCCATTATCTCTGTTTTCGTTGCTGGAGCATCTTCATCAAAACACCTCAAACTAGAGAGTTTCTCAAGCGTGATTCTTTTTTTACTTGATACAACTTCGTCAAATGAGTCCTCGTAAACTTTTTTTATGGCAAATGACAATGATCATGTTTGGGAACAAGAAAGGGTTCAACTTGCTCTTTATGCTAATAAAGACTGCCTTAACAATATGCTTTCTCACATTAAAAGGTCTTCTCACAACAATGAAGTGCAAAAAAAAAATATTCTTGAGAAGGAAATATTGGTGTGGTGTGATGTAGGCATAATGCGAGTCTTGAGAAAATAGTACCAAAAATTTGCATTAAGGTTTAGACACTACCTTTCAACGGTTAATTTGTTGTTTACTGATTTGTTTCATGTGGTTACTTCAAAGAAAACAATCATACAAGATTTGTTGGTAGGTTTCATCATCGGTTGTTTCAAAAAATGGAGTGTGTTAATCAGTGGTGTCTTCCAGGCTGAATAACATGTTAATTGTTGTAGTAGAGAACTTTATCTTCTTACCGATAACAAAGACACTTGGTTGGGAGGAATAAGTGATATGAGCATAAAATTCTCAAACTATAATCACCAGAACATGTCCTGGGTGCTCAGAAAAATTCATCCATTTTTGTTTGTTGATAACCTTCATTATCTCAACATCAAAACCTTCTTCGTCACTTGGTGAAAAATGAAACCTTGCTAAAAATATAATTTTTTTTCAGGCGTCAAAACTTTTGCTTGGTTATCTCGTTTTTGAACTTGATCATATGGATGGATTATGATCCTTTAGAGGAGATGGGGCCACTGGGATAAGCTTGCATTAAAGTGTGGTTCTAAGGGAGAAAATAAAGGATTATGCGTTTAAAGTTGTTATTGTTTGGTAGTGAATAATAAAGAGAAAGAGTGGAAGCAATAAAGAATATGAATATGGACAAGAAGAGGTTTTATGGGTAAAAAGAAGTAAATGAGATTAATAGGGCTTTTGTCTTTTATTGGGTATTGGTCATTGGGGTGAGTAATTAATGAAAAGTTTAATCTCTTAGGGTTGACTACCTTCTCCAATATATGTTTGATCTTCGATTAGAGATCTTAACTTAGCCATTGGTTTGGGGATGGTACGATGTAGAAATATTATGCCTCACCCCATATATTTGAAGTGCCTTCACGATGAGTTTGTTGTCGAAGTGGGTTCTTTGATCACTTATGATGGCTCCTAGGGATCTAAATCTTGTAAAGATGCTTTTATGGACAAACTTCAAGACTATTTTGGAGTCATTCCTTGGTGTAGCCACTGTCTCTAGCCATTTGGACATTAATCCATTGCAAGCAACATGTAAAGGTCTCCAAATGATAAGGGAAATGTCTCATAAAGTCTATCCATTATACATCAAAAAGCTCCATCACTAAGATGTTTTACATTGGCATTTTGTATCTTCTAGGGATGTTCCCTATCTGTTGGCATCTACCATAAGATTTATAGAAATCTTGGGCATCCTTAAAGAGTGTAGGCAAATGAAACTAAAATTATAAGACCTTTGCAGCAGTCTTTTCTCCTCCAAAGTGCCCTCCAGATAAAGCTGAATAGTAATGAAATAGGATATTTTTTGTTCTTTTTTGGGGACACACCTTCTAATCATTTGATAATCACATTGCTTGAATAGACAGGGATCATCCGAATAGTATAAACGAGCATCATGCCTGAACTTTCTATTTCCTTGATGTCGCAATTGGCCCTTCGGGGAAAAAGCCGACTAGTTTCAAAGATAGGTTTTTTTGAAATGATTTTAAAAGAAAAAATAAGAGTCCCCACCAATCATTTTTAAGGTGCGATTCGAACACCTAAAATCATGTAATTTTAATAAAATATTTTATTTTAATAAAAATATTGATTTTTTGTCTACAAAAACAAGAAATTAGATTCGAGAGTCAATTATGCATGGGGAAGGGATAGCACCCCACAATGCCCAAAAATTGGTACCTAGTCCATTACCCTATATTTAAAATTTGGAAAATTTGAATTCAAGGTTTTATTTAATTTAAAATCTACCATGCATGCAAATTTTGAAAAGGTTATTAGTTTACCAAGACCAATAACGACCACCCTCCGGCATACTATGCGAAAGCATCATTATTGATCCCAATAAATAAACATTTCTTGAGAATTATGAAAATATGATTCAGAGCTTTGAAAATAAAGTCAATTTTACTTCAGGAATTACCAGTGGTCACCCCTTGAGTATAACACAAAGGATACACTATTAATTCCTTGATAAATGAACACTGCCTTATTATTATTTCTTAAAAAAAATCAAAATGCAATCACACAACTATTTATTAACCTAATTTTTCTAGGTGAATTAATTAAGGCTTTCTCTAACCTAAAGTGTCAAATTATGAAACTTAAGAACTTAGAGGATTAAACTTGAAAATGGATGTTCTAATATTAACCCTAATTTATGTTAACCAATTATTAAATTGAATAATCAACTTGGACCCTCAGGCATGTTAATGCGAAGGGCAAATCAAATTAGTCCCTAAATTAAAGGACTAAAGTGTGAAACATCTAAAGTAAAGTCTTTAATTGCTAAACCTAGTTGATTACGTCAATTATGAAATTGAATAATCAACTTGGACCCTTGAGCATGTTAATACGAAGGCCAAATTGAATTACTTCCCAAATTAAAGGACTAAAATGTAAAAAAATCTAAAGTGAAGGCTCTACTTATTAACCCTAATTAATTACGTCAATTATGGAATTAAATAATCAATTTAGACATGTCGATGCGAAGGCTAAATTGAATTATTATTGAAATTTAAAATGTTCAGGTACTAATTTCAAATGACTCTAAAATTTAAAGACTAGTTATAAAAATGTACTAATTATGGACTAAATTAAAAGAATCTAAACCTAACATGTTCAATCTAAAATTAAGGCTCTAAGAATAAATTAGAAATATACAAAATAAGGTAAAAATTAAAGTAATTATACGAAAGTGCGCACAACAAATTAAGGAACTAAATTGAAAAGTATAAAATTAATATGGACCTAAACTAAAAAATGAAAGAAACAATGACTAAATGAACTAATATAAAAAATAACAAGGACCAAATCAAAAATAAACAAACATGGCAAACAATGATCAAATTACAATAAATGATAACAAATGGCCAAATTGCAATAATAAAGAATGAACCAATTAGGGATCAAAATGAAAAAACAACGAAAAATTTTAGTGGCTTCAGCGAGAATAACCCATGTTTAGCTTCATAAAAAACATAAAAACAAGAAGGTAAAATTACACAGACAGGACGAGTAATTTGAAATAATATCTAAACGTGACAATCTAGTGGCTAAAACGTAAAAACGCGGAGATGTTCAGTGACCTATGTTTGATTTTCCTCTAATCTTTTGACTATATAACTTATTGTTTTATTAATTCATTTTTTAACCTAAACACACAAAAAAACTTTGTTCCCTCAAACCATGGTTTTCAGAACTGGACTGGTTAGCGAACCGGCCATGCTATCGGTTCACTGGTTCAACCGGTCGAATCGGTCCGACCGGTCGAAAGAACCGGACGACGTCATAATTATTTAAAAAATTAAATAAAATACCAAAAATATTTAATAAAAAAAATTTATATCACAAGTCATATTCAAAGCAAGTCATAATATTTAAGGTAAAACATATTAAATAATAAATATAATTATATAACTATAATTAAAAAATAAATTTGAGGCTAAAAAATCATAACAAAATGATATTGTTTGGTTTATTTTTTTTAAAAAAAATAATCCCGCATGGCTAAGAAACATATAAGAGCATCCCAAAAGTTTAAAGAGAAAATATGAGAACAAAACAATCTCACATGGCTAAGAAACATAGAAGAGCATCACAACTAACTTCTATAAATAATAGAGGTAATTTGACATTTAAAATCATGGAGCCTTTGGGTGAGCATTGAGTGAACTATTCTTTCACTTCAATCAAGCTCGAATTTTAGGCTTCAATCGAGCTTCTAAATTTTTTTTCTAGTTCAAGCCTTTTTGAGTTCAAGTGTCAATATTATATTTCGAGTTTGAGTTGAATTTGATAATTTTTAGCTCGTAAGTTTGAGTCGAGTTGAGCTTACTTTTAAAGTTTTCAAGTTCGAGTCGAGCTCAACAATACTTGAGTTCGACTTGGCTCGTTTAACAAACGACGTCGTTTGGTTTAATTTTTTAAAAAAACAAAATTGGCGGTTTTTTTTTATTTTCAGCCGATCCGATTCGAACGGTTCAACGGTTCTGACCGGTTCACTAGTAGCTGTTCAACCGGTATAGATTAAACCGGACTAGACAACGATTCCCCCGGCCGGTCCGGTTTTCAAAACACTGCCTCGAACCATCTATCGGTCGAAGCTCCAAAAAAAAAGCTCTCCTTCACTTCCGTCGTGCCTCAGCCGTACATCAACACCAAAACAAGCCTCTGACCAGCACCAGTGGTGGCCATACTAACCTAAACGTACCTAACCCCCCCCCCAAACGTTTCGATTAATACCCTAGAACCCCGATATAGGGAGATACCGCGAAATAGAACCTCTAAAGACTCTAAAAACTTCCTCAACCTTTTAGTTTCAAGCACTCTGGCGACCCTAGGCAATGGTGACTCTCTATACCGCTTTAAAACTCTTTATCATTCCTTTTAACCCCCAACTCAAGTCGTAAATCTAACATGCAAGACCCACACGAACAAAAGGCCCCTGACTCTTGGACTCTCAACCCCGACGATGACTCTTAAGGTCTCTATTTCCTCTCGTGTTCCCGACAGCGACTCCTCTAACGGTGTGGGAAAAAAACCGAAGTGACGCCGATTAATGGATGTCCACCCTCAGGTAAACCTAGATCGAACCCATTTTTCTATATTTTAGGTTTTCGAAAATAAAAAATTTTGCTTGGTTACTTTGAATGAGAAAGCTGAAAATAAAAAAAATGTTTTTATTCTTTCTTCGTATTGCTTTCTCTGGAAAATGGAGGGAGAGATCCCCAAACATTGCTTTTGTGTGGGTTTATTTAGAACACAGTTAGAAAGGATAAAAATGAAAATTAGAACTCTCTTTTTCTTTGTCGCTTTTCTTGATTTATGATTTTCATTTTGGTTTTTTTTCTTGGCATGCCCTTGTGTGCTCTCTATTTTAAGCTTCCATATTTCTCTGCCATTGTCGAGGGCTACCTTGTTGCATGAAAGTGACATAAACAGTTGAGTCGCTGAGGACCAGTTGACGTTGAGGCTTGTTGCTATCGATGATGATTTCTTTTGGGAAGAGGAGACCGATTCACGTCACTCTCGATGACGTGGAGGCCTCATTAGATGGGGATCTACTGAGGTGGCCATTACCGTGGAGGTTTCTGAGCGGTAGAAGCTTCTGGAAGCACCTAGCAGTGGAAGTGGATGGGTTTGAAGGGTTACGAAACCCTAATTTAGAAGTATTTAGGCCGTAAACAGATCCAACGATGGATGAGCAGCTGCAAATGTCCACTCTTTTGATTATGATAGCCTTAGATGCTCTTCGATCTGGACCGTTGGATTGGATCAGATCTAGTTGTCCTATATTTTTGGTGCCTAAAGGAAATATAGGAACCCTAACAATACTCAAGTCTTGCCCGTGGGCTTCGACTTGACCAGATTAGTGTTGGGTTTGATTGAGTCACTTTTATGGTAATTGGCATTTGGGCTTGTAATGTATGGACCTGCAAATGATATAAATAAATGTTAGTGATCCAACTTAGAACTTACTATGTATATACATATATATTTAATATTTACAATTATAATTAACCGAAACTTATGAAACTATATATAGTTGTCTAATAATATTATAATGAATAACCAAAAATAAATATATTAAATAATAATTAACGATAACCTTGGAATATATAAACATATATTTAACTATAGAGTAAGTGATAATAGGTCTACCTATTAACACCTATATATAATAAATATATTTAAAAAATCTAATTAAAATAATAGTAATAACAATAATAAACTTAACCAATTTAATAATAAAATATAATAAGAAAAGTCTGGATAAAAATTGGTGTTTACAACTGCTCTTCTTTACTCATTGGTGTGAAAACACGAAATAAGTTTTTGTCTAGTTCTATCATTTGCTATGAACATCAATGTTGTCTTAAGTGAGATCGAAAATGACTTTCTTATCTCAAGGAAGATTGAAATTTTATTTTAAGGGAAACATTTAAGATTTGTACTTCGAGAAAAATTATCAAGATTTGAAATTTTTATTTGAGTGAAACGATCTTGAAGTCTATGTTTCAAAGGAAAATGTCTCAAGTGAGACAAAATTTGATTTTTGAAAAACAATCTCAGGTAAAACAAAATTCATTTTGAGAAAAAAAAACAATCTTAAGTGAGATAAAATTTGTTTGAAGAAAAAAATCTTAAGTAAGATAAAATTTGTTTTAAGAAAAAACAATCTCCAGTGAGATAAAATTTTGAGTGAAATGATATTGAGTTTCGAGGGAAACTATGTCAAGTGAGATGACGCTGATCCAACTCCTTATGTGATGAAATCGAGCGAAATATTGGTGTTGATCAAACTTCTTATGTGATAGAATCGAGCGAAATGTTGTTGTTGATCAAACTCTTTATGTGATGGAATCAAGCAAAAAGAATGGTGTTGATCCAACTCCTTATGGGATGGACGAGCTAAGGTTGAACAAGTTCTTCTCATTAGGAATTTCTTCTCCCTCACCAGACGAGTTCTTCTCATTCGGAAATCTTCCATTGGAAAAGGTAGATCTATCTTGTCTTTGAAGAATTTTAAACATACAAAATATTATCATATGTCATTGATATGTTTTTTGAAAATTACCCGAAAGTAGTGACCCGAAGATCATTATCCAAAATTTTCAATGATGGCTATGTGGATTTAATATTTGCTGAAATCCTATTATTTTGCACGAAGTCGTGAAATAAAATCCTTGTTGACTTTTGAATTCCTGTCATATATTCAAAACTTGATGAAAATGAATGTGTATGTTCATATTTTTTTTAATCCCTAAATATGTATGCATGATATCATTTCAAATTCCAATGTCTCGTGAATCTTTGCCTCATTCTCTTTGAAGAGTCTCTTACCTCTATGAATCTTCAACTCTTGTTTCAAAACTTGTCTTCTCAACTATGCTTAATATATGGCCTAACGAACTTATTATCTTGCTCGAAAGACTGATAAATGGCCCAAAGGATTTAATCATCATGCTTGAAAGACTTACTGATGACCCGAAGGACTTATCATCTTGCTCGAAAGACTTACAGATGACCTGGAGGATTTTATCATCATGCTCGGAAGACATACTGATGGCCTGAAGGACTTACTCATTTTGGAAATATTCTATTAAGTGAGAAACTTTGAAAACAAATTTTGTTTTCTTTAAAAACATCATATCGATTAGGTAACATGCTTCACTTCAAAGTAATTATTGTAATATGGATTGGGCTCCTCGATTCTTTGAGGTTCTGCCACTCTGAACATAATTCCCTCCATTTGAGACTTGAAGTATGATCATTTTTTGTTTCTCTTCTTTCATTGTAAGATTTGCAAGAATTGTGCATCTATGTATGAAAATGAATGTAATTACATGTATATGCATGATGTTCTCAATGTATAAAAAAATGTTGATCATCAATCTTCTTCTAGCTTCAAAGTACAAAACTCAATCTTCCTTCACTTGATTACTTTTGAATAGATCATGTCCTAATAACAATGTGGCAACTTGTCAGTTCAAGCTTGAATCTTCTAGAGAACAATCTAATCATCTTGTGCAATCATGTCCTTTCTATCTCTTATCTTGATTAAAATGTTAGAAGAAATATTTTTCTCGTGGATCCTTGTTATGGTCAAGTATATGGTTTTGATGTCCTTTTTATCCCAGATTTGGTTGCTCACTTAGTGATGTTTCTTATGATCTTTTTACCAAATGAAGTATGAATGGTTTATGTCTCAAAGTAAGCTCTTCTTGTCTTCATCTTTTTCCCCTGACACTCTAAGTGGTGAGGCTTACTTTCAGTATTCTCTTTATCTAAACCTTGTTATCTCAACATGATTTGAGTCTCTTGGTAATGCCCCAATGTGAATACTTTTCCATGGCTCTTCTTTATTCGAGTGCCAAGATTTTAACATTGAATGGTCTCACTTGTGTACCATTTATCAACAATCATATTCTACCAACTTGGGGAAACATAAGTTCCATTGAGTGTTTTTGTTCATTATTATTTTGATAAAATAGTTTAAAGGCTTATCTTTTGTGAGGTATCATAATCAGATGGACACGCAAGAAGTGATCAATAATTTTAACAAAAATGCCTTGGATCTTTGCTACGAGCTGAGATATTAGGAAATCTCCAAAATGTATCATGCCCCATCTTATTCAATTAATGTCAACAAGGACACAAAGAAGTGTGATAATTTTATTCTCGAGTCTTCTAATTTTTTCAAGTATCATTTTTTAAAAGTTGAAGAACATATTCATTAATCATGCATCGCCTTGCTTTGGTTTTTTTGTTTACTGTCTCACTTTTTCATTTGAGGCAGAATGAGCCTCATCAGCTCAAAGACCTCATTCATTTCTCAAAATTGTCCTATTTAGAAATGTTTTTTTTCCATTTTCTTCATTTTTTAGAATTCATGAAAGATTTTTATAAATCAAAATGATGCCCCTTTCTTCAGGCTCACAATTGAAACAAATCAACAATTCAATGAATATCGAGTAAATAAAATTTTTATTTTAAAAAAATTATAACCCTTTGAAAAGTGTTATCAATAGGTTGGTTTTGTGGTTGACTTCTTATTTTCTATGGTTTCAATTAGACTATTCAATTACTAGACCTTTTAGAACACTTCCATTTCGGTTCTCTAAAATCATTCATTTGTTGAAACTTTATAGACTCCTTTAGCAAAGACAATGCCAAAATATCAATCTAAAAATAAAATTCCCGTGTGCTTGTGTGAAGTTGACTATAACCAGTGTTTCTCAACTCCCTTAGTCCATGTTTCACTTAAACACATCACGAGCCTTAGGTATTATTACCTTTATTGGGCTACAAACACTCATTTTACCTCAACCTGGGAATTATCACCCTTATTGAACTCATAATCCTCAACTTAGGTGTTATCACCTTTATTTCACTCAACATCCTCACCTTAGGCATTACTGCCTTTATTACACTTATCATCCTCACATTAGGCATTATCGCCTTTATTACACTCACCTAATAATGGCTTTCTGAGTACTTAGCTTCAAGATTTCTTAAGCTCGTTGAATAAGAACTTGTTAGAGTATGGGTGTCGTAGAAGATCAGGAAATTTCATTTTTAGAATTCAATTACTAAGAAATTGACCTGAACTAAATTCATCTACTCTACTATTCCATTTGTGAAGATTATCATCATCATTGAACTTCCTCAACATAAACTTGATCTAATTAGTTTCACAACTTCATACACGAGGTACTTCATTTTGTCAGCTCATATATATACCTTAATGCATTGCCTTTGTATTCTTTGTCGTGTAAGGAGAAGGTTCAATTTTTCAAGAAGAAATATGTACTATTCAGGTGTAACCTCTAAAGCATGATCAAGGATATTGTTTCATAAGGGATCAATCTTACCACTTTTGAATGACTATAAGAATAACTTATTATATTCATTGACTTCAAAAAGAAATTTGTTTCATTACTCATAACCTTAGAAGGTATCATCTGTTCATTTAAACATATTTGAAGCATACAAAAAACATAAGAAAAAAAATAAATTCAAACAAAACAAGATACTTTCAATGCAAAGTGAAATTGATCTTGATGATCAGCGAAAATCGATGTCCTTTTGTTCGCTTGAGAAGTCTCATTACTCATCGGATATCTGGGTACTTGATTTAATTGGATCTGAAGCCTCATTTTCTCCCTATCTCTCAATCATCTCTCGTGTAAGAACTCCACTATCATTGAGCTTTTTTATCTATTCCATCAATGGTATGCACTTATTAATGGTATGCCCTAATGCCCCCATATGGAAATCATAATCACTATTTGGGTCATAGCCATAAGCAGAAGAGCTAGTTCTCATTCTCAAATATATTGGGATGAGGTATTGGCTCTTAATTAAATGGAGCAACAAGTTTGAAATGGGCACTTGGAAAATCTTGAGGGTCATATTTTTCTAAAACACATTTCGTGGCTAGTTTCATATTACCTCTAATTTAATGTATTTTCTGACATCTTCTCTCATTTTATTATTTTTCTCTTCATCCAACATTAAAGATACCTTGAGATTCAGATCCATTAACTTTACCTCATATGTCTTATTTTCTTCAATCATTTCATTCTTTTCCTTTTCCATACCCTTTTTCATCTGCTTCTTATTCGATTTGGCTATGTCAGCTTCATACTGGTGATTAATTTTAAATTTTTTGATTAAAATATATTGATTGTTGGCATCCAATTCTATAACACCACGAGCTAGAAGTTCTTGAACTTGTCGCTTAAAGTTACCATATCTCTCGATAAAGTGTCATCGGGATCCGATGTGATATTCACAAGAAACTTTCTTTTTATACTAACTCTGATAAGGGGACAATGGAGGTTTAGTAATATGTGGAGTAATCAATCGAGCTTTGAGAAATTTGGGGTATAGTTTGCTATATGGTAATGAAGAAAAATCAAATAAAGACTCTTTATATTTCATTTTTTCCTTACTATTATCACGATCAATCTCAAAATTTAGTAATGGGCCATTATGAGATAAAGGAAATTTTAGATATTAAATTTGAAGGCTCAACTCTTGACTAGGAGCTTGTAGCGTACTAAAATATTGATTTGCAATTGATTTGCAGATGTTTGGCCTCGATTCTCTTTTTCGTTAGGTTTATCGAGAAGTTTTGAACTTTTAAAGAGCTTAGGTTTTTTATTTTTTATCTTCAAAGCATAACAACCTTTCTATAATGAGGTTTTGAACCTTTAGTCTAGTGATCCCACATTTTTAAGTAGAGTGACTAAAATCACTAGAATGGTATCTACATAAATTTTTGATAACTTGTCAACCTGGACATAAATAAGTATTGGGTCTTGAAGGAATAGGCACTAGAAGGCCACTCTTGAAGAGAAAAGGTAACAAGCCTAAATATGACCATGGGATTGGAACAAATAGTGTTCTCTTCTTTTTCTTTTTAGCTCTCTTTATTGGCATTTGAATTTTTTCTATGCCCCTCTTCATGGAGTGAGACTCAGCTTTCATGTTAGAAGCTTCATCCTCAATCATCGCTTTTCCCAGCAAGACCTCTGATATGCTCTCCAAACTATATATGATTTCTGAAGTTGACTTAGATTACCATGCTTCTTGATAGACTCTTGATCATCTGCTGATATCAGTCTGGCCTCACAACCAACATTCACATCCTTATTCAAAGTCTTCATTTTTTCTTTCATAATAGGATTATGTAAAGACTTCTCTACATATATCATTGTAGCCATCATGCTAATCAATTTGGACATCTACTTTCTAGATTTATCTTAGAATTTCTTTGTTTCAAAAATCATTTCTTGTTGAGTCCACACAAGTTGTTCTTGGAGTCTTTCAATCTTATTGAAATGTTTCAATATCTCCTTCATTGTCTGCGAAAACCAAAAATTGGGTTCGGGAGTTAGTTACGTTTGGGGAAGGGTTAACACCCCCACATCGTCCAAAAATTAGTACCTAGTCGATTACCCTATACTTAAAAATTAGATATTTTGAGTTTAAGGTTTTATTTAATTTAAAATCTACTATGCAAGCAAATTTTAAAAAGGTTAATGATAACCCTCTTTTGATAATGATAACCCTAGATGCTCATCGATCTGGACCTCTGGATTGGGTCAGATCCAACGGTCTTACATTGGCGGCGCCTAGAGGAAATATAGAAACCTTAATAGCACTTGGGTCTTGTACGTGGGCTTCAATTGGACCAGCTAATGATGGGTTTAATAAGGTCACTTGTATGGTAATTGGTGTTTGGGCTTGTAATCTATGGACCTGAAATTGATATAAATAAATGTTAGTGATCTAACTTGGCACTTACTATGTGTATACATTTATATTTGATATTTACAATTATAATTAACCGAAACTTATGAACATATTATAAACACCAAGTTTTTGTCCCAGTTATTATTATTATTATTATTATTATTATTATTATTATTATTATTTATTATTATTATTATTATTATTATTATTATTATTATTATAAAAAATAATAAAAATTATATTTAATTTTACAGGCCTAGTTACTGAAGCCTAACAACAGATCCAGAACCCGGAGGCCCAGATCCAGACCCGACCCAACACCCATCTAGGGTTTTCAGCATCTATCTCCAGTCGCCAGCTCTTCACAGCCATTGGATCTGGAGAGATCCAACGGTCTAGATCTCTCCCAGCAAAACCCTAGGGTTCACCAACCCTAGGGTGATTTCGGCGCTGCCTCTATCATCTAATTACTCTGCCACTTTTACTCCACTTGTTCCGCCGTTATGTTCCCCAATCATTTACTACCACGACACCGAAGCTTCCAGAAGATCTACACCAGCCTCTCATGTTACATCCCTTTGGTGACTCACCGAGGGACCATCAAACCGAAGGTAGCTTCATGGTGGCCTATAAAAGGCACCGAACCTACAAAGACAAAGGGGAGGAGAACACCGAATAGAAAGGGAAATATAGAAAATAACCCACTACAGCCAACAAAAAAAAACAGAAAGGAAGAAAGGAGAAAATACTTACTCGATCATCGAAGCCTTCACGAGCCATTGAAGGAAAAAAACGACGAAGGTAATAATCTTAGATCTACGACGTTTGGTAAGATTTTAGGCTAAAGTAACCTTAGATTGGGCTTTAGGATAAATGGGCTTTATTTTGGGGTAAGGTTGTAATTTCCAGCCACCATGGGTGGTGGCCGGCGGTGACCATCGGCGCCAGAGAACAGCGGCGGTGGTGGTCGGAATTCCCTTCGGTGAGGAGATTCTAGAGAGAGGGGAGAGAGTTTGAATTTCTCTCTAATAAAGAGAGAAGTGAAATGGAAGAAATGGAAAGATGAAGGCCATTTTCGGCCATTTAAGGGTATTTATACCCAATATGAAACGACTCCGTTTCATGGGTAGAACTGTGCGTTTTGGGTAAAGGGATAAACTCCGTCCGTAGTGCTTTGAATTTGTAATCTTTACGTTTTAGTCACTGCAATTAATTTTTATATATTTTAATTTGGTATTCTAATTTTATTTTATTATATTTTAGTCCTTACCCATATGTTTAAATATTTAGGGTAAAATTCTAGATTTAGTCCCTTATATTTTACTAATTTTTATTTTAATTCTGATTAAATATTTATGGTTAAATAACATTAATAATAACTATAATTAATAGTATTTATATTTAGCACTATTAATTTACATATTTTATATTTTAATCTTATAATTTTAATTTTCTTTATTTTAGTCTTTATTTTATTTTATTTATTTTTATTATTACCCCTTTAATTTTAGATTTTTAATTTAGTACTTTAATAATTTTATTCAATATTTTAATTTAATATGTATGTTTTATCCATTATAATTAATATGAGTTCAATTAGTGATTTTAGTCAGTTTAAGTCGTTTAATTAGGTGATTTTTGTTTTCATATAATTAGATTATTAAAATATCAATAGTAAAAACACTTGTAAATTATATGAACTCATTTAGTTTTTATTAATATAAGTAGATATATTTAATTATGTTCTGTCATATATAGAAGATGATAAATATTTTTGACTTTGTTATCACATTAATCAATGAATTTGTTATCTTGTCAATGAACTTGAAATTGATATAAAGTTAACATAATTTGTTACGAAGAAAAGAAAAACATTAATAATTGCATGTTGTCAAATTTTGTTTCGCACATTTTCTCATACACTGTTATTAGTGGGAATCACAACCTTTGAATTATTTGTTATAGTTTTAATAAAACTAATAATTAATTTGTATGTGTTTAGTAAATTATTACTTGTAAGAAATTATTTTTTTAAATTCAATTCCAAAACCCTAACCTTTGTAATTCCTAAACTTTTATTTTTGTAGTTTCTACATAAATTGTGTGATAATGTACTCATTAAATTATTTTTTTAATGTTTTATATTAATTAATTTGATTTATTTTATAAATTAATTAAAGAATAATATTTATTTATTTTTAAATATTAAGAAAAGACTGTCTTAAAGTAACTAGATGTCCTATTCTGATATTTTAAAATAAATAAATATCATACTTATAAAAACCTAAAAAATATATTTTTTTTATTTTTAATTATATTTATTATTTTAATATTAAATTCTTAAAATTTTCTTTAAATAAAATTATGCGATTGAATCTGAAATAATAGAATCATAAATTAAATTTATATTCGATTTCGTAAATTTCCATTAATAGAGACAATTTATAATCAATGGGTACCAATTTTGGGCATTGGGAGGTGCTAATCCTTTCTGAAACGTAACCGACCACGAATCCCTTTTTATTACTAAAAAGAATGAATTTTTGGTTATACGCAGACCGATTTATCTTTTAAATAGTGTTTTCTTAAAAAATCTTTTAAAAGATAATTTTTAGGTGTTCGACCTACCTAACCCAAAAGGTTTGACGGCGACTCCAAAACATTTCATTAAAACCATTTATTTATTTATATTTTCTTTTCCACCAAGAAACATTCGTGCCCGGGCGAAAACCGGTTACGACAGCTTGGTGACTCCGCTGGGGAACATGGTCAAACCTAAATCGAGTATATATTTTCTCTATAGATGAAAATTAAGAATTCAGATTTATTTAATTTACGATTCTTTTGATTTCTTTCAATTCTTTATTTATTATTTTATTTCAATTTTATTTTATTTATATCCTTGTATATTAATGTTTTTATTTGATTATTTTTTCAGATATATATATTTTTTAAAAAAGTAGTTGTTTGTTAAAGGTTTAGGAATTTCTTCTCACACAACAATTGCATTGCATAAACATAAGCTCTATACTTGAGCTCTTTTTCCTTTTAAGTGGGAGTGAAAGTGATGTCTTCGTGAGAATTTATTCTCCATGTCAGATCTAGCAAGTAGCTTTTGGGGTTTATATGTTCTATATCTTCGTGAGAATTTATTCTCCGTGTCAGACATAAAGAAATGTGTCCCCTCGAATTAAACTCGATCCGCTTAAGTCTGTAATGGACCAGGATTGAGGGTTTGGCAACCCAAGGGGGCACCAACAAAGGACAATTCGAGTACCTTTATTCTTAGAACCGAAACCCTGCATATAACAAACTGTAGAAATTCATCCGATCTAAGGCAATTTTGTCCGTAGACGTACACAAAGGAGATATGAACTCTAACTTTTTCCTTTTAATTTATTTGATTAATTTTTTTATTATTCTTCTGAATAAATGCATGTGAATTAGAAATCATGTGGTTAGGTTAATTTTTCCAAACAAAGCATGGAACTATAAAGCATGAGGTTAGAATTTATATATAAATACTGTGATAAATATAATCTTTTCTTTCCATTAATTGGTACTAATCATTTTATTATTTTATTTATCTATTTTGTAGATATATTTTATTTTGTTTTAACTTGTTTATATTGATTTTTTTGCATTGCATGATTAGAAGGTGTTGATTTGAGAGACTGATCATCAAATTGAAAAGTTTTCATAAATGGACAAAAAGTTTTATGATCAAGCAAACTATGACGCAGCCAATGATTGGCATCCTGAGGGAACTCAGAGGATTGAGGAGAATTATGCACCCAAAGATCATATGCCCATTGAAAAACAAAAGAAGATACGAGAAATAAGAGATCAAATGACTAAGATGATGGATAGAATATATTTTCTGGTCAAAGGAAAAGAGAATCCTACATAAAAAGAGAGAGAACTCAATGAATATAATTCTACAATCTCAGGGACTTCGGATCCTAACCAATTTGAAAAACTACATACAAACATAATTTGTATTCACAAGTTGTCTAGAGATACCAAGGAAATGGTGACAAGTGTACAAGCTTCAAAAAATGAGAAGAAATTATGCAATATGAAATCGTCGAAGTTTAGTCTGCTTCCGACGTCTGAAACTCAGGTTCAATCCAAGACAAAAGGTGGTTCTTATTTTGATGTTATCCCTATATCATATGAGGAATTGTACGAGAAGCTACTTGAAGCGTGAGAAACAGCTCTGAGTTATGTGAAACCGTTGCAACCTCCGTATCCGAATTGGTATGACGTCAACGTTCATTATGAATATCATACCGGAGCTCAAGGATGATAGATTCTCTTTTTCAAAGATGAAAGCGTTATTGGATTTCTACACAAGTCCAGACGAAGAAAGTTGGTGTTATCAAAGATGAAATGGGGACATCCATGTCATAATTTTGATTGTAGCAAGAGTTCCACAGAGAAAACATTTCTTTTGATACTTTAATGAAACAAAGAAGACACAAAGATGTAAGTGGATCAGATGGTTCATCACAAATGTCAACTTGAAATGATATTTTGACTAAGTAAAGGAAGACTGAGTTCACCACTTTGAAGTCAAATAAAGATGGAATCAATATTTATGCATTCATAAGAACATCATTTGCATAACAGAAAATGCATTACATTGATACATTTGATTGCATTCAAACATGAGGGTTTTACAGATATTCAAAGAAGATTCATGACGACAAAATACCTTGCAAGTAGAAGGTAGAATTCAAACCCAAAATACAAGAATCACATCAAGAGAGGCAAACATCTGAAGAATAAATAATCGCAATCCACATAAGAAGCATTATTTTGAAATGGTGCATGTTACCCAATCAACAAATTATTTAAAAAAATGAGAAAACGATTTCCAAAGTTTCTCATTTAATCTTTTCTGAAAATGAAATTGTTGAATAGTAAAAAATGATTTCCAAAGTTTCTTACTTAGTAAACTATTTCCCGAATTTGTAAGTCCTTCAGGCCATCTGTAATTCTTTCGAGCAAGATGATAACTCCTTCGGGACATCCATAAGACCTTCAGTGCAAGATGTTTTCAAATGAGATTTTAGAAACTAAGACTTCGGGGGTTTCCTAATTATCTCAAAATAGTTGTTAAAGGAAGCTAAGCCTAACAAAGGGGTTCCTTGACAACTAAGAAACTAAGCCTTCGAGGGTTTCTTGATTTGTAAGTCCTACGGGACATCCATAAGACCTTCAGTTCAGAATGTTTTCAAATGAGATTTTAAAAACCAAGCCTTTAGGGGTTTACTAATTATCTCAAAAGAGATGTTAAAGGAAGCTGAGCCTAGCAAAGGGGTTCCTTGACAATTAAGAAACTAAGACTTCGGGGGTTTCTTGATTTGTAAGTCCTACGGGCAATCCATAAGACCTTCAGTGCATGATGTTTTCAAATGAGATTTTAGAAACCAAGCCTTCGGGGGTTTACTAATTATCTCAAAAGAGCTGTTAAAGGAAGCTAAGCCTAACAAAGGGGTTCCTTGACAACTAAGAAACTAAGCCTTCGGGGGTTTCTTAAGTCCTTCGGGCTATCCATAAAACCTTCAGTGCAAGATGTTTTCAAATGAGATTTTAGAAATCAAGCCTTCGGGCGTTTACTAATTATCTCAAAAGAGCTATTAAAGGAAGCTAAGCCTAACAAAGGGGTTCATTGATAACTAAGAAACTAAGCCTTTGGGGGTTTCTTGATCTAAGGAGATAGAGTAGCATCAATATTTCTAGAAGGAGTTCGTAATAAGAAGAACTTGTCTAAAGAGGAAGAAGAAGTTCATAATTTGAAGAACTTATTCAACCTTTTTTGTTTGACTCTATCGCAGAAGGAGATATAGTAGCATCGTCATTTCCAGACAGGAGTTCATAATCTGAATAACTCATCTGAAGAGAAAGAAGAAGTTCATAATCTGAAGAACTTATTCAACCTTTTTGCTTGACTCTATCGTAGAAGGAGATAGAGCAGCATAATATTTCTAGAATGAGTTCGAAATAAGAACTCATATGAAGAGGAAGAAAAAGTTCATAATCTGAAGAACGTATTCAACCTTTTGCTTGACTCTATCACAGAAGGAGATAGAGCAGCATCAACATTTCCAGAAGGAGTTCGTAATAAGAAGAACTCGTCTAAAGAGGAAGAAGGAGTTCATAATCTGAAGAACTTATTCAACCTTTTGCTTAACTCTATCGCAGAAGGAGATAGAGCAGCATCAACGTTTCTAGAAGGAGTTCATAATAAGAAGAACTCATCCGATGAAGAAGAAGAAGTTCATAATAAGAAGAACTTGTTCAACATTTTCATCTTAATCAAGAAAAGTCAATTGGACAAAAACTTATTATTTTTTCGTCTTTGCTATATTATTGTTAACACAATAATGAGCAAAGAGGGGCAGCTGTAAACACCAAGTTTTTGTCCCAATTATTATTATTGTTGTTGTTATTATTATAAAAATAATAAAAATTAAAATTAATTTTACAGGCCCAGTTACTGAAGTCCAACAGCATATCCAGAACCCGGAGGCCCAGATCCTGACCCAACACCCATCTAGGCTTTTCAGCATCTATCTCTAGCTGCCAGCTCTTCACAGCCGTTGGATCTGGAGAGATCCAACGGTCTATATCTCTCCCAACAGAAACCCTATGGTGATTTCGGCGCCGCCTCTATCATCCAACTGCCCCGCGGCTTTTACTCCACTGCTCCGCCGTTATGTTCCCCATTCATTTGCTTCCACGACACCGAAGCTTCCAGAAGATCTACACCATCCGCTCATGTTACATACCTTTGGTGACTCACCGAGGGACCATCGAACCGAAGGCAGCTTCATGGTGGCCTATAAAAGGCCACCGAACCAACAAAGACAAAGGGGAGGAGAACACCGAATAGAAAGGGAAATATAGAAAATAATCCACAGCAGCCAAAAAAAACCGAAATGAAGAAAGGAGAAAATACTTACTCGATCATCGAAGCCTCCACGAGCCACCGAAGAACCAAAACGACGAAGGTAATAATCGTAGATCTACGACGTTTGGTAATGTTTTAGGCTAAAATAACCTTAGATTGGACTTTAGGATAAACGGGGCTTTATTTTGGGGTAAGATTATAATTTTCGGCCACCATGGGTGGTGGCCGACGGTGGCGATCGGCGTCGGAGAACGGCAACGGCGGTGGTCGGAATTCCCTCCGATGAGGGGATTCTAGAGAGAGGGGAGAGAGAATTTGAATTTCTCTCTCATAGAGAAGAGAGAAGTGAAATGGAAGAAATTAAGAGATGAAGGCCATTTTCGGCCATTTAAGGGTATTTATACCCAATATGAAACGACGCCGTTTCATGGGTAGAACTGTGCATTTTGGGTAAAGGGATAAACTCCGTCTGTAGTGCTTTGAATTTGTAATCTTTACGTTTTAGTCACTACAATTAATTTTTATATGTTTTAATTTGGTATTCTAATTTTATTTTATTATATTTTAGTCATTACCCATTTGTTTAAATATTTAGGGTAAAATTCTAGATTTAGTCCCTTATATGTTACTTATTTTTATTTAAATTCTGATTAAATATTTATAGTTAAATTACATTAATAATAACTATATTTTATAGTATTTATATTTAGCACTATTATTTTACATATTTTATATTTTAATCTTATAATTTTAATTTTCTTTATTTTGGTCTTTATTTTATTTTATTTATTTTTATTATTACACCTTTAATTTTAATATTTTTAATTTAGTACTTTAATAATTTTATTTCAATATTTTTAATTTAATATGTTATTTTTTATCCATTATAATTAATTATGAGTTCAATTAGTGATTTTAGTCAGTTTAAGTCGTTTAATTAGGTGATTTTAGTTTTCATATAATTAGATTATTAAAATATCAATAGTAAAAACACTTGTAAATTATATGAACTCATTTAGTTTTATATTAATATAAGTAGATATATTTTAATATATATGTTCTGTCATATATAGAAGATGATAAACTATTTTTTTAACTTTGTTATCACATTAATCAATGAATTTGTTATCTAGTTAATGAACTTGAAATTGATATAAAGCTAACATAATTTGTTACCTAACGGAAGAAAAGAAAAACATTAATAATTGCATGTTGTCAAATTTTGTTCGCACATTTTCTCATACACTGTTATTAGTTGGAATCACAACCTTTGAATTATTTTTTATAGTTTTAATAAAACTAATAATTAATTTGTATGTGTTTAGTAAATTATTACTTGTAAGAAATTATTTTTTTAAATTCAATTCAAAAACCCTAACCTTCGTAATTCCTAAACTTTTATTTTTGTAGTTTCTACATAAATTGTGTGCTAATGTACTCATTAAATTATTTTTTTAATGTTTTATGTTAATTAATTTGATTGATTTTATAAATTAATTAAAGAATAATATTTATTTATTTTTAAATATTAAGAAAGGATTGTCTTAAAGTAACTAGATGCCCTATTCTGATATTTTAAAATAAATAAATATATCCTACTTATAAAATCTAAAAAGCATATTTATTTTATTTTTAATTATATTTATTATTTTAATATTAAATTATTATAATTTTCTTTAAATAAAATTATACGATTGAATCTAGAATAAAAGAATCATAAATTAAATTTATATTCGATTTCATAAATTTCCATTAATAGAGACAATTTATAATCAATGGGTACTAATTTTGAGTGTTGTGGGGGGTGCTAATCCTTCCCGAAACGTAACCGACCACGAATCCCTTTTTATTACTAAAAAGAATGAATTTTTGGTTATACGCAGACTGATTTATCTTTTAAATAGTATTTTCTTAAAAACTCATTTAAAAGATGATTTTTAGTTTTTCGACCTACCTAATCCAAAATGTTCGATGGCAACTCCAAAACATTTCATTAAAACCATTTATTTATTCATATTTTCTTTCCCACCAAGAAACATTCGTGTCTGGGCGAAAACCAATTATGACACATATATATATTTTTTCTAATAATATTTAATAGCCAAAAATAAATATATTAAATAATAATCAACGATACCTTTAAATATATATAAATATATTTAACTATAGAGTAAGTAAGAACAGGTTTACCTATTAACACCTATATATATATTGAATATATTTATAAATACAATTAAAATAATAGTAATAACAATAATAAACTTAACCAAAATAATAATAAAATACAATAAGAAAAATTCGGACAAAAATCGGTGTCTACACCTAATTATTCAAATAAGGAGGAAAAATAACACTAACGAGAAAATTAACAATATTAACATACCACAAAATTGACACGGCAAGTAATAGTTTCTCATAAGAAAATTCTTCCTTAATATTTATTTCATCATCACATTCAACCTTATTCTCTAGCCTAGAATATGATTAGCAACTTGATTTTTTGTTCCTTATCTATGCTCAACCTTCAGGTAAAATTATTGTAAGAGAAGTATCCACATAATAAATCTAGGTTTTGTATACTTTTTAGTCACTATGTACTTAATAGCTTAGTGATAAGTGAGTACAATGAATTTAGTATCTATCAAGTATGCTCTAAACTTATCAAAAGCAACCACAATAGTTCAGTAGTTGTGTAGTTAGTTTGTGCATCATTTAAAGTGTGACTAGTATAGTAAATAACATAAAAGATTTTACCTCGACGCTGCCCAAGTACTGCTCCCACCACCTATTCACTCACGTTACACATATGCTCAAATGGTGAGTTCCAATATGGAGGAACAAAAATGGGTGCTAAGATAAGTCTATCCTCTAATTCTTTGAATGCCCTTAGCAGTTATAATAAAAAAAAGTTGGTTTTCTTGTAGTAATATGCTTGGTGCCTTGGAGATCTTTGAAAAGTCCTTTATAAATTTCCTATAGAAGATTTCATTTCCTAGGAAGCTTTGAATACCCTTCACTATGGTAGGGAGAGGTATTTTCTCAATCACCTCAATCTTTGCTTTATCCACCTCAATATATTTTTTTTTATTTTGTTCCCTAGAACAGTCCCTTCAGCCACCATGAAGTGTCACTTCTTCCAATTCAACACTAAGTCTACTTCTTCACATCTCTTTAACACTTTGCTAAATTGCTAAGTCATGAGTCGAAGTCATCTCCTGAGACTGAAAAGTTGTCCATGAAGATCTCTAAACTCTCTTCAATCATGTCTGAAAGAATAGCTAACATACACCTTTGGAACGTGGCAGGAGCGTTGCAAAGTTCAAATGGCATCCTCCTAAAGGTGTAGGTACCATAAGGGCATGTGAAGGTGGTATTCTCTTTGTCCTCCGAGTGCTATAGTAATCTGGTTGTATCCTGAATATCCATCGAGGAAACAATAAAAATATTTTCCCTCTTATCAATCCAATATTTGATCGATAAAATGAGTGAAACATGGTTCTTCTTCTTGTTGAGCTTCCTATAATCCATGAAAATTCTGCACCCCTTGATGATTCATGTAGGTAAGAGTTTGTTGTCATTGTTTCTCACTACGGTTACACTTTGTTTCTTGGAAACGCGTTGCACTGTGCTGACCCGTGAACAATAAAAGATCGAGTAAATTGTGCCAACATCTAGCCATTTAATAATTTCTTTTGTCACCATCCTCTTCATGACTGGATTTAGCTTTTTTTGGGGGTTCAATAGAATTATTCTAACATTTATCAAGCATATTTTTTTGCGTGCAAAGATTAGGGAAAAGACCATTGAAATCATTCATAATCCAACCTAAAGTTTTCTTATGTTGAGGTAAAACAAGTATCAAGCTACTTTCTTATTGAGGCTTAAGGCTAGCAGAGATAACCACAGGGAAAGTCTTATCGCAACCCAAATAAACATATTTAAGGTGTGAAGGAAAAGGCATTAGTTCTAAAGTGGGTGGGTGCTCAAGTGAGGGTATGGGAGGAATAGATTCAGTAAAATACACGTACTTGGTCTACCTTTGAGTAAGCTAGATTTTTGCACCTCCTTTGGAAATTCCTCGAGCTCCACATTGTTTTCATACATGGGTGTCAAGCTTACTCAAATGGTATGGATAAAGTCAAGCTTAATTCATGTGCCTTAAGAGTGTTTATATGGTCGGCTGGCAAGGTGCAAGTCAAAAGTAAAATTCATTTTAAACCAAATACCAATTACCCAAAAATAATATAATCATTTCCAATATATAAATGTCCATTTATATTTTTAACCTCGACCCAAATTCACATTTAACCCAACTCAAAATACAACACCAAGACTTAAAACCAATAGACCCATACATTAAAAAATCAAGCAAGGCCTACATGTAATACACAACACCTAACCCATTTGCAAATTTCCAAAGCCAAATAACCAATAGTCCAACAGAGGTCTAATTGGCCCAAATGTCTTATGTTTTTGAAGAACACTAGCTAGGGCTTCCATGTCACTGTTGTCGCCTCCAACTGCCAGTTCCCACGTGAGCAGAACCCATCCTGACCATTGGTCCCAAACAGGGGCCCCATACCTCATCAACAACAACCAGCTTGGCACAGTGGTTCCCCAGTAGCCTTCACATGAAAATTCACCTAGCATCGTTGGTCCTTTTCTCAAGTTGCCCTTCACAGTGGTCCCCTTCACCAAACAACAAGCCACGTAAACCATTGGCCCACTCCAACCAACCTCTAAAATGGCCATGATGGATTCTAGATCAAGCGGGATGTTTAAAGTACGACAGTTTAATATACGATTATGAAAATACGTTACTGGGATTGTTAATATTTTTTAACATTTCCGATAAAACGCTACCTAAAATATTATTTTCTCTACTGAAAATGTTAATATTGGGCGTTACTTAAAATGTTTAACATTTCCGATAAAGCACTACTTAAAACATTATTTTTCTACCGAAAATGTTAATATTAGATGCTACTTAAATGTTATTTTTTTCTACTAGAAATAAAGTAGAGAAATTAACATTTCTAATAAAAAAATAATGTTTTAGGTAGTATTTTACCGTAAATGTTAAAAAAAATATAAACCTTTTTTTGTAGGACATTTCCTTAACTGTATATTAAGTGTGAAACTATCGGATCAAAAGGTATCATCCATCATATGCAAAGCAACAAAAAAAAAGGAGAATGTAATTTTTTCCCCGATTCGAATCAACCAAAAAATATCAAGCATTTAGAGGTATTACTTTTTCTTTGATATTTCCATTTTCATTCAAAAAAAAAAACATAGAGTAGAAAAGAGGGGGAAAGGGTTTACCTGGTTTGTCTTAGTCTCCGTTAGAGTTTAGGGCCGTTGCGTTAGAGTGTCGAAAGATTGAGAGTCTTTGGCCTTTTTTATGACATGGATTGTCTTGAATTTTGGTCTCATTTAGGGTTTAAAGTATAAGAGTCTCAATTTATTTAGGGTTAGTCTCTCAATTTACCCGACCATTGCTAGTGATGGTTAAAAAAGGAAAGTAACATCGATTTACGACTGGCTTACGGCGGTTTTGGGAATGGAGAGGTCTCGTTCGAAGGAGAAATAGAGAGGTGAGAAGAGAACAAGAGGCTTTGGGTTCTATCTGGGTAGTTTAGGCTCATTTGGTCGTCGTCAAGGGTGGCCTGAGAGAAAAAAGGCCATCGAAATACGGTGGCTGAACTTGGTTTCTAGCTTGTTAGTAGTGGCAACAACGAATGGGGAGAGGGTTGGAAGAAAATTACATAGGTTGGTTTTTTTTTTTTCTAGAACTAAGGTTTCAACTGAAAAAGAAAAAAAAGGTTGATTAGACAATAAAAGTTTAGGGTAAATTTCACCTCAGATTCTCCATACTTAAGCGTGTATTTATAGTTTGATTACGTATCCCCTCATTTTTTTATTTCTTCGAATTTGATGCTTTATGTTTTACTTTATTTTATTGTAGTCACTAATATCATTGTTTTTTAATTCGAATTGTTCACTTTTTTTATAATTTGCAATTTAGTCTTCTTATTTACTTTAATTATTTTCATTTTATGTTGATAATTTCATTCCTTTAATTCAGTCCTTGTTAGATTACTTGAATTTTAGGCTTATTCCTTAAATTTAGGTTTCTTTAGGTTTAGTCTCTAAACTTTTTTATTAGGTTAATATTTTATTTGACTCTCAAATTAATGTCAGAGGTTCCATTTCGATTATTGGATTAAATAATTTATCACAATTAATTAGGATTAATATTAGAGCCTACATTTTAGGGTTTAGTCCTCTATGTCCTTTAAATTTCATAATTTGACACCCTAAGTTAGAGGAAAGCCATAATTAACTTGCTTAGCATAATTAGGCTTAGTAATTGATTGTTTGATTGCATGACTCGATTTAAAAAAGGAACGCTTATTTATTTGGGGTTTAATAATGTGTCTTTTGCATTATGCCAGGGGGTGACCACTGTTGATTTCCAAAGTAAATCAACATATATTTTTTTAAAAAAAACTTGCATCATGATTTCTAAATCATCGATGCAATTTTTGTTTATTGGGATCGATAGCGAAGCTTCCGCTTGTGCCCGAGGGTGGTCGTTATTGGTATTGCTAAATCAAAATCCTTTGAAATATTTGTATACATAATGAATTTTAAATTAAGTAAAACTTCAAAACCAAAATTTCAAAATTTAAAATATAGGGTAATCAACTAGGTACCAATTATTGGGCTCTGTGGGGGTGTTATTCTTTCCCCACGCGTAACTGACTCTCAAACCTGATTTTTTGATTTCGCAAACCAAAACTGTGTATTTTTACTAAAATAAAATAAATGACCCAATTTCTCACCTTTAAAATGGTTGGTGGTGACTCTTATCTTTTCATCAAAACCTTTCAAAAAGACCAATCTTCGTAATTAGTCGATTTTCCCCCCACAAACGGAAGATTGAGACAACTTGGTAACTCTGCTAGGGACATTTTGTTTTCTAAAATAAAAAAAGAGTGTATGATGCACCTAACTTGATATCACATGATGAACACATGTTGTATGATGCACATGACAACCTCCGTACTTGCACATGACCTCCTTTGAAAGCTTATGACTTCCCACACCAAGGGTAAGGATGGTTTGACCATAGGATGAATGATAAACACATGGTATATGATTGGGACTAAGGTGAGTGTATAAATATCTAGTTAGGTGACACCCTAGCTACTCAACTACCACCTCACCTACTCTGCAGCTTCCTTTAGTCACGAGCTTAGCTACTTGGTCCTCAAGTACTCTCTAACTAGATTCATCTTCTTTATCTATCTTTGAATCTATATTAAGATCCTTTAAGCTAGGTGAGATAGCATTTTTTCCCATGAGCTAATATGAGCTGTCATTGCTTGCTTTAGCATCCAATACGCCTAAGTAAAGCATAAAAACAATCAATACGATAAGTAATAATCTAGAAAAACAAGGCATACATTCTACACGCATATGTAAAGAATGCAAATGATATGAATACTTAGTTAACCAATGTGTAACATAACTTAGGTATGAAATAAGCTAAGTAGAGTTGTGGTAACATATAATGTGCTATGCAAAGTACATGATATGCATGCTGTAAGGACTATGGCATAAAATGACTAATTCTAGCATAAGATGCATATAATAAGATATGTATATGGTATATAAATGCATGAAATGCATGATATAAAGTATAGGATATGAAATAATCAAATCTAACCTAGTATAAGGAATATAAATGACATTATAATGCATGATGAACATAACATAGTAATCATGGCATAAGGTATGATGAATAATATATAATGTAATCATATAATGTAAAACAACTGTAATGATGCGAGAGGTAAGTAAATGCTCCCTTGTCTTTCATCCTTGTAACACAAGATGAAACAAAGACAAATAGTAACTAGTGTATAAGTAGGATCACATCATCGTATTGGAACGTATTAAAAAACATGTTACCGTTTTAGGTTATGAACAATGACAAAATTTTGATCTTGAATTTATTTAAATATCATCTGCATTAAAAGCTCTTTAAATAATAAAGGTTATATATCTTTATAAAGTGACAAGATTGAACCCTCACAATCTAGAAGATACACCCAAATATCATACCCTTCTCTAAAATGGACCAAGATTTCATTCTCCACTCATGAAGAGACAATTAAAGGGCTAGACATTTAGGCATGTATTGGAGTGAACAAAATAGGGTATATCTTCCGTATGATATTGCAAAGCTGATTAGATCATGCTTATGTTGAGGACATTCAATGATGATCATAATCTTCACAAATGAAATAGTCGAGTAGAGGAATTTTTTTAGGTCAGTTACTCGGGAATTGAACTCTAAAGATAAATTTTCTTAATTCTCAATGACACCTATAGTATAATATGTTATTCTCGATAAGATTAAGAAATTGAATGCTTATACCCAAAAAGTTGATGAAGTATCTTTATAAGTGTAATAAAGATGAGTTGTTCCGCTAAAGCAATTAGTTGTAAAGATAACTAGAAAGCCCTAGCTTTATGAATAGGTTATACTTAAACCATGACATTAATTAGATTTTTGGTAATTCAGAGTTTGCTCCATTGTGGTTGTCAAGTCAAAGACTGTGATGGGATAAAACCCTCAGTAACGCCTGAATAAGGGCATATGATTAAATATGATAAATTTCAAGGAATAAAGGCAATAATGCCTAAGGTCTGAACTAATAAGGAGTTTCAGTGAGGATATACTAAGAGAGTTGAGAAACACTTGTTATAGTTAACTTCACACAAGCACTCAAGAATGTTTTTTAGATTAACATTTCTACATTACCTATGCTTAAGGAGTCTATGAAGCTTGAACAAATGGAAGATTTCAGAGAATTGAAATAAAAGTGTTTTAAAAGGTGTATCAATTGATTATTCTAGTTGCATCATTTTTTTTGCATCTGATTAGAATGCCAAGTCAAGAAAGAGTGGCATATCAATATGTTCACATGGACAAAAAAAATAACTAAATGAATAAAATTTTAGAAAATTTAGAATGTTAAGCTGAAACCAACCAATCAATCCTGACACTTGTCAAAGGGTTATAACTTTGAAAATTTAAAGAACAATTAATTCTTTTGATATTAAGTGAACTCAAGTTTTGTGATTTTCTTCAATTGTGAGCCTAAAAAGGGGAATTATTTTGTTTCACTAATAAAATTTTCAAAAGAAGAAAATATTTTCAATTAAGATAATTTCTTTGGAATGATATCTTAGAAATGTCTCTCATACTTAGAAGCTCAGAAATAGAAATTGGGGACAAAGGAATTCAATGCTAAAGGGTAATAATGTTTGGAGTAAGAGGAAAAATTTGTCACGAGATGAAGACAAAACAAAGATAAAGACTCAACAAAGAGAATGAAGCAAAGATTTACAAGACAATGGAGCTCGTAATATTAAAATGACATCATACATGCATACTTAGGCATTTGTAAAAATAGGAAAACACTCGTTCATTTTTTTATCAAGTTTTGAATGTCTAAGAGGAATTCAAAACGTCAAAAAAGATTTCATTTCACAATTTCTTGCAAAAGAAGAGGATTTCAGCAGTGATTCAGTCCTCATTTTTACATTGAAAGAAGATGATCTCAGCAAAGAATTAAGGACCATCGTGTGATTACCTTTGGTTACTTTAAATACATATTAATGCCATTTGATAATATTTTGCAAGTTTAAAATTATTCAAAAAGAAGATAGACCATTCACGTCCAATAGGAAGGGTTCATAATGAGAAGAAATCGTTCAATGAGGGAGAAAAAGTTCATAATGAGAAGAACTTATTCAAACTTGGCTCGTCCATCACAGAAGGAGGTGATCAATATTTCTAATGGAATGGTTCAAAATGAGAAGAACTTGTATGATGAGGGAGAATAAGTTCATAATGAGAAGAATTTGTTCATCCTTAGCTCATCCATCATAGAATGAGGTGGATCAGCATTTCCAGTGGAAGGGTTCATATTGAGAAGAACTTATCTGATGAGGGGGAAGAAGTTCATAATGAGAAGAATTTGTTTAACCTTGACTCATCCATTACATAAGGAGGATGACATTCATCATCCTTTTTACTCGATTTCATCACAAAAGGAGATGGATCAACATCACCTTTTTGCTCAATTTCATCACATAAAGAGTTGGATCAACATTACCCTTTTGCTTGATTTCATCACATAAGGAGATGAATCAACATAGATATTTCATTAGAGTCTATCATAGAAGGAGGTGAATCAATACAATTAGAGGAAGAAAAAACTCATACAAGAGAGTTTTTTTGACTTCAATAAAAAATTTCGAAAAGAATATGCAGTTCATATTGGAGAACTCGCACAATCTTTCGAGAAGAAATGAGTGAAGCCTTTCGATTTCCTCATGTATAGAAGTGAATCATTCAAATACAATTAGGCCTTTTCAACCAGAATTATCAATTTCATCTTCAAATTCAACATCTTCAGGTAAAAGACCAAATTTTATTGCACTTGAGACAATTTTCCTTGAAATAAAATTTTGTCTCACTTGGGACAGTTTTCCCTTGAAATAAAAAATTTGAGATTTCTTCACTAGAAACAAAATATTTTATATAACTTGAGATTATTTTTCCTAAAACATATTTCATCTTACATGAGATTGTTTTTCTTAGAACAAATTTAATCTCACTGGAGATTGTTTCCCTTGAAACCAAATTTTATCTCACTTGAGGTAGTTTCCCTTGAAACATAAACTTACAGATTGTTTCTCTTGAAACAAATATTTTTCTTTGCACTGGATAATTTTTAGAGTTCTTCATGATATCACTTCCTTTGAAAATCGATTTCTATCTCTCTTGAGATAAAAAATCATTTTCAGTCTCACATGAAGCAATATCATGTCAAAAAAATAAAATAAATAAATAATAGATATAAATATTCAGGCGTACTAACATAAAATTTTTTCTTTTGCAGGTCCAAGTATATGAGATTGGGGCAAACTGATCAAGAATGTATTCAGAGTCAATGGGGAAATCATCTGATAAAAAATATATAAGAACAAATAAATAGAAGATTAAGAAAGGATGATGGGATTAAAAAAATGGAGTTACAAACAAATCAGACAAAATTAGGCCATTATTCGTCTTTGCTATGTTTTTGTTTCACAATAACAAGCAAAGAGGGGCAACTGTCATACCTTAATTTTCTATATGTTTTAAATTAAGTGGAGGGCTGATAACTTTCTAAAAGAGTTAATATTTAAGGCCTTTTTACTTAGGTTTGTGTTTGCACTTTAGCATATTAAGATCATATTTAGAGATTTTTAGTTAATTTTGCATTATATGTGTTGCTAGAAGTGAGTTGGTAAGTATTGGAATAATTAAGATATTTTACCATGATATTGTTACCCTAATGATATGACGTGTGATGTTGCAGTTGTTGCTATACGTTGATATGAGGTAGGAATGATGGGTCATTGTTGTAGCAATCGATGTGGCAGAAAGCTGTTGATATCTGGACAAAATCCTATTACGGAAAGAATTGAAAAGTAGAAAAAAAGTCTTATTGTAAAAGGAGTCTCCATTTAATGCGAACTTAAATTCTAATTTTTAGGGTTTTTAATTATTATATAAAGGAGGTGACTACATTTAATTAAAGGGAGAGCTTTTTAAAGTTTTATTTTATTCTTTTTTTCTCCACTTTCAATCATGTCTGTTTATGCAATTTGGGGTAGACCAACAACTGGACGTGAAGGCAAAGTCACAAAACTTAGAGGTGGTGTTTAGTGATCGGTGAGGGCATCAATGTTAGTAACAATAAAATAAATCCGAGAGGAGATTTTTATTTTTGTTTAGTTGAAATACTCTTTAATTTGTGTGAGATTTGTTAAACCTTGGATGCTTATGTTTTTAAATATATTTTATGAGTTTTATGTTAATTAATTTTGTTCATTGATTCGATTGGTGTTTTCTCGATTTTATTAAGGCTTTTAGTATAGAGTTGTATAATGGCACAATCTATTGCATTGGGAGGTGAGTGACATTGTGTGAGCACTACATTGAAAGGTGAGTGCCATTGTTGGCGCATCAGTGATTGCAAGAGGAATGTTTCAGTGTAGAGAGATCTAGTTGAGTTATTATTGTAGCATACTTGGTAAATTGGCATAAGTGGGTATAGAGATAAAGATTTTTATGATTTTATGGGTGGAGCCATCAAGAGAGGAAAACCTATTGAATTAATGCTAGATATATCGATCTTATTGTTATAACATTGCTAATTGCATGATAGAGTTTAGCAATACCTTAATCTTTAGCTTAAAATGATCCATTGCTTTCATTGTCACTTTTTTGATTCCCTTCATCCCTTCATATTTTTATTCACATATTTTTTTAACTATTATATATTTTTTTATTATTTTTTTCTCAACATCACATACACAGTTCAATTATTTTATTTACTTAATACTATGACAATTCTTTGAGTAATACAAGTCTTTGTGGATACAATACTTGATGCATTAATTTTCATTCACTTTATTACTTGATACGATAGTGTATGCTTGCATTTTTTCTATTAGATTATTCCAAGAATCAAGTTTTTGATATCGTTTCCGGGGACTAGTTCCATTACTTTTTATTTTTTTCATTTTACTAACATCGTTTTAATTTTTCTTTTGTAGGTATATTTTAATAGGTTGTTGTTGAATCATAACTCAAAGAAATGACTAATGGAGGGAGTTTAACATCAACAAGAGTAATTAAGACATAATGTTGAATTCATTCATCATTTTCAAAATATTCTGATGTTTTTAGCTTCCCATAACATTGATGACAGAAATAGGCCAATCCGAGAATATGTTGTGCCCACATTGGATGACTTAAATCTTGGCATTTTTTGACCAACCATTCATGAAACCCACTTTGAATTAAAGCTAGTGATATTTCAAAAACTTTAATAAATGGGGCAATATAGTGTGATACACATGGAGGACCCTAGAGCTGTAACACCCTCTACACAACTTAGTCGAAAAATCAAGTTGAAGGTGTAATCAAAGATCAAAACCATATATTAAATAAGTATTTCTAAATATTCAATGATACATACAAATCCCACTGCCAATCATGAATTAGAAGCCCCTATTGAGCAATTTCTCTTGTATCTTCTAAATTAAAACCAAAATCATATATTTTTCATAGCATTAAGGACTAATATGTAATTACTTCACAATCAAAAGACAATATTGAAACTTTTATAAATTTAAGCATCTAAGTGTAAATAAATATAAAATAATAAACATTAAGGACTAGACTATAATTATTTTACAATTAAATGACCAAACTAAAAAAAAAATTATATGGGACTACAATGAACTTTTATAAATTTAATGATCTAAGTGTAAAAAGAAACAATACATTCCAATAAGACTTCTAGCTTCTATACAAAAATAAGATTTCCAATCTAGAATCTGGTTTCCATAAAAATATAAAGGTTGTAAACTATAATTTGGTTTCTATAAGAAAAGATCAGGTTGTAACTAAAAGGAATCATGTTTCTATACAACAATTTAGGTTACAACTAAAAACATGTTTCTACATTGATAAATTAGGTTGCAACTTAAAAAAAGAATCAAGTTTCTATACACAAGTTTCTATATTGATAAATCAGGTTGCCACTTAAAAACAAATCAATTTTCTAAATGACTTACTCTTGTTAAATACAAATTAATTATTCGATAACTTACATTTATCAACCAACATACAATAACATACATACTTCATCCTCATAACAATTTCATGCTAACATGGATATGCCAATTACCTTATAGAATACACAACAAAACATATGCCACTGTCTAGTAGTTTAAACGCAAAAAAAAAAAAAAGGTTTACTTTGGAAGTGACTTACAACATCCTAAATACAATCAACGACCTATCGAACTTATTTGCTGGAATGGTGAAACAAAGAAAATGTAAGCATATATAGCTGAATGAGGTATTTAACATAATATAAATAAAATGAACATAACATATTAGGTTGCCCTTAATATTCTTGATGGAAAAAACACAATGAACTGATCATAACAAGTAAATTTCATCTCAAGGACAAATAACATAATTCATCATACATGATTTTCATGACAATAATTTGTATCATAGCATTAACTTCCATGATAGAAACCTATATAATAAACCCAATGATAGCTTAGGTTACAGATAAACCATAATCATATCATAGATGAACTTTCTTTTCATCGTAACGTAATCGTATTAGTTCATTAACTTAGCCGATTGACTTTCATAGTAAAATTTATATCATATAGAGTCATTATTTAGCCCATTGGATTGTAATTAACTATGGATACGTGAATCACCAACCAAACTGTTTCCAAATAACAGAGAATGATCTATCCCTCCAAATTATCGTCATTGACCAATAATCACGACATCCTTCCTGATGTCGCAATATAAGGATCATAATCCATGAATCGTAATCTAACCCTATCATGAACTTAAATGGAATCTATGGCATGCCAATTGTATCCAAACTAACTTAACATTCAAGGGCATATTCATTTAGACTTATCACATAATAATTGCGTACCAAGTAAGATATTTGAGCCTTAGGTTCTTATCATTCACATAGTTTCTTATCTTGGCGACCAAGTAACATAGTTGAGACTTAACTCTTACTATTTACATAGTTTTTGTTCATGGATTCATAACACAATTTGTCTTATTTTCAAAGAACATATCATAACATATATGTACACCACCAAAACTAATGCATATTATGATATTTTCATTCTTTCAACTAACATAGCATTTAAGGTTCACACTATGCATGCTTGCATAGTAACATCATGAACCCATGACATATTTTATTTTCTTCCACACATGAAATTTATTTATTTCATGAATTCATATCACACACCTCAAAGTCACATGTTCATGAAACGTAATATAAAGTAAATAAGCCTACCAACTTACCAAACTTATTTTGATATTCACTTTGTGATTCAATATCTAAGTGAGCTCAAAACACATTGACTGAATTTGTTAAAATATCAAATCAGAATTACACTGAGTCATTCAAACACTCAACAAAACTCACCGCATACTCCATACATCTTTACAAATCTTGAGGCTTGGTTCTATCATTCGATTAGGAGTTTTCTAAGTTTATTCCATACCAAGCAAATATGTACATGGATTTCAAAATTAGTTTCTAATTTGCAAGGAATTTATCTTAGGAAACTTTGAATGTTTGAAGGATATTTATTAATGGAGGAAAGAAGCTTCTTAAAGATGAGAGAAACAAATATTTTTTTCTCTTTCCAAGTGGTTTTCATGTGAATGGCCCCAAAAATATCATAAAAGGTCTTTTTTATTTCATAAAAAAATGTATAGCTAAAACAATATCATTTGATGATACCTAGTTGAATCATAAACTAAAAAATGTATAGTTAAAAAATTTCACAAAGCGATTTTGGGCTAGAAGTATCGATACTCGTACAATGGGGATCAATACTATAGATTATGTATTGATACTAGTATTGTGGTGTCGATACCAAGTTAACTTAGCATATTCTAGTAGCCATTTTTTTATCGGTACTCATGGGAGTATCGATACCGAAGGTAAAGTATCGATACTCCCCAATAGGGGTATCAATACATAGGCATTTTTCAAAATATCAAATCCAAATTTGGTATCACCACTCAGGAAAGTATCGATACTTAAACTAGAGTACCGATACTAGCCCTTGCTATCAGCCTTCAATAAGTCAGTAGTATCGATACCCAAAGGTCAGTATCGATACTGCATGGATTAGTATAAGTACCCACGAATAGTTTTTAGTAAGAAACCTAAGGGTTTAAGGGACCCAATAATACCAAAATGCCATGAAATAAAACTACAAGTGAGAACAATAATAAACTCAGAACAACTAGGATGACATAAAACTAACCTTGTTTGATGCTTAGGAAATAATCATGAAACCCAAGTTACTTTAGTAGAATGTGATCGTTCAGTTCAGATATATCCTATTCAGTGCCAAGATACTTCAGCTACCAGTTGGGCGCATATGCCTCAAGACTCGACGTTGTAAGTTGGCCGAGTGTATATTTCTGATGTAGTTTTGGATCTCATCCTAGATACACGTGGTTATTTTAGGAAGCATAGAGGGGTGTATGCTTTGAGATGTAGAACCCTCAACCATAACATGATGCCTACTTCGACATGTCATATCATCATTTCCTTACATCTTCATATCTATACCAGTAGCATGCTCATTTGGTGAATGAATGTAGTATAGTACATTTATTAGTGTAACACTAAGTTTGTAAGATCAACATTAGGAATGTTTTTTATTGTGCAGGTTATTAGGAGATTGTTCCTGGAGCGTTACCGTGACTAGATATTCCAACTCAATAGAGACTTCAGAGTACGTCTTTATCTATTTTAGAAGACATGTACTATTGTAGACCCTTTTGTATTCAGTTGTAACTCTATTTTGATTTAAACTCAGTGTACTTGTTTTGGATGATTTGGGAGCTCCCTCGTATTGTAAATACATATTTATTATGTTTTTATTTTACATCACTTTTAATGGTTATTTTATAATGTTTATAATCATTTTAAAAGAAAACTTTTGGGTTAGCCACTTTAGTGGTCCCATGTAACATTGTAATTCATCGATCTTCAGGTCGGAATGGATTAGGATGTTACAAATGCCCAATCCATTGCATCGATAGCTTAGTAGTATTGTGTGAACACTGCATTGAGAGGCAAGTGCCATTGTTGGAGCATAAATGATTGCGAGAGCAACATTTTAGTGTATAGAGATCTAGCTGACCAATTGTTGTATCATACTTGGTAAATTTGAATAAGTGGGTATAGAGATATAGAAATGCTGTGAGTTTCTAGGTGGAGCCATCAAGAGAGGAAAACCTGCTAAGTTAATGCTCGATACATCAATCCTATTGTTGTGACATTGTTAATTGCCTGATTGAGTTTAACAATACCTTAATATTTAGCTTGAATCGATCCATTACTTTCATTGCCAATGTTGTGTTTCCTTTCATCCCTTAATTCTTTATTCACATAATTATTTTAGATATTATATTTTTATTACTTTTTTTTCACAACATCACATAAAAAATTCTGTTATTTTACTTACTTAATACTGTGAAAAGTCTTTGAGCAATACTAGTCTCTGAGGTAACGATACTCGATGCGTTAATTTGCTTCCACTTTATTACTTGATACGTTAGTGTATGCTTGCAATTTTACTGTCACATTATTGGAAGCATCAAGGGGAAGAGGTGATTAATTGTGTGAATATTCAAATACATGTGTCGAGCTGACTCGAATGTCCATTTACAATAAATAAATAAACATTCCCAATAAATAAATGTCCATTTACAATTTTAACCTTAACCAAATTCACATTTAAACCAAGTCCAATTACAACACCAAGACTTAAAACCAATAGACCCATACATTAAAATATCGAACCTGGCCTACATGTAATTCACAATCCCTAACCCATTTATGCCCAAAGCCCAAACAACCATCAGTCCAATAGAGGCCTAATTGGCCTAAATGTCTTATGTTTGTGAAGAATCCTAGCTAAGGCTTCCATGTCACTTCCGTTGCCTCTAGCTGCCAGCTCCTATGTGAGTATACCCCCTCGTGATCATAGGTTCCAAACAAGGGTCCCATACCTTATCAACAACAATCACCTCATAAGAGTGGTCCCGCAGCAACCTTCACACATGAAATTCACATAGCAACGTTGGTTCCTGTCGCAGTCGCCCTTCATAGTGGTCTCCTTCACCAAACATCAAGCCACGTAAATGGGAAGTCACGTAAACCATCGATCAAGCGATATCATTCATCACATGCAAAGAAACAAAAAAAAGGAGTATATTTTTCTCTATCATTTTTCTTATTGTAATAGGAGCTATAAAACCCAAAAGCAAACAAAATGTAAAGGGATTTGGGTTCCCATTTATTGAGAAAATTGAAACAAAGCATTTTTCCAAAGCTCTCCCTCCATTCAAATAGAAAATAGAAAATAGAAAAAATAAAAAACCTTTATGTAATCTCTTCCGGATTCAAATCAACAATGAAAGAAAAAAAGTGCAAAGCATTTAGATGTATTACTTTTTCATTGAACCTTTCTATTTTCATTCGAAACCAAAAATATAGAATAAAAAAGGGTCTTCTCTGGAGTTTAGGGCTGTCACGTCAGAGCATCGAAAGGTTGAGGGTCTTCAGCCTTTTTTATAGTATGGATTACCTTGATGCTTGGTCTCGTTTAGTGTTTGAAGTACAAGAGTCTTGATTTATTTAGGGTTAGTCTTTTGATTTGCCTAACCACCATTGGTGGTGGTTAGACAGGGAAAGCAACATCGAATTACAATCGACTTACAGTGGTTTTGAGACTGAAAAGATCTCAGTTAGAGGAGAAATAAAGAGGTAAGTAGAGAAAAAAGAGGCTTTGGGTTCTATTGGGGCGATTTAGGCTCATTTGGCCTTCGTTGAAGGTGGTCTGAGAGGAAAAATGCCATCTGAATGTAGTGGCCAAACTTAGCTTCTGGCTTCATCATTAGCAGCAACAACAACGAGTGGGGAGAGGGTTGAGAGAAAGTTACATAGGTTAGGTTTTTTAGAACTAGGGTTTTGAATGAAAAAGAAAAAAAAGTTGATCATATGTTAAAATTTAGGGTAAACTTCTCATTAGGTCCCCCATACTTAAGCGTGTTTTTAAAGTTTGGCCACCAATCCCCTCATTTTTTTATTTTTCATATTTGATGCTTCCTATTTTACCTTTACTTTAGTCACTAATATCATTGTTTTATTAATTCGAATTTTTCACTTTTTTATAATTAGCAATTTAGTCATCTTATTTACTTTATTTTCTTTTGATTTATGTTGGTAATTTAATTTGTTTAATTTATTCCTTGTTAGATTACCTGAATTTTAGGTTTTGTCCTTAAATTTAGGTTTCTTTAGGTTTAGACATTGACATTTTAATTAGGTGAATATTTGATTTGGTCCTCACATTAATGTCAGATGTTCCATTTCGATTATTCGATTCAATAATTTATCATAATTAATTAGGATTGCTATTAGATCCTATATTTTTAGGGTTTAGTTCTCTAAGAGCTTTAAATTTCATAATTTGACACTCTAAGTTAGATGAAAGCCATAATAAACATGCTTAGAATCAGGATTAATAATTGGTTGTTTGATTGCATGACTTGATTTCAAAAAAGGCAATGTTCATTTATTTAGGGGTTAATAGTGTATCTTCCACATTATGCCCGAGGGTGACCACTGTTGATTTCTGAAGTAAATCAACATCCTTTTCAAAAACATGCATCATCGTTTCTAAATCATCAAGGCAATGTTTGTTTACTGAGATCGATAGCAAACCTCCTACTTATGCACGGGGGTGGTCGTTATTGGTCTTGGTAAATCAAAATCCTTTACAAAGTTTGCATGCATAATGGATTTTAACTTCAGTAAAATTTTGAACTCAAAATTTCTAATTTTAAAATATAGGGTAATGGACTTGGTACCAATTCTTTGATGTTGTGGGGGTGCTAATCCTTCCCTAAGCGTAACTATCTCCTGAACCCAATTCCTGATTTCGCAGACTAAAACTTTGTATTTTTTGTAAATAAAATGTTTTATTAAAAATTATATGATTTTAGGTGTTCCTATCGCACCTAAAATTCTTTTGGCGGTGACTCCAATCTTTTCATCAAAACCATTTTCCAAAAAAACCCCATCATTGTAATTGGTAAACTTTTCTCCCTGCGAAGGGCCGGTTGCAAAAATCGTCTTCTTCATTAAGCTTAAAGTAATCTTCAATTTGTAAAATGTTTCTGCAGTAGAATTATATAGTTTCCTCTTCGACCATAGATTCCACATCTTGAAGACATTGACATTCCTCAAAATCATCCATATATATTACGGTGTTAAAGACATTGATGGTTATCCTTTGGTGAACCACTCTCATGGTGAATTCACCAATTTCATATTCAATTAAAATTCTATTAGTGGCTAGAAAATGTTGCCCTAAAATGTTGGGTGCATTCTCATTAGCTTCAGAATCATGAATGAGGAAATTAGCTGGGAATACAAACTTGTCCACCTTCACCAAAACATCTTCAATCCTCCCTTCAAGACGAACATGAGATAGAAATGCTAATTGAAAAATAACTGAGGTAGTATTTGCATTTCCCATTCTTAGTTTCATGAAGACTGATTTAGGCATTAGATTTACGATAGATCCAAGATCACATATGGCTCACCCCACATAATTATCACCCATTGAACATGTAATAATTAAGCTACCAGGATCTTTTAACTTAGGTGGTAGCCTATTAAGTATAGACAAGCACTCTATTTCTGTAGCAATAGTTTCATATTCTCCAACCTTCTTCTTCTTAGCTGTCATAACTGGCTTTTGGTGGAAGATCCAAAATTTTGAAAAATAAAAGGTTTTTATAAAAAGATGGGAGTCCCCACCAATCATTTTTAAGGTGAGATTGGAACACCTAAAATCAGGTATGTTTAATAAAACATTTTACTTTACTTAAAATACCAAGTTTTGGTTTATGAAATAAAAATCAGGTTCGGAAGTCAGTTACTCATAGGGAAGTGTTAATCCCAAAAAAGGTGTATATCATGCATTTTTCCTTGGTTATTGTGTGTTTTGAAGCTTATTTTGTGTATTTGCATCATTCATGCATGTGGTGAAGTTTTCTTGTTGAGCTTAAATTTTTTATAAAATGGTACTATGATGAAAAAAGGTAGTGTTTTGGTGTTGTGTTGTGTAGGTTAAGGAAAATTGTCAAGGGATGAAAATATGCTACAACATTTTTGGATAGCATTTCTGGAAGCTGAAAAAGACAAAATATATATTTTTGGGAACCATACATGTGACCCCTTAGTTAATTGTGACCAACATATGAAGGGAATCTTTTCTCTAGGGAACACAAAGAATTAGGGTGCAAAACCCTAGGATCTCCAACTATATAAAGCTAAGTACACCTAAAATTAAATAAAATTGGAAATTATGAGATAAGAGAAAGAGAAAGGCGACCACTATTCCTTTCTTCTATTATTCTTTGTGGTTACCACCATTGTTGAAGGTTACAAGGGGATATCAAGTTGGACTTTAAGACAAGCTATCAAATGTTGAGGCAGTTCAAGAAAGCTCACGACACACAAGAATTTCTTCTTCCGTTAGTGGGTATTACATTTTTTATTATTTCTTTTTAGGTTATATTTAAACGAATGATTATAGATGTTTATTACCAAACCAAGAACTAACATAGCTTAGTTTGGGTTTATTTTGGATTATTAAAATATGTTGAATAAATGTTGAAGCATTTTCTAGTTAAATACTGTTTTGTTCACTGTTTTGTTTGGTTAGATTAGTTGCATCTTTCGAGATTTAACCATAATCTATTTTCGATTATTAATAATCGAGAGAGTTAAGCATAAGTCTATTGAGATGCGGAGTGAAACCCTAACTCTCCTTATAGACAAAGATAAGGTTTCAACGACAAAAAGGAGTATGACTTCGTAGATAGTTAATTGCTAGGGTTTACGCGGAGATATATTGTTTTAGCATTTCACTATCAATTTATTAATAGAGATATCTTAGAAACAACTTAGTAAACTCTATCGAGCAACATTAAGTCATAGGATTCCATAGTAAACCCAACCTTTTATCCTTTTTGAGTCTTTAACAAGTGTGAAGTCGAGTCTCGTTGTCATATATTGTAAACCCAGTTCTCAACAAAATTTTAGCACAACATTCATTTTACTTTGTTCATAATACTTCACATACAATATTTTTGTTCACATTTCAAGTGCATTCACTTAGTTTAAATTCTATTTATTCCATGTGGAGACGATCTCACTCATCCCTTTATTATTTGAGAGGCGTGCATACTTACATTGTTTGTGCATTACATTTAGGTACACAACATAGTTTTTGTGTCGTTGTCGAGGATTGACAATCGATGATTTTTAAATTTAGTGTTTTCACCATTTCTTCTCTTTTTATTGTATATATTTATTTATTCTTTTTGTTTATCCTTTTTAGGAATTGTTTTGTTGCATGGCCCAAGGAAAACCCAAAGAACCTTTATTATCGATTGAACCTGAAATGGAAAGCCTAGTTTGTCAAAGAAGACGTGCTCAAATAACAATGTATGCAACAATTTGTAATGATGGAGTTGGAGCTCGAGCACAACCTATTAAAGATATAATAACACCTACCTTGGATGATCTCAACCTCAAAATTGTTGCTCCATAAATTCAGGCAATCTACTTCGACTTTAAATTGATGATGTTTAAGATGTTGAACTCTATTTTTCAGTTTGGTGGTGCGCCTCACGAGGATACAAGGCAACATATTCTTGCATTCTTGAAGGTATGTGATTTCTTTTGAATAAAATAAGTGCATAAAAATATGCTAAAATTGAAGTTACTTCCTTACTCAATGAGATATCGAGCAAAATTGTGACTTAGTGGAGTACCTTATGGTTCGATGGAATTATGGACAAATTTATGAAAAATCGTTTTGCTATGGTATAATACACCCATCATGATCATCCAACTTAGGGATGATATTGCTTCCTTTTATCAAGCTGATGATGAATTGATGTATGGGTGTTGGGATAGATGCAAAGGAATCCTGTGCAAGTGCAAGAACCATTGATTTCATGATTAAACGTAAGTTATGTTCTACAATGGTGTAAAAGCTCCAATGAGGATGGCGATAGATGCTTCAACAAATGGCACTTTGATGGACAAGTCACCTGAAGAAGAATTTGATATCCTTGATAGGATAGAAAATAATGACTCTTAATTCCTTTATTCCCTAATATCAATGAGGAGGAAGACTCAAGGGACAATTGAGCTTGATACTAAGGATTACATTTCATCTTACTTATCAACCATTACCAATATGTTAAAGATTCTTCAATGTCTTAGTGAAGTGAAATTCACAAGATCTTCTTGTGTTCTTTGCAATATAATTCATCATTTGAGCGAGTGCCCCAAGAACCACAAGGCTAGAAACTAAGTGGGTAACTTTAATAGGAGCAACAACAACCCCTATTCAAACACTTACAACCCATGATGATGTTAGCATCCTAAATTTTCTTAGGGAAATTAAGGATATAACAATGCTAACAACTCGAATGGATAACAAAATATATCTGAACCCCCAGGTTTTCAACAAATTCTTCGTGACAAAACAACAACAAGGATTCAGTATCCCATTGAACTCTAATTCTTTGGAAGCTAATTTTCAAGACTTCATGAATAACACAGAGGCTCTATTTCAAGATCATGATTTATCTATCAAGAGGCAAGGAGCATTGTTATTAAGCCACTGTTTTTCCTTGAGGGCTTTGGAAAAACAATTTGGTCAAATCCCCCAAGCTTTACAAGTTCACCTCGAGGAAATTTACCAAGAGATACTAAAGTCATTAAAGGTCAAGGAAATGAGCAATATAGTGTACTCGCTCTAAGAAATAGAACCTAGATTAACAAAGAAGATAAGTTCATGGGGAAAAAACTTGACTATATCAGCCCTGAAATTGTGCATGAAGAATATGAGTTTCAAGATGACTCACATCTGATGGAGAGCAAGGATGAGGATTTAATGAGTGAAACTAATGATGACATGAAAAATATTGCCATAACAAATGATAAGCCCCACCAATAGAAGAAGAAACTAGTCCCCCACTACCTTTCCCTCAGAGATTAAAGAAACATATTTAAGACCTCAATTCAAGAAATGCATGGATATTTTAAATCAGTTGTGCATTAATGTCCCTATTCTCAAGGATATAGTCACCAAAAAGAGGAAGCTTGACGAGCCTGAAACTATTTCCACGGCAACTGAGTGCTTGAATGTGCTGAACAATTTTCCACCTAAGAGGAAGGATCCTAGCAGCTTCATTATTCCATGTTTGATATGTGAAAATTATACGAGGAGAGCTCTTTGCAATCTTGGTACAAGTGTAAACCTCATGCCCAAATTAGTGTTTATGAAGCTTGGTGTGGGAGATGGGAAGCCTACCACTGTGATATGCATTTAACAGACTAATCCCATGTTCGTCTTGAATGAAAGATCAAATATTTTATGGTGAAAGTGGATAAGTTTGTTTTCCCAGATGACTTCCTCATTATCGACTCTAAGTTTGATTATAATGATCTTTCATTTTAGGCATGTTGTTTTTAGTCACTAATAAAATTTTGACTTATTGCGAAAAAAGTGAATTCAACATGAGACTTTTAGATCAAAGGGCATCCACCAATTTCATTAACACCCTCATATATGTGGGTGGTTTTGAGAAGTGTTAATATCTTCAACATATAGAGTCTACAATATAAGAGAAAGCTACAAAATTTTGCTAAAGTAATTTTTTGCAAATGAAGGATTAACTGAAGCTTGATGAAGAAAATGATGATGATCTCGATGAATTTCCTAGAGAGGTACAGTAATCTAGCTTACTCATAGCTATAATAGGTATGAAATGGGAACCACTAAAATTTGATAAATTTACTCCTCCCAAACCCTCACTTGAGCACCCAAGCACACTAGAACTAAATCCCTCTCCATCACACCTTAAATATGTTTATTTGGGTTCAATGAGACTTTGTTTATGATCATTTATTTTAGTCTTAACCTGAATAATAGAACAACTTGATACATATTTTAGCTTAACATAAGAAGGCATTAGGTTGGACTATTGCTGATTCAAAGCGTAATCCCTACTATTTGTATGCACAAAATTAAACTTGATAATGTCACAACAATTCTATTGAATACCAAAGAAGGCTCAACCCAGTCATGAAGAAGTGATGATGAAGGATATTATTAAGTAGTTGGATGCTAACATTATCTACTCTATATCTGAAAGCTTGTGGCTCAGCCCAGTGCAGTGTTTCCCTAAGAAAGGGGGTGTGATCATAGTAAGTAATGAAGACAACAAACTCCTACCTACAAAGTATCGTCATAGGGTGGAGGATTTTCATGGATTATAAGAATCTTAACAAGGAAAACAATAAAAACCATATTTACCTCCCATTCATTTATCAAATACTGGATCAATTGGTCGACAAATCTTTTTATTCATTCCTCAATGGATACTTAGGATACAACCATATTTATATAGCACTAGAAGAATAAGAGAATACCACTTTCACATGTCCCTGTAATACCTAGGCATTTAGGAGGATGCCTTTGGGAATTTAAAATGCTCCAGTTATGTTCCAAATGTGTATGTTAGCCATCTTTTTAGTTTAGAGAATAAGGTTGAATCCAATGATGAAATAAAGATGAAGGAGGAATTCCCTGATGAGAAATTATTATTTGCTCCACTAATTTTATGGTATGTTGATATTGTTAATTTTCTCTTTAGTGGTATTTTGACTTCTGATTTGAATAGCAAATGATAGAAGAAGTTCATGAATGATGTTCATTTATACTGTTGGGATAAAACCTATTTATTCAAGCAATGTACATATCAAATGATTAAAAGGTGTACCCTAAAGATGAGGAAAAATAGATCCTTTATCATTTCCATTCAACTTTATGAGGAGGCCACTTTGGAGGATAAGGACTGCTGCAAAGGTCCTATAATCCATGTTCTATTGGTATACATTTTAAGGATGCCCAATACTTTTATAAGTCTTGCGATAGATGCCAATGGGCAGGGAACATCTATAGAAGACATGAAATGCCATTGTAAAACATATTAAAAGTGGAGCTCTTTGATGTATGAGTGATAACTCTATAAAAAGACTCTTTTTTAGTCTTTTTACTTAAGTTATTGTTTGTCTAAACATTGTTAGCATATTAATTTCATTTAGTTGCATTTAGATTATAATTGCAAAGACTCTATAAGTTTTGCCTAGGCAAGATTTATTTGTCTTAACTGATGCTATTGAGGAGAAAGGGCTTTTGTGGGTTGTGTGTGTGCAGGAATTGACTTAGGAGGAACATTTTAGCTTTGACAATATATTTCGCAAGGTCCAGTAGAACTCAGAAGACGAAGATAGTGAGGAACAAATTTTTCTTGCTAAGGCAAGATTTATCTTGCAAGTCTGAAGCGGATCTGACGAATTGTTGATGTCACCTACCAGCTGTATGACTAACCTCACATGCAATCAATCCTCCCAAGATTTTGACCATATCAAGCCACCTTTCTATCTATAGCATGGACAAGTAACATGGTATTTAAGGAATATTTAATTACACAAAACCCTAGGAAAATTCTCATTATAGATACCCAGTCACAACGACCAAAAAGGATAGGAAAGAAAGAAGAAAATTTACCTTAGGTGTGAAGTAAGCAGCTGCAGTACCTTACCTTCCACCATTATCCAACCCGATCGTCCTTGGTGCCCTCCATAGCCAGGCTATAGCAGAGCGGCGGTCAGGCCTTGAGAGAGGCTAGCTGCCAGAGCAGGCGTGGTGCTGGTCAGAGCTGTCACGGTGGAGCCCCTTGTTTTAGGAGTCGTTATTCCTTTGTTCTTAATTTTTAATCTATTTTGGGGTTTGTATTAAACGATGATACTCTTGGATGACACATTGGCAACACCATGAATTGCTTTACTTGGTGTTGGTTTTTGTTTTTCCTAGACAATTATTTTATGGTTTATGAATGATACATTATGATTTTTCTTAAGTATGTTTTGTTCATTATTTTAATATTTTGCCTTGACATTGTAAGAGCTTTCGAGAGATGGCCTAATGCTTAGGCGAAACACTTTTAGACCTTGTAAGATGTTTCGAGAGATTTCCATTTTTCTAGAAATTGATTATTAGATTTGAGAGAATTAAGATATATCTATGTGAGTAATGAAATAGATCTGGGATGGTGATGTTCTAACCTACCTACCTTAGAGATAATGAGAGGGTTTCAATCGACTAAAAGGGATAGATGCTTGAGTAGGATAGACAACGACTATAATTCATTGTTACAACAACAATCTGACAAACCAATGGTTGTAGTTAACGCTGAGTAGTATTGCCATAGAAACCGTCTTAGAATACTCAGTAATTATGTCGGGAAGTCTAAGCATATCATAAAAAATCCTTCCAGACTTAGAATAATTTCTCCCCATAGCAAGATCGACTTAAGTTCTCTGTGAAAAGTCTAAATATGTGAGGTTATTCTGAATATATTTGAATCAAATTGTTTCCTTGTTTTGTCTATTTTTATTTGTTACTTTTGCATATTTTCTTTGCCTCGACCAAACTTTTCTGCAACCATACTTCACAATATTCTCTTATTTTAGTAACATTTTGACACCTATTCATACAATTCATTCCTAATTGTTTCTCTATTTTGACAAGAATTCAAGGACTAGCTCGTGACACCTAAATCTAGTTGTGGCGAAATATCAAAACATCTACCAATCCATGAGGAGACGATAACTCACTTACCCTTTATTACTTGATTCAACTATGTATACGTGCACAGATTTACTTGCCTTACCATATATGTTTACAAGTGACCAAGTTTTTGGCGCCGTTGTCGAGGATTGGCAATTGACGAAATTTTGATAATTTTTTCCATAACAAATTTTTATTTTACTTGTTTAATTTTTTTATTTCTATTTTCCTTTGAAGGTTTTTATCATTGCATGACTCTGAGATCTACTGGTAGACCACTAGAACCATTCGAATCTAAGATCGAACAATCATTCAGACAAAGGCGACGTAACCAATGAGCCTGAGAGTATATGAATAGACTGCAGTATCAAGGCGATAACAATATGGGAGATCAGGCAGATCTTGACGTAGAGGCAAATAATCTTCCTAGAGAAGTGGCAAGACCACGAGCAATACCAGACCACTTGAATCCGATTCTTGATGATCTCAATCCAGGCATTGTGGCACCTAAAATACAGGCAACCCATTTTGAACTCAAACCAGTGATGTTTAACATGCTAAACTCCATCGGTCAATTTGGTGACTCGCCTAATGAGGATGCTAGACAACATGTTTGTGCCTACCTTGAAGTGTACGATTCGTTCAGGTAACAAAGAGTTCATGAAGATGTACTGAAGCTTAAACTTTCCCTTATTCCCTACGCGACCGAGCAAGAGCTTGGCTCAGTGGAGTACCCTCAGGCTCAATGGAATCTTGGGTAGATTTATGTAAAAGTTGTTTACTTCGAAACAACCCTCCCAATATGAACACACAACTACGTAATGACATTGAAAGTTTTTCCAAGGCGATAATGAATCCATGTACGAATGTTGGGACAAATATAAAAATTTGCTTTGCAAGTGCGTGAACCACGGATTCCACGACTGGACTCAAGTCGTGATGTTTTATAATGAAGTCAATGCACTTACTCGAATGAAATTAGATGCCTCAACTAATGGCATTTTGCTTGATAAATCACCCGAAGAAGCCTTCGATATCCTTGACAGGATAACGAATAATGACTATCAATTCCCGAATACAAGGATGGGAATAGGTAGAAAAAATATCTGGAGCATAAAATTGAGGGTAATGATTTAATCTTTGCTCAACTTTCTTCCATAACTATTATGTTGAAAAATTTGTAGCGTCCTAATGAGGTGAGAGAAATCAAGGTAACTAGTGCCACATGAATTCTGTCGTGAAAACCATCATGAAAGTGAATGTCCAGAAAACCAGGAGTCCATCAATTTTTTGGGTAACTAAAACAGAAGCAGCAACAACCCCTATTCTAATATATACAATCTTGGGTGGCGACAACATCCAATTTTTTCATGGGGTAATCAAGGAACTAACAACAATAATCATGCAGACAATTATAATAGGCCACAATAGACAAGTTCATAACATTAAAATTTTAAGCATCATCATCAGCAGATGCTCTGACAACATAATAAAGGTACAACTTCTTCCTCTAATACAAATTCTAATTCTAACTCCTTGGAAGCTTCATTGTAGGAATTTATGGCCTCGACAAAAGATTTCATGGCTTTAACAAAGACTTTGATTCATTAACACTCATCGAAAATTAAGAACCAAGGTAATTTGTTATAAAGCCAAGCAACTCTTTTGCAAAGCCATAGTTCATCCTTGAGAGCATTAGAGAACTAAGTGGGTCAAATCACAACGGCATTACATTCTCGCCACAAGGAAGTCTCCCTAGTAATATTGAGGTCATTAAACATCATGGAAAAGAGAAGTACAGTGTACTTACACTGAGGAGTGGTGCCCATATTAATCATAATGAAAAGTTTGGGGGAAAACAAACAGAAAATTATAGCCAAGGCACTACACAACCTGGGGATGAAGATGAAATTGTTGAATTAGAGGGATTGCTTGAAAAGAAGAAAAAGGATGAAGGTTGAAAAAATTCATCAAGCAGATAATGGGAAATTTATTGCCAAGGCAAAAGTTTCCTCACCACCTATAGAAGATGAAGTCAGACCTCCAACACCCTTTCCTCAACGGTTGAAGAAACACAATGACGAGATTCAGTTCAAGAAATTTGTTGACGTCCTGGACCAGTTGTTTATAATGTTCTTTTACTTGAAGCCATCGAGCAGATGCCTTGCTATGCTAAATTTCTAAAGGACATTGTCACGAAGAAGAGGAAGGTAGAAAAAATAGTTAATGTTGCCGCGACGAAAGAATTTTTCTCTACATTAAGCAAACTTCCGCCAAAGCAAAAAGATCCTGGCAGCTTCGTGATACCATGTTCGATCAGTGACAACTTTGTGAGACGAGCTCTTGTTAACTTAGGGTCAAGTGTAAATTTGATGCCATAGTCCATATTTTTAAAACTAGAAATGTGTAACACTTGTCCAACCCCTGTTATCTTACAATTAGCTGATCTATCTTATGTTCGTTTTGAGGGCAGAATTGAATGTCATTATAAATGTGGACAATTTTATGTTTCTAGTTGACTTCCTCATATTAGACCGTGAGGCTGATGAAAACGCACCCATTATTCTTGGGCGGCCTTTCTTGGCCACATGACAAATCTTAATTGATTACGAGAAGGGAGAATTCACGATGAGGGTGGGAGATCAAAGCATCACAATAAATGTTAACTCCATGAAGTATGTTGATGATTCAGAAGAATGACAATGTATTAGAGACATAGAATTAATGGAAGAAAATGAAACATAAAATCTTGGCCAAGGCAAAATTTTACATATAGATGAGTACGACACTTTTTGCCAAGAAAAAAATTTTCTGAAGAAGGAACACGAAAATTTTGGCCCGGGCGAAAAATTGTTGAAAGAGTATTGTGAAAACTTTTTCCTCGGTAACAATTTTTCGAATGAAGGAAATGACAGATTTCATGATAATGAAACCAAAGCAGGTTATGAAGATAAATTAGAGGAACAATCTAGCTTCCTTCAAGTTAGACCACGTATGAAATTCGAACCCTTTGATTTCAATGAATTTATTCCCCCAAAATCATCATTACAACATGCACCCATATTGGAACTTAAAACTTTGCCATTGCATTTGAAATATGCTTATCTAGGAAGTAATGAGACTTTACTGGTGATAATTTATGTTATTATAACCTCCGAATAAGAGAACAATTTGTTAAATGTTTTGTCGCAACACAAAAAAACTCTTGGGTGGACCATGTTAGATTTGAAGGGTATCAACCATACAATATACATGCATAAAATCAACTTAGAAGATAGTCATAGCAATTCTATGGAACCACAAAGAAGACTTAACCCAACCATGAAAAAAGTATTTATAATTTTGCCCCTCATCAAATTATAAATACAACTTATGGTATCTACACTTTGATTCCAATATACTTTAATACATATAACACATGTAACATAATTGGTCACTTAATATTTTTGTCATACTTCATGATAACATTGTACATTATACATATGTGCCCACAAATATGGTTTTAATCCAACAATCTCCCACTAGGGAAACATATGTTTCTTGACAAATGTACAACCTTAAGAGCTCAAAATTTGCTATCATATAATAAGTATTCTATAACAATCTCGTCCATTAACGATATCCATATAGAATAAAAGAAGTCTTTGTCGTATCAATCATGACTATACCCATCAATGATCACGTATACAAACACAGTCAAATGACATAGATCAATTATGGAGTGTAGCATGGAAATTACATGCAATGTGAACCAAGCATATATATTTCTAACTGGTACTCTTTAAAAATTAGTGAGATTAAATTTTACCAAAATCAGAGTGTGGATAAACCAAAACAAACTTTATTTCTACAGAAAATAACTTCAACATAAATATCCTGAAACTGAAGTAACTGAAATTGTGTTTATAACAAACAGGAATTTAAATTACAAACACCCACTAAAATTGAATATCCTTAAATGATATCATACCCACATGAGTAGTGTGCTCATGAAAGACCTAAGGTGACAGTTCCTTAGTAAGCGCGCAATAATGAGTTTGTACTAATATGCTCTATAAACACATAATCACTCTGATTTTTCTTTAACAACCAGAAACATTATATCTATGTGATTAGAATTTAAGGTGTTTCTTTTATATATGGAATAAATGAGTAACTTTATTATCACAAAATAACTCAAGTGATCTTTCTTATCAATCAATAATTAGTAGTTCATGTGACGAAATTTGTAATCATATTCCAATAAGTTGGAGCCCATAAACCTGATGATCTCTTTCTTATTAGATCTCTGAATCAATTTGGCTACTATCCAACGATTCATACTCAAATTTCTTAAATATCTATTTAATATCCTACAATCATTCGCTATATTTGAATATGAATAAACATGGGTATACAATAAATTTTTTATTTATTTTGAAGCATAAGGAACCTTTTACATTTCATTAGTTTCAAAATCATCCTTAGAGCACTGATCAAGACTAAACTTGTTTCCTTTAGCAATAAAGGGTATTATTTGGCTTACTCTCACTGAACTTATAACATATACAATTATCAACCAAATTCATCTCAAAAGCAAACAAGATAATCACTTGATGAAATTTGTTATATAATTAACGAGAGTAATACTTTAACTTATAAATGGATTTCCTTAATTTGCATATCATTAGTTTTGTACCATTTGACAAAATTTTCTAACTACACCGTATAAAATATTTCATCAATGTTACCATTGAGAAACACAATTTTGAAATCCAACATATGTAACTCAAAATCAAATATGAGCAACAAGTATCATAATTATCCTGAAAGAGTCTTTCAATGAAACCATAGAGAAAGTCTCAACGAAATTAATGTCTTCTTTTTGAGTATATCCTTTAGATACAAGACACACCTTATACCTATCAACATCACATTTACATCCATCTTGCTTTTAAATACATTTGCAACCAATAAGCTTTGCACCTTCAGGTAATGGGATAAGTCCTCAAACTTTATTATTATGTATGGAACTTATACTTTTAGTACATGGCATTAATTCACTTTTTGATTAACGACATGTATAAACAAATGGATATCATCAAAAGTGATAATAAGAATTGAGTTATAATCTAATTTCTCCTTAAAATCAATTCCTCAAACTTTATTTCTCCCTCCAAACTCAATATTCTAAAAAATATTATTATAGATCTCATATTAAAAATATTCATGATTATGAGATCATAAAACTTATAACCCCTAAATCACGTAGAATAACCAAAGTAGTTGCTTACTTTTTTAGAATTTAATTTCTCCTCATATGTCCTAACTTATTGGAAAAAAAGAATAATCCTTTATAACATATGATTGTATCTTTTGAGATTGACCCTTAACAACTACATTCTGTTTTATTTTTGCTATTATCTTTATATGCACTTTTCAAGTGAGTACTTTCAAACTTATTATGCTTCAACATTTCTTCCTCTTGAACAAAATGATAAATGAGCTTATTTAGAGTTCATTTCTCCCTTTGAGTTGATTAAACTCTATATGAAGTGATATCGAAATCAAAAGAACAAGTAATTCTTTAGAAAAACTCGATTTTAAGTGTCTTAAGTCTAATCTTAAGCTACGTCGAACAATAGACTAATCTTTGGACTAATGTAATGCTCACATAAAGTACCTTATAATTGTCACATATTATTACCATAGGTGTCGCTTGAAATTAACCAAAATATTAACTTTCCTTTGGGCCAATTAATAAATGCATTAATTATAAGAAACATATAATCATCTTGATATTTTAAATAAATTAGTCTACACAAAAGAGGTCACTTTGACGACATCTTGATTTAGTAATATATCAAAATATCAGACATAACCATAATATGAATTAATTTGTTTCAAAATATATTCCAATAACCAACAAGCAAAATTAAAATTTTGATTCAAACCAAATTGAATATATACATTTATTGCATTAACAATATAAATAAAACCATATATATTGTCAACCAATTAGGCCTGTAAACGAACCAAACGCACACGAACGAATGTATGTTCATGTTCGTTCATTTAATAAATAAACGAACATAAACGAACACGAACATAAACGAACAAATTTTTTTTTTGTTTATGTTCGTTTATTAAGGAATATAACTTGTTCATGTTCGTTCATTTAATAAATAAACGAACATAAACGAACACGAACATAAACAAACACAAACATAAATGAACACGAACATAAAAGTTGGAGACCCTACCTTCCATTGTTCTTTCATGAAAAATAGTCGACAATGCAAATCAACCAAATCTACAGTGATAAATAGCGTAAGAGCTGATTAGTAGTGATGAAATGCTTGAAGATATCAAATATTTCGATCGATTTTTTAAAGATATTAAATGATTCACACGACTTTAATTTAACGATATAACATTTATCTTAGTGGTCCATGATTATATATGAACAATAATTTTCCACTACGTTATTCTAAAAAATTCGCCGACTAAAAATTTTGTGACATCAATGCCAGACTTTAGTGAGGTTTGTTAATAATGGTCTTTTCCGTTGGCAAAGTAGAAAATTTAACCTCATGAAGATTTTGAATGGTACAAATTGGACTACAAGACAATAACATAGATCCGAAATCTCTTCGATGCTACATATCGTAACTGATATTATTGCTAAACCACCATTCAAAATTTTAACGTACCTAAAGTCTACTTCACAACTAAAGGTCACACAAGAACTATGAAAAAAAAGTTCATTGTCAAAGTGTATTTTCTACTTATTAATGGGTTCTTCCTGGAAAACCCATTACTTCCGCTATTACACTCTTTTTCAGAAACTGCATAAAAACATTTGTTTTGTTTTCTGGCAAATTCTATATATTTTTCTCTTTACTGATGCTCATATACTTCTGATTGTTACCTTTATCTTCCCATCTATTTCTAGAAAGAAGTATGATGTTTTCTTGAGTTTTAGATGTGAAGATACCCGCAATAACTTTACATATCAACTATTAAGCCAAATAAAACAGAGTAAGAGATGAAAACATACATGTAAAACTTTAGATTGCACTATAATATAACTTGTTTTGAAACTTTCAGCGACCGTCTCCACTCTCTAGTGAACACTAGGGTTTGGGGAAAAAAGGGGAAATGAATATAGGTGCGCGGTGCCTCACGGGTTAACATATTGGATTTAATCTCCAAATAAAATTGGGTTAATTATGGAGTTGGTCATCATAATATCAGATTAATTAATATTTTTAAGATACTTACAAATTGATCACCAAAATTGATTTAAGAAGATTGGGTTAAACATAAATGAATGAAAATAAACGAACATAACCGAACAAACATAAACGAACATAATCGAACGAACATAACCGAACATTCACGAACGTGAATGAACGAACGAGACATATGTTCATGTTCGTTCATTTAATTAAACGAACACAAAATCTTGTTCATGTTCGTTCATTTAATAAATAAACGCACATAAAAGAACTTCCCGCCGCACGGTTCATGAACAGTTCGCTGAACGTTCAGTTCATTTACAGGCCTACAACCAATCAATTTCTCTTAATTTGTCTTTTAATTAAAAGATAACCAAAATAATATTAAATTTGAATACAGTTAAACCTTATCTAAAGATATCAGATGCTTCATTAATATTTCATATTTAGGCAAAATATTCACCTTGAGTGATATCTAGTGCGATAGCCAAACATCGATAATAAGAACATGTTAAGCAAAAATCTTCCTTTTTGGTCGATTTATTACTCACACATCAAACCAGATAATTATTACATGCTTATTACCAAAGTTGTACAGGTGATTATGTCAACAATTAATCTTCCTTTGGGCCGATCAATACTAACATATCTTAAGTTACATGTACAAAACAAGTATAAAATATTTTCCATAATTGAGGCCACTTTAACAACTTATTGCTTTAATTAAGACGTCTCAAAAATAAAAATCAGTATTCAAATTTAATATTTCTATAACAATCAAATGTCAAAACTAAAATTTCTAATTGCACTATGGTATCTGAAATAACCCAAAATAAGGTTACCTAAATGTGTTATCATAAATCAAAAACTCAAGTCTTTGATTGTTTCTGAAGAATTCCTTAAACATGCAATCAATTCATAACTTCATAAATTACCAAAGACAAATCGAATTTAAAACAATCAATACTTAATCAAAAGTTAAAGTCGAAGTAAATTAAAAATTTGATTAAACTTAATCGAATATATCAATGCCAAATATATATTCTATAATCTATAACTGTAGCAACATACATATCTATATTCGATAACAAAAATAGTAGTAAGCAATTATAAAAGAATTTAATATCCCAATAACAGTCAAAGATAAAATTTTCTGATTAGTCATAGTTTTTGAAATAACCCAAAATAGGATTGTCTAAATGATTCCATCAGAAACCGAAAACTTAATCTTTGAATGTTTCTAAAAAATTTCTTAATTATGGATTCACTAAATTTAATCAAAACATGATTTACCTTAATTTTGAGTGTCTACTTCTCCTCTTTTGATATCCAATTGTTAATTTCTCCAATGTCGACAATAGATAATTTTAAATCCCCAAACAAATAATGATGAAATCAAAGAGATACAATAAATTAAATATCATAATATATTCCAGAGCAACTGAATTATAACCATGCGAAGCAAAGACTATAAATTGAATCCATAACAACATAAAACATAATAACCCACTTTCTTTATTCCTAAATAATTTTGGGGTAAAATATGTCAGTAGTCCCCTTTGTTTTCGGTCTGACCGACTTTGGTTATCAATTTTTTAATTAATTACGCTTGATCTCTTACATTATTGATCCGTTCAGTTTAAGTCCATCCATCGTTAATTCCCGTTAACCTTTAACGGAAGTATCATGTGTCAAGTAAATTTTTTTTAAAAAAATACACATCCCACATCAACTCTTCTTCTTTTTTTCTTCTTTCTTCTTCATCTTTTTATTCTTCTAACAATGTATATGAACTAAAACATACTTTTTCTTAATCCACCGGACTCTGCAACTGTACTTCTCCTAAGTCTCAACCTCAAACCACCATCGGCTCAGAAAAATCTTTAAAAAATATTCTCCTAAGATGTTCTCATTCCTTTCCCCTCTATTTATCACCACTACCCTTTTACTCCTCGCATTTCTCACTCACTTCCAGTTTTGTCAGCCATGACGGCGACAATTTCCTAAAATCCGAGGCAAGTTCCCTACTTACTACCTGCCATACTATAGTTGAAACGTTAAGGTCTAAAGTTGATGGTCATGAAAGCGATGGCGGCTTTGGATGCTTGCGAGAGATTGAAGTACTTAAGATCACGTTTGATACATCGACTATCCTCAAAATGGAGAAAACCCAGATGAAGTCTTGGATATGGAGTGGAAAGGAGATTGCTGTCAAGATGTTGAAGAAGCTCACATTTTGCCTAAAAATGAACAACAAGAAGTCAAGCCCCTGAACTTGGAGTCCAATAAAGTTCATGAACAAAAAAGAAGACGAAATCATGACGAGGGGATCCAAGGTATGGTTATCCACGTGTCTTCTTCTTATTCTTCTTCACCATCGCGCTTGCACGAATATTGAAAACATGAGCTTCTGCCCTAATAAGATTTAGCCGAGCAACTTTTGCTTGCCGATAATAATTTCGATCAACATACTGGTTCAAGCTTGCATCACTGAATTTTCTTTTCTAGTTCAAGTCTGATTTGAATAGGATCAGAATATCAAGTTCTTGTTTGAACACTTGATTTAACCGATCATTTCCTGTGTGGATCTTAACTGCTCCTAGGGTGGAACCCGACAAGTTAGCCAAGTAGACATTGTTGAACCCTCTTTTTCGATCAAACGCGATAAATCTTTAGTTGAATGCTCAATCTCGTCCCTCTTAAACCTCTTAACAAACCATTTACCTTCTTCAACATTTAAATCTCTTCCCTTTTCTTCATCGGCCCCACCGTTCGTCGTCATGGGTTTATAGCGTTTGAGGAATTCCAACAAGAACTCCATTACAAACATCAATGAAAGAAGCGAGATAAGAGAAACAGTAATAAGGATGAGGAGTTTGTGATGGAATGACGATCTGGTTGTTGTTAAAGAAGGTGTCGGGAAGCTATCGACGGATAGAAAACGGTGGGAGAAGCAACGCAGAAAGTGAGTGGAGAAGATGGAATGAGTATTATTATCGGAAATAATAAAGAAAAAATGTGATGGGGTGTTCCAACAACATCAGCACTAGCAGAAAAACTTTCATTTGTCGGTTGTCAACGCATGCGGACGAACATAATCTGACATTAAAAATCTGCAGCAAAGAAAGCTAGCTTGAAGAAGAAGAAAGAGGCGTGGGTTTTTTGAATTTGTTTTTTATTTTTTTCAACTCATAAGAGTTTACCGGTAGAGGGACTTGCATCGGACGGACTGATAATATTAATTACTAAACATATTTAATTAAAAAATTAGTGACCAAAATTGGTTAGACAAAAAATAAAGAAAAGTATTGGCATAATTTACCCATAATTTTACTAATAACAAAAAATCAAAATTTTGATTAACCGAATTTCACATGTTATTAAACTCTGGAAGTATATAATTTAAAAACTTGTGTGCGACTACAAAAAAAAATAACTCAATTGATTAACAATTGTTTTCCACGATTAAACATGCTGCAAATTTCAAGATGACATCTTGAATCCAACGATAGAATTAAACAAGAAATAGCAATCAAACAAAAATAGATTTCAATCTTTGTTTTCAACTAAAGCATTCCTAAATGAAAAATAAAGATAGACGCAACATCAAGGAATTAAAACAATTTTAAAATTCTCATGCCCAAAATCAAATCACGGCAAAAAACACCTTAATCGTGAGTTGAATTACACATAAGTTTTTTTTAATTTAAATAGAGGCATGCGATCAATTTAAGGCAAAGGGAGAGAATGTTGTCGCAAAGTGAATGAGGATTATCTCATAGTTTTATTTGAGATTTTAGTCCCTGAATTATAAACTCTAAAATTAATTGATTCTTAATGATTCAACATGACAATGTGATGATATTACTTGATAGAACCAAACCATAATAGATATAAAAACAAATCAGGATCTAATCATGTCAAATGATCAAGAATAAAAATATTAGATGTGGAAGCATACCTGAATTAATTGATAGATTAAAATCTGAGTCTTTCTTTGAAATCTTTTAATCTTTCTTTGATTGTGATCTTCTAAGAATATTTTTTGCTCTTGTCGTAAAAACTTTCTGACTGTCTGACAGAGATAAGAGTAATACAAGTGATATCATCACCTCGTCATGTTGAATCATTAAGAATCAAAGTAATGATAATACTTGTATTACCACTTGTATCATAAGTTGTATTTATAATTTGATGAGAGATAGAATTACCATTATCATATTCTTGTAGGATGTCACAATCCATGGACGTGGTAGTCAGATTGGATGGAAGGTTTGGGGGATCTGGTGGCTGGACCTCATGGTGGCGAGCTTTTTTCATATCACAGTGATCCTCCAAGGCTCTGGCGAGGGGCAGAAAAACAGGGGTAGGAGTAATCGCAGGGATATTCTGAGGATTTTTAGGGGTGGCATTTAAAGAGGACATTATGTGCATATTTTGCTAGTAGCATGCGTAAACAATTTAAATTTTTTAAAAATATAAATATTATCTAAATACTTTCGAAATAATCTGATGTTTTAAAATAAAAAAAAATAAGTTTTATTTTCTAAAAAATATTTTATTTTAATAAAAAATCTAATAATAAAAACCTAAAACTTATAAAAAAATAAAATATTAAAAAACAATATTAATTTTATATTTTTTATAAAATTTGCTAATTTATTAAAATAAAAAAATATTCATAATTATAATGAATATTTACAACCATAACAATATACTAAACATATAATGGACATTTTCATATAAAAAATTGACACAAGAAACCGACTACTTAAAATCACACAAATACCATACAAGAAAAGGGTTAAAAACATAACAAAAAAAATTGACTAAAAGAGAGAAACGAACATATCATACTACATCGACAAACTAACCACAAAAGATGATTAAACTATTGAAAGACTACTGAAAAATAAAAAATCATAGTCGAGTGACGTGAGAAAAAGATATACAAACACAAATTGAGTATCCAAATTCAATCCGAGGGTCTAACGTAAAGAAGACCAACATGATAACAAATAAGCTTAATCTTTATCGATCTTGGCTATTATCGAGTCCAATATCCTTCGTCGTGAAGTTGAAATTGGCTCTGAATGAAACTGGAAAGCCCCTTCGTTGTGAAGTTGAGCTTTGAATTGGATATCCTTCGTTGTGAAGTTGAAATCCAATCTAGAGTTGTATGTTGCTTGTGGGCACGATATCCTTCGTCGTGAAGTTGAAATCATGGATGGTTCCTTCATTGTGAAGTTGAGCCTTGAATTGGAGATCCTTTTTCGTGAAATTGAAATCAAATCTAGAGATGGATATTGTTTGAGGACACGATATCCTCTGTCGTGAAGTTGAAATCGTGGATGGCTCATTCGTTGTGAAGTTGAGCTTTGAATTAGATATCCTTCGTCATGAAGTTGAAACCCAAGTATTTTATTTCACTAAGTTGGTTGTTGGATATCCTTCGTTGTTAAGTTGAAATTCAATATAGTTTCACCAAATTGGCTTTGAGTTGGATATCCTTCGTCGTGAAGTTGAAATCCAATCTCGAGCAAATTGTGCCGCTTCGAGTCCAATATTCTTCGCTGCGAAGTTGAAATTAACTCTAGCTAGAACCTGCAAAGTTATGTATATATGCAATTCCATGGATGCAATGCTCTTAGGTGTGCCTAATATGCATATGTGAAATATGTTGTTTTGGGCTCTAGAGAGAGATCTCGATCTCCGGTTGCCTATCTTGTTGACTCTTGATTCTGGAATCTTGAAGTTTGGATTCCCGATCTTGAATTTTTCAAAGGTTTAAATCTAATATGCATATTTCATTTTTTATCCTTGATTTGGGAAATGCTTTTCAACTATCTCAAGTATATGCATGAGCCTTGATCGACTTTCGGGTAGCTGTACTTTTCAACGAATCTTTGTACAGTAATATGCAATTATCTTTTGCATAAGTAAATAAATCATTAGGTTTAAGTTCAATCCAGGATGCTCAAAAGGAATTGATTTAGAGAAAAGATTGTCTTTATTCATAAGGGAAAAAGAACAAATAATTCATGACAAACATTCTGGAAAATGAATACATGATGAAGTGTGAATGAATGTCTTAGATCTCGATAATGTGGGCACTGTTGAAATGATAAGCCATTAGGCGACCTTGAACGTAGCCTTTGCCAAGGGATCTTCGAAAATGCGACAACGTTCAAGAGAGTGCAACCTTTCTCCGACTCGTTGAGTCTGTAGAAGATTCGGATGCCGGGATGATTCACTGTCTGGACTTCTTAAATTAATATCCAAATCACCCTTTCAGGTTTTCAACTTGGACCCATCCTTGGTTGCAAGACACCTTTTGCGGGTTTTCATCTTGAACCCACCTTATTTTTTCTTTTTCCTTTTCTCTTTTTTCAATTTAGGGTGCCTTTTCGGGTTTTCACTATAAACATTTTTTCTTTTTTCTTTCTTTTTCGCTTTTTCTTCTTCGATTTAGGACATCCTCTCGGATTTTCATCCTAAGCGAAGTATTTGTTAACTGCATCCGAATTTACAGGATTTGGTAGTTCAGGTCTGTTCATTTTAGGAAGGAAAAATGCTCCTTCGGAAAAGGCCTTTTTCACGACATAAGGTCCTTCCCAATTTGTCATCCATTTTCCTCTGAAATCTTTCTGAATGGGCCAAATTCTCTTTAGCACCAGATCTCCTTCACAGAATATTCTCGGGTGCACCTTCTTTTAATGTGCTCGAATCATTCATTTCTGATAGATTTGACCATGATGAATGGCTTTTAATCTCTTTTCATCTATCAGGTTCAGCTGATCATATAAGGACTGCACCCATTCTACATCATCTAGTTTGACTTCTATCAGGACCCGGAGTGATGGAATCTCTACTTCGATGGGCAGCACTGCTTCTATTCCATAAGCTAGTGAAAATGGAGTTTCCCCGATCGAGGTTCGTAATAAGGTTCGATAAGCAAACAAAGCAAAAGGCAATTTCGCATGCCAGTCCTTGTAAGTCTCAGTTGTTTTCTGAAATATCTTCTTAATGTTTTTGTTTGCTGCTTCTACTGTTCCGTTCATCTTTGGTCTATAAGCAGTAGAGTTATGATGCTTTATTTTGAACTGTTCACAAGCAGCATCCATCACCTTGTTGTTCAGGTTTGTAGCATTATCGGTAATGATCATTTCTGGTAAACCATACCGACATATGATCTCTTTCTTCAAAAATTTGTAAATAGTGGATTGAGTGACACTGACATATGATGCAACCTCTACCCATTTTGTGAAATAATCAATTGCCACAAGAATGAACCGGTGACCATTCAAAGCCTTCGGATGGATCTACCCAATAACATCCATGCCCCACATAGAAAAAGGCCATGGTAACATCATGAAATGAAGTGGATGAGGTGGAACATTCATTCTATCTCCATAAATTTGACATTTATGACATCTTCTAGCATAGTTGATGCAGTCACTTTCTAGTGTGGACCAAAAATATACGCATCACATTATTTGTCTTGACATCATATGTCCATTTGCATGTGTTCCACAAACTCCGTCATGTACTTCTTCCACTATTATTTTAGCCTCTTCTGCATCTACACACCTTAACATGACTTTATCATGGCTTTTCTTGTATAAGACCTCCCCGTCAAAGAGATATCCAACTGTCATCCTTCTAATGGTTCTATTATCAGTTTCGGTGGCTTCTTCTGGATAATTTCGATGCTTGATGTATTGCAGAATGTCGTAATACCAAGGCTTAGTGTTTTTCACTTACTAGATTTGGTAACAATGAGTCGAGTACTCATACGACTGCATGTCAATTGGCATTAATTCAGACTCCTTTCGAGCCTTGAATGCAGCTGCTAAGGTAGCTAAAGCATCATCCATTTGATTTTCTTCTCTTGGCACATAGTGGAAGGTGACTTCATTGAATTCTTCGAGCAGATCCGATATTAGTTCCTGGTACTCTACCAGCTTTATATCCTTGGTTTTCTGTTGAGTTAATCTATTGATGGAATCAGCCAAGAGGGGGGTGAATTGGCAATAGAAATTTTGGTGGAAGCTTTTGCAGAAAATTGAAAGTAATTGCACAGCGATTTACAGTGGTTCGACTTTATCAACCAAAGTCTACGTCCACTACCTTAGTTATTCACACTAAGGATTTTCCAACAAATTCACTAATTTGTTCTTTCTTTTGAGGCCAAAGAGATAACCTTACAATTCCCTCAAGAATATACCCCAATTCTTAAGAACACTCTTTTCTCAAAGAGAAGATTACAAATTTGCAAACTTACAAGAAAAACCTCACAAGGCAAATATGTTTTCACAATTCTAGAACAAAGAAAGAACACTCAAGAATGAATACAATTGAGTACAAGTAGTGTTCTTGAAAGCAAAATGAATATTGAATGACAAATAGGCTTGAAATGCACAAACTTGAGGTTTGATGCTTTCTCTTTGATTCTCTCTTGATTCTAGTTGCTTGTTGTTTCTTGTTATTGATCAATGGCTTCTAAGCTTGTTTAAATACACCTTGAATCACTTCTGAACGTTGGGGATCATTAATGAAGTTATTGGAGCCGTTTAAGTGTGAAAACAATTAATATTTCTGCTTGGAGTGTGGGGGGAATAGGTTCCCTAAATGTAAAATTCAAATATTTCGACCATTGATCAGTACCCCCTTGGGGAGAATCGGTTCCCTCCGAGCATACTGGAATTTCTCTGAGCCAAACCATTCAGGGGGGAATCGGTATCCCTCTGGACAAACTATAATTTTTGGCTTTAAAATGGTTCGAAATACTTTGTAAAATTGTTTTGAAATTATTTTAAGATTAAAACTTAATTTTACACTTTAGTAAGGATTTAAATGATCTTTGAAATACTTTGAGTAATATTTTGATATTCGATTTAATATATCGAATATACTTAGAAAAATCATTTTCAAAATTAAAATTCTTTTAATTTAATTTGTTATATCGAAACATCAAAATGTTTTCAACAATCTCTCCCTTTTTGATATAACAAAACATTTTAAGATTTTCTAATTTCAAAATGAATTTTGATTTTGAAAAATACTACTCCCCCTTACTTTAACACTTTCTCCCTCTTTTTGTTAAATCAAAAAGACCCTATAAAAACGTTTTAAACAAGGATTTTGAAAAATGTAAGCCAATTGATTTATTAATATAAAACTTAAGTTGCTAAGATCACAATCAAAAGAGAGGTTAGCCATTAGTTTCATAATCAATATTCATAAACATGTAATGGATAATTGGTCATATATGTCTAAAGATGAAAAATAAACACGAAATCCAAATCAAATGTATTAAACATAAGTTCGAAAAACCAAAAATAAACAACCCAAAAGCATTCAAAATGTTTTAACAATAATGCAAATATCCAAGTTCAATCCAAACAAGCAAAGCAAAGATCAAAGTTCAAGCATCCGTAAGAGGATCGGGAGGAGGGAAATGAGCTCGCATAGCTATCATTTCATGAGTGAGTGCATTAATACGAGTGTTGGTTGCTTCATTGTTTGCACGCATCTCCCGGAGAATTTCCAATTGTTGAGCTTCCATAGTCGAGAAGTGAAATTCTATGGAAGTGAAGCGAGAATCCAAGGATGCATAACGGAAATCAAATGTCTCCATAAATGATTGAAAATATGGAGGCACTTGATCTTCTTGCTGAGCTTGTTCCTTGTGCTGCTCTGGCTCATCGTTGGCTTCATAATATCTTGCATTAATTGTTCAAGCTCGTGATCGTCGTCAGCTTCTGGTGGAGCTTGAGAAGAACTAGCTCTCGGAGTATTCTCAGAAGATCGAACCCATTCACCGGTTTCTTTATTCTTTATCCATCTCGCTCTCGTTAAGGAAAGAAGATTAATTTTTTTTTGAGAGGAAAGACGACATCTAGACCAACTCTAAGCCTGGCTTTAGAAAATAGATTACTCAGAATGCAACCGTAAACTAAAGATCCAAGGCTCTAAGAGTTGAGTAACGACCTCCGGATGGTCGAAATCACCAAGAAATCATTAGATGAAGAAAACGATCATGAAGATATAAGACACTCGCACTATCTCTTCTTTTATAACGAGAACCTAAAAACTATTTTTCATTTGATATACCAGCATTATCTAATCCTAGTTTATTGGCTATGTAAGCCGAGTCAAGATGGAAGAATTGTCTTAGGAGATAGGAACGAACTCCTATGGTTTTGGTTTGAGCTCGGTTTTTAATACAAACGACATTATAATAGAAGATACAAACAAGTTGATGGTAAACTATAGATTCAAGGTCACAAAGTTTATCAAATTTCCACTCTTGTAAAAGAGGAAGATATCTAAAATCGATATCTATCATAGCTTGAAGAGAAGGGATACGTTCTTCTCTAATTTTGTAAGAGTCAAAATATTGATAATACCAAAAATGATGATTTCTAGGACCAGGATGATTGAAGCACAAGTTTTGGATAGTCATATTAGGATCCACGGGATTAGAAATAGGAATTTCAGGAATAGGAGGTGGATTTGGTTGTTGGTTTGAATAACTAGATGAAGACCTAGCACGTTTAGGGTTTGACATGGTTTAAGAAAATCAGAATAGAATGAATAACCTGCAATTATAAAACACATGTATGCAATGTAATCAATCCCAAAACTCAATAGAGTCCTCAATATTTCAAGGTTCTCTAAACCAATCCTAATGGGCAAAGTTTTTGAAAAACTTATTGAAAAATAAGGTTTTGAAAAACAATATATGTATAGTTTTCATAACAACAACATAATTCAATCAAAACACAATAATTTGATTTTTATTTCAAAAATTTCAAAGAATTTTGGAAAATTCTTGTGTTTTTGATGAAATTAGTTGTAAAATCTAGTTTCTAATCACTAAACAATCAATGCCCAATCACTATTTCAATCTAGAACTAATTAAAACTAGTTATATGTTCAAAATTTGATAAAATAGAAGTTTTAGAAAAATACCTTGAAGATTTTCGGATTTTGTGAGAATGTGATTATTTTTGCACTAATTTGATAATTCCAACAAGTTTAGGAGATGATATTTGAAGTAATTCCGATAAGAAATGTTGTTTTTGAATCAAAGTGATGATTTAGGGAGAGAGAAGAGGAGAACGATGAAGAGAAGAGAAGGGAGGGTTTGAAAATTTTGGGTGTTCTGCCCGTGTTAAAAAACAAAACCCCAGGGGGTATCGATTCCCCTAGGGGGAATCGGTTCCCCTTCAAGGAGGTATCAATTCCCTCTGCCATATAATTCAAAAATATGTATTTTAAACACTCAAAATGCTAAATTAATCTTCTCTAGTGGTATTGGCAACTCATATATCAAAAATTAATTATGTTCAATCAATCAAATTAATCTTTAAACTACATTTGAACATAAAGTTAATTTTTCATCAAGAATCATAAACTCCCCCTAACTAATAGCAATGAATGTAATCAGAAATTACTATTATAAGCATTTTTTCATTTATTCTTTAAAGTGCTAAAATTATTTTAAACACTTAGTGAAGATAGGTCAGTTAAACCTAATTCTCTCCTAAGTGTCCAAAAACGTTCCTTGTCTAAAGGTTTTGTAAAGATATCCGCTAATTGATGCAAATTATCAACAAATTCTAGAACTACATCTTCTGTAGTGACATGGTCTCTAATGAAGTGATGTCTTATTTCAATGTGCTTAGTTCTAGAGTGTTGGATGGGATTTTTAGTGAGACAAACAACACTAGTATTGTCACACTTGATAGGAATGGTACCTACTTAAATTCCATAATCAAAAAGTTGTTGTTTCATCCATAGAACTTGTAAACAACAACTACCAGGTGAAATGTATTCGACTTCAGTGGTAGATAATGCAACACAATTTTGTTTCTTTGAAAACCAAGAAATCAGCATATTTCCAAGGAATTGGCAAGTACCGGAGGTACTTTTCCTATCTAATTTGTATCCTCCATAATCCGCATCAGAAAAGGCATGCAAGCTAAAGCTAGAGTCTCAGGATACCAAAGTCCTAAACTATGATTATCCTTAAGGTATCTAAAGATTCTCTTAACAGCTAGTAAATGTGATTCCTTAGGGCATGATTGAAATCTAGCACATAAGCAAACACTAAACATAATGCCCGGTCTACTTGCAGTTAGATAAAGTAAAGATCCAATCATTGACCTATATAATTTAACATCTACACATTTACCTCCTTCATCTAAGTCAAGCTTTGTTGAAGAGCTCATTGGAGTGTCATGAGGCTTGCCATTTTCCAGTCCAAATTTCTTGAGCATATCTTTGACGTACTTAGCTTGATTGATGAAGATGCCATCTTTTCTTTGCTTGATTTGGAGTCCCAAGAAAAATGAGAGCTCCCCCATCATGCTCATTTCGAATTCGCTTTGTATTAGCTTAGAAAATTCTTGGCAAAGAACATCATTAGTAGAACCAAATATTATATCATCAACATAAATTTGAACTACTAATAAATCTTTCCATTTATGCTTTAAAAACAATGTAGTGTCAACCTTCCCTTTTGAAAAACCTTTTTCAATTAAAAAATTTGACAATCTTTCATACCAAGCTCTAGGAGCTTGTTTTAAACCATAAAGTGCTTTTGTCAATTTAAGAACATGATCCGAAAATTTTGAATCTTAAAAAACTGGAGGTTGTTCCATATACACTTCTTCTTTTATAAAACATTTAAAATGAACTTTTAACATCCATTTGATATAATTTAAATTCATGAAAACATGCAAATACTAATAACATTCTAATTTCTTGCATCCTAGCTATAGGAGCGTATGTTTCATCATAGTCTATGCCCTCTTCTTGAGTATACCCTTGAGCAACAAGTCTAGCCTTGTTTCTCACTATATTACCACTCTCATCAAGCTTATTCCTAAATACCCATCTAGTACCTACAGTAGATTTATTACCAGGCCTTTCAACTAATGTTCATACTTTACTTCTCTCAAATTGATTTAACTCTTCTTGCATAGCCATAATTCAATGTTCATCATTTAATGCTTCTTTAATATTCTTAGGCTCTATGCATGAAATAAATGCAACATAATTACAAATATTTCTAAGAGAATATCGAGTTGTTACCCCTTTGGATGGATCACCTATAATCTCACCATCCTTGACACAGTTGTACTCTCTTGGATAAGATAATTCCCTTTGTTCAATGGTTGGATTCTCGAGAGGATCATGAGTTTCCTCATCTTTCGTTTCTTCCTTTGATGGTGATTCTCCAATTTCATGTCTAACGTCATTTGTATTTATAATACCTACATCATCATTAACACAAGAATCCTTCCTCGGAAGGAGATTATCATTGAAAACAACATGTATAGACTCTTCTACAACTAAAGTTCTTTTATTAAATACTCGATAAGCTATAGAATTTAAGGAATAACCCAGAAAAGTTCCTTCATCACTTTTAGCATCAAATTTGCCAAGGTTTTCTTTACCGTTGTTAAAAACAAAACATTTACATCCAAAAGGATGAAAATAGCTAATGTTAGGCTTTTTATGTTTGAAAATTTCATATGGAGTTTTCTTTAAAATTGGCCTAATCATTACTCAATTTACAACATAACAAGCGGTATTTGTGGCTTCCACCCAAAAATATTTTGGCAAATTATTTTCACAAAGCATGGTTCTAGCCATTTCTTCTAAAGTTTGATTTTTCCTCTCAACAACTCTATTTTGTTGAGGGGTTCTAGGTGCTGAAAAATTATGGCTAATACCATTAGAATTACAAAACTCATTAAATCCAAGATTTTCAAATTCAGTGCCATGATCACTTCTAACACTAGTGATAGAGTAACCTTTTTCGTTTTGGATTACTTTTGAAAATGTGATGAAATTTTCTAATGCTTCATCTTTATTACTTAAGAATAGAACCCAAGTATATCTAGAATAGTCATCTACCAAGACAAATGCATATTGTTTTCAACCCAAGCTAGTAGTCCTAGTTGGCCCAAAAAGATCTATATGGATCAATTGTAATACTCTACTAGTTGACACATCATTAATGGATTTAAAAGAAACTCGCTTTTGTTTTCTTTTAGCACAAGCATCAAAAATTTTATCATTATCAAATTTTAATTTAGGCAGCCCTCGAACCAATTCTCCTTGAACTAACCGTTGTAAAACACTCATGCTAGCATGTCCTAGTCTCCTATGCCATAACCAACTATCATGCTTATCCTTAGCAACTAGGCACAAATTAGTCATATCAATAGAATCTAAATGCACCATGTATATGTTTCCTATTCTATGACCAACAAGCATAATCCGATTAGACGCAATGTCAATGACTTTACAACTATTAATTTCAAACATGACATTGAATCCCTTATTGCATAATTAACTAATACTCAATAGATTATGCTTTAATCCATTCACATATAAAGCATTCTTAATTTGTATGGAAGAGGTATTACCTATAGTACCTATACCTTCAATGTGACCTTTTGAATCATCACTAAAAGTCACTTCTCCTCCATTTTTGGCATTAAGCTCAATGAACCAGTTTTTGTCACCAGTTATGTGTCTCGAGCATCCACTATTAAGGTACCATGAATTTTAATTTATTTCCCGTGCCTTATAGCAATGCTCTTTTTTCCTACAAACATAGATTAATTTTTTATTTTTGGTAACCAAATTCTTTTGGGTCCATATTCATTAGTTTCCAAAATCCTAGTCCCCTTAGGTATCCATTTGTGTAGGATATCTTTATCTTTAGTAGTAATGAGTTCTTTAGGAACCCACATACTTCTAACGATTTTTCCATTAGAGGTTCTTCGGGGACCTCTATGATTGTAGTTTTTAAACATTTTTCTAACAAAGTTGGATTTTGAATTTTCTTCTTTTTCAAAACGTTTTGTTTCAACTTTATCAAAAGAAGCTTTAAGATCATCAATTTTTTTTATGATCATCATTGACCTTTGAAAGTAAATTTTGTAAATCTGAATTTTTCTTTTCAAACTCTTCTAGTTTGATTTTCAAATCTTTGATTTTACTTTCAAGATCGTTGTTGGTTTTGGATATGAGTTTATTTTCATTTTTCAATTTTGAAATATCATTTTTATGTTTTAAAAGAAATTTCTCATAATCCGAAGCCAACCCATTATATTCCTCTAATAGCTCATCATAAGATAAATCATCAAAATTAGATGAGTTAGAGGTTACCTTAGAATCTTCCCCGAATGCCATCAAGCACAAGTTTGCTACTTCTTGTTCCTCTTCATTGGAACCTTCTTCATCGCTCCATGTAGCCACATGATCCTTGTGCTTATTCTTTGATTGACCCTTTCTCTTCAATTGTGGGAAATCATATTTGACATGCCCCGGCTTTTTGCATTCATAGCAAATGATTGGGTCCTTCTCTTTTGTTTCATTTTTGAGGTCTTCATTTCGTTTGAATTTTCTTCCTCGATAAGGTCTCATCATTTTTTTGAACCGTTTGACAAACAATGCCATTTCCTCGTCATCGTCATCTTCATTCGAATCACTCTCATTTTTTGTGGATTTGAGAGCAACTCCAATATTTTTCTTATTCTCCTTCTCCTTTGGTGTCTCGTCAATCTTATCAAGGTCCACTTCATCTCCAAGCATCATTTCATGAGTGAGAAGGGAACTGATTAGTTCTTCAAGAGTTAAGGATGTTAGGTCCGTAGACTCGATGATTGACGTCTTCTTTGATTGCCACAATTTTGGAAGGGAGTAGACTAACTTCCTCACAAGCTTTTGATTTGAAATGATCTCTCCATATGATTTGAGACCATTGACAATCGTTGAAAATCTATCCGTCATAGCTTTGATATCTTCATTTGGTTTCATCCTGAAATTTTTATAGCTATGTGTTAGAATACTAATTTTAGATTTCTTTACCTCATCGGTACCTTCATGAGTGACTTGAAGTTTGTCCCATATTTCTTTGGCGGTTGTACAAGACGAAACTCTTCCGTATTCATCTGGTCCAAGAGCACAAAATATGATATGGATGGCTTTGGAGTTGAGCTGGAGCATTCTTGTCTCTCCTTCACTCCACAATCTTGGATGAGTGAGAGGCTTGATGTATCCTTCTTCTACGACATTCCATGCTCCCATGTCACTTGCTTGAATGAAGTACATCATCATATTTTTCCAATAGGCATAGTTAGCCCCATTGAAGAAATGAAGCTTCTTGACGGGCATCGAATCGATATCAGAGTCAAAGTTTGAAGTAGAGGCCATTGATGACTTTGATTATCGATGTAACTCTTCCCGAATTGACTCAAGAGGCGATTAAACCTTCAAATGAGTTAGGCTCTGATACCAATTGTTGAGTTAATCTATCGATGGAATCGACCAAGAGGGGGGTGAATTGGCAATAAAAATTTTGGTGGAAGCTTTTGCAAAAAATTGAAAGTAATTGCACAGCGATTTACAGTGGTTCGACTTTATCAACCAAAGTCTACGTCCACTACATTAGCTATCCACACTAAGAATTTTCCAAAAAATTCACTAATTTGTTCTTTCTTTTGAGGACAAAGATAACCTTACAATTCCCTCAAGAATATACTCCAATTCTTGAGAACACTCTCTTCTCAAAGAGAAGATTACAAATTTGCAAACTTACAAGAAAAACCTCACAAGGCAAATATTTTTGCACAATTCTAGAACAAAGAAAGAACACTCAAGAATGAATACAATTGAGTACAAGTAGTGTTCTTGAAAGCAAAATGAATATTGAATGAAAAATAGGCTTGAAATGCACAAACTTTAGGTTTTATGCTTTCTCTTTGATTCTCTCTTGATTCTAGTTGCTTGTTGTTTCTTGTTATTGATCAATGGCTTCTAAGCTTGTTTAAATACACCTTGAATCACTTCTGAACGTTGGGGATCATTAATGAAGTTATTGGAGCCGTTTAAGTGTGAAAATAATTAATATTTCTGCTTGGAGCATGGGGGGAATTGGTTCCCCCTCATAGGGAATCAGTTCCCTAAGTGTAAAATTCAAATATTTTGATCATTGATAAGGGGTTATCGGTACCCCCTTGGGGGGAATCGGTTCCCTCCGAGCATACTGGAATTTCTCGGAGCCAAACCATTCAGGGGGAATTAGTACCCCCTTGGGGGGGAATCGGTTCCCTCTGGACAAACTGTAATTTTTGGCTTTGAAATGGTTTGAAATACTTTGTAAAATTGTTTTGAAAATATTTTAAGATTAAAACTTAATTTTACACTTTAGTTAAGATTTAAAATGAACTTTGAAATACTTTGAGTAATATTTTGATATTGGATTTAATATATCGAATATGCTTAGAAAAATCATTTTCAAAATTAAAATTCTTTTAATTTAATTTGTTATTTCGAAACATCAAAATGTTTTCAACATTTTCCATTCTCCACGGAGCTGATAGATTACTAAGGCTGAATCTCCATATACCCGCAAGGTCTTTATATTTTTCCCCCATGCAGCTCGAATCCCCAAAACACAAGCTTCATATTCTGCCATGTTGTTGGTGCAGTCGAAGTTCAATCTGCTAGTAAATGGGTAGTGATTCCCTTATGGGGAGATCAATATTGCCCCGATGCCATCCCCTAATGCAATTAATGCACCACAAAATGCATTTTCCAGGAACTGTCTGTGGAAGTACTTGTTTCTTCTAAGGAGATAGCCATCAGGTCTTCGTCTGGGAAGTTAAAGTCCAATGGCTCGTAATTTTCATCGGTTCTTCTTGCTAAAAAATCTGATATGGCACTTCCTTTTATGGCTTTCTGGGTCATATACTCGATGTCAAATTCAGACAACAACATCTGTCATCGGGCTAACCTTTCAGAGAGAACAGTCACACCCATCATGTACTTTAGCAGATACAACTTGGAAATCAGCCATGTAGTGTGATACAACATGTATTGTCTAAGTCTTTTTGTAGCCCATACTAAAGTACAACAAACCTTTTCGATAGGAGGATATATGACCTCGCAATCGGTGAACTTCTTGCTTAAATAGTATATGGCTCTTTTCTTCCTTCTGGATTCGTCATGTTAACCCAGGACACATCCCATTGAATTCTCGAATATGGATAGATACAATAACAGAGGTTTTCCCAGGATAGGGGACACCAAGATAGGGGTATGAGACAAGTACTCTTTTACTTTCTTAAATGCAGTCTGATAGTTTTCATCCCAAGCTCCAGGGCTATACTTTCAGAGAAGGCGGAAGATTGGGTCACATTTGTCAGTTAATTGAGATATAAAATGGGCTATGTAGTTCAATCTGCCTAGAAAACCTCGGACTTCTTTTTGTGTTCGTGGGTGAGGTAGATTCTTGATAGCCTTAACTTTATCAGGATCGACCTTAATGCATTTCCTGCTGACCACGAATCCTAACAGCTTCTCGGATATCACCCCGACGGTACACTAGCTAGGGTTTAGTCTTAGCTGGAACTTTCTTAACCTCTAGAAGAGCTTTCTCAGATTCTCGACATGTTCATTCTCGATTTGTGCCTTGACAATCATGTCGTCGACATAAACCTCGATTTCTTTGTGTATCATATCATGGAATAGGGTCACCATAGCTCTCTCATATGTTACCCCAACATTTTTCAGACCGAAGGGCATCACTTTATAGCAAAAATTCCCCCACATCGTGACGAACGAAGTCTTTTCCATGTCTTCAAGATGCATCTTAATCTGATTATATTCCGAGAATCCATCCATGAATGAGAAGAAATAGTTCCCGACTGTATTATCCACCAAAATGTCTATGTGTGGTAGAGGAAAGTTATCTTTGGGACTTGCCTTGTTAAGGTCCTGATAATCGATACACATGCGAAGCTTCCCATCTTTCTTCGGAACTGGCACTATGTTGGCCACCCACTCCGAATACTTGGCCACTTGGAGAAACCCAGCATCGAATTGCTTCTTGACTTCTTCTTTGATTTTAAGGAGCATCTCAGGTCGCATTCTCCTTAGCTTTTGTTGCACGGGTTTGCATTCTGGTTTGATTGGCAGTTTGTAGACCACCATATCTATGTCTAGCCCCGGCATATCTTGATACAACCAGGTGAACACATATCTATATTCCTGAAGTAAGACTATCAAGTTTTGTCTAACTTCAGCCGAAAGAGTTGTGCCGATTTTAACCTCTTTTCTATCCTCTTCAGTGCCCAGATTCAAGATTTCGATCCTATTCTCATGTGGCAGTATTTGTTTTTCTTCTATTTCTACCATTCTCAATAATTTAGTACGTAAGTTGCACTCCTCTTCATTTTTGCATTTGTCAGATTTTTCAGATTCCCCGAGACAAATAGATGATTCAAAATCCACCTATGGATCAGGATCATCAGTACATGCATTATCGTTATCTGGGAACCTGAAGGAAAAGAAAATGTGTATGAGTGAGAGAAAATATCCCACATGGAACAGACAAAGAATTAAATTCGAAAGACAATGAGATAGAGTACTGAAATGAAGGAAATGGAAAAAAATAAATTAAAAAAAACGAAATAAGAAAACTTGTTTGCCATGGAAAGGGAAAAAATGCATCATTTATTGAATTTAAACAACACATTTATTCACCTTTACAAAAGATCACCTCTTACCCTGGGTATAGGCAAATAGGGATAGTTCAAATATTACTCTGAAAGACTCTTGTAAACCACAGGTAGTTCTTCAATCGACCAGTTATTGGGCACAAACCTAGGTGACAGAGGGCGGATTCCTGATCTATCCGTATCTTTATCATTTCTTGTGGTTGCGACATTGATACTCAAATCTTCCAGAGCCTCTTCTAAAGCTGATGAGGTGGTCTCAAACATATAACCACCTGACTTGAATGTGTTGTAAAGAGATGGGAATGTCATGGGCTCCCATTGAAACTCATTTCTAGTTAATCTGGCTATTCTTCTGTCCTGGTTCTTCTGGATTTCCTTCCTCTTTTCATGGTAACTGGGCTGAAAACCAAGCCCAAAGTGATCAAGTTTGATATATGAAGGACTGGATTAATCCTTCTTTATAGATTCTTCCTAAACCCTCTTTCGATCTTGGCACATCTTCCCAAAGTCTATTTGATCTCCATTCTGGTACACATAGAAAGCCGGGGTTTAGGAATCCTTCTACCACGAATGTGGCATTCACAAATTCCAAAGAGTGGAATGAACATTCTACCACTTCCTCATCTACTTCGATGTATGGGGCCTCCGTGGTCACACTTGCCATGATATCTTCCTCAGCATTAATAATCACTAAGGCTCTATCAATGACAAATTTAAGTTTTTGATGCAGTGTGGATGATACTGCACATGTTTGATGGATCCAAGGTCTTCCCAAAAGACAATTATAGGAAGACATGATATCCATCACTAGAAACTCAACATTATAGGTGGCAGGTCCGATGGTTAACGATACCTCGATCTTGCCAATTACCTCTCTCTTGGTCCCATCAAATGCTCAGACCACGTTCTGACAGATTCTCATATGAGAGGTAACCATTGGCAGCCTCTTCAGTGTGACTCAAGGCATCACGTTCATGGCTGAGCCATTGTCAATTAAAACACTCGGTAAAACGTGCCCCTTAGAGTTGGTAATAATGTGTAATGCCTTTGTTCGACCTCTCCCTCTAGATGGAATCTCATCATTTGAGAATGAGATGATATTATCAGCTTGAATATTATTTACCAGTTAGTCCATCATAATGACTGGTATGTTTTATGGCACGAACGTCTGATTTAGAACCTTCAACAGTGTCTATCGGTGTGCCTCTGAGTTTAATAGTAGTGTCAACATTGAAGTATGCATCGGTAAGATGTGGAATTGTATGTCATGGGAGTGGGATCAAGTAGCTCCCTTTCCCTTTTCTTCCTCAATTCTCGCTGATTTTGTTTAAAAGTACCTGACGGTATAGCTGCAGTGGTTTTTTTACTTGAGATCGTAACACCTTTGGAGGCATTATAGGTGTTGACGTTATTGATCTCCTTGTCTTTATTCTTCATGGGAAGCTCCTTACTTGACTCTCCTCCCTCAATTTTACCTTTCTTTATGGCCAACTCGATTATCTCTCCGGCCATAACTAGATCTGAGAAACATCCTGGCGTGATTGCGACCAGGTGCCCGAAGTAAGGAGACTTCAGGGTCTGTACAAAAAGCTTTCTAGTTTTCTTTTCATCCAAGGGTGGATGAACTTGCATAGCCAAATCCCTCCATCTCTTTGTGTATTGTCAGAAACTCTCGTTATGTTTTTTCTCTAGGCTTTGTAGCATAACCCGGTCTGGTCTCGTATCATTGATGTGCTTGTACTGCTCCAAGAAAGACTTAGCTAAGTCTTTCCATGTCTTGATATGAGATCGGTTCAGCTGATTGTACCACCGGATAGTTGAATCGGACATGCTCTTCTAGAAGCAGTGAATCAAGAGCTGATCATTTCCCACATACCCTGTCATTTTTCGACATAACATAGTGATGTGGGCTGAAGGACAACTATTCCCGTCAAATTTATCAAACTCGGGGATTTTAAATTTTGGTGGAAGCACCAAATCCGAAACCAGACTCACCTTCATTGCATCCACTCCATTGCATCTACTCCATAATAGTCATGGTCCCCTTTGACCACCTTCATCTGGTCTTCTAGCATCTTAATATTCTCTTCCATCTTTTTTGCCTTATCATCCTCATCAAAATCTGGGATATGGTAATCACCCAGATGATTTTCAGGATTGGTTGTAGAAGCTTGCATCTTTGCAGCAGATGGGGCTTTTTCTTTTGTCGCAGATAAGTCCCCTTGTAGTCCGGGTAAGATCCCGTGTGAGATAACCACTTGTGGAGTCGGTGGTATAGCCACCCCTTAGGACGAACCTGCCCCTGGTGCACTTGTTTGTTGTAAGCCAGATAACTTGGCCATGATTTGATAGACCAAGGATTCCTGGCTTTTATTGATAGAATCCAAGGTACTTTGACTATTCTAAGTTATCTTTTCTTCCAGCTCTTTCTGTAATTTTTCCATATTCTCCTCTATTTGTGTGATTATGGCCTCTGTTTGTTTCTTCTTCGTTTAAGTATCGTGCAGATGATGCGTGTCTTGAGCTTGTGAAGGTAAACTTGGTGTTTGCTCTTTCTGACACATGTTATGTTACTTAATATGAATGTAAAAACATGGAAAATATAAAAAATAAACATGAAATATATAATGCAAATGATGAGATGCATGATGTATGTGATTTAGAGGCATTGATCCAGAAAAGTGTTTGTTATTATAAATAATCCTCATTTAAACAAAAGTGTTTTATCTTTTAAGATCATAAAAATAATCTGAAGGTACATATGAACTAAATCCTCTAGACCCCGAACAACTTCTAGTAAGTTGACAAGTCTTATTCCTTCATCTGTCACTGGTTGGATACCTTGTCAAGCCACCCCGACTTCTATTTCTAGGCCATGCAAATGACGAGCTGCCTTCTGTACTTGCTCCAGGAAATCGCGGATGATTGCATCTCTAACCTTCACCCTTTACTGAGCCTGCTCCCAACGGAAACATCATTGTAAACCTCCGTCAAAGGGAACTATCTGAAGCTCGCTTGCTTGCTTATTGAATCTATCCACTATAGCTTCTAACTCAGCTATGGTTTTTACATCTCTCTCTTGTTGTTTTTGAAGATATTTCTCCAGATCAGTTACCTGGATTCTTAAGCACTTGTTCTGATGATGGCTATCTATTAAGCACCTCTGAGTAGTCTTCAGCTATTCTTTTAGAGTCTCTCTCCCATCAAACTTCCTTTTTAATTTGTGAGCTTCGTCTTTCCAGTACTCAGAAGTCCTTTTCAGATTGGAGTTACTCTGGACTTGCTCTTGGTACCCTTTTCTCAAGACCTTAAGCTCGAAGCAGATCTTCTTTTGTTCTTTCTCCAGCTTGTCTGCCCTATCATTCTGAGTGTCGACATCTAACTTCCACTGGTATCGTTCAGCTTCAAGTTCCCTAACCCTCTTCTTCAGCTCATTCATCACAGCTTCAAACGCTTCCTTTGCTATCTCAAGTTCTGAAGGGACAGGCCTAAGATGTTCCTCCATGGTCCACAATCTGGCACTGGGATGTTGTCTTTTTTTCTCAATCTTTGACACTCCAAATATTCCGGATTAAGCATGTCTTTGGCAGCCACGACATCCATCCAGAACACCTTCTTTCATAACTCGGCTACTTTCTTGTAGTTGTCACTATGGATAAACTCTGATCTAGATAGTCTGTATGTGGCTGGGACAAATTGACGTACCCCATACTGTCGAAGTGCCAACAAAAGAGAATACCCAACTCCACCTCATAGTCCAAATAGGGTCATAGTGTCGGAATCCCCACATCGGAAGATAATGTCACTGTGGGTCAACCAAGGGGTTCTCCAGGAAATATCTCGGTTCTGAAGGTGTGTGAAGACTTTCATCCATTTTTCCTTTGAGGCACCTTCTTGCCATTTCAGAGTGATGAATTCACCTAAGGGTGAATAAGTGATACTGAATCGGCGGTAGACAATCCCGTTAGTCTTCCAGAAATGGCTGTGAATCTAGACTTGGAGAAGCTGAGCACACCCTATGAACCTTCCTCCGCCAATTTTTCTGCAGTGGTTGAGAGAGCGGAATGTCTCATAAGATGGCTGGTGCTGGATTTACTCGCATTGAGAGTTGTTCAAATAACTCTACCACAACTGCATCAATGTATCCCAAAGTCCTAGGGAATATAATCAAACCATACAGACCAGTGCAAAGAGATCTATCGTCTCCCATTCATCAGGATGGTTCTTCATCAGTTGCTTGATATGAAGCCAAGAAATTCATTCCCCACTGCCTTTTTGTCGAGCCCGATCAGTTACCCATTTTTCGTCAACCCCGGTAACCTTGGCTAGTGTATTCTTGAAAGGCTAACTTTTGATGTATTTAATATAGGCTCGCTTCAGTTTGTTGCTTTCACAGTGCATCAATGTAGTGTACTCTTCGATGGTTGGCACCATGTCCTCCTGGTTAAAAGTGAAGCAATTGTATCTCGGGTTCCAGAATTGAACCAAGGCTCTGATTAAAGGCTCATCAGTCTTGACATAAAGCAATAGTGCAATATCATCGTACCGTTGGCTGAACTTTTGTTTCCGGTCACTCTTCTAACTATCCCAGATGTCCTGAAGCTCTTGTACATCATTCTGCTTTAGGTTGATAGAGGCATATCTAACCAGTTTTGACACATAGCTTCCTTGAAGACTGTCTCCCTTTTCTTTTTGAGTCTTCTCGGACCATAGTCGTACCTCGACGTTTTTTTATCTCTTGCATTACAACCCCTTTGTCCATTAATTCAAATTATTTGTATGTAATAAACACCTTTTTTAGGGATCAATAGCCTCTTTTTATGATGCAAATGCTAGAAAAAGATAAACACGAAAGCAAAAAGTTAGTAAAAATAAGAATAATAATATAAGTAAAAAGGTAAAGTAAAAAAACAAACAAACTTCATGGTTAGGGAAAAACATCCTAGGATTTGAAATAGGGTTTTGGGGTCGGCTCTAATTCTCCATAGTCTCCCAGTATAGGTTCTTAAAAAAGGTACCTGAGTTTTCCTTGCTGGTGCCCCTGGGCTTGCCAGACACTTAGTCCTAAGCCCATTACAAGCTTGTGTGGACTAAGTTAAACTCGAGATGACACATTCCCTTATGTATGTGCGGTGAATAAATTCACACGAAAACATAAAGTATATGAATCTTGAAGGCTGCTTGCTAGGCCTGTTCGGAGAATAAATTCTCACGAAGGCGTCACTTTCACCCCCACTTAAAAACATGGTTCGAAGCTCGGGTATATAGCCTTAGATAAAAACCAAGTTTTGACAAACTGAAATCATTGAGAGAAACTGTCAGTACAACTATTTATTCGAAAATATAATCAAAAGTAAGTAAAAATGATCTACAAGTTACCTTGAAATTTAAACATACCATTTTCATTAAAAAGACAATTGGAAATTACCTTAGCCTGACTCACTTACCTGTCACCAGTGGAGTTGCCAAGCTGTCGGAACCGTCATTCGGTTGAGCCCAGAATTGGGCTTTGACTTAGGAAAATGGATTAGGAGTCGTCATCGATCATTTATTTTAAAACAAATGGATTGATCGAATACCTTATTTCTTACCTGATCTGCGTCTTACCAAAGATGTGTCAGATTCAGGAGTCGGTTACAGTCAATGAAGGGTTAGCGCTCTTGAACTGCCCTTTCGGTACTACATAATTTCCAGTTGTCTTTAATTAAGAAAATTGTAACTTAAATTAAAAGGTGAAATAACGATCCCAACTACTTACCTCCGAGCAATTTGAAAGTGTACCCTTTAAAAGTCGAGAGAGTTTTAGAGAAAAAAAGTAATGAAATAAAAATGAATGAAATAAATAAATTGGGATAATGGAAAAAAATAAAGTAAATGAAATAAAGATACAGAAATAAAGAAATAAAAATAAAAATATAAAAATAAAAATAAAAATAAAGAAAATAATAATAATATACGTAAAATAACTACACGAATAAAATAAAGATAAAATAAATAAATAAATAAATAAATAAATAGGATGGATAAAATAAGAGAAAAAAATAGTAAGAAAAAAATATGTATATGATAATATAAAAAATACAGATATATTAGAATATTAACATAAATAAATAAAAATAAAAAAGAAATATATATATATATATATAAAAGAATTAAAAGAATTAAAAGAATTAAAAAAAGAAATCAGAAAATAATGTATAAAAATAAATAAAAAACAATCCAAAAGAAAAAGAAATAAAAAATTAAATATATATAAAAAAATATGGAAAATATAAGAATTAATAAAAAAGGTCAAATTGAAGGAAAATAAAAAATTAAAGACCAATTTAAGAAGAATTTGGGGGTCAAAATAAGGTTTTAAAAACACGGGGGACCGAAGTGAGGATTTCCCCACTTTGAAACATAAACACGCGGGCCCTGGGCTATGGGTCGAGTCAACAAGTGGGTCGTCCAAGGTCCATGGGTCAAGTATTTAAGCCAACACTTTGATTTTAAGCTTCATTCTTCATTTCCAAACCGAGAGACCCCCTTGTTCTTCAAATTCTCTCAATTGTTCATCCGAGGGACAAACACACTGCCGTGGTTTCCAGAAAACGGCCACCTGCCGTCGGCCATCGGCGGCGAACCTAAAAAAAATTCCATTTTTGAAAAGCCCTTCGTATCCTCATTCCAAAAATCAACATATTTTTTTTAAAAATCACCTCGGGGGGAGTAGATCTAGAAAATAAGATTCGGGCACCCCCTTTTTGGTCATCGATGATGGGATTTTAAAAATCGAGAAAGAAGACAAGCAAAACAACATGCATGCTAAAATCAACCGAGTAAGGTAAGGAAAGATGATACCTTTCTTTTTATTCCTCTTTCGAAAATTACAAGTGGATCTTTAAGTATGCTTACTCCGCTTTTTGTATGATTTCTTGTGTATTTGCCTTATGTATTTATGTTTGTTTTTGTGTCTAGTTACATGAATTTATAGTAGAAAAAAACTCTATTTTTAGGAGTTTTATTTCGAATATAACTCTTGATTCGTTGCTTGCTCTTTGTGGGTGTTGATGCCGTGAAAATCGGTCGGTGGAGAGGCGTGGAGCATGAAGAGTCCTCGGGGGCAGATGCAACGCAGAAGAGACTGGGGCTAAGGTTGGAAAACCCTAGCTTGCATCGGGTCTGAACCGGTTCGGGCGCTCCAGCGGGTCGCGTGTGCATTCAGGTCTGCTGCTCCACTGGAGTTTCGGTTGTTGGGCATCAGGTCTTCCACTGTTTGGGTCACGATGGGCCGTGTTCTTTATTTGTATTTGGGCCTGGCTTGTAATGGTTTTCCTGTTGGTCTTGTAATTTGTGACCCAACAAAATAAGTAATAAGTATATATATATATAGAGAGAGAGAGAGAAAATAACCTCAATGACCAAAAATCCCATATAATATACGATTTTAACCAACTTTTTCTGGATTTACCAAAATGACCAACAAAATCGCAATGTGATCGCTAATTCGCATCGCGATCTCCATTATCGCAAATCAGTTTCCAGATTCGCAACGCGATTATGACTATCGCAATGCGATTTTCCAATTTCTCGTTGCGATTTTCCCAATTCGCAATGCGAATTTGGAAAATCGTAATGCGATACTGACTATCGCAACGCGATAATACAAAATCGCAACGCGATACTGACTTTCGCAACGCGATACTGACTTTCGCAACGCGATTCTGACTTTCGCAACGCGATTCTGACTTTCGCAACGAGATTATGAAAATCGCAATCATCTTCAAAATCCCAATCACAACCGGCTTCACCTTTTGGGACTGTTAACTTAGGTGATTTTTAAATGCAAACGTTGTATTATGTGTATTTTATGTGTGCACTTTTAACATTTTCAGTTAGGCATGTATTAGTAACTTGAGTTTGAATATTGTTATGATCTATTCAGTTGTTATCACTTATTAGACATTCATTTGACTATCGCAACGGGGAAATTGCAACGCGAAAATGACTATCACAACGCGAAAATGGCTATCGCAACGAGAAAATCGCTATGCGAAATGAAAATCGCATTGCGATTTTCTCGTTGCGATTTTTATTTCGCATTGCGATTTTCATTTCGCATTGCGATTCTCTCGTTGCGATAGTCAGTTTCGTGTTACGATAGTCTGTTTTGCCTTCAACATAATGCAGATTGAAAATCAAAAAATCAACTATTACATTTCAATCAATTAAACAAGCACAAATAAGAATTATGTATACATCAATTAAACAAATCAACATTTACAAATCATTTTTTACAAATCAATTAAACAATCAAAAAATAATAATAATTCTTATATCCTCATCAATTATTGAATCAATGAATCAACTTTTGCACCCATACATCCATTTCACGCAGCTCACTTAAGGATTAACCTGCAGAAACCAAACATTTGCTCAAACAAGACTTCCTACACATCTAAAACCTACAAACAGTAAATTATTGAATTCTAGGTACTTAACCAAACATTTTCAAACCAAAAGGAGTATATATGTTAACAAAAATTGCATTTGACTTACCAATTAACAATGGATACTTTCATAACGCGGATGCAGGTAGGCAGCGTCTCGAATATATCGCTCTATCCATATAATGCCGAAACCACAAGCCTACTGCAGCTCTATCTCTATCGGTGGGAGGTAGAAACTTTGTGCTTCCCGTCGTCAAACGCGCCAAGCATATGCATACGAGAAGACCACAATCCCCTCTGGCTCCCGGTGATTGTTGTGGTGTGGTCTCGTCTCTGACAACTGTGACATTGAACTTTTTTGGCTTCTTGTGTCCAGAATGAGTCCAATAATTAATCCCATCCAAGAATTTAGCCAAATGAGAGCTCCATCCCTTGATAATATCTCTCAAATCAGACAGTGATATGTAATTTATCATGCTATCATATACTATTATCTTCAGGGATGGGAGCTGAAGTTGGACGAGAAGCCAATGACGACGTTCCAAAACAGGGATAAACACCTGCAAACATAAGTAATAATTCATTTATTTGCGCACTTATTTATGAACACCTTTAAAAAATTTAAAAAATAAACACTAACCTTATCGACCTCCCACCATGCAGGATAAAGTTTAGCTTGTCCATTGCCCAACGAAAATGATTCATCTCGTTGATTCTTCAAGTGAACTGCGAGAAAAGCCGTCGGCATTATTGTATATCGCGATTTTTTTTTATTTTTCCTAAGCTTCCTTATTATTAGAAGACGTGACACCCACGCATCGATATACTGTTTTACAAAAAAAGACATATATTAGTGAATTACATTAATTTTTAAAAAAATTAATCAAAATCATATATAAGACAAATATAAGACTTACCTCCCCATCGAAATAGTCACTGTCTTCAACCCCTAATAACACACCCCACCAAGACCGATTAAGCAACAAATACATCTCATCGTTGAGTTTGCTTATGTCAGTGTAACACCCTTGGCTCCGCTCATGTAGATAAAAATCAACTGCGGTCTTAGCCCAAAGGGTATTATCCATAATTGTTTCCGGTAGTTGTCTCCTCTCCACTTCAGATACCGGAAGGGTACTAGCCGGTAACTCATACGAGAGCCAACTCTCATCCATCATGTCCGGCAACGGTGGGGGTTTTTCAATAATTCGATATATTACCCCATGTGAATCGGGCTCTGGGATGGTGGGAGGGACCTCTTCGACGATGACAGTGGCCTCTTGAACGGTGGGGGGGACTCTTGAGGGATGATAGGGGCCTCTTGAACGATTGGAGGGGACTCTTGAGGGATGACAGGTGAGTCGGGCTTCTTCTTGCGGAGTCTTTGCACCATTGGGGTGAACGGAGACGTAATAGCACGTGCACGCCGTCTCATGCGTGAACTCCGTCGTGAAAACCCGATGTAAAGCATCCACCTTATCGGGCCGCTAAAAAAATTAATACATAAATCAGTAAATAAACAGACATGATATTAAACAAAGACAAATATGTTTCAAACTTGCATTGTATTCACCCAAGTCATTATTCTATCATAGTTCACAAAATGCATCAGATAACATTCCAGAAGTAAGCACTTATATAAACATTTAAAAGGACAACATATATAAACATTCCAGAAGAAGAATAGTTTACTTTCGCAACACGAAACTTACTTTCGCAACGCGAAAATGGCTATCGCAACGCGAAAATGGCTATCGCAATGCGAAATGAAAATCGCAACGACAAAATCGCAACGCGAAACACAAATCGCATTGCGATTTTCATTTCGCGTTGCGATTTTGTCGTTGCGATTTTCATTTCTCATTGCGATATCCATTTCCGCATTGCGATAGTCATTTTCGTGTTGCGAAAGTAAACTATTCTTCTTTTGCAAATTGAAACTTGAATGGATTGCATTACTTCAACCAAAAGACAAAAACAAAACCAAAAACAAATACTAACAAAAACAGTTTAGCAGTATTGGCAGCAACCGAATGAATTTATTAAGCAATCTAAGTGAAATGGTTAATCTAAGTGAAATTACGAGTAAATTTATCATCAAGTTAAATATGAAAAATCTTAAACTTACCTCGTTGCGTAGAGTATGAACCTCATTCTGCAACGATGCTACCATCTCACGTAAAGCGGCTACTTCACCGCATAAAGTAGACACCTCAACACGCCATGCACCATTGTCTTTGCGTAAAGTACCGACCTCCACACGCAAGGCATTGACCTCAACACGTAACTCCCCTAACTCATCCCGTGGAGGTGGAGGTGGAGAACAGGGAGATAAACGTCGTGGCAACTTTGCCGGTCACCTATCTTGCGATGATAGTGGAGAAGAGGCTCGATGATGTGACAGAATAGGTGATGGTTGTCGTTGTGGAGGTGTATAGTCGGGTCGATCAGGTGATGGCTCTGGGTGAGGTGATAGCTCTGGGTGAGGTGATGGCTCCCGAAGTGGAGGCTTCTCATCATCCGTGCCATCAAAAAAACGCTTACTAGCTTGCCACCAATCAGTGGCAAGCTCAGCTTACGTGGGTGTCAGCGTCTGTAATGGAGTGTTGGCCTCCTAACAATATAAAAGCTCAAACAAAGTTAAACGTGTACTAGTAATAACTTGTTTATAAACATATGGTAGTATTTATGTTAACTTACATTATTTATTGTCGTATACTGTAGTAAATCTTCCCATTGCAAGGTCCGTTTCCTCTTCCAGGAAATAGCCCTGGGAATATCATTTGAAGTTTTTATTGCATATGTCTTCATGGCGGGAAAGGCCTCAAATATCCAAATCTACAAACAATATAATAACAAACATTAGTAATTGTTAAATAATTACTTATAATTTTGGAAACATTATATAAAAATTCTTACCTTAAAGGTCCAAATAAAGCCTGTCAAAGTGTATTTGGAACCATCGCCATGCAAACTTTTTCGATCATCCAAGGCAGACGATAACTTATTCCATGTAGCTTTCCATAAATACGAGCCCCACGGAAACAGGTTCCACGTATTTAGGTCTTCTACCAATTTGATTAGATCATTCGGAATAGGTTGTCTAGCCTCTCTGCCTAAAAAGCCGGCATGCAAAAGTATTAGAAGGCATACTCGGACAACATCGACGTCATCCATCCGAGTAAAACCATCTTTCTTATTCAATAATCTCGTCAGGTCTTCCACGTGTAGATTCGGCCTCTCCAGCTCAGGAAAAACCTGGGATAACCATGATGGGCGGGTAATGTGTCTAGTGCACCGACCTACATCATCGTGTCCGAAGCGTAGACCGGTGATTAAGCAAAACTCCTCCCGCCCAAAACACGTATACGCCGGTGGAAAATCAAACCATATCTCTTCATCACGACGTTGTATAGTATATGGTAGATCGCTAGTCATGGTTTGAAGAAACAGGTGTGTCAACATCGCATCTCCACCGGGATGTTGTACTTTCAGCCATGGCCCGAAGCAAGTATCCTCAAATATTTTTCTTTGTGCAGGTAAAAGCTTCGACGCAATTGTTTTGGCCAGGCTGAATTTATTTCTTAAGGTCAATTGAGCCGAATAAAAGTTCTACAAAAACAATAAACATACTAAGTTAGATATACCAAAAACTACACTGTGAAGATATACCAAAAACAATAATAAACATAAAGAGTAGTAGTTTATTCTTCAAACTTAAATTTGCAACACTATGAATTTCTTATTTGTCTTTGTTTTTTGGTTGAAGTAATGCAATTCATTCAAGTTTAAATTTGCAGAAGAAGAATAGTTTCTGAAAATGAAAATCGCAACACGAAAATGACAATCGCAACGCGAATTTGACTATCGCAACGAGAGAATAAAATCGCGTTGCGATTTTGTCGTTGCGATTTTCATTTCGCGTTGCGATTCTCGATTGATTTAATAAGCAATCTAAGTGAAATGGTTAATCTATTATTGAAATTACCAGTAAACTTATCATCAATTTCAATATGAAAAACCTAATAATAATGCAAAAATTTCAAAAAGAAAATAATTAAAAAAACTAACCCTCGGTGGTTGATTTTCCATTTCTGATTGTGAGGGTGGCTCTGAGAGATGGAGATAGACGGATTTTTCCGGAGATGGGGATGGATTTCGTCGGAGATGGGTGAGAGAGTGAGAGATGCAGATGGGACTGAGTTGTGATTTTAGGTTTTAGGTTATGAGTTGCGATTACGGGATATACTGTGGACGGTTCAGTGTTCCAATATATTAATATTCGTGTTTGGAATTTGAAAATAAAATACGCTTTGCGATACTAATGGCGCTTTGAAAATCGCATTGCGATTATGTATTATCTCGTTGCGAAAGTCAGTATCGCGTTGCGAAAGTAAGTATCGCGTTGCGAAAGTCAGTATCGCGTTGCGATTTTGTATTATCGCGTTGCGATAGTCAGTATCGCGTTGCGATAGTCAGTATCGTGTTGCGATAGTCAGTATCGTGTTGCGATTTTCCAAATTCGCATTGCGATTTTCCAAATTCGCATTGCGATTTACTTATTCGCATTGCGAATTGGGAAAATCGCAACGCGAAATTGGAAAATCGCATTGCGATAGTCATAATCGCGTTGCAAATCTGGAAACTGATTTACGATAATGAAGATCGTGTTGCGAATTAGCGATCGCATTGCGATTTTGTTGGTCATTTTGACAAATCCGGAAAAAGTTGATTAAAATCGTATATTATATGGGATTTTTGGTCACTGAGGTTATTTTCTCATATATATATATAATTAATAATATACATATATATATATATATATATATATATATATATATATATATAAGTATAAAATGATATATGTGACACATAGGGCGAAATGACGTGTCTACAAAAAAAAATATCAAATAGAAAAATGTTTAAAAAACATGCAATAAATATAAATGAAAATGTATCATAAAAGTTAGAGAAAAAATATATCATAGAAACAACATTATTAAAATCTAAAAAAAAATTAAAAAAACACCGACGACAACTAATACTAAAATTACAACTAATAATAAAACTAGTATCATCTTGTATCAATTAAAACAGAAAAAGGAAATTGACATTGAAGGGCTTTTAAAACCTTACTATTAACCTATTTTTTTTTTTTACATAAAACATGCCATCAATCATGAATAGTATCGGTTATAAGTGTGTCACATCAACAATTAACGTATAGACCAAAAAGTGAAAACAATAACATTTCTAAAAAATCATTCTAACTAAAAATATTTCAAAATGCATATTTCAAGTTATTATTATTATTATTATTATTATTATTATTATTATTATTATTAAGCTTATGGTGGTCAAAGTACTCGAACTTTTAAAGAGACTAATTTTTTTTATAAAAAAATTATATTTAATTGAATGTTTGTATCTCAAAAATTAATATTAATCATTAAATTTAATATTTTTTTAATTAATTGATGATATGTGTTATATCGATCCATCTATTTAGCTAACACTAATCATTAAATTTAATATCTTTTAACTAATTGATGTTACGTGTTGTGTCATAATGTATCATTGAGTGATAATTTTATAAATTATTTTATTTATTTAAAAAATTTAAATTTATTTTTGAAAAATTATAAAAAAATTATATATATATTTTAAAAAAAATTAAATATCATATAAAAGAGTCGCACTGAGTCATGTGACAATAATATTTAAAAATAGTTAAGATTTAACAATTGAAAATTTAACAATTGAAATTCAATAAAAATGTAATCAATTTAATTTATCAACTTGATTAGTTAATTATTTTAATTTATCAGTTTAATAATTTAATTCGGTGTAAAAGGCACACAAGTTTTGGGTTTTGACCTTTGCTTGCGGATTGAGTGAAGTCTTACATTGCATTGCTTAGATTACCTTGAGCAATTATACTGTTGAATAAAATATTAATGTGCCTATCTTTGACTATGACTATGCCTCTTTTAATTAGAGATCGGCATGGGTCGGGTTTTTTGTCCACCCAACTCGACCCGAGAACAAGAGAGCCTCCACCCGAGACCTGGCCCGACTTGATCAAAACAAGGTTTCACCCGACCCGACCTGAATATATGACATAGAAACCCGACCCGACTCAAAATAATAAAAAATTATTTTTATTCAATAAAAACAATGACTTAATTAAAAAAATTATATATAAATGGATATTATTATAATTATTCCTAAATATATAGGGTAAAATTATATATTTTTTCGGGTCGGGTCGGGTCGGGTCGGGTTTAAATGTCCATCCCTACTTTTTAATCGATCAAGTAAAATAATATAAAAATATGCCATCAAATTTCCGGTTTACATCATGTGAACCATCCTTGTATCCCTTCCCTTTAAGAGAATTGTTACTTTTCATCTCTCATATCATTTCCTTTAATCTTTTGCTACCTCTCACAACTACTAAGAAAAGCATAGAGATAAAAAAAGTAAAGGGTAAATTACTAGTTTAGTATCTAAACTATTAATTTTAATCTATTTAAGTATCTAAACTCTCAATTTTTTTTCAAAATCATATCTAACGTTTAATTTTTATTTCATTTTAATATGTCTTAAAAATTTAACGCATTCAATAAGTAAACTAGAACTTTTGGTTCGTTTTAGTACCTAACTTTTATTTTTTTTAATTTAACGTTAAGTTTTTAATGTGATACTAAAATGAAACAAAAACTAAACATTAGATATGATTTTGGAAAAAATGAAAATTTATATGCTAAAACTGACCAAAACTGATAATTTTGGTTCTAAACATGTAGTTTACCCAAAATTAAATAACATTTTTAATCATCTAATTGTTTTTGTGAATATGTTTTACTCACTTAACTTTTTCTAAAATCATATATTTATGTTTTTTATTCTATTTTGGTTACTCCATGTTAAAAATCAACAGTGTTGTTCATGAATAAAGAATATCACGTTAATATTTTTGTTTATTTTTTAATAACAGGTGACCAAAACGGAAGAACAATTTAAGTATAAGTATGCTTTTTTAAAAAGATAATTGGGTGATCAAAATGAAATAATTGAATGAAAAAATTACATAATTTACCCAAGATAAAAATACTGCTCAGATGACTCCTTTTGCCAATACCACCTCTTCTCGGATGCTTCTATATCAAAAGTGGATTAGATCAAAATGTACCAAAATCTCTTTTAATTATATTACTCTATATGTACAAAAACATTAAGGAAACAAAATCTCTCTTTCAACCACCAAATATTTGCAGTTGCAGGCAATCTAAATCTAAATCAAAGGGAAATTTGTGATCTCCATTGCACCAAGTTCAAGAACCAGCTCAGCAGTTGACAGGCTTAATGTATTTTTTATTATTTTATGAAAATTTTAAACTTTTATACAATTTATATATATTTTAAAAAATATTATAATTTTATAATTTTATAATTTTATAATTTTAATTTCATAATATAATATTTTAAAACTTTGTAGATCCTATTTTTAACTGAAAATTTTATATTCTCTAAATAGGTTTTTTATATAAATCTGGGATGAATACAAATTAATATCAATTTTAAAACTTTCAATCAATTAATAATGAATATTCATACTTTGTATGACCTCGATTTCAAAATCTCTAGAAAAATTAGAAAATTCATTAACCATTGAGATGGTTTGGCTACAACACATGTTTCTGTTTGTAAAATTATTCAACATTGATTACACCTCCGCCAGGTAATCTCTCATAGGTTGCACTTTCCTTTCTCAAGTTTTTCATCATGTAACGAAGGTGCATGACCCCTGGAGAATATCAACTGCAATTTGAGGTAAATAGTTAATTGCTAAAAAAATTTAAAGTGAATATATATATATATATATATATATATATATATAATTTATTAAAATTAAATTTTAAAATGGATATATTAATTATTAATTCTTTTGATTTGGCTATTGAAAGTTCTAGTGTCTTGTGTTTGTATGAACCTGAAACACGTGACCATTTATTCTTTGATTTCTCTTATTCTAGGCAGGCTTGGGCTGGGGTGTTGGAAGCTTGTGGTGTTTCTCGGTCATGTCCTGGTCTCAAGAGCTTGAATGCGCGTATCAGAATGTGAAGGGTAAATTGCTTTCAACCACTATGTAGGTGTTCTCAATTCTCAATATATTTAATTTAATCAATGAAAAATGGAAAAAAAGGAGGATGAAAATGGAATTTAAACAGCAAAAAGCAGCTTCAAACTAAACTATGAACCCTCAAGGGGGCAGTTGAAAATGAAGGTTGTGGTGAGATGGCAGAGCTTTCACTGCACAACCCATGGTTATCCAAGTGCATCATTGTGGTGCAAATGCAGGTGCCGAGGCGAACCCCTTTTATACTGCTTTCTCATAACCTGGAACCAGTAACAGTTTATATGAAATTTCACTAGAGAAAATGAAACCATTTACTTAAGTGGCATGATTAGCCGTAAGCCACCCTCGCCATCATCCGGAACCTACCTAGTTGCTCAATAATGACAAGAATAGGTCAATATAAGCTTAAAAAATAAGCTTCAAATAGTTTTCTTACAGAGTAGACCAACTGCAGTAAAGCATGACCGCGACGCACACGAAACGGACATAACAACATATCCAACACTAACAATAATACCCTAAATATCGGGTCGGTGACCATAGTGAAAGGATCAAAAATCTGGTGGGTTAAATTGAGTAAATTGAAAAGTACATGGAATGATTTAGAAAATTATGTTTAAGACTAATTATTAAGAATGGAAGAATGGAGGGGTAATTTGGTCTTTTAGAAGGAATGAATTTAATATTCATTCTTTTTGGGATATTTATTAAGGTTGAAAAGGGGAAATCGTAAAAAGCTTAAACTTGGTTCTCTTCCTCTTCTTCTTCTTAAACTTGGTTCTCTTCCTCTTCTTCTTCCCGACGTCCCCGTGCCCTCCATAGAAGGTAATGTTTCTTCAAATTGGTTTTTCATTTCGTTTTTGGGTTGGTTTTGAAGCCTTAAGTGATATAGATGCTTAAGGAAAGTTCAAAGAGGATTAAAATTAAGAGATGAATAATTTATTTGAGATTTAATAAAATGGGTTTCTAAGTGATTTGATGAAATATGGTTAGTTATTGAAGTTTAAAAGTATATTTAACTTTCCAAAGAAGTAAATAAGAGATTTGGAGCTTTAGAAGTGATTAAAAACATGTTTGAAAAATTGGTGTGATTCTTAGTTTTGAGTGTTCTTTTGAGATTTTAGATGGTGTGATTCTTAGTTTTGAGTGTTCTTTTGAGATTTTAGATGTTATAAGAAGATTTATGGAGGTAAGTTAGTTGGGTTAAGTGATGATGAATTTAATGGTATGGCTGGAGGTAAAAGTAAGAGATTTAGGCGAAATTTTGGTAAAAGTGAAGTGAAGTAAGAAAAATCTGGGTAAGGGTATCGGTACTGAAAGAACAGTATAGATACTATAGGGTTAAATTTTAGGAAAGAGGACGAACACGATGAAAAGTATCGATATTGATGCAAGTAGTATCGATACTAATGTGGGGTATTGATACCAAGAGGAACGTATCGATACTATAATTGAAAAAAGGATTTTAGAATGCAAAAATGGTATCGATACTGAAGAGAGTATCGGTACCATAGTATAGAAGTATCGATACCATAGGAGGGGTATCGATAATATTCAACCTGGAATTTTAAGTTAGGATGAATTTTAATAGAGTTTGAAAATAATAGTACTTTTGAGTATTATTATTTTGTAATGTTAGACAATATACTAACATTTGTAATGTATGTGTGATTATGGATGCTTGTGTAGATCGTAACCAAACTCCTGACTCAAGCAAGCAAAAAGGCAAGGATAAAGTAGCAGATTAGTCTGTCTACAATTAAGGCATAATAGTGAGGCATACCAGGTGAGTGCATTTATTATGAGATAAGCATGACTTGCGATAAGTCAACCTTGAATGTTTTGATAAAAGTATGTTTTACATTATTTCGATATGTTTTCATAATGTTTATGGAAATGATATTGCTAATAATTTTAGAGTATGAACTACTCTAAAATGAATAGATGAATGTTTATGTGTTTTAATGGTTATCGATGTTTCAGAAATAAATGTTTAATATGCGAATTTGACTTAAAAGCCCATTGTATGTGCATTGAGAGTCATAGGTGCATTTCGACATAAATTGTATATAATGGTTATCGATCAATTTTGTGTAATGCATAATGGTGCATTTTCGTATTAGTACTATGTGTACTTTCGGCACTAGATGTACAACCATGGTATTTATAATGAGTTTGTGAATTACCATTTCAACATACAATTATGTGTAAAAGTTATCGATCGATTTTGTTTAATGCATAATGGTGCATTTTCGTATCAGTACTATATGTACTTTTGGCACTTTGTGTTCATCCATGTATTTCATAATGAGTTTGTGAATTTCCATTTCGGCACTTAGGTGCAACGCATGTACCTTGCATTCTCATTTGACATACATTGGGAAAATAGTGGATAAATTGGAAAAATACTTATTGATAGGTATGCTGGGCATAATAAATATATTTTCGAGGTTATGTGAATGAACCTTGGTTTGCCAAGCCAATTTAAGTATTAATATGATTTATATGATTTAAATTTGTATCTTGATATTTTATGATATTTATGTTTAGGTTACACCTCATTGTATTATTATACCTCACTAAGTAAATACTTAGTGTGTGTTGGTTTCACGCGTAGGTAATAGCAAAGACTAGCGGAGTAAGGAGTGTAGCAGATATCATCAATCAAAGGTTGCCTCATCAGTAACTGTAGGACAATTATGTCTACTTTTGATAATTAGATGCATGTATTGGACTTATGAAAATGGTCTAGGATGTATTTGACTTACGATTATTGTAATATGTTATAACTTTAAGACTATTTTAACTACTGAAAGTTTATTATTATTATATTAAAATGTTTTATTTTTAGAAACAAAATTTTATGCGTTTACAAATAAGGAAATGTTTTAAAAGTCATGTGACACATGTGACTTGTGTACGAAAATGTATACGAGAAATGAGTGTTACATTTATTGATATCAGAGCTACAGGTTTAGCCGATTCTCGATCAAAATTGGGTGTATTTTACTTTAAAAAGGGTTTACATGCTACTAAGATGTCAAGGTTACTGATAAGATATAGTTAGAATATGATTGATGTCACCCCTTACTAACTTGAGTGTTATTATTATGTATGTTCTAATATATGTCAGAATCTAAGAATTCACGGAGAGTGACTGATCAAGAAGATAGAGAAGGGTCGGGTAGCAAGAACTATGAAGCTAATAGTGAGCATCCAATCATGTCTGAAAATGCTAGTGCACTGGTACATAAGGGTATGTTAGTGCCAGAGTTTGGAGCTTTTATGCAGGCTTTCGATGCAATGTTGAATCAATTTTAACCTCCTCCACCTCCCCCTACTCCACCAGCACCGCGGATGTTGATCCCAAAAGAGCTGAAAGTTTGGGAGCTCTTGAGTTCCGGAGAGAATATGATGAAGGTCCTATAGATGCTAATTTATGGTTAAATGTCATTAAGGTGATGCTAGAAAGTCTTCATTGTTCAGATTCTAAAAATCTAGGCGGATCCATATCTTTACTTCGAGGATCAGCTCGAGTGTGGTGGACCAATACTACGATGTATGCACCATCAGAGCAAGTGACCTGACAATTCTTTCAGGATGAATTTAAGGACAAGTACATTGGTGAGCAATTTAGGTGGGCAATGTTGCTGAAGTTTTTTAATCTGAAACAAGGTGATCGAGAAGTACATGTGTACGAGGTTGAGTACAACAAGCTGAGTCATTTTTCTACTGAAGTAGTTCCCAATGAAAAAGCTCGACGTGATTGGTTCATTGAGGGTTTGAAGCATGAGTTGAAAGAGATGATGTTGGATTTAAACTTGCCTTGCTTGTAAAAAGTTATAAACCAAGCTAAGGCCATTGAAAGAGCTCAAGAGGATACTATAGCAGTGGAGCAATATATGCGAACGGGAAAAAGAGTTGGAACGTCTTTAACTTCCCATCATGCTAAGAGAGGCAAGGGTTCGAGTTCCTGATACAATAATAGAGATGGTTCTGCTGTAGCTTCACAGAAAAATAAACAATAACAATCTTTTACTTCTAGCTCGGGTAGAGCATATTAATAAAGAACTACACCATGTCATACTTGTGGGAAATTTCACCGTGGATTATGTAGATTGCTCAGTGGAGCTTGTTTCCATTGTGGTGAAACCGATCACTATGCTCAAAATTGTCTTAAGAAATTCGAGGATAATTCAGTGCAAACTGAGAGATCAGTAGTAGCATCAAATAGAAGCAGAGGAAGAGGCATATCAAGATGAAAATCTGAGACAATCCCGCAACCAGAGACTCGTGGAGTAGCCAGAATTTATAATATTAAGAATAATGAAGATCGGGATGACCTGGAGATTTTAACAGGTATCTTCCATCTTTTCGATGAGCATGTATTTGTTTTGGTTGACCCTGGTTCTACACACTCTTATATTAGTACAAAGTTGGTTAGAGTTAGAGGAATTCCTTTAGAACCAATATTTAGTGATATAATAGCGGTAAACCTTATGGGCCATAATGCAAGAGTAACACTGGTATGTAAAAAATGTCCAATAAAGATTCAAGGGGTTGTGTTCCCAGCAAACTTGATGGAATTACCTTTCGATAAATTTGAAATTATTTTGGGCATGGATTGGTTGTCTCCTCATCATGGATGAGTGGATTGTCGCAAGAAGCGATTATTTTTTAAGGATGCAGAATGCTCAGAAATCGTAGTGATTGGTGAAAAAGCGAAATCACAATCCAATGTGATATCAACAATGACTGTAAAGAAAATGATGTCGGAAGGATGTATAACGTTTCTAGCTAACGTGATAGAAACTAGAATATTAGAAACGAGATTATATAATATTCCAACAGTTAGGGAGTTTCTGGATTTTTTTTTGGAAGAATTATCGGGTTTACCTCCAGACCGCGAGGTGGAATTCCATATTGATGTTTACCTGGGTACTGAACCTGTTTCTATGGCTCTATATCGAATGGATCTAATGGAGTTAAGAGAATTAAAGACCCAATTATAGGAGCTGCTCGATAAGGGATTTATCAGACCTAGTGTTTCTCCTTGGGGAGGACCTGTGCTTTTTGTGAGAAAGAATGATGGGTCTATGCGATTATGCATAGATTATCGTTAGTTAAATAAAGTAACAATAAAGAATAAGTATCCTCTTCCGAGGATTGATGATTTGTTCGATCAACTGAAAGGTGCGACAGTGTTCTCTAAGGTAGACCTTCGGCCAGGATACCACCAATTAAATATTAAAGAGGAGGATATTTCAAAAATAGCTTTTTGGACTCGGTATGGACATTATGAATTTTTGGTAATGCCATTCGGATTGACAAATGCTCTTGGAACATTTATGGATTTGATGAACCGAGTATTCCAACCTTACCTGGATCAATTTTTTGTGGTACTTATCGATGATATTTTGGTGTATTCAAAGTCAAGAGAGGAGAATTATGCTCATCTTCGTGATATTCTTCAGACTCTTCCAGAGAAGAAGTTGTATGTCAAACTATCCAAGTGTGAATTCTGGTTAGCTGAGGTTTCTTTCCTTAGCCGTATATACTCTGTAGAAGGCATAAGAGTAGATCCCAAAATGATTCAAGCTATAGTGGATTGGCAACCCCCAAAGAATGTTTTTGAAATTTAGAGTTTCTTTGAGCTTGTTGGTTATTATCGAAGGTTCGTGAATAACTTTTCGATGTTAGCTTCACCGCTAACTAAGTTGTTACAGAAAGATGTGTCTTTTATTTGGTAGGAAAAAATCCAATAAAGTTTTGAAATTCTAAAGAGGATTGTAGCAGAGGCACTAGTGCTTGTACAACCTGAGTCGGGTAAAGACTATGTAGTTTTTAATGATGCATCTCATAATAGGTTGGGATGTGTGCTTATGCAAGAGGGGAAAGTTGTGGCCTATGCCTCAAGATAGCTGAAAACTCATGAGAGAAATTACCTGACACATGATTTAGAATTGGCAGCGGTCGTGTTTACTTTGAAAATTTGGCATTGTTATCTGTACGGTGAGCAGTGTCATATTTTTATAGATCACAAAAGTCTAAAGTACTTGCTGGCTCAAAAAGAAATGAACTTGAGGCAGAGAAGATAGATCAATCTTTTAAAAGATTATGATGTGATCATCGATTATCATCCAGGAAAGGCTAATGTGGTAGCTGATGCACTTAGACGAAAGACTTTTGCAGATTTACGGGCCTTGGATGCACGTATGTCTTTAAAGATGGTGCCTTGATTTTTGAGCTTAAGTTAAAGCCGATGCTATTGGATTGGATAAAAGAGTTGAAAGGAAAAGATGGGAAATGCTTGGTAAGAATTGCACAAATAGAAAAAGGTCAGTCCAAAGACTTCGAAATCAGGATTGATGGATGTTTATATTATCGTTGAAGACTTTGCATTCCAGATAATGAAGAATTGAAGAAAGATATTCTCTCTGAGGCACATTATAGTCCTTTGACTATGCACCCAGGTGGGAATAAGATGTATCAGGATATAAAAAGTTGTTATTGGTGGTCTGGCATGAAAAGTGTTATATCATAATTTGTTGCAAGATGCCTAACATGTCAGCAAGTGAAAGCTGAACATCAAGTGACTTCTGGATTGCTACAAACGATATCCATTTCTGAGTAGAAGTGGGAACGAGTTATAATGGATTTTGTTTCAGAGCTACCTTTTACACCCAGTAAAAAGGAATCAATATGAGTAATTCTGGACAAATTAACCAAGACAGCTCATTTTATTCCAGTTCAGATAGATTATTATATGGATAAATATGCAGAGTTGTATATAAAAAAGATAGTTCGGTTGCATGGAGTACCAGTTTCGATAGTATCTGACCGAGATCCAAGGTTTACTTCAAGTTTTTGGAAGTCCTTGCATAAGGTATTAGGTATTCGATTGAATTTCAGCACAACTTTTCATCCGCAGACAAATGGCCAATCAGAGTGAACTATTCAGATATTGGAGGATATGCTAAGAGCATGCGTGATTGAATTCAAAAGATCATGGGAAAGATATTTTCCTTTAGCGAAATTTGCTTATAATAACATTTACCAATCGAGTATTAAGATGGCTCCGTATGAAGCCTTGTGTGGGAGGAAGTATCGAACACCATTAAATTGGTTTGAGCTAAAAGATCGAGATTTAGTTGGCCCGAATTTACTGAAAGAAATGGAAGATAAAGTGAAAGTTATCCAAGATAATCTTAAGATAGCTTCCGATTGACAAAATTCTTATGTTGATCTAAAGAGAAAAGACATTCAATTTCACATGGGATATAAGGTATTTCTAAAAGTATCGCCCTGGAAGAAAGTATTACGGTTTGGGCTCAAAGAAAAGTTGAGTATGAGATTTCTTGGACCTTATGAAATTTTAAAAAGGGTCGGACTAGTAGTTTAGCAGTTAACTTTGCCTCCCGATATGGACAAGATCCACAATGTTTTTCATTTGTCGATGCTCAGGAAGTACTGATCAGATCCATCGCATATCATCACACCAGAGAAAATATAGATCCGACCAGATTTGACTTACGAGGAAGAACCAGTGCGGATCTTGGCTCGAGAAACAAAGAACTGCGTAACAAGAAGATTTCTCTAGTTAAAGTACTTCACCAAAATCATAAAGTCGAAGAAGCTACTTGGGAAAGAGGGGGATATGAGGAAGCAGTTTCCACACCTCTTCACATCAGGTACATCTTAAAATTTGAGGATGAATTTTCTTAAGGGGGAGAATTATAATACCCCAAATATCGGGTCGATGACCATAGTAAAAGGATCAAAATTCTGGTGGATTAAATTGAGTAAATTGAAAAGTATAGGGAATGGTTTAGGAAATTGTGTTTAAGACTAATTATTAAGAATGGGAGAATGAAGGGGAAATTTGGTTTTTTAGAAGGAATGAATTTAATATTCATTCTTTTTGGGGATATTTATTAAGGTTGAAAAGGGGAAAATGATACAAAGCTTAAACTTCTCTTCCTCTTCTTCTTCCTGACGTCCCCATGCCCTCCATAGCAAAGGTAATGTTTATTCAAGTTGGTTTTCCCTTTCTTTTTTGTGTTGGTTTTGAAGCCTTAAGTGATATAGAGGCTTAAGAAAAGTTCAAAGAGGATTAAAACTAAGAGATGAATAATTTATTTGAGATTTAATAAAAAGGGTTTCTAAGTGATTTGATGAAATATGGTTAGTTATTGAAGTTTAAAAGTATATTTGACTTTCCAAAGAAGTAAATAAGATATTTGGAGCTTTAGAAGTGATTAAAAACATGTTTGAAAAATTGGTGTGATTCTTAGTTTTGAGTGTTCTTTTGAGATTTTATATGTTATAAGAAGATTTATGGAGGTAAGTTAGTTGGGTTAAGTGATGATGAGTTTAATGGTATGGCTGGAGATAAAAGTAAGAGATTTAGGCGGAAATTTGGTAAAATTGAAGTGAAGTAAGAAAAATCTGGGTAAGGGTATCGGTACCGAAAGAACAGTATTGATACTATAGGGTTAAATTTTAGGAAAGAGGACGAACACGATGAACAGTATCGATATTGATGCAAGTAGTATCGATACTGATGTGGGGTATCGATACCAAGAGGAACATATCGATACTATAATTGAAAAATGGATTTTAGAATGCAAAAATGGTATCGATACTGAAGAGAGTATCGGTACCATAGTATAGAAGTATCGATACCATAGGAGGGGTATCGATAATATTCAACCTGGAATTTTATGTTATGATGAATTTTAATAGAGTTTGAAAATAATAGTACTTTTGAGTATTATTATTTTGTATAAATGTTAGACAATATACTAACATTTGTAATGTATGTGTGATTATGGATGCTTGTGTAGATCGTAACCAAACTCCTGAGTCAAGCAAGCAAAAAGGCAAGGATAAAGTAGCAGATTAGTTGGTCTACAATTAAGGCATAATAGTGAGGCATACTGATACATGCACCAGAGTCCATAATACATGCTTCTTTGGACTAATGTTTCTACTCGAACCTATTAGAAGAACAAAATTCGAGGTCGAATCTTTTTGAAGAAATGGAGGATGATACATGCATCACAAGGCTCACATCAAAGGAAGAAGTAATAACTCTTCCAAGTGATCCACTCGTCCAAGCATTGGAAAAGAAGATCAGAACAAAAGAAGACTTACGAATACTTTTTGAATGGGATCCTGATCTTATTTAGTCAAGATGTCTTCTGTAGATACGACCTTCTGTCTCTTATCTTTCCAACGGTTCTTGAATCGTATCAATCCGATATCGGGAACTCAAGATATGGCTATTTTAATGAAGACGGTGCATGCAGAAAATCCTATACGGGATTAATACGAGATTTTGTAAATATTACGAATTTTCAATATTTTTATTGATTATTTGTAATATAACTTAATATAGGATGATGTATTATCTTTTAGGATTAGATTTATTATTTTATTAGGAATTAAGGTTGTGTTAAAAATATTATCTTTAGTTATTATTATTTTATTAGGAATTAGAGTTAAGATATGTTTAGTTTATTATTATTTTATTCATTAGTTATTTAGGACCTTTAGAACTCAGCCACTATATAAAGGAGGCTTCATTAAATTTTGTAATTTAAGATTTCTTTGATTAATAATATATCGAGAGTTCGTTTTCGCAAGTGCTGATTTCCTTGTGCCTTCGAAGCTTCTTCTCCTTGAGTTCTTTCAAGTTCTTGTGAGGGAGATTAATCTTCACACTCCAATTTGCCTTTTCATCGCGACTAGGAGGGTTGGTTAGAGCCACATTATCGTGTTTTCCTTTTCATTGCGACTAGGAGGGCTCGATAGGACACTTATCCATCTATTTTCCACAAATCCATCCTCACCATCATCATCTTTACCGTTCACCTTCATAAGGGAGATCTTTTGATTTCTTGGTTATCTTATTTTATTTTCAATTTCATTATCTTTTGTTTATCTTGTTCTAATATTGTTTCTTACCTTGTTTTCAGCACCTCAAAGAAACCCTAAAAGAACCCTAGCTATTGCCGCCACCTTCTCTATTCATTCATCATTGTTCTTCATCGAGTCTAGAGCTTTCTAGGTTTGATTCTTCAACAAGAGCAACGTTCATCAATCCGCCACTCCTTCCCTATCACATACCAGGTGAGTGCATTTATTGTACTTATATGAGATGAGGATGACTTGCGACGAGTCAACCTCGAATATTTTGATAAAAGTATGTTTTACAGTATTTCGATATGTTTTCATAATGTTTATGGAAATGATATTACTAACAATTTTAGAGTATGAACTGCTCTAAAATGAATAGAAGAACTGTTCTAAAATGAATAGATGAACATTTATGTTGTTTTAATGATTATCGATGTTTCAAAAATAAATGTTTAATCTACAAATTTGACTTAAAAGCTCATTATATGTGCATTGAGAGTCATTGGTGTATTTCGACATAAATTGTATATAATGGTTATCGATCAATTTTGTGTAATGCATAATGGTGCATTTTCGTATTAGTACTGTGTGTACTTTCGGCACTAGATGTGCAACCATGGTATTTATAATGAGTTTGTGAATTACTATTTTGACATACAATTATGTATGAAAGTTATCGATCGATTTTGTTTAATGCATAATGATGCATTTTCGTATCAGTACTATATGTACTTTCGACACTATGTGTGCATCCATGTATTTCATAATGAGTTTGTGAATTTTCATTTTGGCGCTTAGGTGCAACGCATGTACCTTGCATTCTCATTTGACATACATTGGGCAAATAATGGATAAATTGGAAAATTACTTATTGATAGGTATATTGGGCAGACTAAATATAGTTTCACAGGTTATGTGAATGAACCTTGGTTTGCCAAGCCAGTTTAAGTATTAATATGATTTATACGATTTAAATTTGTATCTTGATATTTTATGATATTTATTTTTAGGTTACACCTCATTGTATTATTATGCCTCACTAAGTAAGTACTTAGCGTGTGTTGGTTTCACGCGTAGGTAATAGTAAAGACTACCGGAGTAAGGAGTGTAGCGGATATCATCAATCAAAGGTTGCCTCATCAGTAACTGTAGGACAATTATATCTACTTTTGATAATTAGATGACATGTATTGGACTTATGAAAATGCTCTGGAATGTATTTGACTTACGAATTCTGTAATATGTTATAACTTTAAGACTATTTTAACTACTGAAAGTTAACGAACGTTTTATTATTATTATATTAAAATATTTTATTTTTAGAAACAAAATTTTATGGGTTTAGAAATAAGGAAATGTTTTAAAAGTCATGTGACACCTGTGACGTGTATACGGAAATGTATACGAGAAATGAGTGTTACACTAATACTGCATAAAACAAACTGATTTTGGACAAAAACTTGCTTTTCCTTTCCATCAAATTCCATTGAGCTCTATATTAGAACCAGTATATACTGTAGTTCATCATCTTGGATGCAAGATTTCCGAACTTGCTACAACATCAAAAAGATATCAACATGAAAAGCACCCAAGGAAAACTATATATTGACATGTTAGTAACACAAATGTATCAGTGCAGATACAAACAACAGTAACTTCAGGACCTAGAATAAGCGTTTTCTGCAATCTTCTGCTCCACAGAAGCAAGGCATCATTTTTACCTTCCCATCAGGACCATGAACACTATCAAGGGCATATCCATAGTCATACGTAAGCTCCTACAAGCAAAATATAATGTCATCCAGTCACTCCAGACTCCATTCAATAATCAATATATCGAGGGAATGCAAGACAAGGAAAATACAAGCATACAAGTAAATCATAATACGATCTCTGATGCATGACCCCTAAAGTTACACAAGCTCCAAGCGTTATCGTCATACTCAAAGCAATATAAAAGATACTACATTAAAATCCAGAGATTGGTACCAAACACCTTCCTGAGAAATTTAAAAGGTGCTTCTACAGACGCCAAATTAGGGGGTAATACCTGCAAAGGAGGAATGTTGTCTGCAGCAAAGAGCACTACTCGAGCTAGTTTGATATCCTGATGTGCACTCAGGACACACTGGATAAAGAGGTTAGGCTCACAACTATGATTGATAAACCTTGCAACATTTCCAACAGAAGCAGCATCAATACAGAACTCTGGGACACTTTCTGATCTCTGTTCATTTTTGTCAATGTTCTGGATCATTGATACAGACGCATCCTGTTGCCGACTCTGTTGAAGAAAATAGAAACAGAATAAATACAATCTAACATGCAGGAAAAACAATATATGATTTCAAAGGAGTGATATCGTAAATCAGAGAATGGTGTTTTATTAGAAAAAAGATTTCCAATGAACTCTTCTAATACAGGTTGGGCCACTTTTGGATGTCACTATTATACTGAACTAATAGCCAACAACTTGAAATGCAAAGCAAGATGCAGTACTATGCTAAAGAGAGTAATCATACCGCTCTACCACCGAGTCCTCTCATAGTTTGCAAGCAATCAATGTCAAAAATGTAGTTATTCTCAGACACACTATCCAGATCTTCTGTCCTCGTAAGCAGTCCAATATATTCACAAACGGGGGCACCAGCAGGTATAAAATCCCAAGATCTAACAGCCCATCCTTTCTTAGGAGTACGGAAGACCTGTCAATTCACATATGTCAGATTTTATGTGGAGATGTTTCATCCTGAATGTCGGAGGGTCAAATAAAGAAGTGAAAGAGTAGTTTTTTCTTGCAGTGACAGGAAAACCTCGAGTCGATAGTTCAATCCTCTCTGAGATGTACGATTTACACACTCTGGACTACAGCCACAATTTGGACCACATTCAAAAACAACATGTTTGGCTTCAACTAACCTGGAATTGAAGAAGAGGCACAGAAGAGATTAAGCGATTAACTTCAATAAGATATAAGAGTATGGCACATGCTATTAAGCCTTCCTATTTCTAAGATTTTACCTGCCATCATCACGGTGTACATACGGAAAATCAGAACCATTAAGCCTGGAACATGAACAAGTTTTGGGATTCCAACAAAGCCCCTCACAATCACATCCAACGGCATTAGCAGGAAGTTTTATATTTCGTGCAACTTTCATTGACTTGCAGTACTCATAACCTGAAAAACACAGGAACAAACTGAATTTTAGCAACTTATGTATGCATAGCATTGCAAGAAAAAGGTCTATCTTTAAAAAGAAAGAATAAAGGTGAATGACAGGGTGAAAACGAAAAGTAAAAGAGAAGAAGAGTGTCATTATTATCTATGTTATGCAAACTCGAGTAAGTGTCAGATGCTAGTATGTGTATGCTCAATGTCTTCTAAGTTTTCCCATATATTTGGAGAACCATACCCCTATATCCATGTCTTATATGTGTCAGATAAATGTATTAAACACATGTAATGAAAGGAAATGAAGAATCCATGTTACATAGATCATCATAAGCACATGCAACACAATTGAGAATGTGAACAGATGAACCTCTTCCAGCAAATGATAATAGAAAGGAGAAAAACTGCTTGGAAATTGAGAATTTGTAGACCTTCAAATCGACCTCTCCCAGCAGCATACTTCGTGAGACAACCAGGAGAAAGTTTATCAAAGAGAATCAATGAACAATTTACATGTAGAATTGTCTACAGGAACTTATCTTCAGACGACAGGAGACAAAAGGTGCAAAATTTAGACACTCATGGATGGTGTGGCTGGTTTGGAGCATAATAAGATAAATCAGCAACAATGAACTAGAAAAATTGACCATAATTCAGTGGACTCTTGAACTCACAAGAAGAAGCAGATCAAATATGTTTGTGTGAAACACTTATAACAAAAGGTATCTCTAAGATATTTCGATTTCATTATGCACGAAAATACTTTACTTAGAAACAAATTAGAAAGTTGAGCTAGCCTGTAGGTGCAACAGGTGGATCATCAACCAAATTAGTAGCTGGAATAGGAACATTCTCTTGACCACCACTTATGTCCTCACACACCAACCTTAGCCAATAAACAATAGAATTGAGAAAGACTACAATCAATGATAAAAGGCGAGCAATTATTTTATTTTTCTGTAGTACATAATTCTTCAAATACCCGCGAATTTCAGAAGTACACTGGGGAACACGGCCATGGGCAAATTGAACCTATTATAAGAATGAAAAAACATAATAACAATAAGAAGATCTAACACAGAAATAACAAATTCCTATAACAGGATGTTTTGAGATCTAGGCATCTTCCAACAACAGCAAAGTAATTGCAATTTTATAATAAGTTTGAAAATATACCTTCAAAAAGAGTCCAGACTCCAGAGTCCTATTTCATCAATTACACCCTTACCCGAAATCCTCTTTCAGACTATATATCAATAAATAGATATGGGATTTATTCTAATTTTAAAATCAGGTAATCCATCACATCCCCAGTTATCAGGATTCATTAATTAAAAAATACCACCATAAGCTAGACAATGCCTTTTACCAAAACTATTCTGAAGTTAACATGTGCTGATGAGCAACCTCAATTTACAGGGAAAGTATACCAGAACAATCATCATCTTCAACAGAATTACATTTGATCCCAAGATAAATGGTCTATAGATTTTAAGCAATTAGTCAACCAAAATCATACAACATAGAGTTAACCTGGCTAGTTGTTAATGTTGGTTGCCCCTCAAGCCGCCTCAGTCGATATTTGAAAACAGTGAACCCAGACAGACCCTTTTCTGCCCAGTACTTCTCAACCTGTAAATGTGGCGTAGGTGTTGAAATGCATAGTGTCCTATTGAATCCTTGCATGATCAAAATACACAACACTAAAGACAAATCAATCTGAAAACTGATGGTTTTACAAGGCAAAACCAGACACTGAAAATTCAATTATACAACAGTAGCACACAAGACAGGTGCAGAGCTTGTTTTCACCACCAATCAAATAGACATGCAACAAATTGCTTGTTTTCACCAATCAAGAAGACACGCAACAAACTGCTTGTTTGAATAATCTTTTGATAAAAATGTAGTCAATAAACATCTGATCACTTTTTAACTTTTAGCTTTTTCGGGTAGAAAAGTATTTGGAACGATCATTCATTCTTCCAGAAACAAGAGAACTGCATGCTTGTGATGACAAATGCAAGACTCATTCATCCATGATGGCATCACCAAGGTATGTTAATCATATTGATATGTTCTCAAAAATGGTCATATTCCATCAGTTCTTTATCTCAGAAGGAATTGTCTAATAATTCACAAAAAATTAGTAGTAAGATTACAGTTTTATTCATCATGGTACGTGCAGCATATCAGAAAAGTAAAATTACAATTTCATTTTTAGTCCAATGTATAATATGATAAAGTTAATGAAAACAAATAATGCAACCTTAACCAACAAATAAAATGTTCAGGAAAACAAAACCTTAAGAATATGTCCCAGAAACTTACCTTGTACAATCCATCATACGTATAAACTTTCCCAGAGTAACTGCTAGTACATTCATGACCTCGAACTACTCTGACAGTCACCCCAAGGTCATGACAGTTCTATAAATAAAATCAGGCAGAATGTAAGATGACTTCCAATGAGATGTCATTCAAGACAGACCAAACAAAGAAAAAGTTACAAAGCAACTATGTCCCTTGGACACATCAGTTAACAAACACATTAAAGCAATTGGTGCCATGTGAACAGATGAAATTTTAACAACTTGCAATAATTGTCTCTTTAGCCAAAGACAAACCACAAAGCCATTCAACATGCTTAAATGTTCAAGATGCCACGGAATTTAGAACCTACAATCAGATGCAAGACAAGGCATTCCTACATTAACATAAACATGGATACACATGCATGTACATACATAATAGAGCTTTTAACCAATTCTTGGACCCAAGATGTGACAGTAGAAAGCATCTAACAACATGGTGGTTTAGTCTCAAATAAATACACAAAACAGATAAAGAATTTTCATAAGCATGTCATTATGCTCTATTTAAAGATTATATCCAATTCCCAAGTACGATAGGAACGAAATATATTTATTCAACTACAACCATCCAAGAATATATATAATGTAAATACATGAGAGTTTAGAATTCATACCTTTAGTGCTAGATTACCACGTGTCAAAACTTGATCTCGAATTTGTCGTTTATTACTACCAGTTAGGTCATGTCCTCCTTGTCCAGTGTAGACAACATCTTCAGCATTATCTAAATCATCCTCATACATGCCAGACAAAACTATAGCTACTGCAAGTGGGAACTTATAGTGTTTATACTCCTGCAGTTTTTCAAGCACAAAATGTAAAACACAAAAGAGGTGACCATCTCGTAAATGCTATCGACACTATGTTTCCTTCCTTTGACAAGCAAAAACAACAACTCAAACAAAAATTGGCATCCACATGAACAACTCCTAAAGATCATGAAATGGAGAAGAAAAAGCAATATCTATCCAAAATGTCCAAATAGGAAATAAAGATTAAGCCAAGTAATTATAGAGGGTGATAGTTCAGTTAAGATTGGTTTTGGAAAAAAAATTGCAGTTACTCCGCGGTATTTTGGTCTATCTAAAACCAAACTGAATATCAGAGATAATCAAATCAACCAAACTCCACTAGTTTGGATGAGTTCAGTTAATCACTAAAATAAATGAACCAAACACTGAGGTTTGAATTAGTTTTTAGTTATCTCGATCTTATTGCTCAGCCACAGATAATTACAGAGTTAATTAAACATGATTCTAATCCAGACGAGAAACAGAAAGTCTTGCACTGGACAAGAAAGAAGGGGCAAGAGGCGTCCAGATCTTCAGATGCAACCTCATGTTCATATATTTTTATTTAAGGAATATTTTAGTCAATAAGATCTCTTAATGGTAACCAACTACACTTGTTGAGAGCAAAACAAACAGTGGAAACCTCTTTGCATGGACTTTTTTTTTCTCATTTTTTGACAGGCTTGAGAGTAAACTTGCAGTGCACAATGTAGAAATCATATGATAATGCAGTTATGGAGCATCCATTGAAAACATAAACAAAAAGACTTTAAAAGGAGAAAAATGATCTATAACACATTCACAGGAAAACATTGAATCTATTACCCCTTTCCGGTAGGACTGTCCCATAAAATCAATACCATTCAACCAGTGGCTATGAAAACCAACTGCAACCATTTCAGCACGTGAATAAAACTGATGACCAACATCAATGCCTGCCATACATTAAAGACATCTGAGAGAATAGTTTCTTCAACTCAAAAATACTACAAGGATATGCTCTCACAACCAACCTGGAATGTTGCCTATCCTTTTCTGTGGATAAAGCACTGCCTTTCTCTCCATCATCTACAAATGTTTTTATTTTGAGAAAATATTAGGCTCTATAACATCAAAATCAGTATTAACAAGATAATGCCATACTTAAAGCAAAATAAATATGAGAAGCAGTGAAATGAATGGAATCAAGAAAATTTTATAGAATTATCATAAATTTATAATCATACAATAATAGTTCAACATGGTTTCCCGATATGGCCAATAAGTGTCTATTTATATTACAGGGGCAGAATAATATGAAACAATTTATTACCATGTTATTTTATAAGGTGATATGACAAAACATTTCATCAAATGAAAACATAGCATGATTCGATCTAACCAATATGATTTGACTCAAACATAAGAGGGGAAAAGGATGTAAGTCGGTCATATATATTTCTATCCTTGAATAACAGAAAATGAAGCTATACTGGATTTTAAACAGTACAACCAGAATGAAAAAAGCACAAATCAACAACACATTTACTTGCCTTTGTCATTGCCTTTAAGTCAGGTCGCTTAGCTTTTCCCTTACTGTCAGCATCAGTTACATTTTCCTTCTGCAAAATTTTTTTTACAGTAAAATGAAATTGAAAAATAGATTGCATGAATGAAAGAAAAACAAAATCCAAGTTTCACCTTTGTTCAGGGTAAAGGGGCAATAAATTTAAAACTATACACAAACGTAAAGATTTTAGTGTCGTGATCCATGCAACTGAACACAAAGACAAGGATATCTTACACGGGCTTTGTTGGCCTTAGCGGCTTTATTGGCCCTAGCGGCTTTTTTGCCGGCTTTATTGGCAACTTTAACAACACCACATCTCTTTTCCTCTTCCTATAAGCCATTATGAAAGAATGAACTAAACCCATCACAAATGATAAACAGTATGCAGTGCAAGTGAAATTACTATCAAAATTGAAACCAACAAAAGAAGATAAAAAATCAATAGAAACAGGGACATGCCTGAACAAAGTGAAGATAATACTTGTTGAACAACCTTACAGTCTCCTTGACTTTAATATGGGAACTTTTCTCGACAACATTGAGAGTATTTATACCATCTAATCCCTCTGAAATTTTAGAGGCTCGTTCCACCATTTTGGCCACTTTCTTGCTGATCTTAGGTTCAGCAGGGTTAAAAGGTATCTCAATAAGAAGTTGTATCCCGGTTCGAGCATGTTGCGGTTTTAATTTTTGCTTTAACTTGTTAGTATCCACAATCAGTTTTTTTGAGCTTCTTTCACCATCTTCATCCACAAGCTCCAATTTTCGCTTAGACAAAAGTTCCATCTTCTCAGCTTTTCGTTTGGCCGCTGCTTGTAATCTCGCACTGACCCTCCGTTTCCCGGCGACGTTGTCCTTGGGCGATGCGCCATTCCCCGCTTGAATTTCGACACATTCTGCTCCGTTTGTAGGCGTAGAAACGTAAGTTTGGGGCGAATGCGGCGATAGAGCCACCATATCGAGAAATCTGAAACGGAAGAATGTGGTGCGATGCTTGAAAAAGAAGGAAGAAATGTGGAAAGTTAGGGTTAGGAGATGAAAAGAGAAGAAGAAAGAAACAAGAATTTGAGTGAGGATGATGAATGACTGAATCAACTCAGTGTCACAACGCAGAGCAGAGAATCTTAACTCATTTCATTGGATGACTAAATTCGAAATTAAAAATTAAGGGATGCAGGTTTTTCCCTATTTTATCATTATATAATTTCTGTTATTGTTTGAGAATATAATAGACCACGACAACGTACTTACATGCACATCCTACAGTATCCCACGACTTAGTTGGGTTCATGGGGGTGTTGTCTTTGCCTGTCACGTTTTACGATTTATATGGCTTTAACATACTAGGTTTTAATTTGGGGATATAACAGTTAGGTAGGATTTTCGATCCACTCAAATAAGAGAAATAAGAATAATGAGAGAGAATTATATTGTTATCTCAATATGAGTTGTGTATAATATTTTCTTCAAATTCCATATTTATAAGTAGTAGATATTATATAAAATATTAAATCTAATGGATATTAAAGTCCTAATCAAAACTCTATCTTATAGATGAAGATAGACATTCACATAAATAAATATTCATAACAATTTCTCTTGGATGTTTATGAATATAATGTCTCATTAAAACCTTACTAAGACAAAAATATATGAGAAATTCCTTAATGAAGGAGAATTGGTACACATATCTTTAGTAAGAATAACATTTTGTCTCATTAAAAATCTTATTAGGAAAACTTAGAGGAATAAAACCTTGGTTAATAGAAAAAGAATACAAAGCATATTTTGTAACACCTTTAGACCGATGCAGGTGACCCGATCCGATCCGTTGTGTCACATTAGGGCCACCGGAGCGACCCACAGTAAAAATCTAAGAAAATTTTTAAAATTTTGTTTAATGTGTAAAATCATATAACAATTTATAAATAAAATACAATTTCATAACATCATTTATATATTAAAAGTAAAATTCAACACTATCTAGTAATAAAACAGGTTTCAAACTCGAATATAAAAACAGAGTACAACCCACATGCCCCTAATCACACGCACCGTACGTCGCATGCAACATGGATGAAACTCCTCTACTGATGTCAATAGTTGCACTGGTTCGATTCTTTTAACCTGAAATGGTGAGTAAAGAGTGAGCTTTGCGAAGCTCAGTAATACAAAACTACCAAGTGATGCTGAAGGACATGCAAATAATAGGCTAGTATAAATTTTCCTTATTGATTCAGATGTCTACCAATTTTTGGGATGAGCTGAGGTTCCACTGATATTTCTTCGAGTAAAAGACATAAAGATTTCAGTTCAAAGGAAACATTCAGAGGACCAAGTTCAAGGGATCGGAATAGGATGTCTAGTGCGTTCCAACAAAATAGAGTAAGGTATACAGATCATTTAAAATGTTAGTAGTTTAAAACATATTTTAAAACCACCATAATATCCTCAAACCGAACACCTTTATGCAGTTTCCATAGAAACTGCATCCATAAGGACTTACCCTAAGCACACAACAAATGAGCCATCATAAGGGAATACCTTGGGGCCTATGGACCTACCCAAGGGTCTCCTTAGGTCCGTAAGGAATTACCAGCTTGATCAGAGTTGAACCTCCATACTCTAGAATCCTACCCATACAGTATCCAATAGAAATCAGATTGAGCAGTAACTTTAATATCGAAAACATGATCCAGTAGAATATCGTAAGAGTGACAATGAAATTATTTATATCACATAATTACCCTCCACCCATACACCATATGCAATCCCATGATTTACCCAAGGGAGTGCCTTGAGGCCTTAAAGCCTACCCAAGGTCACCTTAGGTCCATGAGGATTACCAGCTTGATCAGAGCTGAACCTCCATAATCCAGCTTGCTTAGACAATATCCCAATAAAATAGTTCAAGTAGTAACCAGTAGATCCCGTGATCCATAAATCAGGAATAATTATATTTTCCAGTGAAAATAGTAATCAGATAACAATATCATGTAGCGTTCATTATCAGTAAATCAAAACATCAGTAAATCTGTAAATTTGAAAAATCATGTTTTAAAACAGATAAAACAATTACATGTCACATAGGGAACACACTAGAGGATACAGTTATTCTTTGGAGGTACTTGGTATTTATTAGGTGGGAAACCATGAAACTTTTGTAATTTAATAGGATTTCATAATCAAGATCCCTATAAAAAAAGGTTTACTAGCTATTAGATTCATTAGTCATTTGGGAATTGATTTATAAAGATCATATAGTATTCGAATATTTTTTCGGAGGCACTAAGTAACTAGGAAAGTATTCAAAAATATTTTGCATCAAAGTTACTTGAGATTTAAGGTATAACAGGAGTGATTCCATTATTCAGGAAATCAGGGTATTTTGGAGATTTGGTTTTTGGAGAATTCTTAGTAATTTAATCTAATAAGAGTGAAACAATGATTCATTGTATTTAAGATTCATGTCAATTTACCAAGATATCGAGTCAACTCGAACTAAACAAATACCAACACTATGGTACTTGAAAACCAGTCAAATTGATGCACTTCAAGGATATTCACACTTTAATACTACCATCACTAGTCGAAATGATCATCTTCATAATCATCGTTGAATGGATCTTATGAATACGAATAGGTATTCCAATGGTATTTATTTCATTTCAGTATTGCAACAGTATCAAGAAATATCGACGTGCTTGATTCGTGGTTTAAAACCCTTATGGACAGTACACCGCGTAAATTCATTAGCGTTTCCAGACTTATCCCAGTCTTTCACTTAATTCTATGTCATTAAGGGAACATAGTTCATTTAGTTATCAAGTTTATCCTGGTCACTTCGGAGTTTCCAGAGTAATTCAGTTGTTTCCACAATTCAGATTGCATATAATACTTTCATTCAGTTCAACTTGGTCATATTATATAGTCATTTTGAGAAACTGAGACGTGTAAAGTACCTTTAGTAATTTAGTCTCCGGATGTTCGCTCAAGAAATAGAAATTCTAGGTTATTTTGGTATTTGAGATTGATTTATTCATTTCGGAGCTTGAGTGTATTTAGTCATTATGGGGCTTGGAGGTATTTTGGGTGATATTACACTTTAGGACATTTTGGTCATTTTCTTTAATCCAGTATTTCCATATTATTCAATTTTCTGAACAACTCAAACATAAATAATGCTCCCGATGTTTTAGTCTTTAGTTGTTTGTTGATAAATCAATGATTCTAGGTCTTGTACATTCTCGAATGTTAAGATCTAATTATCAGTGACTTTCCGAACATATCATAAATTTAATAGGTGAATAAGTAGTTTGTTAGATTATATACAAATTCTCAGTGTACTTTCCCTATCAAGGTCAATCTGATCAATTTTTACCTCATAGGGGTAATTTTGTAATTTTTAACCATGTAATTTCGGTATTAAACCTTTTAACGAAAATAATTATAACTTAAAGTTTCTAAGGTTGATTGCTTTATCAGTTAATCTCTGAGTCTTATTTAGTGTAATTATGTTTCATCGTATTTGAAACGAGTTTATAAATATATTAATTACACACATGTAACTAAACTTATTTCATATAAGCAATAATTAATGTCATCATGTTCCATAAAGCATACATGAGATTGTAATGTATTACCTCAACTTTCATGCTCCATTGATTAAACATGTAACTAAACTGAGTCTATTCGATCACTTTCGAACTTGAATTGAACATCCAATAATATCTCGGATACATATAAACAAAAATTACATCAGAAATAACACTTAATTATAGAAAACGGATCAAATCTAAAGGTAAAATACTAAAAAACAACTTACCAGGTTTGAATTTGGGGAAACAGACTTCAGATTTGGACTCAGGATCTCGAAAAACATAAAATATAACTTTTCAAAAAAAATTACTTTTCGGGTCAAAGTTAACTATCAACTCTGGTCAAAGTCAATAAGTCATGTCAAAGTCAACATGTTGGTCAAAATCAACGAGTCAAGTCAAAGTCAACGGTTCAAGTTGGGTTGACTCGGTTTAGGTAAAAAAGACCTAGTTAAGAATGGGTTAGCCGGTTTGAGTCGGTCTAGACCGGTTCTAGAAGAAACCAGAGCTAGGGGACGAGCCCCACGCGTACTACCGGCGCGTGACAGTGCGTGCGATAATAATAGGGGTCGGGTATGGTAGCGAAACATTCCATGAGAAACCAATCATCATTATCAAGCTATACTAACTCAAAAAATAAGGAAAAACATAACAATTAATCGGATGAACGAGATCGGAAGCTTACCACGATGGATGGCATGAACGACGAAGGCGACGCAACCCATCGGTTCGATTTTGGGCGCACGGTGACGAGGAATTCGACTATAGTGGCAATGAGACAAGATGGTCGCCGGATCGACTGAAATTGATGAAAATTGAAATGACGGGGAAGGGGATCTTGGCGGAACTTCAAATGATTCCTCACGGCTAATGGCGACGGCTAACGACGATTTTCCATGGGGGTTTTGATTGTCGGTCAATGTCACTCTAAACAATGGTGGTGGCGCGAACTGAGGTGGCCAGACGGTGGCGAATTGGGGGTGAAAAGGCTCGTCGGCTAGGGATTTTGGATGGGGGATTTGGGGCTTTTGGGGGTTATATCTAAACCATAACCAATTAAACAATGATTTAATATAAAATAAACAATAGTACCTTAGCCTAAAAGGTAGGGTGATGGTTGGCCATGCTGAGGACAGGGGTTTCAAACCCCTTAACCACACGATGAATTTTTATTATTTTTCCACTGAACAGAAATAATAGGATAATTCCAAGTTTAGTCCCTAAACTCCCTAAAAGATCAAATCTAGGCTGTAAGGTTCTGAAACTTTCAATTTAGTCCCTAATTTCATTAAATTTGGGGCGTTACATATTTACTCTCTCATGACAATATCACATAATATCTTTGATTATTACAATTTAGTATTAAATACAATAGTCAAATGTTTAAGTAAACAATACATTGGTGAATAGATATTTTAAATTACCAATTGAACATATTCGTTGAATATTTATATTATTCTTCTTTTTACGATCATAAGGGAAGAAACTTTACAAATATGTGTTTTCTTTGATGTATTATCTTTTTAATTGAGCAATACATTATGCATTAACTTTGTACAAGATAATTGACATCTTATCATGTGGAAGAAAATTATATATCTTCTAGATATATTGGGTTAATAATTTTATCTAAATACTTTCTCAGTTTACATCATGTATAATAATCATTTTTACATTATTTGTGTAGCACCTAAATCTAAATCTGACCCAAAATTCAGAGGATTTGAATATTACACGGAATTACCAAAGTGGCTAACCATTTTTTTTGAAATCATTACTCATTTTTAAAATAAAACATCCATCAAATTTATAGTCGAAAACATAATCATTTAAGTTTTACAAACAAACGAGAGTTACGACTAAGTTACACATAAGGTCTATGAAATACATGCCCTCTAAAATAACTAAGATGTTTTAAAGTAATTGCTCTTGTACGATGCCTTGTAGGAAGTCTTGGTCTAAGTTTGAGTTGGACTGAGTTTGGTTTGAGCTAAAAAAGACTTAAAAATACATGTTTTTGAGTTGGGGTCAAATTTAGAGGGACCAATGAAGTAAGTATACCCTTGATAATTTCAAATTTTGAATATCATTAATGGGTATAAGGTTACACGGTTGAGAAGAAGGAAAAAAAGTGCCCATTTTCTTCTTATTTTCTTCAACCTTTTTTGTCTTCTTTTCCTCTTCATCTTCCTTCATTCCTTCCCAAGTTGAAGCTCAAAGGATAGAACTTTTTTAAGCTTATCCATAGTCTAAGATTCTTGAGATAAGTGTTGTAATCTACATTACTAGAGTTATATTTTAAGCTCTCTTTCTCATTAGTTGGTCATGATGGTGGCTATAGGTGGGAGTTTATACTGCTTTTAGAAACCCTTAGCTAACCACCTTTTTTTTATAGTTTTGAGCCTTTGGGAACCTTCTTAACTTGCTTTTAGGTTCCTAAGTGAGTTAGTAACTCTATTATTTGTTTTTAATTAGTTAGAGAGATTGGAGAAAGCTAAAAGAGCAAAGACAAGAAAAAACTAGTGCTTGGTTGAACCTTGGGTAGTTTTCGACAACTTAGGATTAAGGTAACACATTTCTAATTCATCCATACAACTTGTAAGTCATTATGTGTGTTTGGTTAGCTAGTATGAGTTCATAGAGCATGTAAGTAGATTTGTGGTTAAGTATGCCTTGTGATAATTTATATGTTATGCAACATGGAAAATGACCTATTATGACCCCTTTTAAGTTACGCAAGTTTTAAATAACGTTTAAAAGACTTAAAGAGGATTAAGGGTAAAATTGAGGATTAATTTTTGTGTAACATAAAATATTTTTAGGTTTGAGTATCGATACTAGATGAACAACACCAATGTTTTTCTTTACTTAGCCAAAATAAAGGGTTTTGACTGGGTAGTATTGATACTCTATTCTTAGAGTATCGATACTATTCATTGTGTATCGATATCTAAGGGTGGGGTATCGGTACCATCATTAAATTATGAATTTCAGTAGCTATATTTGGTATCGATACTTGGGAAGTATCGATACCACACAAAGAAAAAGTGTCAATACCCTAAGTAAGGGTATCAATACTGATTTATTTTTTCAAATTTCAAATATAAATTTGGTATGTACTTATAACGGTATCAATACCCTAATAGAGAAATATCAGTACTCCATATAAGGATATCAATACTATAAGGCATTTTTGGAACATTGAATATAAAACTAGTATCGATATTATAATCCATGTAGTATTGATACCATCATAATGAATTCGGTAAGAAGTCTAAATTTGAGTTAAGGGCTGAAGATGAGGTTTAAAACTACGAAAACTACTCTAATAAGTTTACAAGTGAGAACAACAAATATCTACAGTAAAAACATAAGAATATTATGAAGTAACATGTCATAAAACTTATGCCCTTATGTGACGCTTGAGAAACAACAAGCATACCCAAGTTACTTTAGTAAGTATGTTGGTTGTTTTGTTTGGTTTAAAATATTCATATATATATATAGTAAGTGTCAAGGCATTAAATTTCCTAGCTGGTCGTAGATACTCGAGTACTTATAAGGAGTAAATTAGTCGGCTGTACACTTCTGATGCAGAAACTTTAAATCCCACCCAAGATACCTAAAGGAACCATTAATAGGCAAGAAGGATGTGAGCCCTGAGATGTAGTAAACACTCCGACCACACCAATATGCCTACCTCAATATGTGTGTTTATTATTTTTGCATGTTTATGTCTATATCTGGTGGCATACCCATATGATGAACACATGTAGTATAGTAGAGTTATTTGTATTACCCAAAACATCAGGTCAATGACCATAGTGAAAGGATTCAAAAATTTAGTGGGTTAATTTGAATAAATTGAAAAGTACAAGGATTTAATTTAGAAATTTTGTTTAAGTCTTATTAGTAAGAATGGAAGAATGAAGGGGCATTATGGTCTTTTAGAAGGAAATGATTTTATTATTCATTTTATTTGGGATATTTATTAAGAGTTGAATAGTAGAAAAGGGAAAGAAATCTGAAAATAACTTGGTTCTCTTCTTCTTCTTCTTCCTGTCGTCCATGTGCCCTCCATAGCCAAAGGTAAGATTCCTTCAAGTTGGTTTTTCCTTTCGTTTATAGGTTGGTTTTGAAGCCTTAAGTGATATAGAAGCTTAAGGAAAGCTTAAGAATGAATAAAATTAAGAGATTAGTGATTTTTTGGAGATTTAATAAAATGAGTTTTTAAGTGATTTGATAAAATAGAGTTAGTTATTGAAGTTTAGAGGCATATTTGACTTGTCAAAGAAGTAAATAAGAGATTGGGAGCCTTAGAAGTGATTAAAAACATGTTTGGAATTTGGGTGTGATTCTTAGTTTTGAGTTTTCTTTGGAGATTTTGGATGTTAAAAGGAGATTTATAGATGTAAGTTAGTTTGGATAAGTGATAATGAGTTTAATGGTATGGTTAGAAAAAAGAGTAAGAGATTTAGGTGGAATTTGTGTAAAATTCGAAATAAAAGAGGTAAAATATGGGTAAGGGTATCGGTACTGTAAGAACAATATTGATACTATAAGGTTAAATTTGAGGAAGGATGATGAACACGATGAATAATATCGATACTGATGCAAGTAGTATCGATACTGATGTGGAGGTATCCATACTAAGAAGAAGGTATCGATACTGTGATTGGAAAAAGGATTCTAGAATGCTAGAATGGTATCGATACCGAAGTGGGTATCAGTACCGTAGAAGAGAAGTATCGATACCAAAGGAGGGGTATCAATACTATTTAGGTTGAAATGATAAGTTAGGGTAAATTTTAATAGAATTCAAATTTAATAGTACTTTTGAGTATTATACTTTGGATAAATGTTAGTAAATATACTAACATCATATTTTTATGTGTGATTATGGTGCTTGTGTAGATCATAATCAAGCTCCTAAGTCAAGCAAACAGAAAGGCAATGATAAAGCCACATAATAGTCGGACTACATTTGAGCATTATAGTAAGACAAACCAGGTGAGTGCATTTATTATGTACTTTTATGTTATGATAGTCATTGATGCATTTTGTTTAATGTATATGTTACAATTACCGTATTGACACTATGTGTGCAACCCCAAGAAATTCATAATGAGTTTATGAATTTTCGTATTGGCATTATGTGTGCAACCCCACAAAATTCATAATGAGTTTATGAATTTTTGTATTGGTACTATGTGTGCAACCCCACGAAATTCATAATGAGTTTATGAATTTCCTTATTGGCATTATGTGTGCAACCACAAGAAATTCATAATGCGTTTATGAATTTCTGTATTGACACTATGTGTTCAACTCCACGAAATTCATAGAGTTTTTGAATTTTCGTATTGACACTATGTGTGTAACCCCATGAAATACATAATGAGTTTATGATTTTTTCGTATTGGCACTATGTGTGTAACCTAAGTAATTCATAATGAGTTTGTGAATTACTATATTGGCACTATGTGCGCAACCCAAATAATTCATATTGATTTTGTGAATTACCGTATTGTCACTATGTTGCAACCTACATAATTCACAATGAATTTATGAATGACTGTATCAACACTATATGTGCACCCCAAGGATTTCAAAAATGAATTTGTGAATTTCCATATTGCTATTTAGTTGTTAATTCATGTACCATGCATTCTCATTCAACATATATTGGGAAAATAAAAGAATAATTTATATAAATACTGATTGATAAGTATGATAGGCATACTAAATATGGTTTTATAGGTAATGTGAAAAAAACTTGGTTTACCAAACAAACTTTTTGTATTATTATGATTTATACAAGTTAATTTGTATTTTGATATTTATGATATACTTATGATTTGATTTCACTTCATTATTATTATACCTCACTAAGTGAATACTTAGCGTCTGATTGATTTTCACATGTAGGTAAAAGCCAGGATTAGAAGTAGAGAGTACAAAGCAACATCCAAGGATCAAGTATTATACTATATTATCAGTAAGACATCCTATGATGAAATTTTGACTCAGTTTAGTGTCATGTACTTATAAATGTCCTATTAGCTCTATTTAAATATTTTGGAAACTGGTTTGTAATAGATTAATTGAATCGTCGTATACTGATTTTAAATATGGATAATATGAACTAATTTTGCTAATTGGAGTAGACGTGTTTATTATATATATATAATTGAAGAATGTCTTATAAACTATATTATTAAATTGTTTCATCTAAAGAAAGTGAAATTTTACTGATTTTCAAGTACCGAAAATGTTTCAAAAGTTATGTGACATCTATGACTCGTGTACAGAAACGTATATGGGAAATGTTTGTTACATTTATTGGTATCAGAGCTACAGGTTTAGCCGTTTTTGGACATGACATGAGTATTAATTTTGTTAAGAATGTATATATGCCACTAGGATGTCAAAAGTTTACTGATAGTTGTATATATATACTGAGATGATGTTTATTAGGGAGTAAAGTTACTCTTTACTAATGTAAGATGATTTTGACTGTGTTTAGATATTGGAAACTAAAAATAAAGGTAAAAAAGTTGATGATGTTGAAAAGAAGGTCGAGATCAAAATAGACCTAAAAAGAATCCGACCGGACTTTAATATCACGCCTTATAAGAGTAGAAGGTGCTAAGGATTTTCCTCCATTCTGTGGAAGTAATGCCCCAGCGTTTAACGATGTTTCTGTATTTGAGGAATCCATTAAAAAGTTTGAACGGTTTATAAGAGAAGTTGAATCGGATGTGGATCCAGAGGAGATTTCTGAATCTAGTGATGACTCTGAGGTTTCTTCAGGTAAGCTTAAATAATTGAGAAATATTTAAGAATTAAATGGTTTAAAGCATTATTGAGTTGAGTAAGAGGAAATGAGTGAGTGGTAAATATGTTGTCCACCAAAAGCTTAAAGAAAACTGAGTTATTAGTGAATCAAATGATTATGAGTTTCTATGAGAATAAATGTTAAGTTTTAGGAACTTGATAGAGTTACCTTTTGAAGGTAAATTTGCGAAAGTGGATTATCTACCTATTTCATGCTACAATGAAGTAATGTTTTGATTTAGATTGATTCTCGAGGACTTGAAAAGTGTCAAGTTCATAATGATAGGAAAAAGAGTAAATTTGTTTACTAGTGTAATTTTAGCATTAACTGCTATGAAGTTATTGCTACGAAATTGTCAGGTCTTCTTATTAAATGATGTGGATATTTAGACTTTCTTAGTTGAGAGTGAAAATGTTTCAACTACTCGAGAATATTTTCAATGGATCCAGAAAAGCTAGATGGATTACCTTCAGAATGAAATAAGAAATTTTAAAATAAAGATATTATATTCAACTTGATCTCGAGTGAGATGATAGTGGTAAACCCTATGGGTCATAGGGCAAGTGTGACATAGACATGTAGTAAATATCCGATAAAGATTTAAGGGGTTATGTTCCCGGTGAATCTAATGGAATTATCATTTAACACATATGAGATCATATTGGGTATGGATTGTTGTATCCCCTTATGGTTGGGTTGTTTTCTTAAGAAGCGATTACTTCAGAAAGATACGGAGGATTTGGAAATCATAGTTATTGGAAGAAAAACAAAATCATCTCCCAATATGATATCAACAATGATTGCAAAGAAATGATGTCAGAGAGATATATAGTTTTTTTTTGTTAGTGTGATTGATACTTAAGTATTTAAAGTAGGATTTTATGATATTCCCACAACTCGGGAATTTATAGATATCTTTTCAGATAAATTACCTGGGTTACCTCTAGATTGAAGGGTGGAATTCAAGATTGATGGTTAGCAGGGTATTGAGCATGTTTCTATGGGTTCGTATTGAATGGTTTTGATGGAGTTAAGAGAACTAGAGGCTTAATTACAAGAGATGATTGCTCAATATTTCTTCAGACCGAGTGTTTCACCTTGGGGAGTATTTGTGTTATTGGCTAAAAGAAAGATGAATCTATGTAGTTATGCATAGATTATCAATAGCCAAAGGAGGTAACAATAAAAAGAACAAGTACACTCTTCCAATGATTGATGATATTTTTTGTGTATTCAAAGTCGAGAGATAAGCATGATGCTCATCTTTATATTGTTCTTCAGATTCTTCGAGAGAAGAAGTTGTATGCCAAACTATTCAAATGTGAATTATGGTTGGCAGAGATTGCTTTTCTTGGCCATATAGTCTCCTCAGAAGGCATAAGAGTAAATTTCAAAAAGATTCAAGCTATAGTGGATCGCCAATCCCCAAAGAATGTTTTTGAAGTTCAGAGTTTCATGGGGTTTATTGGTTATTATAGATGGATCGTGAAGAACTTTTCAATGTTAGATTCATCGATAACTAAGTTGTTATGAAAAGATTCGCCGTTTGTTTGGTCAGAGAAATGTCAAGAAAGTTTTGAAATATTAAAGAGAATTATAACAGAGGCATCATTGCTTGTACAACCTGAGTATAGTAAATATTATGTAGTTTTTAGTGATGCATCTCATAATGGATTGGGATTTTTTCTTATGCAAGAAGGGAAAGTTGTGGCCTATGCCTCGAGACAGCTGAAAACTCATGAGAGAAATTACCCGACACATGACTTAGAATTGGCAGCGGTCCTGTTTGCTTTAAAGATTTGGCGTCATTATTTGTACGATGAGTGGTTCCATATTTATACATATCACAAGAGCCTAAAGTACTTGTTGACTCAGAAAGAATTGAACTTGAGGCAGAGAATATGGATCAAGCTTTTAAAATATTATGATGTGATCATCAGTTATCATCTAAGGAAGTCTAATGTGGTAGTTGATGCACTTAGCCGAAAGACTTTTGCAGCTTTACGGGCTTTGGATATGCGTATTTCTTTAAAGGAAGATGACGCCTTGATTGTTAAGCTTAAGTTATAGTCGATGCTATTGGATTGGATAAAATAGCTGCAAGGAAAAGATATAAAATGCTTGACAATAACTGCACAAATAGGAAAAAAAAATGAGACCAAAAACTTCAAAATTAGGACTGATGGATATTTATATTATCGTGGAAGACTTCGCATTCCAGATAATGAAGAACTGAAGAAAGATATTCTTCTAGAGGCACATTATAGTCAGTTGACTATGCATTCAGGTGGAAACAAGAAGTACTAAATTTTAAAGAGTTAGTTTGGTGGCCTTGTTTGAAAAGAACCATCTCAGAAATTGTGGCAAAGTGTCTGACGTACCAATAGAGGAAAGTTGAACATCAAATATCTTCTGATTGTTTTAATCGATCTCGATTCATGAATGGAAAGTGAAAATGAGTCACTTTGGGCTTTGTTACAAGGCTATCTTTGACACCTAGCAAAAAAGACTCAATATAGGTGATTATTGATAGATTTACCAAGACAACGCACTTCGTTTTGGTACGAACATACTATTTGATGGATAAATATGATGAGTTATGCATATAAGAGATAGTTCGACTGCATGGAGTGTCAGTATCGATTATATCCGAAAGAGATCTAATGTTCACTTCAAGATTTTGGAATTTCTTACATAAAGCTTTAGGTACTCGATTGAATTTCAGTATAGTCTTTCATCTGCATACGGATGTTTAGTCGGAGTGTATTATACTAATATTAGAAGATATGCTGAGGGCGTGTGTGATTGATTTCTAGGGATCGTGGGAAAAATATTGTCTTTAGCAGAAATTGTCTACAACAACAGTTATCAATTGAACATAAAGATGATTCCTCTAGTTAAATTGTTTTGTTAAAAGCATAAAGTTTTAAAATTCGAGGACGATTTTTCTTAAGGGTGGGCGAATTGTAATACCCTAAACATCAGGTTAGTGACCATAGTGAAAGCATTTAAAAATTTAGTGGGTTAATTTAAATAAATTGAAAAGTATAAATATTTAATTTAGAGATTTTATTTAAGACTTATTAGTAAGAATGAAAGAATGGAAGAATGGAGGGGCATTATAGTCTTTTACAAGGAAATGAATTTATTATTCATTTTATTTGGGATATTTATTAAGGGTTGAATAGTACAAAATATGAAAGAAAGCTAAAAATAACTTAGTTATCTTCTTGTTGTTCTTCCCTTCATTCTCGTGCCCTCCATAGCCAAAAATAAGATTCCTTCAAGTTGGTTTTTCCTTTCGTTTATGGGTTGGTTTTGAAGCCTTAAGTGATATAGAAGCTCAAGGAAAGCTTAAGAGTGAATAAAATTAAGAGACTAATGATTTATTTTATATTTAATAAAATGGGTTTTTAAGTGATTTGATGAAATATAGTCAGTTATTGGAGTTTAAAGGAATATTTGACTTGTCAAAGTAGAAAATAAGAGATTGGGAGCCTTAGAAGTGATTAAAATCATGTTTGGATTTTGGGTGTGATTCTTAGTTTTGAGTGTTCTTTGGAGATTTTGGATGTTAAAAGGAGATTTATGGATGTAAGTTACTTTGAATAAGTGATATTGAGTTTAATGGTTTGGCCGGAGAAAAGAGTAAGAGATTTAGGTGGAATTTGTATAAAATTTGAAATAAAAGAGGTAAAATCTGGGTAAGAGTATCTGTAATACCCCAAATATCGAATCAGTGACTTTATTGAAAGAATTTAAAATTTGAGGATTTATTTAACAAATTGATAAAATATGAGAATAATTTGAAATAGTTGTTTAGACTAAATTGTAGAAATGGATGATTATAAGGGCATTTTGGCCCTTTAAAGGGAAAATGAATTTAAAATTTATTTTAATGAGATATTATGTAAAGGGGGGAAGGGAAAATAGGTTACAAAAAGGTTATCCTCTTGTTTTTTCTTCTTTCTCTTCCTGTAGAAAAGCTCTCCTCCATAGCTAAAGGTAAGTCTTCAATTTACTACTTTATTCCTTCGTTTTGTGTTGGCCTTCGAAGCATTAAGTATAATAGAAGCTTAAGGAATGATTAAATGAGATTAAAACTATGAAATGGAGGAAATATTAGTGATTTAAGAAAATGAGTTTTAAAATGATATGTTGATATATGAGTGTACATTGATGTTTATTGGTAGAATTAACTTGTCAAAGTAGTAAATAAGAGATTAGAAGCATTGGATGAGTTTAAAAACAAGTTAGAAATTTTTGTGTGATTCTTAGAATCCAATGATCTTGAGGGGTACTAGATGTTTTAAGTATTAAAATGAAGGAATGATAGTATGGATAGTTAAAGAAGAGTTTGATAGTATTGTATGGTGTAAATATAACTAAATTTGACCCCATTTATGTAATAATCGTGATGAAAACTAAAAAATATGGGCAAAGGTATCGGAACTGAGAGAACAATACCGATAATATAGGCTAAAATAGGATGAATTATCTTAGTAGTATCAATACTGATTTAATCAGTATCGATACCGACGAGGTAGTATCGATACCATGATAAGGGTATTGATACTAGGAAACATCGAATCTAAAATTGGTATAGATACCGGAAGAGGGTATCGGTACCATAGTATAATAGTATCGATACCATGGTAAGGGTATCGTTACCAGGCAACATCAACTCTAAAATTGGTATCGATATCAGAAAGTGGTATCCGTACCATAGTATGGTAGTATCGATACCATGGTAGGGGTATCGATACTGAAGAGCCAAAAATGTTAAGATATGCTGATATTGTTGTAGAAAGGTTAATAATATGTACTTTTGATTAATGTTTAAGTAAAATTGTTAGGAAATATACTAACAATTTATATTATACATGTATTTAATGAATATGGGATAGATCGAAATCAAGCTCCTGAGTCGAGTAAAGCAAAAGGCAAAGGCCAAGTCCTGGAGTAACTATCTTTCCATTTAGGATATTTAAGCAAGGCGAGCCAGGTGGGTGCATCTAATTGTGTAACTATATGTTGTACTAATTATATATGTATGATTGCTTAATATGTATGTGGTGATTTCCAAATAGGCATTATGTGTGCAAACCCACGGAATTCATCATGAGTTGATGAATAACTGTACAAGCACTACCTGTGCAACCCATGAAATTCATCATGAGTTGATGAATAACCGTACAGGCACTATGTGTGCAACCCACTGAATTCATCATGAGTTGATGAATAGCCGTACAAACACTATGTGTGCAAACCCACGGAATTCATCATGAGTTAATGAATAACCGTACAGGCACTATGTGTGTAAACCCACGGAATTCATCATGAGTTGATGAATAACTGTACAGGCACTATGTGTGCAACCCATGAAATTCATCATGAGTTGATGAATAATCGTACAAGCACTATGTGTGCAACCCACGGAATTCAACATGAGTTGATGAATAACCGTATATGCACTATGTGTACAACCCACGGAATTCATCATGAGTTGATGAACTACTATATAGGCACTACATGTGCATCTTAATAAATGAACATGGATAGGGAGTTGGTAAATTACCATGTTAGCACTAAAGGTACAAATGTATAAGGTATAATAAATTAAAAGAGTTAAGTGATATTATGAATACTTATTAGAGTGGAAACAATTCAAAAATAAAAGATAAATGGCCTAATTGTGCATTGACAGAAATGTGTCAATTATGCTAGTTAGATGAATGGTTAAGTACCGTTGAGTAAAAGATTAATGGCCTAGCTGTGCCTTTGACAGAAAGGTGTCAATTATGACATCTAGATGAAAGGCTAAATACCTTTGAGTAAAAGACTAAATGTATAACAATGTATAAAAAGCATGAAAGGATATCATAAATGAAATGTATAATAGTATCTAAAAAGGGCATGAAGTGATGCCATAAATGAAATGTATAATAGTATCTAAAAAGGGCATGAAGGGATGCCATAAATGAAATGTATAATAGTGTATAAAATGCATGAAAGGATGCCATAATTGAAATGCATATTTGTGTATTGTAAGCATGAATGGATGCTATCAACGAAAATAAAGCATAATGACTAAAAAGATAAATGAAAAAGAAAAATATAAATATAAAAGAAGATAGGTATGTTAGGCATACGAAAAGTAATTAAGAAAATTATGAATGAAATATGATTTAAATGAGGATGAGTATGGGATCCTTAAAGAATATAGGATTTAATACGAACTAAATAAATGTGACATACTTATGTACACAAAGGTTACTTTACAATATTATGTCTCACTAAGTAAATACTTAACGTGTGTTGTTTTCACGCGTAGGTAAAAATGGAGACCAATTAAGTAGGTAGTGCAGCAGTCGCAGTAGATATCATCTGTTAAGGTTGACTCTCATCAGTAACAGTAGGAAAATCATGTTTATTTTGAACAATTGCTGGCATGTAATCAAATTTAAATAGAAATGCTCTAGAATGTATATAAAGTGGAAATTTTGGTAGTATATTTCGATGATTGTTTTATTATTGTTCTAAAATGTTTTAATTTAAATTTTGAATAAACTTTTAAGGGTTTTTAAAAGACAAACTATTTTAAAAGTGATGTGACATATGTATCTCATGTACGGAAAGGTATACGGGATATAAGTGTTACATTTATTGGCATCAGAGCTACAATTTTAGTCGATTCTCGACCAAAATCAGGTTTAATTGAACCGAGAAAAAGGATTACATGCCATTAAGATTGTCAAAGTTACTAATATGGTGTCAATTAGAGTGTGATTGATGCCACTCCTTAGTAACTTGAGTTTTATTTTTATGTATGTTCTAATAGATATTGGAAACTAAGGTCAAAATAAAGAAGTTGATAATATTGAAAAGATGGTTGAGATTACAATCAACCCAAGAGATCTGACGTGACTTCGGTATCATGTTTTAGAAGGGTAGAAACTGCTAGGGATTTTCCTCCATTCTGTGGAAGGAATGTCCCAGTGTTTAACGATGATTCTGTATTTGAGGAATCTATAAAAAAAAAAAATGAACGGTTTACAAGAGAAGTTGAATCGGATGAGGATCCAGAGGAGATTTCTGAATATAGTGATGATTTTGAGACTTCTTCAGATAAGCTTAATTAATTGAGACATATTTAAGTGAAACATTAAATTGTTCAAAGTGTTGTTAATTTGAGTAAGAGGAAAGGAGTAAGTTGTAAATGCATCGACCACTAAAAGCTATAGAAAGATGAATTATTAGTGAATTATTATTTAAAATTGAGATTAATTCTCGAGAACTTGGAAAAGTGTCAAGTTCGAAATGAAGGGAAAAGGAGTAAATTGGTTACTAGTGTAATTTTAGCATTAACTTCTATGAGGTTATTGCTACAAAGTTGTCAAGTCTTCTTATTAAATGATGTGGATAATTAGACTTTCTTAGATGAGATAGAAAATGTTTCAATTGCTCAAGAATCTTTTAAATGAATTCGTACAAGTTATAAGTATTATCTTAAAAAGGAAATGAAAGGTTTTAAAAATAAAAGTATTTTATTCAACTTAATCTCGAGTGAGATGATAGCGGTAAACCCTAGTGGGTCATGGTACAAGTATGAGTTGGACAGGTAGTAAATATTTAATAAAGACTCTCGGGGCTATGTTCCCAATTGATCTGATGAAATTGTTATTTGATGATTTAAAATCATATTGAAAATAAGTTGTTGTCTCCAAAGACGATTAATTCATAAAGATGCAGAGGGTATGGAAATTATAGTTTTAGTGAGAAAGCAAAATCATCACTCAAGGTGATATCGATAATGATTATGAAGAAAATGATGTCAGAAAGATATATACATATATATATATATAACTTTTATGGTTAATGTGATAGATACTCAAGTAATTAATGTAGAAATTGTTTGATAATTTCACAAAAATTGGGAAACTATAGAAGTCTTTTCAAGTAAATTGATTGCGTTACCTCCATATCTTAAGGTGGAATTCAAGGTTAATGGTTATTAAGGTATTGAACAGGATTTTATGATTTAGTATTAAATGACTTAAGTGAGTCAAGAGAATTAGAGTCTCAATTATAAGAATTTATTGATCAAAGTTTATCAAATCGAGTATTTCATCCTTGGAAGTATGTGTGTTATTAGCGAAAAGAAAGATAAATCTATGTGATTATACTTAGTTTTGAGAGTTAAATAAAAACTCTTTGAGAGAAGAACTTGTTTTTCAAAATATTCAAATGTTAAACTTTGGTTAGCAGAAATAGTTTCCTGTGACCATGTTGTTTCAGTATAAGGTATAAGCGTAGATCTTAAGAAAAAACTCATGTTGTAGTAAATTGGAAACTCCCAAAGAATGATCCTAAAGTTCGGATTTCTTTGGGGAAAGTGTTTACTATTGAAGGTTAGTGAAAAACTTTTCGACGATTAGCTTTGTTGCTAACCAAGTTTTATGGAAAGATATGTCTTTTTATAGAACGAAAAAGGGTCAAGAGAGTTTTGAAATACTAAAGATGATTGGAATAGAGACACTAGTGTTTATACAACTTGAGCTGGGTAAAGATTTTGTGGTTTTTATTAATGCATCTATCAATAGTTTAGGAAGTGTGCTTATGCATAAAGGTAAAGTGGTGGCATATTCCTTAATAAAGATAAAGACTTATAAGAGGAATTATCTACGCATGATTTAGAGTCAGCCGTAGTCGAATGTCTTAAAAGATTTGACATTATAATTTGTATAGTAAGTGGTACTATAGTTGTGTTAATTACAAAAGTTTTATGTTGATCCAAAGAGAAAAGTGATGTAGTAACAAGAAAGTAGTAAAGTTTTCTGAAAGTATCGCTTTGGAAGTAAGTATTGCAGTTGGGACTGAGTTTGAGAATTAATGAACCTTAATAGATTTTATCAGTTAGCTTTTATCTTCTGAACTGGGCAAGACCTATAATGTTTTCGTGTGTCATTGCTTATTAATGACCAATCAAATCCATTGCATGTTCTTATTTTGGGGAAAATAGAGATTCGATTAAAATTGAATCATGAAAAAGAATCTGTACAGATTGGGACTAGAGAAATCCAGAGACTGTGTAGCAAAATAATCCCTCTAGTTGTATTATTGTGGTAAATGAAAATAAATTAAATTCGAGGATGAATTTTCTTAAGGGGAGAATTGTAATACCCCAAATATCGAATCAGTGACTTTATTGAAAGAATTTAAAATTTAAGGATTTATTTAACAAATTGATAAAAGAAAAGAGTTATTTGAAATAGTGGTTTAGACTAAATTGTAGCAATGGATGATTATAAGGGTATTTTGGTACTTTAAAGGGAAAATGAATTTAAAATTTATTTTAATGAGATATTATGTAAAGGTGGAAAGGGAAAATAGGTTACAAAAAGGTTATCCTCTTTTTTTCTTCTTTCTCTTCCTGTGGAAAAGCTCTCCTCCATAGCTAAAGGTGAGTCTTCAATTTACTGGTTTATTCCTTCATTTTTTGTTAGCCTTTGAAGTATTGAGTATAATAGAAGGTTAATGAAAGATTAAATGAGATTAAAACTATGAAATGGAGGAAATATTAGTGATTTAAGAAAATGAGTTTTTAAATGATATGTTGATATATGAGTGTTCATTAATGTTTATTGGTAGAATTGACTTGTTAAAGTAGTAAATAAGAGATTAGAAGCATTGGATGAGTTTAAAAACAAGTTAGAAATTTTGGTGTGATTATTAGAATCTAATGATCTTGAGGGGTACTAGATGTTTTAAGTATTAAAATGAAAGAATGTTAGTATGGATAGTTAAAGAAGAGTTTGATAGTATTGTATGCTGTAAATATAACAAAATTTGACCCCATTTATATAATAATCGGGATAAAAACTGAAACATTTGGGCAAGGGTATCTGTACTGATAGAATAGTACCGATACTATAGGTTAAAATGGGATGAATTATCTGAGTAGTATCGATACTGATTCAATTAGTACTGACGAGGTAGTATCGATACCATGATAAGGGTATCAAAACTAGGAAACATCGAATCTAAAATTGGTATCATTACCGGAAGAGGGTATCGGTACCATAGTATAGTAGTATCGATACCATTGTAAGGGTATCGATACCAGGTATCATCGAATCTAAAATTGGTATCGATACCGGAAGGGGTATCGGTACCATAGTATGGTAGTATCGATACCATGGTAGGGGTATCGATACTGAAGAGCCAGAAATGTTAAGATAGGCTGATATTGTTGTAGAAAGGTTAATAATATGTACTTTTGATTAATGTTTAAATAAAATTATTAGGAAATATACTAACAATTGATATTATACATGTATTTAATGAATATGGGATAGATCGAAATCAAGCTCCCGAGTCGAGTAAAGCAAAAGGCAAAGGTCAAGTCCTAGAGTAACTATCTTTCCATTTAGGATATTTAAGCAAGGCGAGCCAGGTGAGTGTACTTAATTGTGTGACTATATGTTGTACTAATCATATATGTATGATTGCTTAATATGTATGTGTTGATTTACAAATAGGCACTATGTGTGCAAACCCACAGAATTCATCATGAGTTGATGAATAACCATATATGCACTATGTATGCAACCCACGGAATTCATCATGAGTTGATGAATAACCATACAGACACTATGTGTGCAACCCACGAAATTCATCATGAGTTGATGAATAACCGTACAGGCACTATGTGTGCAAACCCACGGAATTCATCATGAGTTAATGAATAACCGTACATGCACTTTGTGTGCAACCCACGGTATTCATCATGAGTTGATGAATAATCGTACAGGCACTATGTGTGCAAACCCACGGAATTCATCATGAATTAATGAACTACTGTATAGGCACTACATGTGTATCTTAATAAATGAACATGAATAGGAAGTTGGTAAATTACTATGTTAGCACTAAGGGTGCAAATGTTTAAGGTATAATAAATTGAACTAGTTAAGTGATATTATGAATACTTATTAGAGTGGAAACAGTTCAAAAACAAAAGACAAATGGCCTAACTGTGGATTGACAGAAAGGTGTCAATTATGCCAGTTAGAAAAACGGTTAAGTACCGTTCAGTAAAAGATTAATGGCCTAGCTGTGCCTTTGACAGAAAGGTGTCAATTATGCTAGTTAAATGAAAAATTAAATACCTTTGAGTAAAAGACTAAATGTATAAAACACATAAAAGGATATCATACATGAAGTGTATAATAATATCTAAAAAGGGCATGACGGGATGCCATAAATGAAATGTATAATAGTGTATAAAATGCATGAAAGGATGCCATAATTGAAATGCATATATGTGCATTATAAGCATGAATGAATGCTATCAATTAAAATAAAGAATAATGACTAAAGAGATAAATGGAAAAGAAAATATAGAGGAAGATAGGTATGTTAGGCATAAGAAGAGTAATTAAGAAAATTATGAATGAAATACGGTTTAAATGAGGATGAGTATGGGATCCTTAAAGAATATAGGATTAATACGAACTAAATAAATGCAACATACTTATGTATACACAAAGGTTACTTTACAATATTATGTCTCACTAAGTAAATACTTAACGTGTGTTTTTTCACACGTAGGTAAAAATGGAGACCAATTAAGTAGGGAGTGCAACAGTCGCAGTAGATATCATCTGTTAAGGTTGACTCTCATCAGTAACGGTAGGACAATCATGTTTATTTTGAACAATTGTTGGCATGTAATCGAATTTAAAGAGAAATTCTCTGGAATGTATATAAAGTGTAAATTTTGGTAGTATATTTCGATGATTGTTTTATGATTGTGCTAAAATGTTTTAATTTAAATTTTGAAATAAACTTTTAAGGGTTTTCAAAAAAAATTGTTTTAAAAGTGATGTGACATTTGTATTTCATGTACAGAAAGGTCTACAGGATATGGGTGTTACAGTATCGGTACTGTAAGAACAATACTAATACTATAAGGTTAAATATGAGGAAAGAGGATGAACACGATGAACAATATCAATACTGATGCAAGTAGTATCGAACTGATGTGGAGGTATTGATGCCAGGAAGAAGGTATCGATATTGTGATTAGAAAATGGATTCCAGAATGCTAGAATGGTATTGATACCGAAGTGGGTATCGGTACCATAGAAGAGAAGTATCAATACCAAAGGAGGGGTATCGATACTATTCAGTATAAAATGTTAGGTTAGGGTAAATTTTAATAGAATTCAAATTTAATAGTACTTTTGAGTATTATGCTTTGGATAAATGTTAGTAAGTATACAAACCTCATATTTGTATAAGTGATTAAGAATGCTTGTGTAGATCGTAATCAAGCTCCCAAGTCAAGCAAATAGAAAGGCAAGGATAAAGTCGCAGAATAGTCGGAGTACATTTGAGCATTATAGTAAGGAAAATCAGGTGAGTGCATTTATTATGTACTTATATGTTATGATAGTCATTGATGCATTTTGTTTAATGTATATGTTGCAATTACCGTATTGGCACTATTTGTGCAACCCCATGAAATTCATAATAAGATTATGAATTTCCATATTGACACTATGTGTGCAACCCCACGAAATTCATAAGGAGTTTATGAATTTCCGTATTGGCACTATGTGTACAACCCCACTAAATTCATAATGAGTTTATGAATTTCCGTATTGGCACTATGTGTGCAACCCCACGAAATTTATAATGAGTTTATGAATTTTCGTATTGGCACTATGTGTGCAACCCCAAGAAATTCATAATGAGTTTATGAATTTTCGTATTGGGACTATGTGTACAACCCAACGAAATTCGTAATGAGTTTATGAATTTCCGTATTGGCACTATGTGTGCAACCCCACGAAATTCATATTGAGTTTGTGAATTACCATATTAGCACTATGTGTGCAACACACGTAATTCATAATGAGTTTGTGAATTACTGTATTGGCACTATGTGTGCAACCTACGTAATTCACAAATAGTTTGTGAATGACCGTATCAGCACTATATGTGCACCCCAAGGATTTCAAAAATGAGTTTGTGAATTTCCATATTGGTACTTAGGTGTGAATTCATGTATCATGTATTCTCATTCAATGTATATTGGGAAAATAAAAGAATAATTTATATAAATACTGATTGATAAGTATGTTGGGCATACTAAATATGGTTTCATAGGTTATGTGAAAGAAATTTGGTTTACCAAGCCAACTTTCTGCATTATTATGATTTATACGAGTTAATTTTTATTTTGATATTTATGATATACTTATGATTTGATATCACTTCATTATTATTATGCCTCGCTATGTGAATACTTATCGTGTGATTGATTTTCACATGTAAGTAAAAGCCAGGATTAGATGTAGAGAGTACAGAGCAATATCCAAGCATCAATGAATATACTACAATATCAGTAAGACATCATATAATGAAATTTTGACTCGGTTTAGTGGCATGTACTTATGAATATCCTATTATCTCTATTTAAATATTTTGGAAACTGATTTTGTAATAGATTAAATGAATCATCTTATACTAATTTTAAATATGGATAATATGAACTAGTATTACTAATTGGAGTAAATGTGTTTAAAATATATAATTGAAGAATGTCTTATAAACTATATTATTAAACTATTTTATCTAAAGAAAAGGAAATTTTACTAATTTCAAGTACCGAAAATGTTTCAAAAGTTATGTGACATCTGTGACTCGTGTACGGAAACGTATATGGGAAATGGGTTTTACATTATTAGTATGGCGGTAAGCTTGGGAGCTCATCGTTCAAAATATGTTTATGTGTGCAGGTTCTTAGGAGGATCGATGAGGAACTTATTTCTTCGCCTGCAATATAGATCGTTCGAGACATATAATACATCTAGAGTTTGTTTTAGATGGCATGTACTGTTCATAGACCTTGCGTATTCATGTTGTAACTCTATTTTTGAAATAATTATTTGATACATTTGAGATGTATTTGAGAGCTTTCCTCTTTTGTAAAGCTCACTATACATTTGGTTTCATCTTTATTTTGAATAATGATTTTGATGTCAATTGTAAAAGAAAATTTTGGGTTAGCCACTTCGGTGGTTCCATGTAATGCTCAAGTCTTTTGATCTTTGGGTTAGATCAAATTATAGTGTTACATTAAGAGGTATCAGAGTGTCAGGTTCAATCATTCCTTGGACCCACGAGTTAGAGTTAGTAAGCGTTTGTATATACATGCCTCTAGAGTGTCAAGAGTATTTTAATATATGAAATGACAATAATAACCTTATTATTATTTCTGAATAATAGAAAATCTTTGGTCGATAATTCCACTCCTAGTCATTAGGGTAGGGATGTAAGCCGCTTCTTCTTCACTGACGACACCACTAATAATTTTGTCCTAGATTCGAAGGAATATGAGATTCTGAGGGTCAATGAGGCAACCTTCTTTAGATACGTGACTTTAGCACTTAGGGACATCGTACATGTTATCCATAGGGCACTAGCTGCTCCAACTGCCCCACCAACACCTCAAAACCCACTTGTTGTAACATTGTAGGAGTCTCAGGTCAAGAGGCTCTATCGGTACAAGACCACATACTTTCTTGGTTCCAGGGATAATGACCCCATCTTAACATACAAGTGGCTTTGTGAGATCCCCTGTACTCTTCGTCAACTATACCTTACCCTTGAATGCAAGCTCGACTCGCTCTACTAAATGGTGATATCATAGATTGGTGGCAGACAATGGAGATGGTATTAGAGTCAAAAAGACCAACGTGAAAGTATTTCTTGTTTGAGTTTTGACAGAAGTACACTGAAAAGGCTCACACCGATGATTTAAGGGATCGATTCTTATATCTAGTCTAGGGTGATCAATTTGTATATGGGTATGAGCAAGAATTCATTCGATTGAGCTAATATGCATCAGAGTTGGTGGTGATTGAGGACTACTGTTGTAGGAGGTTCAATGAGGGCATTCATCTCAACATCCTCACCTACTTGGCGACTGACTCTTCTAGGACTTTTTGAGTTGACTCGTTAAGAGAAGATGATTAAGAGGGTTTAGAATATCAGAGCTAGATTATCAAATGGTTTAGCAGGGCAAAGTCGGAGAGCTTTAGAGCCAAAAAATCTTCAAAGACTTTGGACAATAAGGCCAAAGACTCTCAAGGATCGTGAAAGTCCCTAACTAGTCAGTTTAGGAGGCCAGGGCAGAGTGCAAACCATATAGGTAGATTTGAGTCCCGTAGAAACCCTTGTCATCATCCTTTGAGACGAGCACAAGTGGATCGATGAAGACCCAATTTTATCCAAGTTACTTATTCTATGGTAAGAGGCATCTTGGGGTGTGTCACCGGGGGTCAAAGGGTTACTTCAGTTGAGATTTGTTAAAGCATTACATCAGAGATTACCCTGATGCTCAAAGGGTAACTCCTACTTTGACTAGAGGTCAACATCCTTCATTCAGTGAATCCAGGGGTCTTTGAGAGGTGGTGACACCGTATTCAGATACTACAGTAGGGGAAACGCTAAATTAGTAGCCAATTCTAAGCAGGGAGTGACTTCAAGGTAGTATGCAACAAGGGCGCAAAAGGAGTATGATACTACAAATGTAATCTCTTGTACATTTAAGGTATTTTCTATTATAGATACTGCCTTAGTAACTCCAATAAAAACCTTCAGTGGCAGTAAGGCCTCCATGTCACCAGCCACCTTGGGAGCTTTACTCGATAAGGATTTTCACGCATGCACCTTCATATGAAGGCCTCCACGTCACAAGCATCTCCACCGTGGTTCCCCTCTCTTCATGTGAACTCTTCGACAATGGTCCCCTTTTATTTTGGTATCATCCATGTCTTTGTCACGAGGCCCCTAACATTCTTCTACAAATCTAAGATGACCGGGGGGCTCTAACAACCTCCTACAAGAGATGAAAGAAAAAAAAACAAAAAGTATTATATAACATGCAATCAGCAAGGAAATAGGGAGAATGAGCAATAGATTCGAAAGTAAAAATAACCAGAGAAAGAGGACTTCGAAAAAAAACCCATTGTCAAAACCAAAAATCAACAACATATTCAAAAAGAAGAAACAAACCAAAAATAAAAAACGAGAGAAGAATAAAGGGATTCGAACAAAATATAAAAAAATGGGCAGCCATCTCAAAAGAAAAAGGAGAACCAAACAACAAACAAATGAAAAGGAAAGAAAAAGAGAAAACAATGGTTGATTTTTACTAGAGTTTTGAATGTTTTGAGGTCGGAATGAGGGATCTTTTCTTTTTTACTTGTCGCCTTCATTATCGTAGGAGGTAGTTTGAGCGAAGGAGATCACCAATCGGTGCCAAGCAAGCGACGACCGATCCCTCTTGAAAATCCCTCGCTCATTAAGGATTAGAGAGATGAGCATCTCTCTCCTTTTGTGAACGGTGATAGAACGAGGGTAAAAAGTTTCTTAATCCTATGTTTTCATTTTATATACGTCACAGAACGTCACCATTTTGGAGGTTTAGAGATCTCTGATTTTGGCGTGTGGGTAAATCATTTGATAAGACCCTCTTTATTTGTAATATTTCTATTGTGGTCATTGAATGAATTATTAATTTTCTGATTTTAAGCCTATTATTTGTGCTTCCTTTCATTTATGTCCTCGTCCGTTTATAATTGTTGTTTTGTTAACATTTTAATTTTGGGACTGCTGATTTATCAGATATTCATTATAAGTACTGTTTAGGGTTTTTTTATTTAGTCCATGTACTTTTTGTCACTTTATTTTAGTCCTTGTATTTTTTTGTTATTTATTTTAGTTATTTTTTTTATATATATTTGTATATATTTTTTAAGTGATGTTATGGTATATTTAAATTAGATATTAAATATAAATATATGATATAGTATTACGTGTACATATAATTTATTAAATATAGTGTTCTTATATACCTTATTATACATATATTTATAGTTAAAAAATATTATTTTAGCATTCTAATTTTTTTACAAGATCTCTTTATGTTCGATTAATCGATGGAAAACCTCCAAAAATCTATAGTGTCCTTCTGATGGTTATTCGAATAAAAATGTATCTTTCCTATATTTCATGGTATTTAAAAAATACATAATTTATTTTATTTTATTTTCAATTAAGGTATTTATTATTATTATTTAGATACCCATATTTTATAATAATTTAATTACTTCAATTAAAATCAAATTAAATGAGAAAATTCTCGAACGAAGAGCGGTCCATGGGAAAACGTCTAAAATATCTAGAGTTCGATTTCTTAAGACGTACAAGTGAAAGAATAACCATGTTACCTTTTAACATAATTAATAAATATTTTGTGTGTTAATTTACTTGTTTAAATTTGTATATTATTGACATTTTATTTATTATTTTCATGACATTTATTGTTATTGCAATCATTACTCGTTCATTAATTTTCTCATTTTTTTTAAAATCAAAGACAATATTGTTTTGCATCGTTGGTTAATGGAATTGCGTCTAAAATAACTGTATTTCAATTTCTGTTAATTTATGTACTAAGAGGACATCATTTTTAAATAAAACCAAGTAAATTAAATACTTTTCATTGACTCAAATATTTTTCAAAAAAATTGCTCTTTTCTAAATTCATTCTTCAAAATTAAAGGATTGTAATTTAAATTTTGTACTTGGATATGTAAAATTTCACTACTTTGACAATGTATAATGGAGAGGCACCATTTGGGCGTTGCGTGGATGCTTACCCTTCCCCATGCATAATTGACTCATGAATTCTTAAAAATTAATTTATGGTAATACATATTAATTTTTATATTTTAAATGATTTTTCTAAATTTAGTTAAAAAATTGTTTTTAGTTATTCGATCGACCTAACACAAAGGTTGATGACGACTTTAAAATTATTTTTCAAAAACAAAATTCAAATTTTCTCAAAAATAAGTCATAAATTAGGAACAACATCAACGAACAATCAATCACTCTGTTGCAGCTACTGGTGCTTGAACCCATGACCTATATGAATAACAATGATTCCTTTAACCATTGACATAAGTTGGTTTATGTAGAACTTTATTATTATCTGAATATGAGTTGTGTACAATATTTTCTCTAAACTTCATATTTATAAGCATAAAAAATGAATATCATATAAAACTCTAAATTTAATGGATATTAAAATCCTAATAATAAAATATATAAAACATTTACCTTATAAATAAAGATATACATCTATGTAAATAAATATTCATAACAATTTTAATTATAAAAAATTAAATGCTTAATGATTTATTTGTACTTCAAATATATAGCTTTTTTTCTACTTTGATCTTTTAAGAGGTTTTTCTTACCTAAATTAAATTTAAGTATCCCATTAAACGGTTCTTGATTTCTCATTTTAAAAATTGACAGAATCCTTCAACTAATTAAAACACACACAATATTACTTCTAACTTAATTCTTGATTTGGTATATAAAGTATACCAATTTTCATTTTAATCCTTAAAATTCGACACTAAAATGTTTTATTTGGATTTTAGAATAATTGTGTTTTAGTATATGTTGTATAACATTATTAAAGTGGTATTGATATTAAATTGTGTTTTACTGTTGATTTATTTATTTGTTAAATGAAATTATTTGTGTTTTGATATTATTTTATGGGTAAATCATATATATGATGGTCATGTTTGAAAATGTTTTCATTTTTGTATGTTTGAAAAGTTATACTATAATTATAAACATTATTAGTTTAATATAATAGGGTCAACCAACCATTAACTCTCACTAAGAGAATAACAAAATGATGGCATGATATATCCAAAAAGATGTAAAGTATTATATAGAATCATCCTCCATTAAATATTAACGACAAGTAGTTTGATAGACAATAATTAAATAGATAGGTGGTTTGATTGATAAAATTAAAAGATCGATGATTAAAATAAAAAGCGACAATAGCTAAGTGGTTATAGGTATAGTTTACCCTAAATTTTATTACGTCTTTATTATTTATACATAATAAAAAATTTATAATTAATATTATAAACCTAATAAAAAATTAGGTAAATTACACAAATGGTCCCCGACTATAAGACATTAATTTATTGAGTTCTAGACTATTAAAAGTTATAAAATAATCTCTCAATTATTGGTTGTTATTATGTTAAGTCCTTCGACTATTAAAAGTTATAAAATTATCACCTAACTATTCATATATTTCAAACTCATTATTTTCGTTAAAAATCTGATAATCGTTTGAGATGGACATTAATATGTTAATTGAGATATGATAAACTTTAAAGACCAAAATACTCTAAAAAATAGAAACCATAATAATTATTTAATCAAATTTTATCAACATTTTTATCGTTACACCTTTTTATAATCGTCTAGAACTTTCATAGCCGTGTTTGTCGCCGTAAAAGCACCAATAAATTATGCAAATTGACAAAGGAAGATTCAGGGAAATGATAGAGAAAGGCTAGTTGGAGAAGTTTTAAACCTCAAATAATAATAATAACAACAATAATAATAAATCATATGTTTGATAGAGAAAGGAAGGTTGAGGGAAAGCTCCTCAACTACGAGGGTTGGTGCTTTTTAGTAGATATCCATCCAAGTACTATAATTCAGTACAAATAAAAGCAACCAATTGCTATCATACTAATATGGCGTCTCACCACGAGTTTAAAATAACCAATCAAAGTAGTAATAGTACACAAGCATGCCTTCATGCTTCTTGCTGATACATAATAACACAATTTCAAATGTTAATAAACTAATAATATATGTATTTGACTTTACACGAATCAAGTGATTTTCATGATAAATGAACAATGACTCAAGTTCGAACATCATAGATACTAAAAGCGTGAGTGTTCAATATTAAAAAGATAAGAATCATCCTTGAACTGTTACTGTCTCATAGTTGCCTCAAATTAATAAAAAAAAATATTTGACTTCTTTTGGTTCTCAATTTGTTCATTTGAACCGGACAAAAACCGGTTTCTATAGTCCCGAGTCAAAACCGTGGGAATATCTATTTATTAATTATTCACACAAATTGTTCTTTTCTTCCAACCATGAGTAGCACAAATCAACTACAACATCAAAATTCTTTTAGGATAACGACTAAGTCCATCCACTCTTCCGTTTCTTGAAGTGTCAATAATCCCCATTGTATTGCCAAAAAAAATTATTTCAATAAATTATTTAAGGATTATTTATTAAAATACCCATAATACAGTAACGATTTTAACCTTAATATATTCAATGGTCAACAAATTTATTAACATATACAATTCGTACGACAATTTGAGCACACAAATAATATGATTGAACAAAATTATTATCTAAATACAACCCCTCTAATACATTAAATAAATTAAACTACTATATAAGAAAACCATATAAAAGTAAGAACAATAACATACTTTTTAATCTCAAAACAACCCCAAAAAATGGAATAAGGGGAAATTTCAAAGCAAGATAAATAAATACAAAGCAATAAAAAATACCTCAACACTTAATGCCTAATTACCCTTTTCATCACAATGTTTTTTTTTTTCTCATACAAAAATTAATATTAATCCGAAATTACACAAATTTCTTGGATTATTTTGCCTCTAACCGATGATGGAGGCACATGGAAGAATATTTCGCCTAACCGTTGGCCTCAGTATTATTTTACTAAAGCATAACTTGATTTTATTCACGTAACACATGATGAATCCTTATTTCTCAATCATTTTGTATCAACATTTTGATTAAGTCCATTGTAACATGGACACATTATTTTCCATTGCTTAGCTGTCTCAATTCTATTATTTTAGGGGATAATTTTTAATAAATATTCTATAGATATGAAAATTTCAAGGCTAAACTACATGTTTAGTATTCAAATTATCATTTTGATTATATTTTGGTCATTCAATTATTTTTTTCAAAAGCATATTTAATTTTTAGTTTTGGTTTCATTTTGATCACTCACAATTAAAAAAAATTAGCGGTGATCCTGACATGTCACCACAAAATAATACCATATCGTCATTGAAAAAAATAAAAATATCACGTTAGTAGTTATGTTAATTTTTTTACGACAAAATGTATCACAATGTATGATTTTTTTAAAAAGTTAAGTAACCAAAACAAAATAAAAGTAAAAATTGGGGTGCTAAATGTGCAGTTTACCCAATTTTATTTGGTCTGAGTTTAGATAAATAATTGATGGAAAATAGATAAGACAAGTCATTATTATATAATATATATATATATATATATATATATATATATATATATATATATATATATATTGGAGGACATTATGATAACATATAAAGAGGAGGAATGCATAAGCAATTTTAGATTTATATGGAAGGTATGCGCGTCAGTTTACTAGGATTTGTTGGGTGGAGGAATGGGAGTGGGAAATTGAGATTGAGATTTGTGTTTGGAAGCTGCCAAGGAATTTCGATAGTAGAATTCATTAAGTTTTAGAAGAACCCACACTGAGTCTACTACTTTCAATGGAGCCAGAATCTGGAATCTCCATTCCTTCTCCTCCTCGAAATCCTTCCCCGGTTAGTCTTCACTTATTTATCTATTTCTAAGATTTTGAATCTTATTCTCTTCTTTTTGATCTTATTATTTGTTTTCTGCTTCTTTTTAATCTGGATGCAACTCGCTTAGCTTTGTTCAGTTTATCGGTTTCTTCTTAATCTCAGCAACACTTTGAATTCAGTTTAGATCGTAGTTTCCTTCTTTATTTTAGTTAGCTGTTTGATTGAGTTAGCATATATTTTTATCAACGATTCACACACTATCAATCAATTTCTTTTACTAACCTATCTTATGCAGTTCTGCTTCTTTTACATGCTAATCACTGCAACAAAAGTATCAATCTAATGCCTACTGTTGAAAACAACTTTTTGGAAATCAATATGTGGGAATAGCAATAATTTGCAATATGCATATGATAACTTTGGCTTTAATTCCTAATATTAGAACTCTTTCCTGATTTTTTTTTCTATTTGACCACTGCTTGAGTTGGAGTCTAGGGTTTATGTATGTTTCGGCATAAATCATGGCATTAACATTTTTTTTTCATTTGAAACCGTGAATTGTTAAGTACCTGTATTAGTTTGCAGCTTTCGTGGGTCAATCTCTCCAGGAACCTAATATTAGCATATCAGAGCTTGGGGGTGGTGTATGGAGACCTGAGCACTTCGCCTCTTTATGTTTACTCTAGCACGTTCATAGGGAAGTTGCAGAACCATCAGAATGAAGATGCAATATTCGGAGCATTTTCCTTTATTTTTTGGACCCTTACATTGATACCCTTTCTTAAATATGAGTTTATTGTGCTGAGTGCAGATGATAACGGAGAAGGTGAGGTTAACCATTAAACTTCACAGTGGATATTACTCACTTATAAAATTTTGGCTAACTATTCACAAGCTTTTATATATGAGTTCTTATCAGGTGGCAGTTTTGCTCTCTACTCGCTTCTTTGTAGGCATGCTAAGTTTAGCTTGCTTCCCAATCAGCAAGCAGCTGATGAAGAGCTATTTGCCTAAAAATATGGCCCCTCAGCACAGACCACTGGTTTTCCATTGAAGCGATTTTTGGAGAAGCATAAAAGGCTAAGGACAGCCCTTCTTGTTGTGGTACTCTTCGGTGCTGCTATGGTCATAGGTGACGGCGTGCTCACTCCAGCAATATCAGGTAGATATTAATATGGCTAACTAAAGTTGAATATTGCAAATTCTTAGGTTATTATCTTTGTGGCTGTGCATTATACAGTTTTAATACTTTTTCTTTCCTGGAATTTTTCTTTACCATACATGAAGCGCGTAAGTATAAAAAAATCATTGATGCTAGCTTTTATCATGTTAATATGATTGTGGATGAAGGTTCTCAGATTGAGAAGAAATTTCGATGAAGAGCTCTTCTGATAATTTGCATATGAAAAACACAAGAGATTTCTATGAATAACTTTGCTGATACTTCACCTTTTATAGGCATGTTTCAACAAGTTGACCCAAAACAGATTTTCTTTCCAAAGGCAAGATTTATCTTGCAAGTCTAACGTGGCTCAACAAAACTGCTGACGTCACTTGTCCAGCTTCATCCTCACGTGCTTTCATACCCTTATCAAGGAAATTGACCACTTCCAGTTGCTATGTCATTTATAACACGAGTATGTCAACGAGGGTATTTAGGGAATTTCCAAGGGAACTAAATCCTAGAAATTCCCATTATAAATACCCCATCATAGCTTTTCAAAAGGCGGCGCAATAAATGAGAGAATATACCCTAGGCTTGGAATAAACGGCTGCAGCACCTTACTTTCCACCGTTTCCACTCGACCGTCCTTGGTGCCCTCTATAGCCAGGCTTCATCGGAGCAGCGGCCAGGCCCTCGAGAGAGGTCGGCCACTAGAGCAGGCGTGGTGGTGGTCAGAATGTCACGGTAGAGCTCTTGTTTTGGGAGTGTTTTGCTCCTTTGTTCTTCATCTTCATATACTTTTAAGGGTTGTACTTAAAAGAATGATTTGTGGATGATATTCACCGCACCATGAACTGTTTTACATGGTGTTGGTTATTGTTTTGTTGAACGTTATTTGCTTGTTAATGAATGATGCAGTTTGTTTATGCTAAGTGTTGTTTTGTTCACTGTTTAAATATTCTGCTGTAGACACTCATTTTCGTCCATATATTTATATTTATATATATATATATATATAATATAGTTTCCAAACAGTTTTTTGAAAATACGTATTATATAGTTTTTAAAACATTTTTGAAAAAATATATAATATATAGTTTTTTAAAACATTTTAGAAAATATATATAATATATAGTTTTTAAAATCATTTTGAAAACATTTTGGAAAATATATATAATATATAGGTTTTAAAATCATTTTGAAAACTTATATAATATATGGTTTTGAAAACATTTTGAAAACATTTATATATTATATAGTTTTTAAAAAACATTTTGAAAATATCTAAAATATATAGTTTTTTTAAAATATTTTTGAAAATATATATTATATAGTTTTTAAAATATTTTTAAAAACATATATAATATATATTTTTAAAATATTTTGAAAATTTATATATTATATGGTTTTTGAAAATATTTGTATATTATTTATTATTATTATTATTTCTGTTTTATTTTATTAATTTATTTTACTTTTTCCAGGTCCAAAATTAAGGTCCGGGTCAAAGCCCAACCAAGCATACAAGCCTGACCCAGCAAGCAAGCCTGACCCAGCAAGCAAGCCCGGTGGGAGGTCCAAATGGGAATTAGGGTTTTTCAGCATTAATCCCAGCGTCGCATAGCCCACAACCGTCAGATTGAGATGGGATCAATGGTCAATATTGTAAGGCATTTAGGGTTTGATTAACCCTAAAAAAATCATCACGTCGCGGCCAGATCTAGACCGTTAGATCTGACCCAATCCAACAGTCGAGATCAAGTCAATGAGGGTTCCAGAGGGTTAAACGCCAACAACCACGCATCGATCAACACCAGGATTTCTGGCCGGGGAAATCGGGACTGACCCATCCCGAAATCCTGGCCAACGACGAAGTGTGCTACCGTGATAATCGAAACCAACAAGCCATTGTCAGGAGAAAAATGGTACCAACACAAAACCCACCACATATCGAACAAGACAACAACATCCACACAAAGGAAACCAACATCGATCACTGAACACAAGAACCATTGTGACAACAAGGATCCAACAAAAAATATAAATAACCAACCACAAAACACATCGAAACACCACAGGCAGCCAAGAGAAATAATACCATAGAAAGGATCGAAAAAACAAAAACAGTGAATACCACGAAAACCAAACACCGAATATCGCCAAACAAATAAGAAAATCTCAAGGAAAAAGCATTAAAAAGGGGGGGGGGAAACCATCGATCGCCGTCAAGCAAAGGTAAGACCTGAGGAGTTTTCTTAGATCTACTTCGATAGGGGTTTGGTTTGGGCGTTTAGAGGCCGATTTTGGGTTCACGGGGTCGTGAGGCTTATTTTGATGTACTCGGGATTTTCCCGGCCGCCGCCTCGGTGGCGAGTGGCCAGAGAGGCGGTCGGCGCGACAGAGAAGTCACCAAGCGGTGGCGGCCATCGGGGTCGGTTGGGCTAGGTTGAGAGGATTTGGAGAAGTTTGGGGTTGAAACTTTTAGTGAAATGAGGAGAATGAAGAAATTTTGGGGTTTTTTACTTATATATCAACCCGTTGGGTTGAACCGTATCTAACCCGACCTGACCCTATAAAGGGGGTTCGCGTGTTTTTGTAACAAATAGGGGGAATCGCATTTTTGGTTCCCCCAATTTTTTATAAATTTCATTTTGATCCCCATATTCAATTTTTACCATAATTTTCTCTTAAATTGTATCCCCAGGTTATTATTATTTCAATTTAGTCCCCTGAAATTTTATTTTTGTTATTATGTTTTTAAATTATTAGTAGTATTATTTTCTTATTTATTTCTATTTAGTTATTTTTAAATAACTTTTTTTCTTTCGATTTATTTAAATTTTCTTTATTTGTTTCTTTATTATTATTTTTGTTTTATTTCTTTGTTATTTATTTATTTATTATTTTTTATTTGATATATTTTTATTTATTTATCTTTTATTTGTTATGTTTTTACACTTTGATTTCTATTTATTATCTTTTATTTATTTAACATTTTTTTACTTCTTTTTGGTAATCTCAATCGATCAAATGTAAGAAATTCGAATCGGGTTTTTTAAATTTCAATTTAAATTTAAATTTTCGTAATTAAAGACAGCCGAAAAATTAATTGGTACCGAAAGGGCGGTTCAAGAGTGCTAATATTTCCTTGACCGTAACCGACTCCCGTGCCCGACACATTTCTGTTAAAACACAGATCAGGTAAGATGGTGTCTGATCTACCTAAATATCGTTTTAAAGTGATCGGTGGCGACCCTAACCCAATTATTCAAGTCGAAGCCCAATTCCAGAATGGACCGAAAGACGATTGCGATAGCTTGGCGACTCTGTTGGGGACAGGTAAGTGAGTCAAGCTAGAATTAATTTTCGGTTGTCTTTTTATGCGAAAATAGTAAATTTTAATTTTAATTTATTTATTCGATTCAAATTATTTACCTTTGATTATTTTTCAAGTAAATAGTTGTACTGACTTTTTTCCAATGATTTCAGATTTTCAAAATTTTCATCTCATGCTCTACACCTGAGCTCTGAACCCTATTTAAGTGGGGTGAAAGCGACGCCTTCGTGTGAATTTATTCATCGTGCGGGCCTAGAAAAAAGCCTTCGGGATTCATATAACTTATTTCTTCGTGTGAATTTATTCACATGCGGGGATAAGGGAATGTTTCCTCTCGAGTTTAACTTAGTCCACATAAGTTTGTAATGGGCTTAGGACTAAGGGTCTGGCAAGCCCAAGGGGGCACCAGTGAGGAGACCTCGAGTACCTTTTTAGAACCTAAATCGGGAGATTACAGGGAATTAGATCCCGTGGGGTAGGACTTTTCATTTTCATCATTTTTTATTATCATTGTCTCACTAACTTTTTCCCTTCATTTTTGTTCTTTTTTCATTTTTCATCATTTATATCATTCGAAAGAGGTGTTGATCCACCAAAAATGTGTACGTTAAACATAAATAATTTGCATTAATGGACAAAGGGGTTATAATACAAGAGATGAAAACCTCAGAAGTCCAGCTATGGTCAAAGAATACTCAGAATGGATCTCGATTTACACGAAGCACGTCAAAAGTCAACTTTTCCAAAACGGAATGGTGAAAATTGCAGGGGCAAGACAAGAAAAATGTTACTGACTCAGAGAGTCCTTTAGAAGACTATGAGAACAAGATGGAGAAACCCTAGCTGAGCTGGATGTCATTGCTGACAAATTCAAGAAGCAAGCTTCGGATAATTCCTATCGATGGAGGTTTCCAATGGCGCTGTCGTTGGGAACAGGCTCAGCAGAGAGTGAAAGCCGGAGATGCAGTCATTCGAGACTTTTAGGAGCAATCATCTCGTCACTTGCACAGTTTAGCCAGAGAAACCAGAACGGTTCGACAGAGCATTCAACCAGTGACAGAAAAAAGGTAGAAGACGATTCAACCTGTCAGAAGTTGTTCGGGTTCTATACCTTTAAAATGTTTTTTGTCTCCTAAGAATTAACACTTTTTCCCTAATAAGGATTATTTATAATAACAAACACATATTTCGGATCAATGCATCGAACATTACATGCATTATGCATTTAAACATATTTTGCATTTTGTTATTTTCATTTCTTTACATTCGCATTAACTAATAGAAGCATGTCTCCTCGAAAGGAAAAAACCCTGGACATACCGCCTCAAGCACGGACACTCCCGAAGCAAAAATTTGTGCATCTGAGGGTAAATTAAAAGGAACCCTGACATGTGAAACAATTGAGAAATAGGGAGCCAGTGCAGATAAAGGCCCTAATCCTCGACATTATGAAAACAGTGGGGCATCCTAATGAGAATTTATTCCATTTTGCAGCATCCTGTTTGGATTGGTTTTTTATTTCAACTTTCTCATATTTCTTTTCGAAACCTATTTTTGAACTTTGACATATTTCTTTTTATGAGGATATTTCAATGAATTTACACTGGGCATTGAATTAATTTTACAACTTGAAATTCTTTGAATGTCAACTGAATCAAAAACTCTGTAAATGATCGGAGTTACAAATCTTTGACATTGTAAATGATTAAAAGATAATGACATTTGATTTTACTCCATAAGGAACACTCAAACCCATACCCCTTCTCTTTTAAGAACCGATATAGCCTTTTGCTTTTTATAAGGGAATGAACAAGAGGCTTGGTATTAGGTATGCATAAGAGCGGACAACATGGGGCATCTCTTGTGTATGACATTATTGTACTTTCATTGAGGACGTTCAGTGATGACAATGATCTTCAGAGATAGAATAGTCAAGTAAGCAAATCTAGTTTATGTCAGTTGTTTGGAAATTGAACTCTAAAGATGAGATTCTTTGACTTTAAAAAAACCTAGACTATAACAGATTCTTCTTGACAAACTTAAGAAATTGGATATGTATACCCTAATTATAATATTATATATATACAATAAAGCTTGAGTTGTCCCTCTAAAGTAATTGGTTAAACGCCCCGGATTTATGGATAAGATTCAGCTAGCCTAATAAAGGTGATTATAATATACAATAAAGCTTGAGTTGTCCCTCTAGAGCAAATGGTTAAATGCCCCGACTTTATAGATTAATATTCAGCCAGCCTGATAAATGTGATTATAATATCTATACAATGATATTAGGTTGTCCCTCTAGAGCAATTCGTTAAACGCCCCGGTTTTATGGATTCAGCTAGCCAGACAAAGGCATAATTAAATAAGGAGTTTCGGTAAAGATGGACTAAGGGAGTTCAAAAACACCTGTTATAGTCAATTTCACACGAGCACTCAAGAATTTCATTTTTAGACTGATATTTATGCACTACCTTGGTTAGAGGAGCTTACAAAACTTGAACAAATGGAAGATTTCAGAGAACCGAAATAGAAAGTCTAGTAATTGATAATGCTAGTTGCGTCATTTTGTCTGCATCCAATTAAAATGCCAAGCCAAAGAAAAAGCATGTTGCAATAACTGAAAAATGACATTTTTTATGACTGAAACCTTTGGTTAACCTAAAGCCAACTTATCCACTTGAATATTTGTCAAAGAGCTATAACTCTGAAAGCATTAAAAGAGTTATTGATTCCTTTGATATTCTTTGAACTCATGTTTATGATTTGATTCGATTTGATTACGAGCCTAAATTAAGGGGCAATGTTTTACAGAATTCTTCTATTTTCATATCCTTTTTCCCTCCTAAATAAGAGAAAGGAAAAATAACATTTTTAAACAGGACAGTCTCAAATGTGAAAGGCTGCAACCCGAGAAGAAAATGAGACATGATCGATTCCAAGGATCAAGATTGGCAGACAAAGCACGAGACTCCGTCCAAGGCTAATTCATATTGCATGCATCTTAGACATACTTAAGAGCATTACATTTATCATTTTTCAAATGCATAATTTTTTGCAGCTTTCAGAGTCAAGTTTTGACTTCATGACGAAAGATACTCGATTCGAAAGCTCCTTTAAATATCGATGGTGGTTGCTTGACTCAGCAGTGAGAAGCTACACCTCAACCGATTTGACATATCTACAGATCTCAGAATTAATTTTAGATGGGTTCGAGAGTCAATTCAAAAAGAATCCAGATCAGTTTAACTCAATAACGAGTAGCAGGTTTCTAGTTAACATTTTCAAGCCAGATTTCAATTCCACAACAGAAGATATCTGGCTGACATAATTTATCAGTGGGCTTTCCCGTGAAGGGGAGTCATCCAAAAATCATATTACTTGGTTCAGACCCACTCAAAGGAACCACCTGAAGAATTATGAACGGCTTAGACCCGTGAAGGGAAGCCCTTTTTTAAAGAAACTATCGGCAGTATAACTCAAGGCTAGAAGGGTTATCTGGCAACAAAAGACCTTCGAGTTTGATTACACTCAGCTCAAAGGCACATCATTTGCAGCATAGCTCAAGGTGAGAAGGGTTATCTACCAACAAAAGACCTTCGAATTCGACTACGCTCAGCTCCAAGGCACATCATTTGCAACATAACTCAAGCCTAGAAGGGTTATCTGCCAAAACAAGACCTTCGAGTTTGGCTACGCTCAGCTCTAAGGCACATCATTTGCATCATAGGTCAAGGTTAGAAGGGTTATCTTCCATCAAAAGACCTTCGAGTTCGACTATGCTCAACTCCAAGGCACATCATTTGCAGCATAACTCAAGGCGAGAAGGGTTATATGCCAAAGACCTTCGAGTTTGATTACACTCAGCTCAGAGGCAAATCAAATTTACAACATAGCTCAAAGCAAGAAGGACTATCTGTCAATAAAATTGTCAAGTTCGATTCCATTCAGCTCGATGACACCTCAATCACACTACTGTTCGGTTACAATCGAGGTTTTCAAGTCGAGAAGAAGACATGGGTTAATCGTGCCTTAGTGACAAAAAACTGTTTTCTGGCAGCATAGCTTAAGGCAATAAGGGCTATCTTCCAAAGACCTTCCAATTTGATTACACTCAGCTCAAAGGCACATCATTTGTAGCATAACTCAAGGCTAGAAGGGTTATCTGCCAAAGACCTTCGAGTTTGATTCCATTCAGCTCAAAGGCGCATCATTTGCAGCATAGCTTAAGGCAAGAAGGACTATCTGCCAAAGACCTTCGAGTTTGATTACACTCAGCTCAAAGGCATATCATTTATAGCATAACTCAAGTCTAGAAGGGTTATCTTCCAAAGACCTTCGAGTTCAATTACATTCAGCTCCAAGGCACATCATTTACAGCATAGCTCAGGGCGAGAAGGGCTATTTGTCACCACAAGACATTCGAGTTCGATTACATTCATCTCAAAGGCATATCAAATTTACAACATAGCTTAATTCGAGAAAAACTATCTGTCAACGAAAATTGTCGAGTTCGATTTCATTCAGCTAGATGAAACATCAACCACATAGTTGAGTCAAGAAACTATTTTTCAGTCGAATTTTTAAACCAAGGTTTTTAAACCAAAAAGAAGACCGAAGTTGATTGCAATTTGGCAACGAGAAGCCATATTCTGATTTCAAATTTCGAATTACGGCTTCAATTCCATATCATTTCAAGATGGACTCAACTTCGCAATAGATGAGTCATTCGCAACGCAATTTGACAGGGAGTTATTCTTTTAAAGTCAATTTTTCAACTCCACCGAACAAAAATTTGTGTCTTTTTGTCATTGTCCTATTTTTCGTTCCAAGAAAAAGGACAAAGAGGGGCAGCTGTAAACACTCATTTTCGTCCATATATATTTTTTTACACACACACACACATATATATATATATATGTATATATATATATTATAGTTTGCAAACAGTTTTTTTTTGAAAATACGTATTATATAGTTTTTAAAACATTTTGAAAAAAATATATAATATATAGTTTTTTTAAAACATTTTTGAAAACTATATAATATATAGTTTTTAAAACATTTTAGAAAATATATATAATATATAGTTTTTAAAATCATTTTGAAAACTTATATAATATATAGTTTTGAAAACATTTTAAAAACATTTATATATTATATAGTTTTAAAAAAACATTTTGAAAATATCTATAATATATAGTTTTTTTAAAACATTTTTGAAAATATATATTATATAGTTTTTAAAACATTTTTAAAAACATATATAATATATAATTTTAAAACATTTTGAAAATTTATATATTATATGGTTTTTGAAAATATTTGTATATTATTTATTATTATTATTATTATTCCTTTTTTATTTTATTTTATTTTTTTCCTGGTTCAAAATCAAGGTCCGGGTCAAAGCCCAACAGAGCATGCAAGCGTGGCCCAGCAAACAGGCTCGGTGGGAGGTTCAAATGGGAATTAAGGTTTTTCAACATAAGTCCTAGCGCCACATAGCTCACAACCGACAGATTGAGATGGGATCAATGATCAAGATTGTAAGGCATTTAGGGTTTAATTAACCCTCAAAAAATAATCACACCGCGGCCAGATCTGGACTGTCGGATCTGACCCAATCCAACGGTCGAGATCAAGTCAAGGAGGGTTCTAGAGGGCTAAATGCTAACAACCACGCACTGATCAACACCGGGATTTCCGGTCAGGGAATTCGGGACTGACCCATCCCAAAATCCCTGGCCAACGACGAAGTGTGCTATCGTGATAATCGGAACCAACAGGCCACCGGTGGGGGGTATAAATACCCCCACCAAGCCACTGCCAGGAAAAAAAAGGTACCAACACAAAACCCATCGCAGATCGAACAAGACAACAACATCCACACAAAGGAAACCAACATCGATCACAGAACACAAGAACCACTATGACAACTAGGATCCAACACCAAGCCGAAACAACCAACCAAAAAACACATCGAAACACTACGGGCAGCCAAGAGAAATAATACCATAGAGAGTATTGAAACAACAAAAACAATGAATACCACGAAAACCAAACACCGAATATCACCAAAAAAAATTGCAAGGAAAAAGCATTACAAAAAGGGAAAACCATCGGTCGCCGTCAAGCGAAGGTAAGACCCGAGGAGTTTTCTTAGATCTACTTCGATAGGGGATTGGTTTGGACGTTTAGAAGCCAATTTTGAGTTCACGGGGTCGTGAGGCTTATTTTGGTGTACTCAGGATTTTTTCGACCGCCGAAGGTGGTGGCCAGAGCGGTCGCGAGAGGCCGGAGCGGCGATCGATGTGGCAAAGAAGCTACCAGGCGGTGGCCGGCCATCGGGGCCGGTTCGGCTAGGTTGAGAGGATTTGGAGAGGTTTGGGGGTGAGAATTTGAGTGAAATGAGGAGAATGAAGAAATTTTGGGGTTTTTTTACTTTTATATCAACCCGTTGGGTTGACCCGTATCCGACCTGACCTGACAAAAGGGGTCTACGTGTTTTTGTAACAAATAGGGGAAATTGCATTTTCGGGTCCCCTGATTTTTATAAATTTCATTTTGATCCCCATATTCGATTTTTACCATAATTTTCTCTTAAATTGTATCCCCGGGTTATTATTATTTCAATTTGGTCCCCTGAAATTTTATTTTTGTTATTTTTTAATTATGTTTTTAAATTATTAGTAGTATTATTTTCTTATTTATTTCCATTTAGTTATTTTTAAATAACTTTTTTCTTTCGATTTATTTAAATTTTCTTTATTATTATTTTCGTTCTATTTCTTTGTTATTTATTTATTTATTTATTTTATTTGATATATTTTTATTTATTTATCTTTTATTTGTTATGTTTTTGCACTTTGATTTCTATTTATTATCTTTTATTTATTTAATATTTTTTTGACTTCTTTTCGGTAATCTCAATCGATCAAAGGTAAGCAATTTGAATCGGGTGTTTTAAATTTTAATTTTAATTTTAATTTTCGCAATGAAAGATAGTCGAAAAATTAATTGGTACCGAAAGGGTGGTTCAAGGGTGCTAATCTTTCCTTGACCGTAACCGACTCCCGAGCCCCACACATTTATGGTAAAACGCAGATCATGTAAGATGGTGTCCGATCTACCTAAATATCATTTTAAAGTGATCGGTGATGACTCTAACCCAATTATTCAAGTCAAAGCCCAATTCTGGAATGGACCGAAAGACGGTCGCGACATATGCCTTGACACTGTAAGAGCTTTTGAGAGATTTCTTGGTTCCTTGGGAAAACATTTCTATACTTTGTAAGAGCTTTCAAGCGATTGCCCTTTTTCTAGGAATATATGTCTAATATCGAAAGAGTTAAGGTAGATCTACATGAACAACAGAACTAATCTGAGATGGTGAGGTTCTAATCTACCTTAGAGATAAGGAGAGGGTTTTATTTGACTAAAAGGGGTAAATACTTGAGTAAGATAGGCAAAGACTACAGTTTACACTGAGGGGTATTGCCACATCAACAGTTTGACAAACCAAGGGTTGTAGCTCACGCCGAGCAGTATTTTTGTAGCAACTGTCCTTGAATACTCTTGTAATCCTGCCGGGCAGCCTAAGCATAGCGTACTAAATCATTCTTAGTGTAAAAAAAACTTTCACCATAGTAAAACCAACCTAAGTGCTCCGTAAGTAGTCTGATTTGTGAGGTTTTTCTGAATATATTGAACTCAACAATTTTATTTGTTTACGTTTGCATAGTTTTCTTGTCCCGACCAAACTTTTTTGCACACCATACTTTACAATATTTCTTGCCTCGACAATATTTTTCCATCTGTTTATACCATTTGTTACAGTTTGCCTTCCACTTTGACAAGAACTATAGGATTATATTGTGACACTTAGTTCTAGCTGTAGCAAAACATTAAAAATTCCCACCAATCCCTGTGGAGACGATACTCAACTTACTATTATATTACTTGCATCGATTGTGTACACTTGCACAAATTTGCTTGCCTTAGCATATACATTTACTAGAGATCACAAACCCCTAATCAAATTTCATTAAAACATAAACTTTCCTTAATTTTAGGGTTAGGATGAAAATCATGTAGCCATTTCTAGGAGATTTGTACATGTTTTGATCATTAAACAAGCTTGGAAACGATTCTACAACCTCAATTACCTTTAAATTCATTATAAATTCCATAAACTCTAATATGAACATAAACCCTAGAATTTGGGATCTTTGAACTCAAGCAAGATTAACAGGCAATATTGGTACCAAATGATAGAGCTCATCGAATAAAACAATTTTCTATTTCACGTCTTAATCTGAAAACCTAATAAATCAGCTTAGAAATGAAAAATTCTCTTACCTAGGGTATGAATGAAACAAAATGGAGGAGAAAGATGATCAATTTTTCATGAAATTTTAGTTAATTTCATGTTAATTTATCATGTTTTTAAGTTTAAATGAATATAAAATTGATTTAATGAGAATAATAATTTTACCATTAATGAAACTTGATAATTACATTCATACCAAGACACATAACCCTTATCATCTTTATAAACTCAAATATAAATAAATTAATTTACCCTTTATAACTTTGCCCATGCAACTTTTCCAAAATTTCAATATTGCCATTTTTTATCTAATGGTCCAAATTGAACATGGAATAAATTGTTTCTCAAATCCAATACTCCATATTATATTCCATCATTTTAAAATGTGGAAATAATATTTCTAAACTTAATTTATTATCCTTCAAGTTTTCTCAAAAGTTTTATTCGATCTGATTGACGAATGTTTTACCGGACTTTAACAACTTATAGTTTTTTAACACAATTTTTGGATCAAGAATATGTTTTCCATAAAACCCCCTCTCAAGAGTAAAATATTCATTTATGGAATAAAAACTCTTTTTGGGAAAATTACCACTTAGGTCCCTAATCTTTTCTTAATTTTATACTTTGGCCACTAAACTTTTAAAATTTACATTTTAGTCACTAACCAAATTTTTTGGGTATTAAAATTCTCCTCCCCTATAGATTTCTTTCAAGCCCACCATCTCAAGGTTTGACAATGGTGGTCATGATGGGGGTTTTAGAGAGGTTTTGGGTTTTAAGACCCTATGATGATTCCAATTCATTCATAGAGGTTGGAAATCTTATTTCTACTCCTTTAAAGTCTTTAGATGAGTTAGTAACTCATTTCTTGCTTTTGATTAGTGAAATAAGTTGGAGAGAACTTCAAAGAGAAGAACAATGAGAAGTTTGTGCTTTGTTGACCTTGAGGTGTTTTCTAACAACTAGGGTCAAGGTAACACACTCTTAACTCATCTATAATGCTTGTAGATCATTATGTATAGATTGCTTGCTTGTATGAGTGTATGATTGCATAATGGATATCTTTGTTTTCATGACGGAAATATGGTGTTTTGATATTTCTTATGCCTGAAAATGACATATTATGATTCCTTTAAACTCTCATAAATTTTTTAAATAACATTTTAGGTCCTTATGAGGGATTTAGGTAGGAGTGAAGTGAGTTACTCGTGAGAAAATAAAAGTTTTCTAGGTTTGGGGTATCAATATTGGATGAACAGTCCTGATATTGTTCATCTAAGACCAAAATCAAGGGGTTTATTCTTGTAGCATCAATACTTTGTTCATAGAGTATTGATACTATTATTATTATACCATCATTAGGGGTGTGATATTGATACCATCACTAAGTTTCAAATTCCAGTAGCCAAGTTTTGTACTGATACTTGGTTAGTATCGATATCTCGTAAAGGGGAAATATCAATACTCTAGGTAGGGGTGTCAATATTGGGTGGAAATTTCTAAACATCGAATCCAAATTCGGTATCGATACTCTTAAGGGGTACTAATACTCGTAAGAGATAAGTATTAATACTCCACCTAGAGATATCAATACTAGAAGACTTTCAAATTCCAGAATGTGATTTGGGTACCGATACTCGGGGTAGTATCGATATCATGAGAGAGTAGTATCAATACTATAGGATTGACCATCATGAATAAAGAAGGACTAGAGGTCTGTTTCACTTAGAAGGTCGGGTGAGGAATCTAAGGGTCAGAAACCCTAATAATAAAAGCTTGTAAGTGAAAACTCTAAATCACTACGTAATAAGGATAAGTACGTTATGAGGTAATATTCCATAAGACGTATACCTTTGTTTGACATTCAGGAAAACATTGAGGATGCCCGAGCTACTTAAATGAATGACGATCGTCTAATCTATATGTGTGTGAAATATCCAGATATATCCCCCAGTGCTAAGACACATTAGTATCAGTGCTAATGCACTTTTGTATCAGTGTTGAGGCATTTTATTACCAGTTCTAAGGCACTTTAGTTATATGATGATATTGTCACTATACTCCGTAACTCTAAACTACACATAATGCTTTGTTGTGATCTATGCTTGATGTATTTCGTTGCTCCATTACTATACTTCCTAGCATACTCTTTTGATGGATTCACATAGTATAGTAAAGTTATTTGTGTGGCATTGAGCTTCTAGCTAAACATTAGGAATTGTTTTCGTTCGTAGGTTCATATGTGCCAGTTTGAGGAGCTTATTATTGTGGACTCTGGATTCAGTCAAGTTTCAGAGTATGTATCGATTATTTTAGAGGGCATGTATTTCATAGACCTTATTTATAATTAAGTCGTAACTCTTTTTGTTAAACTCGTATGTTTTGAGATGTTATATTGGGATCTCCTCATTTTGTAAAACTTGAATGTTACATTTTCAGTTGTGGATTTAATGGATGTTTATCATGAGTACGATTAATAATTAAAAAGTTTAACCACTTCGGTGGTTCTCTGTAATATTCAAATCCTTCATTTTTTTAATTCAGATCAGATTTGGTTCTTATAGTTGTGAGGCCTGTCAATTAACAAAAGTTGAACATGTAGCTAAACCGAAACTTCTCCAACCCTTACTTATTCCTAATCATTTTATGGTGCATAGTTTTGTAGAATAGAATGGATCAAAACAGAATGAAATAACAAGTTGATAAATATAAGAACGAAAGACATTTTACCATTGGAGATGACATTTTATGAGATGACTATCCAGCTCAGTTGGTAGAGAACAAGGTTTTTAACCTTGAGGTCGTGGGATCGAGTCCCACGGAGGGCATTTCATAATTCAGAGGTCTTCTACGGAAGTTGCTCTCAACCTGGTGTTGGGGGCAGCCTACTATCTTACCCCCCCTACCCCATTACATATGGGAACAAGGGACAACAATTTTTTATAGCTTTATCGCTAGACATTGTTGGTAAAATAGACTGCAAAACCACACCGTTAGAACTGACAGGAAAGATAAACAGTAATTGAAAAAGAACAGATTGGTAAACCGTGTCGTTGTATAACCACTGCCTTAGAAACGAATTTGGACCGATGTGTGTAATCGCTGTAGTAGGCGGACCGTCCCCCGAGGTTAACACGGTCGCTCCGAATTTCGTACACCCGAAACTAGAGTGGACTGCTGATGGTATTGCACTTCTGATTGGAAAGCACATAGAGAGAACTTTAGAAAACACTTGGAGAGTGAATTCTTAAATGTTGAGAGTGAGTTGAGAAGCTGAATATAGCTCTCTATTTATAGGCTAGAAATAGTGTTAAAATCGTCCATAAAATTTCAGGATTAAATCTCTTCTTTGTAATAGCTGAAATGTCTAGATGAACCTGACTCAGAAATAGTTCAGTTTAGGTTCATTGCATCATTATTCAGCTGTTATAACTCCCGAAATTATATCATGTAACCCCTGGAATTAAATCAAATAACTCCTGTAACTCATGATATTAACAGCTTGTCCCCTTTGTACAAAGCTGGAAATCAGTCCAGATACATCTTAAAGTTTTTTATTTAATTTAGGAAAAGCTGTTTAATTTCTGATAACTCTCATAAACCAGCTATTATCATTTAAATTTAAACAGTCCTCAGTAGCCTATAAATATCAGTTGAAATCTTTCACATTTTTCCATTTGTTTCTTTCAAATAGAAATTCCTCAAGAACTTTCTCTAAAACAATAGTATCTGCGCGGACGTGTCGAAGACACGTATTACCACGAACACGACCACGACCATGACCACGAGTCGAGCCAAGCCGAGCCGAGACGGACGGCGGCGGCGGCGGTACGCGAGAGTCCCCTTGTTCTCTTTCACTCAACAAGGAAGTGGGAAATCCAAACCATAAATACCCATTACCAATATTATTTCCAATACTATGTGGGATTGAGCATTACCAACATTCCCCCACTAATGCGAAATAATTCTTCTGAAACTCGAAAACAAACTTTCCAGAAGAGCAATAGCGAGATTAGTTGCTTAAGCACTAGTGAACGTATCTGAAACTAGTACATAGTGATAATGAGCAATCCTTCTCTTAGATAAGTGAAACTAGTCTGGAACTTTCTAAGATGGGGGTAAACTCATAACACACAACTAACCCCTTCATCCACCTGAGTCCTCGATGTGTAAGATATATATATACAAAAGTATATATTTGGCCATCTTACCTCAGGATTATACTAAGTGTGCTAGAAAAATGGCCCAACATTTTTCATAGAAGGTGGCTAACCCTTCTCACTTACATAGGTTATTTCATCAAGTTTATCTCGATATAAACCACCCTTAACAGGGATATGAAATAATTAAGAGCTTTTATAAAAGCTCAACCTCACAAAGGGTATGGTGACTTTCTTCAAGTTCATTATAAATGAACCACCCAAACTCTGGGCTAAGAAGTCATTAAGAATAAATATTCAACCTCATCTATCGGTAAATTCAATAAGTCATTCTCAATAGAACTATCCAAATACTTAGATTTGAATTTATTAAGAGTTTAACAAACTCAACCTTTCTGTTGGTAAGTTCATTATTTCCTTCTCACTTAGGAATACCCACTCAAATTGGGTTATTAACTTATTAAGAATAGATATTCAGCCAAAATTGGTAAATTCATCATTCTCACTAAGACCACCCAAAGCCTGGGCTATGAATTTATTAAGAGCACTTAAGCTCATCTTGGGCATGCACATTATTCGTCATAGGGATAGGAAGTAGGAATGTGCATTATGAATCTTTTCATGGTTTCGTTTGACCACATGGAACTTAGATAACTAAGTTGGGTATCCACCATGAATTCCTCAACCAATGGGCTTGAGACCCATCCCCCTCGACGAATCTAGGACCAGCTTCTGACTTAACCCTTTGGTAAGCGGATCTACTAGGTTCCTTTCCGACTTCACATACTATAAAGAGAGCACTCCATTCTTTATTAAGTGTCTAACTGATTCATGTGTTATGCAAATGTGTCTTTTCTTAACATTGTAAGCTTGGTTCTTAGCCACACATATCGCAGCTTGTGAATCACACAACAATGAAACTGGAAGAGTCGGTCTTCCCCACAACGGAATACCTGCTAACAAGCTTCTGAGCCACTCGGCTTCTTGCCCAGCTAGGTCAAGATCTATAAACTCTGACTCCATGGTAGAACGAGCAATAAAAGTCTGTTTTGATGATTTCCACGAGATTGATGCTCCACCCAAAGTAAAAACATACCCACTCGTAAAGCTTACCTCATCATTATCAGAAACCTAGTTGGCATCACAATATCCTTCTAGTACCACAGGAAAGCCAACAAACTCAAGTTTCCAATCCAAAGTACCCTTAAGATACTTCAGTAAGCGTTTAAGAGCAATCCAGTGCTCACCACTCGGATTATGAGTATATCTACTCAGTCTACTCACAGCATAAGCAATATCAGGCTGAGTATAGTTCATTAAGAACATTAAGCTCCCAATTAATTTAGCATATTCAATTTGGGAAACGCTACTTCCTTTATTCTTAACTAGATGTATGCTAGGGTCATAAGGAGTTCGAACAGGGACGACATCAAAACTGTCAAATTTATTTAGCGCTTTCTCTATATAATGTGCTTGACATAAAGAAAATCCCTTCTCAGTTTTGGTAACTTTGACTCCTAAGATTACATCTATTTCTCCCAAATCTGTCATCTCAAACTTAGTGGACAAGAAATTTTTAACTTTGTTAATGAACTCAATGTTAGAATTGAAAATCAACATGTCATCAACATAAAGACTTATGATAACACATTTAGTGTCAAACATCTTCGAATACAAACAAGCATCCGAACCATTCATAACAAAACCAAAACTAAGAATAGTTTTATGAAATTTCTCATACCACTGTTTAGGAGCCTGCTTAAGTCCATAGAGTAACTTTTTGAGTCTACAGACTTTGCCTTCCATACCAGGTGCTTCAAAACCTAGTGGTTGCTCCATGTAAATCTCCTCATCTAGATCTTCATTCAAGAAAGCAGTCTTAACATCCATTTGATGTACCTGTAACTTATGAATAGAGGCTAGTGCAAATAATGCACGAATCGTTGAGATTTTTGTAATGGGAGAGTATGTATCAAAGTAGTCTAAACCAAACCTTTGAGTGAACCCTTTGACGACTAACCTTGCCTTGTACCGCTGAATCGAACCATCTGACCTTAGTTTCTTCCGGAAGACCCATTTGTTGGAGATTGGTTTGAATCCCTTAGGCAAGTCAACTAATTCCCAAGTATGATTAGACATTATCGATTCTAGTTCATCATTAACAACGCTTTTCCAAAAACTAGCTCAATAGATCTTATAGCTTCTTCAAAAGTTTTAGAATCATCATCTAACAAAAAAATTTGAGCTATAGGATCTGAAATGGAGTCTAAATCATTTATCTTATAAATAAAGGAAGTAATAAAGTCTGGTCCAAAAGAGGTTTCAACTATTTGCCTTTTACTTCTTCTAGGCTCAAAATCAATTTGTTCAGAAGACCTAGCAGGATTACTAAAAGAAGTTGATGGAATATATTATATTTTTGTTTCAATATTTATTCTCGGTTCCTTTAAAGGAAATTTATTTTCAAAGAAAACAACATCCCTTGACTCACAAATAGAATAATCTTGTAAAAGCATGAATCTGTATGCATCACTATTCGTAGCATACCCTATAAACACTACATCAACGGTTTTAGGTCCGATGGTGGACTTCTTAAAGTCTGGCAAACCCACTTTAGCCAGACACCCCCACACTTTCAGGTATTGTAAATTAGGAGTGTATCATTTCCATAATTCATATGGGGTAGAATCTAATTTCTTATGAGGAACTCGATTCAAGATATGAGTTGACGATATAATGGCTTCCCCCCACATGTTATCAGATAACCCTGAACTTATTAGTAAAGAATTCATCATCTCTTTTAAAGTTCTATTTTTCCTTTTGGCTATATCATTCTGTTGAGGAAAATAGGGGGATGAAGTTTCATGAATTATGTCATTCTTTTCACAAATATCTTTTAAGAAATTAGATCCAAATTCACCACCTCTATCAGATCTAACCCGTTTGATTCTCCTATCTAACTGATTTTCAACTTCTGCCTTATAAATAAGAAAGAAGTTTTCAGCTTCATCTTTAGTCCTTAGGAGATAAACTTTTGTATATCTTGAATAATAATCTACAAAAGTTATGTAGTAGTGTTTTCCTCCTTTACTTTTAGTGTTTCTAAAATCAGCTAGATCAGTATGAATAAGTTCTAACAACTCAGTCTTTCTATTAGAACCAGTCTTAAAGTGAGGTCTAGTATGCTTAGCTTCTACACAAATCTTACATTTGTTAAAGCTAGTTGTGTCTAGTTTAGGCAGAACATTCATATTTATTAATTTCTTTAAAGAATGAATATTCACGTGTCCTAATCTAGCATGCCACATATCAATGGATTCAACAATATAAGCAGAAGTGGTAGCTTTATTTTCATTAAATTGAGTTTCTATGACAAATAAATCATTGCTTAAAAACCCTTTCCCAACATAATCACCATTTCGGGAAAGTACAAGTTTATTTGCCTTAAAAACTAACTTAATGCCTGCCTTATTCAGAAGCCCACCACTTATCAAATTTCTACGTAAGGCAGGTACATACAGAACATTATTTAAAGCCAGAGTTTTACCAGAGGTCAGCTTGAGTAAAACCTTGCCTTTGCCTAGCACTTCAGAGCTGCTAGAGTTCCCCATATACATACATTCACCTACGTTCCCATCCTCGAATTCGGTGAAAATCTCTTTCCTTGCGTAGAAATGCTTTGAAGCGCCAGTGTCAACAACCCATTCCGAACTGTTTTCCACCAGATTGACTTCTGAGACCACCGCAGCAATGATCTCATCATCTTCTTCTACAACGTGCATCTGTGGCTTGTTTTCATTCTGGCGGTCTGAGCGGTGTTGGCATTGGTAAGCTTTGTGGTCGGGTAAACCACAAACATAACACTTGAGCGTCTTTCCTTAAGGTTTGACCTTTCCTGACTTCTTGAAGTTGGTAGCCTTCTGAGGTTTCGTCTTCTTGTCTTGATTCCAACGTTTCATGATCTTCTTAAATTTAGACTCAACCAAGTTAGCTCTAAAAGATAAATTACTCATAGAATTAGTAAGCTTATCTTTTAAACGGTTAGCTTCTTCAATCTTCATATGGCCCACGAGCTCTTCAAGCAAAATTTCTCTCTTCTTATGCTTAAGAGAGTTGCGGTAGTCAGACCAAGACTTGGGCAGCTTCTCAATGAGAACATTGGCTTGCAGCACCTCGCACATTTGCATCCCTTCGACGATGATGTCAGCGACTAGGTTCTTATAGTCATAGACTTGATCCATTATCGACTTGTCATCAGTCATCTGGAATTTGAGCCATTCGCCGACAATGTACTTCTTGATGCCAGCATCGTCTGCACCATACTTTTTATCGAGAGTATCCCATATTGCCTTGGCACTCCTTTCTCTAAGGAACATATCAAATAATTTATTTGACATGTGACTGAGCAGATGTCCTCGCACCGTTTTGTTGTCTTTCTCGTATTTCTCGTAGGTAGCGAGTGCAGCAGCGACAGTTGCTAGGGCAGCATCATTGAGGACCGCATCAACATCATTATCGGTAGCTGGGGTTGGCGGCATGGTAGGTGGTGGCTTGAGCAACACGTAGTCAAGATCAAGTTGCTCGAAGAATATCCGGATTCTTTGGACCACCTTCTATAATTCTTTCCGTCAAGTGCATCGAGCTTGGAAAGATCGAGTATCAATTTGTTCAAAGGTGTTGACATGATTGCAGTATATTTGAATTCGTTTCTAAATTGTTGGTAAAATAGACAGCAAAACCACACCGTTAACACTGAAAGGAAAGATAAACAGTAATTGAAAAACAACATATTTATATATCATTTAGTATAAGAAGAAGATGATGATGAGCGTTTCAAATTGAAACCATACAATAAACAGATTTGATAAAAATTGGGGGTGAATGAATGGCGTCATCTCTGCTCGGCCTCTCTTCTTCCACGTCACTACTCTCTTCCGCTACTCCCCTTAACACCCACCCTCGCTTCCCTCTCCGGCACCGCTTCGTGAGATCCCTTTTCTCTCAATTTAGAGTTTCTAATATTTTCCCCTTGATTTTCTAATAAAAATCTTCGGAGCTAAAATCGAAGTTTTCCTTTATTCTAGCGATGTAATGTGGTGGAGCCGATGAAGTTCGTCAATGGAAAGCCGTACTTTCCTCTCCTCACCACTGACCCTGCGTTGCCAACCTTTTTGTCCCCCGACTCCCATTTTCAAAACGATACGAGGCTCCGTATTTTTTTCTGGCACTGCTAACCCTGCTCTTGCTCAGGTTTTATATTCAACTCAAACCCTTTCCTTCTTTTGGATTGTTTGGATTATCTATCTGATAATTATCTAGATATATAATAATATGAGTTGTGTAATTGATGTTTCTGCATTGGATAGGAAATAGCATGCTATATGGGTCTGGAGCTTGGGAAAATCAAGATAAAGTGATTTGCCGACGGTGAGATTTATGTTCAGTTGCAAGAGAGTGTGAGAGGGTGTGACGTGTACCTGGTGCAACCCACTTGTCCCCCTGCCAATGAGAATCTTATGGAGCTTCTCGTTATGATTGATACTTGTCGTAGGGCTTCTGCCAAGAACATTACTGCTGTCATTCCCTACTTTGGATATGCAAGGGCTGACAGAAAGGTAACTCACTACACCCGACTAATAGATTTTGCTAGATTGTGTTACCTTCAGTTCAAACTCGGCTATACTATGGATTGCTTGATCAAATGGAATTCAATTCCAGATTTCTATTTGAATTATTATTTTAGGATTCTCTCCATTTTGGTTTTAAATTGTAAAATTTTATATCATTTCTTATCGTTCTAAATGATAGAAAGTAACTGCTGTTTGATTCATATTAATTTCAAAGAAGCTAATTTTGTATTAAAGTAAGTACATCATCACTTTGGTTGATTTATTTTCCTTGGTTTTGGTTCTTCAAGTACAACATATTGGCTTTTTATTTTTTGGAATTTCAAAATATCCCATTCAACCATTTCCTTGGATCTAAAAGAAAGTAAGAGAGAATTCCATTTCCAATCCTGAAACTTCAAATATCCTTTAAATGAAGAGGCACATGTTGAGATGATAACTGCATATGCATTCTTCACTGGACGCGTAGTACTGCTTGATTGGTTATTTTTATCCACTGTTCTTCCAGAACCAGAGGCGTGAATCTATTGCTGCCAAACTTGTAGCAAACTTGATTACTGAAGCAGGTGCAAATCGTGTTCTTGCTTGTGATCTTCATTCGGGGCAATCCATGGGTTACTTTGATATCCCAGTAGATCATGTATGGGGAGGTAATTTTTTCGCATGCTATCTATATGGCTTTGGTATTCTATGTTTAGAGGTACAAATCAATACTAGACTTAAGTAATTAGCAAAATCACTGTACGAATCAAGAATCTGAACTTTAGTAATTATGAAAAGCTTAAATTCAATCCTTCTATGAGGAGTTGCTTTTAGAAGCAAATAATGCTATCTATATGGCTTTGGTATTCTATGTTTAGAGTTGCTTTTAGTAATTATGAATTTTTATTGCAAAAGCTTTATCTCCTCCTGTATCAGTTCTTGACACTGGCCTGTTCTATCATCTATGTCAGCAACATGATATTTATGAAGTTTTTGCTCACTGCAAATATTTCTTTCTGCAATTCCAGTCTGTGATTCTTGATTATCTTGCTAGCAAGACAATTCGTCTGATGATTTGGTGGTAGTCTCACCTGATGTTGGTGGTGTGTTGTTAGAGAACGTGATTTTGCCAAAAAATTATCGGATGCACCTCTTGCTATTGTTGATAAAAGGCGTCATAGGCATAATGTTGCAGAGGTAAGATCTAAGTTGTCAAAGTTGTTTAATGCATAATCTCAATAGAATAACGTTTTAAATATTGTAATGTAGTGGCTGTGCACTTGTATGTACATGGAAAATTTTTGGATGTTATTACAATAACTATCTTTAGCCCATTATTTGCTTCTAATTTCAAGCTTCTCTTTCTCGTTTAAACTTTTGTGCTGTAAAAGTAATATGGTGCTATTCTAAAATTGAACTTGAGATTAACAAGCAAATATGATCTTATAGGTAATGAATTTGATAGGCGATGTGAAGGGAAAGGTTGCAGTGATGGTGGATGACATGATTGACACTGCTGGTATTCTTCTCTTTATCTCTTGGGAAAAATGTGATTTCCGATGATATTTCTTTGTGCGACTATATCCCAAAAATCAGAATATATTAGCCTTGCAATATATTATTTTGTCTTTATCAGCGTTAAGTTGTTAACATGAGAATGCTGCTTACTGAGTCTTCATCAGATGTTAAGTATCTAATTGTGGGTTTTAACAGGGACAACCATCATAGGTGCAGCTCTTTTACATCAAGAGGGTGCCCAGGAAGTTTATGCGTGTAGTACACATGGTGTTTTTAGGTATATGGTGCCTGGTTCTTTATCAGTACACATGCTGTTTTATCAGTGTTTTTAGGTATATGCGTGTAGTACATCAATTTCGGTGTTAGTGAATGGATCTCCTACTGAGGAATTCCTTATTAGTAAAGGATTGAGACCAGGTTGCAGTTTGTCCCCTCCTTTTCAATTTAGTTGGGGAACTCTTAAACTTAATGCTGATCAAGGCTGCTGATCTAGGTCTTTTTCAAGGGTTTAGTATTGGTAGGGTTGAAAATTCCTTCCATTTGACACATTTGCAGTTTGCTGATGATTTAATTCTTTTCTGAAGAGATTCTCCAATGCAGATTTTAAATATTAGGAGAGTTTTGAGGGTGTTCGGTGTAATGTCAGGGTTGCATTTAAACTTGTCTAAGAGCACTTTGTTTGGTGTTAATATGGATGTTGTCACGATCAATGAGTGGGCTGAGAAAGCGGGCTGTGGAGTGGGGTCTTTTCCCATGACTTATCTGGGTTTGCTGATTGGTACAAGGAAGAATTCTGAGGGTATGTGGGATCCAGTAATCCAGAATTTTAACAAGAGACTTGCAGGTTGGAAAGCTAATTCATTGTCGCTGGCGGGAAGACTTGTATTGGTTAAATCAGTGTTGTCCTCCTTGCTGATTTTTTACCTTTCTATTTTCAAAATATCACTCAAAGTGACTCAGAAGTTGAACTCTTTGATGGCTAACTTCCTTTTGGGAGATGATCATGCTAGGAAACGAATTCACTGGGTGAACTGGAAATCGATTTGTCAACCTTCTGAAGAGGGAGGTTTGGGAATCTTTGATCTAAGTTTGATAAATAGAGTCCTACTTGGTAAATGGGTGTGGAAATTTGCTAATGAAAAGAATAGCCAATGGAAAAAGTTGATTTGCTGCAAAAACAACGTTAGTAGCCTGTCTCTTTCTATTTCAAGGGCTGCTTCACCTTTAGATTCTTGGGTATGGAGAGGTATCTTGAATAGCTATGCGAAAAATGATAAGATTGGAGAATGTTTGAGAGTTAATTCAAAGCTACATGTGGGAAACGGTAGGTCAATAGCTTTCTGGACTGATGTTTGGGTTACTAATTTGTCTTTAAAAAATCAATTCCCCAGAATTTTTGCTTTGTCGACTAATAAATGGGGGAAAGTATCTGAGTTTGGTGAGTTTGTAAATAATGTTTGGGTATGGAATATTCAACTAAGAAGAAACCTTTGTGATTGGGAATTAGACCAGTGGATTGATTTAATGACGTTGATTGACAATTTTAAGCTTTCTAGTTCTGTGGATGATTTTCTGGGCTGGTCGAGAAAGGGGGATGGCTTGTTCTCAGTCAAGTCTTGCATATTGACCCTATATGGTAGTCTTGAAGGGAGTTTTGATTGGAATAAGTGGGTTTGGGCTGGTTTGGCCCCTCCTAAAGTCCAAACTTTTTTGTGGCAGATTTGTCATCGCAAATTAGCAGTGAGAGTGGAACTAAAAAACAGAGGGATTCCCATGGCGGATGTGTTTTGCCCTTTATGTCATTCCCATGAAGAAACCATAGAACACCTGTTCCTATGGTGTTATGTTGCTAGGGAAATGTGGATCAATTTTCTAAGGTTATGGGAAATCTCTTCTGTTCTGCCTCAAGATCCTTTGTCCCTTCTTTGTTCTTGGTCGGACCTTAGGTAGAATTCTAATATTTGGAGGTTTATCCCGGCTGTTGTTTTCTGGTCAATTTGGAAGGCAAGAAATCTGGTTGTGTTTGAAAACGGGAAAGTTGATAGATTGGGTCTGTATTTTATTATTAGATTCAGGTTGGTAAAATGATTTTTAGCTAAACATCTTACTGTTCAGATTCAGACTGACCTACTAATAGAGGATCCTTTGAGGGCTGATAAATTTCATCTTTCTTCTACTCCAAAGAAGGCTATTGGCTGGACTCCTTCGGATGTGTTTAAACTGAATGTGGATGGGGTTGTTTGTGGGGATGGGTTACAAGGCGGAATTGGAGGTATTTTGAGAGATTCTAAAAGCTACTCCTTAGCCCTTTTCTCTACTGCAGTAGGGCCTGGTCTTCCTATTTTGGCAGAAATGAAAGCTATTAAAGAAGGAATTGATTTCTTCTATTCGTCTGATTGGGCCAAAAAGGGAAGACTAATTATAGAGAGTGATTGCAAAATTACAGTGGATTGGTTCTAAAATTGCAAACTGTCCCTATCTTTTTCAGTGATCTGGTGGAGGAAATTGGAACTACAATTTTTGATAAAGGCTGTGTTCTAAATTGGATTCATAGGAGCTGTAACTTGGAGGCTGACAGGCTAGCTAAGCAGGGGATTGGTTGAGTGTTGAAGGTTTTTTTGATGTACTGTTTTCTGTGTTTACTTCGGGTTGTATAGGCTCTTCTTTTGTAATTTTTTCGCTAGTTTGGTAATCAGGACGCACCTTCAGTTGCGGGGACCTAGCTTTCTAGGTTTAGGCTAAGTTAGTGTTGCTGTTTTTGGTTGTTTTAGGGCGTTGTATGGTTGTATGTTTTACATAGGGGTGTTGTCCTGGATGTATCTTATGTATTGAAGTTGTTGAATGAAATTTTAAGGCGCTTTTTTCCTTCTTCCAATGATTAAGGAGCTTTCTTCAAGATCCATTAATTAAGAAGGAGGTTTTTAATGAGGCCTTCAATTCTTATCAAAAAAAAAAATATCGTTAGCAGAAGTTGCTTCCTTATATACAATATTTAAGCAGTTTCACAATTTGGACATCTCATAAAAGTTTGAATTTGTTAATACTCTTGGAGAAGCTTTAGAAGGCTTGTTCATCCCAAAACTGTTAAAGTTTGGGATTTATTAATGAATTATGTTTGAAATGCTATTTAGGTAACGACGGTTTAGTTTTGTGTATCTAACCTTTTTTGTTTGTGTGTTCTATGACAAAAATGCAAAGGGAAAATTGTTATATCCTATCATATTAGTAAACATTCATAACCGTGTTGATTCATTTGCCTGGTTTCAGTCCTCCTGCAATAGATAGGTTGTCAAGTGGTCTTTTCCAAGAAGTAATCATAACAAACACCATCCCAGTGTCAGAGCAGAACTATTTTCCTCAGTTGACAGTTCTCTCTGTGGCAAACCTTCTCAGAGAGACCATATGGCGTGTTCATGATGACTGCTCTGTAAGTAGCACCTTTTAGTATAATCTCTCTAATAACATGAACCAAATTTTCTAACTTACTAGGAATCTGTACATGAATTAATTTTGTTATTCTACTTTCATGGAACAAAATTTGATATTTGTTGTTTCTTTATTATGCTCTAAACTCTATTCAAGTTATTCTAATCTGGATTAATCTGTGTTTCATATTATTTACATTGAAATATTTGTGGTTGGCAGGGATGGTTTGAACCCTATTCAACCTTGGGCATTGATTGATTTCTGAACTTGATATGCCAATTGGTTCAATGCAATTGTACGGAAATCTGGCTGCAAATCATTTTATATAGTGTTCGGGAGTCTTACAGTGCATAGGTAGGTATTCTAATTTATCCATACAAGTTGGAATGAATGAAATGCAATTATTTTTTCGCGGATTATGTGTTTGTATATGGTTGTATTTGGTTTTAAATAGAAAAATGTAATGCAATATCAAGTGTTAATAGAAGCAAATGACCCTTTAAAGTCCTACCATAGCCAAAGGAGCAGTTTGGGACAACATCTAGTAACTTGTGTTACGAACTTGCTATGGCAATATCAAGTGCTACAGACTTGATGATATAGTTGTTCCCTTTAGTGAAGAACACTCCAAATTTTTTGTTTTAAGAAAACCATCACCATCCGATATAATCATCAATGGATATTAAAAAAATACTTGCTCCCATATGCACACATCGGACCACACAAATGAGTGTGTACAAGCTGAAGCTTTTATGAAGCTCAGTAAGCTTTATTTACATTAAGTGAAAGCTTAGCTTGCTTCCGTTTTTGACACAACATGCATATCCTTTACTAAAGCTTTGTTGAACATATATTCTAAAGATGAATAAATGAAGTGATCCAACCTCCTATGCCATAAACGTGATTGATTAAAAGTGAAAGCTTGCACTTCAGTTTACTTCCATCTTATTAGGAAACTTTTCTTAATCATCTCAGTAATTAAGATTTTCGCACCATTTTTGTCAAACACATCACAAAATCTATCATAAAAATTCAAGCTATAATTTTTCTCAAGCAACTGATTAACATTAAGAAAACTTTGACTAATTTCAAGCACAGAAAAAAAAATCTAAAATAAGTTTTGTACTTGAAGAAGCCTTAACAATTGCATCTCATTTACCTCAACAAAGCTACCATCCTCTATCTTCACCCTTGATTTGTAACTTCTTTTGAGCACTTTAAATAAGTTTACATAAGGAGTCATGTGATGAGTACATCCACTATCAATTACAAGCTTCTAGTTTATTTATTGTAACACAACATACTTCATGTTGAAGTGTCATGAATGTAATTTTCTTCTCCAATTTGAGGTTTTCAGCGACTTGCACTTGTTGTGGTTGGTACTTAATTTTGACCTTGCATAATTTTCTACATGTCCAAACTTTTTACGTGATCTACATTGAACACCAAGCTTAAACAAATAATATTTATTTGAATAGCCTTTCTTGTTTGCTTTTTCTATCCTTGTTCTTATTTCTTTAGTTGCCCTTCTCATTGTCTTTTCTTTCTTATGACTTTTTTCCTCCAAAAGATACTTTTCTCGCTTTGTTTTGTCAGAAAAGCATCCTCCGTTCTTTAATCAAAGCTTTTCTTTGCTCCATAGCTAACTAATTCAATTATGGATAGTTGAGATATATCCTTTGAATATTCTAAGGAAGAAATTTTATATTCAAACTTTTCTGACAAGCCAACCAACACCTTCTCAACAACCCTCTTCTCCGGGAGATCTTCACCAAACAATCTAATATGTTCACTATCTTCATAAGTCAGTTTGCATACTCTTTAACAGACTACGATTATTTCATTCTAAGTATATCATATTCTCTTCTTAGATTTAGAACTTGCATTTGCTTTGTCTTCTTACTCCCTTAAAACTCACCCCTTAGTTTTCCCAAATCTTTTTGCTCGTTTCACATGCTATTATACGAGTGAATATTGTTTCACTGACTGCAACATGTATAATAGACAAGACTTTAAATTTCTTGACACACTCTTCTGCATGATGATTCATTCGTGCCATTGTGGGATTGTTTCATAATGGTGGAGGATCATTTCTACCTCAAACACATCCCAAAGGTCTGAACTTATAATATATGTTTTCATTTTGACAACCCACAACTGATAATTTTGTCCATCAAACAAAGGAGGAGCACCAACTTCAAAGATGCTAGAAGACATAACAAAAAATTGTGCACAGTTTGGTCTTTTAATGAAGTGTAAGCTCTAAAGCCACATGTTGTGAGTTTGAAAGAGCATAATAATAAACAAAAACTTGGAAGGAAATAATAATATGTGACTCATTCCTTTTAATATTTATATAACAATACAAAAAATTATAGTCAACAATTACTCCGTTAAGTTCATCAACATGTTTATTGATTTATCAATAAAAGTCCAAAAACATTTTCTTGTGATATTTGTCCTCTTGCAAAACAAACAAAAAAATATTTATCCACCTTCGCCATACAAAACATCCAAACCATTTGCAATGATTTACAATGACGTTTGGGGACAATCTCGAGCAGAAACTTTAAATGGATTCCGATTGTTTATCTCTTTCATCAACATCACACTCGAACTACTTGGACATATTGCATGAAAACTAAGTTTGAGGCTAGTGATATCTTTCAACGGTTCCATAAGATGGTTGAAAATCAATTTCAGAATTCTATAAAAAACATTTCATTCTGACAAAGGGAGTGAGTACTTTACCAAAATTTTGGGTTCTTTCTTTCAGGAAAAAAGGATCCTTCATATAATCTCGTGTGTTAACTCTTCTTAACAAAATAGGGTAGCTGAGTGAAAAACAAGCATCTTATTCAGGTCACTCGGCGTCTTTTGTTCTCTACGAAAGTTCCTCTTTTTTTCGGGTGTGCTCTTTTAACTTCCACATACTTGATTAATTGATTACCCAGCAAACCCTTAAGCTTTCAGTGTCAACGAGAGGTATTCCTTCAATATTTTCCCTATTTTAAACCTATGGCTTCCTCTTTACCACTTTGAGTCTTTGGTTGTACTATCTTTGTACATAACAATGTTCCTTCTCGATAAAAGTTAGATCATCGAGTATTTTTAGTGTGTTTCTTGGTTACTCTTCCACTCAAAAGGTTTTTCGATGCTATTGTCCTCGAACTAAGAAATATTTTATTACAATGGATGTCACCTTCTTTGAGAAAACTTTTTCCCCTAAAAAATTATAATTTAGGGGATTCGTATAGTGAATTTTAGTTGCTTCAGCCATCTTATGTGAACCAACCAACATTAAACCAGCCACATTTGGACCAACCAGCCATGCCACCACCAACCATCCTTTGACCAAACAACATTGTCGAACCAGCCAGGATCACCGAACCCTCTAGAACCAGAAAATTTACCGAGTCAATCCCACCTAGATCGACCAACAGTACCAAACCAGCGTACTTCGCCTCAAACTAAAAATACCAAATTGCTTTTTTACAAGAGAAGAAAAAAACCAATGCCTGAGCCTACTTCTGAACCTCAACCCAAGTCTCCCACACAACATGAACACTGCCATAAACCTAAACAAAGCTCGAATCCCTCGGGAGATAAAGAAGGTAATTCGAGTCCCTCTAATGAATTAAATGCCTTGATTGATAACAATAATTTTTTTATTGCTCAAAGAGGGGAATTAGGAGATGCATAAATCATCTGATTAATAGATTTATTGGATACAAAAAACTAATGCCTTGTTTAAAGAATTTTACAGCCAACGTAGATAACATTATCATTCTAGATAGGATGAAAGAAGCATTGAAAGACCCTAAGTGGAAAAAGGCTAAAGAGGAAGAACTAATCGCACTCATAAACAACAACAAATAGGTCATAGTTGATCTCCCGAAAGAAAAGAATCTCGTTAGTTGTAAATGGGTATTTACGGTGAAATACAACGTATATGGCAATATTAAGCGATACAAGGCAAGACTAGTGGCGAAAGCTTTTACTCAGTCCCAGGGAGTTGATTATCAAGAAATATTGCTCTTGTGGAAAAATTAAACATTGTAAGGGTGCTACTATCATTGACAATCAATGAGGACTTGGGGCTTCATCAATTAGACATTAAGAATGTCTTTTTAAATGACAACTTAAAGTAGGAAGTGTATATGCGAATCCCACCAGGAGTGAAGAGTGGTATAGGAAAAGTATGCCGACTACTAAACTCTTTAAATGGACTTAAACAATCTCCAGAAGCATGTTTTGAAAGATTCATGAAAGTAATTATTCAGTACATATACAAGCAAAGTCAGTCAGATCATACCTTGTTCGTCAAAACAACTTCAAACAAGAATAAGGCTATTTTGATAGTCTATGTAAATGATATCATCATGACTAGTGATGACTCTGTGGAGATAGAAAGATTGAAGAAGCTACTGACAAGGGAATTTGAGATGAAAGACTTGAGAAATTTTTTTATATTTCTTAGGCATGGAGGTTGCAAGGTCGAAAGAAGGGATAATGATCAATCAAAGGAAGTACACTCTAGATCTACTATCAAAGACATGAATGAAGGGGTGCAATCCAACCAAAACTCCTTTGGAAGCTAATCTTAAGTTAAGAAGAGAAGAATTGGGAAGCCCAATAAATAAAGAACAACACTAAAGGCTAGTAGGTAAACTCATATGTTTATCTCTTACCAAACTTGATATAGCCTTTTCTGCCAGTATTGTGAGTTAGTACATGAACGATACAAGAGAAGAACATTTGGAGGCCGTGAACCAAATTCTGAGATACTTGAAAATGACACCGAGACATGGATTGTTTTTTAGGAAGAGTAAAGATAGAACATGGAGAATCTAATCTAATTCAAGCTAGCTAGGAGAATTAACTAATTGAAGATCTACAACCAGTTATTGTTCGTTTTTTTTTCAAAAATCTCGTCACTTGGAGAAGTAAAAAAGCAAGATGTGGTATCTCAAAGTAGTGTATAAGCATAGTATAGAGCAATGGCACACGACATTTGTGAGGGAATTTGGCTACAAAGACTGTTGGCTAAATTAGTTTTATGTTAAAATAAGTGTTTTAAACTTCAAAGTGACAGTAAATCAACAATAAGCATTGTGAAGAATCCAGTTCATCATGATCGAACGAAGGATGTGGAGATCGATAGACATTTCTTCTCAAAAAAGGTGAATGGTGGACTGGTATAACTCAACTATGTTCCTATCAAAAACCAATGGGCAAATATCCTCACCAAGGCGCTTCCCAAAACTACCTTTGATGAGATCGTCTCCAAGCTGGGTCTTTTCAACATTTACTCCCCAACTTGAGGGGGTGTGAGTTGTACGATTATATAGGCTTACCTAGTAGTTTAAAGGCTTAAATATACAAAAGGTGCCTAATCGATGTCCGTTTTTCCAGTTTAGTGCCTAACTTTTTTTATTCTAGTTTGGTGTCTAACGTTTCATTTCATTACTCAAAATAGGTCCAGTCGTGATGGGCCATTAAGTTTGATCGTTACCCATTAAAAATGACAGCTAACATTTTTTGGGGTAAAATATATAAATAATCCATAAACTTTTAGGGCGTTACATTTTGGCCACTCTGAAAATTAAATATAAAGTAGTCGGAACTTACCCTGGCGGCAGACGGAGGGAATGATAGTAGCTGGATTTTGGTTGGAAGAAAGCGGGGAACCAGGTGGCGGTGGCGGTGAGGCGAATGAAGCTTGGGATTGGTGCGAAAATCACGAAAATAGTGGCGGTGGTTTAGTGTTTTTCGACGAAGCTTTAAGTAGTTCTCCACAGCAAACGATGACTATTCACTGTGTGAGGGTGGTCAGGTATCGGTCGCGGGCGGACGACGGTCACATTGGTGATGTCTGTTCGACCTACGGTGGTCGGAATCGTGAAGAATATCAATGGTGAGTTTTTAGGTTTTCGACGGAGCTTCAAAGGGCCACCCACGACGATCGATGGCGGTTTATAGTGAATAACCAGAGGGGTTTTGGTCGGGGGATGGTGGAGAACATTTTGGTGGTGGTGGTGCATGCCACTGTTGGGAAACGACAGCAGCAGCAGAAGAAGAAGAAGAAGAAGAAGAAGAAGAAGAAGAAGAAGAAGAAGAAGAAGAAGAATGAGGGTTTATCGGGGTGACCAAAATGCAACACCCTAAAAGTTTGGGGATTTTTTTATATATTTTACCTTAAAAATATGTCAACTAGCATTTTTAATGGGTTAACAACCAAACTTAACGGCCCATCACTACTGGATCCATTTTGAGTAACGGAATAAAACGTTAGGATTAAACTCGAATGAAAAAATGGTAGGCACTAAACCGAAAAAACAGGCATAGATTGGACACCTTTTGTATATTTAAGCCTAGTTTAAATTAATTCTAATGCGAACTATTAGCATGTTGTATTAGAGTAAAATATCATAAGGTAATCTAGTTCTAGTAGGAAACTTACTCCATAATTTCTATATAAAATAGGCTTGTACTCACCAGATTCATTATGCAATTAAGAGAAGAATTGTCTCTTTCATATCTTTCGGTTCTCTCGATTATCTATACTTCTATTTGTCAATCGTGTTACTATCCTCACTCTGTACGTATTCTAATTATCTGATAATCTGGAACAAATTAGATTCCCTATATATTAGCCTCTGATATTGTTAGTCTATCAAAACCATTCCTATTCATAAATAGAATGAATATCTAAAGCAACCTATAGATTATATCTCAATTGTTTTTGGGCCTTAATGAGTTGGTTTACATGAGCATAATTAGATTTTCAAAAACAGTACATTTTTTTTAACGTAGATATACAAATATTATCTTAAAGTTATAAATTTATTCATTGTTGATTGATAAGTTGAACAATGACCGTAGATGTGGTAGGACGGTAGTTCCGTTAACGTTGGTTTGATTTTCTTGTGAAATGTCTTCGACCTTTTACTTTCTTAAATATGCCTATTTACAGTGGTTTGGACATGTATCTAGAAGTCAGCAAAACTCGGCTTGATTCGACTCAAGAAAATTCGATTCGAATTGAGTTCGAGTTGTAATTTCAAAAATTTGATTCGACTCGAAAAAATTTCAAATTCAAATCGAGTTGAAAAATGCAACTCGAATAACTCGAAATTTTTGGTAATTAATAGATTTATTTTCAAGTTAGACTCAAGTCCTTGAACTTTGTATGATATATGTATATCACATATGAAACAATTATGAAGAAATATATTTATATTGTATATATGATAATAGAAAATCACTTAAATCAAAATTAAATAATATTATAACATTATAAATATTTATAATTAAATTTAAATAAAAATTCAAAAAATCTAATTGACTCGACTCAAAAAAATTTCGAATCAAATCTAAATTGTAAAATAAAATTCAAATAACTTAATTTTTTTACTCGAATTAACTCGATTAAACGCTCACCCTAAAATGTATAGATAGAAAGTTGTGCGTCGGTATTAGTTGGACCTCTTATGAAGTGACGACTTTAAATTGATTTTTCACCAAATGAGACCGTGCGTACCAAGGATTGTTGGTAATCATACGCGAGATGTGGTCGTTATGGTCGTAGTTGGTCAACACGTAGTCACTGCAGTATATTTCCGCATGTTTGAAGGTTCACATCAATACAGGTAGATGGTGATCGTACGAAAGATGTGTTCTCGAGGGTCGTAATTGATTGACATGTGGTCATTGATAATCGCTTGCGGGATACGTTAACGTACTTGTTGATACGAAAGTATATTAATAAACCTCAAAGTTGATGCAATTGGCAATTATTCTATTATTGAGATGTGGGGTAGTTGAGGCTGAAGCACTAAGACAATTCAAAAAAAGAAGAAACACTTGTTGGTTACCTACCACATCATTAACACTGGGTTGTTGGAACAAATTATTTGTGTATGAATAGGAAACTCAACACAAATATGCATTATTCATCAACCAATTATATCAGCTCACCTCATGAATATGCATTGTCCATTAATTATTCCTTAATTTTGTTTTATGATAAAATTTTCAACTTTTGGGCAAATAATTCATAGATGTACACCCCATGCTGTCACAAGCTCTTCTATTTCTGTTGCATATAAAAGTTTAACACTACAGTTTCCAGCAACATATGATCAATAAAAAGGAAAAGAAAAAGGGGCTTGGGAGAATTAAATGAATCTGGAAGAGGCTTTCTCAAAACAAATAAAAACAACAAAAGATAAAAACAATGTCCTTTTGCTGCAAAGATTGAGCAAAAAGGAAAGATGTTGATTGTGTGGACGGCCAACGGCAACCGGAACCTCGGTCCTGCAAAGAGGACAAGTGGATCGATACCGAAACCAAGTATCGATGCAATTAACATGGAAGCAGTGGTTGCATCGAGGAAGCCACCGGAGCCTCTCCCCTTCTTCGGCTTCATATAGACACACACAACAATAGGGTACATTTTCTGATGTAGCAGCAGCAGCTTTCGTTTTTGTGGGATAATATGTGTAAGGGAAGGTGAAGAACACATTGAAGATGGAGTTGAGCAATACAATCATAACAAGAATGGCGAAGAAGATGATGAAGACAGAGGTGTTGCTCCTGCGGCAGCAGCTACTTGTACGAACCAACCAACTGCATAACTCGCTAATCAGTTCCAACTCAGTTCTCATGCCTACTTCCTATCCACCACATGAACATGAATGGAATTGTATTGAATATTTCTCGTCTTGCAATCCCTTGATAACATTTATTCGTGTTTTCCAATACCATATGTATATATAGAGAGAAAGATGTATCTATGGAACACAAAGATATCATCCACCCATAATATTATTAAACTACATTCACTATACTTCTTATGCAAGATTTTCATATGTTCTTTGTGGCGTTCAAGCATAACACGCACACATATTTGATGAATAGCACATATCACAAGTTTATACCTAATGTTGCATGTGGTTCATAAATTCCTGTCCAGTAGCCTCTTCATTTGTTTCTTTCTAGGTATAACATTTTTTTTAATAGCATGGATGATTACAAAATAGCGTATGTTTAGATTTTTTTTATCATTTTATAATTTTAGACACGATTGTTCGAATCTAAGATCTCTAGGAAGAACAATATTCTCTTCGCTTGATAGATTCTGAAACGAATAATTGAATAGGTTTAAGTTAGGTATGTTTTACAGAACTTGCTAGTTAAACATTGCCTTGTGGATTAACATGAACGCAGCCAATGTTTTGGAAGCCTCCCCAAGTCCAAATAGTGAACCACAATCTTAGGGGGTAGAAAAGGTGTACCAACGGCACCACTGCTTTGGCTTTGGGTTATTAAATTTGAACTTGTACGTTCCCAGTTGCGACACGTTACACTTATTATTTTAGGGGTGAAAGAGATATAAACATACCATACCTTATAGATTAGACGATACATACATAAATACCATAAATAAATATCATTAATTTAATTTGTCAATACAAATGTTGCAAGTAATTATCTTAATTGTTATGTTTATTGCAATTTATGTTTTGTAGGGCTACGAATTGACTTGTCAACAATGTCAAACTTATCAAGACATGACATAACAAAGTACTTATCTAAGGAAACAAATCATATTATTTTTTGCTTTGTCCTTCCAATATGGGTTAAATTATTAAAATAATATTTTTTACGAAAATACCATAAAAATAAAATGGTTTCTATTTTCTTTAATTTTCATAAAATAAAGTTGTGCTTACATAACGTCTTTTGATAGTCTATTTTGAAGAACATTTACTTACGTGACACGTCACATGCAAAATGTAAATTATGTTCATACTTCATGTGACATATCTCGTAAATAAAGGTGCTACCACGTAAGTAGGCGCTACCATGTATGCATACTTTCGTTCTATCTTACATAAATGAGTATCAATTTGAGAAATAAATTTTTTTAGATATTATTTTAATAAAAATTAAAAAAATATAATTTTAATAATTTAGCCTCCAATATGGCATTCCATTTCTAGGTATAATTATTTTACAATAATATATATGAAATTTACAACTCCATTCTAGGGATTTTGAGTCATGATTTAGCCATAAAGTCGAACATCCTTAATTTGTCCAATCAAAATCCAAAATGGAACCGATAAATACCCACAAATGACTAAAAGCGTCATCATTTTATTCATTCATTTCATTTAGACTTGGAATCGGAATTGGGGTGAAAGGATGAAACTAAGCTTCTTCTCCACAACAATTTCCTAACCATTCCAATTCCAATCCTCACTAATAAATCATCTATACATATATAAAGTCGATGCACATTTTTTACACAAATTCCTATCCGGAAATGCAACAATTATGCTATTGATGTTACCAGAGACAGAAAAATTAAAATCCGCTATTTCTTTCCCGGATTTTGAATCGGAATGAAAGATATCGTATCCACCAAGTAATTAATCCTTCTTGTAAACTAGTGTTGGATATCCTGGACTCCACATGTTGTTCTGCACATATTCTTGAACTTTGTCCTGCACCATCACATTACATGCATATAATTCTTCCGATTCACGCGTTTGAAGCACAGCAACATTCATGTTTCCTTGTCCTGGTATTTTTTTGAAGCTCTCGAGCATCAATGTCACGATATCCTTTTGCCAGATCCTCTTCTATAGCTTCCTGCACCACAGCCGCTGCAACCTCCTTTGTCATGTCTCTTATCCTACAAAAAAAAAAAAAGGCTAACAAACAAACAAATTCATCAGACTTGGGAACTTCGATATTGGAGGGAATACTATATATATATATTGAAGACTCAACACTTACTTCGATATTGTAGGGAATGTCATGCCCCCTGAGAACTTCCTCTCATGTTATGTAGGAAGCTAGACTGTAATTGTTAATTTAAGATGACGTGAGGCGGTATCCAATAGGGGTGTAAAAAGTAGACCCAACCTGTAAAACCGACTGAAACCGACTCGAGCCGAAATTGTTTTTGACCTGTGCTGTGACAACCCGAATCGACTCGAGTTGGAACTAGTGTTGACCTGTGTTGGTAAAATAGACTGCTGCAAAACGCGGCATTAGCATTGACTGGAAAAATATATATTGAAAAATATAAATAAAGAACTGATTAACCGTGTCGTGGTATTAACCACTGCCTTATAAACGAATTCATCCCGATGTGTGTAATCGCTGCAGTAGGCAGACCGTCCCCCGAGGTTAACACGGTCACTCAAAATTTCGTACACCCGAAATCGGAGTAGACTACTGGTGGTATTGCACTTCTGATTGGAAAGCACTTAGAGAACAAGTTTAGAAAACACTTGGAGAGTGAATTCAGAATGTTGAGAGTGAGTTGAGAAGTTGAATTTAGCTCTCTATTTATAGGCTAGAAGTAAGGGTAAATTCGTCCAACAATAAAATCAAATTAAATTTGATTTTAATTCTGAATTTAAACCCTTTTGTAACTCCTAAAATATCTTTATGAATCCATCTCAAAAAGAGTCCAGGTTCATTGCATAAAAACTCAATAATTTTAACTCCTGAAATTAAATCATATAACTCCTGTAACTCCTGATATTAACAGCTTGTCTCTCCCATGAACAAAGCTGGAAATCAGTGCAGATACATCTTAAGTTCTGATTTAATTTAGGAAAATAACTTTAAAATTCTTAGTAGCCTATAAATATCAGATGAATCTTTCACATTTTTTCATTTAATCTTTCATAGAAAAATTCCTTAAATATATATTATTCGTGTGGGTGTGTCAAAGAAACGTATTACCACGCCTTGTTCTCTATCACTCAACAAGGGAATGGAGAATGTAAACCTTAAATACCATTCCCACTAGTATTTCCAACTCTATGTGGGATTGAGCATTACCAACATTCCCCCACTAATGCGAAAGAATTCTTCTGAAACTCGAAAACAATCTTTCCAGAAGAGAAATAGCGAGATTAGTTGCTTAAGCACTAGTGAACATATCTGGAACTAGTACATAGTGATGATGAGCAATCCTTCTCTTAGATAAGTGAAACTAGTCTGGAACTTTCTAAGATGGGGGTAAACTCATAACACACAACTAACCCCTTCATCCACCTGAGTCCTCGATGTGTAAGATATATATATACAAAAATATATATTTGGCCATCTTACCTCAGGATTCTAGTAAGTGTGCTAGAAAAATAGCCCAACATTTTTCATAGAAGGCGGCTAACCCTTCTCACTTAGATAGGTTATTTCATCAAGTTTATCTCAACATAAACCACCCTTAAAATGAATATGAAATAATTAAGAGCTTTTATAATAGCTCAACCTCACAAAGGGTATGGTGATTTTTTTCAAGTTCATTATTAATGAACTACCCAAACTCTAGGCTAAGAAGTCATTAAGAATAAATATTCATTCTCAATTATCGGTAAATTCAATAAGTCCTTCTCACTATAACCATCCAAATACTTGGATTTGAATTTATTAAGAGTTTAACAAACTCAACCTTTCTGTCGTTAAGTTCATTATTTCATTTTCATTTAGGATTACCCACTCACTCTGGGTTATGAACTTATTAGAATAGATATTCAGCCAAAATCGGTAAATTCATCAAGTCTTTCTCACTAAGACCACCCAAAGCCTGTGCTATGAATTTATTAAGAGCACTTAAGCTCATCCTCGGCATGCACATTATTCGTCATAGGGATAGGCAGTAGGAATGTGCACTATGAGTCTTTCCATGGTTTCGTTTGACCATATGGAACTTAGATAACTAATTTGGGTATCCACCATGAATTCCTCAACCAATGGGCTTTAGACCCATCTCCCTCGACGAATCTAGAACCAACTTCCGACTTAACCCTTTGGTAAGTGGATCTTCTAGGTTCCTTTCCGACTTTACATACTCTAAAGAGAACAATCCATTCTTTATTAAGTGTCTAACTGATTCATGTCTCATGAGAATGTGTCTTTTCTTACCATTGTAAGCTTGGTTCTTAACCACACATATCGCAGTTTGTGAATCACACAACAATGAAACTGGAGGAGTCAGTCTTCCCCACAACGGAATATTTGCTAACAAGCTTCTAAGCCACTCGGCTTCTTGCCCAGCTAGGTCAAGAGCTATAAACTCTGACTCCATGGTAGAATGAGCAATACATGTATGCTTTGATAATTTTCACAAGATTGCTACTCCATCTAAAGTAAAAACATACCCACTCGTAAAGCTTACCTCATCATTATCAGAAACCTAGTTGGCATCACAATATCCTTTTAGTACTGCAGGATAGCCAACAAACTCAAGTTTCCAATCCAAAGTACACTTAAGATACTTCAGTAAGAGTCTAAGAGCAATTCAGTGTTCACCACTCGGATTATGAGTATATCTACTTAGTCTACTCACAGCATAAGCAATATCAGGCCGAGTATAGTTCTTTAAGAACATTAAAATTCCGATTAATTTAGCATATTCTGTTTGGGAAATGCTACTTCCTTTATTCTTAAAGATATATATGCTAGTGTCACAAGATTTCGAACAAGGACGACATCAAAACTGTCAAATTTCTTTAACACTTTCTCGAGATAGTGTGCTTGACATAAAGAAAATCCCTTTCCAGTAATTTTGACTCCTAAGATTACATCAACTTCTCCTAGATCCATCATCTCAAATTTAGTGGACAAGAAACCGTTTGTTTTGTTAATGGACTCAATGTTAGAACTGAAAATCAACATGTCATCAACATACAAAACTTATGATGACGCAATCAGTATCAAACATCCTCGAATACACGCAAGCATCCGAACCATTCACAACAAAACCAAAACTAAGTATAGTTTTATGAAATTTCTTGTACCATTGTTCTCATATAGATCTCCTCATCTAGATCTCCTTTCAAAAATACAGTCTTAACATCTATTTGATGTACTCGCAACTTATGAATGGAGACTAGTGCAAATAATGCACATATCATTGAGATGTTCATAACGGGAGAGTAAGGATCAAAGTAGTCTAAAACAAACTTTTGAGTGAACCCTTTGACAACTAGCCTTGCCTTATACCACTGGATCAAACCATCTGGTCTCATTTTCTTCCGGAAGATTCATTTCTTACAAATTGGTTTAAATCCTCTAGGCAAGTCAACTAATTCTCAAGTATGATTAGACATTATCGATTCTAGTTCATCATTAATAGCACTTTTCTAGAACTAGTATCGATAGATCTTATAGCCTTTTAGGATCCTCTTATAATATTTAAGCTATATGATCAGAAAGAGAGTCTAAATCATTTATCTCAGAAATAAAGGAAGTGATAAAATTTGGTCCATATAGCCTTTTACTTCTTCTAGTCTCGAAATCAATTTCTTGAGAAGACCTAGAAGGAATACTAGAAGAAGTTGATATAATATTTTCTATTTAAGTTTATGCTTTTAATCTACATTTTAAGACACCCCCACATTTCTAACATTTTAGGATATCCATAAGTGTCTTGTAAAACGTGTAAACAAATACTCACTCATACTAAAGTAAAGTTTGTTATGAGTTTTAGCCATAAAACTATATTTTAACAAACTCAAGTTTTGTTTACACATAATTCTCAAAGTTTTGAGAAGTTACAAATCATTAAGATTAAAATGCATAAACCATTATGAAATAGATAATCTCTTTTCTTTCCTCTACTTAGGAAATCACTTAGAGATTTAATAGCTACAACACACTTTTAGTAGCAATAGAGTCTATTATATACTCATTCATGATATTCAACATATTAGCCTTAAAGAGATCATCATATATTTTATTTACTATGACTAAATTTGGTACTCCACTCAACCAAATTAATCTCTACTCTTTTAACTTCTGCACTAAGTTTTAAGAGTTTTTATCTTGTCATAGTATTTTATAAATTGGAATAGTGAGCATAGTAATGAACAATGCACCAGGTAGGTTTCTATGAAAGAGAGGTGGTGCACTAGGCACGCTTAAGTACCAAGTCTTCATAGAACCAATCCTAGACGTGCACTTTCTTACTCATCACACTATTTTCCAATAAATTATTTATAGATTTTCTCTTTCTTAAGGCTTTCTTAAAGAATTATGCTTGATACTTTTACTCACAATAGTATCTTATTAAGCATATATATTTTTGGCCTCACACTACCACCCACACTACCACCTGAGCCTTAGTAGTACTACTGTAGCCGTTACTAGTGGTTTTATCTCATTTCATAGTATCCGCTGAGTTTTAAAGACTATCTTAAAGGCTCGTGCAATCTAATTTATGCATCATTATAAGCATACATTAATAAGTAACAAATCTAAATAGTCTAACCTCGTAGGTAGAATCATAATTTCCAAATAGACTTGTTCATTCTCACCATGCATGCAACTTCATTCTTTGCATCATCATTTGAAGAATTTTCTCGTTCAAAAATCATCATCTTCATGATTCTCCAAAATTGCTACCGTTTTGTTATCTTTATAAATTTCTCAAAAGAAATTATTAGTATGACAAGAGAGTTGACATTTATTTTCAACTTAGTTTTCAGGAACAATATAATATTACCCCACATGGGAATAAATAATTTCATATTTCCACATGAAACAAATATCATACATGCATTATCTCTCATATCAAAATGTCAATGTTCATAACATTATAGTTATGTCACTTCTTGATTATACCATGCAAGTTTCAAAACTGAACATTTAAAAATACTAACATTTATATAGCTATTAACTAATATTTATATAGCTATTTAATAAATCGTTCAATCTACTATTGAAACTTAAAACATTTAGATCATATAATGACTACAATCAACATTCATGTATAAGATTAAATGTCATGAAACCCCCATCAATAAATGTGTAATCATGCATAACTTTAAAGTATTTTAACCAACAAATTTTAAAGTCATAACCGTTACAATTGATTTAAATAACCATAAAACTACTTCAAATGCTATAATTTAATAGCATATTAATGAATTTTTTTAAATCAAAAAATTCAAAATCCTTCCTTATCATTACAAAAACCGTTATGGCTAAAACAAATAAATCAATTGCATTTTATAATTAATCTACTAAGATAACATCTCCAAATAGTGAAACAGTTATTAATTTTTCCACAAAATTAACCATCCAAAGAATTTATTATTTCAATTAAGCATGCAATAAGTTTTTACCATTGTCATAAAGCTAAAAACAATCCAAAGAATATGAATTGTCTACTCAAATATTTTACTAGTTAACCGAATCAAAAAAAAATTATTTGATATTTGAAGGGAAAACAATCTATACGTTTTGTAACCTTCCTAAAGCACTAGTAATTATAATTGCATCAATTAATGGCCCCATGAAACATATTAAATCATATTTGCAATTCAAATACCAAAAAACCGTAAGTAATCATTTCCATTGTTTTAATGTTTTAAAAGCAATTCCATGTGGTTAAACATTTATCAAATTGCTTTAAAGAACATTATAACATTAAATTAAAACTAGGAAACATATACTTAATTTTAAAGGATATAATATTATTACCTTTAATAATAGCATCCTTTGTAACTTATGAATTTTTCCAGCCTGCCAATGAGACTTCTCATTTTCTTTCAACCATTTTGAAATTCACGAATATTTCTGAACACCATCAGTATTCTCAATCAAGTTCAACAACTTCTTCATTAGTTGTTCGAATGAGTATTGAAACAATATTTGGAATTCGTTTCTAAATTGTTGGTAAAATAGACTACTGCAAAACGAGGCATTAGCATTGACTGGAAAAATATATATTGAAAAATATAAATATAGAACCGATTAACCATGTCGTGGTATTAACCACTGCCTTAGAAACGAATTCGTCCCAATGTGTGTAATCGCTGCAGTAGGCAGACCGTCCCCCGAGGTTAACACGGTCACTCCAAATTTCGTACACCCGAAATCGGAGTGGACTGCTGGTGGTATTGCACTTCTGATCGGAAAGCACACAGAGAACAAGTTTAGAAAATACTTGGAGAGTGAATTCAGAATGTTGAGAGTGAGTTGAGAAGTTGAATTTAGCTCTCTATTTATAGGTTAGAAGTAAGGGTAAATTCGTCCAACAATAAAATCAAATTAAATTTGATTTTAATTCTGAATTTAAACCCTTTTGTAACTCCTAAAATATCTTTATGAATCCATCTAAAAAAGAGTCCAGGTTCATTGCATAAAAACTCAATAATTATAACTCCTGAGATTAAATCATATAACTCCTGTAACTCCTGATATTAACAACTTGTCTCTCTCATGAACAAAGCTGAAAATCAGTGCAGATACATCTTAAGTTCTGATTTAATTTAGGAAAATAACTTTAAAATTCTCAGTAGCCTATAAATATCAGATGAATCTTTCACATTTTTTCATTTAATCTTTCATAGAAAAATTCCTTACGAATTTTCTCCAAAAATATATTATTCGTGTGGACGTGTCAAATACACGTATTACCACACCTTGTTCTCTATCAATCAATAAGGGAATGGAGAATGTAAACCTTAAATACCATTCCCACTAGTATTTCTAACTCTATGTGGGATTGAGCATTACCAACAACCTGTACCCGAGTTTGACTTGGAAATTGTGGATTTGCACCCGACCTGAGAACAACCTGAACCCGAATTGAACCGAAAATATGATACCCGAACCTTAACTGCATCCGACTGATATGAACTCAAACTCGATATTGATCTGGTAAATAACTGGTATTACCCGATCTGTTTTCAACTTAACCTGTTTTCAACCTGACCTGTAAATGATCCGACTTGTTATTGACTTTATTTGACATTTATATGAATTATATTACCATTGATGAAATTATAAAATATTAATAAAATTGTGAGATTTTAAGTTTATAATAAATCATACTAATTAATATGATTAATTTTTAAATGTTATAATAAAATATTAATTATAATAATTATATTATCATTCTTATGTTATGAATCTTCAATATAATCATTAGTTTTATTTTATTAAATAATTTATGTATTGAACATTATTAATTAAATTAATTATAATGATTACAAATTATAATAGTTTATTGGCATTAAACATGATCAATAACATTATTTTAAAAGTAAATTATATAGTTTAATTTATGTAAAGAAAATTTATCTAACAATTATAACATATATAAAACATAATATAAAAGATTAATTCATATTGATAATTGTCATCACCATTTTATCCAAGTGGTGACACGTGGCAGTTTGTAATATATAGAATATGATATATAGTTAGTACATATAGTATAATTTGGATATTAAATGCATTTCATCATATGGTGCCATTTTTTGCATAAGGTAGGTTGCATATTAGTATAGTTGCATATATTAGATATTATAGTATTATTATTAGGTGCATTGCATATTAAATAATTACATGTGTTAGATATTATATAATAATAGGTGCTTATTAATTTATGTGGCATTCCATGTGACATTCCATATTAATTCATGTTGAATTGCATTTCATGTTGCATTGCATGTTAAATAGTTAAATAACTAGTGTGTGTTACATTGCATGCTATATAGTTTGTATATATTATATAGTTTTTAAATAATAGTTGCATGATAGGTTAGTGGTATAGCCCATTTATTTTGTTAAATAAAAAAATAATAAAACCCAAAAAATAGGTCTATTTGTATTAGTATAGGTCCTGAAGATACTCGTTTTTGTCCGGGTTATTAATATTATTATTAATATTATTATTATTATTATTATTATTATTATTATTATTTTATGTAGGTCCAAATACAAACCCAAATTTACAATAAATATAACATGTAGACCCCGTTTTTGTCCGGGTCTACAAAAAAATTAATATATTATTATTATTTACTATTGTTATTTTTCTTAATATTATTTACATCTTACATTTTTGTAGGCTTTACCCGAAGCCCAATATTGGAGCCCAATCCAGTTACAGTATAAGACCCAACAGACCACATCAATCTAGCAACTCGACCCAGTTACAAGATTCAGCTGGAGCTTCGACCTGGGACTCGAACCGGCCCACTGGATAACCCAACATATTAGGGTTTTACCCTTTTGCTTCAGCCACATCTCTCCATGACCGTTGGATCATATTTGATCCAACGGTCCAAGTAGCCCATATTAGGGTTTTAACCCTAATTTTCTTCCAGCTCAGCCGTCGTCGCCAGTGACTTTTCATCTCTCTGAGCCGTGTGAGCCGCCGCCGATTAGATCTCATCCATCAACAGTGACCGAAAAATAATCCGTCAGTCAACACAAATCAAAGCAGAGAAATAAAATAAAAAAAATTAAAAAGAAATCCTCAATATCCCGAGGAAATCTTAACATGTCAATAATATCTCCTCGGGCAGCAGTAAGAAAATGATATCAAGCATGCAAAGACATCCATCACCAATCAGAGGAGAAACATAAAAAGAGATGGAAGAGAAGAACCAAGGACCATTCGGGTTTGAGATAAGAAAAATAACGAGAAAAAGCAAAACAAAAAAAACAGAGAGAATCAAAAAGAGAAAAATAACAAGAAAAAGAAAAGAGAAGAGAGTAGAAGATACCTGCCTTGGTTTAAAGATCGAGAAGCCAGAAAGTCATCGTTTTCTAAGTCTTTCTAAAGGTAAACCCTTTAGATCTAGGGTTCTAGGGTGTTTCTTAAGGTAGGAGGGGGAACTTTTTAGGTTGAGGGTAAAAAGGGGTCTTTTGAGGGTATTTGCTTCGCTTTGGCCTTCGTACTCCACCATGGCGCCGCCGTGAATATCGTCGACAACAGTGAATTTGTCTTCCCCGATGAGGGGAATTTGAGAGAGAGTTTTAAACTCTCTCTCATGTTCTATTTTTAGAAACGAAGATAAATTAGAGATGAGTGAAAAAAATGGCCTCAATTTGGGTTTAAATACCCAAACCAAAACGATGTCGTTTTGCCCCCAACCTCATTCGTGTTTCGAGTCATAGAATAACAACACTGTTGGTCCCCAGGGTTTTGTAATCTCACATTTCAGTTATGTAATGAAGTTCTATATTATTTTATTTCGAGCCTTTATTTTTCATTACTTATGTTTTAATCGTTATTACCTGCTATGTTATTCTATCTTGTAAATATTTGACTTTGGTCCCAATGTTTATAAATGTTACATTTTAGTCATTGATTTAATATTTTGTTTATTTTCCTTGCTATTCGAATATGGCCATAATATTTGTAAATATTTTATTTTAGTCACTGTTTAGAATTTGGTTTAATTATTGTATGGTCCTTTAGGTTTCTGGTGTATTTTATTTTAGTTATGTATATTATTTATGGGTTATTTACATTTCTGGTTCTTGTATTATTTATCATTTGTGATTTGGTCTCTGGTTTATTTTGTAATTAATGTTTAGCCCTTCCATTTTTTGTTTTTGCCATTTTAGTCCTTTAAGTTTCTATTTTTACTATTTTAGCCATTTAAGTTTCTATTTTTGTCATTTTAGTCCTTTAAATTCATGTTTGTACTATTTTGGTCCTTTCAGTTTATGTTTTTATTATTTTGGTCCTCAAGTTTCTGTTAATCCTATTTTGGTCCTTTAAATTTTTTATTGTTCATTTTAGTATATACATATTTTTATGTTATGTATTCATTTGTACCATATGTAAATAAATATGCTTAACTTTATTTGTTGTAAATATTTATTTCGCATATTTCTATTTATATTTATTTCTATTGTATTTCTTTATTTAAATATTGTCCTAATATTTTCAAGAACATGTATTTGTATAATGAGCGTGGAAAGTTTCACTTGATCGAAGTGATACAATCCAATACGACATTCGAACAATTGTGAACTTGAAATAAAATTGATTTTATTTTGCTAATTAATTTTTTTATTTTAAGTTGAACAATGCGATGCATATTACTAAATAGTGATTTATTTTATGCAAAGATCGATTTTCATTTTTTATATTCGATTTGCATTTTTTAGAATCAACTATGAGGGAATATTCTTTTACTAATAAGAAATAGTCGGGTTAGCTTTCTCGATGGAGGATTGCTAATTTCAAGATTTCTTTTCGAGTTAAAGAATTTTCTTTAATTAATTAATTCGAAGCAAATTAATCAATGTTCGATAAATGAATCATAAGTTAACTTTATATTCGATTTGTAATTTCCACCATTTACGACACCGTGTAAGCACATACCAATTTTGGGTGCTATGGGGTGCTAATCCTTCTCCACGAGTAACTGACTCCCGAACTCGTTTAAATGAATCTTTGGTAAACGTATACCAAATTTTCTAAAAACAATTTTTCCCAAAATTATTTTAAAAGACGTTTCTAAGTATTCGACCTACTTAACCCAAAGATCGATGGCGATTCCTTTTTTAATTTATTTCAAATTAATCCAAAATCACCAAAATTTTCAAATTACAGTCATAATCGTTTTTAAAATAATATTTAATTGTTTTTCAAAAAAAAATGGTTATGCAGCTTGGCGACTCTGCTGAGGACTTTTTTTAGAGAGTCAGGCTGTAAGTCGCTTACACATTGTCGTTTGGTGGAAATTAAGTTTGAGTCTTTAGTTAATTTATGATCCACTTATTAGAGATTTTAATTGATTCATTTCTAATTCTCATACTAACATTTTAATTTTTGCTTTTCAGCTTTGTCCAAGTTTTTTTCGAGTTTTTTCTTTTCCTTTTTTGAGTCAAAGGTAGGTACGCTTCTCCTCACACACATCACGTGCATTTGCATAACATGAGCTCTAGACACGAGTTTCGATCCAAATTAGTCGGGGTGAATGCTTTACTCTCGTAAGAATTTATTCTTCGTATGAGTTTTAGCAAATAACCCATGGGATACATACCTTATACCTTCGTAGGGATTTATTCCTCGTATGGGTATAAGGTAGTGAATCCCCTCGAATTTAACTCATTCAATTCGAAACCAATGGGTGAAGATCGAGGGTTTGGCAGCCCAAGGGGGCATCTACATCAGGGACAATTTGAGTACCCTTTTTCTGTTATAGTCAAAACCATGCATACAGTGAACCGTAGAACGGTCACCCTAGGTATAGATATACTGAACCTCTGTCCGTTAGTAGGTACCAAAATTAAGTGTACACAAAGGAGGAACGTTTCTGAACCTTTCCTTTTCGTTTTAAATTTCTGTTGAATAAAAGCATGTAAATTAGATACCATGCGGTTAGGATTAATTTCTTGAAAAATCATTTTGGGTAGATAGAATGTCCGGGTAGGAATGTTATTTAATTAAAGCATGTTCGGGTAGATATCATGACGGGATATGTGTTATATTCATCTTTGAATAACATTTTTATATGTATCGATTGTTTTACTTGTACTAACTAATTTCTTTTATTTTGTTTGTGTACACTAACTTATTTCGTTTCTTTTGTTTATGTCATTTTTCACATTTCTTGCATTGCATTGCATCGTCATAACATAATGCAAAAGCATTGATCCGTAAGGGGATATTCGAGAGAAAATTTTCACAAGAAGAGATAAAAAATTTCAATTAAGTGGTCGCGTACACAGACATACACCGAAGGTTAAAAGAAGTTCAGAGAGTCTAAGAACGAGACTTGCTCGAAGATCGTGCAGTAGTCGAGATTGATATGATGATCTACTGATTCGAGGAGTAATCCAACAGTAGATTCTCATCTATGATCGTTCCATCGCTAACCATCAAGGAGTGATACAATGACTTCAACACCACCAGGATATTAATGGAGTCAAATTACAGAACACTTGAGGGGCATCGTTTTCAAGGACGAAGATCCGAGACGAAGCATTGATCTACTTCAAACTCAACACCTAAATGAAGGCATGTCTATAAAGTGGACAGTCTTGTAATATGAAAGCTTTTATCTCTGGTGAAAATTTTTCTAAAATATTCATCGTTGGGATCGACATTTTTGAATCTGTATTTGCATCATTGCATTTTGCATAGTATTCATTTAAGTATTTGTACATGTGTTAATCATACTTTGTGGGGAAATTTGAGGAAATGGTTCTAATTGTGCAACTGCATTCACACAGTACTGAATGGAAGCCAAAATTTGATAAGCTAAAGAAAGAACTAGAAGAGAGTTTGCAAAAAATGTAAGCAGAGTGGGAGGTTAAAATGGAGCAGGCACAAAAGGCCACCATGGATCGTATCTTGCAACACCAAAAAGACATAGTTGACCAAATTATAGAAAAATTGGTTGGGCTCAACCAAGAAATAGGCAAGGATAATATTTCCTCGACCAGAGAAACCTCCAAATATGCTATAATCAACTGAGTCGTACTCAAGTATGCCCTTGGAAGGATTTGGCTAGTGCCTTTCTGAGCCAATAAAAAACACATGATTGATATGACCCCTGATCGAACAACGCTATAGAATATGGAGATGAAGAGTGGTGAGAGCTTCCGATAATACACACAACGATGGAAGGATGTTGCATCTTAAGTGCATACACTAATGACTGAAAGAGAGTTCATCACTCTATTCATCGACACATTGAAGTCTCCATATATCGATTACATGATAAGAGTTGTCACCAAGAGTTTCTCTAACATCGTCATTGTGGAGAAATGATCGAAAGAGTAGTCAAGAATGGCCAGATAAGTGGCACTAGCAGTACTAACATTGAGGAGAGAGTTGAGATTAACATCGTGAGATCTTATCTAGCTAGTCTGGGGACCAGGTCTCATAATGTCTTCCGTGTAAAGACTCACATAAATCCAATCCCAATGACATACGAGGAATTGCTCCTAATGCTAGTTGAGAAGAATCTTGTGTCTCCAGTTCAATCCAAACCAAGAGAAACCCCATATCCCGAAGGCCATGATATTAACGCCATTTGCGGCTTTCACATTCGGAGTTCAAGGCACACCACTGAGAACTGTGGGGCATTGAAGTGCAAGGTCCAAGATCTGATCGATTTAGGGGCATTGAAGTTCAATGTATGATGGAGGGCATTCTGATCGACAGTTGGTTGGGGCATCCATCAGGAGTTTTGTTGCATTCTCATGCATGTCATCTTGTTTGAACTTGTTTTTCTATCTATGTATGAATGTTTGTAAGTCACTTGACATTTGAACATTTTCAATAAAATGTTTCATTCTTAGGAAATGAACAATGAGCAAATTTCAATCTTGAAATTCTTTGAATATCATTTTAATTAAAAACTTTTTTAATAATTGAGGTTGTAAATCTTTGACAAATAACAAGATTGAACCCCTGCAAAACAAAGACCCCTTGATCCTAATCTAAATATGCACCAGAATCCATACCCTTCTCTTGAAGAAACCAACCTAACTCTTTCCTCGCATGTACAGTCAATCATCTTGGCATTTATGTATGTGTTAGGAATGGACAAAATGGGGCAACTAGCACATGAGCTTGCAGAACTAATTGGTTTCCACTTTTGTTAATGACGTTCAATGATGATCATGATCTTCTTAGATGGAATGATCAAGTAGATGAATCTAGTTTAGGTCAGTTGCTTGGAGATTGAACTCTAACGATGAGATTTTCTCACCTTCAACAAACACCGGGAATATAACAAGTTTTCCTCAGCAAGCTTAAGAAATGGAATCTGTATACCCATAATATATATATATATATATACAATAAAGCTAAGCTATTCCGCTAAAGCAATTGGTTATAGAGGAAACTCGAAAGCCCTGGCTTTATGAATAGATTACTTCAAACCATGACATTGATCGGGTACTTGGCAATCTGGTGTATGCTCCACTGTGGTTGTCAAGTCGAAGACTTTGTGACGACATGAATCTTTCAACTAGACTAATAAAGGCAATTATAATATATATGTACAATAAAGTTGAATTCAGCTAGACAAACAATGGAAAGTTAAATCAAATTTACTAAATAAGGAGTTTCGGTGAATATGGACTAAAGGAGTTGAGGAACACCTGTTATAGTCAACTTCACACGAGCACTCAGAAATCTCATTTTAGACCTATATTTCTGCACTACCTTGAATATGTGAGTCTCCGAAGCTTGAACAAGTGGAAGATTTTAAAGAACTGAAACAAAATTGTTCTAAAAAGTCTAGCATCTGACTCTGCTAGTTGCGTCATTTTGTTCGCCTCTGATCAAAATGCCAAATTAAGAAAGAGAGGCATGTCATAATCTTCACGAGGATTAATTGATGAAACAAACCTTAGAATTTAGGTAGTCAACCTCAAAACCAATCTTTCGATCTTGATATTTGTCAAAGATTTGCAGCTATCAAAGATTAAAAGAGCAGTTGATTTTTTATATTCAACGAATTCATATTTTTGTGATTTGCTCCAATTGTGAGGCATAAGAAAGGTCTTTATTTTAGTTCATTTGAAAATGAAAATTCACATATTCTTTTTTCGTCAAGTTGTTTTCAAAAGAAGAAAAACATTTTTAAACAAGATAATCTTTCTAGAGCCATATTTTGGAATTTAACGAATATCTCTCCGAAGCTCAAGGTTGAAGTTGGGGCAAGGGAAGCCAAAATTTTGGACCAAAATTTTATGGGGCAAGGAAAAAAATGGTCTCAGGTCGAAGTTTGAAAGAGTACACACTGGTGGAAATTAAGACAAACTGAATCAATGTTAGAATGAAGACTGTTCACATAACCATTCCCCTCACAGATTAACATATACATACATCAACATATACATACATGACACATGAAATTTTCATCTTTGCCTTCATCATCATGTGCATCAAAGACATTTTCTCCTCTCTTGAGGACAAACTCAATAATTCATCAAATTAAACATCAAATAAATTTCATCTTGGCATCCATCATAACATCAAAGATAATCATTCATAGATACATCATTTCGATCTTTCAGGAAATAAAAGCTCGGAAGTGACCAAATGCCTTCAACCTGAAAAAAATGACATTCACAGATTTGAATTCCTAAAGTCAACAATTGGATCTTCTGAAGATGTTTCCTCAACATGCAGGAACCGATAGAAAGACTATGAGCTTTCAAGATTTTCTTCTTAAAAAACACACATAGTGTCGTCTCGCTAGAGACAGTTTTCTCTTAAAACAAATTTCATTTCGCTTGAGAAATTTTTCCTTTGATATACAAATTTCGAGTTTATTTCACTTGAAACAAAGTTGATCTCACTTGATATTTTTAAAACAGATTCGTCTCAATTGAGACAGTCTTTCCTCAAAAACAAATTCTGAAATTGTTTCACTGGAAACAAAGGTAATAATCTTTGAGTCTGTTTCTCTTGAAATAAATCTTGTTTCCCTTGACACAGTTTTTCTTGAAAAAACTTTGAATCTATTTCACTTGGAAAAAATCAAAACAAAATCCTTTGAGTATGTTTGAGTTTGTTTCTTTTGAAACAAAACCATCTTTGCGTCTGTTTCCCTTAAAACAAAACACCTATCTTTGAGTCGTTTCCCTTGAGACAGCTTCTCTTGAAGTATCATCATTGAGTCTGTTTCCCTTGAAACCATTATCCTTAAAGATGGCCTACCGTCCTCATCGCGTAGGAACCGTGTCATCCCCCAACCAGACATCCTCATCACGTAGGAGCCGTGTCACCCCTAGATAATCAGGCATCATCATCACGTAGGAACCGTGTTATCATTCCTAAAGATGGCCTGCCGTCCTCATCACGTAAGAACCGTGTCATCACCCGACCAAACCTCATCATCATGTAGGATCCGTGTCACCCATAGATAACCAGTCATCCTCATCGCATAGGAACTGAGTTATCATCATTCCTAAAGTTGGCCAGAACTCTTCATCACATATGAGCCGAGTCATCCACCGACCATATCTCTTCATCACGTAGGAGTCGTGTCACCTTTAGGCGACCAAAACTCTTCATCACGTATGAGCCGTGTCGTCCCCCACCAACAAACACATCAAATTTTTAACCAAAAAAAGAACCGAACAAAAAATGGTTGTCTTTTTCGTCTTTGCCATATTCTTGTTAACACAAAGAGGGGCAGCTGTAGACACCCGTTTTTGTCAATGTCTACAAAAATATTAATATATTATAATTATTATTATTTACTATTGTTATTTTTATTAATATTATTTACATCTTATATTTTTGTAGGCTTTACCCGAAGCCCAATATTGGAGCCCAACCCAGTTACAGTACAAGACCCAACAGACCACATCAATCTAGCAACCCAACCTAGTTACAAGATCCAGCTGGAGCTCCGACCCGGGACCCAAACTGGCCCACTGTATAACCCAACATATTAGGGTTTTACCATTTTGCTTCAACCGCATCTCTCCATGGCTGTTGGATCAGATTTGATCCAACGGTCCAAGTAACCCATATTAAGGTTTTAACCCTAATTTTATTCCGGCTCAACCACTGCCTCCAGTGACTCTTCATCTCACCGAGTCGTGTGAGCCGTCGCCGTTAGCTCTTGAGCCGCCTTCGATCAGATCCCATCCATCAACAGTGACCAAAAAATAATCCATTAGTCAACACAAATCAAAGCAGAGAAATAAAATAAAAAATCAAAAAGAAATCCTCAATATCCCGAGGAAATCTTAACCTGTCAATAACATCTCCTCGGGCAACAACAAGAAAATAATATCAAGCATGCAAGGACATCCATCACCAATCAGAGGAGAAACATAAAAAGAGAGGGAAGAGAAGAACCAAGGACCATTCGGGTTTGAGAGAAGAAAAAAACGAGAAAAAGTAAAACAAAGAAAAATAGAGAGAATCAAAAAGACAAAAATAATAAAAAAAAGAAAAAAGAGTATAAGATACCTGCCTCAGTTCGGAGATCGGGAAGCCAAAAGGTCATCGTTTTCTAAGTCTTTCTAAAGGTAAACCCTTTAGATCTAGGGTTCTAGGGTATTTCTTAATGTATGAGGGGGCAATTTTTGGGTTGAAGGTAAAAAGAGGTATATTTTGAGGGTATTTGCTTCGCTCCGACTGCCATTCTCCACAATGGCGTCGTTGTGAATATCGCCGGCGGTGAAGTTGTCTTCCCCAATGAGAGGAATTTGAGAGTCTCCTGTTCTATATATAGAAATGAAGACAAATGAGAGATGAGTGAAAAAATGCCTCAATTTGGGTTTATATACCCAAACCAAAACGTTATCGTTTTGCCCCAACACCATCCGTGTTTCGAGTAATGGGATACTTACCCTATTGGTCCCCAGGGTTTTGTAATCTCAGATTTCAATTATGTACTGAAGTTCTATATTATTTGAGTTCGAGCCTTTATTTTTCATTACTTATGTTTTAATCCTGTTATTACCTGCTATGTTATTCTATCCAGTAAATATTTGACTTTGGTCCCAATGTTTATAAATGTTACATTTTAGTCATTGATTTAATGTTTTGTATATTTTCCTTGCTATTCGAATATGGCCATGACATTTGTAAATATTTTATTTTAGTTACTGTTTAGAATTTGGTTTAATTATTGTGTGTTCCTTTAGGTTTCTTGTGTACATGTATATTATTTATAGGTTATTTACATTTTTGGTTATTGTATTACTTAACATTTGTGATTTAGGCTCTGATTTATTTTGTAATTAATGTTTAGCCCTTTAAGTTTTTGTTTTTACCATTTTAGTCCTTTAAGTTTCTTTTTTTACTATTTTAGCCATTTAAGTTTCTATTTTTGTCATTTTAGTTATCTAAATTCTTGTTTTTACTATTTTGGTCCTTTGAGTTTATGTTTTTGTTATTTTTGTCCTCAGGTTTCTGTTAATTTTATTTTGGTCCTTTAAATTTTTTATTGTTCTATTTTAATCCTTTGTGCATATACATATTTTTATGTTATGTATTCATTTGTATTTATTTCGCATATTTCTATTTGTATTTATTTCTATTGTATTTCTTTCTTTAAATATTGTCCGAATATTTTCAAGAACAAGTATTTGTAGAACAGGCGTGGAAAGTATCAGTTGATTGAAGTGATACAATCCGATACGACATTCGAAAAAATGTGAACTTCAAATAAAATTGATTTTATTTTGCTAATTAATTCTTTTTATTTTAAGTTGAACTATGAGATGCATATTACTAAATAGTGATTTATTTTATGCAAAGATCGATTTTCATTTTTTATATTCGATTCACATTTTTTAAAATCATTTATGAGGGAATATTCTTTTACTAATAAGAAATAGTCGAGTTAGCTTTCCCGATGGAGGATTGCTAATTTCAAGATTTCTTTTCAAGTTAAAGAATTTTCTCTAATTAATTAGTTTGAAGCAAATTAATCAATGTTCAATAAATGAATCATAACTTAACTTTATATTCGATTTGTAATTCCCACCATTTACGACAATGTGTAAGCGCTTTAAGTATCAATTTTGGGCGTTGTGGGGGTGTTAATCCTTCCCCACGCGTAACCGACTCCCGAACTCGTATAAATGAATCTTTGGTAAACGCAGACCGAATTGTCTTATAAAATGAGTTTTCTCAAACTTGTTTTAAAAGACGTTTTTAGGTATTCGACCTACTTAACCCAAAGATCGATGGCAACTTCTTTTTTACTTTATTTCAAATTAATCCAAAATCACCAAAATTTTCAAATTAAAGTCATATTCGTTTTTAAAATAATATTTAATTATTTTTCAAAAAAATGGTTATGACACAACAAGCTCGCAACAGGCCCGATCGGGCCAAATATAAACAGGCCCAACCGGTTCGGTCCAACAAAACCAGGCCCAAACTCCAAGCCCAAAAAAAATATGAAACTAGGGTTTGAAACCCTAGTTTCCGGCCGTCGCCGCTCATGCTAATTGCTTCTCCCGCCATCGCCGCGCCGCCAAAATTCTTGCCGTCTACCCTCGTCATCCGACAGTCGCCGTTTCAACCATCATCATCACCACCTCGCATCAACAGCAACAACACATCAATCAACAACCAAATCTGAAAAAAACCAATATAAAAATAAGAAAATCCCGTTAAAACCGGGATAACATCATAAGAGCCCTACTCCTACCAAAAGAGCCTATTGTTTTCATCATAAATCAACCATAAATCATCCTTTTTAAAAAAAAAAAAGAGGAGGAGAAGATTTTCGGGGAGGGGACTGAACAAAAAAAATATTTGGGGGGGGGGGATTCGGGTTTAGAGGAAGAAAAAAAAGAAGACCTTATTCGGGGGATTCGAAAAAAGAAAAAAAAACCCAAAAGCTTCGAACCCTTTCAAGAGAGAGAACAACCCAAGAAAAAAAAAGAGGAAGCGAAAAGGGAAAAGTTTACCTTCATCGCCGGCTGCGAGGAAGTCGAAAGAACGCCATTTTCGTTTGGACTTCGAGAGGTATAAACCTAGATCTAGGCGTTTTGGTTGGGTTTCAAGGAAAACGGGCGTTGGATTCGAGGTTAGGATGGGGAGCCGCTCCGGACGGCAGTTTCCTCTCCGACGGAGAGAGGTTGAGAGAATTTTCTCTCATTCTCTCTGTGTTTGAAACGCAGAGAAGAAAAAATGAGAGGGGGTGTTTTTTAGCCTTAGAGTCCGTTTGTTTCACTGAAAACAATTTCCGAAAAATGAATTCTGGAAAATAAATTACATTTCTGGAAAATATTTTCCAGAAAATATTTTACATTGTTTGGATGCTGCATTGTAAAATGTTTTACACTGTTTGGTTAGTTTTTCTGAAAATAATTTATTGAATATGTTTTTTGTAAAAATGTATACACTTATATATTTTTCTTGTTATTTACCTTTTTTAAAAAAATTAAGTTATTTTTATAAAATTGTATTTTATAAAATTTTAAAATTAAATGTTTACACCAAATAAATCTAATATTAGAACAAAATTAAGAAAATGATATTATCCAAATAATGAAACAATAACATATAAAGAAAGATGCAATCCAACCTAAAAATTTAACTTGAAAATGTTATTGTATGAACAAAACACAAAACTAAACAATGATTCTTCAAAACTTAAAATATAAGTTTGAGATGCTCCGTTTTGCTTCACAATAACCTGAAATAGAAAATGAATGCATTTTTAGGGAAAGCAAAATCATCAAAAGCACCAAGACAAAACGCTAAACACATTTAAGGGTAGCAATCAAAACATCAATAAAGTCTTCATTCCTAAAACCAGTCACAAAATAATCGACAGTCGACACAACATCGATTTAATATCCCGTTGCAACTGTTCTGAGACCAACATTGTCTAGAAAAACAATAATTCAACAGTAGCTATTACCATTACACCAAAAAAATGCCTAATAAAGAAAGGTACAACAAAATGACAAGGCAGTGCTTTTGAATTCACAGAACAAAAGTGACGAACAATGCTATAATGAAAAATAAGTAGAGCATTTTACAACTGCACAATTCCGAAATGAATCAGAACACGCTGAATAAATATATGAAAATATCCAAGACATACTTTCTAGAACCAGAAACTTCTGTCGACATTTTTTTAGTCTATGCAAATTGCAACAAGGTAGCGGACGCAAGATTGTTTCCGGACACTGATTGAACATGTTCAGAATCAAAATATGATTGTCCTGTAGTGCCTGAAACCCCTGCAACATTGGATGGAAGATGTTGTGCATACTCCAGAGCAGCCATTCTATCATTTTGTAAAAATCTCCCACCTAAGACAAGAGCCCTTTTATCAGTATTTGAAAAGCTAAAGTCAGAAACATGATTCCTACATCTGATCAGTTCAACCTACAGAGTTTCAGATTAGACTTGCGCAAACAGGCTATGAAAGGTCAGTTGATAACAATATAATCATGAACATTTGGGCCATATGCAGGGTTTTAAATAGCGTTCGCGGTCATATTTTCGGTCGCGTCGCGTTTATCGCGATTGCGGACATAACGGATTCCATCGAGTTCATTGCGGGTGTCGCGGTCGTGAATTTTTTTAAATTTTACATAACTTATCTTAAAACATAATAAAAATTATTATAATTATAATGAATCATTTTAATGATTTTTAAAATGTTTTCCAAGTGAAATTGACATATATATAATATAGTTTAACATAGAAAACAAAACAAAAACGTAAGCAATGTAGATTATTTGATTTTTTAGGCTTTTCTAAGTAGGGTGTTTATTTATTTTAAAATATCAGAATATAAGGCCTAAAATAAAATAGTTCAGAATATTAAAATATAGAATTAAATTGACTAAAATATAATAAAGTAAAGCATAGAGATCAAAATAAAACAATAACAGTGAGTAGATTATAAATAAAAAACAGTGACCAAAATAAAAGAAAATAAAAATATCATAGCTAATTTCAAAATAAAAAATATAAATGAGCGATTAAAATAAAACTAATGAAACTAGAGCATAATATTCAAAATATTTAAAAAAAATGAGGAAGGGGTGACTATTTCATAAAAAAACGCATAAATGTTAGGGACCTAAGAAGGATTAATCCTAAAACTTCTTAATAAACACTTTAGCAAAACAATAAGGTAAATTATCATGATCAGACCCTATGATCCAGAATAAAATTCATAATAGTCCAAACTCAATAACAAAAATACAAATATGCGGCTAAAGATGGGGGACTTAAATGAAATTAATCCAAAAATAAATTAATCTAACCTAAAACAATACCCCTATGTACTTCATCTCTTCTATTTCTCTCCCTCTCCATCTCACGAACGGCACTCAGCATGGAGGCTCCAAGCCTCTCGATCGTCGGCCACCGTTATTAACGGTAGATAACGGTAATAGTGTCCCATTATCGGCGCTATTCACCATTACCCGTTAGATTGCGGAAGCAATCGACCGATTTTGGCATGAATCCGTTGCCCACCATTATTTTCCCGGATTTCGGTTTCGGACGGCGGCGCTACCGCGAAATAGCGGACGCTATTGCGTTTTCATCCCGCTATTTTAAACCCTGGCCATATGATCTATGCTTTTCCAAAAACTTGAGTCTAGCACCATAGAATTCTAATTTACATGCATTAAATTGTTGTCCCCAGAACATACAGCCTAATAGTTGGGAAAATATGAATGGGGAGATACCACAAACCAGTATCTCAGCTTTGAACTCCTTGGATCAACCTATTTAGAGGGTCTACTAGGAAGGGACTTATTATTAGCCAAAGTTGGGCTTATCCTGTTTCATTTTTAATCCCATAACCTTAGCTTCTCTTTTCCTCATCTGAGAGTGCCCATACAATCTTCAATTTCTAAAGAATACATATACATTTTTTGCATTGCTAAAGAATAATGTTTACATAAAAAAACTAAACGTAAATAATAATAGGTAAATATGCCATACCATGAGCCTTGTGAAGAAGCTCACAACCTTCTGCTGGCAGATTTGACTCTAAGAAAACAGGATGTACATGCCTTGTATTTTGAACTAGGACCTTCGGATGTCTACGCCTTAATTGCTTTGAATTGGGTACACATACGAGCTCCCAACGTCAATTCATTGAAATAAGACGAGAGAAACTCACTAGAACATAAATGGAAAACTAAAAAAACTTGCCAATAGAAAAAGGCTTGTTGTTTAGGGTCAACACCATCTGTAAGAATCTGAACATAAAACATTATGGGATTTCTTTATCTAAAGCGAGAGGGTACCCAAGGAAATCGAACGAGGAAAAGGTAGCTTCTGACTCAATCGGGAAAGCTTTCTGCTAAGGGATGGAGAGAACTCCAAAGACATCGATGGAGAGAGTATTAGAAGGTTGTGAAATGAAGAGAAATTTAACAACAATCAATTGCAGATTAGGAGAAATTTAACAATAACCAATCATCCTAATCTATATATATTCAATTTCATCAAATATAAAACAAATCACAAAAAAGTCTTAATAAAAAAGGGGTAATTGGAATCTAACGAGGTGCACTGGGTGTTCAAGAATAATCTCTTCAGTTCCATATAAAGATGTAATCAAATGTAAATTAAGTAAAATTTAACAGCAATCAAAACCACATAAGAGAAGATTAACAATAACCTATCATCCTAATCTAAAACTTTCAAATTTATATATCCAATTTCATCAAATCAAAACCAAATCACATAAAATAAGACATTTTAGTGAAAAAAAATTAATTAGAATCGAACCAGGGGCTCTGGGACGTTCAAGAAGGATCTCTTCAATGGACACAATAGTGAGCCGACTCCCAACATCTTCACGCACCGCATTGCCGAACTTCTCCCAATTCCTCCACTCCAAAGACCGCTTACTCAAACGGACCTTGGCCAGCTTTTGGACTCGGGTCGTCGTTGTGATTTTGAACTTATTACCCTCTTCATTGAACTTGTATTCGATCACCTTTTTGATCCCGTTCTCATCGAGGCCGATAACTTCCTTGGGAGGCAACAAGAAGCCGAGATCGTCATCTTCCTCTAGCTCTCCCCATCGGAGCTTGCTGGGCTCGGTTTTGTCGATCGCCATCATTAGTGGATCGAGAGAACTAGATACAAATAAAACCTCTCCTTTGAGCTGTTGCCCTCTTCCGTACCTCAGCTTTCGTTACCTGAGAAGATGACCGTTGGCCTCAATAAATGTCGCCGTTGAGCAGTCGAAGATGGTGTTTGATCACAATTTTGGGTATTACCTTTGAAGGTGGGAAAATGACTTACCCTTTCACGGACTGTAAGTTGTTTTACGGGATAAGGGGTCATTTTCCTGGGTAATTCTGCGGTGCGGCGCCTAAAAAACGATTAATATACGATGTGATCGGTTAAAATTTATATCGGTTATGTTATATTATTTAATCGAAAATATTATAAAGTACAATAACATATTAGGTAGCGCTTATATAATGTAATAGGTAGTGCTTATATTTACCTATTTTATAAGTAAACCGGTATATTTATACCGATAGTATTGCAAATTTACCTATTACATTATATTATATTAAAAGTGTCCATACTTTTTATAAAAAGGATCGATACTTCTTTTAAAGTTATGTAATTTATGTTTCAATTTTTTTTAATAGTGTTTCATGTTTTCCACCTACAATATTAATTTAATAATTTCATTTGCACAAAAAATTATTTGATTATTTGATATTTTATAAAATATTATTTAGAATTTTTAATTTAATAATAATATATATCGTAACGTAAAAAATAAATCATTAGACGCCTATAATTACTAAATTAAAATCTTAAAACTCACTCAAAAGATAACCTTAAATTAATGTTTTCCACAGTGAAAAAAGTATGGACACTTTTATAAAAATGATAGACACTTTACAATATAACCACTACCTATTACATTATATAAACGATACCTATTACATTATATAAGCGCTACCTATTACATCATATTTTTACCTATTATATTTAAAGTGTCCATACTTTTTATAAAAATGATCGATACTTCTTTTAAAGTTATGTAATTTATGTTTCAATTTTTTTTAATAGTGTTTCATGTTTTCCACCTACAATATTAATTTAATAATTTCATTTGCACAAAAAATTATTTGATTTTTTGATATTTTATAAAATATTATTTAGAATTTTTAATTTAATAATAATATATATCGTAACGTAAAAAATAAATCATTAGACGCCTATAATTACTAAATTAATATCTTAAAACTCACTCAAAAGATAACCTTAAATTAATATTTTCCACAGTGAAAAAATTATGGACATTTTTATAAAAAGGATAGATACTTTACAATATAACCACTACCTATTACATTATATAAACGATACCTATTACATTATATAAGCGCTACCTATTACATCATATGTTTACCTATTATATTGAAAGTGTCCATACTTTTTATAAAAAGGATCGATACTTCTTTTAAAGTTATGTAATTTATGTTTCAAATTTTTTTAATAGTGTTTCATGTTTTCCACCTACAATATTAATTTAATAATTTCATTTGCACAAAAAATTATTTGATTATTTGATATTTTATAAAATATTATTTAGAATTTTTAATTTAATAATAATATATATCGTAACGTAAAAAATAAATCATTAGACGCCTATAATTACTAAATTAATATCTTAAAACTCACTTAAAATATAACCTTAAATTAATGTTTTCCACAGTGAAAAAAGTATGGACACTTTTATAAAAAGGATAGACACTTTACAATATAACCACTACCTATTACATTATATAAACGATACCTATTACATTATATAAGCGCTACCTATTACATCATATTTTTACCTATTATATTGAAAGTGTCCATACTTTTTATAAAAATGATCGATACTTCTTTTAAAGTTATGTAATTTATGTTTCAATTTTTTTTAATAGTGTTTCATGTTTTCCACCTACAATATTAATTTAATAATTTCATTTGCACAAAAAATTATTTGATTTTTTGATATTTTATAAAATATTATTTAGAATTTTTAATTTAACAACATTAACCAAAGATAATAATAAATATGTAATATATATGTTTATTGTTTTTAATTTAATAATAATATATACAACATCAAACACATTCCAAGCTATAAATTACAAGCTAAGGACACTTGAAGAAGCAAGAGAACAACTATCCAAGCAATCAAAAACGAGAAAATCCCAACATGATAACAACTGAACATATCATATCAATGTTCAAACTCAAGTTGTAGATTTTGATTTCCTTTTGCTTGGCATCATATGAGATTTGAATTTTGATTTCCTTTTGCTTGGCACCATATGAGCTTTGGATTTTGATGAGCATCGGAAGTATTTCAGACTTATGATTTGGGTGGTACTCAGAAGCATTTCGGACTTATGATTTTAGTTGCTATTTGTTTACCACCCAGATCATACGCCCGAAACGTTTCTGACGCTTTAAAGTTGACCAAAAAATACAATGGTCTGGATTTCCCTCGCGTTTAAACGTTAGAAAAAAACAATGGAAATTAGGAATAATCAATGATAACATGCATATTGGCTTGGGCTAATATTTATAGTGGAGCCGAAATATATATTGAAATTCAAACTCAAATTGAAATTTAAATTCAAACTCCAATTACATATGAAATGAATTTGAAATGCAGTGTTAAATTGAACATGAAAATTGCATAATTGATTCATACTGTTCAAGTAACATGCTTTATGAACCATCAAGCTAAAAGACAATATTGATTGAGTTCAAAGCTGAGTTGTGAGTTGATGGAGTTGTCACACTTGTCACATGGTTGGAATAAAGTAATTTGATTTAATAATTTTATTTGCACAAAAAATTATTTGATTGTTTTGATATTTTATAAAATAATATTTAGAATTTTTAATTTAATAATAATATATATCGTAACGTAAAAAATAAATCATTAGACACCTATAATTACTAAATTAATATCTTACTCAAAAGATAACCTTAAATTAATGTTTTCCAAAGTGAAAAAAGTATGGACACTTTTATAAAAAGGATAGATACTTTACAATATAATCACTACCTATTACATTATATAAACGATACCTATTACATTATATAAGCGCTACCTATTACATCATATGTTTACCTATTATATTGAAAGTGTCCATACTTTTTATAAAAATGATCGATACTTTTTTTTAAAAGTTATGTAATTTATGTTTCAATTTTTTTAACAGTGTTTCATGTTTTCCACCTACAATATTAATTTAATAATTTCATTTACACAAAAAATTATTTGATTGTTTTGATATTTTATAAAATAATATTTATAATTTAAATTTAACAACATTAACCAAAGATAATAATAAATATGTAATATATATGTTTATTGTTTTTAATTTAATAATAATATATACCGTAACGTAAAAAATAAATCATTAGACTCCTATAATTACTAAATTAATATCTTAAAACTCACTCAAAAGATGTATATACCTAAATATGTAGTTAACAAACATACCTAAATATGTAGTTATTGTACATACCTAAATTTAATGATAATATACTTGTAGTTATTGTACATACCTAAATATGTACTGCGAATTTAATGTTGTACCCACCCTTTAACTACCACTACCAATGCCACATCATAGTGAAAGCAGCACGACTGAAACATGTTCAAAATGAACCTTTGCTTACATCTCCATCAACTCCTGGAGCACTGAACTTGCACAACAAAATTTTTGCCATGGATAATACTGATGTAGACAATGTTAAGCCAACCGAGGAATGCCATGAAGTACATAATGTTGATGAATCTGATAGATTGGTTGGTCAGCTCTTCTGTTCACGTGATCAAGCTTGGCACTTTTACAAGGGATTCACACGGGAACATGGGTTTAGTGCACGTAAGGGAACAACACGGCTTGACGTGGAAGGGAATGTGAAGACACAAGAATTTTGTTGTTCCAAAGAAGGGTTTCGAGTATCAAAAGTCAATATTGTTGATCGTCAACGTGCTCATACGCCAGTCACAAGAACATGATGTAAGGCTAGAGTCGTAGTTACAGCAACAAATACAAACAATCAGTGGGTTATAAGTAAGTCTGATCAGAAACATAATCATGCATTGTGCACATCTGCTATGACACCATTTATGCGTTCTAATAGAGCTGTAAGTAAGGCTGATATCGATGAGGCAACAACATTGAAAGAGGTCGGTGTTGGCACGTCACAAGTAATGAACTATTTAACGCAGCAGGCAGGGGACTATCATAATGTTGGATTTACGCATAAAGACCTCTACAATGCACTTCAAAGAGGTAAAGCAAAGGAAATCGTCGATGGGGATGTGAATGCGCTTATTGCCTACTTTGATTATAAGAAACATGATGATCCCGGGTTTTTTATGACATACTCGGTAGACGAATCGGGGGCATTGTATAATCTTATTTGGTCGGATTCTACATCGAGATCGGATTACACATGCTTCGGTGATGTAATTGCGTTCGACACAACGTACAAAGATAATTTGTATGGTCGACCAATTATGCCTATTGTTGGTGTCAATCATCACCATAACACAATTGTGTTTGCCACTGCCATAATCGCTGACGAGACGTCTCAATCTTTCGAGTGGGTGCTACAGAATTTTTTAGAAGCCATGATGAATAAATCACCTATTTCCGTTGTAACCGATGGGGATAGGGCAATGCAGAGGGCTATCAAATCTGTTATCCCTTATGCTAAGCACAGATTATGTTCTTGGCATCTTTCTCGCAATGCACAAGCTAACATTGGTGACCCAAAGTTTACAGCAGCATTCTCAAAATGCATGGCTTCCTGGTGGACAACCAAGGAATTTGATATTCAATGGCGTTCGATTGTTTCAGAATTCAACGTCCAAAAGCATCCATGGGTGATTGAGAAGGGAAATACACGACACTTATGGGCACAAGCATATCTAACCGGTCATTTCTTTGCCAATATTCGCTCAACACAAAGGTGCGAGTCTATGAATGCTTCACTAGCTATTGCACTGAAACACAAGAAGACATATTTAGATGTTGTTCGTGCAATTGAAGATGGAATTAGTAGAATGCGTATGAACGAGTTGAAAGCGGATTACTTAAGTTCCCATACGAAGCCCTTCCAGATCACAAAACTGGTCGACCTTGAAAGCCATGCCGCTGCGATTTTTACCCGCGAATCTTTTCGTGTGTTCCAAGATGAACTTATACGGGAGACATTGTACCGGATTGAGGCAGAGATTAAGTCCTTATCAGATGAATGTCAACATTATATTTTGTCAAAGTACGCAGAAAAAAATAGGAAATTTGAAATTAGTTTTGATTCTCGTACGAAAACTCTAATTTGCTCCTGCAAAAAATTCGAGACCGTTGGACTTCCGTGTCGCCATCAACTTCACATTTTGAAGGAATTGGACTACACATATTTGCCCGGGACTTTGATTCAAAGTAGGTGGACTAATGATGCGAAGGCTTCTGCACCCAGCTATGTTGATTTGAATGTGTCTCCAGAAGTGATGCAAATGGCAAGGTTCGCTGCTCTACGTTCAACGTCAAGTAGGTTATGCTACATTGCATCAAAGACAGACGAGTCTTTCAAAACCGCAAGAGATGAGATGAAAAAACTAATAGAAGAATTAGAAAACTCGTTTGGTTTGAATCATTCAGTCAACCAGAGCATTGTAGTAAACAATGTTCGTGACCCTCAACGAAAACAACGCAAGCGAAAAGAAGTGCCGAAGAACAAGGTCGAGAAGAAAATTAGGCGATGTGGGTACTGCAACGGTGAGGGGCATAACAAACTAACATGTCCTCAAGTCAAGCTAAGTTTGAGTACAAGCACACAGCCTACATCAACTGATTTTTTCGAAGACGGAATGGAATGACAACGATCTCCATATAATATATCGTAAGTATCAACATGACTCCTATTGTATGTACATATAAATATTTTGAATGAAGGAAGAAAAACCGCGTTACTTAAAATTACCGATACTTTTTTAAATGGTATCGACACATTTTTCTTCCAATCTGGACATAAAGTACCGACACAATATTATAAAGTGTCGATATAGGTTGTAGACCTATTCGCTCATAAAACCGGTATATTTATACCGGTTATATTACAAAATTATCTATTACATTATAAATCTGGGTTCCGATGTGTAAATGTTGATACTTTTTTAAATCGTATCGACACATTTTTCTTCCAATATGGACATAAAGTACCGACACAATATTAAAAAGTGTCGATATAGGTTGTAGACCTATTCGCGCATAAAACCGGTATATTTATACCGGTTATATTACAAAATTATCTATTACATTATAAATCTGGGTTCAGATGTGTAAATGTCGATACTTTTTTAAATCGTATCGACACATTTTTCTTCCAATATGGACATAAAGTACCGACACAATATTAAAAAGTGTCGATATAGGTTGTAGACCTATTCGCGCATAAAATCGGTATATTTATACCGGTTATATTACAAAATTATCTATTACATTATAATTATGGGTTCCGATGTGTAAATGTCGACACTTTTTTAAATCGTATCGACACATTTTTCTTCCAATATGGACATAAACTACCGACACAATATTAAAAAGTGTTGATATAGGTTGTAGACCTATTCGCGCATAAAACCGGTATATTTATACCGGTTATATTACAAAATTATCTATTACATTATAATTATGGGTTCCGATGTGTAAATGTCGACACTTTTTAACAATGTATCGACACATTTTTCTTCCAATCTGGACATAAAGTACCGACACAAGATTAAAAAGTGTCGATATAGGTTGTAGACCTATTCGCGCATAAAACTGGTATATTTATACCGATAGCATTGCAAATTTACCTATTTTATTATAATATGTTGAAAGTGTCCATACTTTTTATAAAAAGGATCGATACTTTTTTTAAAGATATGTAATTTATGTTTCAATTTTTTTTAAGTATGTTTCATGTTTTCCACCTACAATATTAATTTAATAATTTCATTTGCACAAAAAATTAGTTGATTGTTTTGATATTTTATAAAATAATATTAAGAATTTTTAATTTAATAATAATATATACCGTAACGTAAAAAATAAATCATTAGACGCCTATAATTACTAAATTAATATCTTAAAACTCACTCAAAAGATAACCTTAAATTAATGTTTTCCACAGTGGAAAAAGTATAGACACTTTTATAAAAAGGATAGATACTTTACAATATATTAAAAAAGTATAGACACTCAAATGTATATGTACACATAGAAGCAAATATGGAATAATTAATGAAAATATACACACAATATAATCACACCAAAATATAAATACACAAGAATGTTCAAATAATGTACCGACAAACAAAATTAATCCGATGAAAAAGGGTTGTTTCTAACGAAGTCCGGAACATTAGAGGCCTTCAACAAATTTTCCAAATACTCTCGTATGTTTCCGCCTTTTTCTGAGGACATACATAAATAATTTCAATTATCAAACTAATGAGGTGCAATTTTACTAACAATAAATTAAATTCGCATAAGCATGAATAAATTTGTGTCATACCTAGAGCTTTGTCGTTCGAATGGGAAGCAGCGTCAAAGGTATGTGGACATATGTAATTGTATTTCTATATAAACACATAAGTTGTTAAAATAATCAATGTCTGAACACCTGTTCAACTGGAAAAACATATTGCATAAATGCAACTTACCGGATTATAAATCATTTTTTCTGCTGAATCATCGACCAAAAGTGTATTTAGCTCGTTAAAATCTGGACACGCGTTCCAAACATCATTAAGATCTTTACAGTAGGTAACAGAATCGTATGTTTTGCATTTTTTTTGATCCTGTTCACAAACAGTCGAACATAAATATGTAGGAATCATAGACAACGAAAAGTCAGCAAACTGTAATGACATTCATCTTACCCACACGAATAGAAAATGCTCGGAAAATACAGGTAGTTTCTCAAGTACACGGTCGACGTTATGCCTGAGATTGTAATCAAGTTTGAATGTTAACATTCAAATGTATATTAACGATTTTGACTACAGTAATTCAATTGCCTCAAACATGTTCTAACCTCATCTTTGAAGACCAAAGGGCAACAAAAAAATTGTCGACACAAAATTGCATAAATTCAAATAATCCTCTTCTGAGGACAACATCTACAACATGAAGAAAATGAGATTAAAGTTCTACGCTTATATGTTAAAATAATGGATACAAAAGAATAGAAGTAAAACCTGTCGGCAGTCTTGGGATGTAGGCAAGGACACCATTGAGATCAAAAATTAAAAGTTTTCTTGAAGGCGGCGTTGCAGACACGATATACTTGTTTGGATCATCATCTTCATCATCATCATCATCATCGTCATCATCTTTATCGCCAGCTTCATCGTCATCATCATGGTCATCTTCATCGTCAGCTTCATCTTCTGCGACCGCTTGGTTGTCCACATCTGTTAAAAGAAAATAAAATAAAGTTCAGAACGTGTAAATGTTAAGAAACATAGATAATGAATTACCTAACTCGTTTGATGTCATTGACGTAATTCGTTACGCAACATGGAGACTTCACGTTGCAATGATGAAATATCGGATCGCATTCCACTCACAAGGGAATCAATATGCTCCCGAAAATTGACCATGTATTCCATCACGGTCTTAATTGTGACATCCTCTGCAACTGGAGCTTCTTCCATCATTGCGTCTCCACTTGGTTGCTCTTCTTCATGGCCAATGGGGTCCATTTCCTCCCTCTCTTGATCTAATCCGACCTCCTTGACACGCTTCCAACCGAGTTTTACAACAAAATCATATCCCGCTTTTTTAATAAATACCATGTCAATCTTGCAGGTTAATCGAACAGGGGCGTCATGCGAAAAATCAACTTCCTTCTTCTTCAACAGATGGGTGATGACACATCCATATGGTAGTGTAGTTGAAATTGTTGCTCCCTTTGTGACCATATATACAATTGTATTAAATATGAGTTTTGCAATGTTTGGAGCCGTTTTGGATTTATACTTTGCTATCCACCAATAATCGCTGTCTCGAAGCATTGAATGTTTTCCCCCACTAGGCCGGATATACCATGTGAGCATTTTGTGAAACACTCTCGACTCTACATCGAGGTGAATTGGGCTATTTCTAGTAACCCGTTTAATTGTAGACCAATCTACACCATTTTCATCTGAATCCCCTGTATTCGCTACACCTAAACCCTCCGCAATAGTTTCTGGAGATATATATATCCTTCCCCATGACATGTGTATTAATTCCTATTATATTAGTCTTATTAGGCTCGTGCTGTAAGGAAGCATTGTTGTAGAAGACTCTAACTAGGTTGGGATAATATCTTGGTTCTACACCAAGGAATTCAAGCCAACCCCAAGATGTAAATGTGGATTTAAAACTAAATGCATATTTATCATCAAACAAGAAACCCAGGTCAATGACACGTTTGGGACGAATCTTCCTTACTTTAAAACTCGTCTGCCATCTTTGTTTCTCTATGTCGGATCTAAAGTTCAGAGTTTCGAAGGACCTGATTTCCTCAGAAGAATCGTTTGTTACAGAAGGAAGTGGTTGAGAAGAACTGGGTTGAGAAGAGCTTTGAGAAAGACCTCGCTTCTGACGCTGACGTTTTGGAGCCATTTTGGTTGGATGCTACCCCTATTACAATGGAACACAAACACATTCAGGATAAAAACTCTAATATAGAAATCAATCAAACCCATAAAATATCGATAAATTTACCTGAATATCTGATCGTCACTTATGATAACGGTAGAAGAAAGAGGAAGATCTGCCTGCTTGCCTTTATGTTTAGGGTTTCTCGATTAAGAGTACTATATATCGTAAACGGTGGAAAACACTTGATATTTAAATTAGTATCGACACAAACTATATTAGTGTCGACACATTATTTATACATATTCTCTCATAAAACCGGTATAATTGTACTGGTTAGATTGAAAAATTACATATTACATTATACTTTTGGGTTCGATGATTTTGGGATCGACACTTTTTATATATGGATCGACACTTTATGGGTGCACCCTGTTTTCCATTCATTCTGGGAAAAAAATATCGACACAAACTATATTAGTGTCAACACATTATTTATACATATTCTCTCATAAAACCGGTATAATTGTACCGGTTAGATTGAAAAATTACATATTACATTATACTTTTGGGTTCGATGATTTTGGGATCGACACTTTTTATATATGGATCGACACTTTATGGGTGCACCCTGTTTTCCATTCATTATGGGAAAAAAATATCGACACAAACTATATTAGTGTCGACACATTATTTAGACATATTCTCTCATAAAACCGGTATAATTGTACCGGTTAGATTGAAAATTTACATATTACATTATACTTTTGGGTTCGATGATTTTGGGATCGACACTTTTTATATATGGATCGACACTTTATGGGTGCACCCTGTTTTCCATTCATTCTGGAAAAAAATATCGACACAAACTATATTAGTGTCGACACATTATTTATACATATTCTCTCATAAAACCGGTATAATTGTACCGGTTAGATTGAAAAATTACATATTACATTATACTTTTGGGTTCGATGATTTTGGGATCGACACTTTTTATATATGGATCGACACTTTATGGGTGCACATTGTTTTCCATTCATTCTGGAAAAAAATATCGACACAAACTATATTAGTGTCGACACATTATTTAGACATATTCTCTCATAAAACCGGTAGACTTGTACCGGTTAGATTGAAAAATTACATATTACATTATACTTTTGGTTTTCGATGTTTTTGGGATTGACACTTTTTTATATATGGATCGACACTTTATGGGTGCACCCTGTTGGCCATATTGTAAATTTGCCTTTTACTTCCAAGTATCAACATGACCCTTAATGTGTATAAGAAACATGTACAACAACATACTGCTAACTTTTCTCATCTCATTCATAATTATATTCACATACAAAAATATAAATCGTATACAAAATTATAAATCTTATACAAAATTAACCCTACATTTACATCATTGCATCCTTTTGTTATTCTTATGTAATATTGCAGCTTTTGTTATCTCCTGTCTTCGTTCATTTTGATTGTGGCTTACGAGATCGTTTAATATTCGCGATCGATCCCAGTCTCCAACAACCTATATTCAAATTGTCAGAACGTTAAGTATTGTCAACTACAGCATTCAATCTACGACTTTTAACAATTTTACCACAAACGATTTTTTCTATCCACTTACAAAATCACCAGTTGCCCCTGTAGAACCGATCGATTCCATCCACATCATCACATACATGCCGCAATCATATCTGTTACAAAATTTGAAAACCACACATGTCAATTATGATGAATACTGCATAAATTAAGCTTTCTATTTGTGATAACATCTCATACCCATTCAATTGCTTATTCTTCTTATGCTCCATAAATTTGAAATTTTTCAACGGATACTTTCCTAGAGATCCACAGGACTCAACCCAAATGCGTTTCTTATTATAAGAATCTAATATTTTAATCTGCATTAAAATAGAAGAAGTTATGCACCAAAAAAATTATGCATTATAATTTACATAATGTCCTTTCATACATACATACATACCAATCTCTTAGCATCCTTCACTCTCTGTTTAGCTGCTTCAGTTGTAAACATACTATCATATATTGTTACAACATGATCTACCATATCCAACACCAACAGATACCAATGTGAATTATGGTAGTTTATTGTGATCATGATCTGCAACAAATTTCACACCCAATTTGACAAAATTCAACATTCTATATCCGAAAACATCATTTGCAATTGGTATGGTGTCTTACCTTCTCACAGTCGGTGAATTTCACATAGTTATCCAATATGACACCCCAGAAGGTAGAAATACTCTCAAAACTTTCTTTGTTGTTGGCATCCAATGCCTGTTGCTGTAATTACGCAACAAACATTATTAATTTACCGTCTATAACACTACTTTTCAATATTTATTAATTTAACTCACCACTAAGAGGTATGGAAGGTAGCCAATCCTCCAGAGTGACTTTTGAGAATCGTAGCATATGGTCCAGGCGAGCAAATCGATAACCTAACAAAATTAATTACACAATCAGAACATATTCAATAAGTTTTAACATTTTCTACTTTCTACTTACCACACCGCCAACCCATTCCGTAGGCTTCAACGTTGCAACGTCGTATACAGTAGCGAATTGATTTCCCATTGAGATTACAGAATATCTGTATGAATCATTAGGATTAATATGTTGTCATGAAATATTTAAATATCACTCACAAAACAATATATTTCACTTACCCCAATTCTAACTCGCTATTCCATAAATAATCACAAATTGCAGCTTCGATGTCATCAATTCCGCTTGGAATATCCGCTTTTTCAACCTACAATTTTGCATGCAAATTTTTGTCACAACAACATAATAAAAATCAAATTAAGTATTCTTTTATTAAACTTACCTTCTGCTTCTTCTTCTGGGGTGCAGGACATTCCGAATCCAAAACTGCTGCTATAACACTCTCCGGTGTATAAATGACATCGACTTCCTTCCTCCTCATTTCTTCCATCTCTTCTTCTTCCTCCTCCCTCTTTTCTTCTTCATATTTTTTCATTTCATCGTACTTTTTTTCTACATAGCTCTTCATCTCTTTTATTTCACCCTTCAATTGAGCTCCTTCATCCGAGTATTTATCAACCACCCCCTTCACCCCCGTAAGTTCACTCCTCAAATCCACAACCTCCTTCACCACTCCCTCAAATTTTTCTCCCGTCACCATCTTAATATCACCACTTAACACCCCAACTTCTTTCACCACTTCACCCCTCAACACCTCTACTTCTTTCACCACTCCATCTATTTTTCCTTCCACTACCCCCTTATGCCTCTCGAGTGTATCTTCGACTCTCTCGAGTTTCTCTACGACTCGATCAAGTTTCTCTTCGACTCTTGATTGTCTTTGCATGATTTCAAATTGGATTTTTTTGATATCAGCCAATTCAGACATCAAAATGTCGAAGTTACTCTGTTTTCCCTCACCGTCGTCCCACTTACCGTCATCCCCCAATACAACCATCCCTCCTTTCTTCTCCTCTGCCTCCACTGCCTCCTCTACATCCTTGCCAATAACCTTCAAAATTAAATTACAATATTAAGACATTGATTATATTCTTAATATTATTTAATTACATTTATTACCATTTCTTGCTTCTTCCCTCTATCCAACTTCAACTTCACCATCACTCTAACCACCTCTTCCTTCCCCCATGCACGGATGCGTGCCACTCCGGTTCTTTCATAAGCCGGCACTACCTCACAGCCCGACCAAAAATCGAACATAAAAAAGTGATTATTGATTCAATCAATCTCGAATGGATATATTCAACTCATTTACCTCTAAGATTGCTATGCACCCTTTGAGGTATCTCTGGCTGCCCTTTTTAAAGGTGATTATTGATTCAATCAATCTCGAATGGATATATTCAGCCCAATTGAATTCACCCTTCAAGCCTTCATCGCAAATGAGCTTCATATATTCCTTGTTCGTTGACGTATCACCCGTTGGACAAAGAAATATCCCGACAAGGTACAATAGAACTCGGGCCTTCAGCTCATCCCCCCAGTAAGATCCACTTTTGATATCCTCTTCAACTTCAGCATATGTCACCTTATGATTCAAACCATATTTGGAGGCAAGTGCTTTCCAGTTCTTACTCCTACAGACTTCTATAACACTTTTGCCTTTGTTTTGTACCCCCAATACGGCTGCAGCAGTCGATACCCCCAGAGGGAATGAATAATCACCATACTTAGCCATACATTGACTGACGTCAAATTGTGCCATCAAGGATCGACACAATTCCCTCCGAATAGGTCGATCCCTTACTCCGATCAATGATCCAAAACCTATTTCTCCCAGCACATTCAACTGACCCTTCTCCTTAAGGTGTTTAAATAATAAATTCACCCTTTTAATGCTGCATCTTGTCGACACTTCCTACATTTTTTAACAATATATAATGTTATAGTTCTTATATATTTTGTATCAACGTATTTACAAGTTTAAGGAATACCTTATTTTCATGTGCTTTCCTCCGTTCTTTGTATTCTTTACTATCATTCCTTGACTGTGTGATGTAAGGTTCCTTTTCAGCATCACTCATTGAATTCCATTTGGACCTCACATCTTTTTTCACCTAATATTAAACATAAACGTTTCTTAATCAATACATTAACACTAAATACTAATACTACTCAATGTCAATTTCATTTTACATACCGAACCGCTCTGTGTGCCATCTCCCTTCATCCTTTTGCATTCGGCCATACTGTTAACATTTAAAATTTGTAATCAATTTAAAGTTTATCGATACTTTAATCCAATTACCATTTCAACAATAATAACAAAAAGACATTGATACTTACTAGAAGTACATATATCCACCCTTTGGTTGCTTTCGAGTCTCGGCCTCAATTTCAAAGTCATCTGCTCCACCAACAATTTTCCAACCCATTGACTCCATTTTTCCTTCATATATCAGTTTACGCAAATCAAATTATTTTGTTACATACACTTTATTCAATATACAAATATAGATAACTACTCTTGTGGTAAAACGGTTTTCTTCAAAAGAATTTGAATGGCCACACCAAAATGTGTCGGCACATTTATACAACCTATAATATCATTTTCTACCTATAATATTTAATAAAAGTATCGACATTTATATTTTTCCTTGAATATCTATTTCTACCTGCAATCGGTCCCAAATGCTTCCTTACTCCAAAACCCCAAACAACACATAAAAAACCCTATCGCGATTACTGTAATAATAAAAATTAGGGTTTCGACAACATACTTTTCGATTCGACTGTAGCAACAAACAAACAAACTTCGCTTTAGAAACGCCTTCTGAAATGCAGCAACATTTACTCTTCGATTTCAAAAACTCGTCCGTTCTATCTTTTTTCAGAGGATATTTAGCTATGGCCTTTATATTTTCATCGGATATGTTATTTATATTTAATCGATACAAATACAAAAGTGTCGATACTTTTATGTCAGGTGTCGATACTTTCGAAAGGATAATTACCTATTTCTTTGAAAGTGTCGATAATTTATTACACGTACTTACGAAAGTATCGACACTTTCAATATATCCGGTATCATTTTACCGGTTTTATCATTTTGATACCGGTTTTATCATATTTTTACCTGTTATATCGTTGTGGATCGATATATTTTTTTAAAGTATCGACACATTATAGGCGCTATAACTGCTTCTCTTTTAAATTCACAAAGTGTCGATCCTTATATAAAGTATCGACACTTTTAATATATCCGGTAACATTTTACCGGTTTTATCATTTTGTTACCGGTTTTATCATATTTTTACCTGGTATATAGTTTTGGATCGATACATTTTTTAAAAGTATCGACACTTTATAGGATTTAAAACTGCTTCTCTTTTAAATTCACGAAGTGTCGATCCTTATATTAAAGTACCGACACTTTAAATGTATCCGGCATCGCTTGACCGGTTTTATCATTTCTATACCGGTTTTGTCATAGTTTTACCTGTTATATCGTTTTGGATCGACACATTTTTAATTTGGATCGACACGAACCGGTAGCACAATTTTTTAATATTTCTTCATAACTTAGACCTACTTTTATAAGTATTGACACTTTTATAAAAATGATATATACTTTTTTGAAAGTTATGTAATTTATGTTTCAATTTTTTTAATAGTGTTTCATGTTTTCCACCTACAATATTAATTTAATAATTTCATTTACACAAAAAATTATTTGATTGTTTTGATATTTTATAAAATATTATTTAGATTTTAAATTTAACAATATTAACTAAAGATAATAATAAATATATTTTCACAGTGAAATAAGTATGGACACTTTTATAAAAAGGATAGATAATTTACAATATAACAGGTAAAAATATGACAAAACCAGATTCATTATGACAAAACCGGTAAAATTTACTTGATATGTTAAAAGTATGGACACTTTTATAAAAGGGATAGATACTTACCGATAACCAAAGTTTACCGGTTACCAAATTTTTTAATAGTTTTTCATATTTTCTACCTAAAACATTATTAGTTGTCAACATAATAGGTACCGCTAAACCGAATTTATTAAATACATTTTAATGTATCCGGTAATGCTGTATATTAGCCGTATATTAACCCGCCTTTCCTGAGACATTCCCCATTTTCCTTTGACTGGGAAAATATTTTCTTTTAACCAACCATTTTACATGAACCAAACAAGGGAAAATGGGGGAAAACAACGACTCTTAGACTAAGGCTTATAAACGCCTTATGAAACAACGTAGTTTCGAGGAGGGACTAGAGAGAATTTTTAGCAAATGGGCTAATTACGTGTTGGGTCGCTAGGGCTTTGTAATTTCATCTCTTTGGTTATTAAATGAAGCTTTCTATTATTTTATTTTGAACACCATCTTTTACCTGCATTTTATGTTGGCCCTGACACTCTTTTTATTCATGTTTTGTGATGTTTCGAATTTGACACTTAGTATTAGTAACTACTATTTTAGTCCACGTTGATTTGCTATTATTTCTTTGCATTTTTTGCTGCTGATTTTGTGTAGTAATTGATTTGGTCACTGTTTTGGTATGAATGATTTTAGGTAGAATTACTGATTATCTTTCCTAATTTCTGGTACCTTTTATTTTAGTCTTAAATATTACTTATGGTTTATTTATGCTTCTAATACCTTTATTTTTTAATATTTTTATTTTTGTCCTAACTTTTGTTGTTATTGCGGTTTAGTTTCTCATGTTACTATTATTATTATTTAGTCCTTTCCATGATCAAGTACACTTAATTTCCTTTGTTTATATTCCAGTCCTTAATGATTTTTGTTTTCTTTTATTTTAGTCACTTGATGTATTATATTTTATTATTTATTTATGAATTTTGTTCATGTTTCGTTTTAGTTCCTTCCTGCTTGTTATCTTATTTTTAGGATTATTTTAATTTGAGTGCCTTATTTTAATGAATTCCATCTTGGTCTTGAATGATTAAAGTTTAGTTTATTTACGGTTGTAGTGCTTATATTGTGAAATATTTGCAATGGTTGCCTTTATTTATTATTGATTGTGTAGTTTAATCCCTAAATCACCATCCTTATTATTTTGACTCATCATTTACATATATTTGGTAATTACTCGCTAGTTGTAATATTTTCAAATATTATTTAACTCGGAGAATCTATAGAAACGCGACTTAACTAACAAGGAATGTGTTTACAAAATTTGTTCGAACAAAATAATATATTATTTTCCAATGAATTTTTGTTTTAATATATTTAATATATGTATTTTATCAAAAAATTTGGGCAATATTCTTTTGTATGGGGAATCTATGGAAATGCCCCCTCAACTGACAAGGAATATATTTTCGAGAATTGTTCGTACAAAATAATACCCCTTATATTTTTCTAAAAAGGATCATAATTTAAATGTTATTCGAATTTGCCAATTTTAACATTTAGATGACGTATAATCGCTTAGGTATCGATTTCTGGCGTTGTGGGGGTGTTAATCATTTCCCACGCGTAATCGACTCCTGAACCTTTTCAAAACGAATTTTTGGTTAAACGCAAATCAATTTTTATCTTTTAAAATTATTTTTTCTTAAAATTATTTTAAAAGGTATTTTTAGGTATTTGACCTACCTAACCCAGAGGTTGATGGCGACTCCGAAAATATTTATTTGTTTTATTTTAAAACCCAATATTTTCCAATATTAAGTTGGATCAATCCCCACAATGAGCCCTAAAAAGCTTAAAGACCATTTCGACAGCTTGGCGACTCCGCTGGGGACAATAGAGAGTCAAGCCGTAATCAATTATACGTCATCCTTTTAGTTGAAAATTGTAAATTTGAATGATATTTAAATTTTGATCATCATGTTTTGTGTGCATAGCATCGTACATCTTTTATTTATTGGTTGTACTAATGTGTGATTTACATAATTCAAATTTTTTTAACTTTGTTTTAGTCTGTTTGTTTTTGGATTGAGGCGAAGGATTGTGAGTTCCCCCCACTCGCACTATAACTGTTTGAGTATTTAAATCCTTCTAACCATGCTCTGTCCTGTTAGGTAGGGTAAACGCTATGCTTACGTGAGAAAAAGTATATTTTCTCCGCATGGGCTTTAGCAAGTAATCTCTAGGGTTCATATGCCTTGTGTTTACGAGTGAAACATTGAGTTTCCTCGCGTGGACATGGGGAAATGCATCATCTCGAATTGAATTCGGTCCACTTAAGCCTATAATGGGTGAAGATCGAGGGTCTGGCAGGCCCAAGGGGGCACCAGCAAAGGACAATTCGAGGACCCTATTAGTAATACTGAAACTCTGCCCGTTTTATACTAAATTTTTGTTTGTTGTTTTTCAAAAGTCACAAAGGGGAAACTCATAAAATTTTCCTCGAATCTATTTATTTTTTGTTGCAAAAAAAACATGAGAATTAGAAGAGTATGCGGTTAGGCTCGCTTTTTTTTTCAAACAAGCATGCAAATTAGATATCATACGGTTATGATAATTTTTTGTAAAATAACAAAACATGTTTGGATAGAACTGTTATAAAAGCATGTCAGGATGGATACCCTGTTGGGTAAGATCTTTTCCTTTCGTAAATATTTCTTCTTCCTTTTGGTTAAGTGATACTAATAATTTCTTTTGTTTTATCTTATTTTTATTTGCCTTATGTTTTCATTTTCACATCATAACCAAACAATGTGTTAATTTGCAAGTGATGAACCAAATTAGAAGGTTTTTATATCGACATAAGAGTTCCAAAACTAGATATTCAACTCTATAAGGGCGATAACTGACAAACAAAGTTGATCGAAGAGAGAAGAGCTCAAAAGTAATCAGAGATCCATGTTAAATGAACAAAGATCGAGATGGTACCAGATAGTCAGATGCAAGTAGAGTCAAGAATCAGAAGATCCTTCATGATATATCAAGGCCACTATCTTATTGGAGAATCCCATGAAAATAGAGGCCTAAAGATCCAACAATTACAATAGGTCATTCAAAATGAAGATAGGCAGATCAACACTTGGAAAAGTTTAACAACGACTGCAAAGACAACATCAAATCCTGAGAAAGGCTTAAATCGAGTAAATGAAGAAAATGAAGCTCATCTATCTAGTGTAAGAAACACTTATGGTTTGATGAAGGTTTTTCTAGGGTGATTGCTTTTGGAATTAACACCTTGTGCATTTGCATTTGCATTAGCTTATTAATTTATTTTGTTGTCTTTATAATAATTCTTGCCATTTTGTTATTTTATTTATACTAACTTATTTTTATGTTGCTTTTCTTTCTGCTTGCATCGCATGTTCATGACATAATCAAGGTGTTGTTTTGTGAGTGGTCATTCGTATCAACTAGTTATTTGGAGACACCAAGGAAATGGTGACAACTGTAAAAGTTCATAAAGATGAAGAAAAACCATGCAATCAGAACTCGTCAGTGTTTGAGAGTATACTTCCAACGTCAAGGGGAATAAACCTGAAGATTCCAGTTCAATCCAAACTTAGATGTGGCACTAATTTTGATCATATTCCTATATCATATAAGCAGTTGTATGATAAGCTTTTAGAAGCTAGGGAGGTGTCCCCGCATTATGTGAAACCTTGGTAACCTCTGTATCCAAATTGGTATGACGACAATGTTCGTTGTGAATATCATGTCGGAGCTCAAAGACATTTCATTGAGAATTGTACCACCTTCAACCATCGATTCTTGCACCTTTTGGATCATGGAATATTAGAGTTCGATATGAAAGGTCAACTTAGATTAGCAGTTGATTGTTCTGTTAAGGTGAAGCCAAAAGTGTTCAAATGTAAGGGTATCAATGGGGGCATACAAGAAGAAGAATGTTTGCTAAAGTATGAGGCTCATGCGCGTCATGTGAAGATTAAAAATGATAAACTGAATAGAAAGATGGAAACCATGCGTGATGGTTTTCAAAGGATAAATCAAGCATTTAAAAGTGTTGGTATAGGAAGTACCCCAGAAGAATGGACAAAAGGGGTCACTAAACTGAAAAATAATGTTGAACAATGGAGAAAGAATTGCAAGGTGCATGAAAGTCGAGCTAATAAGTTCTCTTATGATTTACGGATTGCAGAAGAAAGACACAATATAGCCATAGTCGATTTGGGAAGATGTCAAGCCGAAAATCAGATGTGGAATATGTCTATAGCCAACATGGAAGCTTCATATCAGCGCAAAAAGCGTGAGGCTAGAGCTGAGCTAAAAGCCACCAGAGCCAGGAATAAGACATTGATGAAGATTGTAGATGATTATGGAGATATTGCACGAGAACTTCGTAGCCAAAAAGATTTTCTTACCAAGAAGAATGAACAACATTGTCTACGGCTCCAAGAGTTGGCTCAGAAGATGAAAGAAAAAAACGACATCATACAAGAAATTGTTGCCCAAGCAAGCAATGTGGCTCACAAATTGGTTGATTTAGCTGGCCTTGCAAAAGAATTGAAGCAGATTGACAATTCAACATCTGAGCATGAATGGAAGTTAACTTGGCTTTTAAGAGAGATAAAGAAGTTAGGAGTGAAAACTATCCCTTATATGTAAAGTTTATTTGATGTACTAAAACCTTTGTGTTTAATGAAAGTTATTTTGAGATGGTCACTCTAGAATAACACCTTTTGCATTCACACATTTGCATCACATTTGTTTATTTAAGCATTTTACATGCATTGTTATGATAACATGAAAATAATTTATGGAGGGTTATGTGACAGTAATACCAAGATCACTCATTCATACTACTTCCTTATAATCATGAGCAAACATTTGGAAATAATAGAGCAATCTCATGAGATATTACAAGATCAGTTGGTTGGGTTACAACATGATACGAGGAATCAAGCATCGAGTTCTCTACAAGATGTACCGAATAAGATGATCCAGGTGATGACAACTAAGACTGATGATATATAGAAGATAACTGATAAAGAATATCAGTGTTATAAGACTAATGCGTCGAGAAGGATGACCTACCCTGGGGTATCCCACTCGAACCTAAAGAATAGTTGCATTAATCATGCACAATATCAATATGGGTTCAAGCAGTTGAAGGAAGCAATTGGAGCTATGAAAAATGTTAATGCCTCCCATAAAGAACTAGAAGCGAGAGAACTCTGCCTGGTCCCTAATTTAGTTATCCCACATAAATTTAAGGTGCTTAATTTTGATAAATATGATGGCACCAGTTGTTCCCTAATTCATCTAAGAATGTTTTGCAGAAAGATGGAATTGTACTTAAATGATGATAATTTGTTGATTTAATACTTCCATGATAGTGTTGTTGGGCCAGGTATAGTATGGTATAATCGTTTAACCAGAGAGCGGATCAAGAGATGAGTCGATCTAGCTGACGCCTTTGTGGGACAATGTCGATATGTTAAAGGCTTAGCTTCAAAGTATTAGGATCTTTAGGGAATAAGGATGAAAGCAAATGAAAGCTTTAAAGAATATGCCCTAAGATAGAGAGGGGTGGCAGCACAAGTTCAGCCTCCCATGTTAGAAGAATAAATATCATATATGTTTTATAATTCTCTCCTAGATCCTTTCTTCAAGTTAATGTTGGCAAACTCAACAGGGGACTTCAAGGATCTTGTGACAGGTGGGGAATTAATTGAAAATAAAATCAGCGAAGGAAACTTAAAAGTCACTTCCAAAAGCTCAACCAATCAAGAAGCGAAAGCTGATGAGGTGAATAAATGTCATGTCCAGAGCCCCCATAGTCGCAAAAGAAAAGGAGCAGCTAGTCATTTAGACCGACCAAAGAAAGTCTCTTGATCGAGAAATACTTTGGAGGTGTTCTAAACTTTTTCTCAGATCTGTACCCTCATTTGGTTAAAGGTCAATACCTCACACTGAGGCCAACCAAAGTGCAACCAAACCCTTCTGCCTATAGCTATGATCAAGATAGTGTCTATGATTTCCACTTGGGGCATCTGGGCATTCTACGGGGAATTGCAGGCCACTGTTAAAGGAGATAGAGATGCTTATTGAAAATGAGGCGTTGACACAAGAACTACTGAAATAGTGGATGACGAACTCGAGTGGGGCATCAAAGCACAATATGTAGCATCCTATTGAGTCAAATGCCACTGCATTAGATGAGTGAAGGGGGATCTTTATTAGGAAGAGAACATTTCATCCATCATGGAGTTTTATTCCATTTGCAACATCTTGCTTGAATTTGTTTTTTGTCCTTTCTCAGCTTTTTGTAAGGATATTTTAAATAAACTTGTGTTGCTTTAAAGATGTTGAGCATTGGATCAAATTTGTAATCTTGCATTTCTTCGAATATCAATTGAATTAAAAACTTTTTAAATGATTAGAGTTATAAATCTTTGACAAAGTGACAAGATTGAACCCTGATAAAACAAGGACCCTCGATCTTACCCTAGAAGATACACTCGAGCACCATACCCTTCTATTGCAGGGACCGATATAACCTTTTCTTCACATAAGAAAATGATCAAGAGGCTTGGTATTCATGTATGCATAGGAGCAGACAACATGAGGTATCTCTTGTGTATGACATTGAAAAACTGACTAGGCTACACTTGTGTTGAGGACGTTCAGTGATGATCCTAATATTCATAAATGGAATGGTGGAGTGGATGGATTTAGTATAGGTCAGTTGTTTGGGAAATGAACTCTAAATATGAGATTATTTGACCATCAAAGACACATAGACTATAACAGGTTCTTTTTAATGAGCTTAAGAAATTATAATCTGAATACTCAAAAGGTTAATAATTTATTATTATAGATTATACAATAAAGATGAGCTACTCCATTAAAGCAATTGGTTATAGAGGAAACTCAAAAGCCCCGACTTTATGAATAGATTGTATTCAACCAATGATATTGTTCGGGTACTCGTCAGTTCGGTGTTTGCTCTACTTTAATTGTCAAGTTAAAGACTTTGTAATAAGATGAACTCTTCAGCTAGGCCGATAAAGGCAATTACAATAAAGTTGAATTCAGCTAGTCAAACAATGGCAAATTAAAACAAATTTATTTAATAACGAATTTCAGTAAAATGGACTAAGGGAGTTGAGGAACACTTGTTATAGTCAACCTCACACAAGCACTCAGGAATTTTATATTTAGATTGATGTCCTTGCACTACCTCTACTAAAGAAGTCTGCGAAGCTTAAACAAATGGAAGATTTCAGAGAATCGAAATAGAAGTTTTCTAGAAAGTCTAGTAATTAAATATTATAGTTGCGTCATTTTGTCCGCATCCAAATAAAATACCAAGCCAAGAAAGAGGGGCATGTTGTAATGTTCACAAGGACCAAGGAAGAAAAGACATATTTGATGACTAAAACCTTAGAAAATAGGAAAGCTAACCTAGAGCCAACCCATCAATTTTGACACTTGTCAAAGAACTATAACTTTGAAAAGATTAAAAGAGTTGTTGATTATTTTGATATTCTGTGAACTCATGTTTGTGATTTGATTTAATTGTGAGCATGAATTAAAGAATACCACTTTACAAAATTCTTTCATTCTTTGATTTTTAAAATTAAAGAAATAAGAAAAACATTTTCATACAAGACAGTCTCAAATGCGAAAAGTCCTTGGAACATGTGAGGCCCTTTTTGCCTCTATTGGGGAGAAAGGATAAGTGATGCCAAAACATGAAGCACTCCACATTCTTGAAAGCAAGTGGTTCGAGAGATCAGAAGGACTGGAGAATCGAACTTGTAACACTTCCTAGTGACGTTGTCAGTAACTCATTGAGAATGAGATGGTTACCTTATTTGAAAGGGGCACATAGCCCAACTCATGGCAGAATGTAAGAGTGAGACCAATCAAGGATGAAATTTTGGCACTCAATTAAGGATGGGTCATAAAAATACCCACTTTGGGGCATGACCAGAAACCCATATCATGTTGAGCTGACAAGATTCAGACCAAGAATACATTGAGAATGAGCCTCACAACTTGGAGAGTCAAGGATAGACCATGGATTTAAGAAGAGCATACCTCGTAGAGCAAATCCGTCGAGCATTAATTAATTGTAGGGTCCTGGAAAAATAACTCTGATAACGTAATTGAGTCAGGGACAGAAAGGGGATCAAGGTCATAATTCTGACTGCAGTAAGAATTCAAGAAATAAAATGTCTTTTCTGAGACTTTAATGCAAACGGGGGCAAAGAAGAAAAATACATAAGTTGATCAGATAGTTATTCAAAAATGCAAGCTTGAAATTATAAGTTGTTACACTAATATATGAATTAAACCTTGGAGATGAATGATCAAGTGGAAGAAGAGCAAATTTGACACTTTGGAGTCAAAAAAAATTAAAGCAACATTTATGCATTCATGAGAGCTTCATTGGCATAAAAGAAAATGCATTACATTGACACATTTAATTGCATTCGTGTTTCACACATAAACACATTGTTTTTACATGTCTTCATGTGGAAAAAGAAGATTAATGATGTCAAAATCCTAACAAGTAGAAGGTATAATTCAAACCTTAAATACAGGGAATCATGTTTAGAAAGGCGAAACCCGAAGAATAGGGGGCTAATTCAAAGAAGAAGCATTACTTTGAAGTAGGGCATGTTACCCAACCATTAAATTTGAAAAATGAGAAAACGATTTCCAAAGTTTCTCATTTAAATCTTTTCTGAAAATGAAATTTTTGAAAAGTTAGAAAGCGATTTCCAAAGTTTCTTAGCCAGTAAACTATTTCCCAAACTGGTAAATCCTTTGGGACATCAGTAAGTCTTTCGAGCATGATGATTAAATCCTTCAGGTCATCTATCAGTCTTTCAAGCAAGATAATAAGTCCTTCGGGCCATCTATAAGATCTTCGGGCAGAATGTTTTCATATGATTTTCGAAAAATGAGAAAGCGCTTTCCAAAGTTTCATACCAGTAAACTATTTCCAAAATTTATAAGTACTCCAGGCCATTAGTAAGTCTTTCGAGCATGATGAGTAAATCCTTCGAGTCATCTATAAGCCTTTTGAGCGAGATGATAAGTCCTTTGGGCTATCAGTAAGACCTTTAGGTAGGATGTTTTCACATGATTTTCGAAAAATGAGAAAGTGATTTCCAAAGTTTCTCATTTAATGTTTTCTAAAAATGAAATTTTTGAAACATAAGAAAGTGATTTCCAAAGTTTCTTACCAGTAAACTATTTCCAAAATTGGTAAGTCCTTCGGGCCATCCGTAAGACCTTCGGGTAGGATGTTTTCACATGATTTTCAAAAAATGATAAAGCAATTTCTAAAATTTTTCATTTAATGTTTTCTGAAAATGAAATTTTTGAAAAGTAAGAAAGTGATTTCCAAAGTTTCTTACCCAATAAGCTATTTCCAAAATTGGTAAATCCTTTGGGCCATCAATAAGTCTTTCGAGCATGATGATTAAATCCTTCGAGTCATCTTTCAGTCTTTTGAGCAGGATGATAAGTTCTTCGAGCCATCTATAAGACCTTTGGGTAGGATATTTCCACATGATTTTCGAAAAATGAGAAAGTGATTTCCAAAGTTTCTTACCCAGTAAATTATTTAGAAAATTATTAAGTCCTTCGGGCCATCAGTATGTCTTTCGAGCATGATGACTAAATCCTCCGGGTTATCTGTCGGTCTCATTTGAGACAGTGTCAGGACGGAACCGGAAAAAAACTTATAGTCTTTTTTATCTTTGCCCTATTCTTGTTAACACAAGCATGGGCAAAGAGGTCCATTACATTTGTTTTACACTGGCCCATCCCCACATGTATTACTAGTATGTGCATTATAAATAAATAATTAAAGAATAAAAAAGGGAAAAAAACCCTAAAACTACTCTTAGCCACCGGTTTTGGAAAGATGTATGAGATGGGGTTTTTTTCTTTGAATTTCAAAGGGGACAAGGCATTTAATGTGACCCAACTTTTTAGATGCTTATGTCACTTATCTATGGCTAAAGGTATAGGCAAATCTCAACCCTTTAATGGTGGCTTAATCCAATGGTTCATATGCTGCCACGTCATCAATCCAAGTGCACCATCAAGGACCAATCTCAACAAGTGGATCAAAAATAGATCCAATGGTCAAGGAGTCATCTTCTCCAAGGGAGCTAGGGCTTCACTAATGTCCATGGCCGGTGTTAAATTTCTGAAAATTGAAAATTTTGGCTATAAATACTGCTTAGATTCGGGCCTCTAGGCCCGCGTGTGCCCGAAAATATCTTTAATGGGGATTGTAGCCCTTTCCCCTAGTTTTAAAATTATTCAATTTAGTCCAAAAATGTATTAATTTAGGCTTTAAATTATTTCAATTTGATACTACGAATTTTATAATTTAATATATATAACTATATAATGTATTAATTTAGGCTTTAAATTTTTATTTTATTTCAATTTGATCATATGAATTTTATAATTTAATATATATAAATATATAATTTATTAATTTAGGCTTTAAATTTTTATTTTATTTCAATTTGATCATAAAATTTAATATATACAACTATATAATGTATTAGTTTACGCTTTAAATTTTTGTTTCATTTCAATTTGATCATACGAATTTTATAATTTAATATATATAACTATATAATGTATTAATTTAGCCTTTAAAATTTTATTTTATTTCAATTTGATCCTACGAATTTTATAATTTAATATATATAACGCTATATTTATATACTTTAATACTTTATATTGTATACTTATATTATATAGTTTAATACTTTATATTATATACTTATATAACTTATATTTAATATTTATATTTATATACTTTAATACTTTATATATGGTATACTTTAATATTTAATATTTAATACTTATATTATATAGTTTAATACTTTATAGTATATACTTTAATACTTATAACTTATATATACTTATACTTTATATTTTATATATATATATATATACACACTTATACTTATACTTTATATGTATATATACTTATATACTTTATATTATATACTAGAACTTTATATATATACACTTTATAGTTTATATATATATATACACTTATACTTTATAGTTTATATACTTATATATATATACTTATACTTTTTATGTATATGTATATATACTTTTATACTATATAGTTTATATACTTATACTTTTATACTTTATATTATATACTAAACTTTATATATATATATATATATATATATATATATATATATATATATATATATATATATATATATATACACTAATAATTTGTATGTATATATACATTATATTATATACTTATATACTTTAGTCTTTATAATTATAATTTATATATATAATATAGTTATATTTTATATTATTATATATGTATATATAGTTTATACTAAAACTTTATATATATATATATATACACACACACACTTTATAGTTTATATATATACTTATATACTTTATATTATATACTTATATTTAATACTTATATATTTTATATTATATACTTATATACTTTATATAATATAGACTTTATACTAAAACTTCATATATATGCATCTTTATAGTTTATATATATACTTATACTATATATGTATATATACTTTTATACTATATAGTTTATATACTTTATATTATATACTTATATACTTTAGTCCTTATAGTTATACTTTATAATATATATATATATATATATATATATATATATATAATATACTTATACTTTATATTATTATATATGTATATATGATTATATATATATATATATAATTTATATATATACTTATTATATACTTTATATTTAAACTATATAAACTATATAATTTATACATATTATATATAATTTATAATTATACATAAAATATAAATATAAGTTGTATATATTTAAATATAATTCATATATAAACTATATAATTTATATTAATAAACTATATAGTTTATACATAATATATAATAATATAAATATTGTAATGCCCCGATTTAAGGGGGTTAAATTATTGGTTTTCAAAATTTGTGGTTTGATTTATTAAGTGAGGGGAAATTCAGGGACTCAATTCTGAATTTACCCATTTTTATGGAGCAATGAAAAATATACCCCTCCCTGATGAATTCCCAATTTCCCCCAAATTAGAAGTGAATTCCCTAAAAAACAATTTGCTCCAATTGAACCCTCGTCGGACTCCTTTAATCCTCACCGTCTGCTCGTCGTTCGGGCCATTGCTATCCCCATCTGACTCAGCATTGACCAATGATCGAAACCCAACCCATAGCCCGTCGCGAATCGACGTCGTTCGCCGTGATGAATATATGTTTCTCTCTTTAAGATATATTCAGCGGTGATTCTGAAGGTGATCAATGAACAAGAATTGTTGGTACTAAAGAGTGAAACCCTTGAAGGGCATTGAATGGAATGGTCGGTATGCATTAGTTCTGAGAGTTGTTTAGCTTGAGTTATCTTTATAATCCGATAGATTGACACATATTGTAAATGTCCTGAACCTTCATTTCTCCCTTATCAGTTCAAATCACTCCGTTTATATTTGGTCACACAAGTAACTCAGATGCAAATGCTTATGAATACCCCATTAGTTCAATTGGACAAAAATATGTTAATTCAATGCATAATCTTGAATACCCCATATTGTTTGTGTAATGGAATCACTCTATGTAAATCTGAATATAGAATTATTTTGTATAAAGGTTCTTGAACACCTTCATGAGGCACCCGAATCATTGTGTGTTTTTAAAGTATCAACTTTAAATGTCGAATTAGTTCCATTAGTAATAAATTACTTTCAATAGGACCTCGTTCATGGAATCCGATCATATGAATTAACTTTCATGTTTTCCTGATACTATTAAGCACTTTTGAAAAATACTTGGATACTCTAGTGTGTTCCTTATGTGACATGTAAATGTTTTACTTGTTTTAAAACATGAATCTCCGAATTCACTGATTTAATGATTTACTGGTTGATGAACTATGACTACATGGTATATGTTCTCTAGTTACCTGTTTTCACTGGAAAATATGAATTGTTCTTAATTTATGGAATCATGGAATTTACTAGTTTATGAACTATGGTTTCATGTTTTCACGAGTTATACTCAAATTGTTTTATTGGGATATTATCTGGGTAGACTGGAGTATGGAGGTACATCTCTGATCAAGCTGGTAAATCCTTATAGACCTAAGGTGACCCTTGGGTAAGCTCTCAGGCCCCAAGGCACTCCCTTGGGTTAATCATGGGACTATTTATGGTGTACAGGTGGAGATCGGTTATACAATTTATTTCATTATCAGGGTTATGACATATGATTGGATCACCATCCAGATATTACGATTTACTGTTAAAACTATTTTCTACTGGATTTTTATATGGGTAAGATTCTGGAGTATGGAGGTACAACCCTGATCCAGTTGGTAAAACCTTACAAACCTAAGGATACCCTTGGGTAGGCCCATAGGCCCTAAAACATACCCTTAGGTTAGCTCCCTTTGACGTGTGCTTAGGGTAAGCCCTTATGGATGCAGTTCTGGGGAACTGCATAATGAAGTTTGGTTGGAGGGTTCTACTATGGTCTTAAAAGATTTATATCTTTTGGTTTTGATTGGAACACACTAGACATCCTATTCAATCTCTTGAAAACTTGATACGATGAATGTTTCCTATGAACTGAGATCTTCATGGCTTCTAATCGATGACTACCAGTAGAACCCCAGCTTATCCTGCAAACCTGCATATGTCTGTTTAAATAAGGAAATGTTATGGCTTTCCATTTATGCATGTCATGTAGCATCATTAGGTAGTATTGTATTACTGAGCTTCTCAAAGCTCACTCTCTGTTAATCATCATTTCAGGTTAAAATAATTGTTCCAATGCAGCTATCAATTTCAGTAGGGGAGTTCCACTGGCATTTCTTGCGGAGTACGGTGCATGTGATTAGGGGCATGTAGGTTGTAATTTGTTTTACATATGAGTGTCTGAAATTTGTTTTACTTCTGAATACTGATAAGATATACTTTTTTATTTATAAATGATGTTATAATTTTACATGTTTTAATAAAAATTTTAATTTTTCCGAGATTTTTACGGTGGGTCGCTCCGGTGGCCCTAATGTGACACCCCAGATCAGATCGGGGTCACCCGCATCGGTCTGAGGGGTTGCAAATATAAACTATATAGTTTCTCTATCTAGTTTATATATATAATAATATATATACTTTATATATAAACTATATAGTTTATATATTATTGTAACATCCTTATGTCGTATGCCTTTCCATACACGAGATACGGATGTCACATCACTTTTTAAAACAATTTATCATTTGAAAACCAGTAAAATTTCGTTTCAAAATTTAAATTAAAAACATTTTAGCACAATTATAAAACAGTCATCGAAATATACTACCAATTTCCACTTTATATACATTCCAGAGCATTTTTCTTTAAATTAGATTACATGCCAGCAATAGTTCAAAAATAAACACGATTGTCCTATCGGTACTGATAAGAGGCAACCTTAACAGATGAAAGCTTCTGCTACTGCAACACTCCTTATGCAACCAATCTTTGCTTTTACCTACGCGTGAAATAAACACACATTAAGTATTTACTTAGTGAGATATAATATTGTAAAGTAACCTTTGTGTATACATAAGTATGTCACATTTATTTAGTTCGTACTAAATCATATGATCTTTAAGGGTTTTATAATCCTCCTCCTTTAAACAATATTTCATTCACAATTATATTAATTATATTTTCTTTTCTATTTATCTCTTTAGTCGTTATTCTTTATTTTCATTGATAGCATTCATTCATGCTTATAATGCACCTATATACATTCCAATTATAACATCCTTTCATGCCTTTTATACACTATTATAAATTTCATTTATGGCATCCTTTCATGCCTTTTATATTATGTTTACGTTTTCCTTTATAACATCCATTCATACTAATTATGCATCGTTGTACAATATATATATATATATATATATCATCCCTTCATATCACTTATGCACCATTCATATCACAATACATTAAAATTCCTTTATTCTCTTACTCAACAATGTTTAATCAGTCATCTTTTACTCAACAATGTTTAACCGTTCATCTAACTGCATAAGGGACACCTTTCTGTAAAATGCACAATTAGGCCTCAAAGGCACTTAGCCTTTCATATAACTGGCATAATTGACATCTTTCTGTCAAATGCATAGTTAGGCCTCAAAGGCACTTAGCCTTTCATCTAACTGGCATAATTGACACCTTTCTGTCAAATGCATAGTTAGGCCTCAAAGGCACTTAGCCTTTTATCTAACTGGCATAATTGACACCTTTCTGTCAAATACACAGTTAGGCCACTATCCTTTTTATTTTGGACTAGTTTCTACTCTAATAATTATTTATAATATCAATTAACTCTTTATAATTTATTATAAACCTTATACATTTGTACTCTTAGTGCTAACATGGTAATTTATCAATTTTCTATTCATGTTCATTTATTAAGATGCACATGTAGTGCCTATAGGGTATTTCATAAACTCATAATGAATTCCGTGGATTTGTACACATAGTGCCTATACGGTTATTCATCAACTCATGATGAATTCCGTGGATTTGCACACCTAGTGCCTGTACAGTTATTCATCAACTCATGATGAATTTCGTGGAATGCACACTTAGTGCCTGTACAATTATTCATCAACTCATGATGAATTTCGTGGATTTGCACACATAGTGCCTGTACGGTTATTCATCTACTCAAGATGAATTCTGTGGATTTGCAAACCTAGTGGTTGTACAGCTATTCATCAACTCATGATGAATTACGTGGAATGCACACTTAGTGCCTGTAAGGTTATTCATTAACTCATGATGAATTCTGTGGAATGCACACTTAGTGCATGTACGGTTATTCATCAACTCATGATGAATTTCGTGGATTTACACACATAGTGCATGATGGTTATTCATCAACTCATGATGAATTCTGTGGATCTGAACACATAGTGCCTGTACGGTTATTCATCAACTCATGATGAATTCCGTGGATTTGTACACATAGAGCTTGTACGGTTATTCATCCACATAGGATGAATTCCGTGAAATGCACACTTAGTGCCTATTTGGCAATCACCACATACATTTTTAAACAATCATACATATGCAATTATTACATCACATAGTTATACAATTAAATGTAATCACCTGACTTTCCTCGCTATGTATCCAAAACATAAGGCTGATTACTCCGGTACATTGCCTTTTCCCTTAGTTTTGCTTGTTTCAGGAGTTTGGTTCTGATCTACTCAAGCATCCATTAAAACATGTACCATACCAAATGTTAGAATATTTCCTAACCATTATATTTAATCAATACTCAAAAGAACATATCATTAACTTTTTATACCAATATCAGCCTATTTTTAACATTTTTGGCTCCATAGTATCGATACTACTACCCTGATACCGATACTTCTATACTATGGTACCGATACCCCCTTCCGATATCGATACCAAATTTAGGTTCGATGTTGTTTTTGTATCGATACCCTTACAATGGTATCGATACTACAATACTATGGTACCGATACCCCCTTCCGGTATCGATACCAAATTTAGATTCGATGTTGCTTGGTATCGATACCCTTACCATGGTATCGATACTAATTGAATAAGTATCAATACTACTCAGCTAGTTCATCCCATTTTAGCCTATAGTATCGGTACTGTTCTATCAGTACCGATACCCTTGTCCAGAATTTCCAATTTTAAGCTCGATTTTTCACCCCAAATAGGGTCAATTTCGTTATATTAACACCTTACACATACTATGAAACTCTTCTTTAACTATCCATACTAACTTTCCTTCATTTTGTTTCTTAAAACATCTAACATCTTCCAAGAACATTAAATTCTAAGAATCACACCACTTTTACTAATGTGTTTTTAATCCTATCCAATGCTTCTAATCTTTCATTTGCCTATATGACAAGTCAAATTTACCATAAAACATCCATAGACCCTCCTATTTCAACATATCATTCAAAAACTCATTTTCTTTAATCTCTATTATCTCATCCATAACTTAGTTTTGATCTCATCTAATCATTCCTTAAGCTTCTATTATACTCAATGCTTCAAAAACCAACCAAAAACAAAGGAATAAACTAGTAATTTGAAAACTCACCTTTAGTTATGGAGAAGGGTTTTTTTCTATGGGAATGAGAAGAAAAAGAGGGATGGCTTTTATGACTTAGTTTTCCCCTTTCCCTTTTCTTTAATACTATATCAAAGAAAAATGAATTTTAAATTTATTTTCTTCTAAAAGACCAAAATACCCTCTATATTCATCCATTGTTACTAATTGGTCTTAAACACTATTTCAAATCATTTCTTATCTTTTGTCAATTATTCAAATAGATCCTCAAATTCTAAATATTTTCAATAAGGTCGCTGACTTGATATTTGGGGTATATATATATATATAATAATAATTGTTTCAATTTTTTTTCTCAACTTTTGAAATGAATTCAATTTAGTTCATTTTACAGATTTTTCTTCACATTTTACAATTATTTTGACTTGATCCCTTTGTGTTGTTGAATTTATTTAAATATTTATTAGTAATTTCATATTTATTCAATTTAGTCCTTAAAATTATATTTGCATCTAAAATTGACCCATACTTATTACTTATTTATATTTTTAATTGGCCCATAACTTTTTAAATGAGTATAATTTATTACTTTTTATATTAATTTCAACCTCACATTTTAAAATTATTTTCATTTGGTCTCTCATCAGTGCGTGTTATTTAATTTATTTAAATTTTTTCTTCAAATTTCATATTTGATCAATTTAGTTATTAAATTTATACTTTTCATAAATTGATCCATTATTATTTATATTCTTAGTAATTTACTCTAAATCATATACAATTACAAAGTGCAATTCAACGTTCGCGAAAGATGAAAATAATTAATCCAAAAATAAAAATTACTCGATTTGAATTCAATCCGTATCTGATAGAGATCCGACCTAAATTTTATCTGTCAATGATGTGACCCGATCTGAACGAGATCTGCCTGAAGTCCATTTGAACCTGAATTAACCTGGTCTTTAACTACTCTGGACCTGAATTGTTTTGACATGAACTGACATCGATCCGAACTGAAAGTAACCCGACCCGAACCTGAACTGTACCTGGTGTCAAATCAACCTGAAAATGACCTGACCTGATTTGACATGGACCCGACCTGATCCGAGTCGAAACATCAAATTTACATGACTTGACCTATATCCAATTTTACCCGACCAGACAGGATCCGATTGAAACCTGAACGATTATCCGATTTTACATCCCTAGTATCCAACCCAGTACCAAAAGCTCCTTTATCATCTTCATCATTATTACTATTATTATATTTCTCAAGGAATTTTAAGGGCAAAAGAAATAAATTAATGGTCCAAATCCGTTTATCATGCAACTTCTTGCATGCCTTTTGGAACAACTAACAATATTTTGGTAAGTTAATAATATATGTTACTTAATCCACAAGTTACTCACAAAATGCCTCTAAAAGGGCACACCTAACAGATCCTCCTAATCTCTAATTCTTTAGAAGAATAAATTGAAGTGGATCAGAGTGAATGGAGTTGCAGTCACTGTCACAGTCTTTATCCCTTAGCAAACTCATAATCTACCGAAATTTCATATATACTGGTAATGACTAAAAACTTCTTCCAGCGATCTTCAACGTAAGCTCCTAACAGTCTTTGACAGTTGAAAACTTATGAAGCACTCATAAATATATTTATCAAAAACGAAAGAAAAATGAACCTGACCATTCTGCTGCAGCCTGTAGCATGCCATCAGATATGATCCTAGAGCCAGACAGAAGAGTTCCGAGCCCAATGCTGCAGAAAACAGAAAAGACGGGTAAAGAGATAAAAATGATGAATTAGAGATTGATGAAGTAAAGAGAAACCTTTGTGAAATGAATTAAAAGACTGACCCAGGAAAGAGATACATGTTGTTTCCTTGGTTGCAATGCCCAATACGACCATTTCATAAATGGTTTATGACTTAAAGTAAGTAAACCTTTCACTCTCAAAAGAGAATAATGGGAAACGATTTTTATTTTTTGGAACTTGTATAAATATCAAGATGCTACAGAATTTCAGGTAATAAATGAGGACCTTGTACGATAAGTAGCTATAGTTCATACAAATTTAGGCACTTATAACATACAGAGCCCCGACGTGGCAAATTGCAAGAGTACAAAAATTAAAAGAATTGCCATGTCTACAATGTTTCACAAGGTAGGCTCGGCACATACCAAGATCAACATCTCTAAATGGACTTCCACTTGCAAATATAATGTTGTCGCCTACAATTTTGAAAGCTTCCTCTGGGGTGCACTCAGCTGTAGGGCTCAGCAATGAAACTGAGAAAACCGAAAAACCGACACGAATCGAGTAAAACGGTTCGGTTCGGTTTGATCTTATACGGTTCGGTTTTCGGGTTGGTTTAAAGTCTCAATTCTATTGATTGGGTTCGGTTCGGGTTTTCTATATGGAACCCATTTGTTCTATATTGAACCGAATAGACAATATTTAAAAAAAAAATTATAGTTTCAAGTGAATTTTTCATTGAAAAACCGATAAACCGAACCGAACCGAAAAAACTGAACCGTTGAAAAAACTAAACCGAACCAAAAAAAATCGGTTTCACATAATTTGGTTTTTTAACCATTCGGTTTCGGTTTAAATTCTAAAAACCCGTTTATTTCGGTTTGGTTTAATTTTTAGTAAAAAACCGAACCGAATACACCCCTACTCAGCTGTAACAAACAAGGGTAAAAACACCATGACAAATCTCAGTACAAATTATGAAAGGCCCTAATTTCATGTCCCCAAAATACTAGGAGAAAAAAAAGCGTACCGTTTTTTGTGGGGTTTGACATTGCAGAGATAGCTGGTTTAGTTGAAATTGAACCTTTAAGAGCCTCTAAAACCTAAAAGATAAAATGCACTTTAAACATTTAGCAAAAATACAGGCAAAAAGGATTCTGCTCGAAGGTTAATGAAATGCACAGATTCTAGTAAACATATTTATCTAAAAATTTTCAAATTTATTGCGTTGCAATCTGGAAGCTATTTGCCTAATATTTACAGCATAATCTTGGAACACTTCATATTTAAATTCAAACTGTCAATCTTTGCAAGTCACATATTCACGTGAAGGTTGATGATCATCGAACTTGAAGATATTAAGTGTTAAATACTATACTAATAAAGACTTAGTTTGGTAATTTGGCAATTAATAAACGATGTTTAAACAGTGAACGTAGATTTCATAATTGTCACACTAATAGAAGCTAATCTTCTGCTTGTCACCTAAACTGTAAAATTCAATTTTACCTCTTTGGAGAACAATCCTCCAACTCCAGACAACCCAAGGGGCACATCAGGTTGTACTTGCCGCACCTGTTTAACCAGATTAATGAAAGGTTTGAATTGTGAAAGAAATACAGAGACTTTAAAATGTATCAGATAACATATCTCGAAAGTGATAACTAAAGGGGGAAAGGGACCGTAATGAAGTATAATTCATTGCCACAGGAACACTTTATTCCAGGTGTAATCTATATAAAGAGTTGAAAAAATGTTTCTGTGCTAGCATTTTACAAACCACTTCCGCAAGACTTGCACCTTCTCTTAACCCTTGACGGCCAGCTTCATTGATTCTCCTTGCAAATGGCAGGGCATCTGGATCAATATTTTCACGTTCTTCAGTGATAAGACCCTGGATAAAGCAACACATTGTGTTAGAATGTATATCTAATGTAAATTGGTGCCACTAATGGAAGAGAAATATGCAAAGGTAGCATTGAGCCAACATATTCTAGCTGAAAGAATCCAGAGAAGCACAAATGTAAGAAGACATCAAATAGTTTTGCAATGCATAGATATAAATGAAACTGACAGAATCAAAAGGTGATTTTAGCATTAGGAATCACATGGAACGTTGCGATATAAATGACAAGAAATAAATCAAAACAGTTACTTTAGCAATTTTTTAATCTACTTATGATGACTCCAATTTCTAGAAAAACATAAGATGAAAAGGTATGTACAATGTCGAAAGCAGCAGTCCTTGTGTAAGCACGATTCCTTGGCTGAGTTCCAGAATATTTAAGAGATTATGCAAATTACATTAGCATCAACAACCCAGAATTGACTCATTGCACTATCAAAAGCAGTCTCGGTATTTCCTAACATCCTGGCCATTGTTTTCCTTGCAGCATTGACAACCCCTATTCCTGCACTGCAGTAGTATAGACGTTATGCAGACAAGTTCAAATTTATCCTGTTAGCATGCAGGGCCTTCCCATTATTTTTCACAGAAAATGCTGAAAAGACAAGAAAATTAGCAAACATATCAATCCATAGATTCAACAAGTTTAAGCGATATTAGATAGGATGAAAAGGTGTCCAGCCACAGGAAAACAAATAATAGACCAGCTAAGCATTAAAAACATCGAACATTCACATAAAGTATGAAAAAGAATTACCCAATATAAAAGTAGTATCTCATTTCCATTTGTAGAATCACTTCTTTATTTTTCTTCACAGACATAGGGACTGGGGAGAACAAATGAAAATGGGTTGCCCCAGAAGATCAACTTTCTATAATCCAATCACAGTTCATAACAGATGAATTTCACCTTTCAAATCAGAAAAAATAATGATTAGAGAAGGAACATCAAGTCTATAGTACATCACGTCCCAAAAGAAAATTGTTTAAACACCACAAAGAACCACCCACATAAAGGAAAATATAGTTATTGTAGCCATGTTATTTATTTTGTAATATCGGTATTATGATAATCCACAACGCCTTACAGGATAGGCTAGAACACAAACCTTCCAGCACGAGCAACAACAATCTTTTGCTTAGGAAAGACAATCATTGGCCTTTTCTGTGCTCTTACAGCTCCCAGAAGACCAGCAATTGCAACCCCAGCTGTTCCCTGCAAAGTGGAAAACAAAGATAAAATGAGAAGGCAAATAAATATCTATAAGTAAAACTAAATAGAGTTTGAAAGGCATGGTTGGTTCAAAAATATTGTAACAATCCGGAAAAACTTAGAATAATATTAAATTGAAATTAGAGGTTAATTGTGAAAATTGGTAAATTTTTTTGGGACTAAATTGAAAGATTTTAAAACTTAGAGCTTGTTTTAGAGTTAAAGGAAATTCAGGGGCCAAGCCCTAAATTTATCCTAAAAATATCGACAGCTTTGGTGATTTAAGCGTGTTTCTGGTTTCAAATCAGAAACCACAAATGTTAAATTGCTTAAGTTTTTCTCCTCCCGTACCCTTACTTCCAAGTCCGATTCTGAAGTCGTTCGACCTCTAATCGTAAAATTGAAACTACCGTCGTGTTCATCTTCGACCCGTGAACAAAACCCAGTAAATTAATTATAGCGAAACGCTGCCAAACGACGTGAATTTCGAGTCAAAGTCTCGACGTTTATTTAGCACTACCGCCGAGAAAATCTTAAATTCATATACGATCGTTGATCGGTTTTCGACACCTCCCGCACCATCGTGTTCCTTGTGCCGTTCCGAGTCCACCGGTGTTCTCCTTTTTCTCCGGCGGCGGCGGCACGTGGGGAGGTGAACCGGTCAAACTTCCCGATTTGATGAATTCGAGCTCTCCGCCGTTCAAAAATTTGAACCGAGCTTTGTAAGTATCTAGAAAACGCTCAAAATAATTTTTAGAAATTTTTCCGTAATTTTTAGAGCCCCGGAGGACACCTCACGCGCCACACGCGCCGCCGTAGGCCGAGTGAGTGATCGGTTCAACCGGTTTTCTTAAGGGTTTAACTTGTTTGACCGGTCACGACCCGACCCGTTGACCCGACCCAATCGTTGACCGTTGACCGGTGCTATTCTGGTAAATAATTCGGTTTTAGTGTTATTATGGTAAATAATTCGGTTTTGGTTCTATTCTGGTAATTAATTCGAATTGAGTGCTATTTTGATAATTATTTTAAAAATGGTGCTATTTGTGTAAAATGTTCAACAGTTTGTTGACCTCCTTTGACCAGAACTTTGACCGGCTTTGACCGGCTATTAAACGATCGTTAATCTTTTCCGAGTATACCTATCCTGATAGTTTTCACCGTTCCGAATCCGTTTCCGTGGTCCGTTTTGTCAAATTCGAACCCGAAGGCCTCCAAATCGATGGTCAAAGTGGTTGACTTTGACTTTGACCAAGAATTTGAATTTTTGGAAAGTCATACTTTATGTTTTTTGACATCCTGATTCCGATTCCGCAATCCGTTTGGCCAAATTCAGACTCAAAATACCCCAAATTGATAGTCAAACCCAAAAAATGCTTATATACTTTAGAAGTTTAGCTTTGAACAATTAAATATGATTTGGGACTGATAAATTATTATTGTTTGAAGGTACAAGAGACTCTCCGGATCGTTCGACAGCTCGACCCAGCTCTTCTAGATCAGTTAAACCACGTGTGTCAGTATTCACCTGTAAGACCCGTAAATTTTATGATTTTAGAGATCTATTTATATTACTCATAAGTAATATAGTGTTATTGTAAAATAGGTTCGAAAACTATAGCAGAGCGTGGTGAAACCAGCAATCAGTAGATTTGCTATTTGAACCTATTGTCGAGGTGTGTTCCCTACTTATTACTGAACTGTTTTATTGGTTTTAATATGTGGTACATCGAATTCATTGGTTATTATTTTATGGAAGCGCCAATTTAATGTGACACTTTATGGAATATGGCTGCTATCTAATTTTTGTTTTGAAATGGTATATGATTACCATGTTTTTGGATTTATGGAATTTATGTCACGGTGCAATTGAACTTTGGAATTGAATTTCGATGGAATAGCTCTGATCAAGCTAAATGGGCCTAATGTGACTCTTGAGGGCCCCAAGATGTTTCATTAGGTCGGCTTTCCTTTGCTGTGTGCTTAGGGTAAGTTATATGGACTTATTGACTTGGGCTTAAGGATACAAGCTTCATAGCCTATCCTTAAGTCGGCTTTCTTTTTGCTATGTGCATAAAGTAAACTATATGGAAAATAATTTTGGGAACTACTGATGGTGTACCAGAAAAGGGTTTAAACTATGATTTTCAAAAGTTAAACTCTTTTACGAATTTGTGAGATTTACTGGACTATGATTTGTTTAATGAACCTATTGTGATTTTATGGAAATGTTGGGACACACTGAGCCTAGCTCACCTTTCGAAAATATTTTTCCCCTTTCAGATACTGTTGGTTAGATACCTGGGTACGAGCACTTGGAGAATCAACATATCTCTTGAAGTATAACTGATTGTAATATTTTAATCTTGCAAGTTGATTTTATTCTGGTGACATGGACCTATTATAAAGTATTGGATGTTATAATGATGATACTTTTGCTAATACTATTCAGTTTATCATGGTTTTGATTTTTAAGATATGTTTTAAATTAATTTATTACTGATTGGTTTTATATTTAAGAGTTGAGTTTTGATAATAATAATTTGATTATAATTTCATGTTATTTATAATGTGATTTTATATTGATGAAATAACGGTTTCGGAAAATATCATTAATAATCATAATGTGATCCACTAGACTTAGTCGAAACGCATAGGCCGGGTCTAGGGGGTTACATTTATTGGTATCAGAGATTTTGGTTTTTAACCCTCGGACCGTGTATGAGTCCATATTGAAAATACGGTTTTGAAATATTTTACAAAACAAGTTACAAAGGCCATGTCACAAAATTATTAAGATTTTTAAATTGTGTTCGAGACTCCAAGTGCTTATCTAACCCTAAGTTTTATCTTCTGTAGTAAACTTGAGATCCATCAAAATGAGTGCTAGACGTGGTCGTCGAACTAGTCGTGGACGAGGTCGAGTGGCTAGATTTGCAGATCCGATTGATGAGATACGGGTAGATCCCCCACCTCCGATAGGTGATCCTGCTCCTACGACCCCAACGAATCTACCTCCTGCTGCTGGTATTGGCATGACTACACCGATCATAGGAGCGACTGATATTGAGTCGGAGTCTACCGGAGTTGCTTTGGATGAGAATTTTGGTAGACAATTTCTGCAGTTGATACAGGGAGCAGTCAGAGCTACTGGTGTTGTATCAGAGGTTCCTATTTCGCAGACTTTGATTGCCAATAGAGTTAGAACTTTTGGGGGACAGATTGGTGGAGCTCCTACTGAAGCTGAGGATTGGCTCCAGGATACAGAGAGACGCATGGATCAGTTGGGTTTAGACTCAACTAAGAGATATCAGGGTGTTGTGGCGATGTTAGATGGCAATGCCTACACTTGGTGGGAGTCAGTGACCAGTAGTGTTCCTACCGATCGTTTGACCTGGAATTTCTTTAAGGATCGCTTTCGGAGCCGTTTTCTGGGAGAGCGCTACTTAGCTCAGAGACGACAATAGTTTTAAGACCTGGTTCAGGGAGACATGACTGTTTCTGAATATGAGATCGAGTTCCTGAAGTTGCTGAAGTATGGATTCAGTATGGTACCTACGGAGAGAGATCGATGTCGTAAATTTGCCCTTGGACTCATATACGAGCTGCGTAGGCAAGTTGTAACCTATCAGGATGAGATATTTGATGTGCTGGTGGGCAGAGCCAAAGATGCGGAAGAGGTGGAGGTTTTAGCTTCTGGTAGAGAGCGTGTTGATCAAGAACTATCTAAGAAATTTTCAGGCCCTGTTGAGTCATCAGCACAGTCCGGGAAGAGGACTCGTACTTTGGCCCCTCAGAGAAGCAATACACGTTTCAGGCCTGCAGCATCCTCACCTTTAGCTGTCAGTCGAGGCGGTTCCTCGTCATATTATAATGGGCCCCTTTGTGAGTATTGTGGTAAACAACACACAGGAGAGTGTCGTAAGAAGATGGGTCTTTGCTATCAGTGTGGATCTAGTGGTCATTATCGGAGGGATTGTCCTCAGCTAGCTTCGTTTGAGCAGACTGCTACCCAGACTCATGTGCGTTCGCAGACTACAGTACAGACTCCAATTAGAGATCGTAGTTAAGGAAAGACTCGAGGATCAGCGTCCAGGACAGACAGTAGAGCCCGACCTCAGCAAAATAGAGGGTCAACAGCTTCTGAGGCTAGACAGCCAGCTTTGGTTTATGCCACTAGACATCGGGATGACAGAGATGAGCCTGAGGTTATTGCAGGTACATTTACTATTTATTCTATCCCATACTTTGCATTACTAGACAATGGCTCCACTCACTCCTATGTATCGAGCTCGGTATCTCGAAACCTTCATATTCTGATCGAGAACACTGAAAATACGGTTACAATTACGAGTCCAGTAGGACAAGCTGTATTAGTGAATAAAGTATTTTGACGTTGTCCTCTCGAGGTTCAGGGAGAAATTTTTCTCGCTGATCTTATGGAACTTCCTTTAGAGGAGTTCGATCTAATTCTTGGGATGGATTGGTTGAATAAACACAAGGTAAATCTGGATTGCGAATACAAGCGGGCTACTCTAAAGACTTTAGATGGTCGGACCGTTGTGTTAATTGGTGAACGGCGTGGCTATCTCTCCAATATAGTTTCAGCGATATAAATTGATCGTATGATACGGAAGGGGTATGAGATTTTCATTGCTTGTATTTTGAACACTAAAGGTTCATTGTCCACGATCGAAGAGATCCGTACAGTTAGCGAGTTTCCTGATGTCTTTTCAGAGGAGTTGCCTGGTTTACCTCCTGATAGAGAGGTAGAGTTCGAGATAGAGACTTATCCGGGATCTGCACCTATTTCTATGGCACCTTATCGCATGGCTCCAAAAGAACTTAAGGAGTTGAAGGTCCAATTGCAAGAATTATTCGATCGAGGATTTATTCGGCATAGTACTTCACCATGTGGAGCTCCAGTTCTGTTCGTGAAAAAGAAGGATGGGTCGCTAAGATTATGTATTGACTATAGGAAGTTGAATCAGATGACGGTCAAGAATAAATATCCACTACCCAGGATTGATGACTTATTTGATTAGTTGCGAGGAGCTACTGTATTCTCTAAGATTGATCTTCGTTCGGGTTATTATCAATTGAAAGTTAAAGGATCTGATGTTGCCAAGACGACCATTCGCACTAGATATGGTCATTATGAATTCTTAGTGATGCCTTTTGGTTTGATGAATGCTCCTGCAGCTTTCATGGATTTGATGAATCGGGTGTTCCGACCATATTTGGATCAATTTGTGGTGGTCTTTATTGATGATATTCTGATCTATTCTCGAACTGAGGCAGAGCATGACGAGCATTTGAAAATCATTCTGTGGACTTTGAGAGAGCATCGTCTATATGCCAAACTAAGCAAGTGTGAATTTTGGCTTTAAGAAGTGTCGTTTCTGGGGCATATTATTTCTGCACGAGGTGTTCAGGTCGATCCCAGCAAGATAGAGGCTATTATGAATTGGAAACGACCTAAGAACGTATCTGAGATCCGCAGTTTCTTGGGCTTGGCTGGTTATTATCGACGTTTTGTTGAGGGCTTCTCGATCATTGCTTCTCCTTTGACAAAGTTGTTAAGGAAGAATGTGTCGTTTGACTGGGGCGAGGCACAACAGGAGAGCTTTGAGAAATTAAAGGCGGTTTTAACTCAAGCATCGGTGTTGATTCAACCAGAGTCCGGGAAGGATTTTACAGTGTATAGTGATGCTTCACATTCAGGACTTGGTTGTGTTTTAATGCAGGAAAGTAAGGTGGTGGCTTATGCATCCCGTCAGCTGCGACCGCATGAGTGTAACTATCCTACTCACGATTTGGAGTTGGCAGCAGTAATTTTTGCCTTGAAGATTTGGAGACACTATCTTTATGGAGAGAAGTGTTACATTTTCACGGATCATAAGAGCTTAAAGTATCTTCTGACCCAGAAGGAGCTTAATTTGAGACAACGTCGCTGGTTAGAGCTTCTAAAGGATTATGATTGCGTGATTGATTATCACCCTGGTAAAGCTAATATTGTAGCGGATGCTTTGAGTCGAAAGACAGTAACAGAGTTGAGATCTTTAATGGCCAGGATGAATTTATATGACGATGGCACTCTGTTAGCAGAATTACAAGTTAAGCCGACCTTGGTTGATGAGATCAAAGCTAAGCAGCCCCTTGATAGCTCCTTGCTTTCCATCTTTGAGCAAGTAGAGCAAGGGACAAGCTCAGATTACGCCCTTGATCAGGATGAAGTTTTATGCTTCAAAGGTCGGTATTGTGTGCCGGATGATGCTGAGTTGAGGCAGACTATCCTCACGGAGGCTCATAGTAGTCCATATGTTATGCACCCCGGTAGAGATAAGATGTATCGGAATTTAAGAGAGAGGTATCATTGGGTCGGCATGAAGAAGGACATCTCGAATTTTATGGCGAGGTGTTTGACTTGTCAGCAAGTTAAGGTAGGACATTAACATCCATCAGGTTTGTTACAACCTATCAAGATTCCTGAATGGAAATGGGAGCGTATTACTATGGATTTTGTTACTGGTTTACCTATGACTCATTCGAAAAAAGATTCAGTTTGGGTGATTGTTGATAGACTTACAAAGTCAGCTCACTTCATTCATGTGCGAGTAAATTATACTTTGGACAAGCTGGCAAGATTGTATATTTCAGAGATTGTCAGATTGCATGGTGTTCCATTGTCTATTATTTCTGATCGAGATCCGAGATTTACTTCGAGATTTTGGAAGGCGTTATATACGACTTTGGGAACAAGATTGGATTATAGTACATCCTTTCATCCACAAACTGATGGTCAATCTGAGAGAGTAATTCAGATTCTGGAGGATATGTTGCGGGGTTGCGTAATTGATTTTCATGGTAGTTGGGAGAACTTTTTGCCGTTGGCTGAATTTGCTTACAATAACAGTTATCATACCAGCATTCGTATGGCACCCTATGAAGCACTCTATGGGCGTAAATGTCGCACTCCGATCTGTTGGACTGAGTTGCGTGATAGGAAAACGTTGGGACCTAAGTTAGTGCGAGAGACGGAGGACACAGTCAGATTAATCCGTGACCGTCTGAAAGAGGCATTTGATAGGCAGAAATCTTATGCAAATCAAAGGAGGAAGGATATACAGTTTGAGGTTGGAGATCAGGTCTTTTTGAAAGTTTCACCCTGGAAGAAAGTATTGAGATTTGGGCGTAAGGGTAAATTGAGTCCAAGATTTATTGGATCATTTCGTATCTTGAAGAGGGTAGGACCTGTTGCATATCAGCTTGAGTTGCCTTTTGAGCTAAGTCGTATTCATGATGTCTTTCATGTATCAATGTTGAGGAGATACCATCCAGATCCAGGTCACATTATTCAGGTTGAAGAAGCAGAGCTGAGACCTGATTTGTCATATGAAGAGGAGCCCATTCAGATCTTAGAAAGAGATGAGCGAGTTCTTCGGAATAGGCACATTCCAATGGTCAAAGTTCAGTGGAGTAATCCTAGCCCCTCAGAAGCTACTTGGGAGACATTGGAGTCAATGGAGACTCAATTTCCTCATCTATTTTCATAAGGTAAATTTCGAGGACGAAATTTCTTGTAGAGGGGGAGAATTGTAACAACCCGAAAAAATTTAGAATAATATTAAATTGAAATTAGAGGTTAATTGTGAAAATTGGTAAATTTTTTGGGGACTAAATTGAAAGATTTTAAAACTTTGAGCTTATTTTAGAGTTAAAGGAAATTCAGGGACCAAGCCCTAAATTTATCCTAAAAGTATCGGCAGCTTTGGTGATTTAAGTGTGTTTCTGGTTTCAAATCAGAAACCACAAATGTTAAATTGCTTAAGTTTTTCTCCTCCCGTATCCTTACTTCCAAGTCCGATTCTGAAGTCGTTCAACCTCCAATCGTAAAATTGAAACCACCATCGTGTTCATCTTCGACCCGTGAACAAAACCCAGTAAATCAATCATTGCGAAACGCTGCCAAACGACGTGAATTTCGAGTCAAAGTCTCGACGTTTATTTAGCACTACCGCCGAGAAAATCTTAAATTCATCTCCGATCGTTGATCGGTTTTCGACACCTCCTGCACCATCGTGTTCCTTGTGCCGTTCCGAGTCCACCGGTGTTCTCCTTTTTCTCCGGCAGCGACGGCGCGTGGGGAGGTGAACGGGTCAAACTTCCCGATTTGATGAATTCGAGCTCTCCGCCGTTCAAAAATTTGAACCGAGCTTTGTAAGTATCTAGAAAACGCTCAAAATAATTTTTAGAAATTTTTCCGTAATTTTTAGAGCCCCGGAGGACACCTCACGTGCCACACACGCCACACGCGCCGCCGTAGGGCGAGTGAGTGACCGGTTCAATCGGTTTTCTTAAGGGCTTGACCTGTTTGACCGGTCACGACCCGACCCGTTGACCCGACCCGATCGTTGACCGTTGACTGGTGCTATTCTGGTAAATAATTCGGTTTTGGTGCTATTTTGGTAAATAATTCAGTTTTGGTGCTATTCTGGTGATTAATTCGAAATGGGTGCTATTTTGGTAATTATTTTAAAAAGGTGCTATTTGTGTAAAATGTTCAACAGTTTGTTGACCTCCTTTGACCAGAACTTTGACCGGCTTTGACCGGCTATTAAACGATCGTTAATCTTTTCCGAGTATACCTATCCTGATAGTTTTCAACGTTCCGAATCCGTTTCCGTGGTCCGTTTCGTCAAATTCGAACCCGAAGGCCTCCAAATCAACGGTCAAAATGGTTGACTTTGACTTTGACCAAGAATTTGAATTTTTGAAAAGTCATACTTTATGTTTTTCGACGTCTTGATTCCGATTCCGCAATCCGTTTGGCCAAATTCAGACTCGAAATACCCCAAATTGATAGTCAAACCCGAAAAATGCTTATATACTTAAGAAGTTTAGCTTTGAACAATTAAATAGGATTTGAGACTGATAAATTATTATTGTTTGAAGGTACAAGAGACTCTCCGGATCGTTCGACAGCTCGACCCAGCTCTTCTAGATCAGTTAAACCACGTGTGCCAGTATTACTCATAAGTAATATAGTATTATTGTAAAATAGGTTCGAAAACTGTAGCAGAGCGTGGTGAAACCAGCAATCAGTAGATTTGCTATTTGAACCTATTGTCGAGGTGTGTTCCCTACTTATTACTGAACTGTTTTATTGGTTTTAATATGTGGTACACCGAATTCATTGGTTATTGTTTTATGGAAGCATCAATTTAATGTGACACTTTATGGAATATGGCTGCTATCTAATTTTTGGTTTGAAATGGTATATGATTACCATGTTTTTGGATTTATGGAATTTATGTCACGGTGCAATTGAATTTTGGAATTGAATTTCGATGGAATAGCTCTGATCAAGCTAAATGGGCCTAATGTGACTCTTGAGGGCCCCAAGATGTTTCATTAGGTCGGCTTTCCTTTGTTGTGTGCTTAGGGTAAGCTATATGGACTTATTGACTTGGGCTTAAGGATACAAGCTTCATAGCCTATCCTTAAGTCGGCTTTCTTTTTGCTATGTGCATAAAGTAAGCTATATGGAAATAATTTTGGGAACTACTGATGGTACCAGAAAGGGTTTAAACTATGATTTTCAAAAGTTAAACTCTTTTACGAATTTGTGTGATTTACTGGACTATGATTTGTTTAATGTACCTATTGTGATTTTATGGAAATGTTGGGACACACTGAGCCTAGCTCACCTTTCGAAAATGTTTTTCCCCTTTCAGATACTGTTGGTTAGATACCTGGGTACGAGCACTTGGAGAATCAACATATCTCTTGTAGTATAACTGATTGTAATATTTTAATCTTGCAAGTTGATTTTATTCTGGTGACATGGACCTATTATAAAGTATTGGATGTTATAATGATGATACTTTTGCTAATACTATTCAGTTTATCATGGTTTTGATTTTTAAGATATGTTTTAAATTAATTTATTACTGATTGATTTTATATTTAAGAGTTGAGTTTTGATAGTATAATTTGATTATAATTTCATGTTATTTATAATGTGATTTTATATTGATGGAATACCGGTTTCGGAAAATATCTTTAATAATCATAATGTGATCCACTAGACTTAGTCGAAACGCATAGGCCGAGTCTAGGGGGTTACAAATATGATTCTAGCAAAAAAAAGAAAAAAAAAAGGTCCAGTGACATTAGAAAGAATACAATGTGTAGATTGTAGATAAGATTTGTTTTATTGTTTTGTAAATAGTTTGTTAGTTAGTTTAGGATATATCTCCTTGTTTATCTCTAATTTAAAATTTTAAATAGAGTTTGAATTAGGTTAGACTATTTGTATAAAGTCTTTAAAAGGATGAGGACTTTCTTTTGTAAACTAACTTAAAAAGAAACAGAAAATCATAAATTCTTTTTCTACAGAAATTACATGGTATCAGCTTGGTACGTTCCTCTTTAGAAAAAAAAACCCTTCGATGGCTGTCACTTCTTCAGAAGTAACCACTGGAATGGCTGAGTCTTCTTCTTCCTCAGTTACTGTCCACAAACTGGTTATGTTGTGGTTAATCAATACAATGTCACCAACAATTGGGAAAAGTTTTTGCTGTATGAAACTGCACATGAGGTCTGGTGTGCTGTATAGGATACTTATTACGGCACTGATAATATATCCAACTTTATGGGATCGAGAGTAAAGCCTCTAATTTGAAGCAAGACGACATTATTGTCACTCATTACTATAGCACATTGACTTATATGATACTAATGCTTGGTATTGTTCATATGATGCAGTTCTCTACAAGAAGTTAACAAATCAGAAACGGATCTTTCAATTCTTGAATGGCCTGCATAAAAATCTAGATGTTGTCCGTGGAAGAATCCTTTGCACCAAACCCTTACCTTCTATTTGTGAGGTGTTTTTTGGGTCAGTAGGGAAGAAAGTCAAAGAGCCCTTATGCTAGCTGACCCCTCCGCCCTTGATGGGTCTGCCCTTCTAACCCATGCTACATCTACCAGCAAATTCCGATCAGGGAGGCCTTGGTGTGATCACTGCCGTAAGGTTGGTCATCTCTGGGAGAATTGCTGGAAACTACATGGTAAGCCTACTGATTGGAAACCTCTGCGCATACTGCAACAAAAAGTCTGCAGCCAGCGTTGCCACTGTAGAAAATTCAGCAAGCTTCAATCCGCAGCAACTTGAGGATCTCCAAAAATTAATTCGACATACTCTCTTTTCAGCCGAAACCAGTTCTGCATCTACAACACAGTTTGGTAAATCCACATTTCATTCACCTTCTACATTTCATTCATGGATAATCGACTCTGGTGCTACCGATCATATGACTGGAAATCGCAACCTGGTCCTAACAATTTCACAACCAACCATTCAGAGACTTGTGAAGATTGTTGATGGAACTTTGATTGTTGTTCAGGGTGTTGGATCTGTATTTGTTCATAATGATCAAAATGTTCTCTATGTTCCAAATCTTCAGTGTAATTTGTTATTTGTTAGTCGGTTGTGCATCGATCTTCATTGTAGTACTAAATTCAGTTATATTTACTATGTTTTTCAGGAACTGGACTCGGAGAAGGTGATTAGCAACTTGTATAGTGGACTTTATATTCTTGAACGTCAATCTCCTCATAAAAGATAAGTCCTATCAACATTGCATGAATTATTACTATGGGTGCTTAATGAGTTAAGCAGAAAGTTTGACTTGAATTGACTGGACTCAAAACTTTAACAAGTGAGTCGAGCAAATTTTAACTCGACTCGATAAGTTCGCAAGTAGCTTTTATTTATTTTTAATAATTTTTTAGTATTTATCTTAAAAATTTATTTTATTAAAAAAACTACTAATTTACTAATAGATAATAAAAAGATGATAAAATGACTAACATATTATTTTTTAATAAATAATAACAAATACTAAATTAATAATTATTATTTTACTATACCCTAAAATAAACCCTAATTACTATTTTAATGTATTTTTAGATTATTATTTTGAAGTTTATACTTTTAATTTGTTTCGTACACTCTTTTGATAACTTTTTAGTTAAATTTATTAATTTATGTTTATATTAAACTCTATATAATATCAGTAGATTTTACCTACAATTAAAATAAGTTAAAAATTTTGGTGAACTTAACGAACAGTGAGACGAGTAATAACATTTTAGTAACGAGCTTAATGAGTATAAGTTGAGCAACAAGTTTTTTAACGAGCACAAGTCGAACAAAATTTTAATGAGCTTAACAAGCACAAGTTGAGCAACAAAATTTTTTAATAAGCACGAGTCGAGTAAAATTTTACTGAGCTTAACGAGCAACGAGTTGAGTTGAACAACTCAATTTTTAACGAGCACGAGTCGAGTACTTTCCAACTCGCTATCGACTCCCTCAATAAGTACCCTAATTATTACTTTTATATTTTTATTTGTTTAATTATTATTTTTATTATTTATATTTATATTTTTGTTTTTGTCACTGACATTTTTTTAAGAAAAGAAAATTAAAATTTTAGACCTCATTCTTAAATTTCTGGATCCCACTGTAGGGACGCCTCAATTTTTCACGTGTAATTGATTTTTGGATTCGATCATGATTTCAATCTTGATATAGATTAAATTTTAAAGGTGTTTGATCGTATTCAATCAAAAATGACCGATGAATACTCTAATCACGTGATGAGCATTTAAAAGACTCAACAAACTTGAACAACAAAAAGACAACTTGGACATCAATATTCTTCTATTCTTTCTTCTTTTAGCTGGATATTAAAAAAGGAAAATCTAAGTAACGACTATTTTAAGATTAAAAAGGATAAAAATAGACCCAATTGAAAATATGATTAAAAAACATAATAATTTAGGTTAGTCGCATCCTAAAATATTATATTCTCTATAATTTTGTAATTAAACCTAAAATATTATATTTTTTAATTATATTTTTGATTATATCCGTTTCTATCAGTTTTAACCTTAAATTAAATTATCTTATCATAAAACTACCAATATTCATAGAACCTTGCTCTTGTGATATTTTTACTGTTGTGCTCTGTTCTTCTTTTACTCAAAGGGAAAGTCTTCCCTTGTGTGCATGAGTTGTACTCTATTTTTCTCATTTTCTTAATTAAATTGATGAAATGAAAACACTTGCATACCTCATTTCCTTAAATAATTTGCTCATACCTCTATTTTCTTAATTTCATTTTATAATATTTTACAAATTTAACCCTAGCCCTTTTATCTCGTTTGTTTTAATAAAAAAATAGTTGCAACTATCTCATTCCTATTTCTATTCCCAACCAAGTAAATAAAATAAACAACTAGTATTATTTCAAAAAGGAAAGTTTGTTGAGAGGGAAACAGAAAAAAACTGAAAATCAAACAGTGTGGAGTCTCGCCATTTGGACCACCATGGCCAGCCACTTCCACCGCTCAACTCCTCTGCCCCCCACCACCCATTCATTCCTTTCCAAGCTTCTCCTCCTCCTCACAATCCTCCCTCTTTCTTTAGCTGTCTTGGCCTTCGTTCTCCAGTGGCGCGGTGGCGGTGTCTCCGATCCCACCTCCGCCGTTTCCCGATGGACCCCACGTGGTTCCCGCCGTGAGCTCTTTCCTGGAATGGAGAAATTATCTTCTCTCCCCACCAAAAATCATCATCATTCTGATTGCGTCGATCTTGGTCGTAGCTCTTCTCCTTCTTTCCCTTACTACAGGGACTGGAAATTTGGTTTTGAAGCCGATTTAAGGCCAAAGGTACGGTTTTAGTCTTCTTGGATATTATTATTATTATTTTTGTTGTTTTTTTTTATTGTACATTTCATTTGGGGATAGATTTTCTTGTTTGGTATGATAATCTAAGTGCTTGGGCCTTTCGGTTCTTTTTTGTTTTTGTTTTGGAAGATTGATCGTGCTTCTGGAATTGATATCTGCCCGATATTCTTAACCATTATGGTTTTGGGTTGGATCTTATTGAATTCCACGATTCCGGTTAATTGTAACCATTAAGATGTAATCATTGAGGTTTAACTGATTATTTACTTGTCTCGATGAATATATAAAATTAACAAGAGCAAACTACACAAATAATCACTAATATTTGAGTAAGTTTAGATTAATTTTAATAACTATTTGTGTTGTTTATCCTTTTTAATTTTATATATTCATAGTCTAACCCCAATGATCACGTCTTAATTAAATAAAAATGAAATTGACCAAATATTATATTTTTTGAGTTCAATGAAGAAAAATATACAAACTTAAAGTTAAACCATTTTTTTTTACAATTTCATTCATCAATTTCCATGTTTTCCCTTTTTGATGCGTACATTGGATCTTTCTCCCAATTGACAGGTAGTTTGAATTAGAAAACAACATTTTGGTTTATGAAGTTGTTCTTTCATCAAGGCATTTTCTTTCTCATCAAACCATATTAGTAATAAGCACATATACATCCTTATACGTTCCTTTGAGTGTTTTTCTTCTCACATAGCAGATTTGTATTACAACAAGTACATCAGCCGGCTTGGACCAGATTCTACCATGGATGTTTTATCATAAGGTTATCGGAGTCACAACCTTTTACCTTTTTGTGGAAGGACAAGCTGCATCTCTTAATGTTTCCAGAGTTTTAGAATCTATTCCTGTGAGTTTACAAACTCTTTGGCTTCCTCTGATTTAGTTGAAGTTCCACTTGATTTTCCTCTGGTTTTGTTTGTCCGAATCGCTCATAAAATAACTTCTATTTCGTTTCTCTTTAGGGAATAAAAGTTATATATCGAACAAAAGAACTCGAGGAGCAGCAAGCTAAAAGGTAATTAAACTAGTTTGAAATACATCTCTTGGATTCTGAGGCTTAAAAGAACCTATGCTCAGTGCTTCTTCCTATATTGTGCTTAACTAATACTTCAGCTATTGGTGATAATATCTCTCTTCACTTTTTTTTCATAATTATCTTCTTACTTAATCTTTATTTATTTATTCGTGTGTTTTTCCTGGTTACCAGCCGGATCTGGAATGAAACGTGGCTTGCAGGTTTCTTTTACAAGCCTTGCAATTATGAGCTATTTGTAAAGCAGTCTCTCAATATGGAAAATGCCATTGTCATGGCAAGGGTATGATGTGTGATGGTTTTTTTTTCATGAACTGAAATTCTTTGATTTTAGCATCTCTAGCTGGGTAGTCTCTTCACCTTACTTTTTACTAACTTTACTCGGTTTCTTTTCGAAATATAAGGATGCTGGAATGGACTGGATAATTCATCTTGATACTGATGAATTAGTATACCCAGCTGGTGCAAGCGAATATTCTTTGAGGCAGTTGCTGCTTGATTTGCCTAGTGATGTCGATATGGTCATATTTCCTAATTATGTGAGTGGCATTATATTTATTTGTAAAACTGAAAACTGGAAATTGTTGTTTATGATTGTATATACTCTTATTCGATTGGAATCATGTCCTGTTATGCTTGATAGTTGACCCTTTTTGTTTAGGAGAGCAGTATTGAACGAGATGATATCAAGGATCCTTTTAGTGAGGTAAAATTTCACTTGTCCTTTTTTTTTTTCTTGCTTTTCATTAGTTCAGTAAATTGAATGACTGAAGTTAGTGGTTTGGAGTTTGGCACAGGTGTCAATGTTCAAGAAGAACTATGATCATCTTCCGAAGGAGACATATTTTGGCTACTATAGAGAATCGACTCGTGGTAATCCAAACTACTTCTTGACTTACGGGAATGGGAAAGCAGCTGCTCGGATTCAGGATGAGCTTCGTCCGAATGGTGCTCATAGATGGCACAATTACATTAAAGCTCCAAAGTATGGTGACTGTGTACTTATAGAAATCCATTGATCAGATTACCTGATGCATTAGTAACATCACAAATAGATATCATTACTAATACATGTCTCATGAATTCTAAGTATTTGAGTTTCTGTTTTGAAGAGAAATCAAATTAGATGAGGCTGCTGTTCTACACTACACGTACGCCAAATTTTCAGCCCTGACATCTAGACGTGACCGGTGTGCCTGCAAACCTACTAAGGAAGATGTCAAAAGGTGTTTCATGTTGGAATTTGATAGAGCTGTAAGTTTAGTACCTTCTGTTATTCTTTAGAGGTGTGTTAATTATTAGAATATGGGGAACACAACAAGCTAAGGCACAAAAGCTCGAGAGATTTGAGCCAGATATGAAGAGTTTTGGATTGACACTGATAAACCAGTAGCTATATTTCTTTCGATTGATGTTTTATAGTGTCTCAATTCCCAAGCGATTCATAAGGCAATACAATGATGCATTATGTGTTTTGTGGTTAACATTCCTGAGGTGTTCTGTGGACTATATTGGATCTTGATTATCAACTGTTCTGTCATTGTAGACATGAATGTTGTTCTTTGCAGGCATTTATAATTGCTTCAACTGCATCGGAGGAAGAGTTGCTTCACTGGTATAAACTTAAGCACAGCCTTTTTTTCCACCTTAGATACTAATGTGTGAACCTGCTGATGTAGGACTGTTGGCATCTGGTTTATGCAGGTACCAAGAACATGTTGTTTGGGGCGATAACAACCTTAAACTGAAGCTCCTGAGAAGGGGGATTTTAACTCGCATATACATTCCTATGGTAATGAATGTTATAGCATTTCTCACAGGAAATTAAAGCTAGTGTTATGAGCATCCATCTTTGTAGCTATAAATGTTATCGGTTGCTGCCATGCCAGGCCATAATACAAGGTTTAAAGGAGTCCGGGGTGTTCAGATCAGTGATTGCAAATGCACCCACAACTGTTTCAAGGGACAAGTTCTTATCATCAATTGATAACAGCAACTCATCAAGAACAGTGTCTTTTGCTTCAAGAAAGATTGGTGGAGGCGGTGAGAAGCAGGCATCTGGTAGGAAGGTACTGGGAATTGAAGCAGCTGTTCCACCATTGTCACCTCCTGTATTGTAGATGTCTCTATTTCAAGCAATTTTCTTGTTTGATGTATAGTGCGACGACAGATTTCTGCTCTGCAACTCCATGTTGAAGCATTGTAATTTTTATTTGTAGATGTTGAGGATGTCATTATTTCTTAGTCATTAGATGGAAATAAAAGCAAATATAATTGCATTAATATTATTTTCCAATGCCATAATCAAAACGACATAATATAAATAAAATCATTTTTTATCAATAAATATTGTCCGCAATTTTTAATCCATGAGGAACCTGATATAAGAGTCAAATATTGTACAATATTGTTAAAGTCGAGCGTTGCTCACCTAATAATGCACCGTAGTGTTGAGGTTTGATTTTGCCCACCTAACTTTACTCTGTCTTTATTTGACACTCTAGTACTACTTAACTTTGCAGCTGCTTGACTCTATGGCATGCCATTAATACCAATGAACCTCAATAACATACTTGGGCCTTTATTCATGAATTAAATCATCCATGAAAACGTATAACCATGTAATAAACATTAGGGTAGTTCATGCCCAAAATAAAATCCATGACAAAATATCACGCTAATAAAAAAATAAGGTAGGCTTGTCGCAAGTCTTCCTGATGATATATAAAACATCTATGTACAATGTCATGCATGTATTGCACTCACCTTGACACTTTATATATCAAAAGATGTCTCACTATGCTCCACACTATATACTTTTATATTCGATTTGCTTCGATCACAAAATCAATCACAATCTGTACAAAATAATAAATTATTATCGATACATATGTTAGTATTGTACTAACATAAACACATCTCCATAAGAAAATCCATAATATACTTGAAACTTATTCTCCACCAAAATACTTGAACATTTAATAATTCTTTTAATATTGGCAACAACTTTTCTAATTTACACAAAATGGTCCTTCACTTTTTTATCACTTAAATTTTTAATCCCAAAATTCCAACATTGAAATTATTACCATCCAAGTGCTTTTTACAAAGGAACAATTAGATTTAAGCACCCCAACTATACGAATATTGCAAATTACAAAGCTTGAAAATGAATCTACAACCTAATAAACATCAAGATTCATCATCATTTTCATGAACCCTGGTTGAACACCCTAGGATTTGGGATCTTTGAAATCAAGCAAGTTTAGTAAGCATAAATGGTATCAAAAGATAGCGTTTCTCGCGTAGAGCAATTTTCTATTTCACGGCATAACTTGAAATCGAAAGTAAATTGCTCAAAAATGGAAACAAATTTTTTTCTTACCTTATGAGGGTTCACGACACTTGGAGAAGAAGATGAACAAATTGGCATGAAATTTTAGATTAATTTCATGCTTAATGAAACTTCATATTTACCAACAAACCAAGACAACTCAACCTTATCATCTTCCTAAAGTCAAAGATGAACAATCAAAATCTTACTTTACCAATTTGCCCTTGTATTTTCCCAAAATTTACAATCTTGCCACTTTAATCCAACGGTCCGATTTTTAACATGGAATTAAATCCTCAAATCCAAATATTTATATTATTTTAAAAAAAATTTAAGATGTGTTAATACTATTTTTAGGTCTAATTTATCATCCTTCAGATTTTTCTGAAATTTCGATTCGATCCGATTTACCGAATTTTTCTCAAACTTTATCGCTTTATAACTTTTAATACAAAATCCGTACGAATATTATGATTCCTATAAAAACGTTATTATTGAAGTAAACTATTTATTTACGGGGCCAAATTGTAACTTTTAAAATTACCATTTTGGTCCCTAAACTTTTCCAAAATTTATACTTTAGTCACTTAACTTTCAAAAAATGCATTTTGGTCACTATCTAAAATTTTGGGTATTACAGGGTGAGAGTCTTTTTTTTTTTCATCAAATATTCAAAAAAAATTCTTTATTTTTATTCATTCCTTTTTTATTCTCTTTACATTTATGATCACTCATTTGTTTATTTTATAATGAGTATTTGTATTTACTTATTTCATGTGACTTTTTAAATTTTACACTTTTTATTTGTTTAATTTAAATATTAATTTATTATGTTATGTATGGTTTATATTATTTTTTATGTTGGTACACGTGGCTTATTTACTTCACTTTTGCATATTAGAATTAATCACATTGTTTTAAAAATCCTAACTTCTTTTGTCGTACAGTAACAAATTCTCAAGGTAAGTAATTTCAATCTCTTTAATTTGGTCTCAAACTTTATTTTTAAGATAATCACTCTTTACTTTAATTGTTCATGGTTGTTTTTAATTTATGTATGTATTTGTTTTTAATTATTTGAATTATAATCTTATCATATTAATTGAACTGATTCTTTGATTTGTTTCTTTAAAATTTTTAAATAATATTCTATGAAGCATGTTGTTCTATTGCATGACATCTTTATTTATTTTGATAAGCATGATAGCCTCATCTACATAACTCAGCCTTTTCAATAATGAATTAAAAAGCAATGCACATTTAATTTAAATTATCTAAGAGAGTTAAACTAATCCACCTAGGTAGCTTAATTCGGTAATTTAAAGTGAATGGGCATCCTCTAGTGAAATCATACAAAATAATAAATTTTAAAACTAATAAGGATGGTAGATAGGGAAATTTATTATATTTAGAATTATAAAAAAACGAGTCTTTCGATCCTATTCGGATATTTTGTTTTTGTATTTAGAAATATTTAAATATTCTCTATCTATCTTAAAGGCCCGATAATTTTCATAAATAAAACTTTTTTTGGTGCATAACCTTAGATAAATAAATAAAATGATTATAGTATTTCTTATTTCTTTCCAAATAAGGGAAAATCACCACTCTACCTTGTATTAGGTGGTGTTTCCCTTTGGTTTGAAACGTTGAAATATTAAAAAATTGACTTTAAAATTTTTTAGAACAAAATTAGTGATTCACCGCTTGTTAGAAATGAGAGTGATGTCACTCTACCATATATTAAGTGGTTAACTTTCTTCGGCTAAATGCACGAATTGTTAATTCTCTCTCTGAAATTTTAATTTGTTAAATAGCATTGTATTTGTTTTACTAAAAATGGATCATTAATTAAATTAAAATTTGAATTCATAAATTCCATTGTAAAGACTAATTAATTGACTAGGTACCGATTTCTGGGTGTTGTGGGGGTGCTAACCCTTCCTCACACGTAATCGACTGACAAACTCGTTTTTATGGAAAGCAATCCAAAGCGTTATTTTAATATTTTTTAAACTTAAATTTTATTAAAATGAAAACATTTTTTGGTGTTCCCACTACACCCTATAAAAGATTGGTGACAACTCTCTCGGACCACATTTTTGTTTTTAAAACCCAATTTTAGTCGAAACGAAACCATAATTGTTTTTGATTTTTTGAGACATTACGATTGCTTGGCGACTCCGCTGAGGACTTTATAGAGTTAGGTCGTTAGTTGATTAATTTTTGTCTTTACAATGGAAATTAGGAATTCAACCTAATTTATTTTTTTTATTCCTTTGGTTATACTTGTTTGTTTGCATTCATTTTTAAAACATGATGACATATGCATATTTATCATTGTTCGTACTGATGTGTGTCTTTCAGATTATTAAGTTAAGTGAATTGGTTTTTGTTCAAGAATTTTTCGTTAATTATTAGTAAGGTTGATAGATTCCTCCTCACACACTCACTATATTTGCATAACATAAACCTTATACCTGGGTTGTCCCTTTTAGGTGGGGGTGAAAGCGACGCATTCATAGGAAATGTTTCATCGTGTCAAACCTAGTAATTAACCTTCGGGGTCCCTACCTTATGCCATCATGGGATATGTTTCTCCGTTTCAAGCATAAGGAGGTGCATCATCTCGAATTTAACTTGATTCATATGAACTTGTGATGGGTTTAGGATAGAAAGTTTGGCAATCCCAAGGGGCACCAACGGGGATAATTTGAGTACTTTTGACCTTAGAGCCGAAACCATGCATGTAATATACCCTAGAAATATACCTGGATCAAAACCATGTAAAACTCATAGGAATTCCAAAATAATTGTACACAAAGGAGAAATCGACCTCTACCCTTTCTCTTTTATTTTTACAAGCAAAAAACATGTGAACTATAAATCACATGGTTAAGACTTATTTTCTTATTGAATAAAGCATGAGAGTAGAAACCTTGTGTGGGTAGGATTTTTATCTTTTTCATGATAATGGTATAATACTTGTGGAGTAGGATTTACTGCCTCTATCTTTTATTTATTGTTTTACTAACTTATTTTTCTTTTTCCGCTTTCTTTGATTTATTACCATGTTGCATCATATTAACATACTATAAAACGTGTTGATATGTGGGTGTTCTATCAAATTAGAAAATTTTCACAAATGAACCAAGGGTCCAAAAGCATCTAGCTTCATATTCAGATGTTCGTACTTGGTCGAAAGCAATACAACATGAGCATGGAAATAGTTCACCACTAGATTTCATGTTAGATTTGTCAAACAAGACTCATTTTAGTAAAAAGAAGATTGATTCAAAGGATTCCCTCTTAGAAAGGTAAGCTCAATGGTGGCCGATAAACTCAAAAGCCATCCATAAAGTGAAAGAGACTCGCACGATACATGAAAGTACTAGCAGAATGAGTTGAAGCCATTCAAGTCCATATTGATCCTGTCTTTGACTAAGAATCACTTGGATGAGGAATGAAATCTCATATTTAAATAGAAGGGTTAGGTCGCATCCATAATCCAACTATTTACGATATTTGGGATTATTCTTTCGAATGAAAGTTGTTATATGATGGGATATTATATGGATCATTTCCTTTTCTTGCATTTGCATCTTTGCATTTTATATTTACATAACATTTTCATCTTTGCATTCTACATTTGCAGTTTCATCTTTGTATTTCACATTTACATCTTTGCATTTTGAATGACGTTTAAGCATATTTGCATGCATTAATCATGAAAAACATTAAAATAATCCATGGAATAATTTCGTCCAGTGATTCTAATCACGCAATTCATCGCCTTCCTTATCTCAAAGATTATGATGATAATGCCACCTACAACTGTCCTTAGGGGCAACTCAAGAGCATAAAAATGCGAGAACCAAAATTTGATCAAACCAAACGTCTAAGCATTTAATGAAATAATAGGGTAGATCCAAAAGATGCCGATGTTCATTTGCCTTGAAGCTTTGTTGCAATATTGTTTGAAATAATTTACATATTTTGTTTCCAAAAGTTTGTAAGTCACTTGATGTTCAAACATATTTTATAAAATGTTAACTTTTAAGGTTATGAGCAGTGAACAAGATTTTAATCATTAAGTACTTTAAATATCAACTAAAGTAAAGGCTCTTTTAAGAATTGAGGTTATAGACCTTTGACTAGTAACAAGATTACACACCTAAAATAGATAATTTGATCTTTCAGCCAAGACAAGATCCCTTGATTCTATGCCAAAAAAATTAAAATGATTACACTATCATAATCAATTTTTTTATAAAAACAATTAAATATTATTTTAAAAAATAATTATGACTTTTTATTTGTAAAATTTGAGTGATTTTTGAATTGATTTAAATAAAATGGAAAAGGAGTCGCCATCGACCTTTGGGTTAGGTAGGTCGAATACCTAAAATCGTCTTTTAAAATAATTTTAAGAAAAATCATTTTATAAGACAAAATTTGGTCTGCATCACCAAAGATTCGATTAAATGGATTCGGGAGTCGGTTACATGTGGGAAGGATTAGCACCCCCACAACGCCAAAAAACTAGTACTGTGTCGCTTACACGTTGTCATAATGGTGAAATGAAAAATCGAATATAAAGTTAAAAGATGATCCGTTTATTGAACATTGATTAATTTTCTTCGAATTAATTAATTACATAAAATTCTTTAACTCGAAAGGAAATCTCGAAATTAGCAATCCTCCATCGAGAAAGTTAACTCGACTATTTCTTATCAATAAAAGAATATTATCTTTTCGATAATTTTAAAAAATGAAATTGAATATAAACGATGAATCAACATTTGCATAAAATAACATCAATGGCCATTTAGAAACATACATTACATTGTTCATCGTAAAATAAAATGAATTAATGAGTTAACATAAAATCAATTTATTTGATGTTCACATTTTGTTCAAATGTCATATCAGATTACACCACTTCGATCAAGCGATGCTTTCCACGCCCATTCTACAAATACATGTTCTTAAAAATGTTCGACTAAAAAATATATATTTATTAATGAATAAAGAGTATGAAATCTTATATTTCGAAATAAAGATATATATAAATATTATTTAGGACCAAAACATATCAAACCAATATACATAAAACATGAAATATTCTTGTAGCGTAAATGTAGTTAAGTGCATAATATATTTATATATATAAGTATACACCGTAGTCGTAAAATATTAATTAAACACATATCAATGGTAATGAATTATAATCTTAACATAAAATGAATATTTAAAATATAAGGCGTTCATACATGAAATATAAATGGTGATAAATACAAATAAAAATATTTACATATATAAGACTAAAGAAAATGAAACACCAAAACATACCATGTAATAACTTCAGGGATTAAAAATAAGAAGAAACATAATAGAAAGGATCTAATGAGCAGTAAACCCCAAACACTAAAATATTAAAGATGGTGACTAAAATAAATATGGAGGTAAACATAATATTCAAAACATAACAAAGCTATATTTCAGTAATCATGAAGGACTAAAACACGAATATGCAAAATTAGCAGCCAAGAAACTGAACATATGAACAAATAATGGCAAATAGTAGAGGACTAAAATAAAACGTGAAACGAATAAAGAGCTCAAAATGGAATGCTGAACTTTCATTATATGACCTAATTGTAGTAGTTACAAAACTTGGGGGACCCCAAGTGCTATTTTCCCATGAGCCTAACGCATGGAACCCTAAACCTTTATAATGTGTCATTTTAAAAGTCAAATATATGGCTAAAATTCCATGCAGAAATCTGCTAGCCCCCTCACGTTTTACTTCTTCCTTTCTTTCTTCTCTGGAGAGAACCCGAACTCTCCCAAACTCCCCTCTTTTCAAACTTCCTATCTTCCTCCGCCGATAAAGGAAACCATAACTCCCCGACCACCGTAGATCGGTTGCCATGGGGAGTAAAATGAGTCAGGAGTCCTCGCTTTTCACTCTTTTTCTCTTTTCTTTTTTTTCTGAATGTTCTACTTCTATTTTTGTTCGAATCTCTCTTCCTCCGAAAATCTCCCCTCTAAATGGTTGTTGTCTCTCTTTTTAGGGTGATATTCAAGGGGTAAATGATAACATCTATGGGTAGAGGAAAACTTTCCAGATTTTTGCTATGTTAAATCCTGAAAAAATAAGGATTTAACTTATTTTTTAATGAGGTTTCAGATTAGGCTTTGGATAGGCGGTTGATTGATTTAGGGTTATTATTGATGTACTGTTTATAGATTTCAGTGACGATGGCGGTACGGGGTACTGTCAGCGAAGCCTAAGCGCCAGTCTGGAGTAACGCGTGTATCTCACACGTCGGTGGGAGCTGAGGAGTCAGCGGTGGTGGCTGTTGATCTGTTTAGGGTTTAAAACCCTAATTTAAATCGAGTTATAAACGGGTCTGGAGATGGGCCTGGTTGGCTAGGTTGATGTAATGTTGGGCCATCTGATTGTAACTGGGTTGGGGCTCCCATTTGGGCTTCTGTAATTGTAGTTGGGTTGTATGTGGCCTACAACAAAAAATATAATGTATTTAGATAAAATAATAATAATAATAACAAAACTAAATATAAATTAAATAGAAAAGACCAAGACAAAAATAGTGTCTATATCTGCCCCTCTTTGCACATTCTTGTGTTAACAAGAATAGGACAAAGACGGCAAGACAACACGTTTATGTCTAGTTCTCTCCCTTTTATGCTTAGAAATTTGATAATGTTGGTTGTTGGGAATTACATTGCTCATACATGATGAAGAGTTTGGGTCGTCTAAGGGTGACACAACTCCTACTTGATGAGGAGATTTAGTCAGGGGATGACACTGCTCATACGTGATGAAGAGTTCTTGGCCATATTTAGGGGGGTGATAACTCGATTCCTATGCGATGAGGACGGCTGGTTATCTAGGGGTGACGCAGCTCCTACGCGATGAAAAGATCTGGTCGGGGGATGACACGGTTCCTACGTGATGAGGATGACTGGCCATCTTTAGGAGTGGTGATAACTCGGTTCCTACGTGATGAGGACGACTGGTTATCTATGGTGACACGGCTCCTACGTGATGAGGAGGTCTGGTCAGGGGATGACATGGTTCCTACGTGATGAGGACGGTTGGCCATCTTTAAGGGTAATGGTTTCAAGGGAAACCGACTCAAAGATAAGTTTTGTCTCAAGATAAACAGACTCAAAGATTATAAATTTTGTTTCCAAAGAAACAGACTCAAGGACTTTTCTCAAAAGAAATTGTCTCAAGAGAGACAAGGCTTTGTTCTAAAAGATTTTATGTTTCAAAAGAAACTACTCAAAGATTTTTTTCGCGAAAAATTGTCTCAAGAGAGACAAAATTTAGTTTCAAAAGAAATAAACTCTAAGATCTTTTGTTTCAAAAGAAACGACTCAAAGATGATGGTTTGTTTCCAGTGAAACAAATTCATAATTCGGTATTTTGAGGAAAATTGTCTCAAGTGAGACAACACTTTGTTTCAACTGAAACATACTCAAATAATTTTTTTCAAAAGAAACTGTCTCAAAAGAGACAAAATTTTTTGTTTTCTAAGAAACAGACTCAAAAAGTTTTCTCAAAAGAAACTGTCTCAATAAAGACAAATTTGTTTTAAGAGAAAAGATTGTTGATTTTTTTTCTAGGGGAACAATCTCAAAGGTGTTTGTTTTGTTTCAAAGGAAACAATTTCAGGATTTGTGTTTAAAAGGGAAACTGTCTCACGTGAGACGAATCAATTTGTTTTGAAAGAAATTGTCTCAAGCGAGAAAAAAATTGTTTTTCAAAAGAAGCTGTCTCTAGTGAGACGACATTTTGTTTCGAGTGAAACAACATCAAAGGATACTGATAGTCTGATTGTTTATGCTAGCGGAGGAAATGACTTCAGAAGATCTGATCGTTCATATCAGGATGTTGATTCCCCAAAGATGCCCCAACATTCGATGTTAAATCTCCAAAGATGCCCCATCACTCATCGTCCTTGCTTCAGTACTGATTCTAAGCATGAGCTTCATGTTTGAGAGCTACATGTCAACTACCAAGATCCACTCCATAGAGATTGTCTTGTATGCAAACGTTTTACTTCTTCTTGTATTTTCAAAAGTATGAAAATATCAATCAAAAGAATTTTGAAAAATGTTTAATCAAAAGTCTGAAAATATTGCCCCTTTTGAGGTTTCACAATTGACAACTCATAAAAAGAGTTCATTGGATATCAAAAAAATAATTACACTGTTAATCCTTCAATAAATTATAGCTATTTGACAAGTGTCAAGATCATTGCTATCTCTGAGAAATGGTTAAATAAGGAAAGAATAAAAAATATCAGGTTATTGTGTTTGGTCAGAGGTATGGTATTCTCATTTATTTGATGTCCACTGGTCTGATGGAGTAGCTTATGTACTCATCTATTGGAAGTGTTCTCCGACTCCTAGCTCTCATGATCTTATTCGGTTTGTGCGATGCCTTATCAAGAGATTTATGCGATTGCCTTCTATGCAATAATTGTACAATCTTCATATTCGAGCCACCTTTTCAGGTTTTCAACTTGAATCCTCCTTTGGTTTCAAAACGTTACTCAGAATTTACGTCTTAAATCCCCTTTTGTTATTTTTTTTATCTAACATGCATTAAAGATTTTAATAAACCTTTTGCTAAATAAAAGATTAATCCTGACGGGCGGGATGAAATCTGATAATAGTCTCTTCTGTTTAGAAATCCATGTATGATTCGAAGGGACTTTTAAGGAACGTAATGTAGGCCATGGTTCAGGGTTATGAAAGAAATGGATAAATAGGCCAAAACAAGTCTTTGCGGGTAATTGAACCAAGGATCAATTCACTCTGATGCCTTCAATCTTGTCTTGCTCAATTTGGATCTGCTCGTATGTGTTCATTTTTCTAGATGTTCCATGATCTTCGAGTGAAGCGATTCTTGAATAATTGTGCTTGATCAATCTCACGGTTTGAAGCTCGATGAGTCATTTGAGTCGAGAGACTCTTTGTCTGTGCTCTTTGTCCTCTTTTTATTCTTTGTTTTTTCTTTTGCTCCTTTTTTCCTTTGTTTCTTTTTCTTTGTTTTTTTTCTCTTTGCTCTTTGTTTTTCTTTGTTGTTTTTCTTTCTATGTTTTTTCTCTTTGCTCTTTGTTTTTCTTTGCTTATTTTCTCTTTGTTTTGATTTGATCTTTGCACTTGGCATTTGGTTCACCTTTCGGTATCTCATCTGAGTCAATGTCTTCACTCATGCGAGCAGATTTCTTCTAACTTGCTCCCAGTATGGAGGGTGATCCTTGGTTAGGGTTGAATCAGTAGAAAATATCATAATTCAGGCTCAAAGGTTGACACAGGGGATATATATTTTCTCTTTTTGTGAAGGGATAAAGAAAAAAAGTCGTTCATCATCTCATACAAAGAAGTCATTGCAGAAGAGGTATCCTAGGGGGATAGATTTTCAGGATTAATTGTTTATTCACATGGGAAAAATGTAATTAATGCATGATATAATTATTTTGAATGAATTTTCTTATTTTGCTTCTTGCTCTCAGCATGTCTCAATTACTCAGGCTCATCCTCAAAAAATCAATTCGAGATGCCCACATTGTGTCTTCTTGTAGAAAGGTTCAAGTTCTAGTAAACATCTTGTACTCAATGCCTTTAGGTTTTATTGGTGGAAAAAATGTTGGTTTTGAGTCTAAGAAGACGAGGGTGACTTTATTGGCTCAATGAAAAGGTATAGGTATGAACTTTTATGTATCAAAGAGTTAAATGCAGTGTTTCAAGGTCGAAAAGAATGTTTCAAGGTCTCAAAGAGAGGGAATGTCAAAATTTGGTTCTTTGGTTATGACCATGAATTATTTTGGGTAAAGAATAGAGGGATTTTATTTATGGTTTTGGACATGATAAGAAAGGTTTAATCTTGCCATATGTCAAAAATCTATAATTCTTGAAGAATTAAAAGAATATATAATTCATTTGATATTGAAAGAACTCGAGATTAAAACTCGTTCGATTATTCCACCTTAGAAGGTAGCATAAATTCAATCATTACGATTAAAAATATTTAAGCATATATTAAAGACATAAAAAAATGATTTCAAACAAAACAATCTCTCAGTGCAAATGGTAGATGCAATGCCCCATCATTCTTCGATTGCCCATGCCCCTGAATCCACTAGGTTCTGGATCTTGTGCTTCAGTGCCTTATAGTTCTCAGTAGAATGCCTGGAGCTTCCTATGTGACATCAATATCATGGACCTCAGGGAACGGGGACTCTTTTCTCAGATCATCTTGGAATGCTCTACCCTACAAGCAGCTGAACATGCTCTCACCGTACCGATTTCAACTTCTTGCTTCTATTCTCAATGTGGTTAGGACTTCTTCATCAAATCCTTCACTGATTAATTCCATGTTTTTATGAATGCTTAAAAATGAAATGCAGATGCAACTTGAAAAGATGCAAATGAAGATGTGAAAATATTAATCCCAACGATGAATATCATAGACCAATTTTCACCAGAAATAAAAGCCTTCACATTACAAAACAGTCCACTTTACAGACATGCCTGCATTTAGATGTTGAGTCCGGAATGGATCACTGATTCGCCTCGGATCTTCTTCCTTGACAATAATACCCCTCAAGCATTGTAAGCTAACTCGGTTAATGCCCCAACGGGGGTAAAGTCGGTGTGTTGCTCTTTGATAAATAACAATGAAATGATTGTAGATGAGAATCTACTGCTAGATTACTCTTTGGCTCAATGGATCATTGTTTCAGTCTTGAATGTTGCACGATCTTCCAGCTCACTACTTCGTCTCGTATCTTCGTATTTGGAACTGATGCCCTTAATGCTCTGTAAACTAACTCAGTTAATGTCCCTGCGGTGGTAAAGTCAGTGTGTGGCTCCTTGATGGTTAGCGATGAAATTCTCGTAGATAAAAATCTACTGCTGGATCACTTCTCGGATCATTGGATCATCATATCAATCTTGAATGCTACACAATCTTTGACCAAGCCTCATTCTGGTACTCTGTGAATTTCTTTTAGCCTTCTGTGCATGTTTGTGTACGCGACTGCTTGATTAGAAATTTTTATCTCTCCTTGTGAAAATTTTCTCTTGAATATCCCCTTGCATATCAACATTTTCGTAATATGTCATGACAATGCAATGCAATGCAAAGAAGGATGAAAAATGATACAAACAAAATAAATAAGTTACTGTACACAAACAAAAGAGAAAAATGAGTTAGTACATGTAAAATAAGGATAAAAATGTTATTCAGAGATGAATATAACACCTACCCCGTCATGATATCAACCCGAACATGCTTTAATTAAATAACATTCCTACCCAAACATGCTATCTACCCAAAATGATTTAATTTCAAGAAAATAATCCTAACCGCATGACATCTAATTCGTTTGCTTTTATTCAATAGAATTTATATTCTATGAACTTAAAGTAAAAGGTAAAGGTTTATAATCGCTCCTCCTTTGTGTACACCTATTTTGGGTACCTACTGACGGACAGAGGGATGGTATAACTATACCTAGGGTGACCGTTCTATGGTTTACTATATGCATGTTTTTGGCTCTAACAGGAACAGGGTACTCGAATTATCCTTGGTGTCGGTGCCCCCTTGGGCTGCCAAACCCTCGATCATCACCCATTACAGGTTTTGAATGGAACAAGTTCAATTCGAGGGGATTCACTGCCTTATATCCATACGAGGAATAAATCCCTACGAAGGTATAAGGTATGTATCCCATGGGTTATTTGCTAAAACTCATACAAAGAATGCATTCTTACGAGAGTAATGCAATCACCCCGACTAATTTGGATCGAAGCTCATGTCTAGAGCTCATGTTATGCAAATGCTCGTGATGTGTGTGCGGAGGGACGTACCTACCTTTGACTCAAAACGGAAAAGAAAAAAACTCGACAAAAACTTGAAAAGATCTAAAAAACTCAAATGTTAGTATAACAATTAAAAATGAAGCACTTAAAAACTTCAACAAACAAATCATAAGTTAACTAAAGGCTCGAACTCATAATTTCGACCACAACAACAATGTGTAAGCGATCTACATCCCGACTCTCTAAAAAAATCCCAGTAGAGTCTCCAACCTATCATAACCATTTTTTTATAAAAATAATTAATTATTAATTTCAAAACAATTAAAAATTATTTTCAAAAACAATTATGACTTTTTATTTGTAAATTTTGAGTGATTTTGAATTGATTTAAATAAAATATAAAAGGAGTCACCATCGACCTTTGGGTTAGATAGGTCGAATACCTAAAATTGTCTTTTAAAATAATTTTAAGAAAAATCATTTTATAAGACAAAATTTGGTATGCGTCACCAAAGATTCGATTAAATGGATTCGAGAGTCGGTTACGTGTGGGAAAGGATTAGCACCCCCACAACGTCCAAAAACTGGTAATGTGTCGCTTACACGTTGTCGTAATGGTGGAAATTAAAAATCGAATATAAAGTTAAAAGATGATTCGTTTATTGAACATTAATTAATTTTCTTTGAATTAATTAATTATAGAAAATCCTTTAACTTGAAAGGAAATCTCAAAATTAGCAATCCTCCATTGGAAAAGCTAACTCGACTATTTCTTATCAATAAAAGAATATTCCCTCTTCGATAATTAAAAAAAATGAAATCGAATATAAATAATGAATCAACATTTGCATAAAATAACATCAATGGCCATTTAGAAACATACATTACATTGTTCAACGTAAAGGAAAATGAATTAATTAGTTAAAATAAAATTGATTTATTTAGAGTTCACATTTTGTTCAAATGTCGTATCAGATTACTCCACTTCGATCAAGCGATGCTTTTCACGCCCATTCTACAAATACGCGTTCTTAAAAATGTTTGACTAAAATATATATTTATTAATGAATAAAGAGTATGAAATCTTATATTTCGAAATAAAGATATATATAAATATTATTTAGGACCAGAACGTATCAAGCCAATATACATAAAACATAAAATATGCTTGTAGTGTAAATGTATTTAAGTGCATAATATATATATATATATATATATATATAAGTATTCACCGCAGTCGTAAAATATTAATTAAACACATATCAATGGCAATGAATTATAATCTTAACATAAAATGAATATTTAAAATATAAGGCGTTCATACATGAAATATAAATGATGATAAATACATATAAAAATATTTACATATATAAGACTAAAGAAAATGAAACACCAAAACGTACCATATAACAACTTCAGGGATTAAAAATAAGAAGAAATATAATAGTGAGGATCTAATGAGCAGTAAACCCCAAACACTAAAATACTAAAGATAGTGACTAAAATAAATATGGAGCTAAACATAATATTCAAAACATAAATTGCAGAAAGCTATATTTCAGTAATCATGAAGGACCAAAACACGAATATGCAAAATTAGCAGCCAAGAAACTGAACATATAAACAAATAATGGCAAATAGTAGAGGACTAAAATAAAACGCGAAACGAATAAAGAGCTCAAAATGGAATGCTGAACTTTCATTATATGACCTGATTATAGTGGTTACAAAACTTGGGGACCCCAAGTGCTATTCTCCCATGAGCCTAACGCATGGAACCCTAACCCTTTACACTGTGTCATTTTAAAAGCCAAATATATGGCTAAAATTCCAAGCAGAAATCTGCTAGCCCCTCACTTTTTACTTCTTCATTTCTTTCTACTATGGAGATAACCCAAACTCTCCTAAACTCCCCTCTTTTCAAACTTCCTCTCTTCCTCCATCGAGAAAGGAAACCACAACTCCCCGACCACCGTAGATCGGTGGCCACGGGAAGTAAAATGAGTCAGGAGTCCCCGCTTTTCACTCATTTTCTCTTTTTTTTTCTTTCTGAATGCTTTTCTTCTATTTTTGTTCGAAACTCTCTGTCTCTCTCTTCCTCCGAAAATCTCCCCTCTAAAAGGTTGTTGTCTCTCTTTTTAGGGTGATATTCGAGGGGAAAATGATAATATCTATGGGTAGAGGACAACTTTCCATATTTTTTCTTTGTTAAATCTCGAAAAAATCAGGATTTAACTTATTTTTAATGGGGTTTTAGATTAGGCTTTGGATTGGTGGTTGATTGATTTGGGGTTGTTGTTGATGTACTATTTGTAGATTTCGGTGATGATGGCAGTCCTGGGTACTGTCAGCGAACCCCACGTGCCGGTCTAAAATAGCGCGTACATCTCACGCGTCAGTAGGAGATGAGGAGTCAGTGGTGGTGGCTGTTGATTTGTTTAGGGTTTAAAACCCTAATTTAAACGAAGTTGTAAATGGGTCTGGAGATGGGCTTGGTTGGTTGGGTTGATGTAATGTTGGGCCAGCTGATTGTATCTGGGTTGAGGCTCCCATTTGGGCTTCTGTAATTATAGTTGGGCTATATGTGGCATGCAACAAAAAATTATAATGTAATTAGATAAAATAATAATAATAATAATAAAATTAAATTTAAATTAAATAGAAAAGACCCTGACAAAAATGGGTGTCTACATACACATCATCAAAAGATTACTCTAGAGTCACACCCTAGCCTTCTCAAGTAGAAAGGAGATATTCCAATAGAAGTTACAAGTGAAGTACGAGTCATCCTGTAAACAGGTAAGATGGGGTATTTGTTGTGCACGACGTTGTTAGAGTATTTAGATAACATTTCTATTTATGACGTTGAATGACAATTCATAATTTTCACAAATGGAATGGTGTAATAGATAAATTTAGCTTATGCCAGTCACTTGGAAATTGAACTCTAAAAATAAAATTTCCTGACATTCAACTACACTCAGACTATAACAGGTTTTTCTTGACAAGCTTATGAAATATTGAAATCAAAAGCTCAAAAAATAATGTGATATTAATGTGAATTAATCTTAATATTATTGGGGGCACTTCAATGAAAATAGTAAGATGATAAACTTTAAAGGTAATGTTAAAAGAAACTATGGAGGTAAGTTTAAGCTTTATGAAGTTATTTCTGTTCAAGTTGTGAAGTCAAAGACTTTCTTATATTTGAATATATCCTCTAATTAGAGGTATTATGCTAAACTAATGGCCATGTCGAGAGCCATAACTTTATGAATAGGATTACATGAAGATCATGACACTAATGATTTTGTGTCGAGATGAATCTCGCTACAAAATCAAAGCAAAGATGAGAACACTAGAGTGTACAAGCATTCGAGAATTCTATTTTGTAACACCTTTAGACTGATATGAGTGACCCGATCTGACCCGAGGTGTCACATTAGGGCTACCAGAGCAACACATAGTAAAAATACCAAAAATAAAATTTTTGATATACTATTCAAAATCTGTAACACAATTTATAAATAAACACAAATTTAGAAAATCATTTTCATATCAGAAATAGAATTCAATCATACATCGTACCATAAAAAATTCAAACTTAGTATAAAAACAAATGTGACTTACATGCCCCCTAATTAAACCTGTATCGTACTCTGCAAGTGATGCTGAAGGAACTCCCATTACTAATGTCGACAACTATACATGATCGATTAACCTGAAATGGTGATAACAGAGTGAGCTTTAGGAAGCTCAGTAATACCATACTACTAACAGATGCTAAAGGCCAAGAAAATATATGGTGTGACATGAAGATTTCCTTAGTTATCCAGACATATACAGGTCATATAGATGAGTTGTGGTCTTACTATGTAATTCTTCAGGTAACAGTCAAGAAGCTTACAGTTCAGAGGAAACGTTTAGAGAGACATATTCATAAGATGGATTTAGGGAGTCTTATGTATTCCAACAGGCCACAAATAATGTTTATTTTAGTAAAACAGATTTTTAAAAACATAGTAATACCATCCACCCAAACATTCTATATCCAGTTTCCCACAAATACATATATAAGAACTTACCCTAGGCCCATTGGGCGTAGAAGCCAACCTAAAGGAGTACCTTTTGACCTTTGATCCTACCCAAGGGAGTACCTTTGGGCCTAAGAGCCTACCCAAGGGTCACCTTAAGTCGGTAAGGAGTAGCCAACTTGATTAGAGCTGAACCTCAGAACTCTAAAATCCTACCCAAACATTACCCAATAAAAATTAGATTATACATATAGTAAAAGGTAACCAGTAATATCAGGGATCAGGAGAAATATATATTACATATAAGAAAATAGAGATCAAAGATCATGCTTGTGTTTCATATATTAGAGTCATACTTTTTATGATCAGAGAAAACATATTTGTACATATGGAACATGTTAGAGGATCTAGATAGTTTTCAAAAGCACTTGGTATTTATCAAGAATACACAACATGAAACTTACTTAAATTGATAAGATTTTAGGAACGAGGTCTCTATTGAAAGTGTTTAATTTTTAACTGATCTAATTAGACATTCATAAATTAATACTTCGGTATCATTTAGGATTTCAGGTGCATCAGAAAGGTATTCAGGAAACTTACAACAAAAATATTTAAGATTCAGATATAATAGGAGTGTTTCCATTACTTGAGCTATTAGGGGTATTTTAGTTATTATGATTACCAAAGAATCCTTAGTAACTAAATCCAATGAGGGTAAAATGAAGATTTGCAGTATTTAGGATTTATATCAAATTATCATAATTTTGAGTCAAATCAAAATAAACATATATCAACACCGCGATACTCACCAATCATTCAGACTTATGTCCTTTAGAAATTCACTTCTTAATATTGAATACTCTAGTTGAGCTGATCACCATCAAAATCATCATTAAAAGGATTTATAGGGGACAAACATGTATTCTGATGATATTATTTTTTTATTATAAAGTATCCAAAATGATCGACATGCTTGGGTCGTGCTCCAAAACTTTTAAGGGAAGTAAAAAACTTAGGTTTATTGGTGTTTCTAAAGTTCATCCAATGGAATCCACTTATTTCTAGGTTATTAGGGTATTTAGGTTAATTTAGTACTCGAGCTTATCCTAGTCATTTTAGAGTTTAAGGGTATTTTATCCATTTGGGGTTCAAGGGCATCTTTCTCATTCAATACTCGAGGATAATTCAATCATTATAAACTCTTAAGTAAGGTGTCGTACATTCAGTAAATTAGTCTTTAAATGATCATTCAAAGATTAGGACATCAACGTATTTTTGAATTCCCATAAGTAGAAACTGATTTTCGGGAGTTTTTCAAACAGGCCAGGAATTTAATCGGTGATTCCTAGGTTAAAATGGATTAAAATATGAGTTCCCTTGTCATTTTCACTATCAAGTTCATCCTTAGTCCCTTTTACACTTTAAGGGTATTTTTGTCATTTCATTCAATTCTACCTCCCAGTAAATTAGTCTTTATATATTTATCCATAAAATTATAATATATATGTATGTTTCAATCTCAAAGGTTACAGATCTATTATTATGATTTTCTAATCAGATCAGGAATTCAATAAGTGAATCCATATTTCTACCAACTAAAGAATAAACTTTTTAGTCATTTCCACTATTAGGGGAGATCCATGTCCATTTTTCATCTCAAGGGTAATTTTGAAATTACTTATCCAATTATTTCCAACATTTAAGCTTTAACGAAAAATAATCAAAATTTATGGATCCTAAGGTTAATTCCTTTATCACTTAGTCACCAACCTTGAAATTATTCCTTATCGGTCTTTCAGTTTCTAAACAATTCGATCGAGTCTTAACCAATTCAATATCATTTTAAGATATTCAGTGTGAATTTAAGAATATTCATCATGAGTTATTAGACTAAACATTTTAAATCATGCATCAATCAATTACCAACATGTACCGTAAAACACACATAGGGTAGTAAAGTATTACCTCAATTTTTGAGCTACACTAGTCAATTATTTAAACTCTATTTGATCGTCCTCAGACATAGATTCGGCATCCAAAAATATCTCGGATACATAGCAAAACCAATTACCTCATAAACAGATCTTAAACATGAAAATATGATCGAATCGAGAGATAAAATGCTGAAACTCATCTTATCATGTTTGATTTTGGTGATACGGACCCCAAAAATAGACTTATAAAATTGAAAAACATTAGGATAGGTAGTCTTGAAAAAAGTCAACTCTCGCTCAAAAGTTGGTCAATACGATCAATGGCCGGTCAACGACCAATCAACGGTTTACGAAAGTCAGCGGCTCAACTCAGTTTGGGTGCCTCAGCTTGACTCAACTCGAATCTATCTAGACTGATCGAAATCGGTCCAAACCAGTTTAAACTGATTTCTAGAAATATCTTGACCGAATGAAAAGCCTCATGCGCAGTGACGGTGCGTGGTGGGGCACATGTTTTAATAAAATGGTTGTTGGAGATAGTTTGATTATCTTATATTTATCCCTTTAACAAAATCAACTCAATATAACTAAAAAATCCCACCAAATCAGTGCTAAATGAACGGAGAAAGAGGTCGGAGCATTACTGTGACGGTTGACAAAAGAACGACGGTGAGGAAACAAACCCAGTCGGGTTTTGATCAAAACTGAGCAAGGATTATTATTTTGATTTCGATGTGGTCACCGGACCATAAGACCAACTGGAATCGACTAAAATACTAATGGTGCCTTAGTTCTCCAATGAACTTTCGAAGGCTGATTCACGACATTTGGCGACTAGTCTCAGCGAGGGGGAAACCGAGGTTTGGTTGGATGAGGAAGGCATTCGCTTTGGTTAGGGTGATACACGTCACGACAGCCGAACGAAGCGTCTAAGTGGTAGGGTGGTGAATAGGAGACGGAAAAGCCTTTAACACAATTAAAGATTGTTATTTTAGGGTTTGATTTGAATCTGATTGAGGGTCAATTTTGGGGATTTTAGGTTCTGGCATTTTTTTAATTTAAAACTAACTTTTATTACTTTATTCTAGTGTATAGTTCTTAATCTAGTAGAAGAGGCATGGTGGACTACACTCCATGTCACGAATTCAAGGCCTGCCAGCCTCAACTTCCCATATTTTTTTTATTTTCATAGTTGATATAAGATGGGCGAATCATAGTTGGATCCCTGAACTTTAAGGTATTTCAAAAACTGTCCTAACATTTTAGGATTTTTCAAAATGGTCCCCTAAAATTTTAGTTAATTAGTAATTTAAATTTAAACAAAAATATAAATAAAAGTATGAATGTTACATGTTTTTAGATCGATATTTTTTGTATTGCCTCTACTAAAGGAGTCTACGAAACCGGAACAAAATGGAAGATTTCAGAGAAATGAAATATGAACATTATCTAAAAGGTCTTTTCCTCGTTTATAGGTTCATCTGAGTTTTAGAGAAAAGTATCTAATTCATAGCGGAGGATACTAGATTAAAAAATCTATTCAAAACCGACTGTGATTAGCTAAACTCAACAACGAGGAGATTTCTTCTAGTCATTATCTCTTCAACACCAATTTCAACTCCATTATGGTGGATATTGGATTTAGAAGAACAACCAAGTCTATTGCATTCTAGTTTAACTCAACAGTGAGGAACTAGTCTCCATTTAAGACTTTCGAGTTCAATTTTGACTTCATAACGAAAGATATTTAACTCGAGAGTATAGTGATCGTATTTTAGTTTAACTTAGCGGTGGGGAACTATCTTCTGATCAAAATTTTCAACAAAAATTTCAAATCCACATCAGAGGATATTGGATTCAATCAAATTTACTACAATATAGTTTCACTAAGCAGCGATGAACTAGTCTCTTGTCGAAACTTTCAAGCTCAGTTTTGACTTCACGACGAAGGATACTCTACTTGAGAGTGTATTTGTGACTGTATTTTAGCTTAACTCAGCAGTGAAGAACTATCTTTTGGTCAAGAATTTCAAAACCAGTCTCAACTCCATAATGGAGGATATTGGGTTCAAAAACAAATTAAGAGTCATTTGCAATCTGGCTTAACTCAGAACCGAGGAGCTAGTTTCAAGTTGAAGCTTTCAGGACAAGTTTCTACTTTACGACAAAGGATACTTGGGAACTGACTACAATTTAACTTAACTTAGCGGCGTAGAGCCATCTTCTAGTCAAGTCTTTCAAACTAGATTTCAACTCCACAGCAGAGGATATCTGGTCTGAAGAATATTTCACCTGGCTCAAACTCGCAAATGGGACTCATCCGTAGAACATTTCACCTAGCGTAACCCATAAAGGGGAGTCATCCAAAGAATGTACCTAGCTTAACCCACAAAACGAAGTAATTCGAGGAACGTTTCACCTGGCTCAAACATGCGAATGGGAGTCATCCGAAGAATAGTTCACCTGACTTAACCCAGAAATGGTAGTCATCCGAAGAACCTTTCATTTGGCTTAACTCGTGAAGGGGAGTCATCCAAAGAACATTTCACCTAACTTCACTCGTACAGAGGAGTTGTCCAAACCTCAACTTAAATTCCTCGGATAGAGAAACCAATCATCCAAACTAAATTTCATATTCACAAGAACACTAACTAATAATTTTGTTGACTTTGCAGATTCAATTACGTCGGGACCAAGATGAACCAGAGGATGATTTCCAAACTCATATACTTGAAGATGTAGAATATGTAGACAAACACCTGAAATGGACTAAAAAATGCCCAATCATTATTGAAGATGTGAAAGAGCATATCAACAGAAGATTAAAGGAAAATAGTGACATCATGAAACAAATCTATACCAGTTGAGCAAAAATTGACTATTTTTTTTATCTTTGATCTATTCGCATTATAGGCTAATGAGCGAAGAGGGGTAGTTGTAATACCCAATTTTCATCAAACCTAGTCTTTTTCAAGCCCAAAAATTATATTGAAGCTAATTTTGAAGTTCACGACATCAGCTGACTTTCAACAAATTTTCAAGCAATATCCAAACATTTCCAGGGCATGAATTAGCTTTCCAACACATATTGAAATGCTTTAATCGGACATTGGGAACTCAATATATGCTTATTTTAGTGAAGACAATGCATGTAGAAATTGGATTTGGGCCTAATACGGGAATTTTAATTTATTACGAATATTCAATATTTTTATTGAACATTTTTAATTAAATCCATCTTTATACTTTCCATAAAGTATTTAGGGTAATTTAGGATATTTTTATTATTTTATGATTTATTTCTTTTAATTAGTGCATCTAGCATTAATGAAAAGATGCTAGGGTTTTCTCCTTTAGGGTTTTTGAGAGTCTATAGGCACTCATCTTATGTAAATGAGACAAACATTATTTTTGAGAGAATCTTCGGGAGACACATTTTTTAGAGAAAAGAGAGAAAATAGAGAGAAAATATTTGCATGTTGAAAAAATATCAGCAATAAAAGAGATTTTTTATTTTTCTTTGTTTATTCCTCTTTTTATTCTTTTTATTATTATTTTAGTTTTTTGAAAATTCCATCAAATTAGAATAAATCGATGAACGAGAGAAAGGACTTCAAATAGATTTTCTCAAGTAGTCTTCCTTGAGGTTTCTCGATGGATAATAAAAAATTCTTTTTTATTAATTTTCTTTTTTTCTTTTTTCTTATTATTTTGATCAATCTAAATCTTTTTATTTGAAAATTATATCGAAAGAGAGAAACTCCATGAAAAAAGGGGAAAAAAAAGACTTTCCATTGAATCTACATAGTTTAGCCTTCCTTGAGGTTTCTCAATGAAAACTGGTTGTGGATCTTAAGTGGGAAAATATTCATTTTTATTTTTATTTTTAATTTTTAAAATTTTTGGATATGTACTCAATTAAATGAGCCAATGACCCAATTCATAACTTTATGGGATCCATGTGTTTTTACTAGGGTAGGGTATAATTGTTTCCATGAATTTTTTTTTGGGATTTTTGGGGGGTCTCATTCTTGTAATCTCATTTTAATTTATTTCAAATTAGTTTTTCTTTTATTATTATTCATTTTACATTTTCCTTTTTTTAATTTACATTTTATTTTCTTTTTAAATTCGTTTTTAATTTCATTAATTTTCACGTTGGTTTTTGAATTACCGTCTTATAATTGTTATTTCTTTAATTTCATTGGATTTCGTTTTATTCATTTTACATTTTTATTTTATTAATTTCAGTTAATTTTAAAATTATCTTACTCTTACCGTGCATCTGGTTTTTTATTTCATTTATTTTTTTCTTAGTTTCAATCTTTTTTTTTATTTTCTTTCCATGTTAATTTATTTTATATTGAAATTAAATATTTATTCTAACTTGATTCCTTTTCCTATTTTCATAAAATCGCTCGTTTGTTTGTCTCATTTGTATTTACTTATTTCATGTGACTTTTTAAATTTCACACTCTCTATTTATTTAATTTCAATATTAATTTATTATGTTATGTATTCTTTATATTTTTTTATGTTGGTACTTGTTACTGATTTACTTCACTTTTGCATGTTAGTCATATTATTTTAAAAATCCTAATTTCTTTTGTCTTATAGTAAGAAATTCTCAAAGATAAGTAATTTTAATCTTCTTTTTAATTTGGTCTCAAATTTATTTTTAATATATTCACTCTTTACTTTAAATTGTTCGTGACTATTTTATTTTATGTATGTATTTTTTTAATTATTTGCATTATTGTCCTACCATATGAATTGAATTGATTCTTTGATTTGTTTCTTTAAATTTTTTAAATAATATTCTATAAAGCATGTTGTTCGATTGCATGGCATCTTTATTTATTCTGGTAATCATGATAGCCTCATCCGCATCATTCAACCTTTTCAATAATGAATTAAAAGGAAAAGCAAATTTAATTTAAATTATCGAAGAAAGTTATCCTAATCCACTTGGGTAGTTTAATTCGACAATTTAAAGTGAATGATCACCCTCTACTGAATCCATAAAAATAATAACATTTTAAAACTAATTAGGAGAGTAGAAAGAGAAATGTTCTCATATTTAGAATTATCAAAAGTGAGTCTCTCGATTATATTCAGAGGTTTAACTTTAGTATTTATAAATATTTGAACAGTCTCTATCTATCTTAAAGGTCTAGTAATTTTCTCTATTTATCTTACAGTATTTCTTATTTCTTTCCAAATAAGAGAAAATCATCAGTCTACATTATATTAGGTGGTGTTTCCCTATGGTTTGAGATGTTGAAATATTAACAATTTGACTTTAAAATTTTAAGAAAAAAATTAGTTATTCACTGCATTAGTTGGAAATGAGAGGGGTGTCACTCTACCTTATATTAGGTGGTTAACTTTCTCCAATTAAATGCACGAATTGCTAATTTTCTCTCTAAGATTTTAATTGGTTAAATAGCATTGTATTTGTTTAACTAAAACGGGATCATTAAATAAATTAAAATATGAATTCATAAATTCCATCCTAAGACTTAACTATTAGCGTCCTTTTATTTTCAGGTCACCCATTAGAATAATGATTTGAAATGACAGATAATCTTAACTATTCACATCATTTTCTTTTCAGTCAAATATCACCTCAAATTAAAACATTCAGCGACGTATCACCTTATATCATTAGTTAATTTAAAGGCCATAAGAGTTTTTATATATATATTATGTTTGTGGTGTTTACATCCAAACTTGGTATCAATATCTTTTTCATTTTTTTAACCAACCCTACTAACAATATTTAATATAATATTTGCTTATCTAATCTATCAAATGAAATCTTGTTTGAGATTTTATGATGCATTGTCAATGATATTGAGGATTTCTTAAATCTTCGCTTAACTTGTTGGGATTTTCGTTTGCTTACAAAGTCAAGGTCATTATTTTCAAAATCTAACTTTTATTTATACTCGATAAAACCTTTGAATCGTTTTGATTTTTTTTTACAAAAAAGCATTTATTTTGAAAAAAATCCTAACGCACTATATAAAGAAGATATATTATAGTGTTTTTGAAATATTATGTCAATGTTGATTTGAGTGTGACATTTTGAAAGAAGCACCTGTGATAGATAAAATGAAGTCAATATATGCATTAGGAATACAATTGTTGTATTTAGAGGGAGGTTTCGTGAATAATATAAAATGTTAGATAATCTCTCTTCAATGTATGATATGCAAAACCAAGGACAAATTGAACATTATCGAAAAATCACTATGACAATGATATCTAAAATTCCTTTAGTTAAAGCCACTATTAAGGATAAGAGATGAATATCCACATATAGTGAAAATGAAAGCAATATTATAATTGATATTGTAAATCGTACGAGTTAAATGTTTGTAATATATATTGTAATGTAATATAAGTGTTCAAAAACTAAATAATTATAAGCAATTATTGTTGTGTAACTCGTTATTTGATCATTACGAGTTTATAGTTATTATGTCTATGTGAGTGACACAAAACATCTCGAATCACATCTTCACCCAATATATTATTGTTCAAGTTCCTATTTTTAAGTTTGTCATGACAAAAATTTCAACAACAATTTATTGTGTGGAGAAATTTTTTACCATATCTTTTGACGGAGACATTCAACTCTTTGAATTGATGACGAAAATTTCAAACAAGATTGGAGCTGGCGCCTATTTGACCAATGATTCTGCAATTCGAACAATGATTGACACATACATTACCAATTCGATGAGTAGCATTGACCTATTTGTCGAGTATCATAAGCAAGTTGCAACTCCTTTCACTTCAAATACTTGATCAGTAGACACATTTGATAATATAGAAGTTGAACTTCAAGAACTAGAACTATTTATATATAGAAGGAAACAAGAGAAAGAATGGAGGATTGAAGAATTAAACTTAACATTTGACGAGTCAACTGACTATGAAGATTAAGCAGTGGGGGTTATGAATTAATGCTTATAAAGTAATGTAATGTAAGAGTTAATGCTTGTAATGTAATACAATATAACTACTAAAAAATCTTAATTATTAATAGAATTTATTTTCAATTTAAATCTAATTTTGGTCACTTGTTTTAATAGAGTATTGGAGTTCAAGATAGAAGGTCAACCTAGTTTAATAACTAATTGTCCAGCTAAGATGAAGCCAATAATGTTCAAGGATAATGGTACCAGTAGGGGCATCCAAGAGAAAGAATGAATGTTGAAGTTTGAAGCTAAAGTACATCATTTGTAGAACAAAAAGGATAATCTAAATAGAGAAATGAAAGCCATGCAAAATGGTTTTCAAAGAATCAGTCAAACCTTTTAAAATGCTGATTTAGGTGGTACTTTAGAGGAATGAGCAAAGAGGGCCTCTAAATTGAAGAATGAAATTGAACCATGGAGAAACAAGTGTAAGGTCAATGAAACTTGGGCTAAAAGTTCCTTTTTTGATCTACATATTTTAGAAATTAAATGTAGTGCGTAAAGCAAAAAATGAGATGTTGAGCACATTCATTGCCGACACTTAATCTTCATTTCAAATCCATATGTGTGAGAAAGATACTGAACTAGAAACCAGTAGATCCAAAAACAAGACATTGACTAAGCTTGCACATGATTATAGGAATTTAGTACGAGAACTTCATAACTATAACGAGTCTCTTACAAGGGAAAATGAATACCTTCGAGTATTGAAACATAAGGTGAGGAAAAAGACAATGCAGTGAAAGAGGCTATTTCTCAAGAAAACGATGTGGCTCACAAGTTGGTCAACTTAGATGGTCTTGAAAGAGATTTGAAGCAGATTGAAAACTTCGTACTAAATCATGCTTGGAAATTAATTTGGCTCCTGAAAGAGATATACAAGCTAGGATTTCAAGCTATTTATTTTGGCTATTTGATGTTTCAGAACCTTTGTGTTTAGTGAAAATTGTTTAAGATGGTCACTTTGGAGCGATACCTTTTTGCATACATGCATTGCATTTATTTATTTAAATATTTTACATGCATTAATTATTATAACGTGAAAATAATTTATGGAGGGTTACATGGAAGAAACACCAAGTTTGTTCATTAGCGTACCATCCAATTGTTATTATGGATAACTGGTTGAAAGCAATAAGGTAATCTCAAGGTGATTTAAAAGATCAATTGTGATACTGATTAACCATAGTGCAAAAGGACGTGAGAAACCAAGCATTGAATATGCAATAATAAGTATTAAATCAAAGGACCCAAGTGTTGGCTACAAGGGTTTTTGACAAAGAGAAAACAATTGTTAAGGGATATCAATGCTATCATGTTTACACATTAGGATTAGCAACATACCCTTTAGTATCTTATTTGAATGAAGGAATGGGTCTCAATAATCCCAAGCAATTTAGAGGTAAAGTTAAGAAGCTAGAGGGAATGGTTAGAACAAAGAAAAGTGTTTATACCTATCACAAGAATCTAGACATGAGCGAGATTAGCTTAGTCCCTGACTTGGTCATCCCACATGAGTTTAGGGTGCCTGATTTTAAAAAATATGATGGTACCAGTTGTCCTCTGATCCATTTGAAGATGTTCTATAGAAATATGGAAGGATATTTATATGATGATAATTTGTTGATCCATTACTTCCATGATAGTCTTGTTATACCTCTTGTAGTATGGTATAACAGATTAGGTAAAGAGCAAATTAGGTCATGGGTCGATTTGGACAATACCATTTTACAGCAATATAAATATGTCAACTACTTGGATCCAAATCATTAAGATCCCCAGAAAATGAAGATGGAAACTACTAAATGTTTCAAATAATATGAAATGAGATGGAGAGGAATAGCAGCTCAGGTTTAACCTCCTATGTTTGAAGAAGACAAATCATATATGTTTCATAGAACTCTTCACCTCTTTCTTTGGTTTATTGCTTGCAAATTCAACAAATGACTTCGAGGATCGTGTAACAAATGGGGAATTAATAGAATATATGATCAACAAAGGAAATTTGAAGGTCATCTACAAAAATCCAACCAATCAAATATCAAAAGATGATAAGGTGAATGATTTTCATTTGCAGAATCCTCACATTCGTAAAAGAAGAGAGTCAACTAGCTGCTTGAATCGATCAAGGAAGATTCCCAAAGTAAGAAAAGCTTTGGAGGTTTTCTATATACCTATTTCAGATTTGTTCCCTCATTTGATCAAGGGTAAATACTTGACTCCGAGATCGATGAAAGTAACGCAAAACTCTTCTACCCATAACTATGGGTAAAGTTTGTGATTTTCGCTTAAGGGCACCTGGGCATTCTACTAGGAATTAAATTGAGAATCGATCGAGCAGTGGATGGGTAATTCAAATGGGACATTAAAACACAAGATGTAGCATTCGGTTGAATCTAATACCCTAACATCAGATGTATAATAAGGGGCATTTTAGAATCAACATATGAGTTTGTTACTCACCCTCTATGAAGCTCAATTACACTTTCATGAAAACAACATGTTTTGCTTGAATTTGTTATTTTTTAGGATGTATTTAAAGTTTTAATTGAATAAAGGCTACTATTTTTAAGAAAATAAATTTAATAAACTATTCTTATAGTCGTTGACAAGTGACAAGATTGAACCTGTGAAAAAATATCCTTGATCATGATTCAGAGGTTACACTCGAATATCATACCATTTTTCTACAGGTTTGAAGAAAAAATCCTCCTCATAAGACAACGTGAACAAAAGGTTTAACATTCTAATATGTATATGAGAAGGGCATCTTTTGTGCATGACATTGCAAAACTAATTAGACCAAACTTTCATTGAAGACGTTCAATGATGATTATAATCTTTGCAGATGGTATGGTGGAAAAGATGAATTTAGTTTAGGCCAGTTGCTTGGGGATTGAAATCTGAAGATGAAATTTCCTAACCTTTAATGATACCCAGACTATAATAGGTTCTTCTTGATGAACTTAAGAAATCTTGAAGCTGAATACTCAAAATGTTAGTGAGATCTTATTGCGTGTAATAAAACGGGTCTGCTTTGCTGAAAGCATTAAGCTGATAGCTTGAAAATAGTTTCCAGCAACTGTTGAGGTAAGTTTGAGCTTCATAAAGTAGTTATATTTAAACCATGACATTAATTGTGACGTGATGAATTCCCTAAGGTAAGGCAAAGAAAGTAGTGGCAAAAAATGAACAAAAAATAAAAGAAAAAAGAAAGAAAAAGAATGACGATGATGAGTTTATGTAATTCAATAAAGGCATTAATGGCTAAGGTTTAGATTAGGATTTCTTTTAGATGGAGTATGGATTAAGGGAGTTGAGAAAGACCTGCTATAGTCGACTTTACACAGGCACTCATGAATTTTGTTTTTAGACCGATATTTCTACACTACCTTTGTGTTAGTATTTATGAAGCTCGTTTGATCAACCAAAATAAGCCAAGAGGGGGTGAGTTGGCTTTTTTGAAGTTTAAGCAGTATAAAGATAGAAAAATTTGTACAATGATTTATAGTGGTTCAACTCCCTTAATGAAGTCTACATCCACTACCTAAGCTTCTCACTTATGATTTTCTAACAAATCTACTAATTTGTTCTTCTTTTTTCAAGGATAAAGAGACAACCTTTACAAATTCCCTAGCTTTTCAAAGGATTAGCTAGAAGACCTATTTCCAACCTTTACAAATGAAGATAATTATAAACAAGAAAACCTATAAAAATGAAGGTGTTTACAAATTAAAGCTCACAAAAAACACAAATATTTACAAGAGAAAGAAAATAAAGAATGAACAACTTTTCTCTTGTGTTTGATTGCTTGAATAGGTGTTGGTCTTCTTATTCAAATGTCCTTGGAGTGTTTTAATATGTTATAATGAGTTACTAGCCATTGGAGATGATTTGGATCCTTTGGGAGTTGAAAAATCTACAATTATGCGTAGGGGTTTTGAAACCTTTAAGGGGTTTCGTTACCTTCATTTAAAATTTTGACCGTTGGGCAAGGGGGTTTCAAAACCTTTGGCAACTTTTGCATTCTTCCATAGGGGTTTAAATACCTCTTGAAGGGGTTTCGAAACCAGGACCAAAATTACAAGTTTTGCCTTTTAAAACTTATAAGCTTTGAATTATTTTTGCAATGTTTGAACAAATTTAATTTGATCCAAAAAATTTTTTGCCCTTATTTGTTATATCAAAATATGAGTTCTACAATCTCCCCCTTTTTGATATAACAAAACCTTTGAAAAATAGTTTTTGAAGCTCCCCCTTTTACATTCTTGAAGTTGAAATTTTCAACCCATATTTCTCCCCATTTTTGTTATATAAAAAATAATTAAAACATTTAAGGTTCAAAAATAACAAGGGAGAGTAAGTAGTAATTTTAACATTAAAATCGTTTGAAAAATCAAAGCTCCCCCTCAACAAATGCATTCCAAACATAAATTGACTTTAAAATCTTGACACTTAAAAGCCATTGAATCTCAAACAAAGGTGAACAAACATGTTAGCATATGAAATTCAATATATCCAATTCTAATATACTTTATGCAAAAAGCTATCCAAAAAAATGTTATGGATTTGAAAAATTGATATAAATTATTAGAGAGATATCATTTGCAATAAATCACATGCATAACATTTAAATTAAGGTCAACAATCAAAATTGTAAAAACAAAGCATTAAAACCAATTTTGACCAAAATTCATTCTGATGAACAAATATTTATAAAAATCATTAAAACTTTAGAAAATGTTCTTTACAACACTTTTTTTTAATCATACATGAGATAGAAAACATAAAATTATTTAAAATTAGAACTCATGCATTATTAAACCAAATGAGCAACCAATTATGTAAGATAATCAAAATAAGCTTAGAGGTTACCCATTCCATATCAAGTGTTGATAGAGCATTTGAATATATTCACTTTCATCACCATTGCTCCCACACATCTACAAGAGACATTCAATTGGATTTTGGTATCCAAATTACTTTGGATACTTGAACGTTAGTTTCAATGCCCCTTATTCCCTTAGGAACCCATACTTGTCTAATTTTAAAACGCTTTCCTTTCTTTAAAGGACAAACATGTTCTATATGACCATGATAATGGCAATGTGAGCATTTTGCCATTATTGAACTAGATGAATTATTTAAAATGATTTCTTTTTTCTTTTGTTAAGCATTCAAGCCTAACTTTTAAATAAAAACTTTATTTTTCAAATTTTTTGAATTTCATTTTTAAAGCTCTAAATCCTTTTTTTCTTCAAAATTTCATTTTGATTTTCAAAGTCCATTTTTGTTTTTAAAAGAAAATCGTTTTCAACTTTAAATTTTGAAATCATTTTCTTGTATTTAGAGTTCATGGTCTCAAACACCAAACATAATTCATCATATGCATCTTGTAACTCATCAAAAGAATATGAATCGATTTCATTAGAGTTAGAAGATACCTTGGGCTCTTCAAGAGCCATTAAGCACACCACCTTTGTTGGTTCTTCTTTCTTATTTTCATGGATCCCTTCAAGCTTATTCCAAAGCTTGTTGGCATTTGAACATGAAAAAACTCCTTCATAGACATTAGGACCAAATGCACAAAAACAACATGTGCATGGCCTTAGCATTTTGTTGAGAGAGCTTTCTTCCATTCTTGGGCACTCCACTCATTTGTCTTCTTCTTTAGAGAAGAGTAGCTGTTATCGATCATCTCCCATGCATCAAGATCATTGGATTGAATGAATAGCTTCATTAATTTCTTCCAATAAAGATAGTTGGCTCCATTGAAGTATGGACTTGTCGATCAGTTGGGAGTCTTCCGTGTAGAACGAGCCGGAGGTGGAAACCATCTTCTCAATTGCTTCAAAAATAGATAGAGCTTCTTTAAAGATCGTCTCAAGGTTATTAAACCTTCTAATGAGTCAATCTTTGATAACAATTTTTAGGATTTATGAAGCTTGTTCGATCAACTAAAATATTCCAAGAGGGGGTGAATTGGCTTTTTCAAGTTTAGAGAGAAAGGAGTATAAAGATAGGAAAATTTGCACACTGATTTTTAGTAGTTCAACTCGCTCAATGAAGTCTACATCCAATACCTAAACTCCTCACTTAGGATTTTTCAACAAAACCACTAATTTGTTCTTTCTTTTTCAAGGATAAAGAGATAACCTTTACAAACTCCCTAGCTTTTCAGAGGCTTAGCTAGAAGCGAAACCCCTTTACAAAGGAAAAGAATTGTAAACAAGAAAACATCTAAAAGGATGATGTTTACAAATTAAAGCTCACGAAAACACAAATAAAGAATGATAAACTTTTCTCTTGTGTTTGATTGATTGAATAGGTGTTAGTCTTCTTATTCAAGTGTCCTTGGAGTATTTTTATATGTTGGAATGAGTTAATAGCCGTTTCTAGTTGTTGGGGATGATTTGGACCCATTGGGAGTTGAGAAATCTGTAATTATGTGCAAGGTTTCAAAACCTTCATTTAAAATTTTGATAGTTGGGCAAGGGGGTTTTGAAACCTTTAAGGGGGTTTCGAAACATTTGGCAAGTTTTTCATTATGTGATAGGGGTTTCGAAACCTCTTGAAGGGGTTTCGAAACCAGGCCCAAAATTGCATGTTTTGCCTTTTAAAAACTTATAATTATTTTTGCACTGTTAGAACAAATTCAATTCGGTTTGAAAACATTTTTTTACCTTATTTGTCATATCAATATTAGTTCTACACTTTGTTAAAAGGATTTTATGAAGCTTGAACAAATGGGAAATTTCAGAGAACCAAAATAGAAGTGCTCTAAAAGGTCTAAAATTTGAATATGTTAATTGTTTCATTTTGTCTGCATCCATTTGAAATACTAATCCGAGATATAGGGGAATGTCATAATGTTTGAAAGGACCAAGAAATGAAGGACATTTCGATGATTGAAACTTAGAAAAATAAGAAGCCAACCAAAATCAACATATTAATCTTAACACTTTTCAAAAGGCTATAATTTTTGAAAAAATAAAAAAATAAAAAATATAGATTTAATCTATATTCATTGAATTGATGATTTGTTTTGATTGTGAGCATGAAGTAAGGGGCATCATTTTTGTTTTATAAAATTCTTTCATTTTTTAGAATTCTAAAAATAGTAGGAAGGAGAAAACATTTTTAAATAGGACAATCTCTTGAGAATGAAGGAGGTCCTCAAAGCTGTTGAGGCTTATTATGCCTTAAATAAAGAAGTGAGACGACAAATAAAATTCAGAACAAGAAGAATAAATGATGTAGGAGAAACAAGTACATTGTCTGATTTTTGAACAATAAAGTTTGAACGATTAGAATACTCGAAGATAAAACTTCTTACACTTCTTTGTGATGTTGTCAACATTAATAATCGATCAAAAAGATCACCTTAATAAGAAGGGGCATGACTTATTTTGAAATTTTCTGATTCCTTAATTCATACAAAGATTCAAGGCATTTATTTCAAAAGTATTGATCACTTCTTGAGCGTTCATCTGGTTATGAGACCTGATAAAAGGGAAGCCCTTAAACTATTATAAGGAAGAAAATTACTCAATGGAACTTATGTTTTCCCAAGTTGATAGCATATGATTGTTGATAAATGGTACATGAGTGAGTCCATTCGAAGTAAAAATATTTTGGCATTAAGAAAGCCATGAAATACCCACATTAAGACGCTATTAAAAAAGAATAAATCATGTTGAGATAACAAGAATCATATCAATAAGACATTGAAGAAAGAATTTTTCCATTTGGAATAACAACGGAAGAGAATGAAGACAATAAGAGCTTACATTGGAAAAGTAAACCAAACTGATAGAGAAATTTAGTTAGGGGAAGAAAACCTATCAAGACCACATGCTTGAACGCAATAAGAAATTAAGGGAGATAATATTTCTTCTAGGACTTTAATGAAGAAACCAAAAGATAGAAGGCATGAAACACACGATGACAAAATAATCAGATTGTTCCTCAGAAGGTGCAAGCTTGAATTGATAGGTTGCCATTTTGATATCGAGGCAGGGTCTATTCAAGAGTGATCAAGTGAAGGAAAATTGAGTTCTCCACTTTAGAGTCAGAAGAAGATTAATGATCAATATTTTTTCATATGATAAAGTCATACATTACATTTAGATGCATTAATAGTTTCATACATAGATGCATAATTCTCACAGATCTTCAAAGGAAAGAATAGAAAATTAGGATTCAAACCTCAAATGAAAGGAATAATATTCATATTGGTCAAACCTTAAAAATCGAGGAGCCCAATCCATAGAAGAATCATTACTTTGAAGTGGGGCATGTTACCCAACCGATATGATGTTTTAAAAATGATTTTTTAAAGAAACCAAAATTGATTTTCAAAGATTTCTTGCTTGAGTAAGTCCTTCAGGCCATTAGTAAGTCTTTCGAACATGATGATTAAGTCCTTTGAGTCATCTGTCAGTCTTTCGAGTAAGATGATAAATTCTTCGAATATTTATAAGACCTTCGGGCATGATGTTTTCATATGATATTTGAGAAAATAACTTTCAAAGTTTCTCATTTAATATTTTTATAAAAAGAAATTTTTGAAAAGTAAGAAAGTGATTTCCAAAGTTTCTTACCTAGTAGAATATTTCCAAAACTAGTAAGTCCTCCAAGCCATTAGTAAGTCTTTCGAGCATGATGATTAAATCCTTTGAGTTATTTGTAAGTCTTCCGAGCAAGATGATCTGGGCCCATCTAAAAGACATTCGGACAAAATGTTTTCATATGATATTTTTGAAAAATTGAGAAGTGATTTTCAAATTTTTCTCATTTAATATTTTTCAAAAAATAAATTTTTTGAAAAGTAAGAAAGAAATTTTAAAAGTTTTTTATCAAGTAATTTATTTCCAAAAACGAGTAAGTCCTCCAAGCCATTAGTAAGTATTTCGAAAAAGATGATAAATCCTTTGGGCCATATATAAGGCCTTCGGGAAAGATGTTTTTATATGATGCTTTTTTAAAAATGAGAAAGCGATTTTCAAAGTTTCTTATTTAATCTTTTACGAAAACTGAATTTTTTGAAAAGTAAGAAAGCGATTTCCAAAGTTTCATACATAGTAATATATTTCTAAAAATGAGTATGTCCTTTGGGCCATTAGTAATTTTTTCGAGCACGATGATTAAATCCTTCATATCATCTATTTCTCTTTCGAGCAAGATGACTAGTCTTTCATGCGGGACGTTTTCATATTATATTTTTTGAAAAATGAGAAAACAATTTTCAAAGTGTAACCACCTTATATTGATGCGATATCCTGATCCGATCCGGGGCATCACATTAGGGCCGCCGGAGCGACCCACCGTAGAAGTAGCGAAAAATTTAAAACTTTTATCAAAACATGTAAACTCATAAAATGATTTATCGGTATTAAAAAATAAAACATATTTTCAGACTCGTATATAAAAGAAAATACAATCTACATGCCCCCTAATCACATGCACCATACTCTGCAAGCAACACCGGAAGAACTCCCTTACTGATGTCGATAGATGCACTAGTACGTTTATTTTAACCTAAAAAGGTGAGTAACAGAGTGAGCTTTGGGAAGCTCAGTAATACAATACTACCAGTTAATGCTACAGGACATGTAGATAAATTGAAAGCCATATAATTTCCTTATTGAATCTGACGTATACCGATTTTTGAGATAATATGGGGTTCTACTGGTAGTTCATCGAGTATAGGCTATGAAGATCTCAGTTCATAGGAAGCATTCATAGTATCACATTTTCAGGAGATCGAATAAGATGTCTAGTGTGTTCTAACTAAAACCAGTGAAAAGATACAGATGTTTTAAAATAGTTACCCTATGCACAAAGTAGATGGGCCTGCAAAAACGGTAAGGTCTTACCCTTGCTTATAGCAAAAGAGATTGGGAAACTGTAAGGTCTTATCCTTGCACATAGAAAATGAGCCTTGGAAACTGTAAGGACTTACCCTTGCACTTAGCAGAGGAACCTGGGGAAACTGTAAGGCTTACCCTTGCACACAGCAAAGAAACCTAGGGAAACTATAAGGCTTACCCTTGCACACAACAAAGGAACATGGGGAAACTGTAAGGCTTACCCTTGCACATAGTAAAAGAACCTAGGGAAACTGTAAGGCTTACCCTTGCACATAGCAATGGAACATGGGGAAACTGTAAGGCTTACCCTTGCACGGAGCAAAATAACCTGGGGAAACTGTAAGGCTTACCCTTGCGCACAGCAAAGGAACTTGTGGTAATGGTAAGGACTTACCCTCGAACATAGCAGAGGAGCCTACGATAACGGTAAAGACTTAAAAGTCATAGACTAGGCCTGAAATATTTCCTCCATTCATACTCCCAATGACAATAATAAACATGTATGTATTGGAGTGAAAACGATAATTAATCCATTAAAATATGAAAATGCTCATATTCATAAATTAGGTATAAAAATACAGTAACCAGAAATCATATCAGAAATATGCGGTAAATCAGTTATCAAAATAAACTGTATTTAGAACATCGGGTATTGTCTCATAAAAATATTCAGTATGTGATTTATCAGGATCATATTTTCCAATGAAAACTGGAAACCCGATAACATATTTCAGGTAACCATAGTTCATAAAACAATAGTTTCCATGGTGTCATAAATCAGGAATAACTCATATTTTTTTTATAAAAACCGTAATCGAAAAACATATAACATGTTGTCATGGTTCATAAACCAGTAAATCAATAATTTCGGTGAAACTCATTTAAAAACATATAAAACCGTCATATAGTACATGTGGAACATACTAGGATATCCAAGTATTTCTTCGAGACACTTGGTAGTTATCAGAATGGATAACATGAAACTGGTGTAATTTGATCGGATTCTAGGAACGAGGTCCTATTGAAGGTAATCAATTGCTAACCGATCTAATCTAACATTTAAGATTGATACATTAGAATCACACTATGATTCATGTGCATCAGAAAGGTTTTCAGGAACCTTTATAGAAAATAATTATATATTCAGATTTACTGAGAGTGATTTCGTTACCCAATAATCAGGGGTATTAAGGTATTAAGGAGTATGTATTGAATTAACAAGATTTTAGTCCAATTGAACCAAATGGGGTATTCAGAATCCTTTGTATCTGAGTTACTTGTGTTTTCATATATGACTGTAGTGATTTGAGCTGATAAGGGAGAAACAAAGATTTAGGGCACTTATAATTTGTGTCGAACTATCGGATTATCAATCAACTCGAGCTGAACAACTCCCAAAACTGATGCTGTCGAATGGTCAATTCATTGCCCTTCCAGTGTATTCACTCTTTAATTCTAACAATTCTTGTTAATAGACCATCTTTAGAATCATTGCTGAATATATCTTAAGGAGACGAACAAATATTCTAATGGTCTTTATTTCATTTCCATGTTTCAACTATATCAGGAAGTGTCGACGTACTTGATTTGTGGTTCATAACCCATAGGGATGATACATCATGTAAGTTAATCCAAGTTTCTAGACTTATCCCAATCACTTACTTAATCCTCAGTGATTGAGGTTACTTAGTTCATTTAGTAGTCAAGTCTATCTCGGTTACTCCAGAGGGTTCCAGAGTAATTCAGACGTTTCTGAATTTTGGATACATATTATACTTCCGTTCACTTCAATTTGGTATTCGTGTTTGATTTGTCTAACGAATATCCATTTCTTAGTGCCAAATGCTCTCTAGAGTTGAGTTGAGCTGCGTACTTCTAGAATTATCATTGTTCGAAACTTGAGGAGACGAACGAGCATTCAAGTGGTATCGATGCCATTCAGGTACTGATATAGCATTAGGGTTTGTCAACCTACTTAAGCTTTGTTCAATAACTTTTAATGTAGTACAACCTCCATGTTTATTTGGATTCCTTAATTAATCCAAGACATTTACTTATTCTAGGCCATAAGGGGATTTTGGTCATTTTGATGATCAACGTTATTCTAGTCATTTCAAGGCTTGAGAATATCCAATCATTCCTGGACTTGGTAATATTCTTGGAGCATTTACATTCCAGGGGTATTTTGGTAATTTTATAGATCCATAGTATTTCAATCATTTTCTTCTGTCTGATCGTATTATTTAATTCAAACTTATCATCTATTTCAGTCCTTTCGAATAATTCTTACAAAATAACACCCTCAATAAATTTATTCTTCTGGTATTTACTCATAACTTAGAGATTTTCGGGTCAAGTGCCTTCTTAGATGTTACAAACAGGTTATCAGGAATTTTCTGTACAAAGACATGATCTTAATAATTAAATTTGTAATTTATCGGATTGGGTACGAATTCTCAGGGTACTTTCTCATTCAGAGTCAACTAGGACTATTTTTACCTCTTAAGGGCATTTTCGTAATTCCTAGGTAACTTCGGTATTAAAACTCTTAACGATGATAAATAGAATTTAGAGATCCTAGAGTTAAATTTTTTTCCAAATAATATCTGAACTTAAAATTATTCCTTATCAAACTTCTAATTTCTTGTACAAGCCATCAGAATTTTATTCAGTTACAGACTTTTTACCGCATTCGTATCGAGTGTAGGAATTACCTAACTATACAGATGAGATCACACATTTTCTTATTCATGCATTTACCAATACCAACATGTTCCATAAAGCATGAAAATGTAGTAATATATTACCTCGATTTTTATGCCATACTGATCGACCATTTAAATTCCATTCGAACGCTCTCATTCTTTAATTCAACTTCCAATAATTCCTCAAATACATAACAACATAAATTTCATAAAAAACAGAGCTTAATTGCAAAAAAATAGATCGAACCAGGTGATTAATCAGTGAAAAATAGCTTATCGGGTTCAAATTTGGCAAAATGGACTTCGGAATCGAACTCAGTACGTCGAAAAACATAAAATATGAAATTTCGAAAATTTTGACTTTTTTGCTCAAAGTCAATGGTCAACGACGGTCAACAGTCAACGGCTCGGCTCAAACGGCTCCATTGGATGACAAACGATGCCCACTCTCAGGGGACAGCGCGTGCGACGGCTCCAGTCTTCGGTTTGGCATGAAATTTTCCAGATTTGTAGATCGAGACCTCGGGAGTCTTGTGCAAGTGTTATTTCTCATCAAAACATAACGAATTGTAGAATTTAAAACGTACCAACTTATCAGACGGTGGCCTACGAGTGACGACGACGGGGCAACAACGACGAGACAATTTCAGTCGGGTTTTGAGTGCACGATGATGGTTAGTCCGATGGTGTAGGAGGTGTGATAAACGGGTGGTCGAATCGATCAGAATCGATGGAAAACCAACGGCGATTAAGTTAAAATCGACAAAGCTTTCGGTTGAGATTTACGACGAACGGCGCCGATTAACGACGGGATAAAGGTAGGGTTTTGTTCTCCGTTCAATGATGAGTCTAGTGGTGGTTTCAGATCGACGAACGATGGCCGAACGATGAAGAATCGGAGCTTCAAAAGGGGGTCGACATAGGAGGAAATTTGGAGAAAAGCAATAAAAAAAACTGATTGCACGGGAAGGGGAATTTATTTTTCAACATATAAGAAAAATGGGTAAATTCAAGACTGGGTCCTTGAATTTCTTGTATATTCTAAAACTGACTATAAGTTTCGGAAACTTATAATTTTACCCCTAAATTTGGGTGTGACACAAAGTTTCTCATTTAATATTTTTCAAAAAATGAAATATTTGGAAAGTATGAAAGTGATTTCCAAAGTTTCATACCCAATAATCTATTTCAAAAAATGAGTTATTGCATAATTTGTTTGAAAAGTATGAAAATGATTTCCAAAGTTTCTTACCCAATAATCTATTTCCAAAAAATGAAATTTTTGAAAAGTATGAAAACGATTTCCAATTTTTTGAAAAATATGAAAGTGATTTCCAAAGTTCCCAAAAAATTATTGATTTAATAACTTTTTAAAATTTGCATTCGAATTATTGTATGACTTTATGGTAAGTTACTCTAGGCTAATAACCACATTATTTATAGTCCAGATAAAATTTTAAAAGAACCGTTAATACTAATTTTTAACCCTTAATTTTGATCGATTTACATTTCCATTGTTTACATTTATACATTTTATTTTTTTTGTTATTTACATTTTTTTCCTTTAGTTTCTTCTCTTTAAATTTCTAGTATTTATATTTCAGTTCTTTATAAATTTCAGCATTTGCTTTTGTACTTATTTTTTATTTGATCTTATATTTCATTTTAATTCATTTTATCCCTTCATATTGTTTATGAGCTTTAATTAATTTCTAGTACACGTAATTTACTTCGTTTGCATTTTAGTCCTGTACTGGATGTATTTCAAATTTAGATCCTTAGTTTTGATTCTTTTCAATTTAGTCCTAGATATTGATTTTAGATTAAACCCTTTAGGTTTTTATTTCTTTTAATTTAATCCTTAATAGATTATTTAAACTTTAGATTTAGTCCATAAATTTAGGATTCTTTAAGATTAGTCCTTGAACTTTTCAATTTAGGAGAATATTCAATTTGGTTCTCGCCTTAATTCCCGATATTCCATTTTGATTATTCAATGTAGTAATTGATTAAAATCAATTAGGGTTAATGATTAGAGCCTCCACTTTTAATTAATTTCACTTTTAGTTCTTTAATTTAGGGAATATATGATTTGGTCCTTGCCTTAATGCTCGAGGTTCCATTTTGATTATTTGATTCAATAATTTACTAAAAAATGATTAGGATTAATATTAGAGCCTACATTTTTAGGTTTAGTCCTCTAGGTCCTTTAAATTTCATAATTTGAAACTTTAAGTTAGTGGGAAGCCTTAATTAATTTACCTAGTATAATTAGGTTGAACAAATTGATTGTTTGATTGCAAAACTCAATTTGAAAACAAGACAATGTTCATTTATTAGGGGGTTAATAGTGTGTCTCCCGCGTTATGCCCTGGTGGTGACCACTTGTAATTCCCGAAGTAATTCATTATCCTTTTTAAAACCTTGTACCACAATTTCTACATCATTATGGCAATGTTGACTTATTGGGATCGATAACGAAGCTTCTTCTTGTGGCCAAGGGTGGTTTCTACTACTCTTGGTAAATTAACATACTTTTTAAATTTGTATACATAATGATTTTTAAATGAAATAAAAATTAAAACTAAAAAATAATTTTAAAATATAGGGTAATTTGCTAGGTACTAATTTTTGGGCGATGTGAGGGTTCTAATCATTCCCTACACGTGATTGACTCCTGAACTAGATTTCTTATTTTCATAAATCAAAATTTGGTATTTTTGAGAAAATAAAAAATTACCTAATTTTAGGTGTTCCAGTCGCACCTTAAAACGATTGGTGGCGACACTCCCATATTTGTTTATTAAAATTCTTTTCAAAAAATCCACATCGTCGTAACTAATCGTCTTTTCCCCCGAAGTACTTGTTACGACACCAAACAATATTCGAGTTGAGTGGAGCACGAGTCAAACAACTCTCGAGTTGAGTAAAGTACTACTCAACTTCTGATCGACTCACCCGATAAGGACTTTAGTGAAATGTAACCACATAAACCCGACCTAAATGTTACGACTGAATCTGATAGATCACAATAGTTTAAATTATCAAAAGTCATCTTTTTTTTAGTGACAAATATCAAACCCCAAAATAGATTTATATTATAACGTGTGATGATAAATAATTTGTATCACTAAAAAGTAAAATATGAGTTCTCATAAAACAATGCATTCTAAAAATGAATTATGAAAACCAATAAAAGAAAGACAATGTCTCAAATTCCAAAATAAGCAAAAATAGTAAAGTATAGTGGAAAAACAGAATAAGAGTTCAAAGTCTAAATATATTTATACGATATCTATCGAAATGAGATAACTGCTTATCCTCCAAGTACCAATTGGAACACTAAAGGTTAGAGAAATATGTAAGGACAAAGATTAAAAGAGTGAGCTATAAAACTTTGTGTTTCCTCTAAATACAACATGCATTAATACTTAACCATAGTTAAGTAAAGTATGACATAATATACAGCATAAAAACCACACCAACAGTAAGCCAAATATTTTTTTTTCATCAAAATATTACAACAAATATTTACAATCTTACCTTTTGTGACGTACAATAGGATGAAGATGTTACTCTCCAAATAACTCAAACAAAAAGTAGATATCAGGATGAGGATGTTAACCTTAAAAGAGAAACTCAAATAGAATACAATAATCAGGAAACATGATGGGAATGTTACCCTCTAAAGAGGAACCCAACCAGAATACAATAACACATTATTTTGTAAAATAAAAAGAATATAACATTAATCAGAATTCATACATGTTGGTGAAATATAAAATATATAAATACAACAAAACATGAAAAAGTTTACATAGTGTACGGAACAAGGAACACACCTAAATCTGCTAATCAATATCAACTAAGTCATACGTTTCCCACGGTCGGTAATACTAGGTCATGCAGAGTGGGGATCTAATAATAACATAATATTATGCAAGTACTAAAACAATATATATACACAGAAACAAACTACTATTCACAAAACTTCACCCACATGTACATCGAGTCGAACGTGCATAATCGAATTATGCTGAGCGTGGATGGTTAGGATCTACTAGGGAGCGGTGCGAAGATACGTGATCACCATCATAATACAATATCCAAGAGTGAGTCCAAATTTCTAAAATTTACTTAATATAAATATAACTTAAAGCAATAAGTAATGCAAAATGAGGCTTTTAGGTCAGAATTTGACAAAACAGACTGCAAAAATATACTCATACCATCGAAAAATATAGAGTTATGCGTCAATAAAAAAGACAATGGTCAATGATTTAACCAACAGTTTTGTCAATTGGTCGGTTCAGTTTGGTCAACTACGATGCAACTACGATGCATGTGGCGCATGGATGACCTCCAATGATCGAAATTGCACCTTTTTTCTATAATATTGTTTTAAGACATAGGAAATCTGTTACCGTGGTCAGTTTAGAAGAATGGTGTAATTACAATTTCTATAAAACCTAAGATAAGAACCCCTTCCCTAATCGACAACAGTGAGAACTAGGAATAAAATTAATGAATAAGCTAAAGATGAAAAATTATATAATCCACCTAGATTTTACAATCTTGATAGTAGATTTGGAAAATTCACAAAAAATATTTATAAAAATGATTGGAAGGTGATTCTTATACCTTTGTATTCGTATGTCAATATAGTTTTGTTTAAAATAAATCAAGACTAATTTCTAAGTGTATACTTGAAGATATGAATGTTTGACTGATGATAGGTTTGAAAATAAGGCAACAAATTCTGCTCAAAATATATTTTGTAAATTGAATTAAAAATTCACCATAAATTTTACAAGTCAAAATAGAAAGAGTGCTTTATATGCTTAAATTCGTATTGGAATGTAGTTTATAGTTGAATAAATGTAATATAATTTAAGTTTATAGATTAATACAAAAAAAGTAATTCTTTAAGGGTAGTGCAAGGTGATAGAATAGGGAAATGAGGGGTAAATCATGCATTTTATGTTACCTTTATGTTATATGTTATTTTAAAGGATTCAGGTGACCAAATTTATTATATTGGCTTGATAATTATGATATTTATCATATGATAAACATGTTATTTAAATGTCAAAAAGGTAAGTGATCAATGATATTTTCATTATACATTCATATTATGTGAAAATGAAATATTTAGGGTATGAACATTCCATTGTGCTATTGTATGAAATACTTGATATATTGTTATCTTTTTTTAATTGATTAACAAGTGATAATTAATGGAAATATCCATTGAATGTACATTGGGAGTCCTTGGTATAATTGACATGCCATTGAGCATTAGCAGTTGCATTGAGTTCATAGTAGAGTGTTGATGGTACTATTGTACTCTAAAGAATACAATACATAGTAGAATGATGATGGTACTATGGTATTCATGACTATTGGTACATTGATACAATTTTGATGGTATCTATACAAGTGTTTGGCACTAAAAGTGTAATATTAGTGACTCACATACCTTGGATTCTCATTTATATACCTTAGACTATGATATAAAGAAATTCTGAAAAGTGTAGGTTATGACAGATAAGTAGGAAAGTTAAATTTTCCATTCATTATAAATGATTTAACATAAAATGCTTTTTATATGACTTAATGATTTTAGGTATTTTGAATTGGAAATAACTTTGATATAAGTTCATTTTATATGCTCCTATAATATCATATGATATATTTTGCATTTTCATTATATGATTTATTTTATATCATCAATATGTTTTTCTTTGTATTATTGATTATGCCTCACTAAGTGTATATTTAGCGTGCGATGATTTTCACACATATGTAAATAGAAAAGATCAGAGCAAGGAGTGTTTGACATCTTACCTATCAAGAAGCAAGTCTACAGTACCAGTAATGACATCCATCTGATTTATTTGATTTTTTTAGTTAGCATGTATATGTTATAAGTATTTGGTATACACATTGCTCATGGATAGTTTGAAATAATTTATAAGCAATTTTTATGCAGATATACTAGTTACTCTTTGTTGTTATGAACTACTAGGTTGCTGGCTGAAAATGAACTTAGTTTGAATGTAGAATAATTAAAAAGATGTTTTATGTGATTAAATGAATTATGATTTATTGTTTGGTAATAATATCTTAAATGAAACAATTTTTATTGATTTTCAATAAGGAAAGTTTTTAAAATTTCATGTGACATCTCTCAAAATAAGAAGGGGTGTTATAGTCTCCCTCTCAGGGGAAATGATAGAACGTAAAATAACATTCACATCCTATTTAACAAAGATCTCCCGAACCTTATCAAAATCCTAATTTGACATGTTATTTATCATGAAGTATTTGCATTAAATAAGATGCAAAGTTTTGTCCGCATACGTGGTAGCAAATGTAATTGGCTTGGTGCCTCCCCATTGCTCAAAACGCATTTGAGTTGATCCATTAAAACCAATAAGCAAAAAGAACCCTTTTTTTTAAGTTCCTCTTTAGCTCTTAAGATACTTGTCCATGCATATGAAACCTTATCCCTAGCTTAGCATTAAAGGAGGGGAGTGCAAAATACTTTGCCTCAAACACTCGATAGAGGAGCGACCCAAATTGTGCAAGAACCTCCACACTTATTTCCCATGCAACGCCAAATTAAAGAGTTTGAGATCACGAAAGCCTACGTTTCCATCTCTTCTGTCTCGATACACATTGTTTCACACGATGAATGCCCAACCACTATCACCTTGCTTTCTCGGCTACCGATTAGATCTCATATGAGAGGAAATCAAGTCAAGCATACCATCTGAAAGCAAATAGAAAGACATGACATAGTTCGGAAGGGCTTGAGAAATAGATTCGAGGAAAACTTCACGCCACCATAAGGGATGAGGTTTTTGGTCCATCCTTAAATTCTCTTTACCATTTTGTCTTGTAGGTACCCAAACACAACCATCGTGTGAATTGCTAAGACTCCAGCAAGATCTTTTCCGTCCTCACATTTTGTGTTGGTACTAAACAAAATTATCGACTTGTCATAATTATTTTTTTGTTCAGATGATGCTGTATACAAATCCAGAGTCATACGAAGAGAGTCATATGGTGGTAGATATAGCACCTACAAAGACAAATTTAAACTGTTATTTTTTCTTTATCGAAGTGTAATTATTTACTATTTAAATAACTTAATTAGAATTCATTAATTTGAGAGAATATTATATATGAAATAATTTAATCAATATTAATTAAGTTATAAAAAATATTACATATGAATTAATATATAAAAATGATTTTACATTTTTAAAAATTGATGACCCTAAAATATTTTATCAGTATCTAAACACTAAATTTTTTGGGATAATTGCAATATATATTAACTTTTTTTTTTCTAGAAAAATGGAAACGAAAATGTCCTCTATTTTTTAAAACTAAGAAAATAATTAAAGTTGAGTAAAAAGGTAAAGTTAATAATGAAGGAAATACTAAAAATATGGCTAAATAAGAAACAAAATTTATATATTTAGATACACATTAGGAGCAATCGATCCTAATGATTGATTGAAGTCTAAAAAAATCTTTGATATTAAAGAAATTTTTCTTTTAAGGACTGGGGGTGATCATATGATCCTGTAAAACATGATTGTCGTGGTTGGGCTTCATAAATTAGGCTATTTTCTTGGATTACTTGGACGATCATTCCTTTATAGTCATTTATTTATTTCTTACAAAAAAATTATCACAAATTCCAACTTACTTGCATTCTAGGTCGAGACAACAATCGGAAACATTCCTTAATGAAAACATTCCAAGCGTTCAATTCATCATATCTTTTTACCTAAAGGAGTTGAATTTGAGGTAATGAGATTGGATCGATGTGTTGAAGGACTGCAATTGTTCGATCAAGTACCATCCTAGGAAATTAAACATGGTTATCGATGGGTAAGCTGCGAGCCATGTTTGCGAGTTAAGTGTTGCAGAGGATGGTGCTTTGGTCGAAGAGTTGCAGGTTTGATTGGTGTTATCATAGTTTGTTCGAGGGTTACAACCATCTGATTGTCTGTTGGGTGGAGATTCAATTGGTAAATGATGGTTTTTCTTTGGATTGGGAGTGTGTTTTACGTTTGTGGGGTCAACTGTGTGTTCCCACTGATACAGAGTTGAGGCGTGAGATTATGTCGTAAGTTGTATTGGTGTCTAGGGCTAAAACGTGATGTTTTTGAGTTTGTTGGTTGATTCTTGGTTTGTCAGCGTGTGAAAGTTTAGCATCAACGTCCTTTGAGTTTGCTACAGTTGATTAGCTTTCTTGAATGGAAGTGGGATCATACCACGATGAATTTTGTTTCGGGTTTTTCATTGTCACCATTAAAGAAAGATTCTATTTGGGTTATAGTTGATCTTTTTTTAATAGTGCACATTTGCTTCTTATGCATATAACTTATTCATTACATAAGTTGGTCAAGTTGTATGTCGCAAAGATAGTGCATTTGCATGGTTTTTCGTTGTCGATTATTTATGATCATGATCTACAATTTATTTCAAGTTTTGGAAGAGTTTGCAAGAGGAGTTGGGTTCAAAGTTGAATTTCAGAACGACTATCCACATATGAATGATCATTTCGAGCGAGTGATACAAGTTTTGAAGGATCTGTTATAGGTGTGTGTCATTGAATTTAGTGGTTCTTGAGAGTGATATTTTTTATTAGTTTAGTTTGCATGCAATAAAAGTTTTCAATTGAGTATTCAAATGGTGTCGTTTGAGGCTTTGTACAGGTGCAAACGTCGTATTTTGTTGTGTTGAACCGATTTGATCAAGAGACGTGTTGTTGGTCTTGACTTGATTCGTGTGGTCGATGATAAGGTTAAGTTGATTTCAGATCAATATTTATCAACAGAAGTCTTATGTTATTTTGGAACATCGAGATATTGAGTATGTAGTTGGTGATTTTTTTCCTAAAGGTTTCATATTGGAAGAATGTGTTGAGATTTGGTCACAAGGAAAAGTTTAGTCCAAGTTTTATTGGGTCTTATGAGCTATTAAAGCGTGTAGGTCCTATAACATATCAACTTTGTTTGCCTTCTTAGCTTGAGTGTAATTATTATGTGTTTCATGTGTCTATATTGTGGAGGTATCGTTCGGATCCCTCTCATGTTGTCCTATTTGATGATATAGAGGATCATGTTGATCTTTCTTATGAGGAAGAACTAGTAGAGATATTAGCTCGTGATGTGAGGGTTTTTTCTGGAACAAGTCTGTTCCAATAATGATAGTGTTGTGTCGTAACCACAATACTGAGAAAGCTACGTGGAAGTGTAAGGAGTCAATGAAGGTGCAATATCTACATCTTTTCGACTAAAGTAATTTCAAGGATGGATTTCTTTTTAGGGGATAAAGTTGTAACGTTTCAAATTCTAGGTTCATAGTTCAAATCAGTAATCGAGTCCGTTTTTCAAAATTTCTAATAAAAATATTTTTTTTGGAATTTTGTTCAATAAATATTTTATAAAATGATTTAAATGATTTTTATAATACTAATTATGACTTTTGAGATTTTATAAATGATTTTATAAAGTGACTAAATTGAATAACTCAAAAGTTTCACATGTGGTGACTAAATTGTAAAGGATCAAAATATCAGAATCTTTGAAGCTATTATGCCAAGTTGGAAAATCACTCATTTTTTCTTCATATTCAATTGTGACATTTCTTCTCTTCTCCTAATTCTTCACTAGATTCATGTCCATAGATCTTAGGATCGATTGTATGATGATTTAGTGGCTTGTTCTTTCATTTTCATATGAATTTGCTAAATTTTCCTGAAAAAAGATTAATCACTTGGCTAAAAGGATCGATCTCTTCAAACAATGGATCGATCCCCTCCATAAAGGATCAATCCCTTGATCAAACTTTGTATATTGTAATGAAAATGATTGATCACACGTGAAAAGAGATTGACCCCTTTTCCGTTTACTCGATTAAAAATGGTAAAATTTGATTCGTTAAAGACCCTAAGTGTTCCTAAGTTTTAGTTTAACCCTAGGATGTTTATGTGGGTTAAGAATGGTCCAAAAAATGAGTTGTTAATTAATAATTGGTCCTAAGATAGAATTTAATGAAACTTGTTCTGTCACCCTTTGATATACTGAATTACATAGTGGAAGTTCCGACTAAATAATTTTTTGTTCGCATGTAACTTTTGCATTGTTTACATTTGGTCCTTAGATATGATTGTTCAATTAGGTCCCTCATTGGTGTCCGAATAACTTGAAAATTTGCATGTGATTAATTGAGTACTAATATTGACCATTGGTGAGTTTAATTTTTGTTTCTAACATTGAATTCATAATAATATCATTTGCAATGATTATTTTACCCCTGTGTCAATAAATCATGTTTTCCTTGCAATGCATCATTTTTTTTATTGAAAGCCTAATTTTTTGTTATTTCGTTATTGTGTGTTGCATGTTGAAAGTTTATCTTAACTTCTTCTAATTAGTATGCATGATTAGGGTTTTATTTTTCCAATTCGTGTGTACTCAGAATACTTGGGACATGCTACATGATTGGGTACAAGGTGTTATAGGATGGATATTGATGTGGGAGCACCTGTATAAACACGTTCTCATTTGCCATTATATTTCAAAAACATGTTTCACGGTTCTACCTAAATATATTTCATGGTTCAACAAAAACAGGGTCATTCATACTTTCTAGGGATGCATGAGATGGTATATTCATCATCATCGTGAAAACGTCCATCGAAAAAGTATCACTGTTCCCCAACTAATCGTGGACAAAGACTAGACACTTTTGACTCATCTTCAACAGCACCACTGGAAACATGACAACATCCATCATTCGGACCGATGTTGAGTCCAACGGTGACATCCTAAGCCCGTCAATTTACATGTTGAGCCCATATAATTATATACGAGCCCCTCGGGGTATATAATGTGCCTATAGAGACGATTTTTACTTTATATGCATCGTATTTGGTAGGTGGTGCTCCTCCACTAACACCACCACCGTATACAACTTAGTCATTGATGTCATTCTTTTCATAATTTTTGCAGTTCTCAATAAATGATGGGATCATTGATCATACACCTCCACATTCATTATTTCATGGAGGTCCTTCTTCGACTTTGGCTCCGACTCAGCAAGTTGATATCAATGAGGATGATGGGACTGAAGAGGGAGAGAAACCTAGACGAAGAAATTCTGCTCGAAATAGACAATCACCGCCATGTGGAACACATTCATGAATAAGACATTGTTAGTTTATATAATTTAGGATATTTAAAGTTATATTTAAATTAATTTTTTATATTTAATATTATGTTCTAATTGAATGTTTATTTTTTATATTTTGTAAATTATTTTATATTATTTTAATATTAATTTTTTGTAGATAATTTATTTATTTTTAATTATACAAAGCAAAGGCGCATTATGTAGAACACGCCTTTCAAGTGGACTGCTAGATCAAAATAAGGCGCTTCCAACAAAACGTGCCTTTGTTGAGTCGAATGTCATGTGTGTAAGAATGGCCTTGTTGCCACATTGTACGAAATGACGACATTTTGATAAATATCAGTGAATAGATGACATTTCGATAATTAATCAATTTTAGGATTTTTTTGTTGTTGATAAAATTGCCAAAATGAAAAGCTTAATGGAAAAAATAAATCTCCAAATTATAGTTAAAGTTAATTTTTGCATGTTTAAAGATTTTTTTATTCAAAGTAGATGTTTAATATTTTCAGACTTTTAAGTGCCTACATCATATCAACCATTAAAAAATTATTATTTGGCATATCATATTTATATTTTTTAAAAATATTTCTTAAATACAATTTAAGTTTTTCAAAATTGAAAAAAGCTCAAAAATACCCCCAATACAAAAATGTCCAAACTCTAATCTTAAATATCCAATATACCTCCACCGCCCTTTCACCCTCCAAGGAAACAATTTGGTTAGAGTGTCTCTTTATTGAAATAAGTGAAAATCTTCAAATCTTTATAATATCTTGTGCTAGTTAGAATGTATTTTTCTTAGAAAGTATAAAAGGTTTCCTAAGAAGATAAAATATATCGATATTTATATCACTTTGTACGTATTATTATTGTTTGATATCATATTATTGTGAGCAAAATTAACACTTATAGTAATCTTGTAGATATGTTACCCAAGTCACTTCCTACAACTAAATTTGAACACTGCTTGGACTTGATCGACATTTATTATTAAAAAATTGTCCCTCATAAGGGAGTTCGTGGAAGAAGTGGAGAATATATTTTCTAGGTGGAGAACTTATTTATTGAAGTGAAGAATTATTTTTGTTGAATTTTAGTGTTTCATCAAATTTGAGTTTGTCTCAAATCCTTTACACTATCAGAATTTGTGTCAATGTGGAAATTGCTAGATTTTGACTCAAATTCAATGTGACATAAATTAATTGAAAGATAATTGAGAAAAATAAGAAATTTAGTTTGATTAGAAGAATAAATTATGTTTTATTTTATATAGAAAACCAACTTTAAGTATATCTCTGCTATAAATATGTTTCCTTTGTAATCAATTATATATCCCTATAAATAGATATTGAGATTAAGGTAAAAGTTTAAATTTTCTTCCTTTCATAATAATAAAATCCTTTTTTCTCTGTGATTTTTCACATAAGAATTTTTCACATAAATCTTAATATTATTTTTATTTTACTTGCAATGTTGTTCCGCTGTTATTGTCATTTTCTAACAATAAGTAATTAGTTTTGAGAAAATAAGAAGTGTATACCCTCAAATCCAAACATTTTATTAAATACGAATTTGAGAATCATGAACCAATTGAATGCTTTAATAAGCACAAATTTTTGCACACAAACCATGATAGTGTTGAATAACAAGAAATACTAAGATTTATAAAATATATAGTGATTAGCAGCTATTTATTTCAGCTGAAAATGGTTTCCACCAGCTACCTTATGTCGCACTTGGAAAATAACTAGCCATCAGTCTCTAAATTAGTCATTCTAAATCCTTGCATGTAATAACAATAGCTTTACAAAACAATTTGTATGATCATTAAAAGGCATTTCGTATCTTCCAAAGAAAGTATAATCCAAAGTTTGATTCTATAAACTAAGTATTATATGAACTATAAATCTGTAGTAATGGAGTCATAATTGAAAGGGAATGGATCCCAATATCAAAACTAAAACTCCAAGTGCAACATACTTGTTATCAGGATCAGTGATTTCCTCCGACAGTGGTGCAATGGGCCCTCTTTGCAAGATGAATATGAGAACTACCCAGTAAAACGCCACATCGTTGAACAAAGATGACAATCCCAGCAGAGCAATGGAGAGCGATGTGAAGCGAGTTGAAGCCTGTTCAATTAGAAACTTGGTTATTCTCTATATCCTAAAGGAGGTATATATCATAGCCAATATGGGCTTAGGTGGTGTTTAAAGTCTGTCTGGCATTAAAATTTTAAGGTATAATGCTAAAATTATCCTCCAATGTTTACCAAAATGGTTATTGTAACCTCTATTCTTTTTTTGTTGTTGAACATTTTGGCCCCTAATATTTCATTTTGAGATAAAAAGGCCGCTTCGTGGATGGACACCGCCAGTTAACAAACGGTTAATGCTCCAAAATAAGAGTCTTTGAGTTGGGGACCATAATGCTCTAGAAAAAAAAATGGGTCAAATTAACTATTCAATCAAACTTTAGGGGCTTTTTTGCCTAGTGTAACATTAGGGGCCAAAATGGTTAAAAAAAGAATAGGGGGCCAAAATGACTAATTTAATAAACAATGGGGGCTAATTTTGACATTATGCCAATTTTTTTAAATTATGTTACGTGAAATCGGGTTTAAATATTATATTTGATATGGGTATATTCATTTATCCTACTTGAAATAACAGTCTGATTCTCATGTCTCGGGCATATTGAAGCTTTCCCAAACACAACTTTCAAATTTGAATATACCTGCAGCAGATATATACCCATATCCGACATTCATACGTAACATAACCTAATTCATTTGCTTTAACTAGAAATGAAGTACCTTTCTTCCCCATATAGAAAAGGAGATTCGGCCCCCATCTAGCTCCCCTGCAGGGATGCTATTGATGGCATTAATGAGAAGTCCAGCCCATGCCCAAATTACAAGTGGGTTAACTGATATAGGAGTGCCTTCCTTCAGTACATCACCTAGAAGCAGCTTTGCTTTAAAAGGAGAGAAATGTCACCATCAGAATACATCAAATGATAACTTGATAGCTGAAAAGAATATAATGCTTGAGATAGGGAAGAACATGACTGCAAATGCACCACAAGATAGGGAACAACATATATATTCCTATGTTATTTGATTCTGATATGAGTGTCAGATATCGGTATGCTCAACTGTTTACAAGTTTTTCATAAAATTGAATCGAATCTGTATCGGGCATAGGTATTGTAACCCTCCAGACCGATGCGGAGGATCCGATCCGATCCGGGAAGTCACATTAGGGCCACCGGAGTGACCCACTGTAAAAATAGCGGAAAATTTAAAACTTTTATTGAAACATGTAACTTATAAAATCAGTTGTCACTATTTAAAAATAAAACAGATTTCCAGACTCGTATATAAATCAAAATACAACTACATGCCCCCTAATCACATGTACCATTCTCTGCAACAACGCCAGAAAAACTCCCTTACTGAAGTCGATAGATGCACTGATACAATTCTTTTAACCTGAAAAGGTGAGTAACAGAGTGAGCTTCGAAAAGCTCAGTACTACAGAACTACCAGATGATGCTGAAGAACGTGCAGATACAGATAAACATACATATCCTTATTATTTCCAAACATTTATAGATTTTTATGCTGAGCAAAGATCCTACTGATATTTCAGATGGTAACGGACAATGAGCTTTCAGTTCAGACAAATATTTCGGATGACTGAGTTCAAGAGATCAGAATAGGTTATCTAGTGTGCTCCCAAAAACCATGTAACTTTTCAGATCTTTTAAAACATATATATATATACCCCCATCCCAACACATCATAATGTGTAGGTTCCCCAGAACCATACATCCAACCCAACACATCATATAAGGCCCTGAGCACAAAGCCCAGGAACCTACGAAACTTCTTCCTTCAACAATACCCCCCAATTAAAACATTTTCCGTCCGTAAACGGATATATCAAAAATCAAAACATAAATCAGGTCAAGTATCATATCAGAAATCAGGTCAAGTAAAAGATCAGAATCCATGTCAGATATCATATCAGAATCCATGTCAAGTATCAGATCAGAATTCAAATCGAAAATCAGATAAATATTCATGTGAGTAGGGAACACACCAGAGTTTACAGGTATTATTTAGAGGTATTGTATCAGGCAGAGAAACACAGTTCTTCAGTATGTCGATAGAATGTTGGAATTTAGAATCACTATTGGAAGAGTTCATTAACTGACAGAATCATCAGTTATTCAAAATGTGAATTATCAGGATATTATCTTATTCGGACAGTTTTCAGAAGCTGTACGTAATCAGAAGGGTATTCAGAATCCTATACATCCATGTCAATTGATCGGATAATCGAACAACTTGAGAACAAAGATTCAGAACCTTAACAATCTATGTCTACTGGTCAATTCATTTTCCTTCTAAGGTATTTACTCTTTAATACCACAAATTCTTGTCCGTAGACCATTTTCGGAATCAACGCTGAATAAATCTTCTAATGTCTTTATTTCATTTCCACGTTTCCACAATATCATGGAATGCTGACGAACTTGATTAATTTGTTCATAACCCATTGTAATTGTACACTACGTAAACTCATCAGAGTTTCCAGACTTATTCAAATCACTTATTAAATCCTCAATCATTGAGGTTACCTAGTTCATTTAGCAGTTATGTCCATTCCAGTTACTTCAGGATTTTCCAGAGTAATTCAAACGTTCCTGAATTTCATATACTTGTTGTACTTCCATTCCATTCAATTTGGTCTCTGTGGTTGATTTGTCGAACAAACGTCCAATTCTTAGTATTGAATACGATCTAGAGCTGAGCTGAGCTGAATACTTCCAAAATTTATCATCGAGCCAAACTTGAGAAGACGAATACATGTTCCAGTAATATCTATGCCATTCAGGTATTGACATAGCTTTAGGGTTGATCTACTCACTTAAACTATTTTCCATTACCTTTAAAGGTAGTCCAATACCTATGCTTACTTGGATTCCTTAATTAATCCAAGACATTTACTTAATATAGGCCATAAGGGTATTTTTGTCATTTTGGTTTTCAATTTTATTCCAATCATAACAGAGCTCAAGGATATCCCATCATTCCTGAGCTTGGTGATATTCTTGGGTCATTTTCATTATAGGGGTAATTTGGTTATTTTACAGATCCACGGTATTTCAATCCTTTTCCTCCATCCGGTCTTATTATTTAATTCCAATTTATCATCTATTCCAGTCCGTTCGAACAATTTTGATAAAAGAGCACCCTCCGATAAATTGTTCTTCAGGTATTTACTCCTAACTCGGATATTTTCGGGTCAAGTGCATTCTCGGATTTTACAAACGCAATATTATGAATTTTTCTTTACAAAGATAGAATATTAATAATTAACATTGTACTTAATCGAGTTAAGTACAAATCCTCAAAGTGCTTTCTCCTTCAGAGTCAACTCTGACTATTTTACCTCTCAAGGGCATTTTCGTAATTTCTTAACCAGATAATTTCGATATTAGCTCTTAACGAAAATAATATAATATAGAGATCCTATGATTAATTGCTTCCTCGAATATTCTTTGATCTTGAAAAGATTCCTTAAAAGATTTCTAGTATCTAGTATAAACCTTCTTGGGGTTAAAAATCGGTTATCCATAATTTCCAAGTAAAACTAACATTTCTTATGCACATCAATAGTTTTAGCAGATCAATAATTCTTTTCAGATTTATTAATCCACTTCCAGGGACAATTCTTGTCATTTTCCAACATAAGGGTAATTTTTTAATTTTACCTAATCAAAATATTCTCATAATTTATCATCTAAGTACCTTTAATGAGATAAATTATAATCTACATATCCATGGTTGATTCTTTTATCACTTAATTCAAGAACTTGTAATTTAATTCCAATTGTCCTCCAATTTCTTATAATAGTAATCTGAGCAATATTCAGTTACCTACTTTCTACCGTATTCGTATCTAGTGTAGATCTTCATTAATTATACATATGAGACCATACATTTCCATTCATACATTTACCAATACCAATATGTTCTATAAAGCATAAAGAGGTAGTAAAGTATTACCTCGATTTCCGTGCAATACTGATCGACCATAAAAATTCCATTCAAACGCCTTTGATCTTCAATTCAACTTCCAATAATTCCTCATATACATATTAACATAAATTATATCAGAAACGGAGCTTAATTGCGATAAACGGATCGAATCGGGTGATAAATCAGTGAAAGACAGCTTACCGGGTTCGAATTTGGCGAAAGGGACTTCAGATTCGGATTCAGGACGTCGAAAGCATAAAATATGACTTTTTCAGAAATTTGGAATTTTCGGTCAAAATCAAAGTCAACAGGTTTAACCGGCAATTTCGAGGCCTTCGGGTCTGAATTTCGAAAAACGGATTGCGGAATCGGATTTGGAACGTCGAAAAATGTCAGGATAGATATGCTCGGTCAAAAACAAAGGTCGTTTAATGCCCGGTCAAAGCCCGTCAAAGTTTTGGTCAACAGTGGTCAACGTCGGTCAACGGTTAACGGGTCGGGTCGGGTCGGGTCAACGGGTCGGGTCGGGTTGTGATCGGTCAAACCGGTCAACTGTGCACCAAAACCGGTCAAACCGGTCACTTTTGTCTTCCCCACGCGCAGTGACGGCGCTTGGGGGCGCGTAAATAGTGCCCTGATATCGGAAAATTCCCTAAAAAATTCTTAAAAATTATTTTAAGCGATTTAAATATACTTACAAAGCTCGGTTCAAATTTTTGAACGGCGGAGAACTCGATTTCAACGAATCAGAAACTTTGACCGCTTCACCTCCACACGCGCCACCGCCGCTGGAGAAAAGGGAGGACACTGGTGGACTCGGAACGGCACAAGGAACACGATGGTGCGGGAGGTGTCGTAAGCAGATGACCCGATCGTAGTGAATCGATGAAAAACCAACTAAAACTGAGTTATTAACGACGATACTTCCGACTGAAATTCACGACGAACGACGATGATTCACGACGAAAGGTTTGAGGGGTTTTGTTCCTCGGTTGACAACAAACACGATGGTGGTTTCAGCTCGTCGATCGGAGGTCGAACGGCGAGTAGATCGGAGTTCAAAGAGGGGTTGATGAAGAGGAAAATCTGGAAAAATTTCCAGAAAACATACGGGGAGAGATTTATAATTCTATCATAAATAAAAATGGCTAAATCATGGGTTTAGCCACTGAATTTCCTACACTCTTTAAAACGGTCTGCCAACTTTGAAATCTTATAATTTAATCCTCGATTTCTTCTAAAAATACCAATTAAATTCACCAATTTATATTTTCTTAAATTTAGCCCCTAAATTGGGGTGTTACAATTCTCCTCTCCTTAAAAGAATTTCTTCCTCGAAATTTATTCATGTCACATTATTGCAGAAATAAAACTTCCATCAACTCTTCCATATCTTCAAGTAGCTTTTACAAAAGTACGTGTTCTCTACTAATCCTTAATCAGCTGAGCATACATTCTTATCAGAACTTTTCCTTGTTTCAATAAAAGAATCCGAACAAAAATTCCCTTGAATAATCAATTTAGTCTTTGTCACGAGAATCGGCTCATAAAGCAGTAGCATATCCCAATTTCATTTCCGAAGTCGGGTCAAAATTTCTCATATGAATAACTCTTATATGGCTCGTGAGGTACTTCATAGCGTTTAGACAGATGTTACTGGTATTCCTTTTTGTACAAGTATAACCTTAACATATAGACACTTCGGTTTATTCGTTACAGATAGGGACTCAGCCCTGGAGTTTCGGCTCAGAGAGGTACGATTGCAGTCTAGGGGCATGTATTGATCAGACATATTTTGACATTCGACCGGCCGGTCTATCTTAAAATTTTTTGACTCAAACCATAGCTCTGATACCACTAAATGTAACCCCCCAGACCGATGCGGAGGATCCGATCCGATCCGGGAAGTCACATTAGGGCCACCGGAGTGACCCACTGTAAAAATAGCAGAAAATTTAAAACTTGTATTGAAACATGTAACTTATAAAATCAGTTGTCACTATTTAAAAATAAAATAGATTTCCAAACTCGTATATAAATCAAAATACAATTACATGCCCCCTAATCACATGTACCATTCTCTGCAACAACGCCGGAAAAACTCCATTACTGAAGTCGATAGATGCACTGATACAATTCTTTTAACCTGAAAATGTGAGTAATAGAGTGAGCTTCGAAAAGATAAGTTATACAGAACTACCAGATGATGCTGAAGAACGTGCAGATACAGATAAACATACATATCCTTATTATTTCCAAACATTTATAGATTTTTATGCTGAACAGAGATCCTATTGATATTTCAGATGGTAACGGACAATGAGCTTTCAGTTCAGACAAATATTTCGGATGACTGAGTTCAGGAGATCAGAATAGGTTATCTAGTGTGTTCCCAAAAACCATGTAACTTTTCAGATCTTTTAAAACATATATATATATACCCCCATCCCAACACATCATAATGTGTAGGTTCCCTAAAACCATACACCCAACCCAACACATCATATAAGGCCCTGAGCACAAAGTCGAGGAACCTGCGAAACTTCTTCCTTCAACAATACCCCCCAATTAAAACATTTTCCGTCCGTAAACAGATATATCAAAAATCAAAACATAAATCAGGTCAAGTATCATATCAGAAATCAAGTCAAGTAACATATCAGAATCCAAGTCAAGTATCAGATCAGAATCCATGTCAGATATCAGATCAGAATCCATGTCAAGTATTAGATCAGAATTCAAATCGAAAATCAGATAAAATATTCATGTGAGTAGGGAACACACCAGAGTTTACAGGTATTATTTAGAGGTACTGTATCAGGCAGAGAAACACAGTTCTTCAGTATGTCGATAGAATGTTGGAATTTAGAATCACTATTGGAAGAGTTCATTAACTGACAGAATCATCAGTTATTCAAAATGTGAATTATCAGGATATTATCTTATTCGGACAGTTTTCAGAAGCTGTACGTAATCAGAAGGGTATTCAGAATCATATACATCCATGTCAATTGATCGGATAATCGAACAACTTGAGAACAAAGATTCAGAACCTTAACAATCTATGTCTACTGGTCAATTCATTTTCCTTCTAAGGTATTTACTCTTTAATACCACAAATTCTTGTCCGTAGACCATTTTCGGAATCATCGCTGAATAAATCTTCCAATGTCTTTATTTCATTTCCACGTTTCCACAATATCATGGAATGCTGACGTACTTGATTAATTTGTTCATAACACATTGTAATTGTACACTACGTAAACTCATCAGAGTTTCCAGACTTATCCAAATCACTTATTAAATCCTCAGTCATTGAGGTTACCTAGTTCATTTAGCAGTCATGTCCATTCCAGTTACTTCAGGATTTTCCAGAGTAATTTAAACGTTCCTGAATTTCAGATACATGTTGTACTTCCATTCCATTCAATTTGGTCTTCGTGGTTGATTTGTCGAACAAACGTCCAATTCTTAGTATTGAATACGATCTAGAGCTGAGCTGAGCTGAATACTTCCAAAATTTATCATCTAGCCTAACTTGAGAAGACGAATACATGTTCCAGTAATATATATGCCATTCAGGTATTGACATAGCTTTAGGGTTGATCTACTCACTTAAATTGTTTTCCATTACCTTTAAAAGTAGTCCAATACCTATGCTTACTTGGATTCCTTAATTAATCCAAGACATTTACTTAATATAGGCCATAAGGGTATTTTGGTCATTTTGGTTTTCAGTTTTATTCCAATCATAACAGAGCTCAAGGATATCTCATCATTCTTGAGCTTGGTGATATTCTTGGGTCATTTCCATTACAGGGGTAATTTGGTTATTTTACAGATCCACTTTCAATCTTTTTCCTCCATCCGGTCTTATTATTTAATTCCAATTTATCATCTATTCCAGTCCGTTCGAACAATTCAGATAAAAGAGCACCCTCCGATAAATTGTTTTTTAGGTATTTACTCATAACTCGGATATTTTCGGGTCAAGTGCCTTCTCGGATTTTACAAACGCAATATTATGAATTTTTCTTTACAAAGATAGAATATTAATAATTAACATTGTACTTAATTGAGTTAAGTACAAATCCTCAAAGTGCTTTCTCCTTCAGAGTCAACTCTGACTATTTTACCTCTCAAGGGCATTTTCGTAATTTCTTAACCAGATAATTTCGATATTAGCTCTTAACGAAAATAATATAATATAGAGATCCTATGATTAATTGCTTCCTCAAACATTCTTTGATCTTGAAATGATTCCTTAAAAGACTTCTAGTATCTAGTATAAACCTTCTTGGGGTTAAAAATCGGTTATCCATAATTTCCAAGTAAAACTAACATTTCTTATGCACATCAATAGTTTTAGCAGATCAATAATTCTTTTCAGATTTATTAATCCACTTCCAGGGACAATTCTTGTCATTTTCCAACATAAGGGTAATTTCGTAATTTTACCTAATCGAAATATTCTCATAATTTATCATCTAAGTACCTTTAATGAGATAAATTATAATCTACATATCCATGGTTGATTCTTTTATCACTTAATTCAAGAACTTGTAATTTAATTCCAACTGTCCTCCAATTTCTTATAATAGTAATCTGAGCAATATTCAGTTACCTACTTTCTACCGTATTCGTATCTAGTGTAGATCTTCATTAATTATACATACGAGACCAAACATTTCCATTTATGCATTTACCAATACCAATATGTTCAATAAAGCATAAAGAGGTAGTAAAGTATTACCTCGATTTCTGTGCAATACTGATCGACCATAAAAATTCCATTCAAACGCCTTTGATCTTCAATTCAACTTCCAATAATTCCTCATATACATATTAACATAAATTATATCAGAAACGGAGCTTAATTGCGATAAACGGATCGAATCGGGTGATAAATCAGTGAAAGACAGTTTACCGGGTTCGAATTTGGCGAAACGGACTTCAGATTCGGATTCAGGACGTCGAAAGCATAAAATATGACTTTTCGGAAATTTGGAATTTTTGGTCAAAATCAAAGTCAACGGGTTTGACCGGCAATTTCGAGGCTTTCGGGTCTGAATTTCGAAAAACGGATTGCGGAATCGGATTTGGAACATCGAAAAATGTCAGGAAAGGTATCCTCGGTCAAAAACAAAGGTCGTTTAATGCCCGGTTAAAGCCCGTCAAAGTTTTGGTCAACAGTAGTCAACGCGGTCAACGGTGGTCAACGGTCAATGAGTCAACGGGTCAACGGATCAACGGGTCGGGTCAACAGGTCGAGTCAGGTCAACGAGTCGGGTCGAGTCAATGGGTCAGCGGGTTGGGTCGGGTTGTGACCGGTCAAACCGGTCAACTGTGCACCAAAACCGGTCAAACAAGTCACTTTTGTCTTCCCCGCGCACAGTGGCGGCGCGTGGGGCACGGGAATAGTGCCCTGATATCAGAAAATTCTCGAAAAAATTCTTTAAAATTATTTTATCGATTTCGAGATACTTACAAAGCTCGGTTCAAATTTTTAAACGGCGGAGAGCTCGATTTCAACGAATCGGAAACTTTGACCGCTTCACCTCCACACGCGCCTTCACCGCCGGGGAAAAGGGAGGACACCGGTGGACTCGGAACGGCACAAGGAACATGATGGTGCGGGAGGTGTCGTAAACGGATGACCCGATCGTCGTGAATCGATGAAAAACCAAATAAAATCGAGTTATTACCGACGATACTTCCGATTGAAATTCACGACGAACGGAGATGATTCACGACGAAAGGTTTGAGGGGTTTTGTTCCTCGGTTGACAACGAACACGATGGTGGTTTCGGCTCGTCGATCGGAAGTCGGACGGCGAGTAGATCGGAGTTCAAAGGGGGGTTGATGAAGAGGAAAATCTAGAAAAATTTCCAGAAAACATAGGGGAGAAATTTATAATTCTCTTCAAAATAAAAATGACTAAATTATGGGTTTAGCCATTGAATTTCCTACACTTCTTAAAATGATCTGCCAACTTTGAAATCTTATAATTTAATCCCTAATATCTTCCAAAAATACCAATTAAATTCACCAATTTATATTTTCTTAAATTTAGCCCCTAAATTGGGGTGTTACAGGAATCCAACGTGAGTACTTTAAGAAAAATTAAGAGTCGGGGCAATAGAAATCCTTACCTACACCAACAGCAAGAAATGATTCATGAAACACAGAAGTATCAACAACAACTCCAATACCATCACTAGGAGGCAAGATGAAACCTAGAAGGAATAGAACAAAACCCAAAGAAAAGCCAGCCAAAGGTCCAGCTGCTGCAACCTTGAGAAGGGCCTCACGATTGGGTACAATATTTTTTATCCTTGTTATGGCACCAAAAGAGCCTATCTGCCATCAAAGACAGTCCAATAGACGTAGCACATTCATATTCATAAAACATCCACATCCAGTAGTTCAGAAAAAGTAGGGAAAACGGTTGCAATTTATGAATTCATAAATAGATACTGTAATCTTAGGAAGCAAAGTGATACTGGTGTCGGGTAAAAAGGATATTTTTCGTACAAACTCCTTAAAAAATTTCTGCTTATGTGTTTCACTAAATAAATTAAAGAGGTTAAATGCTTTGGGATCTACATGGTATTGAAAAAATTGGAAATGTAACACGGAGTGTTCATTGATTCTTTATTTTTCTTTTAGCATCTGTATATCCAACACTCATGTACAACATACATTTGGATATGGAAATGGAAATATGACCCTCTACGGATCCTCCAAATATATGGAAAAAATTGGGAAAAAGTTGGACATACTTGTATGAAACAGATACCCATATCTGACGGACACACACCGTTTGAGTAATGAAGATAGAAAGTAAGGTAAAGGTATATAGTATTGTTCTTATCTATGATTTCCTCTCTAGATTGCAACAGAGATATATGGTGCTGACTAATAGGAACTCAAAAGAGAAAGAAAAAGAGTAGTTTGTTTTGAAACAAAGGATAATGAAAAGAACCATATATATCACCTGCCAACTTGGAACAAAGAACGGGACACCAAGCTTAATTTCTGTGCTCTTTGATACTAAGATGTGGCCCAATTCATGTGCCCCCAGAAGAAGTGCAGTAATAAAGGCACCAGGTAGACCATTCGATAACAAGTTGAGATTGTCAAATGTTGATCTGGACCATTAACAATACCATAGGCAGTAATGAAATAAGACAAACTGAATTATCTGATAGAAAATTATCATAATTCTAAGAAAAGGGAAGCAAAGAAAAAAATCGGAAACAATCAACTCAAGTATAACTAGAACTGAGAAAACAATAACAATAGAAAGGAGTCCTCACAGCAAGGGAGAACGAGAGAGAAGAATATTAGTCAAGAAATCTAGGAATGATGTGCCAAAGAAAAATAAACTTACAGTGACAAGTCTAATGTACTATTCACCATCTTAAAATACTCAAACAAAATGATCAATCAAATAGGTATTTATGAGCTTGCTACAAGTTAAAAATATTATAATCAGAAGGGAAAACAGCTTAAATAGTAGCAGTTTTGTCTTGCTTATGTTTTGGTTATGATTCAAATAACACATCACTGTTAATGTTTAAGATTTCAGAGTGAAAAATTGATAGAAAAGCATACAATAAGTTGGACTGCAGTGCAGGCACATTCCGAAGTTGTAGCTTAAACACTGCAACCAGACCAAAAGCTCCAGCTGCTAACCACTCAGGGACAGCTGCAAAAGGTATACTTTAGTCTTATATACAATTATTTTGACGTATGACATGAAATGGTGTTAAACTTTTGAATAACATAATACCATAGCCAATTACCAGTTGTCTCTGGTTGCAAAGTCGTTTGAGGAACAACAACTGCCACTGGTTTATCATCCTCTGGATTGATAAGAAGGAAAAGCTTATATTCATCACCAAATTTGTTCTGTGTATTTGTTTAGAAGAAATTAAATATAGAATCAGCCATTAACCTCCTGGATAGTACAACGGAAGAAGCAGAGTTAGCATACCTGCATCCTAGTTGATATCTTTTCATAACTTCTAGCAGCCTGTCCTCGCAAATTACCTTTGAATAATACTCCACCCTATCAAATATGACAGTAAACAAGAACATAAATGAGAAACAAAAATAAAATTGCCTATTGTATTCTGTTATCTTATTATCAAGGACAATATACATCACCTATCAGAAGAGAAGTTCAGCCTATAACTATGTTTTTAAATGTTATTATCTCTATGGAAATGTCTTCAATTTAAGTTGCAGAAGATAACTGCATATGAGGCAACTTTACTTGCTTTCAGCCCCCTCAGAATCATCAGATGCATGTTTGAAAGGAATAAAAAATGAAGGATTAAGGAAGCCTAGAACTATCCAAATAGCTAACACACCTCGTAGGGTTCCTGGCTCGTCACAAAGAAGGTATCAAATGCAAATACTTGATCCTTAAGAATGTCAATGGTCTCCTTGGGAATCCTCATTGATTCATCCAGTTGCTGTGGCTGTTCAGGAAACAAGGGAAGATGTAAAAGAAGCAGGAAAAGATTTTTCATGTAAATTCCAGTTTAGTAAGCAATACGGCATCACGATCACCGTCACACCTGGCAGAGGCGATCCACTAAATGTAACACCCCAAACCGATACGGGTAGCCCGATCCGATTCGGGAAGTCACATTAGGGCCACCGGAGCGACCCACCGTAAAAATAGCGGAAATTTTAAAACTTTTTATCAGAACATGTAAACTTATAAAATCATTTATCACTATTTAAAAATAAAACAGATTTCCAAACTCGTATATAAATCAAAATACAATTACATGCCCCCTAATCACAAGTACCATACTCTGCAACCACGCCGGAAGAACTCCCTTACTGAAGTCGATAGATGCACTGGTACAATTGTTTAAACCTGAAAAGGTGAGTAATAGAGTGAGCTTTGGAAAGCTCAGTAATACAGAACTACCAGATGATGCTACATGACATGTAGATAAATGGAAAGCCATATAATTTCCTTATTGAATCATATGTATACCAGCTTGCAGAATAATTTGGGGTTCCCTTAGAAGTTCATCGAGTAGAAGCCATGAATCTCAGTTCATAAGAAACCTTTCAAAGTATGACATTTTTAGGAGATCGAATAGGATGTCTAGTGTGTTCCAACAGTATAATAAAATCATAATAGATACAAATCATAGTCCAGTAAATCTCACAATTTCGTAAAAGAGTTTAACTTTTGAAAATCATAGTTTAAACCCTTTTCTGGTACACCATCAGTAGTTCCCAAAATTATTTTCCATATAGCTTACTTTATGCACATAGCAAAAAGAAAGCCGACTTAAGGATAAGCTATGAAGCTTGTATCCTTAAGCCCAAGTCAATAAGTCCATATAGCTTACCCTAAGCACACAGCAAAGGAAAGCCGACCTAATGAAACATCTTGGGGCCCTCAAGAGTCACATTAGGCCCATTTAGCTTGATCAGAGCTATTCCATCGTAATTCAATTCCAAAATTCAATTGCACCGTGACATAAATTCCATAAATCCAAAAACATGGTAATCATATACCATTTCAAAACAAAAATTAGATAGCAGCCATATTCCATAAATTGTCACATTAAATTGGTGCATCCATAAAACAATAACCAATGAATTCGGTGTACCACATATTAAAACCAATAAAACAGTTCAGTAATAAGTAGGGAACACACTAGAGAATCCCAGTATTTCCAGAGGCCATTGTAGTTATCATTTTGGATAACATGAAACTTATGAAATTTGATCGAATTCCTGGAACAAGGTCCTATTGAGGAGAATCGATTACTAACCGATCTAGCCAGACATTTAATGTTGATACATTAGAATCCCACTATATTTTCATGTGCTTTAGGAAAACGTTCAGGAACCTTTATACATAATAATTCTAAATTCAGATTTACTGCGAGGGATTCCATTACCCAAACAATCAGGGGTATTCAGGAATATACTTTAAATTCATAGGATTTCAGCCCAATTGAACTAAATGAGATATTCAGAATCTTTTCCATCTGCGTTACTTGTTTTTTTTTTCAAACATGACCGAAGTGATTTTAGATGAAATATAGTTTTTTCAAACATGACCGAAGTGATTTTAGATGAAATATAGAATCGAAGATTCAAGTCATTTACAATCTACGACTATCGATCATATTATCAAACAACTCGAGTTACACAACTCTCAAACTGATGCATGTCAACAAGTCAATTCATTATCCTTCCAGTGTATTCACTCTTTAATACCATAGTGCAGATCCATAGATCATCCCCATAATCATCACTGAATAAATCTTCCAACGGTCTTTATTTCATTTCCACGTTTCAACAATATCAGGAAATACTGACGTACTTGATCCATGGCTCATAACCCATAATGACAATTCATCATGTAAGTTCAACAGTGTTTCCAAACTCATCAAATCACCTATTTAATCCTTACTCATTGATGTTACTTAGTTCGTTTGGTAAGCAAGTCTATCCTGATTACTTTAAAGTTTTCCAGAATAATTCAGACGTTTTTGAATTTCAAATACACGTACTACATTTCATTTCAATTTATTCATATAATAAAGTCATTCTGGTATTCGTGGTTGATTTGACTAACGACTACCCACTTATTAGTACTGTATGCGCTCTAGAGTTGAGCTGCGCCAAGTACTTCCAGAATTATCATCGATCCAAATTTGAGCAGATGAACAAACATTCAAGTGATACTTATATCATTCAGGTAATGATATAGTACTAACGTTGGTTAATCACTTAAGTTGCGTTCCACAACTTTTACTGGTAGCACAACATCCATGTTTATTTGGATTTCTTAATTAATCCAAGACATTTACTTATTCTAGGTCATAAGGGCATTTTGGTCATTTTGGTGCTTAACATTTTTTTCTATTCATTTCAAAGCTTGAGTATATCCATTCATTCCTGAGCTTGGTGACATTCTTGAGTCATTTTCATTCCAGGGGTAATTTGGTCATTTTATAATTCTAGAATATTTCAATCATTTCCTTCCATCCGGTCTTATTATTTAATTCAATCTTATCATTTACTTCAGTCCTTTCGAACAATTCTGTCAGCAGAATACCTCCAATAAATTACTCTTCAAGTATTTACTCCTTATTCGAATATTTTCGGGTCAAGTGTCTTCTCAGATTTTACAAACGGAATATTATAAATTTTTCTGTACAAAGATAAGATCTTAACAATTAAATTCGTACTTAATCGAGTTAAGTACAAATCCTCAAAGTACTCTCTCATTCAGGGTCAATTCAGACTATTTTATCTCTCAAGGGCATTTTCGTAATTTCTTAACCAAATAATTTCAATATTAGCACTTAACGAAAATAATTATAATTTAGAGATCCTATGATCAATTGCTTTCCCGAACATTCTTTGATTTTGAAATGATTCCTTCACAAACTCTCATAGGATTAAAATCGGTTATCCATAATTTCCAAATAAAACTAACATTTCTTATGCACATCAGTAGTTATATCGGATCAATATGTCTTTTCAGAGTTATTAACCAACTTCCAGGGGCAATTCTTATCATTTCCAACTAAAGGGTAATTTCGTAATTTTACCATATCGGAGTATTCTCATAATTTTTCATCCAAGTATCTTTAACATTTAACCCTTGATGATATAAAATATAAGTTACAAATCCAGAGCTGATTTCTTTATCACCAATCACAAACTTGTAATTTAATTCTAACAATGATCAATCTCTTATCTTAGTCATTCGATCCGTATTCAGTTACAGAATTTCTACCACATTCATATCGAGTGAATAAATTATTCAACTCCACAAAAGTGACCAACATTATCTTATTCATGCATTTACCAATATCAACATGTTCCATAAAGCATAAAGAGGTAGTAAAGTATTATCTCGATTTCCGTGCAATACTGATCGACCATAAAAATTCCATTCGAATGCCTTTGATCTTCAATTCAACTTCAAATAATTCCTCAGATACATATCAACATAAATTATATCAGAAACGGAGCTTAATTGCGATAAACGGATCAAATCGGGTGATAAATCAGTGAAAGACGGCTTACCGGGTTCGAATTTAGCGAAACGGACTTCGGATTCGGATTCAGTACGTCGAAAGCATAAAATGTGACTTTTCAGAAATTTGGAATTTTCGGTCAAAATCAAAGTCAACGGGTTTGACCGGATATTTTGAGGCCTTCGGGTTCTAATTTCGAAAAACGGACAGCGGAATCAGATTTGGAACGTCGAAAAATGTCAGGATAGGTATACTCGGTCGAAGTCAAAGGTCGTTTAATGCCCGGTCAAAGCCAGTCAAAGTTTTGGTCAACAGTGGTCAACGACGGTCAACAGGTCGAGTCAACGAGTCGGGTCGGGTCAACGGGTCGGGTCGGGTAAACGGGTTGGGTTGTGACCGGTCAACTATGCACCAAAACCGGTCAAACCGGTCATTTTTTTCTTCCCCACGCGCAGTGGCGGCGCGTGGGGGCGCGTGAACAGTGCTAAAATCCCGAAAAATTTTCTAAAAATTATTTTGAGCGATTTCGAGATACTTACAAAGCTTGGTTCACAATTTTGAACGGCGGAGAGCTCGATTTCAACAAATCGGAAACTTTAACCGCTTCACCTCCTCACGCGCCGCCGTCGACGGAGACCAAGGATGACACCGGCAAACTCAGAACGATGCAACGAACACGATGGTGCGGGAGGTGTCGTAAACAGATGACCCGATAGTCGTGAATCTATGAAAAACCAACTAAAACCAAGTTATTACCGACGATACTTCCGACTGAAATTCACGACGAACGGCGATGATTCACGACGAAAGGTTTGAGGGGTTTTGTTCCTCGATTGACAACGAACACGATGGTGGTTTCGGCTCGTCGTTTGGAGGTCGGACGACGAGTAGATCGGAGTTGGAAGTTGGGTTGTTGGAGAAGGGAAATCTGAAAAATATGAAACCTGCGCACGGGGAGGAGCTTATAATTCATCATATATAAGAAATGGTTAAATCATGGGTTTAGCCACTGAATTTCCTGCACTTTATAAAACGGTCTGCAAACTTTAAAACTTTACAATTTAATTCCCAATGTTTCTTTCAAAATATCAATTAAATCCGCCACTTTATAATTTCTTAATTTTAACCTCTAAATTGGGGTGTTACACTAGTAACTTTGTTAGCATCAACATCCTGTATCGAACATACTTCTGATGTAATAAAGGTCAAACAAGCTATGAATTGACGTTTTGCAGAGTGCAAAAATTGGAAGGTGAATGTGGGAGTCGTTACTAAAATACTTCGCATTGTAGGTATTGCAGGAGCCAGAAATGATGCTTACATTCAGAGGTAAGCTTCGGATGGATATGTATCTGGAAAGGACATGCTCAAATTTTCTAAGTTTTTCCAGATATTTGAAGGTTCCGACTCCCATACCAATATTCAAAAACAACATAATGCTAGTTATAGCTATAGCTAAATTACTGTCTAGCTTTCAATTGGATGATAGCAAGTTCATCATGATAGAGAAATGAGATTAAAAATCAGCCATAGTTAAGAATTTAAGGCGATGTACATGAAATCTAACAAAGTGGCCTGAAAAAAGCACAGTAGCATGATCTTCCATTGAGAACAGGCCCGGCAAGTTTGGAATTGATGGATCATACAGACATGAGCAAGACACACACGAACGATGTAACACTAACACAAGATGAATAGCAAGAATATTTCAAATTTTATGCAACAATATGAATTATTAACATATCAAAATCAGAATAAATATATATTTTCTTAAACACAACTATAACACATGAAATACTCGAGCACGCTTAGAATACCATCTCTAGTTGAGAATTAAGTAATGTAGGACCTTGCCTATTGCCCTATTCTATCACTATACGAATACTATCACTGAATAGAAATTTAATACCTGGACAGCACCTTGAGTTGGAGTTTCTGCAACATTGTTGCTTATTTGATTGGCATTTATGGGTTGCGAATCAATCTGGGAATCGTTTTCCTTTACAGAATCAGTAATTGCCGGCTTTTCTCCACTTTGATGCTTATCTTCCTCCTACATACGTACATCAAATATCACGTTGAGTTCATTCAAAAAGTAGAAGTATGATTGGCCGAGGATAGCTCCTACCTTCACGGATAGATTTACAAGTGAATAATGCAATAATTCCAAAAATTTATCAACATAGAAAGCAATAAATATTTTCTTAATGGAACTAATTTTAGTGACAAACTAATTACCTCGTCACTATTACTATCCGGTTCAGTTTCTGTGTCAGTTACTCTACAAAAAAATTCTCTTCTCCTGCAAAATCTATAAGGGGAAAACAGAATTAATTCAGTAATTTTTCTTCTCAAGCATAAATATTTTTAAATTAAATTATAAGGAAAAGAGCTACCTGGAGATGCCAGTAAACTTCAAGTTCCTTAAACGAAACCGTTGCGACTTGGCAAAGCTCGAAAAAGGCAACAAAGGCTAAAGCCGAAGATCACAACAATAGCTACATTGAGATAAGACACCAAAGTTGAGGCGGAAACTTGCTGCTAAATTCATTTTTATCTTATTTTTTGTTAATTAAATCCAAATTCCTGAAAATGAGAATTTAATTCAGTTCCATTGGATAAATTCAAAGCATTTTAGGGGAAAATTAGTTTCGCAGCTTTTGGGAAGACACCAAATTTGGGTTTTTTATTTCTTCCTAGTCTTATCCGTTTTTCCGTTTCTTGGAAGGAGTAACCGCGAGAGGACCGTATTTTTGCGAATTAAAAAGCCAAACCTATGGGACCAATTGTCTTCAGACACGTGTATTCTCAACTTACGTGGACTGTTTTCAGTGGCGTCCTACTTGACGCAATCTTGAGCGGGAGATTGTTTAACAATATCTTAATTTTTTAAAATATATATATTTAATATAAAAACAATTGCGTAATTTATACTTAAAATATCTTTAAGTTTTTAATGTTTTCTTTATTATACTTTTAGATATTTAACGTTAAAAATTTATTAAGTAACATGTGTCACATTTTGACTTTTAAAAAATATAAACGTGACACATGTTACTTAACTATTTTTCTAACAATAGTCATCTAAATTTTGGAGTAATTTACACGACTTCTATTTTTTATACGTTTTTATTAATGAAAATTATGGAGGTTTAGAACTAGGGTAGCGGAATAGTGTTGCCTTTGTTTAGGTTTTAACCCATTTTATTTATTCCTTATCGTAGCTTACTATCATTGACTTCAGTGCATCATTTTCTTCATGTTTCATCTTTTTAAATTTTGTCGGGTCTTACGTTTCTGTCTATTATAGAGATTTTTATGTAGGGATTTATTTGCAGGGATTAGGGGTCGGAATAGGCCAGGCCGGCCTATAAGGGCCTACGGCCTGGCCTGTATAAAGCCTGGCCTGGCCTGGCCTATTTAATAAAAAGGCCAGGTCAGGCCTTTTTAAAAGCTTATTTAATTAAACAGGCCAGGCTTAGGCCTATTAGAAAGCCATATAAGCCTGATAGGCCGGCCTATTTAGAGTGACTACTTTGTAAAATGCACTAAGTTAGAGTGACTTAATAGAGATTTTACTCTAAAATTAATGACTAAACTGAAAATATTAAATGTTTATTGTTAAACAGGCTTTTTAACAGGCCAAGCTTTTAAACAGGCCAGGCCAAGCCTAAATAAAAGCCTTTGACAGGCCAGGCTCAGGCCTACAAAAATCATTGTAGGCCAGGCCCAGGCCTATTAAAGCCTGGCCTGGCCTATTCCGACCCCTAGTAGGGATTACTTCCCATTTACAGACTTCCTATTTACAGACGTGCATATTGAATACTGCATTATTAACACTGTTCAACTATGTATTTATTTATTTAATTATACATACATTGCATTCTATCTTTATTTTTAATTTCTGAATGCCAGAGATCTTACACAGAAGTCGCTTTTAACCTTGCGTTGGGGCAGCCTATTACCCTACTTCCCCTTACTCTATTATATATGAAAATATGGTTTTGTTGTTGTTTTGTAGTCATCTAAAAAAGTATAACGAAAATAATTTTAGATACCTATTTTTAATAAAATTATTGTTTAGACACTAAAAATCAATTTTTGAATATAATTAGTCGTTTATTAACCTCTTCATCCTCTTCTCTTCCCCTTCTGATATTTACATTCTCCGTTGCCTTTAGCTCTAACGATGAAACATACATCATGTCGTAACCGTCTTTCGGTTGGGCCCCGGAATTGGGCTTCGACTTGAAAAATGTGATTGGAGTCGCCACCGATTATTTATTTTAAAAAATAAATAGGTTAATCGGATACCTTATATCTTACCTGATCTGCGTCTTACCAAAGATATGTCGGATTCGGGAGTCGGTTACGGTCAAGGAAGGATTAGCACCCTTGAACCGCCCTTTCGGTACTACGTAATTTCCAGTTGTTTTTAATTAAGAAAATCGAAAGTTAAAATTTAAAGGTAACATATGATCCAAAATTACTTACCTCCGATCAATTTGAAAGAGTACCCTTAAAAAGTCGAGAAACACGTTAAAGGAAAAATGAAATAAGAGTAAATGAAATAAAGAAAATAGAAGGAAGAAATAAAAAAAATGATGAAAAACTAAAAGAGGAATAAAAACATATAATTATTAAGTGCAAAATAATAATAATGATAATAAGTAGTAAAATAAAAAACGCAATTACACCAAAAAAGTAAAAAAAGAAAGTCAAGGTTTGGTGAAATATAACTGTCGGGAAGGAAAAAAACGACAAGGAGTGGGACCGTAATTAATAAATGAGTGTGATGTATCCCTATAATATAGTAAGAATGAATAAACAAAAAATATTATGATATATATATATATATATATATATAATAAATATTATAACGAAAAAAAATAATTTAATAAAGTAAAATAATAATAATGTAATATAATATAAATACATGAAAACAAAAAAAATAAAGAAGTATAAAATATAAAAATATAATTAAATGTATATATATGCATATGTTTAAAAAAAGTAAAAATAAAAATAAAATACAATAAAAAATATACATATAATGATAATAATAGTAGCAAAAGAGAAAAATATATTTATATACGTTAATAGTGCAATAATAATAAATATTATAATTATAAATATATATATATATATAATAACTTTAAAAAACATTAAAATAATATTAGAATAAAAATTATATATATATAATTAATAATACGATTTATCAAAAAGAAATAAATAAAAATATGAAAATAATACATAAGGGATCGTTCATCGGCGGCAAAACTTTCCTTCGTTTTAAATATCCTAGTATTTTTCCAAAATGGCCTCGGGGTTGTGTAGATCTAAAAGAAAAAGTTTCGAACGACAACCCCTTTTCCTCGGCCAAAACTATTTTTTTAGCACAAAGACGAATAACAACACATGCAAGTGAAGAAAAGAATGCGAAAGGTAAAAGCTTTCACCTTTTATTGCTCATGAATTGTTTACAATAGCTTCAAAACAATCTATTTGCTCGTATTTTTTTTGGTAATTTCGTATGCCAATCGTGTGTTACAATAGTGTTGTGGATCCTATCTTTAGGAGTTTAAAACATAGCAAAATTCTATCCTATTTTTAGGAGTTGAATCCTAGCAGAATTCTATCCTATTTTTGAGAGTTTGAATCCTAGTAGGACGAAAAAGGTGTGTTGACAGCTGCCCTTCTTTGTCCATAGTCGTGTAACGGGGATAGGGCAAAGATTGAAAAACACACTTTTCGTTCGGTGGAGTTGAAAATTGACTCTGATGTTTCAATTACTCCCTGTCGAATTGAGTTACGGATGACTCCTCCGTCGTGAAGTCGAGTTCATCTGGAAGCTTCTGAGCACTATATCCTTCGTCGTGAAGTTGGAATCGAACTCAAAGCTTTTGGCGAGTGGCCTTTGAATCGTCTTCTAGATCAAGATACTTCGTCGTGAAGGTGAAACTTGACCTGAAGACTTCGGTGTTGATGCGTTACAGATGACTCATTCGTTGTGAAGTTGAGTCAATCTGTTTGTGAAATTGGAATCGTACAGGGCCCCTTCGTCGTGAAGTTGAGCCTGAGAATTGGATATCCTTCGCCATGAAGTTGAAATCCAAATATTGTTCCGAGTCCAATATCCTCCGCTGTGAAGTTGAAATTGGTTCTGGAACTGGGAAATTATTTGTTGACAGTCAGCCGCCCCTTCGCTGTGAAGTTGAGCTTGTGCTGTCTCGAGTCTAATATCCTTCGTTGTGAAGATGAAATTGACTCTGAACGAAATCTTGTTGACAATCAGCCGTCCCTTCATTGTGAAGTTGAACTTGTGTTGTCTCGAGTCCAATATCCTTCGCTGCGAAGTTGAAATTGGCTCTGAAATTTGAAAAATGTTTGTTGACAACCAGCCGTCCCTTCGTTGTGAAGTTGAACTTGTGTTGTCTCGAGTCCAATATCCTTCACTGTGAAGTTGAGTTTGGCTCCGAAATTGCTTATCGACAGTTAGCCGCCCCTTCGCTGTGAAGTTGAGCTTGTGCTGTCTTGGGTCCAATATCCTTCGCTGTGAAGTTAAAATTGGCCCTGAAACTGGGAAATTATTGTTGACAACCAGCCGTCTCTTCGTTGTGAAGTTGAGATTGGCTCCGAAATTGTTTGTTGACAGTCAGCCACCCCTTCGCTGTGAAGTTGAGCTTGTGCTATCTTGGGTCCAATATCCTTCGTTGTGAAGTTAAAATTGGCCCTGAAACTGGGAAATTATTGTTGACAACCAGCCGTCCCTTCGTTGTGAAGTTGAACTTGTGTTGTCTCGAGTCCAATATCCTTCGCTGTGAAGTCGAAATTGACTCTAGCTAAAACGTTATTTTGGGGCTCATGAGAGAAATCTTGATCTTTGGTTGTTTTTCTGGAATCTTGGTTCTGGAATCTTCAAGTTCTGATCCATGGTCTCAAATTCTTCAAATGTTCAAATCTGATGTGCACATTCTATTTTTTGATTTGAGAAATACTATCCCAAGTATGTGCCTGAGCTGAGTGTAACGGTTCAGATGATGCTTCAAGAGGAATTATCTCAAAAGAGACAGAACTCGTTTCAAGGGAAACGATCTCAAAGATATTTGTTGTTTCAAGGGAAACGATCTTAAGGGAGACAAAATTTTGTTTTAAGAAAAACTGTCTCAAGAGAGACAAAACTTAGTTCCAAAAGAAATTGTCTCACGGGGAGATGAAATTAGTTCCAAGGAAAACATATTCAAAGATGATGCTTCAAGAGAAAACTGTCTCAAGGGAGACAAAATTTTGTTTCAAGAGAAACTGTCTCAAGAGAGACGAAATTCATTTCAAGGGAAATGTTTTCAATGTTTATGTTTCAAGAGAAACTATCTCAAGAGAGATGAAATTCATTTCAAGGGAAATGTTTTCAATGTTTATGTTTCAAGAGAAACTGTCTCAAGGGAGACAAAATTTTGTTTCGAGGGAAACTATCTCAAGAGAGACAAAATTCATTTCAAGGGAAATGTTTTCAATGTTTATGTTTCAAGAGAAACTGTCTCAAGGGAGACAAACTTTTGTTTCAAGGGAAACTAACTCAAGAGAGACAAAATTCATTTCAAGGGAAATGTTTCCAATGTTTATGTTTCAAGAGAAACTGTCTCAATGGAGACGGAATTTTGTTTCAAGGGAAACTATCTCAAGAGAGACAAAACTCATTTCAAGGGAAATGTTTTCAATGTTTATGTTTCAAGAGAAACTGTCTCAAGGGAGAAAAAATTTTGTTTCAAGGGAAACTGTCTCAAGAGAGACAAAGTTTGTTTCAAGGGAAACTGTCTCAAGAGAGACAATGGTGAGCACGATTCCCTTCGTCGTGAAGTTGAAATCGTGGGTGGCCCCTTCGTCGTGAAGTTGAGCCAGGAATTGGATATCATTCGTCGTGAAGTTGAAATCCAACTTGAAAATACGAACTGGATCGGTTCTGAATTATCTCTCGAACTCGTCTGAAGTTGATTCTAAGATCTGTCGATCTTTCAATATGTAAAATTGGTTGAAGTGTAGCTTCTTGCTGCTGAGTTAAGCAACCAACATCAATCTTTAAAGGTGCTTTTGAATCGAGTATCCTTCGTCTTGAAGTCGAAACTTGACTCTAAAAGCTGCAAAAATTATGTATGTGGGAAAAAAATGATGCTCTAAAATGTATGCATAAGATTCATATAACATGAATTGGTTATATTTATCTCTTGAAAAAGGCCTGATAATTCGCATTAGGATGTTGAAACCCCAAAGATGCCCAAAAAAAAGGCCCCAATATTTCATGTTGAATCTTCAAAGATGCCCCAAATGTTCCTCATTTCTTGCTTCAGTATTGATTCTGAGCATGAGTTTTGTGTCTAAGAGTCACATGTCATTTACCAAGATCCACTCTAGAGAGACTGTCTTGTTTGAAAAAAAATGTTTTTCTTTCTCTTTTAATATCAATTAAAAGAGTTTCAAAAAATGTTTAATCCCAAGTTTTAAAAATATTGCCCCTTTCACGGTTTTACAATTGAGACGAATCATAAAACTAGAGTTCATTGGATATCAAAGAATTAATTACAATGTTAATCCTTCAATAAATTATAGCTATTTGATAAGTGTCATGATCAAAGCTATCTTTGAGAGATGGTCAAGTAAGGAAAGGATAAAAAGTCTCAGGTCATTGTGTTTGGTCAAAGGTTTGGCATTTGATGCTCAAAGGTTTGGTATTTGATGCTCAAAGGATTGATGGGGTAGCTTGCATGCTTCTCTACTGGAAGTGTTCTCTGACTCCCAACCTTCGTTGTCACACTCGGATTGTGCGATGCCTTATCAAGTAATTTGTGTGATCACCTCAGTTGCACAATTTTTATATTCGAGCCACCTTTTCAGGTTTTCAACTCGAATCCTTCTTTGGTTTCAAGACGTTATTCAGGATTTACGTCTTGAACCCCCCTTTGTTATTTTTCTCTACCATACATTAATTACATTGTTTTTTTTTGCAAACAAAGATTAATCCTGATGGGCGGGATGAAATCTGAAGATAGTCTCTTCTGTTTAGAAATCCATGTATGATTAGAAGGGACTTTTAAGGCACGTAATGTAGGCCAGGGTTCGTGGTTATGAAAGAAAATGATAAATAGGCCCAAACAAGTGTTTCAGGGTATTGAACCAAGGATCAATTCATTCTGATGCCATCAATCTTGTCTTGCTCAAAATGTCTCTTTCTCTTGATGCTCTATGATCTTTGAGTGAAGGGATTCAGTGATTCGGGAATGATTGTGCTTGATCAATCTCATTGAAGCTTGATGCACCATTTGTCTTTAGGGAATTTTGCATGTGCTTTTGTCCCCTTTTTTTATTTTTGTTTTCTTTTTTTTGTTCTTGTTTTTTCCTTTTTTTCTTCTTCTTTTTTCTTTTGCCCTTTTTGTTCTGATTGAATCATCGCACTTGGCATTTGGTTCACCTTTCGGTATCTCATCTGAATCAATGTCTTCACTCATGTGAGCAGATTTTCTCCACCTTGCCCCCCAGTGTGGAGGGTGATCCTTGGTTAGGGTTGAATCAGAAGAAAAAAATACTATAGGCTCAAAAAGGGACGCAAGGGATATATATTTTCTCCTGTTGTGAAGGGATAAAGAAAGAAAGCCGTTCATCATTTCATACATGTAAGTCTTCACAGAAGAGGTATCCCCAGGGGGATAGATTTTCAGGATTAATTCTATTCACATGAAAACAGTGCAATTAATGCATGATAGAATTATTTCGAATGAATTGTTTTTTCTGCTTCTTGCTCCCATCATGTCTCAATGTTCAGGCTCCCGGCGAGATGCCCTAAATTGTATCTTGGAAGAATGCTCATGTTCAAATGAACAACTCAATGCCTTGGGTTTTAATGGTAAAAAAGGTTAATTTTGAGTCTAAAAAGACAGTTGTGTGATCTTATTGACTCAAAGAAAGGTATGGGTGTATCAAAAAGATAAAGGTAATGTTCAAGAATTTCAAATGGAGGTAATGTCAAAATTTGGTTTTTTGGTAATGACCATGAGTTATTTTGGGTAAAGAATCAAGGTATTTTATTCTAGGGTTTGAGACAGGGTAAGAAAGGTCTAATCTTGTCATATGTCAAAAATCTATAATTCTTGAAGAATTAAAAGAATCCTTAATTCATTTAATATTCAAAGAACTAAAGATTAAAATTTGTTCAATTGTTCCACCTTAGAAAGTAACATGAATTCAATCGTTTATAAGATGTGTTCAAACAAAACAATCCTATAAGTACAAATGGTATATGCCATGCCCCCTTCTTCGGCAAGCGCCTTACAGTTTTCAGAAGAATTTTTGGGAATCCTTATGTGGCAACAGATTCAACATCGTAGCCCTTAGGAGATGGGTACTCTTTTCTCAGATCATCCTGGCAGGCTTAGTCCTACAATCAGCTGATCCAGCTCCCCCTGTACTGATTTCAGTTTTTCTTTAATTGTTAAAATCTTGCTTTCATGTGGTGTAATGTGGTTAAGACCACTTCATCGAATCCTCCGTGACTTAATTTCATGTTTATGAAAATGCTTAAAAATATAGATGAAGATGCAAAAATGCATGAAATGTTCGAGGCATTAATCCAAGAAATGTGCCTGTTATTATGAATAATCCTTATTGGGGACAAAAATGTTTTATCTTTAAGAGACAAAAATATCCTGACAGCTCCTGACATGTTGACTAGTCTTCTGCTTTCGTCTTTCACCGGTTGAATAACCTGTCGAACCACTCCGGCCTCTCTGGATGAAACGTGAAAATGTTGAGTTATTTTTCGTACTGGTCCAAGAAGTCTCGAATGATCGCATCTCGAGCATTTACTTTTGTTGAGTATGTTCCCAATGAATTCGTCATTGGAGCCCTTAATTGATAGGAACTATGTGAAGTTCATTAATCTGTTTCTTGAATTCGCCAGCAATGGTCTCCAATTTCAGCTATCATTTTGCCATTGTCGTGTTCAAAGGGACTTCCAAGATACATAACCTTCATCCTACCCCTGCAACCTCTGCCAGTCAGTTCTTCAAAGATAAGCTTTCATTGTGCTTGATGTAGACTCGGTTCATTCTGAGTCCTTTATAATGCAACAGAGTGATATACTCTTCAATTGTGGGCACCATGTCTTCAGGATTGAATGTGACACATAGTCGCCTTATAGACTATCCTCTGTATTTTCATCTCTTGTATTACAACACCTTTGTCCATGGATTCAGATTATTCGAGTTTTAACAAACACATTTTAGTGGATCAATGACCTCTTTTGAATGATGCAAGTGATGAAAATAAAATAAAATAAAATAAAGATGAAAAAAGTTAGTGAGGTGAAAAATAATAAAAAACGATCATAAAAATGAAAGTCCTACCCCACATGATATCTAACTCACATGCTTATTATTCCTACCCGAACATGATCTCTATCCCGCAAGTTGATTTTGAACAAGTCCTAACCGCATATTTATCTAGTTCGCATGCTTTGGACAGAAAGTAAAGCATGAAATAATTCTGGCATCCTAAGGTTTGAAATGAGGTTTTGGTGTAGGCTCTAATTCTTCAAAGTCTCCCGATTTAGGTGCTAAAAAATGGTACCCGAGTTCTCCTTGCTGGTGCCCCCTTGGGCTTGCCAGACCCTTAGTCCTAAACCCATCACAGGCTCATGTGTACTAAGTTAAACTCGAGAGGACACATTCCCTTATGTCTATGCGGAGAATAAATTCACACGAAGACATAAGGTATATGAATCCCGAAGGCTACTTGCTAGGCATATGCGGTGAATAAATTCACATGAATGCGTCGCTTTCACCCCCACTTAAAACGGGTTTGGAGCTCGGGTTTAGAGCCTTAGATGAAAAAAGACTTTAAGGGCTGAAATCATTGAGAAAACGGTTAGTAGAACTATTTACGCGAAAAAATATAATCAAAAGTAAGCAATAAGGATCGAAATGTTACCTTAAAATTTAAACTTACCCTTTTCGTTGAAAAGACAACTGAAAATTACCTTAGCCTGACTCACTTGAAAGTCCCCAGCAGAGTCGCCAAGCTGTCGTAACCGTCTTTCGGTTGGGCCCTGGAATTGGGCTTCGACTTGAAAAATGTGATTGGAGTCGCCACCGATTATTTATTTTAAAAAATAAATAGGTTAATCGGATACCTTATATCTTACCTGATCTGCGTCTTACCAAAGATATGTCGGATTCGGGAGTCGGTTACGGTCAAGGAAGGATTAGCACCCTTGAACCGCCCTTTCGGTACTACGTAATTTCCAGTTGTTTTTAATTAAGAAAATCGAAAGTTAAAATTTAAAGGTAACATATGATCCAAAATTACTTACCTCCGATCAATTTGAAAGAGTACCCTTAAAAAGTCGAGAAACACGTTAAAAGAAAAATGAAATAAGAGTAAATGAAATAAAGAAAATAGAAGGAAAAAATAAAAAAAAATGATGAAAAACTAAAAGAGGAATAAAAACATATAATTATTAAGTGCAAAATAATAATAATGATAATAAGTAGTAAAATAAAAAACGCAATCACACCAAAAAAGTAAAAAAAGAAAGTCAAGGTTTGGTGAAGTATAACTGTCGGGAAGGAAAAAAACGATAAGGGGTGGGACCGTAGTTAATAAATGAGTGTGATGTATCCCTATAATATAGTAAGAATGAATAAACAAAAAATATTATGATAATATATATATATATATATATATAATAAATATTATAACGAAAAAATAATTTAATAAAGTAAAATAATAATAATGTAATATATAAATACATGAAAACAAAAAAAAAAAAAGAAGTATAAATATAAAAATAAATTAAATGTATATATATGCATATGTTTAAAAAAGTAAAAATAAAAATAAAATACAATAAAAAATATACATATAATGATAATAATAGTAGCAAAAGAAAAATATATTATATACGTTAATAGTACAATAATAATAAATATATAATATAAATATATATATATATATATATATATATACTTTAAAAAACATTAAATAATATTAGAATAAAAATAATTAATATATATATATATAATTAATAATACAATTTATCAAAAAGAAATAAATAAAAATATGAAAATAATACATAAGGGATCGTTCATCGGCGGCAAAACTTTTCTTCATTTTAAATATCCTAGTATTTTTCCAAAATGGCCTCGAGGTTGTGTAGATCTAAAAGAAAAAGTTTCGAACGACAACCCCTTTTCCTCGGCCAAATCTATTTTTTTAGCACAAAGACGAATAACAACACATGCAAGTGAAGAAAAGAATGCGAAAGGTAAAAGCTTTCACCTTTTATTGCTCCTGAATTGTTTACAATAGCTTCAAAACAATCTATTTGCTCGTATTTTTTCTGGTAATTTCGTATGCCAATCGTGTGTTACAATGGTGAGCTACAATGACTATTTATAGTGCTTGTGGATCATATCTTTAGGAGTTTAAAACATAGAAAAATTCTATTCTATTTTTAGGAGTTGAATCCTAGCAGAATTCTATCCTATTTTTGAGAGTTTGAATCCTAGTAGGACGAAAAAGGTGTGTTGACACATCCGATGAACGGAAGCATTCTTCGATTCTCACTGTAGAGTCGATTACTTCACCGACGAGAAAAGTCTTCATCAAAAGCGTCGACATGAAAGACGACATACAAAAAAAAAAAAACTATCGATGCCGCCATTGCCGTTAGCTCTCTTTCTTTTTCAAACTTCCATTTTTTTACTCAATTTTAATGGTTTTTTTATTTCGTTTATGGGTTTTGTTCATTTGATTTTGGTTTTTTCAGTAACTATAATAAATTTACAAACTCTGATTTTTTTTTATTCTTCTTTTTCATGGGTCTTCGATTAGGCATTTGAGAAGAACAATGTAGAGAAAGATGTAGCGGAGCTCATAAAGAAGGAATTCGATAAGAATCATGGACCCACTTGACATTGCATCGTTGGTCTGCAATTTCAGTAACCCAAATTCCCATTTAGATTTAATTTATCTATTTTGATATAAACAAGTTCAATTTTTATGCATAAAACTTGCTACAAATTAGTTTCCTTTAAGTAATGCTGTCGTTTTAGATGAAATCAAAGCAGATCTAGGCTTGAAAGAGATTTAATTCCCAATTACTTTATCATTTTCTAGAGTTATATTGTAATTATTTTGTCATTGCTATGGAATTTCCTGGTTCATATCAACAAGTAATTTAGTATATTGATTGCTTTTGATTAAAGGGAATACTTCAGTTTTTTTTCGTCTCAAAATATCTTCTTCTCGTTTTTTAATTTACCAAGAGAATCAATGGTAGAGGGATTTTGAAAGGTACAGGCGACAGAGAATGCAAGTATTAGAAGGGGAAGAGAATATGATGAAGAGATTGGAAGTGGCAAAGAACTAATGATTGAAAAAGATGAAAACAGTGGATTTTCAGTTAAAAATAAGTGTGGGATGAGACTGCGGAAATGGAAGAGAAGGTTAAGTCAAAATAATGGTCAAATAATGTCAAGACAACAAATGATGGTTCGGTTATATTTTTCGTCATACCTACTAATGACTGTTAACGTTTAGTGATAATTTAGACACTTAAAAATGTAATAGAAAAAATATTAGACACTTATTTTTAATAAAAAAAAATACCAAAAGTTAATTTTAGATATAATTTAGACACTTATTTTTTTATTAACCCTTAAAAATATTTTAAAAAAAATCATACATATTTATTATTTATATATTAATATTTTAATGTTAGAATGAAGTAATTATTATTGCTAAGGTTCTCCAAAATGTTTTCTCATCAAAAAAATTTCGGCAAGATTCTTAAGGCAAGATCACTAATAAGTTCGAACAATCTATAAGTGCAAAATTCAAATATCTAACTATTAGATTCATTTAACCTAATAGTTTATGAACAGTCATAATTATCTTACATAAAGCTTCAATGTGATTCTCCACTCAAATTAAAAAAATAAATCACTCACTGTCGACGAAATCCTTTTGCTTCCAACAATAATTATTTTTAGAAAAAAAGAAAAAAATATTACTATAACATTATTATAGATTATTCTTTAGTTATCAGAGTGATACTAAGGTACACCTTTAATGGCGAAAAATATATTTAATCGTTTTATTTATTATTATTTTTCAATTCTCACCCTCGAGTATGGGTCGAGCTTATTCGAATAGTTTAAAAAGTTTATTTTGTTTTTATTTAAATATTAATTATTATTCTCTAAGAACTACAAATAAAATTCTAAATCTTAGTAATATGATACTTAAAAAGTCAATCTATATGAACAAAGTAAAGACGGTCAAATCATTTGAAACAACCATTTTAACATCCACAAATAAACATCAATGAGCCACTTTGTTTTAAATTTGACCATTAAAAGCTTCCAAAATAGATGAATGGAGTAAACAACATGGCATTATAACGATTAATTCATGTGAAAATGGGAAAATGGGAAAATGGCATCCTAAATGTCACATTTTCTTGCATTGATTTACAGTCGAGTATTATTTTGAAAATTTAAAAAGAAAAACTACCTCAAAGATGCAAGTTAAAAAAATAAATATGTTAGGTAAAACGAACACTGTGGATTTGATCAAAGGCATAATTCAGTAATGTATTGATAAGCGTAAGGGTGGACATTAGTAGCACTTAGCGAAGAGTAGGTTGTAAATGAGATGAGACAAATTGTGAGTTACTTAAAATTGATTTGATTAAAGCTCGATAAATATTCTATTCGAATTAAGTTTTATTTTTTTTAAAAATTAAATTATTAATAATATTAATATTTCGAGCTTTTACGAGTTTCAATTCATGGTTTCAAGTTCGAGTTGAAGTTGTAAATTTTAGGCTCACGAGTTTTCAAGTCAAATCGAACTCCATTTTAGAGTTTTCAAATCGAGTCAAACTCAACGATACTCGAACTCGACTCAGCTCATTTACTGTCCTAAATTGCATACCCGTCACTTTCTCTCACACAAAGTACAATTGTAACCCTAAGTCGACGGGCCTGGTTATCGTGTAAATGGATCCCACCGTTTGTGTGGAATCCTTCAACTTTTAGAACCATTGCAGGAATTGGGGTGAGCTCATTTCCATAGAGGAACTTTGAATCCTGGTTCTTTTGATAGGGCTTTGATTCAGGTAATTACGAATCGACAAGTTCGAGTGGAAGAATATGTAGATTTGATAGTCGGGAATAGGACTTTTTCAAAATTTGTTTCAGAGTTTGATCCTTATTTCAACCCTGAATCTGTTTGGGAAGATTCGTTGATGTTGGATGTGGCAGTTGCTTACCCGGATTCTGTGGTGGGTGAGCTTGATGGTGGCTCGCCTGATAAGTACATCGAGCTGGAGATAGGTGCCGGATTGCCGTCCCGTGCTAATATTGATTCCATTCACATGGAAGGTGTTCAATCAGAAAATCGTGAGATCAAATATGGTGCGAGTGCTGAGGATGGATCGTGGTATTTAGTAGCTCCGAAAGCAATTGTTGGTCCCCGTTTCGAAGAGGAATGGGCAAAGGAATCTGGTTCCCAGGCAGCCGGATATGGGGCAGCTGCGCACGCTGCTTTGTGCCAGAGGAGCAGCATCTCTAATGCGGTGGAGGGAACTTTATCATTGCATGAGGATCCTTTAGTGGAGCTAAGTCTTGGTATTGTCGGGAATAATTTAGAGATGGCATTGTCGCTTTATGAAATGCGTTTGAACAAGGTGGCGTATGAGGAATCTTGTCAGAGGAGTGGTAATTCGAAAGTGGAGGAGGATTTTAATAATTTGTTAGTGGGTTCTGTAATGGAATTAGCTGCTGGTCACGTGGATGCCTTAGATGGCCCTTCTTCGCCTTTGGATAGGTTGATGATCAATGGTTATGTCGTTAGTCCGAATGTTGAGTTAGGCTCTTTTCGAATTGAGGATGAAGGGTCTTTATCTCAGCCTCCTGTCGGGCGTGATTTTGAGGAGACGTTGTCTCCGCCGTCCCGGTCCTTTACCAAAAATTTGAAGTTGAAGAAATTTGGATCTATGCTGGATATTCAGGGCAAAGTCCTATCTAAAGTTGAGAGGAGAAGAAGAGATTGTGCACTGAAGAAATTCAATTTGTATAAATCAGATATTTTATTATCCGAATTATTAGGTACATCTATTTCAGATTCTGTTTTAAAACAAAGGTGACCTGAAGCATTTGTTGAAGCACAGGAGGCAGTGTATTTAGGTAGGCAACTAAGACTTGTGGTTGGTAGTCCTGAAAATATGATTTTTTAGAAGCTTTCTTCGTTAGTATGCGTTGACGTTAGTTACAGTTTTGTTGGGGTTGTTTAGGGGACTGTTGTTTGGTTTTTTATGAACTCTGAGTGTGTTTTTTGGTAAGAGGTGTTGCGAGGGTCTGGTCTGTTTTCTTACGTGTGTAATTTGACTTGATTATAATTTGTAATGAAGTGAGTCTAGGACTAATTAGGAGTCTTTTTAATGCGAGGGTGAAGGGAGTTCTATTTGGATGGCCATTGGTGTTGTATTCTTGGTTTATAAGGTTTTAGGGTGGTTCTACCGGTAGTGGTTTTGTTGCGTTCTACTTTGGTGACTTGATGCAGGAGGTTATGTGGTTTGTTGTATTGCAACTCTTAATTTTGTGTTCTTCACGGCTGGTTTTTTGTCTCTGTTTGTAGCTGTTTTCATGACAGCAGTTTAGACGTCTCTTGTACTCTCCTGCATTTTCTCAGGGGCTTGATTACGATTATGTTCTTTCAACCTCATGGTTCACTCTTTTTCCTCCACTAGGTTTAGGGAGGTTTTTTAATGAGGTCAATGGGGTGGTATACATTGTATCCTAATCAATACAAAGTACCCATTTTTCAAAAAAAAAAAAAAGTACAATTGTTACCATCCAAAATTCAAGTTAGCATTCAAATATTGATCCAAATTAAGTTAAAACAGGGGTCGGCCTCATGATTTGGGCTGAAGTGTGGGAGTGTTGGGCTTATTCATGGGATAGAAATGTGGAATTTTTTATTATCAAAATTAATAGTTGTGAACCGTTTCCTTTTTTTTTTATGAAAATCATTTCTACACAGACCCTTAATAAGGGTTGTCCTAACATGAGACTTCTTGCATTTTGGAGTCTGAACTTTGGACTTCTAGACTTTCATGCATTTTTGACTAATAAACTTTTAACTTGGGTTTTGTTATTATGTTTTTGTAATAGCTGGATGGATGATATTTCACTTATTATTATTGAATGATTTTAGATGTTTCTTTACATTATATGCTTTCGTATTTGGATGATGTTAATGCTTAAATAACTATCTTCAATCTCTTTATTTCTATATTGTTTTATGCTTATTGTTCACATTATTTAAATGTATTTCTTCTCATTTTTTATATAACTACTGGTATCCGATCTATTAGTAAATTAATTCGAATCGAATACCGTGTAAGCGAGGAAGATCCTCTCAATCCAATTTACTCTATTCATAAATGTCAGGATCTAAACCTCTGACATTATGTCAAAATAATTTTTTGATTTAAAAAAAAATAATTTTTAATTAAAGTTGTGATTTAAAAATCTCGTCTCGAATAATTTGGAATTCCCTTTTAAAAATAAAATAAAATATTAGTTTGAGAAGTCGCCACCAATCTTTGGTTAGGGTGTGATTGGGCACCCAAAACGGTTGTCATTTTAATAAAAAAAAATTTAATTTTATTAAAACGTCTTAGGTCTATGTACCAAAATATTGAATTCGAGAGTCAATTACGCATGGGGAAGGATTAGCACCCCACAACGCCCTAAATTGGTACCTAATAGATTAATTAATTGTCTTTGCAATGAAATTTACAAGTTCAATTTAATTTTAAGATCTCTTTAAATAATATTCTTTGAATTTTAGAATGAAACATAATAATATTTAATTATTTTTTATCGAGAAGAAGCGACCTCTCATATCTTGAGGCAATCAATTCCTACTCCAATCGAAATAAAGAAATATTATAGTTCCATTATAATATTCAAATGTGTGAAATAATAGAATACAACTAGTTAATTAAAAATTACCAATCCTTTTAGAAAGAAGAATGATGTTTGGTTATTTAAAGACGACGAGATAAGACCTTTTATAAGTTCTAACGATTTTTTTCTCAAATAATTTAAATAAACTAACATTTTCTTCTCTCGTTCCCAAAATTTTGGTGCGGTCCAATTTTAGGGTTTCACTTGACAAGATACTATTTCATTTTAAAATTGTCAGAGATAACTTTCTTATACGTTAAGACAGCCACCCCACGATGACATTAAAATCGTCAGAGATTTGGACCTCTCCCTTTTTGGGACTTTGAATTGTTTACTTTTATCTTAAGGTTTTAGTATCTTCAACCTTCAACTTTCTTCTAGAAGACATGTAGATACTTAATTACATTTATTATGATGCATTTATGAATGTCATGATCCTGTTTATGCCTAAAATGTATGCAATAATGCAATTTCAGTGTATCTTATTTTTTGAATGAGAATCCTTTTTTGTTGGTTATCTTGTGACTCGGTCTAATAATAGGCATAGAAATCACGACCGGTTCACTCTAGCTGACAATATTGATCATATACTCTTTGGTTGGACATGACATTGGTTTTCTTCTTTCTTGAAACCTGACAGTATTCCTGATTAGCTACTTGATCAATGCTAAATATTTTAGGTTAACCCTAACTTGTTGAAACCTTCTATGTATCCCAAAGTTTTAATTTTTTATAACCTATCATCATGCAAGCTTCATGTTAAAACCATTATTAATTTCAGAACACCTGCACTTTCCCAAAACTTTTTGCACAACAATACATAATGATCTCATGTTTTAGAAATTAAACTACATGTTTTTAATTTCAAAATAGGATGCTTTCCACATGGTGTTAACAAGAAAAGACCTATTTTTATTTATATAAATGTATAGAGTTTTTTAGGTAAATATATGGCAAACTTTTAACTGGAAAAAGTAAAAGAAAATGAAGTTGGCATTCCCAGGTATCAATAGTACGAATGCTTTTGAACTGGCATGCCATAGAGTGACTCAAGTGTAGCTTATGTTAGAAGGATCTCAAGAGTTGTGACAATGCGTAAAATTACCAAATCTCCAGATATTAGATGGCATAACAAGTATTAGAGCGCATCTTTGTTAAATTTCATTTTTGGTTGTTTTAGTCGAGACTTTTTCAATCTCTAGTCACAACCCTAACCATCATTTGATGTTACTACTCAAATTAGGAGCTCTTACGACTTCAAAATCAATTCCGAACCTCCACCATGCATGAATCCTGAATTTGAATGACAACTCAAGCCGCTATTTACAGGTTTTCAACTTGAGACCTCCTTTGGTTTCAAGATGCCCTTTATGGATTTTCATCATAAACCCCCATTTATTTTCCTTTTTTTATCTTTTTTTTCGTCTTCTTTTTTTTTCTCTTCAGGCCAAATATCTCTTGATCGCATCAAAGTTCACTGTGTAACACCCCAACCCATACCCGACCCAGATACAAGTCTGAGATGTCACATTGACTTTTTAAAACAACATTCTTACAAAATAATAAAACATTTGAACTTTTATTAAGAAAATACGATAATATATCATTGAATTATGTTCGTTATAACAAATTTAAGGAAAATACTTTTTTATGAACAATAATGAACAATACCGTTAATAATATCGAATACTAAAATTTTCCAGAATGTTACAGGGGTATCGATACCCTGCTACAGTGTACTGATACCCTTGCTACAATAATTTCGTCCACTTATAGAAAACTCATAAAATTTAAAGTTCTATTACTATACATTTACCATTTACATAAATGCGTTTAAAACATTCCAAAACTCGATCAGAGTACGCATACTTAATTTAAAGACTTTGTTTACATGCCAGCCTATTTATCACATAATAATACATACTATTTAAGTTTCTTCTAATCTGGTAGTTGTAGAAGTAATTTTGTCCCAGCTGTCTAACCTTGCTTATCTATCTTCTTAGATCCTACGCGTGAAACACTCACATGCTAATCATCGACTTAGTGAGGCAAAATAATAATGGCAAAAAAATAGAATGATAATGCCATCATGAGATGAAGTGTGACAAAATTACATATTTAATCCATGCAAGTTACATAACCATATATCTTACTGTAATATCATAAAATTAACCATCATGAATTCATATAATAAGTTCACTGGCCCATGATATAGTACTGAGAACCTGAGGTATGTGAGTACTGTGAGGTTATGCACTATGCTGTCACCACAACTCGTATAAATTTGCACCGAAGTGCCACGTAGAATTTGTCCCGAAGGACCCCGTAGAAATGCACCGTAGTGCCATATAAGATTTGTCCATAAGGACCACATAGAAATTCCTTAAGAATCATATACATATACCAAGGATCAAGTAGGTGTCTCAAAAGACCTCATACACGTTCCAAAGAATACATATATGTCCCGAAGAACCACGTAGAATTATCCCGAAGGACCGCGTAGACCCTCTACTCTTGGCATGCCAACTATACCTATTGTTCTCATCTACATAACATGGGCTTTTTCAATTCATAGTTTATATCGCGTAGACATATAACTTCTTACCTTATCTACCTTATCGCGTAGACATAACATGACCCTCTACTCTCCTGCATTTTCTCAGGGGCTCGATTACGATTATGTTCTTTCAACCTCATGGTTCACTCTTTTTCCTCCACTAGGTTTAGGGAGGTTTTTTAATGAGGTCAATGGGGTGATATACATTGTATCCTAATCAATACAAAGTACTCATTTTTCAAAAAAAAAAAAAGTACAATTGTTACCATCCAAAATTCAAGTTAGCATTCAAATATTGATCCAAATTAAGTTAAAACAGGGGTCGGCCTCATGATTTGGGCTGAAGTGTGGGAGTGTTGGGCTTATTCATGGGATAGAAATGTGGAATTTTTTATTATCAAAATTAATAGTTGTGAACCGTTTCCTTTTTTTATGAAAATCATGTCTACACAGACCCTTAATAAGGGTTGTCCTAACATGAGACTTCTTGCATTTTGGAGTCTGAACTTTGGACTTCTAGACTTTCATGCATTTTAGACTAATAAACTTTTAACTTGGGTTTTGTTATTATGTTTTTGTAATAGCTGGATGGATGATATTTCACTTATTATTATTGAATGATTTTAGATGTTTCTTTACATTATATGCTTTCGTATTTGGATGATGTTAATGCTTAAATAACTATCTTCAATCTCTTTATTTCTATATTGTTTTATGCTTATTGTTCACATTATTTAAATGTATTTCTTCTCATTTTTTATATAACTACTGGTATCTGATATATTAGTAAATTAATTCGAATCGAATACCGTGTAAGCGAGGAAGATCCTCTCAATCCAATTTACTCTATTCATAAATGTCAGGATCTAAACCTTTTTGATTTAATTTTTTTTTAATTTTTAATTAAAGTTGTGATTTAAAAATCTCGTCTCGAATAATTTGGAATTCCCTTTTAAAAAATAAAATAAAATATTAGTTCGAGAAGTCGCCACCAATCTTTGGTTAGGGTGTGATTGGGCACCCAAAACGGTTGTCATTTTAATAAAAAAATTTTAATTTTATTAAAACAACGTCTTAGGTCTATGTACCAAAATATTGAGTTCGAGAGTCAATTACGCATGGGGAAGGATTAGCACCCCATAACGCCCTAATTTGGTACCTAATAGATTAATTAATTGTCTTTGCAATGAAATTTACAAGTTCAATTTAATTTTAAGATCTCTTCAAATAATATTCTTTGAATTTTAGAATGAAACATAATAATATTTAATTATTTCTTATCGAGAAGAAGCGACCTCTCATACCTTGAGGCAATCAATTCCTACTCCAATCGAAATAAAGAAATATTATAGTTCCATTATAATATTCAAATGTGTGAAATAATAGAATACACACAGTTAATTAAAAATTACCAATCCTTTTAGAAAGAAGAATGATGTTTGGTTATTTAAAGACGACGAGATAAGACCTTTTATAAGTTCTAATGATTTTTTTCTCGAATAATTTAAATAAACTAACATTTTCTTCTCTCGTTCCCTAATTTTTGGTGCGGTCCAATTTTAGGGTTTCACTTGACAATATACTATTTCATTTTAAAATTGTCAGAGATAACTTTCTTATACGTTAAGACAGCCACCCTACGATGACATTAAAATCGTCAGAGATTTGAACCTCTCCCCTTTTGGGACTTTGAATTGGTTACTTTTATCTTAAGGTTTTAGTATCTTCAACCTTCAGCTTTCTTCTAGAAGACATGTAGATACTTAATTACATTTATTATGATGCATTTATGAATGTCATGATCATGTTTATGCCTAAAATGTATGCAATAATGCAATTTCAGTGTATCTTATTTTTTGAATGAGAATCCTTTTTTGTTGGCTGTCTTGTGACTTGATCTAATAGTAGGCATAGAAATCACGACCAGTTCACTCTAGCTGACAATATTGATCATATACTCTTTGGTTGGACATGACATTGGTTTTCTTCCTTCTTGAAACATGACAGTATTCCTGATTAGCTACTTGATCAATGATAAATATTTTAGGTTAACCCTAACTTGTTGAAACCTTCAATGTATCCCAAAGTTTTAATTTTTTATAACCTATCATCATGAAAGCTTCATGTTAAAACCATTGTTAATTTCAGAACACCTTCACTTTCCCAAAACTTTTTTCACAACAATACATAATGATCTCATGTTTTAGAAATTAAACTACATGTTTTTAATTTCAAAATAGGATGCTTTCCACATGGTGTTAACAAGAAAAGACCTATTTTTATTTATATAAATGTAAAGAGTTTTTAGGTAAATATATGGCAAACTTTTAACTGGAAAAAGTAAAAGAAAATGAAGTTGGCATTCCCAGGTATCAATAGTACGAATGCTTTTGAACTGGCATGCCATAGAGTGACTCAAGTGTAGCTTATGTTAGAAGGATCTCAAGAGTTGTGACAATGCGTAAAATTACCAAATCTCCAGATATTAGATGGCATAAACAAGTATTAGAGCGCATCTTTGTTAAATTTCATTTTTGGTTGTTTTAGTCGAGACTTTTTCAATCTCTAGTCCCAACCCTAACCATCATTTGATGTTACTACTCAAATTAGGAGCTCTTACGACTTCAAAATCAATTTCGAACCTCCACCATGCATGAATCCTGAATTTGAATGACAACTCAAGCCGCTATTTACAGGTTTTCAACTTGAGACCTCCTTTGGTTTCAAGATGCCTTTTATGGATTTTCATCTTAAACACCCTTTTATTTTCCTTTTTTCTCTTTTTTTTTCTTCTTTTTTCTCTCTTCAGGCCAAATATCTCTTGATCGCATCAGAGTTCACTGTGTAACACCCCACCCCATACCCGACCCAGATACGAGTCCAAGATGTCACATTGACTTTTTAAAACAACATTCTTACAAAATAACAAAACATTTGAACTTTTATTAAGAAAATATGATAATATATCATTGAATTATGTTCGTTATAACAAATTTAAGGAAAATACTTTTTTATGAACAATAATGAACAATACCGTTAACAATATCGAATACTAAAATTTTCCAGAATGTTACAGGGGTATCGATACCCTGCTACAGTGTACCGATACCCTTGCTACAATAATTTCATCCACTTATAGAAAACTCATAAAATTTAAACTTCCATTACTATACATTTACCATTTACATAAATACGTTTAAAACATTCCAAAATATTTATCACATAATAATACATACTATTTATAGACTTTGTTTACATGCCAAACTATTTATCACATAATAATACATACTATTTAAGTTTCTTCTGATCTGGTACTTGTAGAAGTAATTTTGTCCCAGCTGTCTAACCTTGCTTATCTATCTTCTTAGATCCTACGCGTGAAACACTCACATGCTAATCATCGACTTAGTGAGGAAAAATAATAATGGCAAAAAAATAGAATGATAATGCCATCATGAGATGAAGTGTGACAAAATTACATATTTAATCCATGCAAGTTAAATAACCATATATCTTACTGTAATATCATAAAATTAACCATCATGAATTTATATAATAAGTTCATTGGCCCATGATATAATACTGAGAACCTGAGGTATGTGAGTACTGTGAGGTTATGCACTATGCTGTCACCACAGCTCGTATAAATTTGCACCAAAGTGCCACGTAGAATTTGTCCCGAAGGACCCCGTAGAAATGCACAGTAGTGCCATATAAGATTCGTCCATAAGGACCACATAGAAATTCCTTAAGAATCATATACATATACCAAGGATCAAGTAGGTGTCTCAAAAGAGCTCATACATGTTCCAAAGAATACATATATGTCCCGAAGGACCACGTAGAATTGTCCCGAAGGACCGCGTAGACCCTCTACTCTTGGCATGCCAACTATACCTATTGTTCTCATCTACATAACATGGGTTTTTTCAATTCATAGTTTATATCGCGTAGACATATAACTTCTTACCTTATCACATGGCCCAAATAACTTTTCAAACATATTCACTTAGATCATTTTCACATAATGCATATAATATGAATTCATGTCATGTATCATAATATGAAATGTAATCATGTACCAATGATATTGGAACTAGACTTATCACAAGTCTAGAGTTTAATAGGCTATTATAACCATGCTATGCATATGCACTCACTTATATTTCCTTGCCTTTCCCTCAATCAATCTTACCTGCCAATTATTCCAGAACTCGTTTAGGCTCTGTATCTAAATAAATATAATTTTCAAGATGATTATCAGAAGCCTAAACCTTATACTTCGATGCTATTAACTTAAACAAATTTAGTGAATCAATATTCAATTTTTCCTTTAGGGGGTTATTGATACACTTCTTGAGGTATCGGTACCCTTACTGTATTTTATTATTTTTCGTTCAAGAGGGTATCATTACACATACATAGTGTACGGATACACTCTACTCAAAACAGACTTTTTCACCCGAAAGTTCATCTACACTTAACCCAAATTTTCATTTATACAACCCTTATTATGCTATTAAACTCATCTATAACAACTTTAACTAGTTTCTATCATTCTAACACTTTATAATCTCCCATATTTCATCCAAATTCTTAAAGCTAAGAATCATACCAAATTTTCCATGTTATCCAAACTTAATTCTAACGCTTATAACTTTTTATTCTCATAGATGACATGTCAAATTCAACCTCCAAATTCATTTAAACCCTCTTAATCAAAATTTCACTTATCCACTTCTTATCTTTAATCCTTCATAACTTACAAATCTTTGAGTTTCTATAACCTCCAAATTCATTTAAACCCTCTTAATCAAAATTTCATCTCCACCATGTTTCCTAAGTCTTTCTTAACCAAAACCATACTTAAATTTTAAGGATTAACCAAAAGAAATCCATTTTACCTTGTCTTGGTTGCTTCACGTTGGAGAAGAGAAGAAGATGAAGATGAGAAATATATGGAACTATGTTTCCCCAATTATGATTCACGTGGGTTTATAAAATACCCACCATAATTATTTAATTATTACCCCTTGTTCAATGACCCTTTTACCCTTTTACTTTTCCTTCATTTATTAATTCATCCTACATCAACATCTTTCAATTAATTCCTTCACTTTTCAATTTATCAAATCTGGTCATTGAATTTTAAAATTTCACACTTTGGTCACTAACTTGGTATTGAGGATGTTACAAATCTCCCCCTTAAGAAAATTTGTCCTCGAATTTTCATTGCACGAACAAATGGGGGTACTGATGCCGCATATCTTCTTCACGCTCCCACGTTGTTTCCTCTACCTTGTGATTCCCCCACAATACTTTGACTAATGGAATAATCTTATTCCTCAACTGTTTGACTTCATAAGCCAATATTCTCACTGGTTCTTCTTCATAGGTTAAATCAGGTTAGACTTCTATTTGCTCTGTTGCAACGATGTGGGAGGGATCGGATCTATATTTCCATAACATGGACACATGGAAGACATTATGAATTTTCTCCATTTTCAGTGGCAAAGATAACTGATATGCTAACGATCCTATCAGTTTAACAACCTCATATGGCCCAATGAATCTAAGACTTAACTTTCATTTCCGACCAAACCGTAATACTTTCTTCCGGGGAGATACTTTCAAGAAAACTTTTTCTCAAACTTCAAATTCAATTTCTTTTCTTTTAAGGTCAGAATAGGACTTTTGTCGATCAAATGCCACTTTGAGATTATTATGAATTTCTTGAACTTTCTCTTCCATATCTTGAATCAAATCAGGACCAAGAAAACTTCGATCTTTGAGTTCATACCAGTTTAATGGAGTACAACATTTTCTTCCATATAATACCTCATAGGGTGCCATCTTAATACTGGATTGATAAATATTGTTATAAGCGAACTCTGCCAGTGGTAAATATTTCTCCCATGACCCTTTGAACTCTATTACACATGCTCTCAACATATCTTCCAAGATTTGAATAGTCATTTCTGATTGCCTGTCAGTCTGAGGGTGAAAGTCCTCACTAAAGTTTAAGCGAGTTCCCAATGCTCCATATGGGATTTCCAGAATCTTGAAGTGAATCGAGGGTCTCGATCATAAACTATAGAAACATGTACTCAATACAATCTAATAATTTCTCTAGTATATAGTTCCACATACTTTTCCATAGAGAAATTTGTTCTAACCGGAAGGAAATGCGTTGACTTAGTCAATCGATTTAGAATTACCCATATTGAATCTCTTTTGTTCGGAGTCAAGGGTAACCAAAAAACAAAATCCATTGTCATATTTTCCCACTATCATTGTGGAATGGAAAGTGGTTGCAATAATCTTGACGAAACTTGATGCTCAGCTTTGACTTGTTGACATACCAAGCACTTACACACAAATTCTGTGATACTTATTTTCATTCTGAACCACCAATACCGATAATTCAAATCCATATACATCTTGGTTCCACCCGGGTGCATCATCAATGGACTACAATGAGTCTTTTCAATAAATCTTTCTTCAATTCCTCATCGTCTAGTTTCACAATTCTTTCTTTATAATACAATTTCTCATCCGACTTAATCTCAAAATTTTTAATTTCTCCATTCTTTACTTGTCTATTCTTTTCAAAAACATTTCATCTTTACTTTGTAATTCCCCAATTCGATCCAGCCCCGTTGGTTTAAGCTTTAACTCTACACATAGACCACCGTCTCCAGTTAAAGAAAATCTTGCATCCATAGCTCGTAAAGCTGTAAACGTTTTCCTGCTCAAAGCATTTGCTACCACGTTAGCCTTTCCAGGATGGTAGTCAATTATCACATCATAATCTTTTAAGAACTCAACCCATATTCTTTGCCTCAAATTAAGTTCTTTTTGAGTCATCAGATACTTCAAGCTCTTATGATCTGTATACAAATAATAACGTTCTCCGTAAAGGTAGTGACGCCAAATATTGAGAGCGAACACTACAACAACCATTTCTAAATCATGAGTTGGATAATTCTTTTCATGTGGTTTAAACTGTCTTGATGCATACGCTACCACTTTCCCTTCTTGCATTAATACACATCCAAATCCATTATGGGACGCATCACTATATACCACAAAATTTTTACCAGATTTAGTTTGAACTAATACAGGAGCTTCTGTCAAAATTCTCTTTAAAGCTTCAAAACTTTCTTAACACTCTGAAGTCCAAACAAATGGTACGTTATTCCTCATCAACTTTGTTAAATGCATCACTAGCATCAAAAAATTCTTAACGAATCTTCGATAATAACCAGTAAGTTCAAGAAAACTCCGAACTTATGATACATTCTTTGGAACTTCCCAATCCATTATATCTTTTATCTTTTGAGGTTCCACCCTAATCCCATTTGTAGAGATCATAGGCCCCAAGAAAATTACTTCATTTAGCCAAAATTCACATTTGGACTATTTAGCGTAAAGCTTCTTATCCCTAAGAATTTGCAAGACTATCCTCAGATGTGTGTGATCGCTTGTGAATATATATGCTAAGGCAAGCAAATCTATGCAAGTGTACACAATCGATGCAAGTAATATAGTAGTGAGTGAGTATCGTCTCCATAGGGATTGGTGGGCTTTTAAAAGGTTGCTACAGCTAAGAATAGGTATCACTGACTAATCCTAAGTATATAAGTCTAATAATATAAACAAGAAAAATATGCAATAGTAAATGGTATGAACAGATCGAGAAAAGTATGGTCAAGACAAGAAAAATATGCAAAGGTAAACAAATAAAAGTTGTCAAGGCTAAAGTTATCAAAACTCAATAAATGAATTGGAAACCTCTCACAATCAGACTTCTAACGGAGCACTTGGGTTGGTTTTGCTATGGCGAAAAGTTATTTCATGCTAAGAATGATTTGGTATGCTATGCTTAGGCTGCCCGACAAGATTACTGAGTATTCTTAGACAAATGCTATGGATATACTACTCGGCGTGAGCTATAACCCTTGGTTTGTTAGACTGTTATTGCGGCAATACCCCTCAGCGTGAACTATAGTCGTTGTCTATCCTACTCAAGCGTCTATCCCTTTTAGTCGATTAAAACCCTCTCCTTATCTCTAAGGTAGAAAAGTTAGAACATCACCATCCCGGATCCATTCCATTGTTCATTTAGATCTATCTTAATTCTCTCGAATCTAATAATCAATAACTAGACAAACGAAAATCTCTCGATGCTCTTGCAAAGTCTAGAAATATTTCGCCTAGGCACCAGGCAATCTCTCAAAGCTCTTACAGTGTCAAGGAAAAAGGTTAGAACAGTGAACAAAACAACACTTAACAAAACATACTTAATCATTCATTAAAGATAAAATAAAATATTATCCAAGCATTCCCAACACCAAATAAAATAGTTTATGGTGTGGTTAACATCATCCCAAAAATATTCATTAAGTACAAGCCCTTAGAAAAGTAAAACATGAAGAACAAGAGGAAGAAAAACTCCCAGAACAGAGCTCTGTCGTGACATCAGACCACTATCATGACTGCTCCAATGTACCAGCCTCTATCGAGGGTCTGGCCGCCACCCCGGCGAAGCCTGGCTATGGAGGGCACCAAGGAAGGACGAGTGGGGGCGGTAGAAAAAAAGACGCCGTGATTGCATTTTTCCAAACCTGGGGAATTTTCTCTGTATAATTCTTCCCTCTCTCCCCTTTTTTTGCGGCTGTGACTAGGTATTTATAATGGGAATTTTCCTATGGTTTCACATCATTAAATGCCCCCTAAATAACCGTTTTCTTCTTGTCCAGCTATAAATGAAAAGGCGGCTGGCTGTTGTCAGACTTTTGGGGGATTTCTTGCATGTGAGGTTAATCAGGCAGCTGGCAAGTGACGTCAGTAGTTCGTCAGATTCGCGTCAGACTTGCAAGATTTTCTTTGCCTCGACAAGGAAAATATGTTCCTCACTGTCTTCGTCTTCTGTGTTCCATTGGCCCTATCAAAATAATTTATCCTGGAAAATAAAATTTTCCTCAGTTATTTCTTGCATCATCATAATCAACAAACGACCTTTCTCATCAGCAATATTAGTTTAATCAAATAAACCTTGGCTTGGCAAAACTTATCCACCACATGAAAATATGTCCTAAATGCAACTATATGCGGCTAAAATGCTATGTCAATGGCTTTTAGACAATCAATAACTTAAGTAAAAAGACCTAAAATATAGTCTTTTTACGGAGTTATCACACCCCCAAACTTAAGCTATTGGTCCTCAAGCAATGAATAATAAGCAGTTAAGAAATAAGTTTCCATGGCAAAGCAAAAAAATTAGGACAATCATGTGGTTTAAAATTTCAGCCCTTAGCAACAAGTTTAACCTCAACATGGTAGACTGTACGAGAAGTCAAGTACCTTTCCTAGGTCAGGATTCTTTTTCGATGTATGTGCGTGATTGTATAGCAGTCTATACTTTAACGTAGTGAGAAAACTAATAAGTAAGCACTTCTATTTTGCCTAGGCATCAAATTATTCATCAAGCATAGTTTCACTCGTATTGTTTTTTAACATGTAACTTCAACTCTTTCCCTTTTTTTTACACTACCATCCCACACTCTAAGTGAAAGGGAGCATACCTTCCACTCCCAAGCTAGTCAAGTAGAGTTTTTTTAAACACTGTTTTGAGAGGAGTCAGCCCATCACACCTATTATCCCACACTCTAAGTGAAAGGGAGCATACATTCCACCCCCGAGCTAGTCAAGTAGAGTTATCCCGTGACTGCTTTCATTCACTCATATGCCGAGGCAACCATTTATTTAAGGGATTTTTCCAGGTCATGCCATTGCACAGAGGAGTGTCCCTCTACAGTTCTGCTGAGACATTTATTTGTAATTCAACACAATTCAAAACATTTAGGAGTTCAATTTAGCTTTTCAAACATTTAATGCCATGACGCACAAAAAGTTCTTTCCTAAAAATTTTCTAAGCACCTTAAGTAGAGAAAACATACAATCGTGTTTGAAGAGTCACAAAGAATCAAGTCCTAAGGTCAGTTCTAACCTTCAACAGTCATGTAAAATAATTCTGGCCTAGGCAATAAAATTTTCTTTCATCATTGGGCATCATCAACTTTTTCCAACAACTATCTTAATGAAACTTATGCCCTGACAATAAATATTTCAACCAATTATTATAAAAAAAAATTTAGTATGGAGTACAACACCTCCCCCAAACTTGAAAGATGCATTGTCCTCAATGCATGGAGACTAAACTAAAGATGAAATGTAATGCAAGGTACGTTGACTAACATCTACTTTGATGGTGGTGGGGTTGTTTTGCGTATATTCCTCAGGTGGAGAAGTCCAAACGTGATTTGTTATTCTCTTCAGGCGATGCTTGATTAGAGGTGTTGCGATTTGCCTTGGCATTTTATAGATAGGTAAATATCATCAGTAATGTCATCATTTTTTTCCAACACCAATTGAGTATTCTTTCTTAGTGGGTGCAGTATCCATAGGGGCTATACTCTTGTTCACATTATGAAAAAAACTAGTATTAAAAGTAAATAAAGAAATAAATAAAAAAAACACACACAAATAAAACAAAACAAAATAATTTTGCCATGACAAAACTAAAATAAAATAAAAAGGGTTGAAGGGATGCAAACTCCAAACATCCTGAACTGATATGGAAGTTTTTTCGCGTTCGATTGGAGCACCAGTATAGACCAACATGCCCCACTCATATAACAGTTCCATCTTCAAAATATTTTGCCCTGGCATTTCATATCTTTCACATATGAATTGTAGGACCTTTGCAGTAGTCCACTTTCCTTTAAAGTGCTCTTTGCATGAGGCTGAATCGTAGTTGAATAGGATCTCTTCGTTATGCTTCTTCAATCGTTGAGGGATGGGTGGTGGGGGCCTGACTTCATATGTTGTAGGTGGGGGTAAACCTTTTTCCGTGGCAATAAATTTTCCACCATCAGTAGGATGACTTGTTAAACTGTCGTCATTTTCCTTCTCCATATGCAATTCTTCTTGTACAACAAGTTCAGCTTGACGTTCAGATTGTTCTGGTATAGCGTCGTGGCGAAGATTTTCTTGATTCTTCCTCCCAAACTTGTCTTCTTGATTGAGCTGGGTACCACTCCTCATTGTAAGTGCACTGCATTGCTCATTTTTGTGAGGCTTAGTGACCTCAGTATCACTAGGGAGGCTTCCTTGTAGGCGAGCATATAATGCCTTGGCAATTTGGCTCACTTGGTTCTCCAATACTCTCAAAGATGAGCTATGACTTCGTAATAAAGTTGTCTGACTTTACAACATTATTCCTTATCTTTTAATTGTTGAAGAGTGTTCGTGCAGCAAGGCCTTAGTTGAAGTCGTGAAATCTTTTGTCGAGGCCATAAAATCTTGTAGTGAAGCTTCGAGGGAATTAGAATTTGAGAAAGATGCTGATCCATTGTTAATTGTTGCCAGGGCATCTATTGATGCTGAAAATTTGTAGATTCAAAAATACTTTGTTGTGGCATGTTAAGGTTGTGGCATGTTAAGCTTGCATCCATGGTTGTTGTTGGTCCCTTGATTACCCCATGAAAAATTTGGATGTTGTCGCCATCCAGGATTGTATGTATTAGAGTAGGGGTTGTTGTTTTTTCTATTAAAACTGCCCACGGAATTGATGGACTCCTATTTTTCTGGGCATTCACTTTCATGATGGTTGTCGTGGTAAAAAATTACATGCTGAGCTGGTTACCTTGACTTCCTTCACCTCGCTGGAATGCTGAAAATGTTTCAACATATTTGTTATGGCAGAAAGTTGGGAAGACACTGAATCCTTGTCATCAAGTTCAAATGCCTCAAACACTTTCCTTCTGGTTTCATGCCTTGTAGATGGGAATTGATAATCGTTATTGGCTATCCTATCAAGGATATCAAACGCTTCTTTGGGTGATTTTTCAAGTAGAGTACCATTCATCGAGGCATCCAACATCATGCGAGTGGGTGCGTTGACTCCATTATAGAATATCACAATTTGAGTCTAGTCGTGGAATCCATGATTGGTACACTTGCGAAGAAAACTTTTGTATCGGTCCTAGCACTCATACATAGACTCTATATCGCCTTGGGAAAAAGATTCTATGGCTTTCCTGAGATGGTTGTTCATATTGGGTGGATTATGCCGTAGCAAAAATTGTTTGCACAAGTCTACCCAATACCTTATCGAGCTGGAAGGTAGTCCATTAAGCCATGCCTTGGCGTGATCTTTCAAAGAATATGGAAATAACTTCAATTTAAGCACATCTTCATGCACACCTTGCTGTCGAAAGAAGTCACATACCTCCAAAAATGCTCTAACATGTTGCCTTGCATCCTCATGGGGAGCACCACCAAACTGTGCAATCAAGTCCAACATGTCGAACATAACCGGTTTGAGCTCGAAGTGGTCTGCCTGAATCTTGGGAGCTATAATAGCAGGCTTAAGGTCATCCAAGATGGGAGCTAAGTGATCTATAATAGTTATTGGTCTTGCAGCATTCTTCGCATTTTTATTTGTTGTGACCTTTCATTCTTCAGGTTCCTCCACTTCATTTTGAACTTCGTATATAGCTTTTTGAGCTCCTTGAACATAATTTCTTTGACAATTTTTTTTCAATCTCAGGTTCAAAATGAGATAATGGTTCCTTGGGAGTTTTACAAGTTATGCAACCAGACAACACCTGAAAAGGGTAAACACAAATATAGTAGTGAACTATATATGCTAATCCCCGACAATGGCACCAAAAACTTGATCGCTTGTGAATATATATGCTAAGGCAAGCAAATCTGTGCAAGTGTACACAATCGATGCAAGTAATATAGTAGTGAGTGAGTATCATCTCCACAAGGATTGGTATGCTTTTAAAAGGTTGCTACAGCTAGGAATAGGTATCACTAACTAATCCTAAGTATATAAGTCTAATAATATAAACAAGGAAAATATGCAATAGTAAATGGTATGAACAAATTGAGAAAAGTATGGTCAAGACAAGAAAAATATGCAAAGGTAAACAAATAAAAGTTGTTAAGGCTAAAGTTATCAAAACTATGTAAATAAACTGGAAACCTCTCACAATCAGACTTCTAACGGAGCACTTGGGTTGGTTTTGCTATGGCGATAAGTTATTTCATGCTAAGAATGATTTTGTAAGCTATGCTTAGGCTGCCCGACAGGATTACTGAGTATTCTTAGACAGATGCTACGGTAATACTACTCGATGTGAGCTACAACCCTTGGTTTGTCAGACTATTGTTGCGGTAATACCCCTTAGCGTGAACTATAGTCGTTGTCTATCCTACTCAATCATCTATCCCTTTTAGTCAATTAAAACCCTCTCCTTATCTCTAAGGTAGACAAGTTAGAACATTACCATCCCAGATCCATTCCATTGTTCACGTAGATCTATCTTAATTCACTCGAATCTAAGAATCAATATCTAGACAAATGACAATCTCTCGACGCTATTACAAATTCTAGAAATATTTCACCTAGGCACCATGCAATCTCTCGAAGCTCTTACAGTGTCAAGGCAAAAGGTTAAAATAGTGATCAAAATAACACTTAACAAAACATACTTAATCATTCATTAACGGTAAAATAAAATATTATCCAAGCATTCCCAACACCAAATAAAATAGTTTATGATGTGGTTAACATCATCCCAAAAATATTCATTAAGTACAAGCCCTTAGAAAAATAAAACATGAAGAACAAGAGGAAGAAAAATTCCCAGAACAGAGCTCTGTCGTGACATCAGAGCACCACCATGACTGCTCCAGCGCACCAGCCTCTCTCGAGGGTTTGGCCATCGCCTCGGCGATGCCTGGCTATGGAGGGCACCAAGGACAGACGAGTGGGGGCGGTGGAAAAAAGGACGCCACGACCGCCTTTTTTCAAACCTGGGGAATTTTCTCTATATAATTCTCCCCTCTCTCCGCTCTTTTTGGTGGTTGTGATTGTTATTTATAATGGGAATTTTCCTATGGTTTCACATCATTAAATGCCCCCTAAATAACCATTTTTTCTTGTCCAACTATAAATGGAAAGGCGGCTGGCTGTTATCAGACTTTTGGGGGATTTCTTGCATGTGAGGTCAATCAGGCAGCTGGCAGGTGACGTCAGTAGTTTGTCAGATTTGCAAGATTTTCATTGTCTCGACAAGGAAAATTTGTTCCTCACTGTCTTCGTCTTCTGTGTTCCATTGGCCCTATCAAATTAATTTTTCCTGGAAAATAAATTTTTCCTCAGTTATTTCCTGCATCATCACAATCAACAAACAACCTTTCTCATCAACAGCATCAGTTTAATCAACTAAACCTTGCCTTGGCAAAATTATCCACCACATAAAAATATGTCCTAAATTGCAACAATATGCGGCTAACATGCTATGTCAGTGGCTTTTAGACAATCAATAACTTAAGTGAAAAGACCTAAAATATAGTCTTTTTACGGAATTATCAATGCGCTATGCTCTTCATGGGATTTAGAGTACACCAGTATGTCATCAATAAAGACAACAACAAACTGGTCCAAATAAAGCTGAAAAATCCTATTCATGAGGTCCATGAAAGCAGCAGGTGAATTCGTTACTCCAAATGGCATCACGATGAACTCGAAATGTCCATATCTCGTTCAAAAAGCTTTCTTCAAAATATCTTTCTTTTGAGTCTTCAATTGATGGTAAATAGAATGTAAATCAATCTTCGAAAATACTGAAGCTCTTTTTAACTGATCGAACAAGTCATCAATTCGGGGAAGGGGGTACTTGTTCTTGATTGTCACCTTATTGAGCTGTCGATAGTCAATGGAGAGACACTTTGAACCATCATTCTTCTTAACAAATAACATTGGAGCTCTCCAAAGCGACACACATGGTCAAATAAATCCCTTCTCTTGCAACTCTTGCAATTGCTTTTTCAATTCCTGCAATTCTTTCGGAGATATGCAATAAGGTGTCATTGCAATAGGAGTTGTTCCCAGCATTACTTCAATTTGAAATTATACCTCTCTATCTGGAGGTAATCCTAACAACTCAGCAGGGAACACATCAGGAAATTCTCTGACTATCGAAATCTCATCTAACCATTTCTCTTTAACTCTTATATCTACTACATTTGCAAGAAAACCTTGACATCATTGTAGTATCAACTTCTTTGCTGCCATTGCCGATATTACATTTGCTAAAGGATTAGACCTTTCACTAATCATATTTACTTTTATCCCTTCTGGACTCTTCAGGGTTATATTTTTCAATCTACAATCAACATTCCCATAATAACAAAACAGCCAATCCATTCCCAGAATCACTTCGAATTCATCAAAAGATAGTTCCATCAGATTAGCAAGGAATTCAATTCCCTGAATCTTTAGGGGACACCCCTTATAGACCTTGTTTACCCGAGCAGTATACCCTAAAGGATTAGTTTCTATTACCTCATTACTCGTAGCTTCTAAAGGGATTCTCAATTCCTTTACTAATTTACTGGTAATATAAGAATAATTAGAACCCAGATCAATAAGCACCAATACTAATTTATAATACAGCTGGAAAGTACCTACTATAATATCGGGATTATAACAGTCGTCACTTGTCTTTAAATTTTATACCCGTGCAGTTGAGCGAATTTCAGGTTGTATAGAGGATTCAGATTGATTCCTCCCTCTACCTCTTCCTCGTTCTCTTTGGGAAGCAGAAACATTTCTTTCAGATGGTGCAGACTCACCCACCATTAATGGACAATCCCGGATGAAATGTCTGGCCTCTCCGCATCAAAAACTGACTCCAGAAGCCATTCGACATGTTCCAAAATGATTTTTCCCACAATACTGACACTGTCTTGCTTGACCCGGAGTGGATCTCCCAGCACTGGATCCCATTGATTACGTCTGTCTAGCTCTTGCCTGACTTGTCCCTCTAGCAGATGATGCAATTGATTCTGATCTAGCTTGAGGTCGGAATCCCGAATCTCTTCCTCTTTTTGATGGTGCTGTGCTTGAAGAAACACCAGTCCTCTTAGGTGTCTGAACTCTTGAGTCCCCAAATCTCTCATTCTGATCTATCTCAAGAGCTTTAGCACGATTAATCACCTCCTGGAACGATGACAAATTTAGTACTATCAGCATCTTTTTCAATCTAGTGCGCCCTCCACAAACCATTCACAAACATATTTCTCTGTAGTAACAAGCTCAGCTGCAAATCGACTCAGTTTATTAAATTCACATTCATATTCATATACGGAGTGATTCTTCTATTTCAAATTCATAAACTCATGCATTTGCCGGATAAACTGATCTCCAATGTATTTGTTCTTAAACTCTTCGAAGAACAGAGACCAAGTTACTTGATCACTTGACATTCTCATGGTGACATTCGTCCACCATATTCTAGCTTGTCCTCTAAGTAAAGACACAAATCCATCCAGCTTGTCCACTTCAGAACAATGGAGACCATCTAACATAATTTTAAAATCATTTAACCAAAGATCCTCTGCAACCGAACCTTTTTCGGCTTCTCCCTTAAATTCAGAAGCTCCTAATCCTCTCAACTCCTTTGACACATTTACTCTAGGAGTTGATGGGGCAGGAGGTTGGAAACGTGTCAATACCACATCTATTATTCTAAAGAACACAACTTGATCAGCTACAAGCACTCCATAAGGTGCCTGTTCTTCACCTTGCCTGGTAAGGGCAGGTGAATTACTGCTTTCAGTGAGCCGATCATCTCCCGCTTCACTTTGAGAACTATCATGTCCGGACATCTAATAAGAATAAACATATTGTTCTATTAGCAAAACAACATGCTCATTACTATTCCAGATCAGAAGTTTTCATATTTGTGTTGGAATGTACACCTATAAAGACACTCTAGATTCTGGTTTATGCCTAGAATCGGCGAAACCGTAGCTCTAATACCATTAAATGTAACACCCCAACCTGTACCCGACCCGGATACGAGTCTGAGATATCATATTGACTTTTTAAAACAACATTCTTACAAAATAACAAAACGTTTGAACTAATATTAAGAAAATACAATAATATATCGTTGAATTATGTTTGTTATAAAAATGTAAGGAAAAATACGTTTTTATGAACAGTAATATATGGTATGAACAATACTATGAACAGTTATAAACAATACAGTGAACAATACCGAATGCTAAAATTTTCTAGAATGCTACAGGTGTATCGATACCCTGCTACAGTGTACCGATACCCTTGCTACAATAATTTCGTCCACTTATAGAAAACTCAAAAAATTTAAACTTCCATTACTATACATTTACCATTTACATAAATACGTTTAAAATATTCCAAAACTCGATCATAGCACACATACTTAATTTAACGACTTTGTTTACATGCCAAACTATTTATCACATAATAATACATACTATTTAAGTTTCTTCTGATCTGGTAGTTGTAGAAGTAATTTTGTCCCAGCTGTTTAACATTACTTGTCTATCTTCTTAGATCCTACGTGTGAAACACTCAAACGCTAATCATCGACTTAGTGAGGCATAATAATAATGGCAATAAAATAGAATGAAAATGCCATCTTGGGATGAAGTGTGACAAAATTACATATTTAATCCATGCAAGTTATATAACCATATATCTTACCTGTAATCTCATCAAATTAACCATCATGAATTCATATAATAAGTTCACTGGCCCATGATATAATACTGAGAACCTGAGGTATGTGAGTACTGTGAGGTTATGCACTATGCTGTCATCACAGCTCGTATAAATTTGCACCGAAGTGTCACGTAGAATTTGTCCCGAAGGACCGCGTAGAAATGCACCGTAGTGCCATATAAGATTTGTCCATAAGGACCACATAGAAATTCCTTAAGAATCATATACATATACCAAGGATCAAGTAGGTGTCTCAAAAGACCTCATACATGTTCCAAAGAATACATATATGCCCGAAGGACCACGTAGAATTATCCCGAAGGACCACGTAGACCCTCAAACTCTTGGCATGGCAACTATACCTATAGTTCTCATCTACATAACATGGGTTTTTTTCAATTCACATAGCTTATATCTCGTAGACATATAACTTCTTACCTTATCACATGGCTCATATATGTAACCCCTCAGACCGATGCGGGTAACCCGATCCGATCCGGGAAGTCACATTAGGGCCATCGGAGGGACCCAGTGTAAAAATAGCGGAAAATTTAAATTTTTTATTAAAACATATAACTTATAAAATGATTTATCAGTATGCAGAGATAAAACAGATTTTCAGACTCATATATAAAACAAAATACAATTACATGCCCCCTAATCACATGTACCATACTTTGCAAGCAACGTCGGAAGAACTCCTTTACTGACGTCGATAGATGCACTGGTACGATTTATTTTAACCTGAAAAGGTAAGTAACAGGGTGAGCTTTGGAAAGCTCAGTAATACAGAACTAAAAAATGATGCTGAAGAATGTGCAGATACAGATAAACATATATTTCCTTATTGGTTCCGAACATCTACATATTTTATGCTGAGTGGAGATCGTACTTATATTTCAGGGGTAGCAGACAATGAGCTTTCAGTTCAGATATATATTTTGATTGACTAAGTTCTGGAGATCAGAATAGGTTATCTACTGTGTTCCCTTAAAACTAGTAAAAAAATAAAGATATTTTAAAACACATATATATATATGAACACTACCCCCATCCGTCAAGAACAAAATGTGTAGGTTCCCTAGAACCATACAACCCCGTCACGTCCAGTAAGGCCCTGAGCACAAAGCCGAGGAACCTGCAAGTATTCTTTCTCCAACAATACACCCCAATAAAACATGTTCCGTCCGTAAACGAATATATAAAAAATCAAAACATAATTCAGGTAAATTATCATATCATAATCCTGGTCAGTATCAGATCAAAATCCATGTCAGTATCAGATCAAAATCCAGGTCAGGTATCATAACAGAATTCAAATAAAAAATCAAATAAATTATTCATGTGATTAGGGAACACACCAGAGTTTACATATATTATTCATAGGTATTGGATAATCTTAACAGGCAGAGAAACACGAATCTTCAGTATACCGATAGAATGTTAGAATTTAGAATCACTATAGGAAGAGTTCAATAACTGACGGAATCATCAGTTATTCAAAATTTGATTTGAGATGATAATGAAGAAATGAAGGTTCAGGACATTTACAGTCTGTGTTAATACTAAATATTCTTGTCCATAAATCATCTTCTGAGTCATCACTGAAAAGATCTTAAAAGACGAACATATATTCTAATTTTCTTTATTTTAGTTCCATGTTTCAACTATACCAGGAAATGCCAATGTACTTTATTTGTGGATCATAATCCATAAGGATGATATATCATGTAAGTTCATCTGAGTTTCTAGGCTTATCCCAATCACTTACTTAATCCTCAATCCGTGAGCTTACTAGTTCATTTAGCATTCAAGTCCATTCTAGTTACTTCGGGGTTTTCCAGAGTAATTCAGATGTTTCTGAATTTCAGATACATATTGTACTTCCGTCCAGTTCAATTTGGTCTTTGTGGTTAATTTGTCTAACAAATATCCAATTCTTAGTGCTGAAAGCGATCTAGAGTTTAGCTGAGTTGAAGACTTCCAAAATTATCATTGAGCCAAACTTGAGTAGACGAACGTGCATTCAAGTAATATCTATGTCGTTCAGGTAATGACATATCATTAAGATTGATCAATTCACTTAAACTGTGTTCCGTAACTTTTAATGGTAGTCCAACACCTATACTTATTTGGATTCCTTAATTAATCCAAGACATGTACTTAGTATAGGCCACAAGGGTATTTTGGTTATTTTGGTGTTCAATTTTACTCCATTCATTACAGAGCTCAAGGATATCAAATCATTCCTAAGCTTGGTGATATTTTTGGGTCATTTCCATTACAAGGTAATTTGGTTATTTTACAGATCTGGTGTATTTCAATCCTTTCCTTCCATATGATATTATTATTTAATTCAAACGTATCATCTTTTCTAGACCTTTCGAATAATTCTGACGAAAGAGCACCCTCGATAATTTATTCTTCACTCGGAGATTTTCAGGTCAATTGTCTTCTCAGAAGTTACAAATAGATTATCAGGAATTTTCCATACAAAGACACGATCTTAACAATTAAATCTATAATTTATCGGTTTAAGTATGAAATCTCAGGGTGCTTTCTCATTCAGGTCAACTCAGATTATTTTTACCTCTCAAGGTCATTTTCGTAATTTCTTAACCAAATAATTTCGGTATTAACTCTTAATGAAAATAATTATAATATTGAGATCCTATGGTTAATTTCTTTCCCGAACATTCTTTAATCTTGAAATGATTCCTTAACAGACTCCTAGAATCTTGCCCAAACCCTATTGGGTTTAAAAATCGGTTATCCAAATTTTCTAAGCAAAACTATCATTTCTTATGCACATCAGTAGTTTCATCAGATCAATATATCTTTAAAAATCCTTTATCCAACTTCGATGGTCAAATCTTGTCTTTTTACAATATAAGGGTATTTTCGCTATTTTACCCTACCGAAGTATTCTCATAATTTCTCATCCAAGTACCTTTAATATTTAACCTTTGATGAAATAAATTACAAGTTATATATCCTGGCTAATTCCTTTATTATTGATCACATAACTCATAATTTAATTCTAAAAATCCCTCAATTTCTTATATCAGTCATCTTAGCCGTATTCATTTACCGAATTTTTACTGCATCCATATCGAGTGTATAAATTAATTAAAAACCCAAAAGTGACCAAACATGTTCAATCATCCATTTGCCAATATCAACATGTTCCATAAAGCATGAAAATGTAGTCAGGACACCCGAGTCCCTTTAGCAGTATGACGATTGCTTTTCATTATGTAATATCTTGATATAGCTCTGCTAGTGCGTTAGGAACTTCAATTGCCAACTAGGCGCAAATTCCTCAAGACTCGACAGAGTAAGTTGGTCGGACACACGTATCTAATGCATGTAAAAATATTGATCGTGCCCCAATGCTCAAGAGCCTATATGTAGGCTAGGGATGTAAGCTTCCGATGCAGGAAATTATGGTTCTTACCCCGAGACCCTTGAATATTCATGGTAGACTAGTGTGTTGTCCCAAGATGTAGAAAGTTCCTCCGACCACACCACTAGACCTGCCTTATGCTTGTTGTTATAATTTTGCATACCTATGACTTCACGCACCAGCATGTCCATGTAATGAATGCATGTAGTATTGCATAGTTATTAGTGTGGCATTGAGCTTGTGAGCTCAGCGTTTAGAATATGTTTCTGTGTGCATGTCAGTAGAAGATCGACGAGGAGCCTATCGCGCTAATACATTCCAGATCAGTCATTTTCAAAGTATGTTTTGAGTCTTTTAGAGGGCATATATTATATGGACCTTGTATTATTTCAAGTCATAACTCTATTTTGATTAAAACTCAATGATTGCATTTTGTATGTATTGGGAGCTTACCTTATTTTGTAAGCTCAGGTTTATTACGTTTTATTGTTTTTTATTATGGATAATTTTATACGATGCTTTACAAACGATTTTGAAAGAAAATTTTTTTGGTTAGCCATTTCGGTGGTTTGTGTAACACTTTAATTGTTCAATCTTCGAGTCACAACAGATTATGGATAATGTCCTCGATCCTTAATTCAACTTCCAATAATTCCTCAAATACATAACAATATAATTTTCATAAAAAATGGGGCTTAATTCTAAAAAATGGATCGAATCAGATGATAAATCAGTGAAAAACAGCTTACTGGGTTTGAATTTGGCGAAACTGACCAAAACAATTGATTCAGGACGTCGAAAAACGTCAGGATAGGTATACCCGGAAAAAGTTAATGGTCGGTCAATGGTTAAAGTTATGGTCAACGGAGGTAAATACCGGTCAACAGTCAACGCGGTCAACGGTCAAAGCTGGTTAACGGGTCGGGTCGGTCAGTCGGGTTGAGTCGAGTCAGACCGGTCAAACTGGTTAAATCTGTTTTTTTCTTTTTCAGATGCCAGACGAAGCCCACTCTTAAGGGGTGGCACGTAGGGCGCGTGAATAGTGTTACGGTGTCTGAAAAATTCCCAAAAAGTTTATAAAAATTATTTTAAGGCATTTTGAGACACTTACCAAGCTCGGTTCAAAATTTTGAACGGTGGAGAGCTCGATTCTGAAACATCGAAAAATTTGACTTCTTCACCTCTCCACGTCCCAGCGACGACGGAGACACAGAGGACACCAGTGGACTCAGAACGATACAAGGAACACAATGGTGCGGGAGGTGTTGAAAACGGGTGGCCAGATTAACGTGAATCGACGAAAACTAACGAAAATTGATTGTAATCCAAGTTACGTATCAGATCAAAAATCAATGTCAGTATCAGATCAGAATCCAGGTCAGGTATCATAACAGAATTCAAATCAGAAATAAGATAAAATATTCATGTGATTAGGGAACACACCAGAGTTTACATATATTATTCAGAGGTACTAGATAATCTTAACAAGTAGAGAAACACGGATCATCATTATACTGATAGAATGTCAGAATTTAGAATCACTATAAGAAGAGTTCATAACTGACGAAATCATCGGTTATTCAAAATTTGATTTGAGATGATAATGAAGAAATAAAGGTTCAGGACATTTACAGTCTGTGGCAATCTATCGGGTTATCGAACAACTCGAGATGAACAGCTCACAGAATCGATGCTTGTTAATTTGTCAATTTATTGACCTTCCAATGTATTTACTCTTTAATACTAAATATTCTTGTCCATAGATCATCTGTTGAGTCATCACTGAATAGATCTTAAGGAGACGAACATATATTCTAATGTTCTTTATTTTATTTCCATGTTTCAACTATACCAGGAAATGCCAATGTACTTGATTTGTGGTTCATAATCCATAAGGATGATACATCATGTAAGTTCATCCGAGTTTCCAGGCTTATCACAATCACTTACTTAATCCTCAGTCCCTGAGGTTACTAGTTCATTTAGCATTCAAGTTCATTCCAGTTACTTCGGGGTTTTCTAGAGTAATTCAGATGTTTCTGAATTTCGAATACATATTGTACTTCCGTTCAGTTCAATTTGGTCTTCTTTGTTAATTTGTCTAACGAATATCCAAATCTTGGTGCTGAATGTGAACTAGAGTTGAGCTGAGCTGAAGACTTCCAAAATTATGATCGAGCCAAACTTGAGTAGACGAATGCGCATTCAAGTAATATATATATGTCGTTCAGGTACTGACATATCATTATGATTGATTAACTCACTTAAATTGTGTTCTGTAACTTTTAAAGGTAGTCAAACACATATACTTATCTAGATTCCTTAATTAATCCAAGACATGTACTTAGTATAGGCCATAAGGGTATTTTGGTCATTTTGGTGTTCAATTTTACAATATTCATTACAGAGCTCGAGGATATCAAATCATTACTGAGCTTGGTGATATTCTTGGGTCATTTTTCATTACAAGGTAATTTGGTCATTTTATAGATCTGGTGTATTTAAATCATTTCCTTCCATATGATCTTATTATTTAATTCAAACGTATCATCTTTTCCAGACCTTTCAAACAATTCTGACAAAAGAGCACCCTCGATAATTTAATCTTAACTCGGTGATTTCAGGTCAATTGTCTTCTCAGAAGTTACAAACAGATTATCAGGAATTTTTCGTACAAAGACAGGATCTTAACAATTAAATCTATAATTTTTGGTTTAAGTATGAAATCTCAGGGTTCTTTCTCATTCAGGGTCAACTCGGAATATTTTTACCTCTCAAGGTTATTTTCGTAATTTCTTAACTAAATAATTTCGGTATTAAATCTTAACGAAAATAATTATAATTTTGAGATCCTATGGTTAATTTTTTTCCCGAACATTCTCTGATCTTGAAATGATTCCTTAATAGACTCCTAGAATCTTGCCCAAACCCTATTGGGTATAAAAATCGGTTATCCAAATTTTCTAAGCAAAACTAGCATTTCTTATGCACATCAGTAGTTTCATCATATCAATATGTCTTTAAAAATCCTTTATCCAACTTCGATGGTCAAATCTTGTCTTTTTACAAATAAGGGTATTTTCGCTATTTTACCCTACTGGAGTATTCTCATAATTTCTCATCCAAGTACCTTTAATATTTAACCTTTGAAGAAATAAATTATAAGTTACATATCCAGGCTAATTCCTTTATCACTGATCACAAAACTCGTAATTTAATTCTAAAAATCCCTCAATTTCTTATATCAGTCATCTGAGCCGTATTCATTTACCAAATTTTTACTACATCCATATCGATTGTATGAATTAATTAAAAACCCAAAAGTGACCAAACATGTTGTTAAAAAAATTTTGATGTTTCGATATAACAAATTAAGTTTAAATGAATTTTAAGATTTTACAAATGATTTTCTAAAGTATATTCGATTTAATTACTCGATTATCAAATTATTACTCCAAGTCTTTCAAGATCAATTTCAAACTTTACTAAATGTGTAAAATTGTGTTTTATACATAATATATTTTTGAAACAATTTTCACAAAGTATTTTGAACCAAAATCAAGCCTAAAATCAATTTTTCAAAGTGATGGACCGATGCACCAATCCATGCATCGATGCACCATGGAATAAATTGAACATCGAATGCATTTCATGCATCGATGCACATACCATGCATTGATGCACTCAGAGTTTTATGAAAACATCGAATGTGTTTGTTGCATCGATGCACCAAACATGCATCGATGCACTCAGGCTATTCAGGGTCAACTCGAAATATTTTTACCTCTCAAGGTGATTTTCATAATTTCTTAACCAAATAATTTCGGTATTAACTCTTAACGAAAATAATTATAATATTGAGATCCTATGGTTAATTTCTTTACCGAACATTCTCTGATATTGAAATGATTCCTTAACAGACTCCTAGAATCTTGCCCAAACCCTTCTGGGTTTAAAAATCGGTTATCCAAATTTTCTAAGCAAAACTAGCATTTCTTATGCACATTAGTAGTTTCATCAGATCAATATATCTTTAAAAATCCTTTATCCAACTTCAATGGTGGAGAGATCAATTCTGAAACATCGAAAACTTTAACTTCTTCAACCCTCCATGCGCCGGCAACGACGGAGACACAGAGGACACCAGTGGACTCAGAATGATGCAAGGAACACGATTGTGTGGGAGGTGTTGAAAATGGGTGGTCGGATCGACGTAAATTGACGGAAAACCAATGAAAATTGATTTAAAATTGATGATATTGCAGACTAAAATTAACGACGAACGACGCCAATTCACGACGAGAGGCTTGAAGGATTTTGTTCATCGGTTGACAATGAACACGATGGTGGTTTGGTTCGTTAAACGGTGGTCGGACGGTGAGTAGATCAGAGTGAAAATGAGGGTCAACGGGGAAGGGAAAAATGGGAAATTCTGCAGAAAACAATCGGGCAAACGGGTTTATAATTCATCCTATAAAAAATGGGTAAACCATGGGTTTAGCCACTGAATTTCCTGCACTTCTTAAAATGGTATGCCAACTTCTAAATTTTACAATTTAATCATCAATTTCTTTCAAAATACCAATTAAAATCAATACTTTACAATTTCTAAAATTTAACCCCAAATTTGGGTGTTACAATTCTCACCTCCTTAAAAGAATTTCGTCCTCGAAATTCATTCATGTCACATAATTGCAAAAATGAATCTTCCATCATTTCTTTCATATATTTCATTAGCTTTTATAGAAATACGAGTCCTCTACTAATCCTTAGCCAGTTGAGTATACATTCTCATCATAACTCTCCCTCAGTTCAATAATATAATCAAAACAAATTTATCCATGCAGAAACAATTCAGCCTTGGTTACGAAATTAGACTCATAGAGTGATAACATATCCCAATTTCATTTCTGGGGTCAGATCAGAATTTCTCATATGAGTAACTATCACATGGCACGTAAGGTACTTTTCAGAATTTAGACAGAGGTTACTGGTATTCCTTTTTGCAAAGGTAGAGCCTTAACAGATAGAAACTTTGGTTTTCTCGTTACAAATAGGGACTTAACCTTAAAGTTCTGGCTCAGAGAGGTACGATTGTAGTATAGGGGCATGAACTGATCAGACATCTTTTTGAAATTTGACTAGCTGATCTATCATGAAAAATTTGACTCAACCGTAGCTCTGATACCACTAAATGTAACCCCCTCAAACCGATGCGGGTAACCCGATCCGTGTAACCCGATCCGATCCAGGAAGTCACATTAAGGCCACCGAAGCGACCCACTGTAAAAATAATGGAAATTTTAAAACTTTTATTAAAACATATAACTTATAAAATGATTTATCAGTATGCAAAGATAAAACAAATTTACAGACTGATTTATAAAATAAAATACAATTACATACCCTCTAATCACATGTACCATACTCTACAAGCAACGCCAGAAGAACTCCTTTACTGATGTCGATAGTACGATTTATTTTAACCAGAAAAGGTGAGTAATAGGGTGAGCTTTGGAAAGCTCTGTAATACAGAATTGCCAAATGATGCTAAAGAACGTGCATATACAGATAAACATATATTTCCTTATTGGTTCCGAACATCTACAGATTTTATGCTGAGCAGAGATCCTACTGATATTTCAGGGGTAACAGACAATGAGCTTTCAGTTCATATAAGTATTTTGAATGACTAAGTTGAGGAGATCAAAATAGGTTATCTAGTGTGTTCCCGTAAAACTAGTAAAAAAATACAGATATTTTAAAACATACACACACACGTATATATATATATATATATATATATATATATATATATATATATATATATATATATATATATATATGAACACTACCCTCATCCGTCACAAACAAAATGTGTAGGTTTCCTAGAACCATTCAACCCCGTCACGTCCAGTAAGGCCAAGATCACAAATTTGAAGAACCTGCAAGTATTCATCCTCCAACAATACACCCCATTTAAACATGTTCCGTCTATAAACAAATATATAAAAAATCAACCATAATTCAGGACAAGTATTAGATCAGAATCCAGGTCATGTATCATATCAGAATCCATGTTAGTATCAGATCATAATCCAGGTTAGGTATCATAACATAATTCAAATTAGAAATCAGGTAAAATATTCATGTGATTAGGGAACACCCCAAAGTTTACAGATATTATTCAGAGGTACTGGATAATCTTAATAGGCAGAGAAACATGAATCTTCAATATACCGATAGAAAGTCGGAATTTAGAATCACTATTGGAAGAGTTCAATAACTGAAGGAATCATCAGTTATTCAAAATGAGATTTGAGATGATAATGAAGAAATGAAGGTTCAGGACATTTACAGTATGTGTCAATCTATCGGATTATCGAACAACTCAAGATGAACAACTCACAGAACTGATGCTTGTTAATTTGTCAATTCATTGACCTTCTAGGGTATTTACTCTTTAATACTAAATATTCCTGTCCATAGATCATCTTCTGAGTCATCACTGAACAAATCTTAAGGAGACGAACAAATATTCTAATGTTCTTTATTTTATTTCCATGTTTCAACTATATCAGGAAATGCCAATGTACTTGATTTATGGTTCATAATCCATAGGGATGATACATCATGTAAGTTCATCCGAGTTTCCAGGCTTATACCAATCACTTACTTAATCCTCAATTTTTGAGGTTACTTAGTTCATTTAGTATTCAAGTCCATTCCAGTTACTTCGGGTTTTCTAGAGTAATTCAGATATTTCTGAATTTCAGATACATATTGTACTTTCGTTCAGTTCAATTTGGTCTTCGTGGTTAATTTGTCTAACGAATATCCAATTCTTAGTGTTGAATGCGATCTAGAGTTGAGCTGAGTTGAATACTTTCAAAATTATCATCGAGCCAAATTTGAGTAGATTAACATACATTCAAGTAATATCTATGTCATTTAGGTACTGATATATCATTAAGATTGATCAACTCACTTAAATTGTGTTCCGTAACTTTTAAAGGTAGTCCAACACCTATACTTATCTGGATTCCTTAATTAATCCAAGACATGTACTTAGAATAGGCCATAAGGGTATTTTGGTCATTTTGGTTTTTAATTTTACTCCATTCATTATAGAGCTCTAGGATATCAAATCATTCCTAAGCTTGGTGATATTCTTGGGTCATTTCCATTACAAGGTAATTTGGTCATTTTACAGATATGGTATATTTCAATCATTTCCTTCTATATGATCTTATTATTTAATTCAAACGTATCATCTTTTCCAGAACTTTCGAACAATTCTGACAAAAGGGCATCCTCGATAATTTAATCTTAACTCGATGATTTTCAGGTCAATTGTCTTCGCAGAAGTTACAAACAGATCATCATGAATTTTTCATACAAAGACATGATCTTAACAATTAAATCTATAATTTATCGGTTTAAGTACGAAATCTCAGGGTGCTTTCTCATTCAGGGTCAACTCGGAATATTTTTACCTCTCAAGGTCATATTCATAATTTCTTAACCAAATAATTTCGGTATTAACTCTTAACAAAAATAATTATAATATTGAGATCCTATGGTTAATTTCTTTCCCGAACATTCTCTGATCTTGAAATGATTCCATAACAGACTCCTAGAATCTTGCCCAAACCCTCTTGGTATAAAAATCGGTTATCCAAATTTTCTAAACAAACCTAGCATTTCTTATGCACATCAGTAGTTTCATCAGATCAATATGTCTTTAAAAATCCTTTATCCAACTTCGATGGTCAAATCTTGTCTTTTTACAACATAAGGGTATTTTCGCTATTTTACCCTACTGGAGTATTCTCATAATTTCTCATCCAAGTACCTTTAATAATTAACCTTTGATGAAATAAATTATAAGTTACATATCCAGGCTAATTCCTTTATCACTGATCACAAAACTCGTAATTTAATTCTAAAAATCCCTCAATTTCATATATCCGTCATCCGAGCCGTATTCATTTACCAAATTTTTACTACATCCACATCGATTGTATAAATTAATTAAAAACCCAAAAGTGACCAAACATGTTGTTAAAAATATTTTGATGTTTCGATATAACAAATTAAGTTTAAATGAATTTTAAGATTTTACAAATGATTTTCTAAAGTATATTCGATTTAATTACTCGATTATCAAATTATTACTCCAAGTCTTTCAAGATCAATTTCAAACCTTACTAAATGTGTAAAATTGTGTTTTATACATAATATATTTTTGAAACAATTTTCACAAAGCATTTTAAACCAAAATCAAGCCTAAAATCAAATTTTCAAAGTGATGCACCGATGCACCAATCCATGCATCGATGCACCATGGAATAAATTGAACATCGATGCATTTCATGCATCGATGCACATACCATGCATTGATGCACTCAGAGTTTTATGAAAACATCAAATGCGTTTGTTGCATCGATGCACCAAACATGCATCGATGTACTCAGGCTATTTTGAAACATCGAACGCGTTTTATGCATCTATGCACTCTTAGTGCACCGATACACTAAGGGTCCAACAATCAAAATATTTAAATTTTACACTTGATGCACCGATGCACCTTGGGTATGCATCGATGCATTGACGCCCCCAACTAATTTAATTAATTATTTTCACACTTAAACGATTCAATTGACTCCACTAATCATACCCAACATTCAAAATCATTTGAAGGAGTATTTAAACAAGCTTAGAAGCCATTGATCAACAACAAGAAAAACACAAGAAACAAGAATCAAGAGAGAATCAAAGAGAAAGTATCAAACCTCAAGTTTGAGCATTTCAAGCCTATTTTTCATTCAATATTCATTTTGCTTTCAAGAACACTACTTGTACTCAATTGTATTCATTTTTGAGTGTTTTTTTCTTTGTTTTAGAATTGTGCAAACAATCTACCTTGTGAGGATTTCCTTTTAAGTTTGCAAATTTGTAGTCTTTTCTTTGAGAAAGAGTATTCTCAAGAATTGGGGTATATTCTTGAGGGAGTTGTAAGGTTAGCTCTTTGGCCTCAAAAGAAAGAACAAATTAGTGAATTTGTTGGAAAATCCTTAGTGTGGATAGCTAAGGTAGTGGGCATAGACTTTGGTTGAGAAAGTCGAACCACTCTAAATCGTTGTGCAAATCTTTTCAATTTTCTGCAAAAGCTTCTACCAAAATTTTAATTGCCAATTCACTCCCTCTTGGCCAATTCCATTAACTCAATAATTGGTATCAGAGCCTCACTTATTTGAAGGTTTAATCACCTCTTGAGTTGATTCGGGAATAGTTACATCGATTATCAAGTCATCAATGGCCTCTACTTCAAATATCGACTCCGATCTCGATTCAATGCCCGCCAATAAGCCTCCTTTCTTCAATGGAGCTAACTATGCCTATTGGAAGAATAGGATGATATATTTCATTCAATCAAGTGACATAGGAGCATGAAATGTTGTAGAAGATGGATATATCAAGCCTCTCACTCATCCAAGATTGTGGAGTGAATGAGAGACAAGAATGTTCCAGCTCAACTCCAAAGCCATCCATATCATATTTTGTGCTCTTGGACCAGATGAATATGGAAGAGTTTCATCTTGTACAACTGCCAAATAAATATGGGATAAACTACAAGTCACTCATGAAGGCACCGATGAGGTAAAAAAATCTAAAAATTAGTCTTCTAACACATAGCTATGAAAATTTCAGGATGGAACCAAATGAAGATATCAAAGCTATGACGGATATATTCTCAACGATTGTAAACGGTCTCAAATCATATGGAGAGATCAGTCCAAACGAAAAGCTTGTGAGGAAGTTAGTTTACTCACTTCCAAAATTGTGGCAATCCAAGAAGAAGACAATCATCGAGGCTAAGAACCTAAAGTCCTTAACTCTTAAAGAGCTAATCGGTTCCCTCCTCACTCATAAAATGATGTTTGAAGATGAGGTGGACCTCGATAAGATTGACGAGACACCAAAGGAGAATGAGAAGAAGAAAAACATTGGAGTTGCTCTCAAATCCACAAAAGATGAGAGTAATTCGGATGAAGATGACGATGACGAGGAAATGGCATTATTTGCCAAACATTTCAGAAAAATGATGAGACCTTACCGAGGAAGAAAATTCAAACGAAATTAAGGCCTCAAAAATGAACCAAAAGAGAAGGACCCTATCATTTGCTATGAATGTAAAAAGTCAGGGCATGTCAAATATGATTGCCCACAATTGAAGAGAAAGGGTCAATCAAAGAATAAGCACAAGGCTCATGTGGCTACATGGAGCGATGAAGAAGGTTCCGATGAAGAGGAACAAGAAGTAGCAAACTTGTGCTTGATGGCATTCGGGGAAGATTCTAAGGTAACCTCTAACTCATTTGAATTAGATGATTTATCTTATGATGAGTTATTAGAGGAATATAATGGGTTGGCTTCGGATTATGAGAAATTGTTTTTAAAATATAAAAATGATGTTTCAAAATTGAAAAATGAAAATAAGCTCATATCCAAAACCAACAATGATTTTGAAAGTAAAATTAGTGATTTGCAAATCAAACTACAAGAGTTTGAAAAGAAAAATTTAGATTTGCAAAATTTACTTTCAAAGGTCAATGATGATCATCAAAAGAAAATTTATGATCTTAAAACTTCTTTTAATAAAGTTGGAACAAAACGTTTTGAAAAAGAGGAAAATTCAAAAACCAACTTTGTTAGAAAAAAGTTTTAAAAACTACTTTTAAAGGTTTCTCCCGAAGAACCTCTAATGTAAAAATTGTTAGAAATATATGGGTTCCTAAAGGACTCATTACTACTATAGGTAAGGATATCCTACACAAATGGATACCTAAAGGGACTAGGATTTTGGAAACTAATGAATATGGACCCAAAAGAATTTGGGTACCAAAAATAAAAAATTAATCTATATTTGTAGGAAAAAGAGCATTGCTACAAGGCACGGGAAACAAATTCAAACTCATGGTACCTTGATAGTGGATGCTCAAGACACATGACCGGAGACAAAAGCTGGTTTATAGAGCTCAACACCAAAAATAAAGGAGAAGTGACTTTTGGTGATGATTCAAAAGGTCACATTAAAGGTATAGGTATTATAGGTAATATATCTTCCATACAAATTAATAATGTTTTATATGTGAATGGATTAAAGAATAATCTATTGAGTATTAGTCAATTGTGTGATAAGGGATTCAATGTCATGTTTGATATTAATGGTTGTAAAGTCATTGACATTGCATCTAATCAGATTATGCTTGTTGGTCATAGAATAGGAAACATATACATGGTGCATTTAGACTATGTTGATATGACTAATTTATGCCTAGTTGCTAAGGATGAGTATGATAGTTGGTTATGGCGTAGGAGATTAGGACATACTAGTATGAGTGTTTTGCAACGGCTAATTCAAGGAGATTTAGTTCGAGGGTTGCCTAAACTAAAATTTGATAATGATAAAATCAGTGATTCTTGTGCTAAAGGAAAAAAAACGAGTTTCTTTTAAATCCATTAATGATGTATCAACTAGTAGAGTATTACAATTGATCCGTATAGATCTTTTTGGGCCAACTAGAACTACTAGCTTGGGTGGAAAACAATATGCATTTGTCTTGGTAGATGACTATTCTAGATATACTTGGGTTCTATTTTTAAGTACTAAAGATGAAACATTAGAACATTTCATCACATTTTAAAAAATAACCCAAAATGAAAAAGGTTACTCTATAACTAGTGTTAGGAGTGATCATGGCACTGAATTTGAAAATCTTGGATTTACTGAGTTTGGTAATTCTAATGGTATTAGCCATAATTTTTCAGCACCTAGAACCCCTCAACAAAATGGAGTTGTTGAGAGGAAAAATCGAGCTTTAGAAGAAATGGCTAGAACCATGCTTTGTGAAAACAATTTGCCAAAATATTTTTGGGCGGAAGCCACAAATACCTCTTGTTATGTTGTAAATCGAGTAATGATTAGGGCGATTTTAAAGAAAGCTCCATATGAAATTTTCAAAAATAAAAAGCCTAACATTAGCTATTTTCATCCTTTTGGATGTAAATGTTTTGTTTTAAACAATGGTAAAGAAAACCTTGGCAAATTTGATGCTAAAAGTGATGAAGGAATTTTTCTGGGTTATTCCTTAAATTCTAAAGCTTATCGAGTATTTAATAAAAGAACTTTAGTTGTAGAAGAGTCTATACATGTTGTTTTCGATGATAATCCCCTACCGAGGAAGGATTCTTGTGTGAATGATGATGTAGGCATTATAAATATAAATGACGTTGGACATGACGTTGGAGAACCATCATCAAAGGAAGAAACGAAAGATGAGGAAACTAAAGATCCTCTCGAGAATCAAACCATTGAAGAAAGTGAAGTATCTTTCCCAAGGGAATACAACTATGTCAAGGATGGTGAGATTATAGGTGATCCATCCAAAGGGGTAACAACCCGATCTTCTCTTAGAAATATTTGTAATTATGTTGCATTTATCTCATGCATAGAGCCTAAGAATATTAAACAAGCATTAAATGCTGAACATTGGATTATGGCTATGCAAGAAGAGTTAAATCAATTTGAGAGAAGTAAAGTATGGACATTAGTTGAAAGGCCTAGTAATAAATCTACTGTAGGTACTAGATGGGTATTTAGGAATAAGCTTGATGAAAGTGGTAATATAGTGAGAAACAAGGCTAAACTTGTTGCTCAAGGGTATACTCAAGAAGAGGGGATAAACTATGATGAAACATACGTTCCCGTTGCTAGGATGGAAGCAATTAGAATGTTATTAGCATTTGCATGTTTTCATGAATTTAAATTATATTAAATGGATGTTAAAAGTGCATTTTTAAATGGTTTTATAAAAGAAGAAGTGTATGTGGAACAACCTCCTGGTTTTGAAGATTTAAAATTTCCAAATCATGTTCTTAAATTGAAAAAAGCACTTTATGGTTTAAAACAAGCCCCTACAGCTTGATATGAAAGATTGTCAAATTTTTTAATTGAAAAAGGTTTTTCCAAAGGGAAGGTTGACACTACATTGTTTTTAAAGCATAAAGGTAAAGATTTATTAGTAGTTCAAATTTATGTTGATGATATAATATTTGGTTCTACTAATGATGTTCTTTGCCAAGAATTTTCTAAGCTAATGCAAAGTGAATTCGAGATGAGCATGATGGGGGAGCTCTCATTTTTCTTGGGACTCCAAATCAAGCAAAGAAAAGATGGCATCTTCATCAATCAAGCTAAGTACGTCAAAGATATGCTCAAGAAGTTTGGACTGAAAAATGGGAAACCTCATGACACTCCAATGAGCTCATCAACAAAGCTTGACATAGATGAAGGAGGTAAATGTGCGGATGTTAAATTATATAGGTTAATGATTGGCTCTTTGCTTTATCTAACTGCAAGTAGACCGGACATTATGTTTAGTGTTTGCTTATGTGCTAGATTTCAATCATGCCCTAAGGAATCACGTTTACTAGATGTTAAGAGAATCTTTAGATACCTTAAGGACACTCCTAGTTTAGGACTTTGGTATCCTAGAGACTTTATCTTTAGCTTGCATGCCTTTTCTGATGCGGATTATTGAGGATGCAAATTAGATATGAAAAGCACCTCCGGTACTTGCCAATTCCTTGGAAATGTGTTGATTTCTTGGTTTTCAAAGAAACAAAATTGTGTTGTATTATCTACCACTGAAGCAGAATACATTTCAGCTGGTAGTTGTTGTGTACAAGTTTTATGGACGAAACAACAACTTTTTGATTATGGAATTGAAGCATGTACTATTCCTATCAAGTGTGACAATACTAGTGCTATTTGTCTCACTAAAAATCCCATCCAACACTCTAGAACTATGCACTTTGAAATTAGACATCACTTCATTAGAGGCCATGTTGCTAAGGAAGATGTAGTTCTAGAATTTGTTGATACTTTGCACCAATTAGCGGATATCTTTACAAAACCTTTAGACAAAGAAAGGTTTTGGACATTTAGGAGAAAATTAGGTTTAACTGACCTATCTTCACTTAGTGTTTAAAATAATTTTATCACTTTTAAGAATAAATGAAAAATGCTTATAATAATAATTTTTGATTGCATTCTTCGCTATTAGTTAAGGGGAGTTTATGTTCTTTGGTGAAAATTAATTTTATGTTCAAATATAGTTTAAGGATTAATTTGATTGATTGAACATGATTAATTTTCATTATATGAGTTGCCAATACAACTAGAGCTAATTAATTTAGCATTTTGTGTGTTTAAAACGGATTTTTGACATTTTTGTGCTTAATGCATCGATACACCTAACAGTGCATCGATGCATCCTTGAATGTGCATTGATACACCATGAAGGTGCATCGATGCACGCCTTGAATGTGCATCGATGCACAAGGTCATGCATCGATGCACAAGGTCATACATCGATGTACAAGGTCATGCATCGATGCATCGGTCGGGTTTTTGGGGTTAAAAGGCTTATTTTCTTATTTGTTTTAAACCCTAAAAACTAAACCATCTCAACCGTATACCTCTCTTAATCTCTAAATTCTCCTTTTACTCCAAAATCAACGTTTTTGATCAGAATCTTTGAGCTTTTCATCTTTATATCCTGCTACTATCATTAAATCGTGCAACACAACATCTCATTCTCATCAATCCGAAATTTTCAAGGTATTTTTCTTAAAACTTCTAGTTTATCATATTTTAATATTAGAACTAGTTTTAATTAGTTCTAGGATGAACATTATATCGGACATCGATTGTTTGATAATTTCAAACTAGATTTTACAACCAATTTCATCAAAAACTCACAAATTTTCAAAGATTTTTTGAATTTTCGAAATTAAAAAAATCAAAAATCTGAATTTAATTTTTAAATTTGATGTTTGTGATTTAATTATGTTGTTTTCATGAAAACTATACACATTATGATTTTTCAAAAATTATTTTCAAATAGTTTTCAAAACCTTGCCCATTAGGATTTGATTTAGAGAACCTTGAATTATGGAGGACTCAATTCAATTTTGGGATTGATTATTGTGCATACATGTGTTTCAAATTGCAGGTTTCATTCCTTATTCCAATACCTTAACCATGTCCAATCCTAAACATCCTAGGACTTCATCGAGTCATTCAACCCGACCTCCTAATCCTGTTCCTCCTCCACCTAATAGTCTTATAGGATCCTGTTTCAATATGCCTAAACGTCGTAGAGACGACTTGTACTCTAGGTACATAAATTATTTCCAATCCTATAGAATCCGGGAAGAGCGTATTCCTTCTCTTCAAGCCATGATGGATATTAACTTCGAATACCTTCCAATTCTTAAAACTTGGAAGTTGGATAAAATATTTCACCTTAAACCTATCGTCTATCATGAGTTAGTCCGCATTTTCTACTCCAATGCGGTATGCATTCAAAACCAAACTCAATGTGGGACTATAACAATTAGATCATATCTTTTAGGCCAATATATTAATATTGACCCCGAAACTATAGCTTTTTGTTTTGGGCTAGATGATGTTGGGTTATTTAATGAGAATGAAACTGTGGAATATCCCTATGTTCCAAACTCTAGTGTTAGTAGTCTACAATCTCATCACGATCGTTTTCTTCATTTGATGATCTCTTGGTACTTTAGACCATCCGGAGGTAGGTACTTCACTCTTTGTACTAGGGATTTATGGTGGATGCACTATATCAAGAATAAGAATAAAATAAATATGCCCCACATTATATTTAGTCAACTAGTGGATATCATAAACATTGTTCCTTCAAAACATGTCGAAACATTAGTTTATGGATGTCTTCTTAGTAACCTTTTTATCAAACTTGGTCTAAAAGTCTCTCTCGACAATCCCATCCCACTCCAAAATCAAATCAATCTCACTTCGTTGAAGAAAAGAAAACTCCGGGAGCGAGTTCTTCACAAGCTGCTCCTAGCTCCTCTCGTGCTCCTCCTCCTCCTCTGGCTCCGGCTGTTGACGATGATCTTGAGTTTCAACAACTTATGCAAGATATCGAGGATCACATACCAGATAATGAGCCTGTACCGGAATCAAATCCATAAGAGGATCAAGTGCCTCCATATTTTTGTTCGTTTTTAGAGATATTTGATCTACGATATGCTTCCATCGAATCTCTCTTGACTGCTACTCACGAAGCGGTAAATTATCGCTTAGATACTTTAGAAGCTCAACAGATGGAGTTTTAAAGGGAGATGCTTGCACATATGGATGCTCTTACTCTTGAGATGCAGGCACGATTTCCTCATCCTCTTCCCGATCCTCCGATGGAGTAGATTTTGTTTCCTTGTTATGCTTTCTTGGTTTTCTAAAACATGGATTGATTTTGATGTTTTTGGATTGTTTATTTTGGATGTTTGAATTTTTTTTGGATTGTTAAATGTTTGAATTTGTTATGGTTTGGATGATTGGATTTTGAACTTAATATATATATATATTTGGTTTGGTTGAATTTTCTTATTTTTGCATCATTAGACATATATGACCAATATAGCCATTTCACATTTTATTATGAATATTGATTATGAAACTAATGGCTAATCTCTCTTTTGATTGTGATCTTAGCAGCTTAAGCTATATTCACTTATAATCAATTGGCTATGTTTTTCAAAACCTTGTTTAAAACGTTTTAAAGTGTTTTTGATTTAACAAAAAAGGGGAGAAGTGTAAAAGTGTTAAAAGGGAGAAGTGTAAGAGTAAGGGGGAGTAATTTTCCAAACTTGATTTCAAAATTTATTTTCAAAATCTTAAAATTATAGAAATGTTTTGTTATACCAAAAAAGGGGAGATTGTTAAAAACATTTTGATGTTTCGATATAACAAATTAAGTTTAAATGAATTTTAAGATTTTACAAATGATTTTCTAAAGTATATTCGATTTAATTACTCGATTACCAAATTATTACTCAAAGTCTTTCAATTACCACTCTAAATCGCTGTGCAAATCTTTTTAATTTTTTGTAAAAGCTTCCACCAAAATTTTAATTGCCAATTCACCCCCTCTTGGCCAATTCCATCGATCGATTAACTCAACACATGTTCAATCATGCATTTGACAATATCAACATGTTCCACAAAGCATGAAAATGTAGTAAAGTATTACCTCGATTTATGTGCAATACTGATCGACCATTAATTTTCATTTGAATGTTCTCAATCCTTAATTCAACTTCCAATAATTCCTCAAATACATAACAATATAATTTTCATAAAAAACGGGGCTTAATTCTGAAAAATGAATCGAATTAGATGATAAATCAGTGAAAAATAGCTTATTGGGTTCAAATTTGGTGAAACGGACCCAAAAAAAAGATTCAGGACGTCGAAAAACGTCAGGATAGGTATACCCAAAAAAGTCAACGGCCGGTCAATGTCGGTCAAGGTTATGGTCAACGGTGGTTAACGTCGGTCAACAGTCAACGCTGGTCAACGGGTCGGTCGGTCAGTCGGGTCGAGTCAGACCGGTTAAACTGTTTTTTTTTTCTTTTTCTGATGCCAGACAAAGCCCACTCTCGGGGGGTGGCACGTGGGGAGCGTAAATAGTGTTATGGCGTCCGAAAAATTCCCGAAAAGTTTCTAAAAATTATTTTGAGGCATTTTGAGACACTTACCAAGCTCGGTTGAAAATTTTGAACGACGGAGAGCTCAATTCCGAAACATCAAAAACTTTGACTTCTTCACCTCTCCACGCACCGGCGACGATGGAGACACGGAGGACACCGAACGATGGAAGGAACATGATGGTGCGGGAGGTGTCAAAGACGGGTGGCCAGATTAACGTGAATCGATGAAAAACCAACAAAAATTGATTTAAAATTGACGATACTTGCGACTGAAATTAACGATGAACGACATCGATTCACAACAAGAGGCTTGAAGGATTTTGTTCATCGGTCGACAATGAACACGATGGTGGTTTCGGTTCATTAAACGGTGGTCAGACGGTGAGTAGATCAGAGTGGAAATAAGGGTTAACAGGGAAGGGAAAATGGGAAATTCTACAGAAAACAATCTGTCAAAGGGGTTTATAATTCATCCTAAAACAATGGGTAAACCATGAGTTTAGCCACTGAATTTCCTACACTTCTTAAAATGGTATGCCAACTTTTAAAATTTACAATTTAATACTCAATATCTTTCAAAATACCAATTAAAATCAATACTTTATATTTTCTAAAATTTAACCCCAAGTTGGGGTGTTACAATTTTCCCCTGCTTAAAAGAATTTCGTCCTCAAAATTCATCCATGTCACATAATTGCCTAAATGAAACTTCCATCAGTTCTTTCATATCTTTCAGTAGCTTTTACAGAAATAAAAGTCCTATACTAATCCTTAACCAGTTGAGTATACATTCTCATCATAACTCTCCCTCAAATCAATAATATAATCAGAACAAATTTATTCTTGCGGAAACAATTCAGCATTGGTTACGAAATTAGACACATAAAGCGATAACATATCCCAATTTCATTTTTGGAATCGGGTCGGAATTTCTTATATGAGTAACTATCACATGGCTCGTAAGGTACTTTACAGAATTTAGACAGACGTTACTGGTATTCCTTTTTGAAAAGATAGAGCCTTAATATATAGAAACTTCGGTTTGCTCGTTACAAATAGGGACTCAACCTTGAAGTTCCGGCTCAAAGAGGTACGATTGTAGTATAGGGGCATGTACTGATCAGACATCTTTTTGAAATTCGACCGGCCGGTCTATCTTGAAAAATTTGACTCAACTATAGCTCTGATACCACTAAATGTAACCCCCTCAGGCCGATGCGGCTAACCCGATCCGGGAAGTCACATTAGGGCCACCGGAGCGACCCTCTGTAAAAATAGCGGAAAATTTAACTTTTATTAAAACATATAACTTATAAAATGATTTATCAGTATGCAGAGATAAAACAAATTTTCAGACTCATATATAAAACAAAATACAATTACATTTCCCCTAATCACATGTACCATACTCTACAAGAAATGTCGGAAGAACTCCTTTACTGACTTCGATAGATGCACTGGTACGATTTATTTTAACCTAAAAAGGTGAGTAATAGGGTGAGCTTTGGAAAGCTTAGTAATACAGAACTACCAAATAATGCTGAAGAACGTGCAGATACAGATATATATATTTTCTTATTGGTTTCAAACATCTACAGATTTTATACTGAGCGGAGATCCTACTAATATTTTAGGGGTACCAGACTATGAGCTTTTAGTTCAGATAAGTATTTTGAATGACTAAGTTCAGGAGATCAGAATAAGTTATCTAGTGTATTCCCGTAAAACCAGTAAAAAAATACAGATCATTTAAGACATATATATATATATATATATATATATATATATATATATATATATATATATATATGAACACTACCCCCATCCGTCACAAACAAAATGTGTAGGCTCCCCAGAACTGTACAACCTCGTCATGTCCAGTAAGGCCCTTAGCACAAAGCCGAGAACCTGAAGTATTCTTCCTCCAACAATACCCCCCAATAAAACATGTTCCGTTCGTAAATGGATATATCTAAAATCAAGCCACAATTCAGGTCAAGTTTTAGTTTAGAATCCAAGTTATGTATCATATCAGAATCCATGTCAGTATTAGATCAGAACCAAGTCAGGTATCATAACAAAATTCAAATAAAAAATTAGATAAAATATTCATGTGATTAGGGAACATACCAGAGTTTACAGATATTATTCAGAGGTACTGGATAATCTTAACAAGCAGAGAAACACGGATCTTCAGTATACCAATAGAATGTCGGATCATCAGTTATTCAAAATGTGATTTGAGACGATAATGAAGAAATAAAGGTTCATGACATTTACAGCCTGTGTCAATCTATCGAATTATCTAACAACTCGAGATGAACAGCTCACAGAACTCATGCTTGTTAATTTGTCAATTTATTGACCTTCTAGTGTATTTACTCTTTAATACTAAATATTCTTGTCCATAGATTATCTTTTGAGTCATCACTGAACAGATCTTAAGGAGACGAACATATATTCTAATGTTCTTTATTTTATTTCCATATTTCAACTATACTAGGAAATGCCAATGTACTTGATTTGTGGTTCATAATCCATAAGGATGATACATCAAGTAAGTTCATCTGAGTTTCCAGGCTTATCCATTTCACTCACTTAATCCTCAATCCATGAGGTTACTAGTTCATTTAGCATTCAAGTCTTTTCCAGTTACTTCAGGGTTTTCCAGAGTTATTCAGAGTTGAGCTGAGCTGAAGACTTCCAAAATTATGATCGAGCCAAACTTGAGTAGACTAACGCGCATTAAAGTAATATATATGTCGTTCAGGTACTGACATATCATTAAGATTGATCAACTCACTTAAATTGTGTTCCGTAACTTTTAAAGGTAGTCTAGCACCTATACTTATCTGGATTCCTTAATTAATCTAAGACATGTTCTTAGTATATGCCATAAGGGTATTTTGGTTATTTTGGTATTCAATTTTAGTCCATTCATTACAGAGCTCGAGGATATCAAATCATTCCTAAGCTTGGTGATATTCTTGGGTCATTTTTCATTACAAGGTAATTTGGTCATTTTACAGATCTGGTGTATTTCAATCCTTTCCTTCCATATGATCTTATTATTTAATTCAAACGTATCATCTTTTCCAGACATTTTGAACAATTTTGACAAAAGAGCACACTCGATAATTTAATCTTAACTCGGCAATTTTCAGGTCAATTGTCTTCTTAGAAGTTATAAACAGATTATTAGGAATTTTTCGTACAAAGACATGATCTTAACAATTAAATCTATAATTTATCGGTTTAAGTATGAAATCTCAAGGTGCTTTCTCATTCAGGGTCAACTCAGAATATTTTTATCTCTCAAGGTCATTTTCGTAATTTCTTAACCAAATAATTTCGATATTAACTCTTAACGAAAATAATTATAATATTGAGATCCTATGGTTAATTTATTTCCCGAACATTCTCTAATCTTGAAATGATTCCTTAACAGACTCCTAGAATCTTGCCCAAACCCTATTGGGTATAAAAATTGGTTATCCAAATTTTCTAAGCAAAACTAGCATTTCTTATGCACATCAGTAGTTTCATCAGATCAATATGTATTTAAAAATCCTTTATCCAACTTCCATGGTTAAATCTTGGATTTTTACAACATAAGGGTATTTTCGCTATTTTTCCCTACTAGAGTATTCTCATAATTTCTCATCCAAGTACCTTTAATATTTAACCTTTGATCAAATAAATTATAAGCTACATATCCAGGCTAATTCCTTTATCACTGATCACATAACTCATAATTTAATTCTAAAAATACCTTAATTTCTTATATCAATAATCCGAGCTGTATTCATTTACCAAATTTTTACCACATTCATAATGAGTGTATGAATTAATTAAAAACCCAAAAGTGACCAAACGTGTTCAATCATGCATTTGCCAATATCAACATGTTCCACAAAGCTTGAAAATGTAGTAAAGTATTACCTCGATTTATGTACAATATTGATTGACCATTAATTTCCATTCGAACATCCTCGATTCTTAATTCAACTTCCAATAATTCCTCAAATACATAACAATATAATTTTCATAAAAAATAGGGCTTAATTCTGAAAAACAGATCGAATCAGATGATAAATCAGTGAAAAATAGCTTACCGGGGTCGAATTTGGTTAAACAGACCCAAAATACAAATTCAGGACGTCAAAAATCGTCAGGGTAGGTATACCCAGAAAAAGTCAACGGCCGGTCAACACTGGTCAATGGTTAACGTGGTCAACACTAGTGAACGGGTCGGGTCAGACCGGTCAAACCGGATAAACCAATTTTTTCTTTTTTTTCCTACTACCAGACGAAGCCCACTCTCGTGGGTGTGGAGCGTAAACAGTGTTACGGTGTTTGAAATATTCTCGAAAAATTTCTAAAAATTAGTTTAAGGTATTTTGAGATACTTACCAAGCTCGGTTCAAAATTTTGAATGGTGGAGAGCTGGATTCTGAAACATCGAAAACTTTAAGTTCTTAAACCCTCCACGCACTGGCGATGACGGAGACACGGAGGACACCGGTGGACTTGGAACGATGTAAGGAACACGATGGTGTGTGAGGTGTTGAAAATGGGTGGTCGGATCAACGTGAATCGACAAAAAACCAACGAAAATTGAGTTAAAATTGATGATACTTCCAACTAAAATTATCGACGAACGATGCCGATTCACGACGAGAGGCTTGAAGGATTTTTTTTATCGGTCGACAACGAACACGATGGTGGTTTCGGTTCGTTAAACGGTGGTCGGACGGTGAGTAGATCAGAGTGAAAACGAGGGTCAACGGGGAAGGGACAAAATGGGAAATTCTGCAGAAAACAATCGGGCAAAGGGGTTTATAATTCATCCTATAAAAAATGGGTACACCATGAGTTAGGTGAGTTTCCTGCACTTCTTAAAATGGTATGCCAACTTCTAAATTTTATAATTTAATCTTCATTTTTCTTTCAAAATTCCAATTAAAATCAATACTTTATAATCTCTAAAATTTAACCCCAAATTGAGGTGTTACAATTCTCACCTCCTTAAAAGAATTTCGTCCTCGAAATTCATTCATGTCACATAATTGCAGAAATGAAACTTCCATCAGTTCTTTCATATCTTTCATTAGCTTTTATAGAAATACGAGTCCTCTACTAATGCTTTACCAGTTGAGTATACATTCTCATAATAACTCTCCCTCGGTTAAATAATATAATCAGAGCAAATTTATCCTTGCGGAAACAATTCAGCCTTGGTTACGAAATTAGACTCATAGAGCGATAACATATCCCAATTTCATTTCTGGAGTCGGATCAGAATTTCTCATATGAGTAACTATCAGATGGCTCGTAAGGTGCTTTACAGAATTTAGACAGAGGTTACTGGTATTCCTTTTTACAAAGGTAGAGCCTTAACAGATAGAAACTTTGGTTTGCTCGTTACAGATAGAGACTTAACCTTGAAGTTCCGGCTCAGAGAGGTATGATTGTAGTATAGGGGCATGTACTGATCATACATCTTTTTGAAATTTGACCGGCCGATCTATCATGAAAAATTTGACTCAACCGTAGTTCTGATACCACTAAATGTAACCCCCTCAGACTGATGCGAGTAACCCGATCTGATCTGGCAAGTCACATTAAGGCCACCAGTGTGACCTACTGTAAAAATAGCAGAAATTTTAAAACTTTTATTAAAACATATAACTTATAAAATGATTTATCAGTATGCAGAGATAAAACAAATTTTCACACTCATATAAAACAAAATACAATTACATACCCCCTAATCACATGTATTATACTGTGCAAGCAACGTCAGAAGAACTCCTTTACTAATGTTGATAGATGCACTGGTACCATTTATTTTAACCTGAAAAGGTGAGTAACAGGGTTAGCTTTGGAAAGCTCAGTAATACATAACTACCAAATGATGCTGAAGAACGTGCATATACAGATAAACATATATTTCCTTATTGGTTCCGAACATCTACAGATTTTATGCTTAGTGGAGTTCCTATTTATATTTCAGGGGTAACAGACAATGAGCTTTCAGTTCAGATAAGTATTTTGAATGACTAAGTTCAAGAGATCAAAATAGGTTATCTAGTTTGTTCCCGTAAAACCAATAAAAAAATACAGATCTTTTAAAACATATATATATATATATATATGAACACTACCCCCATCCGTCAAGAACAAAATGTGTAGGTTCCCTAGAACCATACAACCCTGTCACGTCCAGTAAGGCCCTGAGCACAAAGTCGAGGAACTTGCAAGTATTCTTCCTTAAACAATACCCCCAATAAAACATGTTCCGTCCATAAACGGATATATCAAAAATCAAAACATAATTCATGTCAAGTATCATATCAGAATCCAGGTCAGGTATCATAACATAATTCAAATAGGAAATCAGATAAAATATTCATGTGATTAGGGAACACACCAGATTTTACAGATATTATTCAGAGGTACTGGATAATCTTAACAAGCAGAGAAACACAGATCTTCAATATACCGATAGAATGTCGGAATTTAGAATCACTATAGGAAGAGTTCAATAACTGACGTAATCGTCAGTTATTCAAAATGTGATTTGAGATGATAATGGAGAAATGAAGGTTTAGGACATTTACAGTATGTGTCAATCTATCGGATTATCGAACAATTCGAGATGAACAGCTCACAGAACTGATTGTTGTTAATTTGTCAATTCATTGACCTTCTAGTGTATTTACTCTTTAATACTAAATATTCTTGTCCATAGATCATCTTCTGAGTCATCACTGAATAGATCTTAAGGAGACGAAGATATATTCTAATGTTCTTTATTTTATTTCCATGTTTCAACTATACCAGGAAATGCCAATGTACTGGATTTATGGTTTATAATCTATAAGGATGATACATCATGTAAGTTCATCCGAGTTTCCAGGCTTATCCCAATCACTTACTTAATCCTCAGTCCTTGAGGTTACTTAGTTCATTTAGCATTCAAGTCCATTCCAGTTACTTCGGGGTTTTTCAAAGTAATTCAGATGTTTCTGAATTTTGGATAGATATTATACTTCTGTTCAGTTTAATTTGGTCTTCGTGGTTAATTTGTTTAACGGATATCCAATTCCTAGTGCTGAATCCGATCTAGAGTTGAGATGAGTTGAATACTTCCAAAATTATCATCGAGCCAAAATTGAGTAGACGAACGCGCATTCAAGTAATATCTATGTCGTTCAGGTACTGACATATCATTAAGATTGATCAACTCACTTAAATTGTCTTCCGTAACTTTTAAAGGTAGTCCAACACCTATACTTATCTGGATTCCTAAATTAATCCAAGACATGTACTTAGTATAGGCCATAAGGGTATTTTGGTCATTTTGGTATTCAATTTTACTCCATTCATTACAGAGCTCGAGGATATCAAATCATTCCTGAGCTTGGTGATATTCTTGGGTCATTTTCATTACAAGGTAATTTTGTCATTTTACAGATCTGGTATATTTCAATCATTTCCTTCCATATGATCTTAATATTTAATTCAAACGTATCATCTTTTCCAGACCTTTCGAATAATTGTGACAAAAGGGCATCCTCGATAATTTAATCTTAACTCGGCGATTTTCAGGTCAATTGTCTTCTCAGAAGTTACAAACAGATTATCAGGAATTTTTCGTATAAAGACAGGATCTTAACAATTAAATCTATAATTTATCGTTTTAAGTATGAAATCTCAGGGTGCTTTCTCATTGAGGGTCAACTCGAAATATTTTTACCTCTCAAGGTGATTTTCATAATTTCTTAACCAAATAATTTCGGTATTAACTCTTAACGAAAATAATTATAATATTGAGATCCTATGGTTAATTTCTTTCCCGAACATTCTCTGATCTTGAAATGATTCCTTAACAGACTCATAGAATCTTACCCAAACCCTCTTGGGTTTAAAAATTGATTATCCAGATATTCTAAGCAAAAATAGCATTTCTTATGCACATTAGTAGTTTCATCATATCTATATATCTTTAAAAATCCTCTAACTTCCATGGTAAAATCTTATTTTTTACAACATAAGGGTATTTTTGTAATTTTACCCTACCAGAGTATTCTCATAATTTCTCATCCAAGTACCTTTAATATTTAACCTTTGATGAAATAAATTATAAGTTACATATCCAGGCTAATTCCTTTATCACTGATCACAGAACTCGTAATTTAATTCTAAAAACCCCTCAATTTCTTATATCAGTCATTCGAGCCGTAATCATTTACCGAATTTTTACCTCATCCATATCGAGTGTATGAATTAATTAAAAACCCAAAAGTGACCAAACATGTTCAATCTTGAATTTGCCAATATCAACATGTTCCACAAAGCATGAAAATGTAGTAAAGTATTACCTCAATTTTTGTGCAATACTGATCGACCATTAATTTCCATTCGAACGTCCTCGACCCTTAATTCAACTTCTAATAATTCCTCAAATACATAACAATATAATTTTCATAAAAGACGGGGCTTAATTCTAAGAAACAGATCGAATCAGATGATAAATCAGTGAAAAACAACTTACCGGGTTCGAATTTGGCAAAACGGACCCCAAAAATGAATTCAAGACTTCAAAAAATGTTAGGTTATGTATAACTGTAAAACGTCAATGGCTGGTCAACGCCGGTCAAAGTTCTTGTCAACAGTGGTTAACTCCGGTCAACGGTCAATGCAGTCAACGATCATTGCTGGTCAACGGGCCGAGTCGGTCAGTCGGGTCGGGTCAGACCGAGTCGGGTCGGTCAGACAGGTCAAATCGATTTTTTTCTTCTTTTTTTCTACTGCCAGACGAAGCCCATTGTCGGGGGGTGGCGCATGGGGCGCGTGAACAGTGTTACGGTGTCCGAAAAATTCTCGAAAAATTTCTAAAAATTATTTTAAGGTATTTTAAGACACTTACCAAGCTCGGTTCAAAATTTTGAAAGGTGGAGAGCTCGATTCCGAAACATCAAAAACTTTGACTTCTTCACCCCTCCACGCGCCGACGACAATGGAGACACGGAGGACACCGGTGCACTCAGAACGATGCAAGGAACACGATGGTGTGGGAGTTGTAAAAAATAGGTGGTCGAATCGACGTGTATCGACAAAAAACCAACGAAAATTGATTTAAAATTGACGATACTTTCGACTGAAATTAACGACGAACGACGCCGATTCACGACGAGAGGCTTGAGGGATTTTGTTCATCGGTCGACAATGAACACGATGGTGGTTTCAGTTCGTCAAACGGTGGCCGGACGGTGAGTAGATCAGAGTGGAAAGGAGGGTCTACGAGGAAGGGGAAAATGGGAAATTATGCAGAAAACAATCGGGCAAAGGGGTTTATAATTCATCCTATAAAATGGTATGCCAACTTTTAAATTTTACAATTTAATCCTCAATTTCTTTCAAAATACCAATTAAAATCAACACTTTATAATTTCTAAAATTTAACCCAAATTGGGGTGTTACAATATAACTTTTCAAACATATTCACTTAGATCATTTTCACATAATGCATATAATATGAATTCATGTCATGTATCATAATATGAAAAGTAATCATGTACCAATGATATTGGAACTAGACTTATCATAAGTCTAGAGTTTAATATGCTATGATAACCATGCTATGCATATGCACTCACCTATATTTCCTTGCCTTTCCTCGAGCAATCTTATTTGCCAATTGTTCCGGAACTCGTTTAGGCTCTGTATCTATAGAAATATAATTTTCAAGATGATTATCAGAAGCCTAAACCTTATACTTCGATGCTATTAACTTAAACAAATTTAATGAATCAATATTCAATTTGTCCTTTAGGGGGTTATCGATACACCCCTTGAGGTATCGGTACCCTTACTGCATTCTATTATTTTTCATTCAAGAGGGTATCGATACACATACATAGGGTACCGATACACTCTGCTCAAAACAGGCTTTTTCACCCGAAAATTCATCTACACTTCACCCAAATTTTCATGTATACAACCCTTATTATGCTAGAAACTCATCTATAACAACTTTAACTAATTTCTATCATTCTAACACTTTATAATCTCTCATATTTCATCCAAATTCTTAAAGCTAAGAATCATACCAAATTTTCCATGTTATTCAAACTTAATTCTAACACTTATAACTTCTTATTCTCATAGATGACAAGTCAAATTCAACCTTCAAATTCATTTAAACCCTCTTATTCAAAATTTCACTTATCCACTTCTTATCTTTAATCCTTCATAACTTACAAATCTTTGAGTTTCTATAACCCTTTTCATCTCCACCATGTTTCCTAAGTATTCCTTAACCAAAACCATACTTAAATTTTAAGGATTAACCAAAAGAAATCCAATTTACCTTGGCTTGGTTGCTTCACGTTGGAGAAGAAAAGAATATAAAGATGAGAAATATATGGAACTATGTTTCCCCAATTATAATTTACGTGGGTTTATAAAATACCCACCATAATTATTTAATTATTACCCCTTGTTCAATGACCCTTTTACCCTTTTACTCTTTATTCATTTATTAATTCATCATACACCAACATCTTTCAATTAATTCCTTCACTTTTCAATTTATCTAATATGGTCATTGAATTTTAAAATTTCACACTTTGGTCACTAACCCGGTATTGAGGATGTTACATACTGGGTTGAGTAATTATGGCCCATCCATCTCGGTGAGGATTAATGCTCCTTCAGAAAAGGCTTTCTTCACAATATATGGTTATTCCCAGTTTGGCATCCATTTTCCTTGAAAATCCTTTTCAATAGGTAGGATCATTCTAAGCACCAGATCTCCCTTGTGAAATTTTCAGGGGAAAAATTTCTTATCATGTGTTTTGGTACATCTGACCATGACAAATAACTTTCAATCTCTTTTCTTATATCAGATTCAATTGGTTAAACCTAGCTTGTACCCATTCTGCTTCATCTAGCTTCACCTTTGACAAGACTCAGAGCGAGTGAATTTCAACTTCAATGGGTAACACATCTTCCATACCATAGGCTAAAGAAAATGGAGTTTCCCTAGTCGACGTTTGCACCTAAGTTCCATAAGCAAACAAAGAAAATGGTAATTTCTCATGCCAGTCTTTATAAGTCTCGGTAATCTTCTTTATAAGCCTCTTGATGTTCTTATTAGTTGCCTCTACTACCCTATTCATCTTCGGGCGATAAGTAGTGGAATTATGATGCTTTATTTTGAACTACTCACACACTGAGTCCATCATTTTATTATTTGGGTTCAAGGCATTGTCGGAGATGATTCTTTCTTGTAAACCATAACGACAAATGATTTTCTTCTTTAAGAACTTATTGACTATTGACTGTGTGACGTTTACATAGAAAGTTACTTCTACCCATTTAGTGAAGTAGTCTATCACCACCATAATGAAACGATGAACATTCGAAGCCTTGGGTGTAATATATCCAATAACATCCATGCCCCACATAGAGAACGACCATGGAGCTGTCGTCACGTGCAATGGAAGAGGAGAGGTATGGATCTTGTCTCCATAAATTTGGCACTTGTGACACTTTCTAGCATAATTGATACAATCGGTCTCCATTGTTGACCAATAATACCCAAATCTCATTATTTGTCTAGCAATTGTATCTCCATTGGCATGGGTACCGCACACTCCTTCATGTACTTCCTTGAGAATTGTTTTAGCCCCTTTGGTATCTACACACCTCAATAGGACCTGATCCGGGCTTTTCTTGTACAAGATCTCACCATCAAGCTCATACCGTACTATCCTTCTAATAATTCTTTTGTTATTCTCGGTTGCCTGCTCAGGATAACTTTAATATCTGATGTATTACAAGATATCATAATACCAGGTTTTTTCATCTTCTTCCTCTTCAATATTAAAACAATAGGTTGGATACTCATAAGTCTACATCTCAATGGGTATCATATTTGAAGGCTTATTTACTTTAAAGGTTGCTACCAAAGTATCCAAGGCATCTGCCATTTGATTCTCTTCTCTAGGGAGGTAATTGAATGTTAATTCTTCGAATTCTTCGATAAGTCTCATGACCAATTTACGGTATTTCACCAGCTTGGGATATTTTGTTTCCCATTCTCCCATGAGTTGATAAATTACTAGGGCTAAATCCCCATATACTTTGAGTGATTTTATTTTATGTTCAATGGCAGCTCTAAGACCCATAACACAAGCTTCATACTAGACCATGATGATCGTGCAATCAAAATTTAGCCGACTGGTGAAAAGATATTGTTATCCATTCGGTGAGACCAAAATTACCCCAATTACATGCCCCTAGGCATTTAAAGCACCACCAAAATTCAACTTCCAATGTTCATTGGTAGATGTTGTGGCTTCTTCTATAGAAATAGCCATTAGATCTTCATCTGGGAAATCAAAACTCAGCGGTTCATATTCGTCTAAAGCCCTACTTACAAGGAAATCTGCTATGGCACTCCCCTTAACTACTTTATGTCTTACGTATTGAATGTCAAACTCTGACAACAAAATCTACCAATGAGCCAATCTTCCTGATAAATCCGTTACACCCATAAGGTATTTCAAAGGTCAAGTCTAGAGATCAACCAAGTGGTGTGATACAACATATACTGCCTAAGCCTTCAAGTAGCCCAAACCAAAGCAAAACACAACTTCTCGATCGGTGAGTACCTTGCCTCGCGATCAGTGAACTTCTTGCTGAGATAATAAATTTCTCTTTCTTCTCAGTGTGGTCATGCTGCCTTAATACACACCCCATGGAGTTCTCAAAGATTGACAAGTAGAGAATTAAGGGTTTGCCTGAGATATATGGCACTAAGACTAGGGTACTTGACAAATATTGCTTGATTGCTTTAAAATATTCTTGGCAATAATCACTCGATAATCCCGAGTTATTCTTGCTGAGAAAACAAAAAATATTATCATAATTGTGAGATAAATCGAGCAATATAGTTTAGCCTCCCTAGAAATACTAGAACTTCTTTTCGTGTTTGTGGGGGTGATAAATTTTGAATGTCTTTGACTTTATCAGGATCTATTTCAATCCCCTTTTTGCTCACTAGAAACTCCAAGAGCTTCCCAAATGTTACCCTAAAAGGTGCATTTATTTGGTTTCAGTTTCAGCTGACACTTCTTTAACCTGTGAAGATTTTGTTCAAATTTTCAATGTGCTCTTCCTTTTTTTTGGCCTTGACGATCATATCATCGACATAAACCTCTATTTATTTATGCATCATGTCATGAAACAATGTTACCATGGCTCTCTGGTAGGTTGCCCCTACATTCTTCAACCCAAACGACATCACTTTGTAGCAAACCTTGCCCCACATAGTGACAAAAATAGTTTTTTTCATATCTTCAGGGTGCATTTTTATTTGATTGTAGCCAGAGAACCCATCCATGAACGAAAATAGGGAATTTCCTGCAGTATTATCCACCAGCGTGTCTATGTGTGGCAAAAGAAAATCATCATTCAGACTGGCCCTATTGAGATCTCTGTAGATAACGCACATGCATACCATCCCATCCTTAGTTGGTACTAGGACAATATTTTCCACTCATTCTGGATACTTGGCCACTTTAAGGAATCCAACATCGATTTACTTATTCGCTTCTTCTTTAATTTTTAGCAGCATCTAGGGTCTCATCCTTCTAAGCTTTTGTTGCACAAATCTACATTCCAACTTTATTGAGAACTTGTGTACCACTAATTCTGTGTCTAAACCTGGCATGTCTTTATATGACCAAGCAAATATATCTTTGTACTCTCGTAGCAGTTCAGTCAAACTCTGTCATCCCTCGACATATAGGGTGGTGCCAATCTTTACTTCTTTCCTTTCTTCAACTGATCCCAGATTCAGAGTTTCAGTTGGCTCTTTATAAGGAAAAATCTACTTGTCTTCCCTTTCCACCATTTTTAGTAGTTCAGATTTGTAAAATTGTACCTAAATCTGTTGTTGAAGATTACCTAAAAGGTTGAGATCTTGAAGATTGCCTAAAAGGTTGAGATCTTGAAGATTGCCTTATGGTTGTAATCTTCCAAGAAGATAAAATTTCTTGGGTATAAATTATCTAACGAGGATAAGAGAAAATACGATCTTATGTATTTCTTGGGGACCATAGCCTCTTGATTTAAGAATTAGTTAGTGTTTGTACTTACAACTCTGCCCATAATTAGATTATAAATACAATTTTAATAGTATCTACACTTAAATTTTCATGATACTTCTAATACCTTATGACTTATAATCATGACTAGTCACTTAATTTTTATCATAATTTATGATAACAATGTACATTACAAATATGTGTTCATAATGATGAAATTTAATACAACAATCTCCTATTTGGGCAACATATGTTATATGTTATATGATAAATGTATAATCTTATGAGCTCAAAATTTGTTATCATGAAATGGGTATTCCTATAACAATCTCGTCCATCAACTAAATCCATATAGGATCAAAGTGGTATTCATCGTATCAATCATGACTGAACCCATCAATGGTCATGTATACAAGCACAATCAAATGTCATAGACCAATTATGGAGTGTAGCATGGAAATTAAATGCAATGTGAACCTAACATGTTTATTTTCAACTAGTCATGTTTAAATATAAGCGATGTCAATCTCTAAATAATAAAAGAGGATGAATAAATTGAATACTTTATTTATGATAAGAATAAACTGAAGACTTTATTTATGATAAGAAAATAACCAAAAACATAAATGTCTGAAAAACAAACATAAGCAAACAAAACTCCCACCTTAAAAATGATATCATTAAGTGATATAACACCCATATAAGCAACGTGTTCATGAAAGATCTTAAGTGTTAAACCTTTTAAGAGCAAATCTGTTATCAAGGAGTTTGTTTCAATGTGTTCAATGGATATTTTTCCATTTTTCATCCTCTCTCTCACAAATAGGAACTTTTTATCACATGGTTTGACTTAGACGAGCTCTTATTGTTGTTGAAATATAGAATTGCTGACTTATTGTCACAAAATAGTTTATGTGGTCTTTCTACATTCTCAAAAATATGTAGCCTAATTGTCATTGCGTAGTCATATTTCATAATTTTATGTCTCATAAGATGCTACAAACTCTAATGTCGTAATGGAAGAATCTTCAAGTGTTTGTTTGACACTTTTCCAAGATATAACTCCTCATAGCTTGAAGTAGATTTCTTACTATCTTGGCATCCAACGAAATCAAAATCAGAATACTCGATGATGTCCAAATGATCTGATATACTATAAGTGAGCATTTAATCTTTCATTCTTCGAAGATATCTCATAATCCTCTTAGTTTCTATCCAATGGTTCATACTAGGTTTGTTTGAGTATATGCCTAATATCCCAATAATGTACAAAATATCTAGATGTGTATATATTTGAGCATACATCAAACTCTCAACAGTTGATGTGTAGGGAATCTTTTGCATTTCCTAAATTTCAAGGTAAGTTTTAGGGTTTGGACAAACTAAATTTATCTATTTTAGCGAAATAGGTGTCAGTTGGTTTACTATTTTGCATGTCAAACCTTTTAAGTACTTCATCGATGTAACTCTTTTATGACAATCCAAGAATATCCTGAGATTGATATCAATGTATCTAGATTCCTAAGACAAAAAAAACATCACCAAGATCTTTCATTTCAAAATGCTTAGACAAAAATCTCTTGGTTTCATGTAGCAAACTTACATCATTTGTGGCAAGAAAAATTTCATTGACATATAGAACCAGAAATATTTACTTACTCCCACTAAATTTGTGATACACATGATTATCAAACATATTTATCTCAAAACTGAATAAGATTACTACATGGTCAAACTTATTGTACCATTGTCGAGAATATTGCTTGAGTCTATATATGGATTTACTTAGTTTGCAAACCATATTCTTTGGATCTCTCGACTTAAGGTTTTCTGATTGCACCATATAAATTGTTTCTTCAATATCGTCATTTAGAAATGCAGTCTTAACATCCATTTGGTGTAACTCAAGATCAAAATGAACAAGTGTCATGATTACCCTAAAAGAGTCATTCGATGAAATTGGAGAGAAAGTCTCTATAAAATCAATGTATTCTTTTTTAGTATATCCTTTAGCTATAAGATATGACTTAAACCTCTCCACGTTACCATTTACTTTCCTATTGGTTTCAAATATTCATTTGTGACCAATTGTTTTTGCACCTTCAGGTAATAGGACAAGTCACAAACTTTATTGTCTTTTATGGACTTATACTCTTCTTGCATGACATCAATCGACTTTTGAGAGTTAGTACTTTTTATGGCATGGTGATAGTTTATTAGACCATCTTCCATCATTCCATTATCACCCTTATTTTCTTGAAGAAATACAACATAATCATCCTGAATAGTATTCCTTCTTTGCCTTGTGGATTTCCTTATTGACACATGTTCTTGAGGTTGTTGAATTTGTTCTTCTTGAATAATTACCTTATCTTGAATATGGAATTGTTCAACAATATCTTGTTGAGGTTTTAGATACAATTTTTGATTAATATGTATAGAAACTTGAACACCATCAAGAGTGATAGTAAGAACTGAATTAGAATTCAATTCATACTCAAAAGTAATGTCTTTAACCTTATTTATCCCTCTAAACTCAACATCCTAAAAAATATTGCATTTATTGTCTAAATTTTTTTCTTAATTGTGGGATCATAAAATTTATACTCCTAGATCAATTAGAATAGCCAATAAAGTAGATGCCCACTGTTTTAAAGTCCAATTTATCTTCATATGGCCTATAAGGCCTTGCATAAATTGGACATCCCCAAATATGAAAATGCTTTAAACTAAACTTTTTTACATGTCCAAAGCTAATAAGATGTTTTTACAACTGTTTTATTGGGTAATCAATTCAGAATGCAAACTATTTTCTTTAATGTTTCTCCGCAAAGTGACTTAAGTAAGGTAGAATAATCCTCAAGAGTCCTATTACATCTCTCAACTACACCATTCATACTAGGAGATCCTAGCATGGTGTACTATGGGATAACCATGTTCCTCTAGGAATTTAGCAAAGGGTCTTAGGCGTTCTTCACTTCAGCCATCATATTTATTATAGTAATCACCATCATGATCAGATCTGACTTTCTTAACCCTTTTATTATGTTGATTCTCAACTTCAGTTTTATAAGCTTTGAACACGTCCAAAGATTGGGATTTTTCATGAATGAGATATAGGAACCCACAATGTTAGTAGTCATCTATGAATATTATAAAGTATGTTTGATCATTCCAAAATGTCGTAAGGAATGGTCCATAAATATTCGTATGAATTAATTCTAAGATATTTGTAGATCTATTGGTACCTAATCTCTTAGTTTTGGTCTATTTTCCCTTTATACAATCAACACATACATTAAATTCTACAAAATCAAGGGACCCTAAAATATCATCAGATGTTAAGCACTTAACTCTACCTTGCGATATATGATCTAGGTGTTTATGCCATGATGATGCCGAATTTTCCTATTTAATTTACGTTTAGTACCACGCGATTTCATGTACAAGGTTTCATTATAGGATGCAATTATATCTAGTAAATATAAGTTGTTATATGGATTTAAATAATAAGCTCCAACAACATTTGAATTTAAAGACAAAGTAAATTGATTGTTTCTAAATGAACAATAATATCCAGATTTATCCAATAAAGTAACAGAAACCAAATTCTGCCTAAAATATAGTAAAATGAAAGTGTCTTTTAAATCCAAATAAAAATTATTTCCTAATAACAACCTAAAATGTCCAATTGCTTCCACCTCTATCGATTTTCCATCACCCACAAATATGTGTCTTTTACCATCACTTGGCTTTCGGTTGTTCAGGAAACCTTTCATAGAAACACTTATGTGAGTAGTAGTATCAGAATTTATCCACAAAGTGTTTCTAGATACTAAAGTTAAATTAAGCTCATAACAATTCAAAATAAGAATCATACCTTTCTTTTCACACCAAATGTGATATTTGGTACAATTTTTCTTCACGTGTCCAACCTTATTACAAAAGGAACAACTTTCTTTATCATGTTTTTGTTTCTTTTGAGATGGACCCTTAACAGCTTCATTATGATGCTTCTTTTCTTGCCTTTATCTTTAGACGCACGGGTCATGATAGGGAAAGCGGTGGCGGGTTAATGAACGTTGCTCTTGTTAAAGAATCTCACCTAGAAAGCTCTAGACTTGTTAAAGAACAAGGGGGATGAATAGTAGAATGGGGCTCCCTTATGAAGGTGAATGGTAAAGATGATGACGGTGATGATGGATTTATGGAAAATAGATGGATAAGTGTCCTATCGAACCCTCCTGGTCGCAATAAAAAGGCAAACTCGATAATATGGCTCTAAGTGTCCTATCCAATCCTCCTAGTCACAATGAAAAGGTAAACTCGACAATATGGCTCTAACCAACCCTCCTAGTTGCGATGAAAAGGTAAAATTGGAGTGTGAAGATTAATCTCCCTCACAAGAACTTGAAAGAACTCCAGGATAAGAAACTTCAAAGGCACAAGGCAATCAGCACTTGCAAAAACAAACTCTCGTTGTATTATTAATCAAAGAAATCTATTTTAAAAAGTTGAATGAAGCCTCCTTTATATAGGGACTGAGTTCTAAAGGTCCTAAATAACTAATGAATAAAATAATAACAAACTAAACATGTCTTAACTCTAATTTTAATAAAATAATAATAACTAAAAATAATATTTTAACTCAACATTAATTCATAATAAAATAATAAATCTAATCCTAAAAGATAATGCATCATCATATATTAAATTATATTCCAAATAATCAATATAAATATTGAAAATTCATAATATTTACAAAATCACGTATTAATCTCATATAGGAATTTCTACAAGCGTTATCTTTACTAAAATGAACGTATCATGAGTTCTAGATATCGGATTGATGCAATTAAAGAACTGTTGGAAAGATAAGAGACAGAAGGTTATCTCTAGAAGACTTGTTGACCAAATAAGATCAGGATCCCATTAAAAAGTCGTTGTAAGTCTGATGTTCTTTTTGTCTTCTTTTCCAAGGCTTGGAAGAGTTAGTACTTATTCCTTAAATGTGAGCCTTGTGATGCATGTATCATCCTCCCTTTCTTAAAAAATATTCAACCTCGAATCTGAAACATTAAAGGGAGTAATATTAGAATCGTTTAATGAATCATTCACATTATGTTTACCGAATAGATATGCTTTGAATCTTCGAGACTTTGTTCTTTTAATAGATTCGAGTACAAACATTAGTCCAAAGAAGAATGTATTCAGGACTCTGGTGCATGTATCATTCCCCCACTCCTCAAAAGGATTCATCATCGAATCTGAAAATCCAAAAGAAAGAGAATTAGATGTGTTGAAAGGAAAACTTGTGAAACATTTATCAGGATCAATTTGATGTGTATTTATGCGTTTTAGTCGAGTTTTCTTCTTTGTAGGAACTTATTTCTTGTAGTCTTGAAATCATCTTTTGCATACAAGTCTTGTAATATGATGTTTAGGTTGAAATTCAACATAGCGCCGACCGCTGTTGGCTTTCTGTATGATTGCTTCAGATAATTTCTCCATGGTTTTATTCGCGTGTGGCGATAATGAGTGTTTAAAAACCATGTAAACTGGTTTGTTAAAGTAATCCCTTAAGTCTTCTAAGTGTGGTTCATGAATTAAGAATTCTCGGGAGGAGATTTGTGGACTGTAGAACCTTCATGGTAGTGTATCGTCTACTGTGTTTTGCTTACCTCGGTCTTTGAACTCTCGTAAATTATGAATCTTCATTGATATGGCATAGTGATTAGGGCTTTCAGGTGGTAACCCATAAGGAGGGTTACCTAGCACTATCTGACAACTCTTGATGATGGAAGATGGCATCACAAACTATAAAGCCTTTGCAGTTGTTCAAATCATGTTTCGTCATTAAGATGGTGTCATGACTAAAGTTTTCTTAGATGTAGCTTTTTGTAACAAATCTAATTCTTTGGTTTCTTTGAGATTGTATGTTTGACGAGGTATGAAGGCACCTTCAATTAGATTGGTTTTGTGTTTTTTTCCTCTTTCCAGAGGTAATTTGTCAGGTGGATCACCTAACACTTCTCGAAAATCTTGTAACAAAGATGAAAACACACTAGGAAAATCCTTATTAATGTTAGAAATCGAAACAATTGATTCCCTAAAGCGAACAAGGATGCAAGGTTGTTTTAAAAAAAGGTTCTATCTCAAATCTTTTGTGCTCACACATAGATTTTGAGTCACTCTTTTCTTCTCACAATTAGGTTCACTCACCTCCCAGGGGTCATTATTCTTTTGGCTTTTGTAACTAGTGACCTCTTTTGTTTTACCTCTTTCTCAGTTTTTTTCTTTTTTTGCTTTCTATACCCCTCACAAATTCTCATTTGATCTTTAGGGGTTGGATGTGTGTCATTCTTTGCTGGTCGTTGTTTCTCCTTGTCAGGTTTGTCATCTCTCGACTTTTTCTGAGAAGATAGAGTAGAAATGATGAAAGATTTGAAGGATTACCATGGTAAGAGGATACTTGGAAGACGGGATCGTGAACTTTGGTTTTGCAAAGAGTTCGGGTACTTGGAAATGTGGTTGTTCTCGCCTGGGTACCAAAATTTTAGCATTGTTTGGTCTTGGATTCTGGTTTGGTAGATCCAGTTGTGGTTTTTTTCATTCTCTCAAGGTATTGTTAAGTTCATCAAATCTTTCAGTTTGAGTCTTGAGTCGAACAAGTGCGACTAAGATAGTCGTAACTGTCTTGTTGTTATTGTTTCTCATCCTGAAATCATAACACTCAAAACAAGATTTTAAAGTAGAATAAAAATAAAAGAAAGTAAATTAACCAAAGTAAGAAACCTCACAAGCCACTCCAAGAAAGTAACACAGCGAGAGGAAAGTAAGTCGATCTTGTACTCTTTAAAACTCACTTTACCAAGTAGTCTTCCACAGTTCGTATTGGAGTTTGATTACTAGAAAAGGCGATAAGAAAACCTAAAAGCTCTAAGAGGCTAAACAAGGGTTAGAATCCAAGAGAACGAGAATGCAAAGAAGGAAAAAGTATGCAAACTCTTTAGTCCTACTAACACAAGAAAGATAATGTGTTAGATAATGCAAAAGAACAATAAAAAGGAAAAACAAAAGAACCTAAAGCACTAAGAGTCAAAGAAAAAAAAGAACCAAAATAGAAACGTAGAAAACGCTGGGTCAACTTGAGTAATGTTTTTGAGGGGGTTACCGGTGTCCAAACGATTTGGAAAAATTCTTGAATGTCTTTTGATGCGTCTAGAAACCACCTGTTAAATTTCATAACCAAATATCTTAAGTAGTATCCAGTAGACTCTGTTGAACGGTGAATCCTCAAACAATCTATTTTTCATGATCGCTTTGTTCGAAGGTGTTATTGATCTCCAAAAATTCTTATTTTTGTTTTGAATGATCTTAAATATATACAGTTTCAATATGGAAATTTTCACCATGAAATTCATCCTGTAAAATTTTCAATAAATTCGACAAGATTCTAGACCGAATATGCCGATGAAACTTGAATGATGTATTTAAAAGCTCTAATGAACTCTGATTAGAGTGAAATTTGGACTACAGATTACTATTAAGATACATATGAGATTTGGAAAAAATCATCCCTATTCGTTTTTATTTTTTTTAATTTTTGGTTTTCTTTTTGAAAAAACAACAAACTAACAAGAAGGATTTGAATCTAAATTAAAATTAAATAAAAAGAACCTGGAAAGATAAATATTTTGTGAACTAGCTCCGTTGGGGTACCTTGACGGTTTTGTGCGCAAGAACAAGAAAGATTGCTTTCTTATTTTCAAGAATCGACCCAACTCTGATACCAATTGATAGGGAAAGCGGTGGCGGGTTAATGAACGTTGCTCTTGTTGAAGAATCAAGCTTAGAAAGCTCTAGACTCGATGAAGAACAAAGGGGGATGAATAGTAGAATCTGGCTCCCTTATGAAGGTGAACGGTAAAGATGATGATGATGAGGATGGATTTGTGGAAAATATAAGGATAAGTGTCCTATCGAACCCTCCTAGTTGCAATGAAAAGACAAACTCGATAATATGGCTCTAACCAACCCTCCTAGTTGCGATGAAAAGGAAAATTGGAGTGTGAAGATTAATCTCCCTCACAAGAACTTGAAAGAACTCCAGGAGAATAAACTTCGAAGGCACAAGGCAATCATCACTTGTAAAAACGAACTCTCGTTGTATTATTAATCAAAGAAATTTGTTTTACAAAGTTGAATGAAGCCTACTTTATGTAGGGGCTGAGTTCTAAAGGTCCTAAATAACTAATGAATAAAATAATAACAAACTAAACATGTCTCAACTCTAATTCCTTATAAAATAATAATAACTAAATATAATGTTTTAACTCAACCTTAATTCCTAATAAAATAATAAACATAATCCTAAAAGAGAATGCATCATCTTATATTAAATAATATTACAAATAATCAATATAAATATTGAAAATTAGTAATATTTACAAAATCATGTAGTAATCTCGTATAGGAATTTTTGTATGCATTTTCTTTACTAAAATGAATGTATCTTAAGTTCCAGATATCGGATTGATACGATTCTAGAACCGTTGGAAAGATAAGAGACATACGCTTGTATATCTAGAAGACACATTGACCAAATAAGATCAGGATATCATTCAAAAATTCGTTGTAAATCTGCTATTGTTCTGGTCTTCTTTTCCAAGGCTTGGATGAGTGAATCATTTGAAAGAGTTATTACTTATTCCTTTGTTGTGAGCCTTGTGATGCATGTATCAAGTCAAGTGAGCACTTTAAGTTTTGTCTTGCTTCAACCTTTCTTCCTCTTGCACACAATGAGATATGAGCTCATTTAGTGTCAATTTCTCTTTTTGGCAGTTATACTTGATTTTAAATTGGTTAAACTACACAGTAAGTGATACCAAAATCATAAGAATAAGTAGATCTTCAAAAAAACTCGATCGTAAGTACCTTAAGTTTTAAAGGAGTATAGAACATTCTCATAATGTACTTCATCACATTTCCTTGACCCTTATACTTCATAGACATCAAAGAAGTCATAAGTAATGTCATCCTAACCTTATCGATTTTAGTAAAATGTTTCTCAATTTCGTCACGAAAAACCTTAGCATTAATAATCTCTTCAGATTATGTTCCCTTAAAGACTTATAGAGTGCTATGTTTCATGATCATTAGACTTATGAGATTTGAACGATCCCACCTCTCAAAATCTTTTTTCACATCAGGGTTGGTTTCCGTAGTGAGAGGTGCAAGTTGTTCTTCCCTTAATACAATATCTATGTCCATACAACCAAACACTATAAGTAAATGTTTTTTCCATTCCTTAAAATTTGTCCCATTAAGCATGTGAATTGAGTTGATATTAGCAGAAACTATGGCAACAGAAGAACTAGTTAAATAAAATAAACAACAAGCTCACATAGACAAATAATAAATTTTAAATAATGGTTAATTCTCATCACAAGATACCAAACACTATATTAATATCAAGTCTTTGGACAATAATATTAACAGTAGATGGTACTCTTGTTGTAGTAATAAAGCATTGACAATAAATTATGTCGAATAAAAGACTAATCTTTAGACTAATGTGACACTCATATAAAAATTACCTTATAATTGTCAGATATTTATTAGCACATGTGTCACTTGAAATCCGACCAAATATAAACTTTCCTTTTGGTCAATTAATAAACCCATGAATTACAAAAACACATAATCATATTGATATTTTAAATAAATTAATCCACACAAAAGAGGTCACTTTGATAACATTTTGTTTCAACTAATTCACTAAAATATCAAATATAGCTAAAATACGAATTTATTTATTCATGAGTAATTTTTTTAATAACCAATAATAAAAATTAAAATTGTGATTAAACCAAGTTAAATATATACAAGAGATATATATCGACCTGCTATTGTAAATTTTATAATCAATTGAAAATCCAGTCGCAATTTTAATAATTTCATTAACATATAAGGACACATAATAATCCCAAAATTAAAAGATTTGAATGTATACACCTTATTAGCAAAAAGATGCGCATGATTTACCTAAACTCAATGGCGGGTTAAAAATAATAATATTTGATAACTTTCATGTGTTACATGAATGTCGAACCTGACAAATAACAAATAGCAATTCACTCACACGAAATCAACACGCGGACATAAATTGAATATTGGTCCTCAATATTAATAATAATTTATAAACTCCAAACTTCATACGATAATTTCTAAATCAACCTATTCTTAATTATTCAATATGATAAGATAATGATATCATTTGTTAAAACTAAATTATAATAAATATGGAACCAAATAAGGATTTAAAATGTCAATCCATCAAGAATAAAATAAATACTAGACTTGCAAAAACGTACCTGAATCTATTGTTGAAGATTACCTGGAAGGTTGAGATCTTAAAGACTACCTTATGGTTGCGATATTCCAAGAAGATATAATTCTCTTGAGTATAAACTCTTTGACGGGATAAGAAAAAATACGAGACGATCTATTTCTTTAGACTATAATTCCTTTATATAATTGACTTTTACTTGTAATTTTACCCAATCAAATTATATATACAACTTTAATATTATCGATAATTTTATTTTCATAATACTTCTAATATCTTATGACTTATAATCATAATTTCTTAATGTTGTTAAAGATTGACACTTCTTCTTTTTTTCAAGCTTTAACTAACACATTTTTCATGATTTCTTCGTCTTATCGTTCTTTTCTTCATCCAATTTTTAGAGATCATTAATATTTTTATTTTTCATGATTTTTCTTCATCCAATTTTAATAATTTTTGTTTAATTTTAGTGCCTAGCCGTTAAAAACTTAACGGAACTGTTAACACTGGCATTTTTTATGAATAAATTACATCATTCATCTCTTAACTATCTTCCCGCTCCTATTTTGGTCATTGAAGTTTATTTTTTTAATTTAATTGCTTAACTTTCAAATTACTCCTAATTTAATCACTATAACTTTTAAATTTTTATTTTTTATAGATTAATTATATATTAATAAAATAATAAAAAATATCATGCTACAAAATATTATTAATAAATAAATTAGAGTGATTAAAACATGAGCAATTTGAAAGTTAAGAATTTAAATTAAAAATTTGTAAACTTTAATAACCAAAATAGGAGTAAGAAGATAGTTAAAGGATGAATGATGTAATTTACCTGTGAAAAGTCAAGTACAAAAGTTCTGTCAAACTTTTAACGACGAGTACTAACATGAAACAAAAACTAAATATCATGTATGATTTTAAAAAATTAAAAGTTTATGTACGAAAATAAATTAAAACTGCTAGTTTAAATGTTAAAACCGTAATTTACCCTAAAAGTAAATAAAGCAGGTAGACTAGTGACAAATAACCTTACACATGGCAGTAATAATCAATTTAAAAAGAACCTCCTACTTATTGGTCATTTCGAGATTAAGTTTTCATTCTCTAATAAAATCATTTGAGTTTGTCGAAGATCGATTTTTGTCGAATACCAACTTAAAACCATTTTATCACTTCCAATCATCACATCTACCTATAGTCTAGCTTTGCAAGTAAAGCAACTGCCTTTTATTTTTTTAAAGGATATACTACATGTTTAGTACTTAAACTATTATTTTTGTTCCATTTTAATACTTAAATTTTCATTTTTTTAAATTATGCCTAATGTTTACTTTTTATCACGTTGTTAACTTTTTGTCTCATTTTAGTACCTAATTTTTTAACAATGGGATACTAAACTGAAATAAAAGTAAACATAAGGTATGATTTTGAAAAAAAAGAAAAGTTTAGGAACTAAAATAGAACAAAAGTGATAGTTTAAGTACTAAATATGTACTTTACCCAAAAAATAATTGTTCCAAATGTAGAAGTGTACTATACTAAATATTCCTACGGATCATGATTTATTAGTTGCGGCTTTTAATGCAAAATGCATATATTTGATAGGGCTTAAATCATATAATATATTATTATTATTATTTTTTTCAAGTGTGAAAATGGTTGGCGATCATTAGGGGTTTTGACAATTATTCAATCATTTAAATAAATTATTATATGATTATTTTTAAGAAACATGTTCAACTTGTGTTGCTCAATTATAATTGGATATACGAACAGATCCATCGGACATGAATATTTAACAAAATAAAAAATAGCAGCACAAAAATGTAATATATCAACAAATAATTAATAATAATAATAATACAATACTTTAATTTACTTTTTAATGAAAGGGGAATACGCTGATTGTGATCAGTGCCTTGCTAGGAATATTTCTTAAGAAATAAGTATATATAATGTGTATTCGACATGGTATTTGGATGAGCTTACAATACTTAACATGGTATATTCTACGAGACTATTGAGTGGCATCTGAATGATTGTGTTACAACAATTTAGCTTCATGTAGTATGTTCCTACACCGCCCATGAACCTTAAACATGTATAGAGTCAACAGATAATGGAAGTTAAACTTTGATTGGGCCCAACATGTTGTTGGTATAATGTATTGCAAAATCAAACCGCTAGCACCGACCAGGAAATAATAACAATAAATAAAAACAAAAAAGAATTAATTGTGCCGTGATATAAACCTACTGCCTTAGAAATGATTTTACCTTAATAAGTCTAATCGCTGCAGTTGGTGTACATCCTCCGAAGTTAACACAGTATCTTTGAATAATCATACACTCAAAGATCGGAGAGCACAATTGTGGAATTTATACTCACCGAAAAGGAAAGGAACTTTGAGAAGATTTATAAAAGAGAGAAATGCTTTGATTTTTTTGGATGATTTGAAAACTAAGAAAATCATCTCTATTTATAGGTTGAATGAAATGGTTAAAATAGTCAAAATTAATAAGTTATAAGAACATATTTATTTATGAAATTAATCAGGTAATTAATTTTTGTAATTCCTCTGATATAGCTGGCTAAATCTTTACCACGGAACAGTCTAAATTCGAACAGAAAAATAATTGTTAAAACAATTATTAAATTAGTATGATAAACAACTCATTTATTAGCTGATAAAATCAGTAACTAATTTGTTGTCTGCATATTATGGTTCAAACTTAGCCACAGAGATGTCTAGTTTTAACCACGAGCTAAGCCTGTCGGTCGGACGGCGATGGCGCTGGCGTGTGAGGGAGTTATCTTATCCACATTCAATAAAGGTGAAGATGAGACTCTTTACATACCATTCACAAGGGATATTTCATCCCAATGTAGGATACAGTGCCCATACTTTTATTAGCATTACCAACATTCACCTATTAATGCAAAATAATTCTTTAAGAACAAAAGATTTGACTTTAAAACTTGAGCAGAGAATTAACAAGATTAGTTACTTAAGCACTAGAGAACGTATTTGGAACTAATATATAGTGATGATGAGTAATTCTTCCCTTAGATAAGTAAACGAATCTCGAATTTTCTAAGATTAGGGTAAACTCAAAACAAACAAATAATTTTTTTGTCCACCGAAGTTCTCGATGTGTCTACAAAGAGTATATATAAAAGTATATAAGAATGACCCTCTTTCCTCATGATTATAGTAAGTGTATTAGAAAAATGGCCCAATGCTTTTCATAGAAGGTGTCTAGTCCTTCTCACTTACGTAAGTTATTTCATCAAGTTTATCTCAACATAAAGCACTCAAAACTGGGCTATGAAATAATTAAGAGCTTTTACAATAGCTCAACGTCACAATAGGTATGATGAATTTCTTCAAGTTCATTTTTAAGTGAACCACCCAAACTATGGGATAAGAAATCATTAAAAATACATATTCAATCGCATTAATCAGTGAATTTAATGTGTCATTCTTACTAGGAACACCCAAACTCTTGGGTTTGAATTCATTAAGAGCTTTAAGAAAACCCATCCTTTCTAGCACTAAATTAATTTAGTCCTTCGCAATTAGGACTACCCACTCAACACTAGGTTATGAACTTATTAAAAATAGATATTCAACTAACATTCGGTAAATTCATCAAGTCTTTCTCACTAAGACCACCCAAAACTTCGGCTATGAATTTATTAAGAGCAATTAAACTTATCATGTGTATGTACATTTTTCATCATGGGGATATGTAAATAAATATACACCATGAGCCTTTCCATGACTTTGTTTGACCATATTGAAATTAGATAACTAAGTTGAATATCCACCATGAATTCCTTTACTCGACGAATTCAGAACCAATTTTTGACTTAACTCTTTTGTAAGTGGGTTAGCTAGGTTCCTTTCCGACTTCAGATACTCTAATGAGAGTACTATGTTCTTTATTAAGTATATCATTGATTCATACCTAATGTAAATATGTAACTTTTTACCATTGCAAGCTTGGTTTTGAGCCACATATATCGTAGCTTATGGATCACAAAACAAGGAAACTAGATGAGTTAGTTTTCCCATAAGGGTATTTCAGGTAACAAGTTTTTGAGCCATTTAGCTTACTTCCCATCTAAGTCAAGAGAAATGAACTCAGACTCTATAGTAGAATGAGCGATACAAGTCTTCTTAGTAGACAGATCGCTGCACCACCTAAGGTCAAAACATACCCACTCATAGAGTATATTTCATCTTTATCAATAACTATTTGGTGTCACAATATCCTTCTAAAACTGAAGGATAGCTAACAAAACTTATTTTCCAATTTGTATTACCTTTAAGATACTTAAGTAAGTGTCTTGGTCTATCCATTGTTCACCACTAGAATTATGAATATATCTACTCAACCTTCTCGCATTATAGGTAATATCAGGCCAAGTGTGGTTCAATAAGAACATAAGGCTCCTGATGATTTTAGCATACTCTTGTTGAGAAACACTACTTCCTTTATTTTTAAGGAGTCATATACTAGCTTTATAAGGAGTTCTAATAGGGGTGACATCATAACTGTCAAATTTTTTTAGCATATTCTCAATATACTTTGATTGATTTAAATAAAATCCTTTATCAGTTTTGGTAGCCTTAACATATAAGATCACATCAACCTCTCCTAAGTTCGTCATATTGAATTTAGTAGATAAGAAAGTTTTAGTTTTGTTAATGAATTCAATGTTAGTTCTAAATAATAGCATGTCATCCAAATACAAACTTATGATAACACAATTAGTCTTAAACATTTTTGAATACATGAATGTATTCACTCCATTTATAATAAGAAAAGCTCAAAATGGTTTTGTAAAATTTCTTATACCACTGCTTTGGAGCTTATTTAAGGCCATAAAGTGACTTTTTAACTTAGCACACTTTCTCTTTCGATCCTGGTACTTCATAACCTTGTGGTTGCTCCATATAGATCTCCATTAAAAAATGCAATCTTTACATCCATATGATGTGTGTGCAACTTATGGATAGACGCTATCGCAAACAAGGCATAGATCGTTGAGATTTTTATGACTAGATAGTATGTATCAAAGAAGTCTATACCAAACTTCTGAGTGAACCTTTGAATACTAATCTTACCTTATATCTCTATATTGATCCGTCCAGTCTAAGTTTCTTTCTGAAAATCCATTTAGATTTGATTAGACTAAACCCTCTAGGTAAATGTACCAACTCTCATGTGTGATTAGACATTATTAACTCTAGTTCTTCATTTATTGTGGTTATCCAAAAACTACCATCAATAGAACTTATAGCTTCATCATACGACTTTGGATCCTCATCTAATAGGAAAACATGAGCTATAATAATAGAAATGGTGTCTACATCACTTATTTAAAAAATAAAGGAAGCTAGGAAATCTGGACAAAAGGTAGTAACTAACCTTTGGCTTTTACTTCTTCTAGGCTTTAATTATATCTCTAAAGTATCATCGCCAGGAATAGAAAAAGTTAAGGCATAATTTGTTATTTGTGTTTCAAAACTTAATCTGGGTTTCTTTAAAGAAAAGTTATCTTCAAAGAATACATCATCCTTAGATTCACAAATAAAAGAGTCATGCAGATATATGAATCTGTATGCAACATTGTTTGAAGATACCCAATAAACAATGCATCAATGGCTTTGGGATCAATGGTGGACTTCTTAAAGACAGACAATCCAACTTTTTTTAGACACTCCTACACTTTCTGGTATTGCAAATTAGGTCCATAACCTGTCCACAACTCATATGATGTACAATCTAATTTTTTATGAGGTACCCGACTTAGAATGTGATTTACAAATAGAATGGCTTCCCTGAAATATTATATGATAACTTAGAACTTAAAAGTAAAGTGTTCATAATCTCCTTTAAGTTTCTATTATTCCTCTCAGCTATCTCATTATGTTGTGGAAAGTAGAGGCAGAGGTTTCATGAATAATTTCATTATTTTCACACACCTCTTTAAGAAAATTATATCCGTATTCACCACCTCTATCGGACCTAAGCTGTTTTATTCTCCTATCAATATGATTTTCAACTTTTTCCTTATAAATAAGAAAATATTTCTCAAAATTCTCTTTAGTTCTAAAGAGATATACTTTGTATATTTTGAAAAGTCATCTACAAAGGTTATATAGTAGTGTTAACCTACCTTACTCTTAGAGTTTTTAATTTCTGCTAGATTAATATGAATAAGTTCTAATAGTTTAGTTTTCTCTTAGAAACAGTTTTGAAAGAATGTCTAGCTTGTTTGGCTTCTACACAATTCTCACATTTGTTAAAGTTATTCTCGTCTAGATTAGAAAGTAAATTCATTCTAATAAGTTTTTTAAGAGAATGAATGTAACACACGAATTTGAAGTCGATAGTTTTGGGTTGACCCAAGAGGTTTATGGACTAGGTTGAGTTCCAATTAAAAGAATTGGGCCAAGTTTGGGCTTAATTATATATGAATTGGGTTCGATTGACCATTAAAAGAGGATTTTTAAGTATAAGGCAAAATACAAACATCTAAAACTTAAATTAGACCATTGATGGAAAAATAATGACATCCTTGGTTTTTACCTAGGTTTAGGTGTGGGTTTTAAGAAAGTTGAACATTTTCCCTCTTGTCATCTTTCTTCCTATCTTCTTCTTCATTTTCCCTTCAAGCACCATAGATCAAATATTGTGGTCATGGCTATTCCTATGTTCCATTTAGTTTCCTATTCGTCCTAAATCCTTCCAACAACTTTGGTTTGGCGATCCAAAGCTTTGGTTTCCTTGTTTGCTATACAAAGTGGGAGTTGAGCAACCAAACCCTAGATGATGTGAGTGTGGCTAAGAAAAGAGTTTTCCTTTGGGTTCTAAAGCTAAGGTAGTGTATTTCTAATCTCTTTTGGTTTTATGGCTTCCATAATCATGATGTTTAATGGGGATTTGGGTATTTAATCATGATGGAGGTTATTGTTCTATTCTTATCTTGAGGATGCTTTTGTTATAAATTCTTGTGTATTTATAGTGCTAAATGACCCTAAGTAACTTCCTAAAGCTTTATCACATGATTATGAATTAAACTAAGACCTTTATAATGATTTTTGGGTGTTTCTTGTGTAATACCCCAAATAATAGGTCAATGATTAAATTGAAAGAAATTAAAAATCTGGAGGACTAAATTGATAAAGATGAGGATGATTTGGGAATAGAAGTTAGACTAAATTGTAGTGATGAATGATTAAAAAGGGCATTTTGGGTATTTGGAATAAAATGAATTTAAAATTCATTTTATATGGTAATTAAGTTGTGAAATATGGAGAAAAGGGAAAAAGAAAAGCTTAAGGAATGATTAAATGAGATTAAAAATAAGAAATGGTGGAAATAATAGAGATTTTAGAAAATGGGTTTTGAAATGATATGTTAGTATATTGGTGTTTATGGATGATTATTAGTAGTTTTGACTTGTCAAAGTAGTAAATAAGAGATTAGAAGCATTGGTTGAGTTTAAAAACAAGTTAGAAATTTTGGTGTGATTCTTGGAATCCAATGATCTTGGGGGGTACTAGATGTTTTAAGTACTAAAATGAAGGAATGTTAGCATGGATAGTTAAAGAAGAGTTAGCTAGTATTGTATGGTTTAAATATAAGTAAATTTGACCCCATTTATGAAATAATCAGGATGAAAACTGGAAAATCTGGGTAAGTATATCGGTACTGATAGAACAATACCGATACTATAGGCTAGAATGGGATGAATTAGTTGTGTAGTATCGATACTGATTCAATCAGTATCGATACCTACTAGGTAGTATTGATACCATGGTAAGGGTATCGATACAAGGAAACATCGAATCTAAATCGATATCGATACTGTAAGGGGGTATCGGTACCATAATATGGTAGTATTGATACCATGGTAAGGGTATCGATACAAGGAAACATCGAATTTAAAATTGGTATCGATACTGTAAGGGGTATCTGTACCATAGTATAGAAGTATCGGTACCAGGGTAGTAGTATCGATACTATTAAGCTTGGAACGACCAATTGGGTTGAAATTTTTATAGAAATTGAGATAATGATATTTTGAATATTCTTAAAGTACAAGGTTAAGGAGTATACTAACATTGGTATGTTATGTGTACTTAATGGATAATTGTGGAGATCGAAACCAAGCTTCTAAATCTAGCAAGAAAAGGGATAAAGATAAAGTTGTTGATTAGTCAGAAGTCTCTACACTTTGTTAGCAAGGACTATCAGGTGAGTAATTTAATATAAGTATGCAATATGATGAATATTCAATTGAGTATGACTTAAAATTTATATATGTTTATAATGGTGATTATTATATTTTTAGATGTATGGAAAGAATATTATAAATGAGTTCTATAGTATGTAAAATGCATGAAATAATGCATTAATGCATGAAAGGATGTCATAATTAAAATGCATGAAATGATGCATTAAAGCATGAAAGGATACCATAATTAAAATGCATGAAATGATGCATTAAGGCATGAAAGGATTCCACAATTAAAATGCATGAAATGATGCATTAAGGCATGACAGGATGCCATAATTAAAATGCATGAAAGGATGCATTAAGGCATGAAAGGATGCCATAATTAAAATGCATGAAAGGATGCATTAAGGCATGAAAGGATGCCATAATTAAAATGCATGAAAGAATGCATTAAGGCATGAAAGGATGCCATAATTATAATGCATGAAAGGTTGCATTAAGGTATGAAATGATGCCATAATTATAATGTATGAAAGGATGCATTAATGTATGAAAGAATTCCATAATTAAAATGCATGAAAGGGTGCATTAAGTCATGAAAGGATGCCATAATTAAAATACATGAAAGGATACATTAAGGAAAGAAAGGATGACATAATTAAAATGCATGAAAGGATGCATTAAGGCATGAAATGATGCTATAATTAAAATGCATGAAAGGATGCCATAATTTAAATGTATAAATGGATGTGTTAATACGTGAAAATAGACAAACCTTGAAGTTAATGAACTAACGAGAAGTATGTTGAACCAAATAAAATTGGTTATGAGGATAAAATGACCAAGGTGTGATTATGATACTATGGACTTCACTAATTCCTATGGATGTTATAACTTAGTTTGAAGTCAAATAACTATAAGATACTTATGTATCCTTTAATGTTCTTTACTATTTTATATCTCACTAAGTAATTGCTTAACGTGTATTATTTCTCAAGCGTATATAAAAGAAAAGATTAATTGAGTAAGGAGAGTTTTTGTATTTGTGGTGATCATCAACTAAGGTGGACTTATCCGTGACACAAAGATAATCTATTTTATTTTGGAAGAAAACTTCGTTGGCATGTAATCAAAATATTTAAATGTTTTTAATTTTAATTGAGTAGAACTTATAACAGTTGAAATCAATGTTTTTTCTTATATTAAAATGTTATGTTTTCAAAAAGAAAAAAAGAAAAAATATTTTCAGGATTTTCAAAAGAATAACTATTTTAAAAGTAATGTGACATCTATATCTCGTGTACGGAAGGGTATACGGGGATGAGTGTTACATCTCGAGCTTAAAAAAGATATTTCTAGGTTCTAATATCCATATTGGATTAATAATATTGATATTGGATGAAATGTGACAAATTTTGAGGTTTTCAAGCGGGGAGTATCAATACTGCTGGGGAAAGTATCGGTACTTCCCCTATAATATTGATACTCAACTAATAAAGTATCCATATTGGTCCACATTTTCATTAACAGAATCCATTTTTGGTACTGATACTCAAGAGGGTATCGATACTTGACCATAGGAAATCGATATTACCCTGTTTGGTTTTGACCTCGTTAAGGCCACAAGAGCTAAAAATGATCCATAATGGTGAAATTTAGTCTGTGAGGGACATAAATGGCTAAAAGAGGCCATAAAACGCTCATAGGAGTTGGTTACAACTGAAGTAACCAAACCAGATGAAATACATCAAAGTATTTTAAAGTTGAACATATATTGAGTAATCGTGAATGAAGGATCTTTCCGAAAGATGTTTCAGTGGCTGAGACAATGAAAGACATGACTAGTGTGGTAAAAAAGTGAGTATTACATGATCACCTATAATCAATGATGTGTAAGTTATTGTATCAGTTCAAGGGTGAATCCATGGAAATTGCGATGAGAATGACTAGGGAGTCATTGTCAATGAACTATACATGAATCCAATGTTGGGTTAGTTATAATATACCAAGTGGGTAGTAATGTTTATGAATTGTTTAAGGCCGTAAAATATTTAAATACTAGTAAGCTCATGTATAATATTATAGGAGAGAGAATGAACAAGGTAGCAGTGAGTGAGGGAATGATCTCACCTACTTTTATTGTAATTAAGAATAATAAAAAGGTGTGATAGTTAGTGTGATAATCATAATAATCTTTTTAGGTAAGATTCCATAAGACTTGTGTCTTTTTTCCACTCGAGAACCGATGAAGACACTAGAGTTACTTGTGTGCGTGACAATTTTCCAATTGTTTGAGAAATATTCGGATATATCCAAGTCAATACGAGAGCACTTTAGTCCCTAGTTGAACGTTGTATTGATGCTATATGAGCTAGACACATTTCAAGTACTCTAAATGAATATACTAGCATGTCAATGTGACAATGTTGTGTGACCCATACCTAGCCTAAGGTAATAGGGAGATGTTGATGTTATGTGACCTAAATCTTACCTAAGTTATCACTAGTAAACTAATAAGGGTTTGAGTTCTGTGATGCTATATGACCCCAAGCTACACCATGATCTTACTTGTTGTTGTATGATTGTAACTAATGTTATTGTGATACTAGGTGCTATCATTGTGTTTTGCATGATGATGCATTATAGAATGATATTGAGATTAGAGCCCTAATATACGTTACTCATGGTGATTCCCATAGTAAATACTAAGGGAAGTGTAAGACTTACACTAAAGAGGTAGCACTGTTAAATCTTAAGTAGGTAGCACTTGATTAGGATTATGCATGTACCTATTTGATAGGGAAGCGGTGGAGGATTGATGAACGTTTCTCTTGTTGAGGAATCAAACCTAGAAAAGATCTAGACTCGATGAAGAATAATAAGGGATGAATGGGGAAGGTGGCGGTAATAGCTAGGGTTCTTTAGGGTTTCTTTTTGGTGCAAGAAATCAAAAGATCTCCCTTATGAAAGTGAACGATAAAGATGATTGATGGCATGGATGGATATGTGGAAAATTGAAGGATAATGTCCTATCGAGCCCTCCTAGTCGCAATGAAAAGACAGACACGATAATATGGCTCTAACCAACCCTCCTAGTCGAACGAGTGCAAGAAGTTCCTTGTCGTAGGTAGAGTAGTTCAATTATGCACCTTTTAACTTTTCACTAAAGTAAGCGATAGGTTGTCTTTCTTGCATGAGAACGGCACCAATGCCTATGCCTGAAGCATCACATTCTAGCTCAAAGGTGTTAGAAAAATTGGGAAGACGAAGAATAGGGGCAGAACATAACTTATCTTTAAGAAGTTCAAAAGTTTTTGTTGTAGTGGTCCCCATTTGAATTCAACTGACTTTTTGATGATCTCGGTTAATGGTATAGCAATGGTTGAGAAATCTTTGACAAAGCGACGGTAGAAACTTGCCAAACCATGAAAAGATCTTATCTCAATGATGGAAGTAGGCGTGGGCCATTCTTGAATTTCCTTAACCTTCTCTTTATCTACATGGATACCATGTACACTAACTATAAAGCCTAAAAACATAAGCTTATCACTGCAAAACACACAGTTATCCATGTTAGCATATAAATGTTCTCGTCGAAGAGCTTAAAGAACCATTCGAACGTGAATGACATGAGAATCAAGAGAAGATGAGTATATAAGAATGTCATCAAAGAAAACGATAACAAATTTGTCGATAAACTCCTTAAGAACGTGATTCATTAATCTCATGAAGGTGCTTGGAGCGTTTGTGAGTCCAAAGGGCATAACAAGCCATTCATACAAGGCAAACTTTGTCTTGAATATTGTTTTCCATTCGTCACCTTCTTTCATTCGAATTTGATGGTAACCACTCTTCAAGTCAATTTTGGTGAAGATACTTGCACCATGTAGTTCATCTAACATATCATCTAGGCGTGGAATAGGATGCCTATACTTTATTGTTATTCGATTGATAGGTCGGCAATCTACACACATTCGGAATGTGCCATTTTTCTTTGGAACTAGGATTATGGGAACCGCACAAGGACTAAGACTCTCACGAATGTGTACTTTTTGTAACAATGAATCTATTTTTCGTTCCAATTCCTTCGTTTTCTTAGGATTGCATCGGTAAGCGGGGCGGTTTGGTATGGTTGATCCAAGGATGAAGTCGATTTGATGTTCGATTCCTCTTGTAGGTGGTAAACCATCAGGTGGGTTGATTAATACATTTTGAAACTCATGCAATAGAGAAGAAAATAGACTAGGCAAATCTGTGATGTTAGTGATAGTTGATAAAACGGAGTCCTTGAAACGGACTAGAATGCATGACCTATTTTGAAAAAAGGTCTCTCTCAAGTCTTTTGCACACGCATAAATATTTTGAAACACTCTTTTATTTTCACATTGAGGGTCACTCAACACCCGTGGGTCATTTGTTTGTCTTTTATCGGTTGTGGCCTCTTTTTCCTTTTGTTTTAAGTTCCCTGTCTCCTTGAGAATTCGTTGTTGATCTATGAGAATCTCTTTGAGGGGTAGAGGGTTAAGTCATAACGGTTTACCTTTTATTGGAATTGTGTAAGTGTTCTTCCGGCCATAATATGTGACGTCGTTGTCGTATTTCCAATGACGTCCTAGGAGGATATGGGATGCTTGCATCGAAATTACATCACACCATGCGTCGTCACAATACTTTCCCATCTTGATATTAATGAGACATTGTTTAACCACCTTCATCTCGGCACTCTCATTAAGCCATTATAAGCAACAAAACTTCGAATGTCGATGGTAAGGAAGTTTGAGTCATTCAACAACGTTAGAGCTAATGACGTTGACACAACTACCATTGTCAATGATGATGGAGAATGGTTGTTCCTTGATTAGGCAGCGTGTGTGGAAAATATTGGAACCTTGTATGTCAAACTCATCGGATGCTTGGATGTTCAAGGTATGGCGGATCACCAAGATTGTGCCACTGTACTCATCGCTTCCATAGTCATCACTATCTTCTTTGGCTTCAACAAGTGTTGGAATGTCGGGGATGTCATCATCAGAGTCAGAATTGTAAGATCCATCACCTAGTATGGTTAGGGTCCTCGTGTTTGGGAAATTGCGACTAATATGGCCTCTTCCTAAGCATTTAAAACACTTGATGTCTCTTGCTCGGATATCGTCTTTAGAGGCTGGAAGTGTGTCATTCTTTATTGGTCGTTGTTTCTCCTTGTCGGGCTTGTCCTCTCTAGACCTTTTTTTAGAAGATGTAGTAGAAGATGTGGAAGGAATTGAAGGATTACCTTGGTGAGATAATGAAGTACCTTGGTATTGTTCTCTGAATCGGAATCTCGTTTAGAGTTGTGCTTCAATTTTCATTGCTTTCTTTAGTGTATCTTACCCATGGAGATCAAGAAGATCAGTGATGTTTGGGTTTAAGATAACAACGAATCTTGACATGGTGTCCTCTTCTTCTTCAGTTATGTTAGCCCTATTGAGTAAGGACTGCATCTCCTTGTAGTAATCTTCAACTGAACTTCTACCTTGTTGAAGTCGGTGTAGTCGTTGTTTAACTTCTCGTGTATAATGTGTCAGTAGGAATCGGTTCCTCATGACATGTTTGAGTTCGGTCCAAGAAGTGATTGGTTGAATTTGGAAGTTTTCAATCTTTTTCCTTGTTTGCATCCACCAAGTGTGAGCATATCCTTCGAATTCCAAAGTAATGAGGGGAACTTGTTCAGTTTGGGGGCAGTCATGGTATGCGAACATGAGGTCAACTTTTTCTTCCCAATCGATGTACTTGTTCGGATCGTAGTCTCCTTTAAAAGACAGGATCGTGAACTTTGGTTTTGCAAAGAGTTTGGGTGTTTGAAAACGTGGTTGTGCTCGCCTAGGGGTAAAAAGTTCAGCATTGTTTGGCCTTGGATTCTGGTTTAGTAGATCCAGTTGTAGTTCTTGTCATTCTCTCAAGGCATTGTTAAGTTGATCAAATTGAGTTGTGAGTCGTTCAAGTGTGGCTAAGATAGCCGTAAGTGTCTCATTGTTATTGTCTCCCATCCTGCAATTATAACACCAAAAACCTGGAAAACGCTGGATCAACTTGAGAAATGTTTTTGAGGGGGTTACCAGTGTCCAAAAATTTTGGGAAATTTCTTTAATGTCTTTCGATACATCAAGAAATCACCTGTAAAATTTCAGAACCAAATACCTTTAGTAGTATCTAGTGGACTCTGTTGAATGGTGAGTCCTCAAAACAATCTATTTTTCTTGATCGCTTTGTTCGAATGTGTTCTTGATCTCCAAATATTATGTTTTTTTGTAAAAGATCTTCAATATATGAAGTTGCAATCTGGAAATTGACACCACAAAATTCCTCCTGTAGAATTTTCAAGAAATTTGACAAGATCCTAGACCGAATTTACCGATGAAACTTGAAGAATGTATTTGAATGCTCTAATGAACTCCGATTTAGGTAAATTTTGGACTGAAACGATGAATCTTCTCTGGACTAGCTCCGTTGGAATACCTTGATGGTTTTGTGTGCAAGAACAAGTAAGATTGCTTGCTTTTTTCAAAGAATCGGCCCAAATCTGATACCAATTGATAGGAAAGCGGTGGCGGATTGATGAACGTTACTCTTGTTGTAGAATCAAACCTAGAAAAGATCTAGACTCGATGAAGAACAATAAGGAATGAATGGGGAAGGTGGCGGAAATAGCTAGGGTTTTTTTTTTGTCCAAGAAATTAAAAGATCTCCCTTATGAAAGTGAACGATAAAGATGACTGATGACGTGGATGAATATGTGGAAAATCGAAGGATAATGTCCTATCGAGCCCTCTTAGTCTCAATGAAAAGGCAAACATGATAATATGGCTCTAACCAACCCTCCTAGTTGCAATGAAAAGGCAAATTGGAGTGTGAAGATTAATCTCCCTCACAAGAACTTGAAAGAATTCCAGGAGAAGAAGCTTCAAAGGCACAAGGCAATCATCAATTGCAAAAACGAACTCTCGTTGTATTATTAATCAAAGAAATCTGATTTACAAAGTTGAATGACGCCTCCTTTATATAGGGGCTGAATCCTAAAGGTTCTAAATAACTAGAGAATAAAATAATAATAAACTAAACATGTTTTAACTCTAATTCCTAATAAAATAATAATAACTAAAATTATTGTTTTAACCCAACCTTAATTCCTAATAAAATAATAAATCTAATCCTAAAAGATAATTGATCATCCTATATTAAATTATATTACAAATAATCAATATAAATATTGAAAATTCTTAATATTTACAAAATCACGTATTAATCCCGTATAGGATTTCCTGCATGCACCGCCTTTAGTAAAATGGTCATATCTTGAGTTCCCGATATCAGATTGATACGATTCAAGAACCGTTGTAAAGATAAGAGACAGACGGTTGTATCCCCAGAATACATATTGACTGGATAACAACTGGATCCCCTTCAAAACGTTGTTGCAAATCTGATAATATTAGACCCTTACGGATGAATGCTTGAACTACGATTTGAAGCTTGTTTTTAAGAAGTTTAGTCCGACATCATGTGATAGGGCCAAGTGGTATAGTAAATTCATCATACTTAGCTTTAGGTTGTGTGGTGCATGTATCTCTATTGCATAATACCATGTCTTATAGTATGCTTATGTTAATGAGATTCATATAATGCTTTAGATTAACGATTATATTATTGTGCTTTGTAAGCTTAGCATTAAGATGTTTCTTTTCCTATGTTAGTATATTGAGTCGTTCGAGAGGAACCATTGCAACTGGATTCCCAATATTCCTCACAGAGCACTGGTTGGTTACTGGTAGTGGGCATGTGCATTCATATGAGCCTTACTTATGTATTATGATTTGTAAAGTTTAAGTTGTATCAATTGTTTTAAACTATCTTGGAGCTCTGATTTATAAAAAGAATTTTATTACTATTATTGATGTCAGTGAAGATAATGTGTAGCTATAACTATGTGATTATTTTACCAATGTTATATAGTGATACAATTTGGAATTCAAAAGGGTGTTGGTTAGCAATAGTGGTTGGTAACTCCAAGTGATGTTGTGGCACAGAGGTAACATATGATGATTGATAGTGCGACGATTGTAGTGGGAATGTGATATTTGTATAAAAAAATCTCAAAAGAAATTTTTTAAATAAAACTAATCTAATGTCATAAATGGTTTATTGAAAGAATGTAGAAAAATGATTTCACATAGTGAAATGGAAGTTTGTGGTAACTTCGCCTGGGTCCCAATAAAACGATTCTTTTTTATGTTTGATGGTGATTATTGTGGCATCATCACAATGCTCTAGGTCCTTTGTGCTAGTGGGATCGTAATATTTTTCACAACAATATTCTATCAGTCATAAAGCACACTTCTTCATTGTCACCATATAAATGTATAGGCTTGAATGTTTGAATCTTCGAAGAAGGGCTTTCATTGTAAGAGCCTTGTGAGACCTTCTTCGATGCCTTGGATACTGTTGTGAATCTGTATTGAAGGTGTAAAGCTGTAGTTGATGCCAGGATCAATGTGGAAGCTTTGGTTCCCCTCATTTGTCTTAGTCACTTTATGATATGGCTTATCTAATTCATTTGTTACTGCAACATCACGAATATCAATCTCATTGTTGTAACATTCATCCATACGTTCCTGCAAAAGTTTGTCAATATTGTTAATAGAATGAAATTGAACATTATCATGATTCATAACTTGATTTAAAGCATTAAATATAATTTTTTTCATTAAGATGCATAGTAAGTTCTCCCTTTTCAATATCAATTATTGCTCTACTTGTAGCAAGGAATAGTCTGCCAAGTATGATCAGCACTTCTCGTGTTGGGGTATTACAGCGTCTTCCAAACATATTCCTCGTGTTGGGGTATTGATAATCATTGTTAGATATTTTTTTCCAGAATATCATAGGTCTCATTATATGTCTTGTTCAGCAACGCTCCATTTTCTTAAGCATCAACCACCATTCGAGTGTGCATGTTCAACCCATTATAGAACATTTCCATTTGCGTCCAATGTAAAAATCTATGCATTGGTCACTTAAGCAACAAGTCCTTAAAATGCTTCCAAGCCTCATACAAACTTTCATTTTCTAGATGCTTGAAAGATGTCAAACCATTTTGCAGCTTTGCATTCATATTTGGTAGATTGAATCGTTGCAGAAATATTTTTCTAGATCGTTCTAGGATGCTATAAAACCATGTGGAATGGATGTCAACCAAGCTTTAGCTTTGTCTCGCAACAAATAAGGGAACAATTTTAACTTTAGTTCTTTCTCTCGAATTCCATGCTGAAAAACTGAGTCATAAACCCCTATAAATATGTGAAGGTGTGTTCTAGGATCTTTAGTGAATGAACCACTATATTGCCCCATAGACTGCAACATCTGAAACATCATTGGATTCAGCTCAAAATTAGCAACATGGATGGCTGGTCGTATGATGTCAAGATGTAAATCATTAAGTGTTGGTATTACATGTTCTCTAATAGGTCGATTGTTATCATCCATGTTGTAAAATTGTTGCGGTCCAGCCCATTGTCAGTCGGCAATTCAGCAGCATTGCCATGTTGTAGCGGAGGTAGAGCATTATTACCATTTCCAATGTTCTTGTTTACTTAATGTCTTATAGTTTCTCTTTGATAGCGTCTGAGTGTTCTTTCTATTTCTGGATTGAAAGGTTGTAGCTCGTTGTCATTAAGGGGCATAAACTAACCAAACTAATAAAGATAGGTACCTATAAAAAGAAAATAAACAAATAAGTAAATAATAAAATAAAATCTAATGTAAAATCGATGATCCCCAATAATGGTGCCAAAAACTTGATGTTGTGATAATGCTACTGCAAAGTGCAAGCATACATTATCTTATCTAAGTAATAATGTGGAAGTTATAAAGCTTCAGATGTCGAACCCTCAAAGAGAAAAAAACATATTACAATAGAGTTTTGTGAAAGATTTTAAAGGATGTATGGTTGAATGATGAAATAAGAAATATATAGCAAAGTTTATAAATCAAAATGTTAAATGTCTAGCAGTACAACAACATTCAAGAGAGCAACAAATCAAATATTTAATGGATGCGAGTTTTTTTGGTAGTTCCCACTATGGTTATGCTTAAAAGATTGCATTCATGAGTCTTACAATGATTAACACCATTCAATTAAAAAGATCAACCTTTATTAATTAAATTTAATCAAATAGTTAACAATGTTAGACAATTGGTAACATGTATTTCTATATACTGAATTTGCTTTTCACAAACACCAACGCTATACAAAAGATCATATGAAAAATCCACAGCTTTTATTTCTAAAAACTATAGAAATCACATACAAAAAGATAAATTTATTTCTAAATCCTCCCATAAGCACAACAACACATAAAAACCAAGTTTAAACATGAAACATATCAATAGACATTTAATCAAACACCTTATGTTCAAACCAAATAACATCTAAAATAATAGAACTATTGAACTAAATAATCATCACTTCCCTATCTCAACAAAGGGACGAAAATAGAGTATAACTCCTCTTGATTGTTTTTGCTACATGACAGTGCTCCTTGGTTGTTGTTGCACTCCTCGCGCAAATTGTTTAGGCTGCCTTAGAGATGTTATGAGAGAAAAATTAAAAGGGGGCTAAGGTTTTCCAAGATGGGAAAAGTGTTGAGAAAATATTATATTTATAGCCCATTAAATTCAAACTTTCGACGAATAGGAAAATCCTTTTTATGATAATTATTTTTTAAAATTCAAATCCCAGCCCTTATCCCGTAACCTTATCTCTTCATAAATTTTCTCCAACCGCTTGGTGACTCAGTACTCACTGCATAATCATCTCAGCAATCCAATTCAGCATCAACTACAACATTAACAATGTCAGAACATTAGTATATCAATTTTTAGCAAAAATATTAAAATTAGCCCAAGTATCAGCAATTCACTCCTAATATGCAAATAATGTAAAATATGTTAAATATGATTTTAAAAATGCTAAATTACAAGTTTAACCTGAATAAAAATGTTATAAATATAACTTTTTTAAAAATTTATCACTAGGGTGGAGGATCGCAAGGTTCCGTTGTTGGTGAGAGTTATTAAGATGACCTTCTTTAGAGGATTTATTTCCACACTCTAAGAGATGATGGACGTTTTTCATAGAGTATAGACTACTCATAGGCTGCTCTAAGTGTGATAAAACCGATAGAGACTCTGGTAAATAGACTAAGAAAGTTTAAGACATTAAAATTATACAGTTTACTTGATGATGACACGATTTCAGGCTATCATTGGTTGAGAGAAATCATGGGGACTATAAAGCAGCTTCATCCAACCTCCGAGGGTAAACTAGAATGTTGCATTAATTTGATCAAGGGTAACGTTATTGACTAGTGGGAGACTATAGATATGAAACTACAATTCGAAGTGCCTATGTGTGATCGGTCTCTAAGTGAATGTAATGACAAGCATATTGGCAAAGCATATATGAATATCTTGAGGATGCAGTCCTCCTAATCAGTTAAGTAGATTGTACAATGATTGAGTACAAGAGAGATTTCCTTTGGTTGACTCTATATACTTTGGAAATGGTTTCAACTAAGTCCTTAAGGTGGAGAAGGTCCCTTGAATTACTTCATATAAGTAATCGAGCATAGTGGAGGCATATCCACCTAAAGTATTCTTGGAGTTGACATGATAGGTTAAGGCTATGAAAAGATTGTAGAATATAAGGATGATTTTAGTAGATGATATTGATACGCCGAATAAGTGAACTTTAGTGTTAGTAAACCTATCTTAGTCAGCCGACTTGGAGAGTCAGAGATTTTTGTGAACAAAAGAGGGTGACATCTGTTCAGTCGTACTGATCGAGTTAGAGGTCGAAAGTATGTCCTTGTAGGAGACTATTAGCTTTATGCTCTGTGACAAGCGTAAATGGTTCTGATAGTTTCAATGTATCCAGAGTGTAAGCATCATGGAAAGTGGCATCGATGGAGATGCTTTAAACTCACTAGGATATGTTTCAAAGGTTGATTCTTATAACATTTTAATCAACATTTTGTTAGAGAGTACCCTAAACTAAAAAAATGGTCCCATCAGTCTAGAGTGCCAAAGGGTCTGCTTAAGAAGTGTCAGTACTATGATCAAACAAGAAAGTGAAAGAGTAGGTTGACATGTTTCCAATATATTTATGTATGTTATATCTCGTTAGATTCGGGAGGTTTATGGCAGATGCTAACGCAGTGGTTTGGATGTCAAGTGTGAACAATTCTAGTTGATAATGTTACATCAGTATGCGTGACTCGTACATTCGTTCGTGTAATCCAAATGAACTAAGTGGCAATAGTATTTGGGTAGGAGACCCTAGAGTGAGGATCTATGTGCCTAGTTAGTGAACCTTATTGGATTTGACAAGGTTATCTTAAACATTCTTTGAGTACTAGGGTTAGGCTTGGTAGTCGATCCAAGTGAAGTTGTTAACATAGGAGTTGCTTAGACCTCAGGGTTATGGGTACAGATGGGAGCATCCTTGTGTGCTGTCAAGTTAGATGTAAGAGTATGAGGACTTTTTCACATCGTTAATTGAGGGTTCACTTGATAGATCTCATGGACATATAGAAATCCCAAGTTCAGCCTTGGAGGTAGAGATCTCTACGAGAGTGTTAAGAATGCCCGAGTTACTTTAGCTAGCATAGTAATCATTGTGTTTTCTAGAAGATATTGGGATATAACTCAGACAGTGTCAAGACACTTCAGTTACTAACTAGGCACATATGCCCCTTATACTTACGTGGAGTAAGTTAGCTAGGTGTATGTTTTTATGGAGCAGTTTCAGATCTCACCTTATGTATTAAGGGTATTATAGGTAAGATAGTGAGTTGCAAGTCTCGAGGTACTGAGAATTTTTTATATTTTCTTGTTGAGTTGAGGGTTGAATCTAGTGACAAATTTCTTGAAAGAACTATTCACACGAATGATTCAATGAGAGAGTGTCTAGGTGGCTATTCAAGGATATGAGTGTTAATTTTGTGGGGTTAATGGATGGACATTTTCTAACGTGAGTGTGTATAGGTTCCAGCCAAAGTAACTATGTTAGTATACTAGTATGGTATAAGTCATGAGATGTTGTGTTACCTCATAATACACCATAAAGTCTGATTGTGTGGTTAGATAAAAATTTAATTTTCAACCCAAATTTTGTTCTTGTTATCTTTGTGTCGGTATAAGAGCATGATCTATATACAAAACCTAGTGTTATACGATGACAAGTAGCACGATGGATTTTAGTGCTTAAGTCTAATGGAGACTAAGTACCTTAAGTTTCGGTTGACCAGCATTGCTGACATTGGACAGTGTGTCATGGTAAGTGATAGCAGGTACAAGATTTGAAGTCATGGATTCAATGGTGTTTCAGTGTGTTCGTGAGGGATTTTCGCTATGTGATGTGTGTTACCTAGAAGATCCAGATGTTATTATCATCATTAAATGTGTTTTGATCTTCGGTTATGGGTTTTAATACTTGTGATCCAGTGTCTAGCATACTTGGGTAATGCAAGGAAGATGAAAGGTGAGTGGGTTTTGCAAATGTGCTTTAAATAAGAGTTTCGCGACATAAACATATAGATCGAGGTATGGGAAGTCAGAAATTACCAGCATATTTCAGTGGGCGACATCAAGACTGAATAGGACAAGGGTCGTCGGATCTTGACGTGTAGTATGACAAGTTACTCAGATTCAGTAAGTAAAAGGGACGTATAAAGTCATGCAGTCGATGATTCGACTGTTCAAGTTAGATAACAAAGAGTTTAACGATAGCAACTTGAGTTGTGGATAAGTATTATCCTGGTGAAATATGTTGGGATTTTGCGGACGCTCGAATCGACAACCAAAAATGTTCGCCAAGAGGGGTTGGATCGATTTTTTTGTTTAGGAAGTAAGGAGATTTAAAGATAGAAAATTGCACAATGATTTATAGTTGTTCGACTTCTCAACCAAGTCTACATCCACTATACCTTAGCTCCTCACCAAGGATTTTCCAACAAATTCACTAATTTGTTCTTTCTTTTTACAGGACAAAGAGATAACCTTTACAACTCCCTAGTTTTTACGGGATAAACTAGAACCTTTCCCCTAGCTTTTCACGGGCTAAGCTAGAACCAAAACCCCTTTTACAATGAAAGGAAAATGTAAACAAGAAAACCTCTCTAAGGTGGGTGTTTACAAGATTGAGCTCACAAGAATAAAATATTTACAAGAGAAAGATAAAATATGATTGAAAAGCTCTTCTCTTGTGTTTGATTGCTTGCATAGTTGTTCTCTTACTTCTTCAAGTGTCCTCAGCTTGTATTTATAGCTTGGAATTAGTTTCAAGTCGTATATAGCCATTGGGGATGTTTTGGAGCCATTTGGGGATTATTTTTCTACAAAAATAGGCTACCCAAAACAGAGTGTATCGGTAAACTATCAAGGTGTATCGATACCCCTTCATTAAATTCAAATTTTATGACCGTTGGGCTATGTGAACAGTGAGTGTATCGGTACCTGTAGAAGTGCATCGGTATACCTTTTACATTCGATGTTTTTGAGCATCGGTATTGTTCATTACTGTTGATATCAATTTTGAGAAGTATTTGGAAAGTTGATATCAATTGTTAGAGAGATATCATTTGCATTTAAAACCAATTTTGACCAAAATTTATTATGATGAACTAAAATTTATGAAAAATCATTAAAAATTTGAAATGTATCATAACCATTTTTTTAACATACATGAGATTAAAAACAATGCATAATCATTTAAAATCAAAACTCATGCATGCATAAATCCAAATGAGCAACCAAATAATTAAAATCAAAAGCATTAAGCTTTGAGGTTACCTATTCCTTTTTCATGTGTGGCAAGAGCATTTGAATATCTTCACTTTTATCACCATTGCTCCCACACACCTACAAGAGACATTTATTTCGATTTTGGTATCCAAATTGCTGTGGATCCTTGGACGTTAGTTTCAATGCCCCTTGTTCCTTTCGGAACCCATACTTGCCTAATTTTAAAATGTTTTCCTTTCTTCAAAGGACAAGTATGTTTCTTATGACCATGAAAATAACAATGTGAGCATTTTGTCATTTCTAAACATAGTAAGTTGTTTTTAGAATTTAATTCTTTTTCTTTTGTTAAGCTTTCAATCTTAACTTCTAACTAAAATTTTTTCTTTTCTAAATCACTTATTTTGATTTTTGAAAGCTCTAAATCATTTTTCAAAATTATATTTTGATTTTCAAAATCAACTCTAGCTTTCAAAATCGATTTATTTTCAATTTTGAGTTTGGAAATTAATTCGTATATTTGGAATTCATGGTCTCAAATCTCAAATACAACTTATTATAAGCATCTTGTAACTCATCAAAAGAATATAAATTTAATTCATTTAATTCATTGGAATTCATTACTGTTCATCAAAATATTTTTGTGCTCAATTTCAAATTAAATGGACTTTGAATTATTTTTGAAACATTTTTAAAACTTTGAATAAATTCAATTCAAGTCCAAAAACATTTTGACATTAAATTTGTTATATCGAAACATAATTTAGCAATCTCCCCCTTTTTGATATAACAAAACCTTTGAAAAATTATTTTTGGCAAAACTCCCCCTTAATAAAATATTTAATGAAAAAGATACCAATTGTTATCAAAAGGATATCAATTGTTAAAAATATATCAATTGTTGAAAAAATATATGAAAATGTTAAGCTCCCCCTTTTTCATTAAGAAATTGAATTTTTCAAACCAAACTTCTCACCCTTTTTGTTATATAAAAAATAATTCAATCTTTGAAGTTCAAAGTAAATTTGGAGAGTAAGTAATAAATTTGACATTTAAAACATCATTTGAAAAATCAAAGTTCCCCCTCAATAATAGCTTTCCAAACAAAATTTAGCTTTTAAGATCATGACACGTAAACAAAATTGAATTTCAACAAAGAATAACAAACATGTTAGTAGTACATGAAATTCAATATATCAAAGTCTAAAATACTTTATGCAATACCAACAATTGAAATTAAGCACATATGCATAAAGTTTTATAAAAATGTTATGCATTTGAAAAAAAATTGATATCGATTGTTAGAGAGATAACATTTTCATTTAAACCACATACATATACATTTAAATTTAGGTCAAAAATTTTAATGATTTATAAAATCAAAGTATTTGAAAAGTTGATATCAATTGTTAGAGAGATATCATTTGCATTTAAAACCAATTTTGACCAAAATTTATTATGATGAACTAAAAATTATGAAAAATCATTAAAAATTTGAAATGTTCATCATAACCATTTTTTTAACATTAACATACATGAGATTAAAAACAATGCATAATCATTTAAAATCAAAACTCATGCATGCAAAATCCAAATGAGCAACCAAATAATCAAAATCAAAAGCATTAAGCTTAGAGGTTACTCATTCCTTTTTCATGTGTGGCTAGAATATTTGAATATCTTCACTTTTATCTCCATTGCTCCCACACACCTACAAGAGACATTTATTTCAATTTTGGTATCCAAATTGCTTTGGATCCTTGGACGTTAGTTTCAATACCCCTTGTTCCTTTCGGAACCCATACTTGCCTAATTTTAAAACGTTTTCCTTTCTTCAAAGGACAAGTATGTTTCTTATGACCATGAAAATGCAATGTGAGCATTTTGTCATTTCTAAACATAATAAGTTGTTTTTAGAATTTTTTTTTTTCTTTTGTTAAGCTTTCAAACTTAACTTCTAACTCAAAAATTTTCTTTTCTAAATCATTTATTTTGATTTTTGAAAGCTCTAAATCATTTTTCAAAATTTCATTTTGATTTTCAAAATCAACTCCATCTTTCAAAATCAATTTATTTTCAATTTTGAGTTTTGAAATTAATTTTGTATAATTGGAATTCATGGTCTCAAATCCCAAATACAATCTATTATAAGCATCTTGTAACTCATCAAAACAATATGAATTTAATTCATTGGAATTCATTAATTTTCATCAAAATATTTGTGCTAAATTTCAATTTAAATGGAATTTGAAATTTTTGAAACCTTTTTAAAACTTTGAATAAATTCAATTCAAGTCCAAAAACATTTTGCCTTTAAATTTGTTATATCGAAACATAATTCAACAATCTCCCCCTTTTTGATATAACAAAACATTTGAAAAAATATTTTTGGAAAAACTCCCCCTAAATAAAATATTTAATGAAAAAAGATACCAATTGTTAACAAAAGGATGTCAATTGTTAAAAAGATACAAATTGTTAGAAAATATATGAAAATGTTAAACTCCCCCTTTTTCATTAAGAAATTGAATTTTTCAAACCAAACTTCTCCCCCTTTTTGTTATATCAAAAATAATTCAATCTTTGAAGTTCAAAATAACTTTGGAGAGTAAGTAGTAAATTTGATATTTAAAAGATCATTTGAAAAATCAAAGCTCCCCCTCAATAATAACTTTCCCAACAAAATTTAGCTTTTAAGATCATGACACTTAAACAAAATTGAATTTCAACAAAGAATAACAAACATGTTAGTAGCACATGAAATTCAATATATCTAAGTCTAAAATACTTTATGCAATACCAATAGTTGAAATTAAGCACATATGCATAAAGTTTTATAAAAATGTTATGCATTTGAAAAAATATTGATATCGATTGTTAGAGAGATATCATTTTCATTTAAACCACATGCATAAACATTTAAATTTAGGTCAAAATTTTAAAGATTTATAAAATCAAAGTATTTGAAAAGTTGATATCAATTGTTAGAGAGATATCATTTGGATTTAAAACCAATTTTGACCAAAATTTATTATGATGAACTAAAAATTATGAAAAAATCATTAAAAATTTGAAATGTTCATCATAACCATTTTTTTAACATACCTAAGATTAAAAACAATGCATAATCAATTAAAATCAAAACTCATGCATGCATAAATTCAAATGAGCAACCAAATAATCAAAATCAAAAGCATTAAGCTTAGAGGTTACCTATTCCTTTTTCATGTGTGGGTAGAGCATTTGATATCTTCACTTTTATCACCATTGCTCCCACACACCTACAAGAGACATTTATTTCGATTTTGGTATCCAAATTGCTTTGGATCCTTGGACGTTAGTTTCAATGCCCCTTGTTCCTTTCGGAACCCATACTTGACTAATTTTAAAACGTTTTCCTTTCTTTAAAGGACAAGTATGTATCTTATGACCATGAAAATGACAATGTGAGCATTTTGTCATTTCTAAACATAGTAAGTTGTTTTTAGAATTTAATTCTTTTTCTTTTGTTAAGCTTTCAATCTTAACTTCTAACTAAAATTTTTTCTTTTCTAAATCATTTATTTTGATTTTTGAAAGCTCTAAATCATTTTTCAAAATTATATTTTGATTTTCAAAATCAACTCTAGCTTTCAAAATCGATTTATTTTCAATTTTGAGTTTTGAAATTAATTTTGTATATTTGGAATTCATGGTCTAAAATCCCAAATACAACTTATTATGATCTTGTAACTCATCAAAAGAATATGAATTTAATTCATTTAATTCATTGGAATTCATTTCTGTTCATCAAAATATTTTTGTGCTCAATTTCAAATTAAATGGACTTTGAATTATTTTTGAAACCTTTTGAAAACTTTGAATATATTCAATTCAAGTCAAAAAAACATTTTGCCTTTAAATTTGTTATATCGAAACATAATTCAAAAAAAAATATTTTGAGCTTTCAATGTAGGCAACTAAAATGAGATTATTTGGGTTTTGTTCATCACAAGGTTTTTTGCTTGAGGATCGATGCAGGTAGTGTCGTTAGTTCAAATACAAAGTAGTTTTATGGGATCAAAACGAACATGTCGTTGTGCAATGACTTATTCTTCGGGAATCAAACTCGATAAGAGTTTAGGTACTCTAAGTCTTCTAAGTATTTAACCTAATGGCAAGTCATGTTTCGATGCAAGTAACTTTCGATGACAAAATTTCTTTCATTGAGGGGAGAGTCGTAATACCCCGAATTATGAGTCAATAGTTTCGGGTTAACCCAATAGGTTTATGGACCGTGTGGAGTTTCAATTAAAAGCGTTGGGCTAAGGTTTGGCTTAATTAGATATGAATTTGGCCTGATTGGCCATAAAAAGAGAAATTTTAAGTATAAGGTAAAATACGAAGAGCCAAAAATGCAATTATACCGTTGATGGAAAAGATGATGACATCTGTTTTTACCTAGGTTTGACCGTGGGTTTTGGGAAAGTTGAACACTTACCCTCTTCTCATCTTTCTTCCTATCTTCTTCATATTTTTCCTTTCAAGCTCCATAGATCAAAGATTGTGGAAAGGATTCTTCCTATGTTCCATTTAGTTTTCTATTTGTCATAAATCCTTCCAATAACTTTCGGTTGGTTATCAAAAGCTTTTTTTCCTTGTTTGCTAGAGGAAGTGGGAGTTAAGCAGCCAAACCCTAGAAGAGGTTAGTGTGGATAAGAAATGAGTTTCATTTCATGTTCTCAAGCTAAGGTAGTGTATCTCTAATTTTTTGTGGTTTTAAGGCTTCTATAATCATGACGTTTAATGGGGATTTGGGAATTTACGCATGATGGGGGTTGTGGCTTGATTCTTATTTTGAGGATATTTTGTGATAAAGCTTATGTTTTTATAGTGCTAAATGACCCTAAGTAACTTCCTAAAGCTTTATCACATGATTAGAAATCAAACTAAGACCTTTAGAGCGATTTTTACGTGTTTTCCAAGCTTAAATAAGACATTTCTATGTTCGAGTATCCATACTAGATGAAAAATATCGATATTGGATGAATTGGGATGAATTTTGGGGTTTTAAAGAAAGGAATATCGATACTGCTAGTGAGAGTATTGATACTGCCCCTACAGTATGGATACTCAGGGTATAAAGTATCGACATTGGGTCATTTGTTTAGTAATGGAAACCATTCTTGGTACCGACTTGACCCTGGGTATCAATACTATAAGTGGAATATACTTGACGCTAAAGTATCGATATTACAAGTGGAGTATGGATACTACCCACCTTGGATAGTTAGTTTTGACCTCGTTAAGGCCTATAAGAGCTAAGGATGATTCGTAATGGTGGAACTTAGTCCGTGAGGGACATAAATGGCCAAAGGTCCCTAGAAAACACTCGTAGGAGTAAGTTAAAACCGGAGTAACCATACTAGATGAAATACGTATGAGTATCATCAATCGAACATGGATTGAGTAATCGTGAACAAAGGATTATTTTAAAAAATATGTTAGTGATTAAGTCGTTGAATGACGTGACTATTGTGGTAGAAGAGAACGAGTACTACATGATCACCTATAATTAAGGATGTGCAAGTTACCCTATCAGTTCAAGGGCAAATCGATGGGAAGTGCGATGAGAATGACTATGGAGTCGTTGTTAATGAATTATATTCGAATTGAGTGTTGAGCTAGTTATAATATACCAATTGGGTAGAAATGGTTATGAATTGCCTTAAGGGCATAAAGCACTAAAATATTAATAAGCTATTGTATAATATTCTAGGAGAGAAAATGAACAAGTTAGTAGTGAATGAGGGAACGATCTCACCTACTTGTGTTGTAATTAATAATAATGACAAGATAATAATGTGATAATAATGTTACATTTGTGATAATCATAATAATCTTATGAGGTAAGATTCCATAAGACTTATGCCTTTTTTCCACTCAGGAAACGATGAGGTCACCCAAGTTACTTGTGTGTGAGTGATGATCCTCCAGTTGTTTGAGAAATATCTGACTATATCCAAGTCAGTGCGAGAGCACTTTAGTCTATAGTTGAATGTTTTACTAATTCTATGTGAGCCATACACGTTCCTAGTACTCTAGAGGAGTAAACTAGCTTGGCAAGGTGCCAATGTTGTGTGACATAGACCTAGCCTTAAGGTAATAGGGAGATACTGATGATGTATTACCCAGATCTATCCTAAGTTACCAGTAGAAAGCAAATAAGAGTATGAGTTTCGTGATGCTATATGACCCCGAGCTACACTATGATGATTACTTTTTGTTGTATGATTGTACCTAACATCTTTATGATACTGGGTGATATCACTGTGTGTTGCATGATGATGCGTTATAGGATGATGTTGAGATTAGAGCCCTAGTATACGTTACTCAAGGAGAGACCCTTAGTAAAAACTAAGGGAAGTGTGAGACTTACACTAAAGAGGTAGCACTTGATTAGGATCATGCATGTATACACTGCTTATTGCCATATCTTCTAGCATGCTTATGTTTATGAGATTAATATGTTGCTTTAACGACTATACTATTGGGCTATGTAAGTTTAGCATTCAGATGTTTTCATTTGTATGTTAGTATATTGAGCCCTTTGAGGGGCATCGTCGCAGCAGGATACCTTGCATTCCTCACAGAGTATTGGTTGGTTACTGGTATTGTGCATGTATATTCATAAGACACTTACTTATGCATTATGATTTGTAAAGTTTAAGTTATATTAATTGTTTTAAATTTTTTAATGGAGCTTTGATTTATAAAAAGGATTTTATTACTATTATTGATGACTTTTCACAAATACATGGTGTTTTAAATGAAAGAAATGGTTAGCCACTTCGATGATTTTGTGTGACATTCAAATTCTTTGGACTTTGGATCGTATCAGATTATGGTGATACAATGAATATTCACATGTCCTAATCTAGCATGCCACATATCAAGAGTCTCAAAAATATAAATAGGTGTGATTGTTTTATTACTTTCATTAAACTGCGCCTCGATTACAAATAAATCTCCACTTAAATAACATTTCCCTACATAATCACCTTTACGGGAAAATATGATTTTATTTGCTTTGAAAACTAGTTTAATACTTTCCTTATTTAGTAACACACCACTAATAAAATTTCTAAGTAGGATAGGTACATATAGAACATTCTTTAAAGCTAAGGTTTTATTAGAAGTCAGCTTTAGTAAAACCTTCTCTTTGCCTAGCACTGTTAGAGGTGGGAGTAAAGTCACCTCCAACAACATTGAAAGCGTCATCTAAAGAAAAGGAGGTGGACTGGGGCATCGACTTTAGCAGCACGTACTCAAAGTCTTGTTGTTTGAAGAAAATAACTATTCACTAAGACCACCTCTGATAATGGTCCCATCAAATGCATCGAGCTTGGATATGTCAAGAACAAGCTTAGCCAAAGTGTTTGACATTTTGCAGTTTTTGAAATTATTTCTAAATTGTTGGTATAATGTACTGCAAAATCGAATTGTTAGCACTAACTAGGAAATAATAACAACAAATGAAAACAACAAAGAATTAACCGTGTTGTGGTATAAAATCAATACCTTAAAAACGATTTCGTCTCGATAGGTGTAATCATTTTTGTAGTCATACGTCACCTGATGTTAACACGATAGCTTCGAATAATCATACACTCGAAGATCGAAGTGGACAATTTTGGAATTTCTCTTCTCACCGGAAAAGAAAGTAACTTTAAGAGGATTCATAAAAGATATAAATGCTTTGATTTTTTGGATGATTTGAAAATTAAGAAAATCATATCTATTTATAGGTTGAACGAAAAGGTTAAAATCATCAAAATTAATCAGTCATAAACATTTATTTTTTAAATTAATCAGGTAATTAATTTATGTAGTTCCTCTGATACAGTTGGCTGAACCTGATCACAAAATACTCGAGATTCGAATAGAAAAATAATTGTTTAAACAACTATTAAATCAGCAAGATAAACAGCTAAAATCAAGGCTCGTTTATTAGCTGATAAAATCAACAATTAATATGTTGTCTACACATTATGGTTCGAACTTAGTCGGAAAGATGTTTCGGTTCAACCATGGAAATTTCAATAGTCAAATTTGCCATCTAATTACAAATAATTACAACAAATCAATTTACCAGTTTGAAAATTTTATTTAGCCTATAAATATGTTTTAAAGAAACTCATTTCTATTTAACAAAAAATAATTTAAAATTTCATATTTTCTTTAAAAAGATAAAAACACAGAGACGTTTCAAAGATACATTATCGACAACCACAAGCTGAGACGTTTCAAAGATACATTATCCACATTCAACAAAGGATGGGAGAGGAAACTCATTAAATAACCTTCGCAAGGAATATTTCCTCCCAATATGGGATACAATGCCCATACTTACATGAGCAGTACCAACACATGTAAATTGGTTAGCGATGTGAGATTCACGCGAAAGTCGTATACTTGACTGACAAATTATTCAGAGATTGGATGTGATGATTTCTGAAGAATATATGCAATGATTTATGTGTTGCAGTAAGGGATATCTAATATTCAAGATGGATTGAGTCTGATTAATTCATTAGTTAAGGGAAAAATATTTAGCGACGCATTATCATCGGGTCTTAATTAATCGAGTAAGAGAGAATAAAAAAAGAGGGAACCCTTTCGAATTGTCCTCTTCAACATTGTATGTACCTAAACAACTTACATATTTGATGTTATTGGCTCGTCGATATAGTATGTTCCAGCCCCATGGAGTCAATGTAAGATTTTTACTCATTAATACTACCTAACCCAATGTATGTTGTATGCACATCTATATTGAGTGGAAGTGCTCCTTTACCCATACCACCACAACCATTCCAGCCATTGACCTCATATTCACAATTTTCATTCTTCATATTTTTACCGATTTCATTTAACAGCGAGCTAATTGATCAGACGCCTCCCTAGTCATTATTCTTTATAGGTCATTAGCAACACTGTAAAACTCAAGTGCGTCAATAAAGCAATACTCCTCATTCAGGTAAGATAATGTCCGGTAAACTGCTGTTGATGATGGTTCTATTGAAGATCATATAATATGAAGAACTTTTTTGTGTAATCAACGATGATTGCACTATAGAACCGATTCACATGGAGGTCATCAGTGAATGGATGATTTATTTATTTTTTTTAAATTTTATTATAAATATCATTCTCAATAATTCTAATATGAAGACATTTTTGGTGAAATATACACTAGATTCACATTTAAGATACCAACATGAGTAAATTGAAAATTTTGGGACCTAATGATCATTGGTAACAATTTTATAGCAACTAATGATGATGGTTTTTGGCAATCAACAATGAGAGACTTTATTCAAATTTATGGGTCGAAATGATAATTTATCAAAGTTTAGAGATTAAAATAATAATTTATCTAAAGTTTAATGGTCACATTAAAATTTAATTTATTTTATTAGCATATAAAATCATCAAACTAATAAGAATTGACGACTTAGTGAATAAAATATAACAATAATGAACACATTTAATAAATCAATATAAATAATTAAACCTTTTTTAAAAAATGAATAGAAATTTACAAATATGAAATATAAGTGACCAATAAGATATTTTATATTTATTATTAGGCTTAATCTAAAAATAAGTGCGTAAATTATATCTCTTTTCACATTTAGGTGTCTAATCCTTTTTCAGTCAATTTAGGTGTCTAACATTTCTAATATTATCATTTAGGTACCTATAACTTAACAACCGTTAAAAAATTTGTTAAGCGACATGTATTATATTTATATTTTTTGAATTTTTATTAAAAATAAAAATATTAATTTAAATTTAAAAAAAAATATTATTCTCAATCATCCCCTCTCCCACATATCATCTTCCGATTTCCCTCCTGCTATCATGGCACCCCGTCCCTCTCCCCCTTCCCTCCAGGGTACTCCCTCCCCCGTATAGGTGGGTATACGGGCAACCCGCCCGTTTAGTCAGCGGATTTTGGCGGTGCGGGCTTAAACGGAGTAGGTTAAAAAATCTGCAATCATAAACGATTTTGAATTCTAAGGTTTGCGGCCCGTCCATTTAATCAGCGAATTAAACGGGCTTACCCACGGCCCGTTAAATAAAAATAATTTTAAATGCTTTAAATACAATAAAAAATAATGTTTTAACTTGCTACACCTTTAAAAATGATTCAGTAACTTGAAAAGTAAGGTACCACCGTCAAAATAATAAATAATATTTAAATTTTATTTTAAATAACAGGAAATGATTATAAAATAATATATTTTTTTATTTTTTAATCATTAATATATATATATATAACGATATAATTACTTAAACTCAAATTAAAAAAACAATATTCACTTATATCACCAAATTAAAAAAAATTAAAAAAAATAAAACGATAACCACATTATACTTTTATAAAACACGATTATTCAAGGCTATAATATGAAGACACAAAAGTGTCTGTAAGGAGAAATTCAAACAGAAAAATTCAATAAAGTCAAACATTATACAAATCTAACAATTTATCTTTTGTAAAAGCCTTTAAAAGTTGAAAAGTATGTTTTTATTTTTCTTTTACTTTTCTTTCTTATTTTTAATCCAAATATTACGTGTAATGTGATATCTTATTAGAATATCACGTGACTTTTTATAATTAAAGAACGAAATGGATAACATACTTCATGAAAAAAATAAAGATCAAAATTAAATAAAAAAATCTTTGAAAACCAAAGTGATAATGATGTAAATTTTATAAGACTAAAATACTATATAAATCTTTTAATTTTTATTTTTTAAAATGAAGAATAATTTGATACATTGTAAATGAAAAAAATATCAAACAACGGTAGAATTATGACAAATGCCCTAATAAATTTAAGAACTAGAATGATTATAAGTAACATTATATTTATAGGTAATTTATTTTCTTTTTCAATAAAATTTTTTAAGTTTATTTTCTCTAAAATTTATAAATTTTAAATTAAGCGGGCTATTGCGGGCTACCCGCGGTTATACCTATTAAACCCGCGAGTTTAACGGTCCGGGCTAAAAACCCGCAATTTAAACGAGCTTCAATTTTTGATGTCCAAAGCCCGCACGAGCCGCGGATTAAACGGGTAGCCCGCATGCCTTAGCCCATATACCCAACTCTACTCCCCCGTCCTTCTCCCTTTACATTTTTCTCTATGGAAAATTTTTTGATTCCTCTTCCATCCCCTTCCCTCCTTATTCCCATTAATATTTCCACCCAATAAATCTTGGATTAGGGATTTAGGATCCCATCTATTAAATTTAGAGTTAGAGATTTAAGAGTTTAAGTATTTAGGGGTTTTAAATGATAAAAAATATAATGTTCGGTTAGTGAATGGGTGGTGATACAGACAATGGCCGAAGACGGCTTGAAATGAAGATTGAAATTAGATACTTTAAGAATTTGAGTTTTTTTAGTTTTAAAGAAATTTTGAATTTTTTGTAACTTCTATTTTTTTTAAAATAAATATTTCAAAGAAAAAATATAAAGATATGTGTCAATTAACAAAAAATATTTAAAAACTTTTACGATCGAGACACTTAAAATAATAATATTTATAACGTTAGACTCTTAGATTGACCGAAAAAAATTAAATACCTAAATGAGAAAATGATATAGTTTAAGCACTTTTTTATATATTAAACCTTTGTATTATTAAAGCGTGGGTACTGTGAGCCCAATGACGCATTTTCATTACAAAGAATCCAACGGCCCATATTTGCTCTTGTCACCTTCTTATACTCCTTTCATTTCTATTGCTTTCCTCTGCATTTCAAAGAACCAGTTCCTCTGTAAGACTGTAACCCTCACTTTCTTCCCCATCAAACACGCCTTAGATTTTCAAAAGGTGGTCCTTCCCTCACCTTTCAATTAGATCTGCTGGTATCTCTTGATTTTCTTTTAACCGTGTTGTTCTTTTATTAATAGTTTTTCGATGGCTTTGATTTGTTTTATGAGTTTGGTTTTCTATGTTTTGATCGAAATAAAGAAAAACGATTCCATTTTAAGCATTTGGTTTATTTTTGTGTGTGTTTTTACTTAGGTCTTAGCTGATCTGTTTTGATGATGCTTTAGATTCTAGATTCTTAATGAGATTTAACGATGCTTGAATTCTGATTTTATAGACCCAAAATGAAATAAAATCAACGAAGATTGTATATATATATATATATATATATATATATATATATATATATATATTCATGGAAAATTAAATTACAGAAGGATTGGCTTCTATTTTGATTTGGTTCAATATCTTTCTGAATATTTCATCGCTTGAATTTCTGAAAATATCTAAGCTTTCTATTCATTATTTTTTTTCTTTGTAAGTTGTATATTTATCCCAGGAGATAATATTTTGTTTTTGTTATGAATTGCAGGTCGTAGAAGATGGCAGACGGGGAGGATATTCATCCACTTGTTTGTGACAATGGAACAGGAATGGTTAAGGTAAATCATTCGGAAGTTTTCATTTGTGTGGGAATCTTGTGTTTTTTTCTCTAAATATGATTTAAGTATCATGTCAGTTAAGGTTGATGTTTATGCATTTTGATACGATGTAATTCAAATGTATTAATGCTATGTTTTAGGCCGGATTTGCAGGGGACGATGCTCCCCGAGCCGTATTCCCTAGCATTGTTGGTCGTCCACGTCACATGGGTGTGATGGTTGGCATGGGCCAGAAGGATGCATATGTTGGTGATGAAGCTCAATCAAAGAGAGGTATTTTAACTTTGAAATACCCTATTGAGCATGGTATTGTGAGCAACTGGGATGATATGGAAAAGATTTGGCATCATACCTTTTATAATGAGCTTCGTGTTGCCCCGGAAGAGCACCCGGTCCTCCTTACGGAAGCTCCTCTCAACCCGAAAGCTAATCGCGAGAAAATGACCCAAATCATGTTTGACACCTTCAATGCCCAGCTATGTATGTCGCTATTCAGGTGGTGCTCTCACTTTATGCCAGTGGTCGTACAACTGGTAAGCATCGTTTAATCGATAAACCTTTGATACATTCAGTTTAATCTGTGTGTTTTCGTATTTCTTGACGAGAAATCGACCTATTGGCTTGAGAACTGAACTCATTGAATATTTACTGTTGGAGTTGAATCGAGTTTAAAGTGGATCATATTTTTTGCTATTCGAGAGAGTAGGGATGTAACATCTTTCTGCCCTTTTTTATGATAGGCATTGTGATGGATTCCGGAGATGGTGTCAGCCACACTGTCCCAATTTATGAGGGTTATGCTCTCCCACATGCCATTCTTCGTCTCGACTTGGCTGGGCGAGACCTGACTGATTACTTGATGAAAATTTTGACTGAACGTGGATATTCATTCACCACCACAGCTGAACGGGAAATCGTGAGAGATGTTAAGGAAAAGCTCTCGTACATTGCTCTTGACTACGAACAGGAGCTGGAGACCTCGAAAACAAGCTCATCAGTAGAGAAGAGCTACGAATTACCAGACGGTCAGGTTATTACCATCGGTGCTGAACGTTTCCGATGCCCCGAAGTGCTTTTCCAACCATCCTTGATCGGTATGGAAGCTGCAGGCATTCACGAGACCACATACAATTCCATAATGAAGTGCGACGTGGATATCAGGAAGGACTTGTATGGCAATATCGTCCTTAGCGGGGCTACAACCATGTTCCCAGGTATTGCTGACAGAATGAGCAAGGAGATTACCGCACTCGCTCCCAGCAGCATGAAGATCAAGGTTGTTGCTCAACCTGAACGGAAGTACAGTGTCTGGATCGGAGGTTCGATCTTGGCTTCCCTAAGCACCTTCCAACAAGTAAGTTACCATACCTTTGATCCGCAAACATCTTTTATGTATATAACCGATGTATCAGCATACTGATTCGGCCTAATATTTGGGTTCCAGATGTGGATCGCAAAGGCCGAGTACCACGAATCAGGTCCAGCAATAGTCCACAGGAAATGCTTCTAAATGAATTTCAAAGGAGAATAGGGTCAGAGAAAGAAGCAGGTTTCATTTCTTGATGCAGCAGCTTGGAACTTTGCGATGTTTTAGTAAGCTTTGTGAGGATAATGTATTGGATTGATCACCTTCTTTTATGTTTACATATTTTTATTCGTCAAATTTAAAATGTTTCAGTCATTTATATTAAAATTTGATCACTTTATCGATTGACATATTTTGATCACTAAGTTATTAACTTATATATTTGATAAGGTGATATGTTTAACGTATGACATTTATATAAAATATTAATTTAACCTTAAACCATAGATGAAATATCATTTTAACCTTAAACTTTATACAATATAAATCTGATCTTTAAATTTAACCAAAAACTCTCATCATTACTCGTTAGTCACTACTCCCTATTGACATCAAAAGGTCACCATCGGTCAGCATTGACATCTTTATCGTCGAAGATTGGAGAGAGCGAGGAAAGGATGGCAATTGTAAATCTGAGAGTCGGCAGAACTATGTCACCAATGAATTCTGTAATAAAAAAGAATTACATTAAGTAACCTGGGCCTAAGATTTCTTACAAAATTTCAGGTCGGAGTTCATTTCACCATACGAACATAATAATTTCTAGTATAGCAATTGATCAGCAAGTATTTTATCTAAAGCTTGTACCCTGTCTGATTTATTTTTTGAAAGGAATAACTCACATTTATCGTTTTAATACTTAATCAGCTCTCTCATATATGGTGCAAAAGACACTAAAAATGCAGGTTGACAATTAGTTTCTTGGCTAAATCTTATCAACGACACGTTTCAAAGACCTCAGTTCCATTGACCATGTACACAGTTGAATCTGTCTTCGCTAATTCAACGGCTGCGCTGACATACGAATGTGACGTTAACTTCATTAGATCGGTCTTAGCCTCTTTAGGTAATTCCAAACCTTCAATAAATTCCCTTATATGTTCTTTCGTAACCACCCTTCCCCTAGTTAGCTCCTTCAGCTTCTCGTAAGGCTCCAGAACATTGTATCTTCGCATGACCTACGGATCAAGTTAAAACAAAAAAAGATAAATTTATGGATTCAAGCCACTAGTACTTGTAAAGAACTAGATTTTTCTGGAAGTGAGAGAATTATAATTCTTTTATTAAAAGGAAAAAAATTGCATCTTACACAAGAGGGTACATAGGCTTTTTATACACATGAATTAGAGACCCAAATAAAATAGGAGTCATCTTTTCTACAAATTAAGTAGTAGATTTAGAGATAAATTATGAAGAAGAGTTTAACTTAAACACTACTTACACTCCCCCTCAAGCTGGGGAGTAAATATTGTGAAGACCCGGCTTGGATGTAATTTCGTCAAAGGAAATCCTTGGAAGTGCCTTGGTCAATACATCGGCTAGTTGATTTTGCGAAAAGACGTAGTTTAGATTCACAGTTCTGTCATTTACTTTTTCTGCAATAAAGTGTCTCTCGATCTCCACATGTTTTGTTCTGTCATGTTTTCTGAAAATCAACCCATGTCCTGGTGTTCTTTGACTGCCTCCATGTCCAGGAAATATCTTTGAGTTCCTAAATCTTTGGTTTCAAATTCCTTTGCTAGTAAAGTCTTCAACTTTTCGATTTCAACTAAGTCATCACCCGTGATGATGATATCATCAACGTAGACAATCAAGATTGACTTCTTATCAGGAGCAGTTTTTACAAACAGTGTGTGATCGGATTGACACTGTTTGTAGTTGTCTTATAATATTATCTTCGTGAATCTATCAAACCAAGCTCGAGGTGATTGTTTTAGACAATATAAGGATTTCAGTAATATACATACCCGGTTATTTCCAGAATGAATTCCTGGTGGAACTTGCATATAGACCTCTTCTTCAAGATTGCCATTGAGAAATGCATTTTCACGTCTAGTTGGTGAAATATCCAATCCTTGTTTACCGCCAAGGATAATAGAACTCGAACAGTGTTGAGTTTTGCAAATGGAGAAAAGGTCTCCTGATAGCAACTCCATAAGTCTGAGTGAACCCTTTTGACACAAGTCTAGCCTTATATCTCTCAATTTTTCCATCTGCCTTGAATTTCACAGTAAAGACCCATTTCCAGCCGACTGGCTTCCTATCTTTAGGTAGATCAACGATGACCCAAGTTTTGTTGTTTTCTAAAGCTGAAATTTCTTCTTCAACTGCCTTCTTCCACTAAGGACTTTTTAATGCCTCCTCTATGATTTCTGGAATGTGAATATGATTAACTTGAGCTGTGAAAGTCTTAAGACCATACATTAGTTTCCCATAAGTAATAAATTTACTAATAGGATTAGTTGCACATCGTCTAACTCCCTTTCTTTGAGCAATTGATAACTCACTAGTATCAATTACCACATCCAACTTACTTTGGTCACCATCTCCTTGGTCTGTCGATGGATTTAAACCCGGTTCTAGCTTTTGACAATGCATTGGATGCGGTGTGGAAGGTAGGGCTTGTTTGGGTCGTCATTTGAAGATGAGAATATCAATAGATGGCCTGGGTGTTTTATGAGAGTCGGTAAGATTAGTGGATTGATTTTCGTTATCAGATGTGGTGGTGTTAGGAGGTTGTGGAGTGATAGTTTTTTCAGTAGAAGAAGGACTGATGGGTAACTTAGTAATAATCGGTAAAAATTGAAATTCATACTCACTCTCCACTTGGATTTCGGTTTTTGAGAAAAATAGTTTATGTTCTTGAAAAGTGACATCCATAGATTTGAAGAATCGTTTTGTATAAGAAGAGTAGCAACGATAACCTTTTTGATGGGATGAATAACCAACAAAGACACACTGAATTGCCCGAGGATCAAGTTTAGACTTATGGGGATTGTGGTCATGGACAAAGGCAATACAACCAAAGACACGAAGAGGAACGGAAGACGTAAAAGGTTTGAAATGAGGGAATTTAGTTAAAGGATATCCCGTGGACACTTAAAGGCAATAATTTTACTAGGCAAATGATTGATTAGAAAAGTAGCTGTTAAGAGAGCCTCACCCAAAGGTATTTTGGAACATTAGAAGAAAAAAATGAGTGCTCAAGTTATCTCAAGAAGATGACGGTTTTTACGTTTGACGACCCCATTTTGTTGTGGAGTATCGTCACAGGAAGTGAGGTGGACTATTTCGTTTTCTTAGAAGAAAGATCCCAATGACTGAGAGAGGTATTCCCCACCATTATCAGATTTTAGGATGACAATGGAACTTTGGAATTATGTTTCAATCATTTTATGGAATCATTTGAAGATTATATAAGACTCAGATTTTTCCTTCATAAGAAAGGTCCAAGTGGTATGAGAGTGGTCATCAATAAAAGTAATAAACTAACGAATTCCATATAAACCCGTAACTCCTGAAGGTCCCCAAATGTCACTATGAATTAAGAAAAATGGTTTAGGTGAGCGGGAGGGGTAGGGGGAATGAGAATAAGAGCTCCGAATGTGTTTTGCAAGAGAATAGATGTCACAAGAAAACAATGTGGGATTTTTATTAATAAATAATTTGGGAAATAATTTTTCAAGATAAGGAAAACTTGGGTGACCTAACCTAAAATGCCATAACACAATGTCGACAGTTGCATCTGTAGGAGAAACTGAAATAAAGTAAGAGATAAATGGTGTGGGTGAGTGCTTTGTAACGAGAGCATAAGGAGGAGTGTCAAGGATGTAGTGTCCACCACAATACCTAGCATTGCCAATCGATAAATTATATCTTACACAAGAGAGTACATAGGGTTTTTATACACGTCAATTAGAGACCTATATAAAATAGGAGTCATCTTTTCTAGAAATTAAGAAGTAATTTTAGAGATAAATTAGGAAGAAGAGTTTAACTTAAACACTACTTCGCACTTACAAAAAGATGAAGCAAATATAGAATAAGATAACAGTCTGAATCGGCTCTGTAAGTACCTCCCATGCATGGTTCAAGTCTTCACTTAACGAGCTTTATGGACCTGAAATGAAAATGGAGCTTAAAAGATATGGAAGTATGCAGTAAAACACTCAAAACTTCAATTTAGAGAAAAATCAAAAATAACTCATTGACCTGAAAACATACTAATGGTCCTTACCGCAAATTCAATGAATCATGAATTCCAAATTTTAACAAATGATCGTGATGCAGTTTAAGGAGATTAGAAATTTTCTGTTATGCAACATAGCTGGAGCTTTCCAATTCCTTACAATGCACTTTTGTATGCAAGAAAGGAGTAACCAAGTCCTCCCCCATGTTCCTTAAGACGATCGAATCAGTCAAATCTCGCTGCAAATTCAACCGTAGATACATTTTGTTAAAACATAGTTATACTATTTAGTTAGGGCCTAATTTTACATGTACAAAATAAGTAGCTACCTAAAACAAAAGTGCCATACCTGACAACGGGAAATAGGCAACTTCATGCTCAGGTAACTTAGTTCTTTATTAGCTTTACCAAGATTACCTTCAATGCTTTCAAAATTGATAGGGTTTACTTTATGAGGCATTGTTGATGAACCAATCTCATCGGCTTTAGTTATCTTCTACAAATTTTGATCACAAAAAAGATAATTAGGTTGAGGCAATAACAATGCTGATAAATTTAAAGACATGATATACCAAACCAGCCACTTGCTTAAAGTATCCCGAAGATATGTAGCCCCATATATCTCTGTCAAAGTCGATCATTATATTGTTAAATCGGATAATTGCATAATAAAGTTTTTCCATATAATCATGTGTCTCAATCTGAAAACAAGAAAAAAAACACGTTACTACAAGTGAATCTCATAAACTGGCCTCAAATAGCAGAAAAGTTTGTGACTTCTCTTGGATATCGATAGAGCAAGTAATATTAATAAATTACGTGCAAATAAAGAAAAAAATGGCAATCTAGGTGTTTGAATTCCTAAAATTAAGGATAAATTACTTACCTTATTCCTAGGGGTTTTCTTGTACAGTAGAATCTAATCTTAGTATCTAATTCTTAGGGAGTAACTGATTTTTATGGATTGTTTCCTTATTTACACTTAGACTACTCTATAAAGGCTGTAAACTATTTAGTAAATGATAACAATCTTTTTTTAAGTTTGTTCATGGCATCAGAGCTTTAAAAATTTTTGATCCTGTCATCTCTAATCTCTCGTCCCAAACGTCCCTCCTATTTAATCTCTCTTGCCTTCTGTTTTATTCCTTCCCATAGGTAACGCAGTCAAAACTTTATCTGAGATTGAAACCTCACAAATGATTCCAAATATCAATCAAGGAACCCCTCAATGGGACCTTAATTCCTCTCTTATGATCACTAACCACCTACTAGATGGGAAAAAATTTCCTGCAGTGGTCCTAATCGGTTATTATGGCGATTCGTGATCGTGGCAAACTAGGATATATCAATGGAGACATCCCACTACCAGCCACAACAGACCCAACTTATGGCACTTGTGAACTCAACAACTCAATTGTAATGGTTTCGTTAATTAATTCAATGGAATATCATATTAGTCGCACCTACCTCTTCTTCAAAACTAAAAAAGATATATGGAATGCAATCAAAGAAAACTACTCGAATCTTGGAAATGCAATCAAAGAAAACTAAAAAAAAAATACTTGAGATCAAACTAAAGTTGAAGGACATCCGACAAAGAACACTTGAAGTAACTACTACAATAATCTGAAAATTTTGTGATAGGAACTGGACATGTACTATAAGGCAGATTGGGGAGAAGTCGATGAAAACACCAAGTTTATGACTCACCTCAATAATGAACGTATCTATAAGTTTTCAGCACGACTGAACCGAGAGTTAGATGAGGTATGTGGTTGAATTCTGGGTAGAACCCTCTGCCAACCATTGGTGAAGCATTTGCAGAAGTTATAAGAGAAGATATGCGTCGACTTATCATGATGGGTTATTCAAATGAACCTAAACCTGTGACAACTGCTGGTTACCGTCCCACTGAAAACTCAACCCTTATCTCCAGAGGCCCACAATCACAAAGGTCCCATGTTAGAAATGATTCGAGCTTAAACAGGCAATAGTGTAGCCATTGTAATCGTGTAGGATATATCAAGGAAAAATACTTCAAATTCCATGGATATCCTAGAAAAAACCAGAAGGGAAATAAGACTGCAATACTATCCACTAATACCTCCACTACTGCAGATAGTGGTTCTACGGATACTGGTTATGTTGGAAATTCTCAAATTAAGGAGATTCTCTACCTTAGTTCTAGGAATTTTATTGTAAATATTAGTTATAATCTAATTAATGATTTTTAGGGATAGGCTTATTATTTGAGATTATTTCCTTGTAAATATTAGAGATTATTTCCTTTTTTATTTTTTATGTTATATTAAAAAGGGTGTACTCATATTCGAAGAAACGAGAGACTTTTCTTCTTCCTAAATCTGTTCATGATATCAGAGCCATAGGATTCATTCGATCCTACTCATTTGGCTCTCATATCTCTTCATAAACATTTTTTTTCTTCTCTCATGGGTGATATCAATGAAACCCTCTCTAATTCCAATTCAAATAGGCCATGGTGTAGCCACTGTAACCGGATTGGACATACTAAGGAGAAATGTTTTAAACTCCATGGTTATCCTGGAAAAAATCAGAAAAAAAATAAGGCAGCAATGATATCTACTACTAAAGAAGATGCCCAGATGTTCGGCTAACCAAAACTCAACTTGAGGCTCTTCATAAACTCATCGGGACTCCTACAACCATTGGATCACTAGCTATTCAAGGTACTACCTTAAATACTACACATGAACCAATCTGGATACTAGATTCGGGTACATCCAACCACATGACAGATAATCTAAGTTTGTTTCACACATATTTACCTTGTCATGATCACTCTCGGATTTGCATAGCTGATGGATCTTAGTCCCCGGTGGCTAGAATTGGAACGATTAGACTTACTGAAAATTTGTCCATTGCCAAATATTTCTTGTAATTTACTCTCAATTAGCAAGCTTACCAAGGATGAGAAAGTACTTGTTGAATTTTATGTTTTCGGTTGTGTGGTTCAAGAATAGGAATCGGGGAAGATGATTGGCACTGCTAAAGTTGATGATAGATTATATATTTGGAATAAAAACAGTTCACAAGAAGGGATGGCCTTATCTACATCGAAAGAAGAATCTATCATGCTATGGCACCGTAGACTATGACACCCTAATTTTACGTACTTGAAGAAATTGTTTCCTCTACTATTTCTAAATAAGAAAATAAGTTCCTCGAATTGTGAAGTTTGCCAACTGTCTAAACATACTCGTGTCCCTTATCTTTTGAAACCTTATGTTCAATCTCAACCTTTCTCTTTAATCCACAGTGATCTATGGGAACCAGTCGAGTAAAAAATGTCACAGGGCTAGGTAGTTCATAACATTAATTGATGACCACACTAGAGTTTGTTGGATCTATCTTCTCAAAGAAAAAACCGAAGTCTCTAGAGTCTTCCAAAGTTTTCATTCAATGATTCGAACTCAGTTCAATTCCAAAATTCATACCTTTATAACTGATAATGGGAGAGAGTACTTTAATTCTACTCCAAGCCCTTATCTTTCTGAGCAAGGAATCATACATCAGAGTTCTTGTCCCGACACCCCTCAATAAAATGGGGTTTTCGAGAGGAAAAATAGACACCTTGTAGTTGTGGCTCGTGCTCTTATGTTTACTATGGGTGTACATAAGTATTTATGGGGAGAAACTGTTCTCGCTGCTTGTTATCTTATAAACCGACTCCCATCAAAGGTATTAAACATTCAAACACCTTTACATACTCTTCAAAAAAAGTTCCCTTGTTTCATGTTCCTAATCTCCCAACCAAAACTTTCGGTTGCAAAGCATTTGTCCACAATCATCAACCTAACCGATCTAAACTTGATCCTAGAGCCCACACTTATGTCTTTCTTGGATACTCACCTACAAAAAAGGGGTACAAGTGTTATTCTCCAACCATACACCAGATGTTTGTGTCCCTTGATGTTACTTTCTTCGAAAACGAGCCATATTTTTCAGCCTCTCATCTTCAGGGGGAGATATTTAGTGAAGATGAGACCTTGAACAACCTTCTCATTATACCTCAAGACTTTATCAATCCTACCACCACTACAAAACTTGCTGAAAATCCTGCAGCCACTACTGAAAATCCTACAGCCACTGCTGAAAATCCTACAACCATTTTAATTCCTGATTTGGACCCTATTTTACTCGACTCCACTGTGCAACAACAAGAAACAAGGGCGATTAATCATACAAATGAAGAAAAACATCCCATTTCTCGGTTTGTATCCTATGGGAACTTGTCTAAATCCTACAATGCTTTTATTTCTAATATTGATTCTGTAGAAACTCCAAAGAACATAAAAGAGGCTCTTAAGTCAACCAAATGAAATCAAGCCATATTGGAAGAAATAAAGGCTCTTGAAGACAATGGAACGTGAGAAATATCTAAACTACCTACTGGAAAGAAGACCGTGGATTGTAAGTGGATTTTCACTACGAAAGTTAAACCAGATGGCAACATTGATCGATACAAGGCTAGACTTGTGGCCAGGGGTTTCACTCAAACATATGGGTTGGACTATGAGGAAACATTTGCACCAGTGGCCAAACAAAATACTATTCGAGTGCTCTTCTCAATTGATGTCAATTTAGATTGGCATTTGATCCAATTGGATGTAAAGAATGCTTTTCTCAATGGAGAATTAAACGAAGAAGTCTATATGGATTTCCCGCTCGGATTCGAAGGAAGCAAGGGCCAAGTATGCAAGTTGAAGAAGTCTTTGTATGGACTAAAGCAATCCCCCAAGGCTTGGTTTAATCATTTTGCCAAAGCCATGACGAGTAGATAGTATATTCAAGGTCAAGCTGATCATACCTTATTCTGCAAACACTCGGCTAATGGGAAGTGTTGTATTCTCATTGTATACGTTGATGACATAATATTGATAGGAGATGACTCTATTGAAATTGAAAGACAAAGAATTCTTAAGTCTTGAGTTTCAACTTAAAGACTTGGGGAATCTTAGATATTTTCTTGGAATGAAGATAGCAAGGTCAAAGGCAGGTATTTCAATCTCTCAAAGAAAGTATGTTATTGATCTACTTTCTGAAGTCGGACAGTTGGGTTACAAACCAACCAAGACTCCCATGGAACCCAACCTTAAATTAGAAACTGATAAGGATGAAGAAGAGGTAGACAGGGGGAGATATCAAAGGTTAGTGGGAAAACTTATCTATCTTTCTCATACTCGTCCAGACATAGCATTTGTAGTAAGTGTTATTAGTCAATTTATTCATGCTCCTAGGGAGAAACATTTGAAAGCTGCCTACAGGATATTGAGATACTTAAAAGGGACTCCGGGTAAGGGGTTGCATTTCAAGAAAAATGTAAATCGAAGTATAGAAGTCTACACTGATGTAGACTGGGCAGATGCTATTAATGACAGGCGCTCCACAAGTGGTTACTGCAGCTATGTTTGGGGTAATGTCGTGACATGGAGGAGTAAAAAGCAGCCAGTTGTGGCACGCAACAGTGCTGAAGCTGAATATCGAGCTCTTTTCTAAGGTATATGTAAAGGAATGTGGCTACAACGGCTAATGGGAGAACTAAAATTATCTTATACAATACCTCTAATACTGAATTGTGATAACCAGGAAGTAGTTAATATAGCTCACAACCCTGTACACTATGACCGCACCAAGCATGTGGAAATCGATCGCCACTTTATTACAGAGAAAATTAACAAAGGGGAAGTTTGTGTTTCATATCTACCTACTCGACAACAAATACAAGATGTGTGAACCAAGAGCTTGAGCAGAAAAAGGTTCGAATAAATTATGGGCAAGCTAGGTTCGATTGAAATCTACACTCCAACTTGAGGGGAAGTGTTGGAAATCCTCAAATTAAAGAAATTCTCTACCTTAGTTCTAGGAATTTCCTTATAAATATTAGCCATAATCTAATTACTGATTTTTAGGTATAGGCTTATTATTAAAGATTATTTCCTTGTATATATTAGAGATTATTTCCTTTTTTATTTTTTTTCTGCTATGTTAAAAAGGGTGTACTCCTATTCGAAGAAACGATAGACTTTTCTTCTTCCTAAATTTGTTCAGGTTCTCTAGCCACCCAAGGTATTGCCCTCAACATTGTCCTTAAACCTAACAAATCCTCTTAGATACTCGATTCAGGTGCTTCTAATCACATGACAGGTAACCCCACTTTGTTTCACACTTATACAACTTGTCATAACCAATCCCAAATCTGCATAGCTGATGGATCATACTCACTGGTGGCTGGAATTGGAAAAGTAAACTTACCAAGGATGAAAATGTTCATGCTGAATTTTCTGCAATTGGTTGTGGTACAGGAACAGAAATCGAGAAGGATGATTGGCACTACTAAAGTTGATGATAGACTCTATGTTTGGAATAAAGACAGTACACAAGAACAATTGGCTCTATCTAATTTAAAAGATGACACAATTATAGTATGGCACCGTAGACTAGGACATCCAAACTTCTTGTATTTGAAAAAACATCTTCCTTTGTTTTTTCACAATAAAATTACGAGCCCCTTGAAATGTGAAATTTGCCAATTATCCAAACACACTCGTGTGCAATACCTGTTAAAACCTTATGTCCAGTCTCAACTTTTCTCGTTAATACATAGTGATCTATAGGGAGCCAGCAGTGTAAAGAATGTTATGAGGCTAGATGGTTTATAACTTTCATTGATGACCCACTAGGGTTTGTTAAGTATACCTCTTCAAATAAATATCCGAAACAACCAAAATCTTCCAAAATTTCACTCAATGGTTCGAACCCAATTTAATTCTACTATACATACTCTTCGAACTTACAATGTAGAGAATATTTCAACTCTGTCCTTCAACAAAATGGGATATCAGAAAGAAAAAACTGACATCTCCTTGATGTGGCTCGAGCCCTAATATTCACCATGGGTGTCCCAAAATACTTGTGGGGAGAGGTTGTCCTCACTGCTTGCTACCTCATAAACCGTCCACTATCAAAAGTATTAAATTTTCAAACACCTCTACATACATTTCAAAAGGCATTTCCCTTATTTCGTGTTCCCAACCTACCAACAAAGATATTCGGTTACAAAACTTTTGTCCACAATCATCAATCCAATCAATCCAAACTTGATCCTCGAGCCCACACATGTGTCTTCATTAGCTATTCCCCACACAAAAGGTCTATAAGTGTTACTCACCAACCTTACACAAAATGATTGTCTCTCGGGATGTCACTATTTTTTAGAATGAACCATACTTTGCAGCATCTCATCTTCAGGAGGAGACTCTCAATGAAAATAAGACCTTAATACTTTTCTCATTATACCTCATGATCCTACCTCTACTATCACAAACAAACCTAACAAACCAACACCCATTGTAATTCCAGATTTAAGGACTGTTTCTCTTATGCAACAAGAAATTAGCAAACTCAATCAAACCACCGAAGAACAACAGCAACATGATCCAGGAAAGTAGCAAGAACATGCTCCAGAAGTTCAGGTATACACTCGACGACTTCATTCTCCTAAAACGAAACAACAGTGCCAATTTCATCCCCCAACTGAGGAATTTTTTGAAACAGAAGTCTCATCTCCATCACCATCTATATATCTTCCAATTTTTGTTCGAAAGGGGGCAAGGAGCTGCACTCAACACCCTATTTCTCGGTTTGTGTCCTATGGAAACTTATCTAAGTCTTATAAAGCTTTTGTGTATAATGTTGATATTGTAGAAGTTCCGAAAAACATAGAAGAAGCTCTTAAATCAACCGATTGGAGGCAAGTTGTGATGGAAGAAATAAAGGCTCCCAAAGACAATGAAAGTGGGAAGTCTCGGATTTACCAAGTGGTAAGAAGACCGTAGGATGCAAGTGGATCTTCACTACAAAATTTAAACCCGATGGCGGTATCGACCGATACAATGCTCGACTTGTGGCTAAGGGCTTTACTCAAACCTATGGCCTTGACTAAGACGAGACGTTTGCACCAGTTGCCAAGCTAAACACCATTCGAGTTCTCCTATCCCTTACTATCAACTTGGATTGGCACTTGACCTAATTGGACATAAAAAAACGCTTTCCTCAATGGGGAATTAAATGAGGAAGTGTACATGGAATTCCTACCCGGGTTTGAAGAAAGCAAGGGCAAAGTGTGTAAGCTAAAAAAATCCTTATATGGACTAAAGCAATCTCTAAGGGTGTTATTCAACCGATTTGCCAAAGATATGACTAGTAGAAGATATATTCAAGGACAGGTTGACCACAACATGTTCTACAGACACTTAAAAAGTGGAAAAGTGTTGCATTCTCATTGTCTGTGTGGACGATATAATATTAACAAGGGATGATTCAAGCGAAATTAAAAGTCTAAAAGAGTTTCTTAGTGTTGAATTTGAACTTAAGGACTTGGGGAATATTATATACTTTCTTGGAAAGGAGGTAGCAAGGTCTAAGGCAGGTATTTCCATCTCCCAAAGAAAGTATGTTCTAGATTTGCTTTTAGAAGTTGGTTTGTTAGGCTGCAAACCAGCCGAAACTCCTATGGAATTCAATCTTAAATTAAGAACTGATCAGGATAAAGAAGATATCAACAAGGAGAGATATCAACAACTAGTAGGGAGACTGATGTACCTATCTCACACTCGTACAGACATAGCTCTCGGTGTGAGTGTTATCAGCCAGTTCATGCATGCTCCAAGAGAGAAACATCTAGATGCTGCGTACAGGATATTAACGTATCTCAAGGGGACTCTGGGTAAAGGTCTGAACTTCAAGAAAACTGCCAACTGAAGTGTAGAAGTATACACTGATGCAGACTGGACAGGTGTTGTTAACGACAGATGTTCTACAAGTGGTTATTGTAGCTATGTTTGGGGTAATCTCGTAGCATGGAGAAGTAAAAACAGTTTGTTGTAGCACACAAAAATGTAGAGGCAGAGTATCGAGCACAATCCCATGGTATATGAGGAGGAATCTGGATACAACGACTACTGGGAGAACTAAAAGTGTCCTATAGAAGACCTATAAAAATGCATTGTGACAACCAGCCAGCTGTCAGCATAGTACATAATCTTGTTCACCATGATCGCACCAAACATATGGAAATTGATCGTCACTTCATCAAAGAAAAAATTAACTAAGGAGAGGTTTGTGTTACCTACATACCTACAAGACAATAGGTTGCAGACTTGTTGACCAAAAGCTTGAGCAAAAACATGTTTGAAGAAATTATTGGCATGCTGGGTTTAATAAATATCTACACTCCAGCTTGAGAGGGAGTGTTGGAATTCCTAAAATTAAGGATAAACTACTTACCTTATTCATAGTAGTTTCCTTGTACAGTAGGATCTAATCTTAGTCTCTAATTCTTAGGTAGTTACTGATTTTTAGGGATTGTTTCCTTATTTACACTTAGACTACTCTATAAAGGCTATAAACTAATTAGTAAATGATAACAATCTTTTTTTTAAGTTTGTTCACTAGGTATACGCAATGCTCTCTATCTCTCTGGGATCAACTTGATAGTTCAAAGACTGATGCATCAATCAATTTTACGAGAGGCTACGACAAACTAAGAGTAAGAAGATTATTTCAAGAATGAAGTACTCTCCTACCTAGCCATGCGTTCGAGAACGAATAGAAATGCTTGCATGAGCCTTAGTCATCTTACATATTGCCTCGATCAATTTATCCATAGTCGGAAACATGACTTTGGTCATTGCTTCTTTCAACATCAATGCATGGGCAAGGTTATTTATGTCCTCAGATGTGCAAGCAAAATGGAAAAATTCAAGGGCCTAAAAGTAGAGAGAGGATGTCATTTCATCTAAAAAATGGACCACAATTTGTACCGATAAACAATGAAATTGAGTCAAATAGAAAGGATAGTATGCTGATATATAAGAAAATACTACATCCCGACCTTGGCAATTTCTGGCTGTGATTGGCATTTATATTTCAAGAAGTATTCAACTACTTTTACATCATGGTTAGTTACTCTCTCTATTTTTTAACTTCCAAGGCATTATCGATCCATGCTAAATCCATCAATGTGTTCTTGAAAATAAGGTTGAGCTTCTGCACTAAAGTTTGGTACTTCAATCACTTCAGGAATTTGCGAAAGCATCAGCAACCATTTGATTTGCCAGAGTATTTATAATCAATAAGAATCCTTCTACAAAGCAAAGGGAAAAGTACACTAAGTTCGTTGACATTGTTTTGAAGCACATTAGATTTCGAAATCAGTTATTAAACTCCATACATCAACCAAAAGTGTACATATATCATTTGCATTTTATGTTATCTGAACTTTATTTTTCTTCAGATGGCCTGTTCCTAAGAACATATATTGATGAATTGAGTATGATTGTAGAAAATTTGATCATACCCCAATCAAACACATACCATATGAAACACTCAATTCGAAGCCAAGTAACATAGTTGGCATTTACAAACTAAGTTCTAGAGTAGGCAACAATCAGACCCATGTTACAGGATGTGTGTTACTCTTTAAATCAAATCAACCAAACTTTCACAATATTTCCCATGAAACTGTCAGTCAGCTTAAGATTAATGATAGATGAAGTTAAATTAAGTCACAATTTAACTATACTTTTCCTGAGTTAGAATGATCAATTCAACTTCAAAGATGTATATGAATTTGATTGCAAACAATTTGCAAAGGGAAAAAAATAAAAAAAACCCCAAAGGACAAGTTGTCGTATGAATTTTTAAAACAACTTGTGATGAAATTACATTACAAATTGAATATATAAAAAGAATGTTGTTCAGAAACTTACCTCAACAAGAACCCTAAAGTAAATAAGCCCATATTCACTCATATAGGGAGTTAAGTCCTTCACTTTACCCCAATAACGACCATCCAAAGGTGACAATTCGAAGTCACAAGAATTATCTTTAGAAATGTTAACCACCTACAACCAATTAAAGAAATTAGAGCACATACACACATGGAAGGGAAACATTAAATTCAATAGAGAGACATAGATATCACTTTAAAACCTAAGAAAATCCTTATTTTTTTTCCAAACCCAAACAGAAGCAGAGCTCCATCACTAAAACAAATAAATATTGCAAAATCTAAACCTGTTTGGAAGCGTGGGTTCTGCTAGAAAAAGTAGTGCTAAGATGAAAGGAAGCATTTGAGAATTGGTGGATGTTTTCAGTATTTCTCAAACTATAGATGGTCCTTAAGGTTTTGAGTTTGCTTGGTTGTGATGGATTAGAAAGGGAACATGGGTTTTGGTTAAAACCCCAGAAGAAACCACGGCTTCCATTCGAAGGGAGTAGAGCTTCAAACTGTGAAACGAGGGACTGAAGAGCCGATACGAAAATACTCTGCTTGCCCGAATATTTTTCGCAGGTCTCTCTCAGGTAATAGGTATAAACCGTAACCTTCAAAATCCAATTGACATCGACTTCTCTTCCCTAATTAAAATGGGTAAACAACCCATTACTCATCTAACCATTATTTCTTTTACACTTTAGTCACTGAACTATTTTAATTTTCAAAACCAGTCTATACATTGGGTCTTAATTTAAAAATAATTCAATAAATTATTATTTACAAACAAGGGACAGATGTATTGAACTCCCATAAAGAGAAATGACTTTGCAGAACACGATATAATCTTCATACTATGACATGCAATTATACTCGGTACAACCAGCACCAATAATTCAATCATATTTCCTCTTATCGATTCTTTAATGTGTGTGTATATATATATATATATATATATATTCAACTTGTCGCATACATCGATATTCAATTATCATTTTTCTATCATATGAAAACTTTAACTCACATTGAAACAAATACGAATATATTTGAATAATTTACATAATAGCTAAAAGCTCAATTCATACTTTATTTTATAATTTATCGAATTTTAAGAAAAAATACCTACGTGTATAATTTTCATAATAACAAATATACAATAACAATTGCGTTCACGTAATCTGAAATTTTTTATATATAGTTTTTTTTGAATTAATTGTTACTTTTCTCTTCCACTCTTTCATAGAAGTACCGACTTCCTATTGAACTTCAAAGATACAATGAGCACATTTATCATATAAATACTACAATTAATCACCAAATTCATATAAAAACTTATAAGTACATAATCAAAAAAATATTAATATTTGACTAAATAGTACTTTGATCTAAGGCTTGTTTCTGAGCAGTTGCCTCTCTTGCCCAGCCCCTCTTATCCGGATTTAAAAATTATAAATTCACACACAATTAAAAAATAAAAAATTATCTATTTAGTCATTCACTTATTATTTTATTTCTATTTTGGTTATCTAATTATTTTTTTCTCAAAAACATACTTAATATTACATTTTGTTTTTGTTTTTTGTTACCCACCATTGAAAAATTAACGGCAATGTTGATGTGGTATTTTTAAATTGTTATTTCACTTTCCAATTAAATTTACTTTTATTATTTTCTTGACAAGATAGAGTAGGTTAAAATCTAACCTAGACCCAGTTAAAGAGGATCATGCTTATTTTGAGTGAGTAGTTGAGTGTTTAATAAAATTTAGTGTAAATTACTTGTTTAATACCTAAACTATAAGTTTTTGTTCGTTTTAGTAATTAAACTTTCAATTTTTTTAAAAAATAATATCTAATGTTTAGTTTTTGTTTCATTTTAGTACCATGTTGTTAAAGTTTAACGCGTTTAGTACCTAAACTATTAGTTTTGGTTTGTTTTAGTACCTAAACTTTCATTTTTTTCTTCAAAACATAACATTTAGCTTTTAATGGGTACTAAAACGAAACAAAAAAGAAATGTTAAGAATGGTTTTGAAAAAAAATATTAAGTCCTAAAACGGATAAACTTATAGTTTATGTTCTAAAAGCGTAGTTTACCTAAAATTTATTAATCTTTCCAATTTAGAATTTAATGTATTTCTTAGATAATTTATTAAACTTTTCATTTTACTTGTTCTTATAATTTTTCTTCTATACTTATTATTAGGGGGCTAATTTTTATGTTCACCCTAGGTTACTAAAATCTTATAAACGGGCATGTTTGGCCTCTATTAATTTTAAAGCATTTTTGGCTCCACATTTCATTTTGAGGCAAAAAGACCCCTCAGTGGATGGAAATTGTTTGTCAACAAATTGTAAATGTTCCAAATATGGATTTTCCCTAAAATGAAACGTTAAAGGTCAAAATACTCTAAAAATAATAAGATCCAAATTGACTATTTTGTCAAACGGTAAAAAATCTTTTGTCCTAAAATAAATTTTTGGAGTCAAAATGTTCCAAAAAAACTAAATTAACTATTTAGTTTAAAGTAAAAGAAATAATTTTTGACATTATGCCATAAAAAACTAATTATACTATTTTGATGTTTGACTCAAGGTGTTTCTATTACTATCTTTAAAATCAACATACACTTGACTTTTTTACTTGAGTCTCAACTTTCTCTCTATAAGGTTTGGTGTGTTCATCAATGGTGGAATATGGTTGATAAATAAGATGAAAGAAAAATAAAAAGGTGAATGGTGGGTATTTGGGTGGCTCAATTTGGTGGGGCTGCGTTTTCCAATTTTATGACATATTTAGCATATAATAATTTATAGTATGGGTGTTTAAAAATATCTGATCAGAACTACTTGATTTGTAGACCTACCGTTCGATTAAAAATTATCGGATATTTATAGTGGAAATATTTGAATTTTCGGGTCGGGCGCCGACCCGATAAGTTCTCAGATCAAGTCCCGATCATAAAATTTCTCTCAACCGAGTTCGTGAATACTTGATACCTGATTCCTTTCTAAGTTTATTTTAATCTTTCAACAAAACACCCCAAACCTCACTAGTAATTACCAAATTAATTATCCCTAACATCCTAATATCCTTCTCGTCAATAGCCTTTCTTAATCTATCACTCTCTCATCTCAACTATTTTATAAATATGTATTGAAAGTAGCTAAATAAAGAAATATACACAAGGGAAGTAAAACTTGTGAATATGAAACAGAAAACAATAAATTAATGGAAGTATGAAATCCAGTAGATCACTTATAATTCTTTCACTAATATAATTCAAATGAAAATTTCTTTAAAGAATTTATCATACCCCAAAATTTTTATATGAAATTTATTTATTTATTTTCTGGACTAAAGTGAAATTTTTTAAAAACCTCTGTGCTAAATTTGAAAGTTTTATAAATTCAGAGACCAACCCCATAATTAATCTATTTTTCTGATAGCTTAAAAAAAATGAAAAATGATTGAGTTTGTGGCTAAGGGGATTTGAACCCCTGCTACCCGGGATTGGCACTCATACCCTAGCCACTAGGTTAGGGCACTGTTTGTGTTTGATTTTAATAATTATATGTTATAAAGTTTATTAGCCAACCTGTTTTACCCATTTTTGCTACAAAACCCATCCCCGTGTTTAACTCAATTTTCTCCTCCTCGCCTAATGAATATTCTGTCGTTCCTCCACCCAGCTTCCGGTCGGTGGTAGCGTGCACTGCCTGACCCAAATGAAAGTCTAGCAGCCGACGACCAAGACCCCTCTACCAATTTATCGAGAGAAGTCATCATTTTCCTTGGAATCATTGATGAAGTTCGGTCAAAATCCCTAGCCCCGTCGTTTAGTTTTTCATGAAATCCAGCCACCGTGTTCGTCCGTTCGACTCACCGCCACTATAGGAAGACTCGGCAACCCCGTACGACCAAAACCCAACTGAAGCCATCGTCGTATTCGTCATCGTCAGCGTAGGTAAGCTATTATCGTTATTCCGATTGTTTAATGTAGTTTTTGGTTGATTGTTGAGTTGATGTGGGTTATTTTAGCTATTATCGAATAACGCTTTTGGAAAATGTTTTTAATAATCTTTAATGTAATCTACTAGACTTAATCAAAACGCATAGGCTAGGTCTGGGGGTTACATTTAATTGGTATCAGAGCTTTTGTTTTTTTAAACATCGGAATGTGAATGGGTCCAAACTGAAAATATGGTTTTGAAATGTTTTACAAAACAAGTCACTAAGACATGTCACAAAGTTTTTACGAGTTTAATTGTGTTTGGGACTCCAAGTGTCAATCTAACCTTAGGCTTTATCTTTTGTAGTAAACTCGAGATCCACTAAGATGAGTGTTAGACGAGGTCGTTGAACTAGTCATGGGTGAGGTCGAGCAATTAGATTTGCAGACTCGGTAGATGAGATACGTGTAGATCCCCCTCCTCCGATAGATGATTCTGCTACAACGACCCCGACGAATCTTCCCCCTGCTTCAGGTATTGGCTTGACTACTCCGATTAGAAGAGCAACTGTTATTGAGCCTGAGTCTAATATTCTTGTATTAAATGAGAATCTTGGATGTTAGTTTCTCCAGTTAATCTAAGGAGCGGTCAGAGCTACTGGCTTTGTACCTGAGGTTCCTATTTCCCAAACTCTGATTGCTAATGGAGATAGGAAGTTTAGTGGCCTTACTGGTAGAGCCCCAACTGAGGCCGAGAATTATCTCAGTGATACCGAGCGACGCATGGATCGGCTAGGTTTAAATTCACAGCGATGTTATTTAGGAGCAATTTCTATGTTGGACGGGAATGCCCATACATGGTGGGAGTCTGTGGTCAGCAGTGTTCCGACCGATTGTTTGACCTGGGATTTCTTCAGATAGCACTTTAAGAGCTATTTTCTGGGAGAGCGTTATCTAGCTCAGAGAAGACAACAATTTCTAGACCTGGTTTAGAGAGATATAACTGTTTCTGAGTACGAGATCGAGTTCTTGAAATTGTTGAAGTATGGATTCAGTCTGGTACCTACCGAGAGAGATAGGTGTCGGAAGTTTACTGAGGGACTCCGATATGAGATACGTCATCAAGTAGTTACTCATCAGGATGAGGTATTTGATATTATAGTTGGGAGAGAAAAAGACGCAGAGGAAGTCGAGGCTTCTGCACCTGATAGTGATAGGGTAGATCGAGATCGATCTAGGAGGCCTTCTGGTCAGTCTGCGCCTTCTGCATGCCCTGATAAAAGAAATCGTACTGATGCTCATCAGTTGAGTCATTTTGGTTCGAGGCCTGCATCTCCTCCACCTATTGTAGCTAGTCGAGGTGATTCTGCATATTTCACTCTAGAATCGAGTTGTGAGTTATGTGGAAATCGACACGGGGGAGAGTGTCGTAAGAAGATGGGTACCTGTTTTCGTTGTGGATTCAGTAAGCACTTCCTGAGGAATTATCCATATCCAACTCCTGTTGATCAGACACCTACTCACACTCTTATGTGTTCTCAGGCTTCTGTTCAGACTCCAGCTAGGTGTCACAGTCAGGATAGGACTTCCGGATCTTTTTCAAGGGTCGACAGCAGAGCCCGATTGTAATGTAGAGGATCAGCTGCTTCTGAGGCTCGATAACATACTCTTGTTTATACTACCCGACGTTCCGATGATCGAGTTGAGCCTATGACTTCTACATATATATTTATCATTATTTCTGTTTCATGCCATAAATTTCTTACAACACCCTTTCTATACCCGAATTTCGTATCCTAAGATCCATAGACTTTTGATTAAAGCATCGAGACCCTATTTTCACTCCGAGTCTAGCGAGATTCTTCGTTATTGTCAATAGAGTAATTAGCCCTTGTCCTATAAAAGAGCCTTCAGAGACCTAGTTTCGCTTTCTGTTCGACTCTGGTAAAGTTCGAGGACAAAATTCTTTTAAGGGGAGGAGAATTGTCATACCCTAAAATTTTATATGAAATTTATGTATTTGTTTTTTGGACAAAACTTCAAAATTTTAAAAACCTCTATGCTAAATTCGAAAGTTTTGGAAATTTAGGGACCAACCCTGTAATTAATCCAATTTTTTGATTAGCTTAAAAAATGAAAAACGATTGAGTTGGTGGCTGATGGGATTTGAACCCCTGCCACCCGGGATTGGCACCCATGCCCTAGCCACTTGGCTAGGGCACTATTTGTGTCTGGTTTTAATAATGATATGTTATAAAGTTTATTAGTCAACCCGTTTTACCCATTTTTTTCTAAAAAACCCATCCACGTGTTTTATCCCAGTTCTCTACCCCTCGCCTAATGAATATTATGTCGCTCATCCGCACAACTTTCTATCGGTGGTAGCGTGCATCGCTCGGCGCAAACAAAAGTCCAGCAGCCAATGACTGAGACCCCTCTGCCAATTTGTCGAGAGAAGCCATCGTTTTTCGTGGAACCGTTGATGAAGTTTGGTTGAAATCCGTCCACCATGTTCATCCGTTCGATTCACTGCCACCATAAGAAGACTCGGCGACCCCGTACAACCAAAACCCGACCGAAGCCGTCGTCTATCGTCGTCGTATTCATCATCGTCAGCGTGGGTAACTATTATCGTTATTCCTGTTATTTAATGTAATTTTTGGTTGACTATTAAGTTGATATGTGTTGTTTTAGCTATTTGGATGCTCTGGGAGTAATCAGTCGTCCACCCCAACCCTACCGCTGTCTCACGCACCCCCACGCTTCTCCGCATGCGCATAGGGCTTGTTTCAGCTCTGGTTTCTCCTAGAAACCAGTCCAGCCGGTCTGGACTGGCCCAACCCGACCCGAACCGCTCCCAAACTGTTTGACCTAACCCAACTCGATCTATTTGACCCTACCTAACCCGTTGACTTTGACCAAAGTTGACTTTGACCCAAAAAGTCAAATTTTTCGAAAAGTCATATTCTATGTTTTTCGACGTACTGAGTCTAATTCCGAAGTCCATTTTGCCAAATTCAAACCTGAAAGCCTCCAAATTGACCTGTAAACCCAAAAAATGAATATTTATTTAAGTGTTTTAATTCAATTAATTTAATCGAAGGTCAAGGACTAATTATTGTGATCAAATGTTAAAGGTACTCGGGGATCTCCTAACCATTTCACTGCTTGACCCGGTTCCTCCTATTTTGCTCGACCCGGTTCCTCATGTTTCGCTCTTCCCCGAGAGACCGTGAATACCCGTATAGTTTTGTAACCCTGTTAGTTATTCTGTTTAGAATATTATTTCGAATATGACTCTGTTCTGATATTCCTTAGGTTCTCGTTCGGTCGAAGAGCCTAGTGAAGCCAATACTCGATAGAACTTCCAGACTGACTCGTTTTGCGAGGTGTGTTCCTTGTGTGTAATATAAATGTTTTAAATATCTGTTGAAATCTCATGTGCACATGAATGTTTTCTCTGATTTGAAATATAATATTTGAACTGATTTAACTATGATATAAATTACCTGTTTTGAAACCTCATTTTTTATTTACTGAAACGTAAAACATGATTGCCTGAATTATGATTTCTGGTTACTGTTTTAATGAAATGATGATCTGTGTGAACTCTGTTTTACTACTACTACTAGTTACTGTCTAAAAATGTTTTATTCAGGGTACTCTGGGATATGGTATGAAGACTCTGGCAGGTTCAGTCGCTGTTGGTAATTCCTTGGATAGGTTCAGCACCGACTGGTAATTCATTATGAACCTAAGGCGACCCTTGGGTAGGCTCTACGACCTCGAGATTATTCTAGGGTACGCCTTTGTGGCCCCGAGAATTGTCTTGGGTAGGCTCTTAGGCCCCAAGGTACTCCCTTAGGTTGTACAGTTCTGGCGAACAACACATGGCGTTCGGTTGGAGGACGATTCAGAGTATTTAAATTAAAAACTCCTATGATGTTTTAATGACTGTGATCTGTACTGATTTTAAAAAGCATAATTGTATGATTTTAAAAAACACGGAGCCTCTAGCTCACTTTTTAAACTGTTTTAACCCTTTCAGATATTCTCGGATAGGCATTCCTTATCAGACACTTGGATGATTGGCACATTTAGTACATATCTTTTTGTTGTAATGTTTTAATCTTCGGAACTGCTTTTAATTATGGTGACATGTGCCTTATTTTTGAAGTACTTATCTTTTTATGATGTTTACTACTTTTGCTACTGATATATAATTTACTGTGCTCCGGATTTGTTACATGTTTATTTTACTTAGTCGCTTTTAGTTTTTTATTTACGAGTTGGATTTTTATCGTTAATTATTATACTTCTATAAATGCTATTTTTAATATGATTTTAAATTATCGAATAACGTTTTTGGAAAAAGTTTTTAAGAATCTTTAATGTAATCCGCTAGACTTAGTCGAAACGCATAGACTATGTCTAGGGGTTACACAATTAACAAATATCTTAAAATATACTATGAATAATTTCAAAAATAAAATAAAATACGACAAAAAATCAAAAGAATCAAAAGAAAGTTTAAGACCTTAAACCTTCAACATCTATCATTCAATCAAAGAAAAGAAAGATTGTCAACAAGATCTAAAGTTAATACAAATACAAAATCTACCAAGAAATGAAAAAAAAAATCCAAATTTATGGAATTAAATTATCTAAAATGTAGTTCAAAGAAAAGCGAAGAATCTAATTTCATCACAAAAGAACTTAAAATTCAGAATAAGCACACAATAAGAGTCAAATTAGAACCGAGTACCCTTTTACTTGAATTAGTGTGTATCCGAATTTACGGGTACTCGCCTTACGAGTATCCGACTATTACAGATCAAATTATGGACTGATTTTTTAATACCTGAAAATTTTGAGTATCCAATATTTAAGATACCCAGAAAATGCGAGTACCCTGATATATACACCCGTACTATAGCGTGTATATATATATATATAGTTTACAAATTTTTATAAGTCGGCACCTTTCCATTTAGCTCCACTTAACACGATTTAGGTGGCCTGAACATGCTATACTTCTCTTTTTCAATTTACATTGTCGATTCATCATATTATTATCAAATTAAAAATTTAGAAAAAAAAATATCAATTAATTTGACGAATAAGAATTAACATGATACGAATTCCAATATTTAATGCTGATATATATATATTTTAAATTAGTTATTAAATAAAAAAATTGATTTTAAATTCAAGGATCTTAAAACCTAAAAAAGCTTGATAACATAATGATGAAAAAAAAGTAAAACATGGTGTTAGATGGGATAGAGTCTTATTTTTTCCCTTTTTCTATTTAACATATGATACTATTATTTAAAATTATCTAATTTGATATATTTGATCAGCTGGTTCATCTATATGGACAAAAATAATCGAGTGTTTTTAATTTTCTTTTTCCCGAATTGAGTATTAGGCTCGCTAATTTTTATGGGTTCATGGATCGGATCACGAGCCACATTATTTGACCCATCGAATATCTGATATTCAAAATTATTTCTTTTATCTTCAAAACATTTTAAATTTAGTTATATTTATTTAACTTCATTTTACTTTTTTTTTAGAAATTTAAGTTTATATTTAAATTATTTTATTTAAAATATTAAATTCTATATTAGGATTATGTATTATAGATGTTAAATTTTGATTTTGCATTTTTCATGTAATTCTTTTAAAAATAATTGATATAAATATAGGATAAATATAAGGTAGTATCTGCTCAAAAAATATTTCAACTCTTTGACAATAAGTGCTTATAGCCCTGTATATGTGGTGTTTGAACTCAAGGCGTTGATAAATAATAATAAATTCCTTAACCTCTGAAATCGTTTAGTTCGTTAAACATATATATTAATTGAATAATCAAAACTTACAAATGTGAATATTTAATTTTACGAATATCTAAATAACATATACCTAAAATTCATAGATTGATATACAGATTATATTTTTATCACCTAAAAAATCAGATATCCAAATATAAGAACTACCTTGTAATAGGTGGCCAACCTCAGAGTATAATCACATGAATTTTGGTTATTGCATCATCCATGGTTGATCTAAATTGTATCCATCCAATCCAAACTGTTGAATAATCGGGTAAAGAAAACGAAAGAACACAAGAATTTTAACGAGGTTCAGCAATGTGTTTACGTCCTCGGTGCCCTAGGCGGCGCTAGAATTTTTATTCAATATCTTATAGGTTTTGGTTACATCTCCTTTTATAATAAATAAACCCCGGTACATATTTACAAAAATAACCCTGGCGAATATCCTGCCCCTTAGGAAACATTCAATGTGGGTTGGGTTACCTTACTTATTTAACAACTTGAAACATTCAACAAGTCCAAGCAATGCATGAACTTGTATGTCGTAACTGGCTTGGTGAACATATCAGCGACATTCTCATCAGTATGTACCTTCTAAAACAAAATCTCTCCAGATGCAACCAACTCTCTGATCTTGTGAAACCTTATATCAATATGCTTAGTTCTAGCACGATATACCTGATTCCTAGCCAAGTGCATAGTACTTTGATTGTCACAAAGAAACTGAACTCCACCTTGCTGAACACCCAACTCCTTCACTAAACCAGTAAGTCATAAAGTTTCTTTTGCAGCTTCAGCCGCTGCCATGTATTCAGTTTCAGTTGTAGATAATTCCACAACATATTGAACAGTAGACTTCCAATAAATAGGTCCTCTACCAAGAGTAAAGACAGACCCTGTCGTAGATCTTCTATTATCTAAATCACCCGTATAGTCTGAATCCACATATCCTATAACCAAAGTATAACCAAAGGATTATCCCACTGACTACCAAAAATAATTCCATGTCCCACAGTACCCTTTAAGTACCTAAAGATCCACTTGAGTGCTTCACAATGTTGCTTACCAGGTTTAGAGATGTACTTACAAACTTGACTAACAACATGAGCTAAATCAGGACGAGTACATACCATTGCATACATCAAGCAACCAACAACATTAGAATACAGAACCTTTGCCATATCTTCAGCTTCCTTATCCGTCTTAGGTCACTGTTCTGATGAGAGCTTAAAGTGTTTCACCAATGGAGTGCTCACTGGTTTTGCGATGCTCATCGCAAACCTTTCTAGCATTTTCTCAAAATAACCCGTTGAGATAGCCACAGTTTCCTTAAGTCTCTGTCCTTGAAAATTTCCATTCCAATAATTTTCTTTGCATCACCTAACTCTTTCATATCAAATTCCTGACTCAATAAAGTTTTCAAGCCGATAACATCATCCATGTTCTTCACAGCAATTAACATATCATCAACATACAATAACAGAAAATAAAAGAACCATCATCAAGGCTCTTAATATAGACACAACAATCATACTCACATCGCTTGTAGCCAATCTTGATCATATAGGAGTCAAACTATTTGTATCATTGTCTCGAAGACTGTTTCAACCCATATAAAGATTTCTTCAATCTGCAAACTAAATGCTCGTTTCTAGGTTGAGTGAAACCTTTAGGCTGCTGCATGTAGATCTGCTCCTCTAAATCACCATGCAAAAAAGTAGTTTTCACATCCATGTACTCTAAATGCAAATCCCAACTAGCCACCAATGCAAGTACTGCTCGGATTAAAGTGTGTCTGACCATAGGAGAAAATAATTCATCATAATCAACTCCTTTCTGCTGTGAAAAACCCTTTTCTACTAAACGAGCCTTGAACTTCTCCCCCTCTTTTTCTGTTACTGCTGGTTTTTTCTTATACACCCATTTGCAACCAATAGGCTTCTTACCCTCAGGAAGGAGAAGTAACTCCCATGTGCGATTGTGATTCAAAGACTCCATCGTCTCAACCATGGCAGCCATCCACTCGTCGTTTCCTGACTAGTAATAGCATCATGAAAAGTAATCGAATCATCACTGCTAACAGTAAGTGCAAAAGAGACCAAGTCTTCAAAACCCAATCTGTTCGAAGGCTTTATATTCATCTATCTCACCCTATCTCTGGCGAGACTATAATCATGCAAATCAACCGTAGCGGGACCACCAGAATTCGGTTGAGAAGTATCTGTTTTCTCAATTGGAAACTGCTCAAAATCCACCACTGTCGTGTCTTTCTTCTGCTGCAACATGGGATGTTCATCAAAAACAACATCTCTACTGATCACAATTTTCTTCGTAACTGGATCTCATAACTTGAATCTTTTGACATCTGTCTTGTAACTCAGAAAAATGCACTCCTTCAATTTTGCATCAAGTTTGGATCTCTCATCATCAGGTATATGCACATAAGCAGGACAACCAAAAATCCGTAAGTGATCCAAAGTAACATCATGACCAATCCATACCACTTTTACAACTTTCCCAGCCAATGATACCCTTGGCGATCTATTGATAAGATAACACGCCATGTTAATGGCCTCAACCCAGAAGTGTTTGGGAAACCCCACATTCAACCGCAAACATCTGGCTCTTTCATTCAACGACATGTTCATCCGTTCCGCAACACCATTCTATTGTGGTGTCTTGTGCACTGTAAAATGTCTCTTAATCCATTGCTCCTTACAGAAGTTTAGAAACTATGAATCTGTGTACTCCGTACCATTGTCAGACCGTAAACACTTAATTTTTCATCTTGTTTTGTTTCCTACCTCAGCTTTCCACAGCTTGAACTTCTCAAAAACGTTATACTTCTATTTCAAAAAATACATCCAAACTTTTCGTGAAAAATCGTTAATAATATTAACATAATACCTAGATCCACCCAAAGACGATGTCGTGGAAGACCCCATACATTAGAATGCACATAATCAAGAATTCATTTAGTTGTGTGCTTCCCAGTCTTGAAACGAACTTTAGTCTATTTACCAATAACATAATACTTGCAAAAATCGAGCTTACAGCTTTTAACACCATGCAACAAATTTCTTTTATATAATTCAGACATACCACGTTCACTAAGATGAGCAAAACGCATATGCCACAGTTTGATGGTATCATCACAGGACTCAACAGAATGAACTCCACATACAACGGTACTCCCTAACAATATGTAAATATTCCCTGCACTCATCTTTCCTTTCATCACAGTCAAATCTCCTTTAACAATCCGAATGGTTTCCCTATCCTCATCAGCCTTAGGGATAAAACAATTCTTGTGCAAAGTGCCCAAAGAAATCAAATTCTTCTTCTAATATGGGATATGTCGAACACCAAACAACGTCCAAACAGAACCATCATACTTCTTAATTCTAACATCACCAATACCAACAATATTGCAACATTGATCATCACCCAAATAAACAGAACCAGAATTAACCGACTTATATGTCGAAAACCATTCCCTATTTGGCGTGATGTGATAAGAACATCCAGAATCAAGAATCCAAGTATCAGTCAATAGAGTCGTTGAAATAGAGAGCATATCACCCTCACTACAATCAGAATTATCATCCTCGACCACATTCACAGACTTGGATGAGTCATCACACTTCTCATCAGTGTGCTTTTTCAACTTCGGACAGTCTCGCATCATATGTCTCACCTCATTGCACTTGTAACAGTGAATTATCTTCTTATCCCTAGATTTGGATCTGAAATTTTGCTTCCCAGACCCTGCCTTCTCTGGCTTCCGTCCATGGTCTCGATTACCCTTGACATATAAGCTATTAGCTTGAGAGTTTTCCCCTACATTCTGCTTCTGCTGGTTGTGAGCCAACAAGGCTGCAGTAATCTCCTCAACTTTGATAGTTTCATTCCCATATGTAAGAGTAGTCACCATGTGTTCATAAGAGGGAGGCAACGAATACAACAGAATCATCGCTTTGTCTTCATCCTCAATTTTCACATCAAGCCGAGCCAAATCAGAAATGATTTGATTGAAGACATTCACGTGTTGCGCCAAATCAAGATCATCTTGCATCTTCAGCCCATCAGCCGCTGCTTTAGATACAGTTTAGTCGTTAAGGATTTGGACATAAACTGACTTTCCAACTTCTTTCAAATTTTATCTAGAGACGACAGATGCATGACATGATACATGACCTCGTCTGCCAAACATAATCGTATGGTTCCTATCGCTCGTTTTTGTAATTTTTCCCAATCATCTTCCTCCATCAACGCTGACTTTGTAGGTCGCAAAGCCTTTAGGATCCCTTACTGCGCCAACAGATCCTTTACCCTTGTTTGCCATAATCCGAAGTTACCCTGACCATTGAATTTCACAACTTTGAATTTGGCTCCTGACATCTGATACCAATTGTTGAATAATCGGGTAAAGAAAACGAAAGAACACAAGAATTTTAACGAGGTTCAGCAATGCGCTTACGTCCTCAGTGCCCTAGGTGGCGCTAGACAAACCAAGTGAAGGAGTAGGGTGAATACAATTAGTATGAGAATAATAACTTTGCCTGTTAACAAAGCCAAAATTGAAAATCGATTTCCAAGAAGCACAAAAATAACAGAGCCTGAAAACTCCTTTCTTTCCTCGTAAGACCTCACATAGCCTCCTGCCTATTTTCTTCTTCTTTAGTTTCTTGTTGATTGGCTACTCAGTTTCCACAAACACACTAAGGACATATTAAAAATGTAACAAGTGTTCAATCGAGTCGAGTTGTTCGAGTTTCTATTTAAATTTAATGTTAAATATTTATAATATTATGATATTGTTTTCTTTTAATTTAAACAATTTTCTATAACCATATCTAATATGTATATATAGTTCATATTTTTTAGGGTAAACTACACGTTTAGTATCTAAACTGTCAGTTTCATTTCGTTTTTGTACCTAAACTTTCATTTGTTTTAAAATCATACCTAATATTTATTTTTTGATTCATTTTAGTACCCCCACCATTAAATACTTAACGAAAATATATTTTTATGGCTAAATTACATCATTTATCACTCAACTATATTTTTACTCCTATTTTCTTCACTAAAGTTTATTTTTTTAATTTAACTACTCAACTCTCAAATTGTTTTTATTTTAATCACTCTAATTTATTTTATTAACAATTTTTGTGACATGAATTTTTTTTTTATTTTACTAATATATAATTAAAATAGGCTTAAGGGTCACTTTTCACCTAATTTTATCAAATCAAATAAACAAAATCAATTTTTCTAGTTTACCTTCATTCATATTATCACAAAAATAAGTAAACCAATTAACAATTAAAAAGTAAATGCATGACTACTTTCTTTTAACCTAATTTTATTTTAATATTTTTGTTTCGTCTTCTTCTTTCTCTTTGACTTTTGTTTAGCCGGCGGTGACACCAATTTTAATGTTGGTTTCCAACCATCGATGACTATTAATTCTCTTTGACCTAAATTTTTTGATTGGTTTGTCGGTGGTCACGTATGGTCAGATCTCCTCTTTTTGTAAAAGGTTGTTTGTCGATGTAATTAGAATTGTGTAGCGAAGTAGCCTGTCAGATTGTTTGTTTCGCTCACCACTCTTTTATTACTTCGTAAAGCGTCTCATTCGACAGAGAGAAGGAGTTTTTATGAAGGTTTTGAATTTTGATATTGTTCGTCATTCTCAATAAAAGATTTTATTTTTTTTCATATATTTAGGTTTAATATTTTACTTTTGTATGAGCATTTTGGATACTATTGTCTCCAAATTTCTCTCTATATTTTGATGCGTTGTAATTTTAATTCCTTCCATTATTAATGAAATTCAGTTGTCATTGTTAAAAAATAAATAAATGTATGAAATTAAAAAAAAAAACTAAATGACATAAAAAGTCGAGTATACTCCATAATATATCAAAGGGTATTTAACCGTAACACTTCACTTCAATTGAATTCAATCCAATCCAGACAAAGAAACTTATTTCCCTTGGATCAGATTCTTCTTCTTCTTCTTTTTTACCAGCAAACCATAGAAAGAAACTTATTTCCCCCCTCTATTTTCATTACTATTAAGTATCTAAAGAATCATATATTTCGTTCAATTGGGTCTTTACTTTGTCCAACTATCTTTCATTATTTCCTTTATTCCCGAACTTCATTGCTTTGTTTTTGGTATAAATTCTAAGATGTGAGCATGGTTTGTTTACCATTCTCCAGGACTTTCAGCTTGTTTTACATAAATAAAGAATAAAAAAATCCCCAAGACTTTCCTGCCTTGTTCTTTTTCATGATTTTCTGGATTCTTCAAAATATGTCTTTTTAATTCTTCAGTTTATGCTCTTGAAAAAAAGAAAAAAAAAAGATTGATTCTTGATCCCCCAAGAAAACGATTCTGAGTTTGTTCCTCTCTTAAGCATCTTCCACGTTTATTTCATGTTAAAATTGCTGTCTTTTTTAGTTCAGAATTTCCTTTTTTTCTCCTATGGAAGCTTCGTTTGCAACTTCTTTCATGTCAAATTTAGGTTTGTTTGATCAAGATATTACATATTGGACCAAAGAAGAAAACAAAAGATTTGAGAGCGCTTTAGCAATATATGGTGAAGATGTTCCTGATAGATGGATAAAAGTTGCAGCAATGATTCCAGGCAAAACTGTTGCTGATGTGATTAAACAGTACAGAGAACTGGAAGAAGATGTCTTTGATATTGAATCTGGAAGGGTTCCAATTCCAGGTTACCTTACATCAGAAATGGTTGATCATCATGATTCTGATGCTTACAGGAGGAGATCCAGTGTGGCTAAAGGGGCTGATCATGAGAGGAAGAAAGGGGTCCCATGGACTGAGGAAGAACACAGGTAACTTTCCTGGTGATTTGAAATTACAGTGTGTTTGTTTAGTGAGAAAATTTGTAACCCTTGTTTCATGATGATGATGTAGGAGGTTTCTGATGGGACTAATGAAGTATGGTAAAGGGGATTGGAGAAACATATCAAGGAACTTTGTGATATCCAAGACTCCAACACAAGTTGCTAGCCATGCTCAAAAGTACTACCAGAGGCAGATTTCAGGAGGGAAAGATAAGAAGAGGCCAAGCATCCATGATATTACAACACTCAATATCACCACCACCACTGGTTTTTCACACAATCAATCTGCTCATGTTCTTGCATTGAAGCAGAAGCTTCCCAGCATTCGAAAATTGGACCGTAACGATTATGTTTCGGTTACATCAGCTGAGCAGTACCAGACTAGTAATGGCCTTGGATTTGAGGGTCAAAATCTGTATGGCAGTGCTAAAAGCTCAGTGTTTTAAACCAACATAGAGAATAGGATATGTCTATTGTACTCAAATGTTCCAATTTCAGATCTAATAATGTGTTGCCAAATGCTGTTTTTGATCATCTTGTTTGACAGATACAAAAATGGATCCATGTCAGTCGATAATGTGGCTGAGTCACTTGGCACTGTCCCTTCCCTGAATCTGGTTGCTTAGTTTGGGGTTAGAGTACCCTTTTTTCTGGCCATCGCTTCACCTTAATGGATCCAATATGGACAAGTTGAACATAGCTTAATTGCAGTCATCGTTTAGTCGAAGCTGAGTATGCATTCCACTTATGCTTCAAGTCTGCCATAGTCCATAGAATAATAGCAATATGCACTGTGATTTGCATTTGCATTTTTATTTCTATTTTATCTTTCTTCCATCCCATATTGTCAATGGTTTATTCATTTAACTCTTAATGTATCAAAATTGTCATAAAAAAACAAGTAAAATGTATACGATTGGCAAAATTTCTCTTTGTTTGAGGTTGATATGTTGATCTGGGGTGCGAACATCAGGTGACTTTGTCGTAAATGAATTGTTTTTATTTCTTAAGGTCTCAAGTTTAAGCATCATGTAAGATTTTGAACATTCAATGTCAAATGATTGAAAAGTTATATTTGAACATATACTGTCTTATACATATCCTAAATTAATAAAAAAAAATATTTATCTAGGAACCAAATAAAGAAATCCAACTATTATATTTTGCCATGTTGTGAAGAGAGAGAACCGAGCTTTAAAAACTCTTGTATTTTGCCTTCTTCACATTGAGAAAATGATTTTTCTTCATCTTCTTCGTTTGAATTCTTTTTTAAGATTTTCCTTTACCTTTTTATCAAGGAAATTATTAGTCAATCATCGTATTATCACATGCTACAATTTTCTATTTAAATTAAAAGAAATGAATGATCAACAACAAACACACTTTATTTATCCTATCAATAAATATCGATGAATTTTAAATTATCAAATAAAAAATTTAATTTTCTATATAAAATTTAGCTCATGAATCGATAACAAATGTCCAATCTATCTCCGTTGGCTAGAAATAGGCACGCAAAAATGAGGAAAAGGAAGTTAATGACTATTTGTTTTATACCCAACCAATGTTGCAGTTGTAAATATTTACAAGTGTTCCAAAAGCCACAAAGTAAGAGAAGTTTAAGAGAACATAATTTATAGTTTAAACATGATAATTCTAAGCACAATAAAAAATATGATGATTTTTATTGCATTTTTTATTATGTCTTGATATTGTCATTTTTAACGTTATACTAAGCTGTTGTAGAATAAAATAATCTACCAACGGGGTTGGTTTAAGTGGTAAACAAGTTGATATCGCTTAAGTAATGTCTCAGGTTCAAGTCATTGTGTATGCAGAAAATCTCCGCCGGAGATTCACCTACCAAAGCCAAGTGTGTGACCCGGGTCGGTCCAAATTAGTCAAGACGAAACCTTGAAACTGGATGTCAAAAAAAAAGAATAAAATAATCTTATGAAACAAACATGATAATTAACCTCAAATATATGTATTACTCTCATCCTCATTTTTCTAAAATAATTGTGTTATATATATATATATATATATATTATTTTTTAGTACAAACGCCCTTCATTTAAATGAATTTTTTTTTAAAATAATATATTCGCGTTGTGTGGATATCAAATGTAATTAACGTAACTTTTTCTTAAAATTACAAACAAAATACGTAAAAAAAAACATACTTTAGTAATCACACAATGATGCACTTTAAAAAACTCCACCATTACAATTACAAACGATTGATAATTTTTTTTTTCTTAAAATTTTATAAGTTCATCAATTCTTAAAATTATAGAAATTTACCGTCTCTAACATAAAATGATACACATGTTCCTTATAACAACATCATATGTACCTCTCTCTTTATATATATTACATGATAGACTATATTTTTTTTGAAAATGATATTTGGATTTAAAGTATTTATTATAGTTAGACTCCACACAATATGATACAATACAGATGAAATACAATAAAATTTATGAATAGATGAGTTAAATTTTATGTATATATTTAAAATATTATAGTTTTTTTTAATTATTAGCTCAATATTGCTTTATATCAGTTAATGATAAATAAAGTGATAAAGATAAGTTAAAATTTATGAGTTCATTTGAAATTATTTTTCTATAAATAAAAATAATTATTATTTTTGAATAAATGAAGATAAAATACGATAAAATTTATGAATAGAGGAGTTAAAGTTTTATGAATTTTATTTGAAATAGTTATTTTATTGTTAGATCATTGCTTTATATCAGCAAAATGATAAATAAAGTGATAAAGAGAAGTTAGAATTTATGAGTTCATTTGAAATTATGTTTTTATTAATAAAAATAATTAATTTCACTGAATAAATAAGGATAAATTATAATAGCATTATAATTTCATAAAAAACAATAAAAACTAAAGTAGGATTAATCACATTAAACATTTATTTCCCTTAAAATCATTATATAGTCCAAACTAATGAATAAATAATAAAAATATAATCGTCAATGAAAATGTTAAAAATTTTCTAAACAACTCAAAATATAGAAGATACAAATAAAATCATTATTGATTATGAAGGATAAACTCCATCAAAACTAACATAAAAAATAAATATAATGATGATGATATATTTTATCACAACTCAAGTACGATTGACATATGATAATTATAAATCCCTATCAATATACAACAATCAACCCGACAATCTAAATTATTAATAGATCAATAAGATAATAAATAAATGTCAACAAGAGAAATGACATTAAATAAAATATTGAGGAGAGATAAAATGCGGTACAATATTTTTAAAAAAAGAAACCTATTAAACAAATAAAAAATACATTAAAAAAACCACAAAAATTATGCTTTTTAAAATTAATGTTATTCAACGAATCAACACTCTTTTTCATGTTTGTAAAAGCAAAATCTTTTTTAATGTTAATCATGATCAAATAAATTTAGTGTTATTACAATTTAGGTACATAATACAAATTTCATTAATTTGTTAAATAAAAAATTCTGATGGATTTTCAAATCTAAAAACTTATTCAATTATTAAAAAAAAGTCATCTTCGGCCACCCAAATTTGATTAATTTATCAAAAAAATAAAATAAAAAGTAATAATATTTACTTATTAGGCATGTATAATATAGAACCTTAATGAGCCAAGTCTATAATTTATTGGAACATTGACTTGTTTGTACAACTACTTTTAATATAATTGAGTTCCAAACTCTGTATAATTATTTTAAAGATCATGTTTCTTATCTACTTCAATCAATTTATTACTTTTAATAATTTATTTTAATTATTTAAAAATAAATAAAATTTATTATTTATATATTAAAATATTCATAGTGAACTACATAAAAGATATTTTATTATAGTTTTATCTTTTGTTTATATTTTTTATTTTTTGTTTTCTTTTAAATTTATATAATTCATATATAATATTAACTTTTTGAATTTATTGTAGACTTTATAATTTTAATTGATATGATTCATATATAACTGTAAATATAATTTAAATGCTATATTTTTAATTTACAACATTATGTTCTCAAACTCTAAGCTACACTGTTATACAATACTCTTAAAATTTCGTTTTTACAAGACATTTGAAAGTCATATTTTAAAAACTGTATCAAACTGCCTTAAAGATCAAGATGCCTTAGATTTACCAACGTACACAATTACACATGCCTTTAGGGACATCCTCAACTTTGGTCTAATGAATATCCAAGGTCTTCAATTCTTGAAGCTTCGAAAGAAAAGGCAAATGTCCAAGGTCTTCAAGTTATTACGAAGAATTGAAATCTTTTTATTTGTACTCATTTTTTTTAATTATGTTTAAAATTTATGATTGTTCTAACCAATAATATTATTTTGGATAAATTATATATTAACCACCTAATTATTGTCTTTTTTTTCATTTTGACCATCATTTTTGAAATTTTGTCAATCATGTTATTCAATTATTTAAACACATTCAATCAAACCACTAGTCGTTAATATTTAACGGAATAGGTGATGTGGCAGTTAACCAAAATGATTTAATTATAAAATTTGGTCTTTAATATTTACACATTCTGTCAATTTAATCCTAATTTTAATTTAATTCCAGAAATTTACTCTCTAATCATATGTTTACACATATCACTATTTCATTAGAGAGTTTTTTTTATAATTTTAATTTATTTAATATAATATTTTTCGACCAACTGGATGATAATATGAAAAATCAATTACAAAGAAATAAGGAAGAGGGGAATCAAACTTGCAAACTGAGCGTTCAAATGTGTGTGAGCAAGGCCAGTTCATTTGTGATTCGGTTTATACAATTATATACATAACCTATATTGAGGTTACAAAGCTGCAAAGCAATTCACCTTTTGCAAGAGCAGGCTTCAAGATATTGGCCGCATCAATGACACCTTCAGCTGCTCCTGCTCCAATCAAAATGTGAAGGGGAAATTCATCAATAAACAATATTATCTCATCACTTTGCTTGATTTCCTCAATTAGCTTCTTCACGATATTGAATATTCTGTTTGTCTAAACGATTTTTATTTAAAAAGAAAATTTAATTTTTAAAACTTGGTTTTTAAAAGATATCGTCTCAAATAATTTGGTGACTTGTTAATAATAAAACGTGGTTCGAGGAGTCACCACTAATATTTGATTAAGGTGTGATTGGACACCCAAAAAGTATTTTTCATTTTAAAAAACATTAATTTTAATTAAAACAACAAATTTGCGATATGCGTTACCTAACTTTGAGTTTGGGAGTCGGTTACGTGTGGAATAAAATTAGTATCCCCACAACGCCCTAAATCGGTACCTAGTCGATTAATTAGTTGTCTTTGCAATGAAATTTACAAGTTCGAGTATAATTTAATTTAAGATCTCATGCAAATAACATTCTTTTAATTTTAGGATGAAATACAATAATATTTAATTATTTCCTATCGAGAAGAATCAACATCTTATGCCTTAAAGCAGTCGATTCTTACTCCAATCGAAATAAAGTAATATTAAAATTTCATTCTAAAGTTCATTGTTAATTCAAAATAACAACACCAAAAAATAATTTTACGAGAGAAAACGATAATATCAAATTATTTCCAATCGAGAATAAATGACCTAGCTTTGTAATTTACTTCCATATAAATCACATAAATGACTTTCATTTAATTCAGTATGTCTGACATGGAATATAAAGCATTCAAGCTTAACATATAAATCAAAACTTTCTTTTTCAAATTTTATTTTTGAAAGCTCTAAAACTTTTTTTCAAAATTTCATTTTGTTTTTCAAAATCAACTTTTGCTTTCAAAAGAAAATCATTTTCAACTTTAAGTTTTGAAATTATTTTCTTGTATTTGGAGTTCATGGTCTCAAACTACAAAAATAATTCATCGTATACATCTTGTAACTCGTTAAAAGAATATGAATTAGATTCACTAGAGTTAAATGATACCTCGGGCTCTTCAAGAGCCATTAAGCATACTACCTTTGCCGGTTCTTCTTTCTTGTTTCCATGGATCTCTTCGAGCTTATTCCAAAGCTATTTGGAATTTGAACAAGAAGAAACTCCTTCATAGACTTCGGGACCAAATGTAGAAAACAACATGTGCATGGCCTTGGCATTTTGTTGATCTTTCTTCCGTTCTTGGGGGCTCCACTCATTCTTTCGTCTTCTTCTTTGGAGAATAGTAGTCGTTCTCGATCATCTCCCATGCATCAAGATCATTAGATTGGATGAATAGCTTCATTAATTTCTTCCAATGATGGTAGTTGGCTCCATTGAAGTATGGAGGCTTGTCGATCGGTTGGGAGTCTTCCATGTAAAATGAGGCAGAGGTGGAAGCCATCTTCTCGGTTGCTTCAAAAATGGATAGAGTTTCTTTAAGAATTGTCTCAATGTTGTTAGACCTTCTAATAAGTCAAACTTTGATACCAATTGTTGGGATTATCGAATGAAGCTTACTGATTGTAACACCCGTAACCTGTACACACCTGCATACGAATCCGAGGTGTCACATTACTTTTCAGAACATTGACTTTTACAAAAATCATGAAAAAATTAAACTTTCATTAAAAGAAAGTGAACTAATTTACATAAATATAACCAAAATATTACAAAATAGATCAGAGCATATGTAATTCACAACTTTGTCTCAAGCCAACATACTTATTACAACAAAATACATACATTGTAAATTACTTCTGATCTGATCTGATCTTCTGGTGGATATATGATGTCTTTGCAAAACCTAATTTTGATCTTCCTGCTTCCTGGTACCTACGTGTGAAACACTCACACGCTATGTCACAGACTTAGTGAGGCATATAATACAATAATGCATTATCTAAGTCATGAAAATGCAACCCAATTATTTCATATGCAACCACAACCATCATGTCACTATTCAACCATATCATATACTATCAATCATTAATAAATAATAACATGACATCTTATAAGAAAGTAAATTCTTTTTATATCTTTTATGTGCCCATGTACATTACTGAGAACTTAAGGTATGCGAGTACATTGAGGTTGTGCACATATGTTGTCACCACAGCTCGTATAAATTTTCCACTTAGTGGCATATAAAATTATCCCGAAGGACCTCATATATGTTCCGAAGGACGTCGTATATGTCCCGAAGGACCTCGTATATGTCCCAAAGAACCTTGTAGAACCCTCGACTCTTGGCATGCCAATTATACCCACATCCCTCATATCACATAACATGGGATTAAACATTTATATATCTCATGTATTTATATAGTTAACTACTTCATTACGTATACGGGTACTCATATAACTCATATCATTTCTCATATAATCATATATGTTCTATCTCATAACATATATCATATGTGCATATAATCATTTATCCCATATCATATAGCTTATGTTTGTTCATTTATGCTCACATGAATTATATAGCATATATTGAAACATATAAACATATATCACTTATGCATGTACTCATATTGATAATAACATATGCATGTTCATAACTATTAAACCATGAAATTTAAACATAAAAAATGGACTTATCACAAGTCTTGTTTCCATAAAACCACGTCTATACTAGAGTATGCACTCACCTTAGCCTCACTTAATCTGAATCAACTTCTATAATTTGTTATCCCTCGATCGATCGATCTTAACTCTTTGATTGTTTCGGAACATGATTATGTTTGATATCTAAAACAATGTACATTTGATACGGATATTAGAATTCTAAACCTTATGAATCAATCATCAATTATATGAGCTAAAAGAAGTACCTAATACACATTTTCACCTTGAGTAGTATCGGTACCGAAGGTATGGTACCGATATTTCCCTAACTGTGGTAACGATACCGAGCCTTGGTATCGATACCCTTTCCCAATTCTGGAATCCTTATTTCAAAAATGGTATTGATACTTGCCTTATGGTATCAGTACCCTTGGTATCGATACTACACCTAAGGTATTGATACTCCTTGAATAACTTATCATCTTTTAGCTTATGGTATAGATATTGTTCATACATTATCGATACCCTACTCCAAATATCACCCATTTACCTTTGAAGTATCGGTATTGGATGAATCAGTACTGATACTCCTTGCCCAGAAGTCGCTCCTTAAACCCAAAAATTTACCAACACTCACTTAAACCTTCTATTTTGAACTCCCTTCTTACCACTAAACTTAACTACATTTACTCAAATAATTTTATATCCATATAAAACATCATTATCTTCCATATCTCATCCAATATCTTGATACCAAGAATCTTACTAATTTTACATCATGTTCTAATTTCATTTCTAACACTTCATACTTCTTAATTTAACTGACGACAAGTTAAATTTAGTCTCAAAATTCTCTTACTAACTTTTTTTCGCAATTTCACTTAATCACCTCTTATATTAAATCCTTCATAACTCATTCATCTTTTAGTTTTAAGAAATCTTAAGCTTTCCTTAAGTTTAAGTATCATCTCAAGAACATAAACCACACTTAAAATTAAGAAATAATCAACAAACATGAAACTCACCTCCAAATGGAGTTTCATGGCTAAAGAAAGAAGAAAAGGAAGAGTTTTTTGGAAACTTGATTTTTGCCTTCCACTATCTCCACGTGGTTATAATATAACCATAACCAAATTTTTAATTATTTTCCTTGTCAAATGACCATTTTACCCTTCTATTCATCCTTCTTTACCATTCAATCCTACATAAAATATTTCACTTATGTCCTTGAACTTTTCAATTTATCTAATTTAGTCACTGAATTATAAAATTTTATAATTTGGTCACTAACCCGGTGTTTGAGATGTTACAATGATTAACCGAATGAATTGCCAATAAGGGGTGAATTGGATTTATGAGTTTAGGGAGTAAAGAGTAAAAAGATGAGACAATTTACACAAGGATTTATAGAGGTTTGACTTCTCAACCAAGTCTACATCCACTACCTTAGCTCCTCACTAAGGATTTTCTAATAAATTCACTAATTTGTTCTTTCTTTTTGCAGGATAAAGAGATAACCTTTACAACTCCTAGCTTTTCACGAACTAAGCTGTAACCCCCCAAGACCCGGTCTGTGAGTTAGACCCAAACCTAAGTGGTCACATATCCCATTCAGAGGTTTTTTTTATATATATAACTTATAGAACGTTAAATATAATATAGAACATAATATTAATAATACATATATGTCCAAAATGATAATAAAATACATGTCACCAAACATAACCGAAAAACATACAGAAATATATGTTCGTACAAAATAAAGTAGTTGATTTCTCCTGATGCCAAATCTGCTAGCTTACGGTCTGCTGTTATCTGAAAAAGGTTAAAATTTACAGAATGAGCTAAAAAGCCCAGTGTGTTCCATACAGCGTACAAAAACATATTAATAAGATATTATCAATAAAAATCGATTTATGCAACATGTTTTTTTTAAATATGAACACTACCCCCATCCGTCACGAACAATTTGTGTAGGTTCCCATAACCATACACCTCGTCACGACCAGTAAGGCCCTGAGCACAAAGCCGAGGAGCCTGCAATATTTTCTTCCTCCAACAATTCTTTCCTCCCCAATGATAGTAATAAACAAATATGTATTTGAGTAAAAATGGTGATTAATCCATTAAAACATGAAAATGGATCATGCTTGAAAATCATATACAGAAATACGGTAATCAGATGTCGGTAACCATTATTCAGAAATCAGATATCATGTATCATGTCATAACAATATTTTGAATAATCATCATTCTGAAATAATTCAAATAATATTTTAAAACAGTAAAACAACACTGTCAGGAAACACACCTGTCACACTCTGAGAAATCGGATAGGGAATCCTACTATTGGGTTTATCGATCACGTTCTGCTGCAGCGCTAGATCCTACGAATTAGAAAAAAATCCATATTGGAATCCTAATATAAATAATCTAAATATTATTTAAATAATATACGGAAACCTACGGGTAATTCTCGTAGTACGCAGTTCAGGCTGATCTAACGAACGGATAATACCAAACCTAATTGATCCTTGCTCAGGTGAAACACGAGTACCTTCATAAAATATTTTATTGAGTAAATCCTTGACCAAATCTAATTTAAATAATCAAAATATTAAAATATTAAGCCTTTTGGGTTTACAAGCTCGATTCGGGAATTTCGGGTCAGAATTTGGCAAAACGAACTTCGAAATCAAATTCAGGACGTCGAAAAACATAAAGTATGACCTTCCGAAATTTTGAATTCTTGGTCAAAAATAAAGTCAACGGGTTTGACTGATGATTTGGAGACTTTCGGGTTTGAATTTAGTAAAACGGACCCCAAAAACGGATTCGGGACGTCAAAAACTATCAGGATAGGTATTTGTGGACGGAAACAAAGGTCGTTTAATAGCCGGTCAAAGCCGGTCAAAGTTATGGTCAAAGGAGGTCAACAAACTGTCAAACATTTTACACAAATAGCACCCTTTTTTAAAAATTACCAAAATAGCACCCATTTCGAATTAATTCTCATAATAGCACCAAAACCGAAATAATTCCATAATAGCACCGATCAACGGTCAACGGGTCGGAACGGGTCGGGTCGGGTCGGGTCAACGGGTCGGGTCGGGTCAACGGGTCGGGTAAACGGGTCGTGACCGGTCAAACCGGTCAAAACCGGTTCAAAACCGGTTTCCAGCGTTCACTCGCCTGCGGCGGCGCGTGTGGGCGCGTGCGACGTCATCCGGGGCTCAAAAAATCACGGAAAAATTTGCTAAAAATTATTTTGAGCGATTTCGAGATACTTACAAAGATCGGTTCAAATTTTTGAACGGCAGAGAGCTCGATTTCGACTCGGCCGAATCTTTGACTGATCCACCTCCCCACGCGCCGCCGTCAACGGAGATCGAGGATGACACCGGCGGACTCGGAACGGCACAAGGAACACGATGGTGCGGGAGGTGTCGTAAAAGGAGCAACGATCGGCGATGAATTTAGGATTTTCTAGGCGATTGAGCTTAAAAAAAAGTCGATGCTTTGACTTGAAATTCACGACGTTTGGCAGCGTTTCGCTTCAATTAAATTGAGGGGATTGTTCCTGACTCGATAACGAACACGATGGTACTTTCAAAACGACGATCGGAATTCGGACGGTGTCAGAATCGTCGTCGAAAGTTGAGGTGCGTGGGGTAAAAACTTAACAAATTGTTCTGTTATGAAACCAGAATCAATTTGCACGCATATAAGAAAAAAATCTGCCGACACTCCTTGGAAATATTCAGTGATTGGTCATTGAATTTCCTCCACTTTTTAAAATAGGCTACAAGTTTTAAAACTTCCAATTAAATCCTCAAATTTCACCAATTAACTTAATTAAAACCTCAAATTACAATTATATATTTTTTTCCATTTTCCGGGTTGTTACAATTCTCCCCCCTCTACAAGAAATTTCGTCCTCGAAATTTAACTTATGAAAATAGATGCGGAAATTGAAGCTCCATTGACTCCAACGTCTCCCAAGTAGCTTCTGAGGGGCTACGATTACTCCACTGCACTTTGACCATTGGAATACGCCTATTCCGAAGAACTCGCTCATCCCTCTCTAAAACCTGAACAGGCTCCTCCTCATATGACAAATCAGGTCTCAGCTCTACCTCATCAACCTGAATGATGTGATCTGGATCTGGACGATATCGCCTCAACATAGAAACATGAAAAACATCATGAATACGACTGAGCTGGGAAGGCAACTCAAGCTGATAAGCAACAGGTCCAACTTTCTTCAGAATACGATACGGCCCAATAAATCGCGGACTCAGTTTACCTTTACGTCCAAATCTCAATACCTTCTTCCATGGAGATACCTTGAGAAAAACCTGATCTCCAACCTCAAACTCGATATCCTTACGTCGCTTATCTGCGTATGACTTCTGCCTATCAAATGCCTCTCTTAAGCGATCACGGATCAGTCTGACAGTATCTTCAGTCTCTCTAACCAAGTCTGGACCCAAAGTTGTTCTATCATGCAACTCTGTCCAACATATAGGAGTACGACATCTACGGCTATACAGAGCCTCGTACGGTGCCATGCGAATACTCGCCTGATAACTATTATTGTAAGCAAACTCAGCTAACGGTAAGAAATCTTCCCAACTACCACGAAAATCAATCACACAACCCCGTAACATATCCTCCAACACCTGAATCACTCGCTCAGACTGTCCATCAGTTTGAGGATGAAAAGTTATACTGAAATTCAAACGAGTACCCAGAGCCTCGTGCAAAGCTTTCCAGAACCTGGAAGTGAATCTCGGATCTCGATCAGATATGATAGACAACAGAACACCATGAAGTCTAACGATCTCAGAAATGTACAACTTAGCCAGTTTATCCAGAGAATAATTAACCCGAATAGGGATAAAGTGCGCTGACTTGGTGAGTCGATCAACAATCACCCAGATAGAATCCTTTTTGGAAGGAGTTAGAGGAAGACCAGTAACGAAGTCCATCGTAATATGCTCCCATTTCCACTCAGGAATCTTAATTGACTGTAACAATCCAGACGGATGCTGGTGCTCTGCCTTAACCTGCTGACAAGTCAAACACCTTGCCACAAAATCTGAAATATTCTTCTTCATACCAGTCCAAAAGTAGCGCTCTTTGAGATTATTGTACATTTTGTCCCCACCAGGATGCATAGCATAAAGACTATTATGAGCCTCCTGAAGAATAATCTGTCTCAACTCATCATCTTTAGGGACGCAGTAACGACCGTGAAAACACAAAATACCATCCTGGTCCACAGTATACTCCGAACTCGATCCTTGCTTAACTTGTTCAATAATGAAAAGCAACGAGTTATCAAGGAGTTATTTAGCCTTAATCTCCTCGGCTAAAGTAGGTTTAACCTGTAACTCTGCTAACAAACTATTATCATCAAATAAGCTTAAGTTGGCAAGTAAGGCTCTGAGATCTGATATCGCCTTACGGCTCAAGGCGTCTGCCACTACATTAGCCTTCCCTGGATGATATTCTATCTCAAAATCATAGTCCTTTAAAAGCTCCAACCAGCGACGCTGTCTCAAATTTAATTCTTTCTGAGTAAGCAGATACTTCAGACTCTTATGATCAGTATATATATAACACTTTTCTCCGTAGAGGTAGTGTCTCCAGATCTTTAAAGCAAAAACCACCGCAGCTAATTCCAGATCGTGAGTAGGATAATTACGCTCATGTGGCCTTAACTGACGTGACGCATAAGCGACAACCTTCTTCTCTTGCATCAAAACACATCCTAATCCAGAATGAGAAGCATCACTATAGACAGAAAAATCCTTCCCAGATTTAGGCTGAATCAACACTGGGGCTTGAGTTAAAACAGTCTTCAATTTCTCAAAGCTAGCTTGTTGGTCCTCAGACCAGACAAATGGAACATCTTTCCTTAATAGTTTCGTCAGAGGAGCTGCAATAAGGGAGAACCCCTCAACGAAACGACGGTAGTAACCAGCTAAGCCCAAGAAACTACGGATCTCAGAGACGTTTCTGGGTTGCTTCCAGTTCATAATAGCCTCCACTTTGCTCGGATCTACCTGAATACCATCAGCAGAGACGATATGTCTAGGAAAAGTCACTTCGCTGAGCCAGAATTCACACTTGCTCAACTTAGCGTATAGCTTATTCTCCCTTAGAGTCTGAAGAACAATCCTTAAATGCTCCTCATGTTCTGCTTTACTTCTAGAATACACCAATATGTCATCAATGAATACAACTACAAACTGGTCCAAATAAGGTCGAAATACCCTATGCATCAGATCCATAAAAGCAGCAGGGGCATTAGTTAACCCGAATGACATCACTAAAAACTCATAATGCCCATATCGAGTACGGAAAGCAGTCTTCAGAATATCTGAATCTTTCAATTTAAGTTGATAATAACCAGATCTTAAGTCTATCTTTGAAAAGATAGAAGCCCCTCGAAATTGGTCAAATAGATCGTCGATTATGGGCAGAGGATATTTGTTTTTCACCGTGAGCTTGTTTAGTTTCCTATAATCGATACAGAGTCTCAACGTCCCATCTTTCTTCTTGACAAAGAGAACTGGGGCTCCCCACGGTGATACACTGGGTCGGATAAATCCCCTGTCCAACAACTCCTGGAGTTGGATTTTCAGTTCTTTAAACTCCTTTGGGGCCATACGATAAGGAGCCATTGAAACTGGGGTAGAACCAGAATAGACTTCAATCACAAACTCGACTTTTCTATCTGGAGGTAATCCAGGCAACTCCTCGGGAAAAACATCAGGAAATTCCTTGACAATTCGGATGCCTTCAATATCGGATTGCGATCTCCTAGTGTCCAAAATATAAGCAAGAAACGCCTCGGAACCCTTCCTGATCATCTTCTCCGCTACTAAAGTAGACACAACATTCGTCAGAAATCCACGTCGTTCCCCGATCATTACAATCTTTCGATTATCTGAGGTCTTCAGAACAGCTCTCTTAGTCTCAAAATTAATATTTACTCGATGTTTGTCCAACCAATCTACGCCGAGAATCAAATCGAACTCTTTAAAGGGTAACTCCATCAGGTCAGCCAGAAAAATCTCCCCATTGATCTCTATAGGGCACTCTCTAAAAATACGATCCAACACGATGGATTGGCCTAAGGGACTTTGAACTATCACTGAACGCTCAGTATTCTCAACAGGAATATTTAGACCCTCAGAAACGGAATGTGATACATAGGAATTTGTAGAGCCACTATCAAACAATGCAAAGTATGGAACTGAATGAATAGTAATAGTACCTGCAGTCACATTAGGCCCATCTCGATCTTGTCGAAGTCTAGCAGTGTAAACCAATGCAGGTTGTCTGGCCTCAGATCTGATTAGACCCCTACTCTGAGATGCTCGGCCTCTATTAGCTGATCCATGTGCTATCTCCTGAGTACGTCCCCGTGCTGGAGTCTGAACTGTACTATGAGAACTAGCGGGAGTACGAGCTGGTGTCTGAACAGAATGAGGTATCTCCGGACAATCCTTCAAATAATGGTCACCAGACCCACATTTATAACAAGTGCTCAATTTCTTCCTGCATTCTTCAAAGTGATTTTTCCCACAATAATCACATGTTGGAAAGGGTTGCGACCCAAAAGAACCACCATGTCTAGAAGACTGAACTGTTGAAGCACCAGATGCAACAGGTCTGACACTTGCACCTCCTCTCTGAAAAGAATCACCCCTGCCTCTCTTGCTAGGATGTGCAGAAGAATTAACAGAACCAGAAGGCCTCCTGAATCGATTCTGGGTTCGATCATTATCTCTCTTGTGCTCTATACCCAATCGCTCTATTTCCTCAGCAGTCTTGGCTATCTCAACCAGGGCGTCAAAATTTCTCTCTCGGTGGGTAACGACTCGACTCCTGATCTCATACCTGAGTCCATTTTCGAACCTCAAGCATCGATCTGTCTCAGTGTCCACAAGTCCAGGAGCATATCGGCTCAATCGGATGAATTCAACCTCATAATCCATAACAGACATATTACCCTGCTCCAGATTCTGAAACTCCTGGCGTCGCTCCTGTAGATATCTCTCTCCGATGTAGCGACTTCGGAAGCGCGTCTTGAAAAGATCCCATGTTAATTGGTTCCTCGGAATACTACCAGAAATGGATTGCCACCATCTGAAGCTTTCTTTCTTCAACATAGTTAGGGTCCCCTTTAACTTTTGCTCAGGTCTGAGGTCCATCTCATCCATAATCCTTTCTGTGTCCTCCAGCCAATACTCAGCGTCTGTCGGAGGTCCACCAGTAATACCCTCGAATGGTACTACACCAGCAGCAACTAGAGAATTTGAAATCTCCACTGCAGTCATGTTACTAGGGGCTCTAGCAGCTCTCTGAAACATGCGAAAGATAGCTCTATTAATGGCGTCTTCATTCATCTCATAATCCTCATCTTCAGTGATGGGAGGGTCTCTCATAGGAGTAAACTGATCATCATGAGAAAGAGTCGGATCTACTTGCGGAACAGGAGGATCACGTGCTGACATCGGATCTTCTATCGTAACAGAAGGTCGAGTGACTCGCCCTCTACCACGTCCCCGTCCTGTCCTACGACCTCTAGCAGTATTCATCGTTGGATCTATAAGGCTCTATAGAAGAATTTGAAACATATGTCAGATTAGCATCAGGGATCTCGATAAAACTTTAAATCATAACATAAGGTGACATTTTTTTTTTTAAAAAAAAAATTCAAAGTTTAGGACCCATATACAGTCCGAGTGTTTAAAACCGAAAGCTCTGATACCACCATATGTAACCCCCCAAGATCCGGTCTGTGAGTTAGACCCAAACCTAAGTGGTCACATATCCCATTCAGAGGTTTTTTTTTATATATATATAACTTATAGAACGTTAAATATAATATAGAACATAATATTAATAATACAGATATGTCCAAAACGATAATAAAATACATGTCACCAAACATAACCGAAAAACATGCAGAAATATATGTTCGTACAAAATAAAGTAGTTGATTTCTCCTGATGCCAAATCTGCTAGCTTACGGTCTGCTGTTATCTGAAAAAGGTTAAAATTTACAGAATGAGCTAAAAAGTCCAGTGTGTTCCATACAGCGTACAAAAACATATTAATAAGATATTATCAATAAAAATCGATTTATGCAACATGTTTTTTTTTTAAATATGAACACTATCCCCATCCGTCACGAACAATTTGTGTAGGTTCCCATAACCATACACCCCGTCACGACCAGTAAGGCCCTGAGCACAAAGCCGAGGAGCCTGCAATATTTTCTTCCTCCAACAATTCTTTCCTCCCCAATGACAGTAATAAACAAATATGTATTCGAGTAAAAATGGTGATTAATCCATTAAAACATGAAAATGGATCATGCTTGAAAATCATATACAGAAATACGGTAATCAGATGTCGGTAACCATTATTCAGAAATCAGATATCATGTATCATGTCATAACAATATTTTGAATAATCACCATTCTGAAATAATTCAAATAATATTTTAAAACAGTAAAACAACACTGTCAGGAAACACACCTGTCACACTCTGAGAAATCGGATAGGGAATCCTACTATTGGGTTTGTCGATCACGTTCTGCTGCCGCGCTAGATCCTACGAATTAGAAAAAAATCCATATTGGAATCCTAATATAAATAATCTAAATATTATTTAAATAATATACGGAAACCTACGGGTAATTCTCGTAGTACGCAGTTCAGGCTGATCTAACGAACGGATAATACCGGACCTAATTGATCCTTGCTCAGGTGAAACACGAGTACCTTCATAAAATATTTTATTGAGCAAATCCTTGACCAAATCTCATTTAAATAATCAAAATATTAAAATATTAAGCCTTTTGGGTTTACAAGCTCGATTCGGGAATTTCGGGTCAGAATTTGGCAAAACGGACTTCGAAATCAAATTCAGGACGTCGAAAAACATAAAGTATGACCTTCCGAAATTTTGAATTCTTGGTCAAAAATAAAGTCAACGGGTTTGACTGACGATTTGGAGACTTTCGAGTTTGAATTTAGTAAAACGGACCCCAAAAACGGATTCGGGACGTCGAAAACTATCAGGATAGGTATTTTTGGACGGAAACAAAGGTCGTTTAATAGCCGGTCAAAGCCGGTCAAAGTTCTGGTCAAAGGAGGTCAACAAACTATCAAACATTTTACACAAATAGCACCCTTTTTTAAAAAATTACCAAAATAGCACCCATTTCGAATTAATTCTCATAATAGTACCAAAACCGAATTAATTCCATAATAGCACCGATCAACGGTCAACGGGTCGGGTCGGGTCAACGGGTCGGGTAAACGGGTCGTGACCGGTCAAACCGGTCAAAACCGGTTCAAAACTGGTTAAACCGGTCAAAACCGGTTTCCAGCGTTCACTCGCCTGCGGCGGCGCGTGTGGGCGCGTGCGACGTCCTCCGGGGCTAAAAAAATCACGGAAAAATTTCTAAAAATTATTTTGAGCGATTTCGAGATACTTACAAAGATCGGTTCAAATTTTTGAACGGCGGAGAGCTCGATTTCGACTCGGCCGAATCTTTAACTGATCCACCTCCCCACGCGCCGCCGTCAACGGAGATCGAGGATGACACCGACGGACTCGGAACGGCACAAGGAACACGATGGTGCGGGAGGTGTCGTAAAAGGAGCAACGATCGGCGATGAATTTAGGATTTTCTAGGCGATTGAGCTTAAAAAAAACGTCGATGCTTTGACTTGAAATTCACGACGTTTGGCAGCGTTTCGCTTCAATTAAATTGAGGGGATTGTTCCTGACTCGATAACGAACACGATGGTACTTTCAAAACGACGATCGGAATTCGGACGATGTCAGAATCGTCGTCGGAAGTTGAGGTGCGTGGGGTAAAAACTTAACAAATTGTTCTGTTATGAAACCAGAATCAATTTGCACGCATATATGAAAAAAATCTGCCGACACTCCTTGGAAATATTCAGTGATTGGTCATTGAATTTCCTCCACTTTTTAAAATAGGCTACAAGTTTTAAAACTTCCAATTAAATCCTCAAATTTCACCAATTAACTTAATTAAAACCTCAAATTACAATTATATATTTTTTTCCATTTTCCGGGTTGTTACATAAGCTATAATCAATCCCCTTTTACAAAAGGTTAAAATGTAAACAAGAAAAATCTCTCAAAAGGAATGTGTTCACAAAGATTTACAAGAAAACAAATAAAAGATTTGCAATGAGCTCAAAACACAAATATTTACAAAAGAAAGTAAATAAAGATGAAAAACTTTTTTGTGGTGTATGAATGCTTGGATGGGTGTTAGTAACCTTATTCAAGTTTCCTCAACTTGTTTTTATATGTTAGAATGAGTTTGTGGCCGTTTTTAGCCGTTGGGGATGTTTTGGAGCCGTTGGATATTAATTTTCTGCAAAATAAAACTGCCCAGAATAGGGAGTATCGGTACTCCTTTAATGAGTATCGGTACTACCTTTGTAATTTTTAAATAAACTAGTCGTTAAAGACCGTTGGGCTTGACCAATATCAATATTATGCTTCATGGTATCGATACCACTGTGTAAAGTAGTATCGATACTCCTTTAATGAGTATCAGTGCCTATTTTGCATTCTGGAATTTGAGCAATTTGGAAAACAACTAGTAGTATTGATACTACCTAGAGAGTATTGATATTTCTCTTACCTTTGGTATCGGTACCACATGAACAGTACTAGTACTGTCATATAGAATCGATACTGTAAGAACAATATCAGTACTACGTACCCAGAGAAAGAGTTTTGTGCTCAAATTCTAGTTTAATGGACTTTGAATTATTTTTGAAAACTTTGAATAAATTCAATCAAGTCCAAATAACATTTTGCCTTAATTTTTTATATCAAAATATTATAAAACATAGTTCAACATATACACTTATATATACGTATACTATATAGTTTATATATTTTATAGTTTATATAATTTATATACTTATATTTATACTTTATTGTTTATATACTTTATACTTTATATATATATATAATATACATTATAATATATATACATGTGCCATATTATATTATTATATAATATATACATATATTATAATTATATCAATTTTTTGTTAAATTTTTAAATAAATTAAATTTAATATATTTTATAATTTTTCCTCACATTTTATAATTATTTTTATTTGATCTCTTTGTGTTATTTAATTTATTTAAATTTAAAATTTTAATTTAGTATTTGTCTAATTTAGTCCTTAAAATCAAATTTCATGCATGGTTAAATCAAATGAGAAACCAATTATGCAAGATAATTAAAATAAGCTTAGAGGTTACTCATCATTCTTTTGAAATGTGGGTAGAGCATTTAAATTTCTTCACTTTTGTCACCATTGCTCCCACACACCTACAAAATACATTTTATATGGATTTTGGAATCTAAATTGCTTTGGATCCTTAGACGTTAGTTTCAATACCCGTTGTTCCCTTTGGAACCCATACTTGTTTAATTTTAAAAGATTTTATTTTCTTTATAGGACAAATATGTTCCTTGTGACCATGATAATGACAATGTGAGCATTTTGTCATTATGAAATTAGATAAATTATTTAAAATAATTTCCTTTTCTTTTGTTAAACATTCAAGCTTATCATCTAAATCAAAACTTTCTTTTTCAAATTTTATTTTTGAAGGCTCTAAATCATTTTTCAAAATTTCATTTTTGTTTTTCAAAACCAACTTTTGCTTTCAAAAGAAAATCGTTTTCAACTTTAAGTTTTGAAATTATTTTCTTGTATTTGGAGTTCATGGTCTCAAACTACAAAAATAATTCATCGTATACATCTTGTAACTCATTAAAAGAATATGAATTATATTCACTAGAGTTAGAAGATACCTCGGGCTCTTCAAGAGCCATTAAGCATACTACCTTTGTCGGTTCTTCTTTCTTGTTTCCATGGATCTCTTCGAGCTTATTCCAAAGCTCTTTGGAATTTGAACAAGAAGAAACTCCTTCATAGACTTCGGGACCAAATGCAGAAAACAACATGTGCATGGCCTTGGCATTTTGTTGAGCTTTCTTTCATTTTTGGGCACTCCACTCCTTCTTTCGTCTTCTTGTTTGGAGAATAGTAGCCGTTCTCGATCATCTCCCATGCATCAAGATCATTAGATTGAATGAATAACTTCATTAATTTCTTCCAGTGATGGTAGTTGGATCCATTGAAGTATGGAGGCTTGTTGATTAGTTAGGAGTCTTCCTTGTAGAACGAGGCGGAGGTGGAAGCCATCTTCTCGGTTGCTTCAAAAATTGATAGAGCTTCTTTAAGAATTCTCTCAATGTTGTTAAACCTTCTAATAAGTTAAACTTTGATGCCAATTGTTGGGATTATCGAATGAAGCTTAATGATTAACCGAATGATTTGCCAATAAGGGATGAATTGGCTTTCTGAGGTTAGGGAGTAAGGAGTAAAAAGATGAGACAATTTGCACAACGATTTATAGTGGTTCGACTTCTCAACCAAGTCTACATCCATTACCTTATCTCCTCACTAAGGATTTTCTAATAAATTCACTAATTTGTTCTTTCTTTTTGCAGGATAAAGAGATAATCTTTACAACTCTTAGCTTTTCACAGACTAAGCTAGAACTAATCCCCTTTTACAAAAGGTTAAAATGTAAACAAGAAAAACCTCTCAAAAGGAAGGAGTTTAGAAATATTTAAGCTCACAAGAAAACATATAATAGATTTGCAATGAGCTCAAAACACAAATATTTACAAAAGAAAGTAAATAAAGATTAAAAAAACTTTTCTGTTGTGTATAAATGCTTGGATGGGAGCTAGGAACATTCTTCAAGTGTCCTCAACTTGTTTTTATATGTTTGAATGAGCTTGTGGTCGTTTCTAGCTGTTAGGGATGTTTTGGAGACGTTGGGGATTAATTTTCTGCAAAATAAAACTGCCCAGAATAGGGAGTATCGATACTCCTTTAATTAGTATCGGTACTACTGTTGGCTTGACCAGTAACGATACTATGCTTCATGGTATCGGTACCACTGTGTAAAGTAGTATCGTACCACTGTGTAAAGTAGTATCGTACCACTGTGTAAAGTAGTATCGGTACCTATTTTGTATTTTGGAATTTGAGCAATTTGGAAAACAACTAGTAGTATTGATACTACCTAGAGAGTATTGATACTTCTCTTACCTTTGGTATCGGTACCACATGAACAGTACAAGTACTGTTCATATAGTATCAATACTGTAAGAACAATATCAATACTACGTACCCAGAAAAACAATTTTGTGCTCAAATTCTAGTTTAATAGACTTTGAATTATTTTTGAAAACATTGAATAAATTCAATCAAGTTCAAATAAAATTTTGCCTTAATTTGTTGTATCAAAATATTATAAAACATAGTTCAACATATACACTTATATATACTTATATACTTATACTATATAGTTTATATATTTTATAGTTTATATAATTTATATACTTATATTTATACTTTATTGTTTATATACTTTATACTTTATATAATTTATATACTTATATCTATACTGTATTGTTTATATACTTTATATATATATATATATATAAGTATAATATACATTGTAATATATATACATGTGTCATATTATATTATTATATAATATATACATATATTATAATTATTTCAATTTTTTGGCAACTTTTGAAAGGAATGAAATTCAATATTTTTATAATTTTTCTTGACATTTTATAATTATTTTGATTTGATCTCTTTGTGTTATCTAATTTATTTAAATTTAAATTTTTAATTTAATATTTGTCTAATTTAGTCCTTAAAATTATATTTGTATATAAAATTGACTGATTTATATTTTTTAATTTACTTCATTCCCTATAAATCACATAATAAACTTCATTTCAAATTTTATAAATTATATTATAATCTCCAAACCCTATAAACTTTTATTCAACAACTTTTTAAATGGATACAATTTAGTTCATTTTTATATTAATTTTAACTTCACATTTTATATTTATTTCGATTTGATCCGTCATCAGTTCGTGTTGTTTAATTTATTTAAATTTTTGTTTGTAATTTCATGTTTGTTCAATTTAGTCCTTAAAATTATATTTTTATCAAAATTGATCCATAATTATTAATATTCTTTTAATTTACTCTAAATCATATACAATTAACAATTACAATTCAATGTTCATGAAATACGAAAAATAATTAATCAAAAAATGATCTTACCTGAAGTTAATCTGTATCCGGTAAGATCCAATCTAAATTTTGTCTGTCAATATTGTGACCCGATCTGAACGAGATCCGACTGAAGTCCACCCGAATATGAATTAACTCGGTATTTAATTTATTCGGACATGAACCATTTTAACCTAAACTAACAGGATCCGACTGAAACCTGAACGATTATGTGATTTCACGTCCCTAAGGAGGAGCGTTCTTTTTTGAAACTTTTCGAGTATCATGCATAATAGGAAGCTACTCACACGTGGACGAACAAGCTTGAGGTGTTCTTGATTTGATACCGATCGAATGTACTTGTTCTACACGTGTGTTGATATGGAATGTAACCGTTAAAAGGTTTAGGTAGGTCCACCTCGGTTGATACTATAGGTTTTAATTAGGTTTAATTGTCTACTGGTATGATCTAGTGATTTTCTTAAGTTGTAGATATTTGATTTAGATGTCCAAAAGTTGCTAGAGGAAATACATTGATTGTGAGCTATCACTATAAATTTATTTCCAGTTTTCTTGTATTGTTCTTTTATAAGGTGTTGTGTTTATATTTTAATGAATCCGACCGTTATATGGTTTTTGTCAATACAGTTTCTGACATCCAATATATATTTGTTCTATATAAATGTTGTAACACCCATCTCCCGTATACCTTTATGTATACGATATACAGATGTCACATCATTTTTAAAATTGTTTCCTATTTGAAAAACCGTACAATTTTGTTTAATTTTATAAACCATTATACTCGAATAAACCATTAATCCTAATCATTATCATCTTTTATTATTTAATCGAATAAATACTCCTATTTTTAAATATTTTCAATAAAGTCCTTAATTCAATATTTGGGGCATTACAACCGCCATCCATAACAGATCTATCTTCAAATGTGAGGATTGCTTTATCGAATGTGCAAACTTCATGCCAAGGTTGGCATTTTGATTCTTGAAGTCTTAGTTTTGCTAACAATATCCTCATTTTCCGGCACTTGCTCAATGTGATATGGCCCTTACTAACTTAGGCATTATTAGACTTAGTGCTGATGATTCTGCTGGTGCTGCTCGGGTACTTTCGAGATCTTCTTGTGCTAATTCAATTTCTTCGTGTTGTATCTTGTTCATTTCTTGTTATATTATTGTTCGTGGTTCCACGCACCATGATACCGAAACAGATGGTTGCTTCGAGTGGCAAAAGAGATATAGGCGCAATAGCTAGTGCTAGAGCAGCTGCATTATATGGGCTTGACACTCTTGCAGATAAAATCCAGGTAAAAAACTTTCAGTATTCTTATCCCTCTTTAATTCCACATAGATCTCTCGATGAAGATGAATGATGGCTTCACTATGTTCGTGGTGTGTATTGAATAACATTTCCTTTCTCGGCCAAAAAAGGCACATTTCGTTCTATTGTTGATTTACTCCATCTCGTGCATCAGGACGAGGATGATAACGTTACCAGGTATTTGGTACTTGCAAGAGAACCTATAATTCCCAGAACGGACAGGGTTTATAAGGTATACCTCCTTGAACTTGGTCATTTATTCGATTAATGTCTCTTTCGTTGATAATCTTTCGACTTTCCAGACCAGTATAGTTTTTATTCTAGAAGAAGGTCCTGACATGCTATTCAAAGCCTTGGCTGTGTTCTCTCTAAGGGATACTAATATAACAAAGGTAACTACAGAAGAGTGTTCATCTTTGTCTTATCATTATCAGAGACGATTCTGATTGTTATCTCGCCTCTTGGAGCAATTTTCAGATGGAAAGGGCGTCCTCTGAGGTCGTCGACGATTCTAACAGTGGGACTGCCATGTAAGTGTAGTATACTCGTATTCAGATGGAGAAAGCAAAGCACAGTTTTCTTGAAAGTGGGATTATCATAACTAGTGATCAAATTAATGCTATTAATCCGGTTGATGTGTGGTTCCAGGAACTTCGACTATCTTTTCTACATCGACTATCATTCCTGTGACGGAAGCGCCAGTTACAACTAAATCCACTAAAGACCCCAGAAACATAGCGGCAATTACAACATATAACTTCCGATAACTTCTAATACTAATCCTGCAAACGAACCGAATGAACACAAACGAGGGTATATTCATGTCCGTCCGATCGCCTTTAACCTTTGAAACTCAACTTTGATTGCCAGTTTTCTCACAATTATTATTATTATTAATATTATTATTCCCAATCATCCAACAAAAAGTGGATTTTTCATCATATCTGTTAAGAAATGGAGATGCCGGAGATGGATTTACCATAATGGCATCGAATAGTTATTTTTTTCGATTTAAAGTTAAATTTAATATGATTTCAATAAAACTCGATTCTCGAATTTAAATAGGATTTAATGACTTTCATTTAATTCAAAGATTTAATTGAAAATTTTATCTAATATAATATAACATTAAACTTTTCACCTTTCATCCAAATTAAAAATAGTTAAATAGAATATCAATTTGTCAAATTATTAATATTAATTCAAAATAAAAATTAATAGTAGGTCATGCTAACATAATTTTTTTTTTATCAAAATTCAATTAATAATATATAAAAGAATACTTTTATTATTATTTTGGATCAAGTTCTAATCTCAAGTTTTTTTTCCCCTGGTAATCAGTTTACTTATTTGTACAAAATAGAAAAAGCACCTCAAAGAAAGAATCCCACATGGATAAGTAAGAGCAGGAATTAGGTATTTATATATGTTGCTACCCACAGAATTTATTGCCGAGCTTTGTAACGGGAGCTTGTGACCCGAGTGGGGGCACTAGGATTGTGGAACATGGGTTTAGCTCCTTGAGTCGGATCCCACGTGGCTTTGCCATGGCTTGCCCGTTCAAAGCCAAGAGTTGGGTCATGGGACCTCAGTGAAAACTGTGGGTGTCGTGGCTCCTAGAGCGAAGGGCACTGCGTGAGGCTGCTGGTTTCACAGAGCAGCGAAGACATTCCTCTCTTGGCAGTGGGAAGATAACAAGCTTGATCCACTAAGATCCAACGTCTCTCACTGAGCCGACCTTAACTGGACCACCATCTTTTTATTTATTTATTTTTTCTGCTGCTAAACTTGAACTCTTTTTCTGTTTGTTTCCTCCCAAAATGAACCCACTTTTCTCAAGGATTAAGTTTTCTGGGAATTGGACTGCAGCTGGGTTGAAGACAATAGAAGCATAGCACTTTGCCATTGTTGGTATGAACTGCTTGATTAAATGTTACTATACCTTTATTTTTTTAAGATGTGAACTTTCCTTGAAGAACCAAGTGATAGCTATTGGAGTCTCTTGGAGAACCATGTGTATGTTGTTTGATTTTCATTACTCTGTTGTTTATTCCTCGTTTCTCCTGTATGCCCTCTTTATTCCTATAATCTGTAACAGCTGTCATAACCATTTTTTTTATAAAAAAATAAAATATTATTTAAAAAACGATTATGACTTCAATTTGGAAAAATTGATGATGTGGAATTAATTTGGAATTAAATTGAAAAATGAGTCTCCATCGACCTTTGAATTAGGTAATTCGAATACCTAAAAACGTCTTTTAAAACAATTTTAAGAAAAATCATTTTATAAGACAAAATTTAGTCTGCGTCACCAAAGATTCGATTAAATGGATTCGGGAGCCGATTACATGTGGGGAAGGATTAACTCCCCACAACGCCCAAAAACTGGTACTGTGTCGCTTACACGTTATTGTAAATGGTGGAAATTATGAATCGAATATAAAGTTAAAATGTGATCCATTTATCGAACATTTATTAATTTGCTTCGAATTAACTATTTAAAGGAAATACTTTAACTCGATAAAAATCTTGAAATTTGCAATCCTCCATCGGGAGAGCTATTTCAACCATTTTCCATTGTTAAAGAATATTCTATCGTCAAATATGTAAAAGATGCATATCGAATATAAATTACAAATTGACAGTTGCGAAAAATAAAAATACATAATTTGCATTGTTTAGTGTAAAAAAATGAATTAACAATTAACAAAATAAAATTGATTTATTTCAAGCTTCATTTTGTTCGAATGTCGTATCGGATTGTACCACTTCGATCAAGTGACACTTTCCCCGCCCATTCTGCAAATATGATTCTTGAAACATGCTCGGACAATATTAAATAAATAAATACAATGGAAATAAATATAAATCGAAATATGCGAAATAAATATTTACAACAAATAAAGTTAAACATACATATTTACATATGATACAAGTGAAGACATAACATAACAATATGTATATACATAAAGGATTAAAAAATTTTAAAGGACCAAAATAGGATTAACAGAAATTCGAGGACCGAAATAAAACATAAACTCAAAAGGACCAAAATAGTTAAAATATAAATTTACAGGGTTAAAAATAGCAATTACAAATATATAAAGTACTAATCAATAATTAAACTAAATGTAAAAACAGTGACTAAAATGATAGATTTTCAAATATCATAGCCAAAATCACACAACATCAAAAATGCACAATGTATTAAATTAGTGGCTAAAATAAAACTATTACAAATATAATGTCCAAAGTCCAATCATAACAAAAATATCATAACAAACAATAATAGGACTAAAATGAAAAAACAGAAATGTAAGGACCAAAATACAATTACAGAAGCATAAAAGGACTAAAATAGAAGAGACAGAAATTTAGGAACCAAAATAGAGAAAATAGAAACTTAGGGGCTAAACAAAAATTAAACCAAATACTAATAATGACTAAAATAATAAAGTTACAAATATTGCGACCAAATTCCAATATCCACAAAAATACACAACACCAAATCGGTGACCTAAATGAAATAATTACAAATATGGTTCCCAAAGTCAAACATTAACAAAAATAATATAACATATAATAACAGGACTAAAATAGAAATACAGAAACATAAGTGCTCAAAATAGAATAAAGCAAACTTTCATTTAATAGTTAAATAAAACTATTACAAAGCATGGGGGACTAAACGTGATATTTACCCTTCTTTGCAAAAATACGCAGCCTCAGCCCCTTGAAATGGCGTCATTTAACACACCTAATATAAGTCCAAGCCTAGGCCAAACTCATCCCATTTCCTCATTTTTTCCTTTGCCTGCTAGAGAGAAAGAGAGAGAAAGGGAGAAAGAGAGAGAAAATTCTCTCCAAGCTTCAACCGAAGCCCAGATTCCGGTGGGGTTCCACCGTGCCGGCCGCCACTGATCGACGACCATCGCCGTACACCGGTGTCGGAGCGGAGAGAAAAGGGCACTACTCGAAGCACCTCAACGTCCTGGTCCCGAATCCGGGGTTAGTTTCCATTGGAAAGGGCTCAAACGGTGTGAATCCACGGTGTAAACTCTCCTTTTCTCTCTCTGTTTTCACTCTGAAAAACCCGAATGCTCTTCTTTCTTTTTCTTTATTTTATGTTGCATCCTAGACCTCTTTGATGGTTGTTGGTGATGGCTTTTGATGATATTTGAGTGTCTCAATGTAGGATAATAATGTCCTAGAATTATAGGATGAGATTTCTGATTTTCTGACTTAGATAGGATCTGGGTCACTGTTTGATGGATTGGTGAGTCACTGTTGATGCAGGGAAGGACGACGACGGCTTCAGAACTGGTGGCTGAAGCAACAGAGAAGTAGGCAGCGGCGGCATGCAGTGGCGACGACAGTACTCATCTGGGCTAGGGCTCCTGTAACCCTAGAATGGTCATTGATCTGGACCATTGATTTGGGTCCAGATCAATGGATTGAGCGGCGTTGGATCTCTAAGAAACCCTAATATGTTTAGGGTTTTAAATCGGGTCGGATCTATACTGGTGGGCTGTTGAACCGGGTTTGTGAGTGGGTCTGCTAAGTGAGTCCATTTGGGCTTGTAATTTAGCCTACAAAATATGTAATTAATTAATATTAATAAAAATAACAACAACAACAATAATAATAATAATAATAATAATAATAATAAATTAAAATAAAAAAGACCCAGACAAAAATGGGTGTCTACAGCTGCCCCTCTTTGCACATTCTTGTGTTAACAAGAATAGGGCAAAGACGACAAGACCACACGTTTTTGTCTGGTTCTCCCCCTTTTCTTAGAAATTGTATAAGTTTTGTTGTTGGGGACGACACTTCTCATACGCGATGAAGAGTTCAGGTTGTCTAAGGGCGACACAGCTCCTACGTGATGAGGAAATCTGGTTAAGGGATGGCAATGCTCATACGTGATGAAGAGTTCTGGTCATCTTTAGGAAGGGTGATAACTCAGTTCCTACGCGATGAGGATGGCTGGTTATCTAGGGGTGACACGGCTCCTACGTGATGAAGAGATCTGGTCGGTGGATGACACGGCTCATACGTGATGAAGAGTTCTGGTCATCTTTAGGAAGGGCGATAACACGGTTCCTACGTGATGAGGACGACTAGTTATCTATGGTTGACACGGCTCCTACATGATGAGGAGGTATGTTCGGTGGATGACACGGCTCATACTTGATGAAGAGTTCTGGCCATCTTTAGTGATTATGGTTTCAAGGGAAACCGACTCAAAGATTTGTTTCAAAAGAAACAAACTCAAAGGTGATGTGTTTCAAAAGCAACTGTCTCAAAAGAGACAAAATTCATTTCAAGGGAAATGACTCAAATATGATGTTTAAAGGAAACTGTCTCAAGCGAGACAAAATTTGTGTTTAAGGGAAACGTTCTCAAAGATCGGTGTTTCGAGAGAAACAAACTCAAAGATGTTTTTGTTTCAAGAAAAACATACTCAAAGATTTTGTTTGTTTTGTTTCAAGGGAAACAAACTCAAAGATGGTAAATTTTGTTTCCAAAGAAACAGACTCAAAGAATTTTCTCAAAGAAACTGTCTCGAGAGAAACAAATTTTTGTTTCCAAAGAAACAGATTCAATGATTTTTTTTCCAAAGACATCGTCATAAGAGACAAAAATTTGTTTTTCAGAAAATTGTATCTTAGTGAGACAAAATTTTGTTTCCAAAGAAACAGACTCGAAGATTTTCATTCAAAAGAAACTATGTTAAGGGAGAAAACCTTGTTTCCAGAGAAACAAACTCAAAGATGATCTTGTTTTAAGAGAAAACGTTTCAAGAGTCAAATTCGTTTCAAGGGAAACGACTCAAAGATGGTTTTATTTCAAGGGAAACAAACTCAAAGATTTTGTATTTCTAGTGAAACTATCTCAAGTGAGACAAAATTTGTTTTAATAGAAACGATCTCAAAGGTGTGTGTTTCAAGAGAAACTAACTCAAAGATAGGTGTTTCAAAAGAAAGGACTCAAAGATGAGTTTTGTTTCAAGTGAAACAGACTCACAAATAGCAAATGTTGTTTCCAAAGAAACAGACTCAAAGATTTTTCAAAAGAAACTTTCTCAAAAGACAAAATTTTGTTATCAAAGAAACATACTCAAAGATTTTTTTCATTTTGTTTCAAGTGAAACAGACTCAAATCCTTTGTTTCAAAAGAAACGACTCAAAGATGATGTTTGCTTCCAATGAAACAACTTCATAATTTGGAAAATTGTCTCAAGTGAGACAACATTTGTTTTTAGAGAAATTGTTTCAAACGAGACAAAAATTGTTTTTAGAGAAAACGATCTCAAGTGAGATCAACTTTATTTAATGTGAAACAAATTCAAAATTTGTATCTCAAAGGAAAAGTGTCTCAAGTGAGACGAAATTTTTTTTTTCAAGAAATTGTCTAAAACGAGACAAAATTTGTTTTTAGAAAATTGTCTCAAGCGAGACAAAATTTGTTTTTCAAAAGAAGTTGTCTATAGCGAAAAGACATTTTGTTTCGAGAGAAACAACATCAAAGGATACTGATAATTTGCTTGTTCCTGCTAGTGGATGAAATGCTTCAGAAGATCTGATTGTTGACTTCAGGAAGTCAAATCATTGTTTCTTCAAGTTAAAGACATCTATCATTTTTGAGCTTTGATTTCCTGAGAGATCAAAATGATGCATTTTTGACTGACTATCTTGGATATTATGATGGATGTCAAGATGAAATTCATTTGATTTGTCTTCAAGTGAGGCGAAAAATGTTTTTAATACACATGATGATAAATGTTTGATGCAACTTTTATATATAATGTATGTATGTGTATATATGTTTTTATGTATGTATGTATGTACAGCTCTATCTAATTTAATGTTCACTGTAGCATATCCACACTTTCGGTACAAACATTGAAATCTTCTTTAATTAGTTATATATTATACTAATGATTTTTACTCTGAAATCTAATTTATATCCACCTATTCAAAAAATTTATTGATGTTTAGCTATTCAACTAGCTTTTGTAGGATTTTCCTTTTCAGATTTTTTAGTCAATATGCTACTCCATGCCCCCAAGGTTCCTTACCTTCTCACTTGTTTTCTTTTATTAAATGTTTCTGCACTAGAAGAGTTGAAGTTACACTCTTGTTAAAAGCTAACACAAGAACCTCTTTTAGGAACTCGACAGTGTTGAGAAGATTATGGAATTTTGATAAGCACATAGGATGTGCTATGAGTGGGTTGATTTCTGAGTTGAGACTCCGATACAACACTTATTACTGTTCTTAAACTTTGATATGAATTAATATGTAACTTGTATGTTGACACATGTTACATTCGCACAGAACCACAGATTTTCATATGGTGAACCATCGAGAGTTGAGTCCACATAAAAGCTCTTTGTGATCTGGCCCTTCAATTTGGTGAAGGAGATGAAGAATCATCTGCATATCTTTTCAGTATAGTTGTTAGCATGTCATGTCAAAATAACAAGTTCCCTGTCTCGTATTTGCACGTGTTTCTTATGCTAATTAATGTAATAATGGATTTTCTTCTTCTCATGTACACCTAACTCTTCAAGAAGCTGAACCCATAGCTCTGTCCATTTTAAAGCAAGTAACGGAAGAAAAGACGAGACTTTTACATTGAATCTTTGCCATTCCTTGAGGGTATATTCATATCCGTTCGTTTAACTTTAATCGAATAAACTGATGAACACGAACAACCAAACAAACGGCATTAGTATGGAGGAACGTGGGTTTGGCTCCTTTAGTCGGAACCCACGTGGCTTTGCCATGACTTGCCCGTTCCAAGCCAAGAGTTGAGGTATGAGACCTCAGTGAAAACTGTGGGTGCCGTGGCTCCTAGAGCGAAGGCCACTGCGTGAGGCTGGTTTCACACAGCAGCGAAGACCTTCCTCTCAAAATCTCCTTTTTATTGCTGCTAAACTTAACCTCTTTCTCCGTTTGTTTCCTCCCAAAATCAACCCACTTTTCTCAGGGATTACCATGTCTAAGTTTTCTGGGAATTGGACTGCAGCTGGGTTGAAGACAACAGAAGAGTATTACTTCGCCATTGTTGATATGGACTGCTTGATTAAATGTTATTATCATATCTATAAAGTATTGCTGCTATTTACTTGTTTGCAATTGGGGGGAAAGGCTTTCTTCTTTGCTTAACTGTTAGATGAGAGGTGCCTTGAAGAACCAAGTGATAATTAGCTATGGTCTTATTGGAGTCTCTTGAAGAACCATGTGTATATTGTTTGATTTTCATTACTCTGTTGCTTATTCCTCGTTTCTCCTGTATGCCCTCCAATAATCTGTAACAGCTCCGTGTGATTTAATAACCAAGACGTGTCCACTGTAGCGGATCCACAGTTTCTTAATACAGATAATAAAATTTGAATCTTTTTCGATTAGTTAGATCTAAAATATTATTTATCGTCCACCAAAAAAGGGTATTGGAATCAGTACTAACAGAGACTTTTGTTGCAAGATATAGCCAAGTAGAAATGGGTTAAAAATTCACCTGCGCATATGTATTTTCCTTGGTATATTCAGTCACTTCATTACTGTAAGTCAACTCAAGAACAGTAGTCTCGTGTTCTTCTGCATTCCCCATCGTGGCAATGGAATACTGTTAAGTGCACAAAAGCAAAAATGAGAAGAGTTTAGTAGGCTTCCTCCATGGCAAAAGGATAACATTCATATCTCAAGCTAATAATTTAAGCAGAACGATCCAAGTAGGTCAGAATTTACCTTGTATTCAGGCCTGTCAACCTTCTTTACAAGCTTCATTCCCAAGGCCTGAAAAGAAGCGAACATATGGCTCAGGGAAATTACTAACTCGAAGAAATGGCAGCAAGTAGTCAGCAGTAGGTGAAGGTCCAATAACAGTTTATTCTCCAATAAACAGAAGTACAGAACTTCTATTCAAGTGATTCATGCACTATAAGCACAATGAATTTGTTGTTCCAGTTGAAACAGACGATTAGTTAGAGAAAAAAAAACCAAGAAAAAGGTTATTTCGCACTACCTTTTCATAGAATTTAACGGAGGGATGTAAGGGTCCATTTGATAATACTTTCAAAAATCATTTTTAAGTAAAAAGTTCATTTTTACCGTAAAATCAATGCCAAACGGATAAAAAATAAAATAAAAAAATTACGGTGGAAACAGTAGTTTGGTTTCTAAGGCCCCGTTTGGTTCAAGGAATGTTATATTACCGGGAGAATGAAATCCTTATTCCCCGTTTGGTTCAAGGAATGTTGTATTATCGGGGGAATGAAATCCTCATTTCCCTGTTTGGTTGGCCGGTAATCTCATTCCTGGTAATATTTTATTACCAACAATGGATTTTTTGGGGTATATTATCGGGAATGTGTTTACCCCCTTCCCTTAGGTATTATTGGATTACTGGCGTTTTGGAATAAAATGCCCTTAAATATTTTTCTCTCAAAAATATCATTCTTCTGTCGTTGAATAATAAAAATTCTATAATTAAAATTTTAAATGAAGTTCGGGGTTAAAATAAAATTTTACCCTTTTATTAAACCTATTTATCTTTTCAATTTTGTAAAAAAATTATATAAATTTTATGAATTTAATTTTTTTTAAGAAAATATATAAATTAATTATAGTAATAATATGGTAGAATTCAATTTGTTAAAAAAACCAAATATATAATAATGACAATTTTATTTTAATCCTTACTAATACATGGGTTCCACTCAATTATGTATTTACATTTTATTTTAATAATTTAATACTAACATCCTTAAAAAGTAATTTATTACTTTTAATAATTTATTTTAATTATTTAAAAATAAATAAAATTCATAATTTATATATTAAAATATTAATAGTGAGTTATATAAAATATATTTTTATCATAATTGTATTTTTATATTTTCATTATAGTTTAAATTGATATAATTCATATATAATAATATTTTTTTTGAATTTATTATCGTTTAAATTGATATGATTCATGGACAATTTATAATTTTAAACTCACTTTTTAACAACAATCTCAAACAGTTAAATTTTAAATTACACTTTTTGTCCAACACTTTTCAAAGTTCATTTCTACAACACTTTTAAAAGTTCACTTTCAAAAACTATGTCAAACTGGTCTTAAATCTCCAACACGAAACATTATTTGATAGACTGGCTAAGGAGTATAAACTCTTTGGATGAGGTCAAAAATATAAACGTTGTCTATAATCGATCTGTCTTCATTTCCTGTTATTGGTTCAAGTGTGAGGATTGCTTATCGGGTCTGAAATGTTTTCATTCTTTGACTGAACTCCCGTTGAATTTCTTGCTATGCTTATATATTTATATGGTTATATCGGCCGTTACAATTTAAATTTAAAAGTTTTATAACGTACCAACATATTAGTTATTTTCTAATATATCTGGTAAGAATGACAATCTCTTTGAACTAACAATTTTGCTCTATCCATGACTTCATAAATAATAATCCATAGTTGGTTTCATTACCATCACACATCCTTAATACTTTAACCAACGACTCTTGGATCTTTAAGACACCACCCGTCTCTTTCTAAAATTGTGTGGAGTTAATAACTTCAATCATCTCTAATCTAGCTTGTTTTCTTGCATATGTGGACCTTTTTCATTATGAGGAAGTCATCATTTCTTTGAATGCTTGTTTGCTTCTAACAATGATCTCCAAAGCAATGAAATTGGTAGCAAATCTTGTGATCCCAGGACGTAAGAGTTCTATGCCATTGGTATACCTCTTCATATAATCAGTAGTCCATGTATGATTGTATATGAAGGAAATGATCTTTTTTTGCTTGATATAAGAAATTTTTCACACATTTTTGTTACCGATTTCTTCTAAAATAAGATCCAAGCAATGAGCAAACATGTTGGCCAATAGAGGTTCTATTTTGCATTAACATCGTACCACCTACTTTGATTATCTCTTTATTATCCGTAACAAATTGAACAATAAATTCTTCACCAATTTCATCCACCATATTTTCCACTATATCATAATAACCCTTTTCATAACCATGTTTATTTCTAGGAGCTTCACCTTCTTTACTTTTTGAACGTGACATTTTTTATAGCTGCACAAAAATCATTTATTGTTCATTATATGAGATAAAATGAGCTAATAAAGTATTCAAAAGTAAAATAATAATTATAAAACTCAAAACTAACAATAAAACAGATTCATAAAATGAAAGAAAAAAATGAAAGAAAAGTGGTGTTATAAGCTAATAATTATCGTTGGAAAGTAGACTTATAAGTTCCAAAGCTTATTCGACATGAACTATTTTTCTTTCTTTCCTTTCATATTTAGCTCTTTTATCCCCCATAGGTTTTCGTCACACTCTTAGAGAAGTGGTGTACAATGTTGTGAAACTTTAAACATTAGAGACAATAAAAACGTCACAGTGATACCAATATATCCCCCTCTTGAGGGCCTTTAACCTTTGAAACTCAACTTTGGTTTCCATATTTCTTACAATTATTTTTATTATTATTCCCAACCATCCAACAAAAAATGAATTTTTCATCGTATCTGATGAGAAATGGAGATGTCGGAGATGGACTCACTATGATTGCAGTAGGCGATCGAATAGTTTTTTATATATGAAGTTAAGTTTGATATGATTTCAATAAAACTCAATTTTCAATTTTTTTTAAAAATAATGACAGTCATTAATTGAAATTAGCATCTGAAGCAACAACTGATGCAATACAAGTCGGAGTTACAGACTGAAAACGTAAAGGTACACTTTAAATAGAAACATAATTGGCTAATGCATGAGAAATTATACCTCTTTATAAGAAGAGATAAGAGTTCTATGCCTTTGGTATACCTCTTCATATAATCAATTGTCCATGTATGATTGTATTAAAGGAAGTGGTCTTTTTTACTTGATCTAATACATTTTTCGCACATTTTTATAAAAATTAAATAATAATATATAAAAGAATATTATTATTATTATTTTATCAGTTTACTTATTTATATAAAATAGAAAAAGCACCTCAGAAGAAAGAATCCCAGATGGAGAAGCAGGAGCAAGTATTTGGCATTTATATATGTTGTTAACCCCAAAATTAACCTCTGAGCTTTGTAACGAGAGCAAGTATTTTTTTAGTTTACATGTTTTGATAAAAGTTTTATATTTTTTGAGATTTTTACAGTGGGTCACTCTGGTGACCCTAATGTGACACTCCATATCAGATCGTGTAACATCCTCAATATCGGGTTAGTGACTAAAGTGAAATATTTCAGAATTTTTTAATCAAAGTAAATAAATTGAATAGTTTGGGAATTTATATTGTAAATTGTGTATAGGATTAAATATTAAAGAATGAAGAATGGAAGGACAAAATGGTCATTTGATGAGGAAATGAATTAAAAATTGAGAGATGGAGGAGATATATACACGTGTAGTGGAGAGGAAGATAGAAAAGGAAATATCCAGAACAACCTTATTCTTCTTCTTCTTCCTTCATACGTGAGAGCCAAAGCAAAAGTTAGTTTTCTTGTTAGTTAATTTCTTGTTGAACCTTAGAGTTTGTTATGATCCTTGGATAATACTTAAGCTTAATAAAAGCTTAAGTCATCTTAAAATCAAAGAATGAAGGAGTTAAGAGAGATTAAAGATTAGGAGTTTTTTAAATGAATTTTTGGAAAAGAGTTGATCAGTAAAATTGGAAGCTAAATTTGACTTGTCAATAGTTGAATTAAGAGATATGAAGTGATAGAATTGGATTTAGAACATATAGAAAATTTTGTATGATTCTTGAATTCCATGTATATGATAGAACTTTGAAGGTAAGGATGTGATAAATGAGTACAAATGGGTTTAAGTGAGTGTATTTGAGTTAAGAATATGAAAGGGGATGTTACATGAAGTGTTTGAGCTAAAATGAGTGAATTTTCGGGTTTAAAAAGGAAAATCTGGGCTATGGGTATCGATACCTATTCATGAGGTACTGATACTTCAAGAGTAAAAATAACAAAGGCATTCAAAGGGTATCGATACCGGGCAATAACAGTATCGATACCCAGGGTACCGATACCTTGAGGAAGGTATCGATACCATCTTTGAGCGAGAATTACAAAATGCAATATGAGTACAAATGGGTTTAAGTGATCTTTTTTGCTTGATATAAGACATTTTTCACACATTTTTGTTACCTATTTCTTCCAAAATAAGATCCAAGCAATGAGCAGACATGTTGGCCAATAGAGGTTCTCTTTTGCATCAACATCTTACCACCTACTTTGATTGTCGCTTCATTGTCCGTAACAAATTAAACAATAAATTCTTCACCAATTTCTAGGAGCTTCACATTCTTTACTTTTTGAATGTGACATTTTTTATAGCTGCACATAAATCATTTATTGTTCATTATATGAGATCAAATAAGCTAATAAAGTATTCAAAAGTAAAATAATAATTATAAAACTCAAAACTAACAATAAAACAGATTCATAAAATGAAAGAAAACTAGTGTTATAAGCTAAAAATTATCGTTGGAAGGTCGACTTATAAGTTTCAAAGCTTATTCGTCATGAACTATTTTTCTTTCTTTCCTTTCATATTTAGCCCTTTTATACCCCATAGGTTTTCGTCACACTCCTAGAGAAATGGTGTACAATGTTGTGAAACTTTAAACATTAGAGACAATAAAAAAGTCACAGTGATACCAATATATCCCCACTTGAGGGCCTTTAATCTTTGAAACTCAACTATGGTTGCAGATTTCTTACAATTATTTTTATTATTTTTCCCAACCATCCAACAAAAAATGAATTTTTCATCGTATCTGACGAGAAATGGAGATGTCGGAGATGGATTCACTATGATTGCAATAGGCGATCGAATAGTTTTTTTATATGAAGTTAATTTTGATATGATTTCAATAAAACTCAATTTTACGATTTTTTTAAAATAACGACAGTCATTATTGAAATTAGCATCTGAAGCAACAACTGATGCAGTACTAGTAGAAGTTACAGACTGAAAACGTAAAGGTACACTAGAAATAGAAACATAATTGGCTAATGCATGAGCCAATTATACTCTTCATAAGATGAGGTAAGAGTTCTATGCCTTTGGTATACCTTTTCATATAATCAATCGTCCATGTATAATTGTATATGAAGGAAGTGGTCTTTTTTACTTGAATACCTTTTTCATACATTTTTATAAAAAGTAATTAATAATATATAAAAGATTATTATTATTATTATTTTATCAGTTTACTTATTTATATAAAATAGAAAAAGCACCTCGGAAGAAAGAATCCCACATGGAGAAGCAAGAGCAAGTATTTGGCATTTATATATGTTGCTAACCCCAAAATTAACAGCTGAGCTTTGTAACGGGAGCTTGTGACCTGAGTGGGGGCACTAGGATTGTGGGACATGGGTTTGGCTTTCTGAGTTGGATCCCACGTGGCTTTGTAATTGCTTACTCATTTCAAGCCAAGAGTTGAGACATGGGACCTCAGTGAAAACTGTGGGTGTCGTGGCTCCTACAGCGAAGGCCATTGCGTGAGGTTGGTTTCACAGAGCAGAGAAGACCTTCCTGTGTTGGCAGTGGGAGGATAACAAGCTTGATCCACTAACATCCAGCATGACCCACTGAGTCGGCCTTCATTGGACCGTTATCTTTTCTTTATTCATTTGCTACTCCGCTAAACTTGAACTCTTGTTCTATTTGCTCTATCTGATTTAATGTCCTAGACATGTCCACTGTAGTGGATCCACAGTTTTCCGTATGGACGTTGAAATCTGAATTTTCTTTGATTAATTATTTATTTTACTAATGATTTTTACTGATGTATAGATATTCAACTAGCTTTTGTAGAATATTATTATTAAATGTTTCTGCACTTGTAGCAACACTCATTTTAAAAGTTACCACAATTCCGGTACTTGAGCCTCTTTCAGGAGCTCAACAGTGTTGAGAAAATTATGGAAATTTGATAAGCGTATAGGATGTGTTATGAGTGGGTTGATTGCCGAGTTGAGACTCCGATACAATACTTATCGCTCTTGTTAAACTTTAATATGAATTCATTGTAACCTATATGTTGATATATGTTACATTCACACACAACCACAGAATTTCATATGGTGAACCATTGAGATTCGAGTCTACAACACAAGTTCTTTGTGATATGGGTGAAGGAGATGATGGTACACCTGTCATATCTTTTCTAGTCTACTCAACTTCTTTGAATTGCTTACCTGTACGTTACTTTGATTTTTTTCACTTCAACCCCGCCTCTAAAACCCCAGCTGAAAACTAGAAAATTTTGGGGGTTTTTTTGGGTGTTATTTGGGGTCCATTGATTCTTTAACCTGTATTCTCCATTGACGGTTTCTTACAGTGTTTTTCATTCCTTCATTGAAAGATTGAAGCTTTATGCCTTTATCCCTTGTGTTCTTTCCATAGAAAACAGTAGAAAACTATTAATGTTGTGTGTGATTCAGTTTCAAATTCGCTTCCTTTTTTCAATGGCGTTGAGGTTTGTTCCATTTGTGATTTGCACTCAGAAGCCTCTTCTCGAGGTATCGGATTTGGGGTCTGGCAGAGCAGAGGTAGGATTGTGTTGGGTTTGAGGTCTTCCAAATTGAAATGCCTTGCTTTGGGTGCTGAAGACGACAAGCCCGGGGACAAGAAAACTCTCACTGGGAAGATCAATGAAGATGGGAGCACAGTCGCCGGGGCCTTTCACAAGGACTTGAGTCTTCTTCCTAGTAAGCAAACTCGGTTTTAGTGCATTGCTTCCCGTAGTTTTATTGTGGAATTTAGAGTGAGATGGTAGACATGCTTTGTTGTGTTAATTAGTATTAATCGAAGATCAAGTACATGGAAATCTATTTTAATTGAGGTTGGAAAGAATCCTGAAATATGTTGAGGGCAATGTAGATTACTACTCTTGTTTGTTGTTGTGATGTTTATAGCTATATCAGTGGTTCTATCTTGCATGAGTTTGATCCTTAAAAGACAGCTGCTTTGAATGAGTGGTAATTTGAACTTTCATTAGGATGAATGATGCTTCATTTGATATGTAGGATGCCATATAGGAGGTCGACCTTATTCGGTGTTGGGTTGTTTGAATGTGGTTCGAGGATGTATAACCATGAAAAGATAAGAGATGGTTGCTATTCTCTCCTGCATGGAACCAATGTTTTGGACAATTAGATCCCATAGAAATCCAAAATGAAATTCGTTGGGTGGCAGTTAACATTTACTTTGTCGTCGGCGATCGATGAAGATCTTTAGTTATGTTCTTTTCAAGCTGAATCGGGCATCTCTTACTTTTACGAGCTACTCGGATAACACGCGTAGGTATGATTAGGAGTAGGATGTAAAAGGCTGATTCAACCTGTAAAACTGACTGAATCCGACTTGAGTTAAAATTGTTTGTGACCTGAGTGGTGGTGATTTGAAACCGATTCGAGTCCGAACTGGGACCTGGAAATTGTGGATCTGAACCTGACCTACACCCGATCTGAGATCGACCTGAACTCGAATTGAAACGATAATATGATAACCAAACTCAACCATCATCTGAATCATATGAACTCGAACCCGAGATTAACCTGGTAAATAATTGATATTACCTGAGCTGTTATCGATCTGACATGTTATGAACCTGACATGTAATTGACTCAACCTATTAATAATTTGATTTGTTACATATATATATATATATATATATATATATATATATATATATATATATACTTATATATGTACTTATGTATATACTTATATATGTACTTGGATATATACACTTATGTCTATACTTTTGTATATATACATATATGTACATACATCACATATATATACTTATATATATACATACATATATATACATGTATAACATATACGACATACACATATAATATATATATATATATATACATGTATAAGATATAGACACACACACATAAGTATATACATGCATAATATATATATATATATATATATATATATATATATATATACTTATATATTATATATACACTTATATATACTTATACTATATATTTTATATACTTTATAGTTTATATAATTTATATATTTATACTTTATATATATATATATAATATAAGTATAATATATATATATATATACACATGTGTCATATTATATTATTATATAATATATATACATATATTATAATTATTTCAATTTTTTGTCAACTTTCGAAATGAATGTAATTAAGTATATTGTACAATTTTTCTTCACATTTTACAATTATTTTGATTTGATCCCTTTTTGTTGTTTAATTTATTTAAATTTAAATTTTTAATTTAGTATTTGTCTAATTTAGTCCTTAAAATTATATTTGCATCTAAAATTGGTCCATACTTATTTACATTTTGTAATTTACTTCATACCCTATAAATCACATAATAAACTTCATTTCAAATTTTATAAATTATATTATAATCTCCAAACCCTATAAACTTTTGTTCAACAAAGTTCATTTAATTAAAAGAACATAAAATCTTATTTATGTTTGTTCTTTTAATAAATAAAAGAATATAAATAAATGTTGGGATTGTCGATGAAGCTCAATTGATCAATCGAATGATTTGCCAAGAGGGAGTGAATTGACTTTTTGAGTTTAGGGTGTAAGGAGTAAAAGGATAGGCAATTTGCACAAGGATTTATAATGGTTCGGCTTCTCAACCAATTCTACATCCACTATCTTAGCTCCTCACTAAGGATTTTCTAACAAATTCACTAATTTGTTTTTTCTTTTTACAAGATCAAAAGATAACCTTTACAACTCCCTAGCTTTTCACAAACTGAGCTAGAACCAATACCCTTTTACAAAAGGAAAACAATATGTAAACAAGAAAACCTCACAAAGAAAGTGTTTACAAAAATTAAGCTCACAAGAAAACAAATAAAAGATTTGAAATTAGCTCAAGACACAAATATTTACAAGAGAAAGGAAAATAAGAATGAAAAACTCTTCTCTTGTGTTTGATTGCTTGGGTATGTGTTGGTCAACCTTCTTCAAGTGTCCTCAACTTGTGTTTTATATGTTAAAAAGAGTTTGTGGTTGTTTCTATCCGTTGGAGATGTTTTGGAGTCGTTGGAAATTAATTTTATGCAAAATAAAACTGCACAGGACAAGGAGTATCAGTACTCCTTTAATGAGTATCGGTACTACCTTTGTAATATTTAAATAAACTAACCGTTAAAGATCGTTGGACTTGACCAGTATCGATACTATGCTTATGGTATCGACACTATTGTGTAAAGTAGCATCGGTACCCCTTTGAGTATTGGTACCTATTTTGCATTCTGGAATTTGAGCAATTTGGAAAACAACTGGTAGTATCAATACTACCTAGAGAATATCGATACTTCTCTTACCTTTGGTATCGGTACCACATGAACATTATCGGTATTGTTCATATAATATCGATACTGTGAGAACAATATCGGTACTACGCACCCAGAAAAACAGTTTTGTGCTCAAATTCTAGTTTAATGGACTTTGAATTATTTTTGAAAACTTTGAATAAATTCAATCAAGTCCAAAAAAATATTTTGTCTTAATTTGTTATATCAAAATATTATAAAACATAGTTCAACAATCTCCCCCTTTTTGATATAACAAAACATTTGAAAAATATTGTTCTGGAAAAATTCCACCTTAATAAAATATTTAATGAAAAAGAGCAATATTTGGAAAATGTTAAAGCTCACCCTTTTTTCATTCTTGAAATTGAAATTTTCAAACTCATACTTCTCTCCGTTTTGTTATATAAAAAATAATTCAACTTTAAAGTTCAAAAATAATAATGGAGAGTAAGTAGTAAATTTTAGCATAAAATCATTTGAAAAATTAAAAACTCCCCCTCAATAAATGCATTCCAAAAAAGAAATTTAAATTTGAAGGCATGACACTTAAAAGACATTGAATTTCGACAAAGATGGACAAACATGTTAGTAACACATAAAATTCAATATATTCAAGTATAATATACTTTATGCAATACCATTTTTTGTATTTAAATGCATGCGCATAAAACTGATGCAAAAATGTTATGTGTAACACTCATAACCCGTATAATTATACATATACAGATTATAGATGTCACCCGGATTTCTAAAACCATTTTTCAATTCAAATGCGATTTAAAATTTATCTTCTTAAAATGGTAAATGATATTATAAAAATATCATATCATATAATTTATATTACGTTATAAACAAATTTAATTCAAAAGATTTTTTTATGAATAGTGAACAGTACCCGTGAACAGTCGGGGAATCGGTACCCCAAAATCATTCTGGAAAATTTTGCTTAAAACCGTGGTTACTGTTCATGCTACAGTAATTTGTTTCCAAAATTTGTTTAACAAACAAATAAAACATTTATAATTACATGCCACTAATAAAATCAACATTACAACCTAGGATGTCTTACTGATATTGAAATATACTTCTCGATCTTTGATGACGCTTTAAACTTTTTATTCCATTACTGGCTTTTTACCTACGCTTGAAAATTGTCACATGCTAAGTATAAATTTAGTGAGGCAATTAAAACAATAAACAGGGCAATACAATTCATGCATGAATTTAGAATTCAAATCCAATGCCATAAAACCATGCTAATAGCATATTCAATATTTTACCATGATCAAAATAATATAAAATTTCTTACCATTTATCCCATAAGCTCATAAGCTTATTTTACCAATACACTTGCCATTATTCCATAACCATATACCATAGACAATAACCATAAATAATAGACAATAGCCCAATATACAACCCTGAGGACCCTGTGTACGCGAGTCAAATATAAGCACCGTAGTGCTAATCCGTATGACACATAAGGTCGTGTCCACCATCTGTACAAGGTATCCTTAAGTACAGTCCTGTATGGCACATAAGGTCGTACCCACCATATACACTAGGTATCCTTTAGTGTATCCCGTATGCAGCCTGCTGCTGGACTCTATGGCATGCCAACTATACCCTGTCCCTCAATAACTGACTTGGGCATACAGTCTATTTTATTTGATACATCCATGGCAAAGTATATTATCAATATTTAACATTGGGCAGTTCATACCCGAAATAACATTCATGATAAAAATCATATATGTTCATAATAACATCATATGCAAAAATCAGTGATCAATGTATTTTATTTTCAACCTTTGACATATTTAGAATATATCAAATATATGATAAATGACATAAATATCATGTCAACATAAATAAGGTCGACTTATTGCAAGTCTTCCTGATGATGTATAAAACATCCATGTATAATTTCATGCATGTATTGCACTCACCTTGACACTTTATATCTTTCAAAATATATGAGTCTCACTATTGTCCACCATAAGTCCTTTTATATTTTATTTGATTCGATTACAAATCAATCACAATCTGTATAAATCACCAATTCATAACGATACATATGTTAGTATTGTACTAACATAAACATATCCCATAATAACTCTATATTCAGATAAATCACACTACCTTTAAATAATCCATATTCTGTATTGATATACACACTGGAATTTAATTTCGTTTATTCCGTTGAAAACTAGACTCGAATATGAATCTATCCATATAAATAAATCCTTCTAATTCATTCTGTACAATTTATGGTGAATTTTCAAACTTGATCAATAGAATCTGTTTTGCAGAATCTGTTGTCTGAATTTTCTGACCTTTCCTCGGTTAAAAATTTATATCTTTTTGTATTCACCTTGAAATTGATCCCCGTTTGTTTTAAAAAAAAACTAGATTGATATATGAACACAAATATATAAAAATAAATCTCTAAATTATTTTTATATAAATTCTAGTGAATTTTCGAACCTACTGAAAAATTCAGAATCTAATTGTTTCTTTTAACTTCATCCCTAGGTTCTTCATCGATTTTCCAAAATTTACGAATCGATCTCCAACTTTTCAAAAATTACAAAATAGTCCTCAATTTTTCTAAGGATTTTAGAATACTTCCTTCATCATCTCCAACCCATATATAATTTTTCTATAATTTTTCTCACTTAAACCATTCATGGCCAACATTTAAAGAACAAGTTCTAGAAAGATTAAACATGTTCTAATCACCTTTCATTCTTGAATATGAATCTACAACATGTAAATCATCAATATTTATCATCAATTTCATGAATCATATCATGAACATAAACCCTTAGATTTGGGATCTTTTAATTCCATCAAGATTAGAAAGTAATATTGGTACCAAATGATAGTGTTTTTCACTTAGATCACTTTCCTATCTCACAACATAACTCCAATTCCAAAGGAATTAGCTCAAAAATGGAAAATAAAATATTTTCTTACCTTGAAAGCTTTCTCACGTCCATGGAGAGGAGAAGAACACTTTGACATGATATGTTTGATTCATATCATGCTCACCATCCTTTAATTAATCATTTAATGAATATTAAATTCATTAAATTGGTTAAATACCAATTTAACCTTAATGAAGCTTTATAATTACCATTAAACCAAGATACATATCCTTATAATCATCAAAATCAGATAAATATCAGCCTTGTCATATTTCAATAGTCAAAGATGAACAAATTAGTTTTCCACTTTACCCTTTTGCCCTTATAATTTCCAAAAATTGTAATTCAGTCACTTTAATCAAACAATTCAAATTAAACATGAAATTAAACCATTAAATATTATTTTACAACATTTTCAAAATGTGAAAATAATATTTTTATTTCTTATTTTCGTGACCCATTTGTAATTTTTCCAAAATTTCATTTTGGTCCCTAAACTTTCCAAAGTTTATACTTTGATCACCAAACTTTACCAAATTTTTAATTTTGTCATTAAATAAATCCATTTATGAAATAAAATTCATTTTGTGAAAGAATCACCACTTAATTCATTAAACTTTTTCCAATTTTCTATGTTGACCATCAAACTTTCAAAATTTGCATTTTGGTCATTATCTAAATTTTTGGGGTATTACGTTATGCATTTGAAAAATTGATATCAATTGATAGAGAGATATCATTTGCAATGAATCAAGTTCATAAACATTTACATTAAGGTCAAAAATAAAAATTTCTAAAAATAAAGAATTAAAACCAATTTTGACCAAAATTCATTATGATGAACAAACATTTATGAAAAATCATTAAAACTTTAGAAAATATTCATCACGATTATTTTGAACATAAATGAGATAGAAAACTTAAATTATTTAAAATCAAAACTCATGCATGCTTAAATCAAATGAGAAACCAATTATGTAAGTAAATTAAAATAAGCTTAGAGGTTACCCATCATTCTTTTGAAGTATGGCTAGAGCATTTAAATATCTTCACTTTTGTCACCATTGCTCCCACACACCTACAAGAGACATTTATATGGATTTTGGTATCTAAATTGCTTTGGATCCTTGGTAGTTAGTTTCAATGCCCCTTGTTCCCTTTGGAACCCATACTTATTTAATTTTAAAAGATTTTATTTTCTTTATAGGACATGTATGTTCCTTAATTTTAAAAGATTTTATTTTCTTTATAGGACATGTATGTTCCTTGTGACCATGATAATGACAATGTGAGCATTTTGTCATTATGAAGTTAGATGAACTATTTAAAATGATTTCCTTTTCTTTTGTTAAGCATTCAAGCTTAACATCTAAATCAAAAATTTCTTTTTCAAATTTTATTTTTGAAAGCTCTAAATCCTTTTTCAAAATTTCATTTTGTTTTTCAAAACCAACTTTTGATTTCAAAAGAATATCATTTTCAACTTTAAGTTTTGAAATTATTTTCTTGTATTTGGAGTTCATGGTCTCAAACTCCAAAAATAATTCATCGTATACATCTTGTAACTCATTAAAAGAATATGAATTAGATTCACTAGAGTTAGAAGATACGTCGGGGCTCTTAAAGAGCCATTAAGCACACTACCTTTGTCGGTTCTTCTTTCTTATTTCCATGGATCTCTTCGAGCATATTCCAAAGCTCTTTAGAATTTGAACAAGAAGAAACTCCTTCAAAGACTTCGGGACCAAATGTAGAAAATAACATGTGAATGACCTAGGCATTTTGTTGAGCTTTCTTCCGTTCTTGGGTACTCCACTCATTCTTTCGTCTTCTTCTTTGGAGAATAGTAGTCGTTCTCGATCATCTTCCATGCATCAAGATCATTATATTGGATGAATAACTTCATTAATTTCTTCCAATGACGGTAGTTGGCTCCATTGAAGTATGAAGGCATGTCAATCAGTTAGGAGTCTTCCATATAGAACGAGGCGGAGGTGGAAGCCATCTTCTCTGTTGTTTCAAAAATGGATAGAGCTTCTTTAAGAATTGTCTCCATGTTTTTAGACCTTCTAATAAGTTAAACTTTGATACCAATTGTTGGGATTATCGAATGATGCTTAATGATCAACCGAATGATTTTCCAATAAGGGGTGAATTGGTTTTCTGAGTTTAGGGAGTAACGAGTAAAAAGATGAGACAATTTGCACAAGCATTTATAGTGGTTTAACTTCTCAACCAAGTCTACATCCACTACCTTAGCTCCTCACTAAGGATTTTCTAATAAATTAACTAATTTGTTATTTCTTTTTGCATGATAAAGAGATAACCTTTACAACTCTTAGCTTTTCACAGACTAAGCTAGAACCAGTCCCCTTTTACAAAATGTTAAAATGTAGACAAGAAAAACCTCCCAAAGGAAGGTGTTTACAAAGATTTAAGCTCACAGGAAAACAAATAAAACATTTTCAATGAGCTCAAAACACAAATATTTACAAAAGAAAGTAAATAAAGATTGAAAAACTTTTTTTTTTTGTGTATGAATGCTTGGATAGGTGTTAGTAACCTTCTTCAAGTGTCCTCAACTTGTTTTTATATTTTAGAATGAGCTTGAGGTTTTCTCTAGCTGTTGGGTATGTTTTAGAGCCGTTGGGGATTAATTTTCTGCAAAATAAAATTACCCAGAATAGGGAGTATCGGTACTCCTTTAATGAGTATCGGTACTACCTTTGTAATTTTTAAATAAACTAGTCGTTAAAGACCGTTGGGCTTGACCAGTATCGATACTATGTTTCATGGTATCGATACCACTATGTAAAGTAGTATCAATACTATTGGGATTTTGTGGAAGCTCGAATTGACAACCGAAATGGTTCGCCATGAGGGGTTGGGACGGTTCTTGTGTTTAGGGAGTAAGCATATTGAAAGATAGAAAATTTGCACAATGATTTATAGTGGTTCGACTTCTCAACCAAGTATATGTCCACTACCTTATCTTCTCACCAAGAATTTTCCAACAAATTTACTAATTTGTTCTTTCTTTTTACAGAACAAAGACATAACCTTTCCAACTCCCTAGTTTTTCATGGGCTAAACTAGAATCTTATCCCTAGCTTTTCAAGGGCTCAGCTAGAACCTTTCCTTTTACAAAAGGATAAAAGAAGTAAACAAGAAACCTCTCAAAGGTAGAGTGTTTACAAAATTTAAGCTAACAAGAACACAATATTTACAAGAGAATATAAAAATAAGATTGAAAAACTCTTCTCTTGTGTTTGAATACTTGGATAAGTGTTCTCTATATTCTTCAAGTGTCTTGAACATGTATTTATAAGTTGAAATGAGTTTAAAGTCGTATATAGCCATTGGGGATGTTTTGGAGCCATTGAAGATTAATTTTATGCAAAATAAAATTACCCAGAACAAGTAGTATCGGTACTACCATCAATGGGTATCAATACTGTTCGTTATTGTTCTTATAGTATCGGTACTATTTATATAGTATCGGTACTATTCATCCAATACAATATTATTCATAAAAATATTTTTGTGCTCAATTCCAAATTAAATGGACTTTGAATTATTTTTGTAAACATTGAATAAATTCAATTCAAGTCCAAAAACATTTTTCCATAAATTGTTACATCAAAGTATAGTTCAACAATCTCCCCTTTTTGATATAACAAAACATTTGAAAATTTGTTTTTTTGCAAAACTCCCCTTAGTAAAATGTTTAATGAAAAAGATGCCAATTGTTAGAAAATATATGAAAATGTTTATCTCCCCCTTTTTCATTAAGAAATTGAATTTTTCAAACCATACTTCTCCCCCTTTTTTTATATAAAAAAATCAATCTTTAAAGTTCTAAAATAACTTTGGAGAGTAAGTGATAAATTTGACATTTAAAAACCATTTGAAAAAAAAAATCAAAGCTCCCCCTCAATAAGTGCATTCCCAACAAAATTTAGCTTTAAAATCTTGACACATGAAATTCAACAAAGAATAACAAACATGTTAGTAGCACATGAAATTCTATGTATCCAAGTCTAAAATACTTTATGCAATATCAATTGTTGAAATTAAGTGCATATGCATAAAGCTTTCAAATATGTTATGCATTTGAAGAATTTGATATCAATTGTTAGAGAGATGTCATTTGCATTTAAAACACATGCATAATCATTTAAATTTAGGTCAAAAATTTAAAATTTGAAAAATCAAAGTATTTGAAAAGTTGATATAAATTGTTAGAGAGATATCATTTGCATTTAAAATCAATTTTGACTAAAATTCATTATGATGAACTAAAAATTATGAAAAATCATTAAAATTTTAAAATGTTCATCATAGCTTCCTTTTAACATACATGAGCTAGAAACTTAACACAAAATCATTTAATTTCAAAACTCATGCATGTATAAACCTAAATGAGCAACCAATTAATCAAAAACAAAAGCTTTAAGTTTAGAGGTTACCCGTTCCTTTTTCAAGTGTGGCTAGAGCATTTAAATATCTTCACTTTCATCACTATTGCTCCCACACACCTACAAGAGACATTTATTCGATTTTGGTATCCAAATTGCTTTGGATCCTTGGACGTTAGTTTCATGCCCCTTGTTTCATTAGGAATCCATACTTGTCTAATTTTAAAACGTTTTTTTTCTCAAATGACAAGTATGTCCCTTGTGACCATGATAATGGCAATGTGAGCATTTGCCATTATTAACTAGATGAATTATTTAAAATGATTTCTTTTTCTTTGTTAGGCATTCAAGCTTAACTTTTAAATTAAAATTTCCTTTTTCAAAACTTTCAATTTCATTTTGAAAGCTCTAAATCCTTTATCAACATTTCATTTTGATTTTAAAAATCTATTTTTGCTTCAAAATAAAATTGTATTCAATTTTAAATTTTGAAATTATTTTCCTATATTGCAGTTCATGGTATCAACTCGAAAATAATCCATCATAGGCAGCTTGTAACTCATCAAAAGAAAATGAATTTAATTCATTTGAGCTAGAAGATACCTCGGGCTCTTCACGAGCCATTAGAGACACCACCTTTGTTGGTTATTCTTTCTTGTTTCCATGAAGCTTTTCGAGCTTATTCCAAAGCTTCTTGACACTTGAACAAGAAGAAACTCCTTCATATATATCTGGACCAAATGCACAAAACAACATGTGCATGGCATTGGCATTAAGTTGAGCTTTCTTCCGTTCTTGGTCACTCCACTTCTTATCCTTCTTCTTTGGAGAAGAGTAGTCGTTCTTGATCATCTCCCATGCATCAAGATCATTGAATTATATGAATAACTTCATTAATTTCTTCCAATGATGATAGTTTTCTCCATTAAAAAGTGGAGGCTTGTCGATCGGTGGAGAGTCTTCCATGTGGAACAAGCTAGAGGTGGAAGTCATCTTCTCGGTTGTGTCGAGAATTGGTAGAGCGTCTTCTAGGATCGTCTCAATGATGTTAAGCCTTCTAACGAGTTAAGCTCTGATGCCAATTGTTGAGATTTTTTGGAAGCTCAAATCGACAACCAAAATGGTTCACCAAGAGGGGTTGGGACGGTTCTTGTGTTAAGGGAGTAAGGAGATTGAAATATAGAAAATTGGCACAGCAATTTATAGTGGTTCGATTTCTCAACCAAGTCTACATCCACTACCTTAGCTCCTCACCAAGGATTTTCCAACAAATTCACTAATTTGTTATTTCTTTTTACAGGACAAAGAGATAACCTTTACAACTCCCTAGTTTTTCACGGGCTAAACTAGAACCTTATCCCTAGCTTTTCAAGGGCTCGGCTAGAACCTTTCCTTTTACAAAAGGATAAAAGAAGTAAACAAGAAAACCTCTCAAAGGTAGGGTGTTTACAAAATTTAAGCTCACGAGAACACAATATTTACAAGAGAATAGAAAAATAAGATTGAAAAACTCTTCTCTTGTGTTTGAATACTTGTATAGGTGTTCTCTATATTCTTCAAGTGTCTTGAACATGTATTTATAAGTTGGAATGAGTTTGAAGTCGTATATAGCCGTTGGGGATGTTTTGAAGCCGTTGGGGATTCATTTTCTGCAAAATAAATCTGCCCCGAACAAGTAGTATCGATACCCCTTCAATGGGTATCGGTACTACCTTTGTAATATTTGAAATTTTTATCGTTGGACTTGATTTTACTGTAGTAGTATCGATACTCATTTTGCATTCTGAATTTTTTGAGCATCAGTACTGTTCGTTACTATTCACACATTATCGATACTATTCATACAATATCAGTACTATTTGTTGTTGTTCACACATTATCGGTACTATTCATACAGTACAATACTATTCGCAAAAACATTTTTGTGCTCAATTCCAAATTAAATGGACTTTGAATTATTTTTGTAAACTTTGAAAACTTTGAATAAATTCAATTCAAGTCCAAAACATTTTTCCATAAATTGTTATATCAAAATATAGTTCAACAAGTACCCCTTTGAGTATCAGTACCTGTTTTGCATTCTGGAATTTGAGCAATTTGAAAAACAACTGGTAGTATTGATACTACCTAGAGAGTATTGATATTTCTCTTACCTTTGGTATCGGTACCACATGAACAGTACTAGTACTGTTCAAATAGTATCGATACTGTAAGAACAATATCTATATTATGTACCTAGAAAAACAGTTTTGTGCTCAAATTCTAATTTAATGGACTTTGAATTATTTTGGAAAACTTTGAATAAATTCAATCAAGTCCAAATAACATTTTGGCTTAATTTGTTATATCAAAATATTATAAAATAGTTCAACATATACATTATATATACTTATACTTATATATAGTTTATATAATTTATATACTTATATTTATACTTTATTGTTTATATACTTTATACTATATTATATATATATATAAATACATTATAACATATATACATATTATATTTTATATAATATATATATTATAATTATTTCAATTTTTGTCAACTTTTGAAATGAATGCAATTTAATATTTTATAATTTTTCTTCACATTTTAATTATTTTGATTTGAACTCTTTGTGTTATTTAATTTATTTAAATTTAAATTTTTAATTTAGTATTTGTCTAATTTAGTCCTTAAAATTATATTTGTATCTAAAATTGACCCATACTGATTTATATTTTGTAATTTACTTCATATCCTATAAATCACATATAAACTTCATTCAAATTTTATAAATTATTATAATCTCCAAACCCTATAAACTTTTGTTCAACAACTTTTTAAATGGATACAATTTAGTTCATTTTTATATTAATTTTAACTTCACATTTTATAATTATTTTGATTTGATCCGTCATCAGTACGTGTTGTTTAATTTATTTAAATTTTTGTTTGTAATTTCATGTTTGTTCAATTTAGTCCTTAAAATTATATTTTTATCAAAATTAATCCATAATTATTAACATTCTTTTAATTTACTCTAAATCATGTACAATTACAAATTACAATTCAATGTTCATGAAATGCGAAAAATAATTAATCAAAAAATGGGAAGCTACTCACACGTGGACCAACAAGCTTGAGGTGTTCTTGATTTGATACCGATCGAATGTACTTGTTCTACACGTGTGTTGATATGGAATATTAACCGTTAAAAGGTTTAGGTAGGTCGATCTCTGTTGATACTATAGATTTTAATTAGTTTTGATAGTCTACTGGTATGATCTAGTGATTTTCTTAAGTTGTAAATATTTGATTTAGATGTCCAAAAGTTGCTAGAGGAAATACATTGATTGTGAGCTATCACTATAAATTTTTTTCCAATTTTCTTGTATTGTTCTTTTATAAGGTGTTGTGTTTATATTTTAATGAACCGGACCGTTATATGGTTTTTGTCAATTCAGTTTCTAACATCCAATATATATCTGTTCTGTATAAATGTTGTAACACCCATCTCCCGTATACCTTTATGTATACGATATACATATGTCACATCACTTTTAAAATTGTTTCCTATTTGAAAAGTCGTACAATTTTGTTTAATTTTATAAATTATTATAATCAAATAAACCATTAATCCTAATCATTCTCATCTTTTATTATTTAATCGAATAAATACTCCTATTTTTAAATATTTTCAATAAAGTCCTTAATTTAATATTTGGGGCATTAAAACCGCCGTCCATAACCGATCTATCTTCAAATGTGAGGATTGCTTTATCGAATGTGCGAACTTCATGCCAAGGTTGGCATTTTGATTCTTGAAGTCTTAGTTTTGCTAACAATATCCTCATTTTCAGGCACTTGCTCAATGTGATATGGCCCTTACTAACTTAGGCATTATTAGACTTAGTGCTGATGATTCTGCTGGTGCTGCTCGGGTACTTTCGAGATCTTCTTGTGCTAATTCAATTTCTTCGTGTTGTATCTTGTTCATTTCTTGTTATATTATTGTTCGTGGTTCCACGCACCATGATACCGGAACAGATGGTTGCTTCGAGTGGCAAAAGATATAGGCGCAATAGCAAGTGCTAGAGCAGCTGCATTATGGGCTTGACACTCATGCAGATAAAATCCAGGTAAAAACCTTCAGTATTCTTATCCCTCTTTAATTCCACATAGATCTCTCGATGAAGATGAATGGCTTCACTATGTTCGTGGTGTGTATTGAATAACATTTCCTTTCTCGGCCAAAAAAGACACATTTCTTTCTATTGTTTGATTTACTTCATCTCGTGCATCAGGACGAGGATGATAACGTTACCAGGTATTTGGTACTTGCAAGATAACCCATAATTCCCGGAACGGACAGGGTTTATAAGGAATACCTCCTTGAACTTGGTCATTTATTCGATTAATGTGTCTCTTTCGTTGATAATCTTTCGACTTTCCAGACCAGTATAGTTTTTACTCTAGAAGAATGTCCTGGCTTGCTATTCAAAGCCTTGGCTGTGTCTCTCTAAGGGATACTAATCTAACAAAGGTAACTACAGCAGTGTTCATCTTTGTCTTATCATTATCAGAGACGATTCTGATTGTTATCTCGCCTCTTGGAGCAATTTTCAGATGGAAAGGGCGTCCTCTGAGGTCGTCGACGATTCTAACAGTGGGACTGCCATGTAAGTGTAGTATACTCGTATTCAGATGGAGAAAGCAAAGCACAGTTTTCTTGAAAGTGGGATTATCTAACTAGTGATCAAATTAATGCTATTAATCCGGTTGATGTGGTTCCAGGTACTTCGACTATCTTTTCTACATCGACTTTGAAACTTCGATGGCTGAACGGCGTGCCCAAAATGCATTGGAACATTTACAGGTCAGTAATTTCAGTCTTTTATTACGTCTCTAACTCATAACGACCGTATTTTTCCTACCAAATCTCTTCCTTTTCTGGCCTGAAGAAGCACCTGGAATCCTATACATTCTGAAATTTCAATGTGATGCTGGTGCTCGAATCTGCATGTATTGTTTCTTTGAATATCAAAATCTCGCCGGTGTGGGATGCACTCTTAACTAGCTTGATTTCCAAAGCTCTGGTGTGCGATGCACTCTTAACTAGCTTGATTTCCATAGCTCTGTTCGTTTCCCTTAATTCACGCAGAGTGAATTTGAAGATGAATTGTGTGCCCCTGGCAGAAATATGCCGGATTTCTCCGAGTCCTCGGTTCCTATCCGATGGATATCTCCCAAACTCAGTAGATTTTGTCATCGTATACCTCAGTTTTCTTTCAAACCTGCAACGATGGTGACGGTTCGATCCACAGGTGATGCATGTACATGTAAGTCTTTTCTTGATCCAGCTGAAGATGAAAGGAAAGTTCTATAGATGGAAATCGTTGGAAGGTCGACTTATTAGTTCGACAGCTTATTCGACATGAACTATTTTTCTTTCTTTCCTTCCATATTTAGCTCTTTTATCTCCATAGGTTTTCGTCACCCTCCTAGAGAAGTGGTGTGCAATGTTGTGAAATTTTGAACATTAGAGACAATGCAAAGTCACAGTGACACCAATATTATTCTAATTTAAAAAATTAAATCTAGAAAAATTGAAATTATGAAACAAAACTAAATAATAATAAACTTAAATAAAATAATTAAAATAACAAGTAAAAAGATACAAGGACCTAATTATAATAAAATCTACTATATGGATTAGAATGCAAGAAATAAAAAATAACTTAAATAAAAATAAAAAGGGATCAAAATGTAAGAAATTAAAATTCAGTAGCTAAATCAAGAACTAACAGGGACTACATTAAAATAAAATAAAACTGTGTAATAAATTAAAAATAAGTTAAAATTGAAAGACCCAGTGACCAAAGTGTAAAAAAACACGGCTAAATTTAAAGGACTAAAATAGTGAGTTTACCAGATAATTAAAACAGCATAAAAATGGGTGTAATATAATTTTGGTCCCTACAGGGACCAAATGTAAAACACGGCAAAGATGGAGGCAATTAATGTATTTTTCCCATTAACTTTCCCTATATATCCATATTTTTTTTTTTTTTCATTTGCACCTAAACTGAAAAAAAAGAGCTTGAGAGCTCTCTCAAGATTTCCTCGACCGACCCACTGTCGGCGAATCACCAAAATGACCCGAAACCTCCCCTAAGCATAAATCTAAGCCCATACACCCCTATTTGGGCTAAAAACCCACAAAATAAGTTCGAAATAGCCCTAAAAACCCCATTGATGCATGGGTTTCCCTCACTCCGACCACCGTCGCTAGGCCTACTCTTAACTCACAAGGTAAACTCATTACTCCTCTACTTTGATTTATTACTTACATGCAAAGCTTTGTATTTTTTTAAAAAAATATTATGCTTTCGAATATAAAAAACACAAAAATATACACCTCAACAAATTTTCAACAATATGTTTTTTATTTCTTTTCGATCTGGAAAAAAAAGAGTCCCCTTTACATTTTTTCGTTCGGGTTTATATAGCCCGGCTTGTGCATTTTTTCTAGCTTTTTTTTTCAACATGTTTGAAAATATTGTGTATTTTTTCTTTTTGCTTTTTCTTCAATATGTTTGAAATTGTTGGATTCCGTTGTTGACTTGTGGCTTGCGGATGTCGGTTTGTAACCCCCTCAGACCAATGCGGATAGCCTGATCCGATCTGGAGTGTCACATTAGGGCCACCGGAGCGACCCACTGTAAAAATAACGGAAAATTTAAAACTTTAATTAAAACATGCAACTTATAAAATCATTTATCAGTACTCAGAAGTAAAATAGATTTTCAGACTCGTATATAAAGCAAGATACAATTACATGCCCCCTAAACACATGTACCATACTCTACAACAACGCCGGAAGAACTCCCTTACTGAAGTTGATAGTGATACTGGTACAATTCTTTTAACCTGCAATGATGAGTAATAGAGTGAGCTTCGAAAAGCTCAGTAATACAGAACTACCAGATGATGCTACATGACATGGAGATAAATGGGAAACCATAATTTCCTTATTGAATCATACGTATACCAGTGGGCGGAATAATTTGGGGTTCCCTTAGAAGTTCATCGAGTAAAAGCCATGAATCTCAGTTCATAAGAAACCTTTCATACTATCACTTTTTCATGAGGTTGAATAGGATGCCTAGTGTGTTCCATCAATACGATAAAACCATAGTAGGTACAATAATCAAATGATAGTTCAGTAAAATCCCATAAACCATACTGTAGTAGAGCTTTTTAAACTCGTATTTTAAAACCATCTTACAAAGAGTTAACCTAAGGGAACATCTTAGGGCCTGAGAGCCTACCCAAGATAGATTTTGGGGCCGTGAGGCCTACCTAAGAACACATCTTAGGGCCGCAGGGCCTACCCGAGAATGATCTCAGGGCCGCAGAGACTACCTAAGAGTTACATTAGGTCCATAAAAAATTTTCAGCTTGATCAAAGCTGTACTTTACAAATCTGTATCTCCAAGATACAATTTATACAATGATACAAATCCATAAGCCATCACCGTTAGGTCGGTGCATCCATAAAACAATAACCATAGATTTCAGTGTACCACATGTTAAAACAATAAAACAATTTTTCAAAATATAAGGAACACACTAGAGAATCCAATTATTTTTCAGATGCATTTTGTAGTTATCAATATGGATAACATGAACTTGTGCAATTTGATCGGATCCCAATAATAAGATCTTATTGAAGAGAATCAATTTCTAACCGATCCCATCAGACATTTCATATTGATACTTTTAGAATTCCACTAAGTTTCTATATTCATCAGGAAAACGTTCAGGAACCTTTATACATAATAATTCTAAATTCAGATTTATTGCGAGTGATTCCATTACCCAAACAATCAGGGGTATTCAGGAATATACTTTGAATTCATAGAATTTCAGCCCAATTGAACCAAATGAGGTATTCAGAATCTTTTCCTTATGTGTTACTTGCGTTTTCCAACATGACCGAAGTGATTTTAGATGAAAATATAGAATCGAAGATTCAAGTCATTTACAATCTACGACTATCGATCATATTATCAGACAACTCGAGTTACACAACTCCCAAACTGATGCATGTCAACAAGTCAATTCATTATCCTTCCAGTGTATTCACTCTTTAATACCATAATGCAGATCCATAGATCAACCCCATAATCATCACTGAATAAATCTTCCAACGGTCTTTATTTCATTTCCACGTGTTTCAACAATATCAGGAAATACGGACGTACTTGATCCATGGCTCATAACCCATAAGCATAATTCATCATGTAAGTTCAACAATGTTTCCAAACTCATCCAATCACCTATTTAATCCTCAGTCATTGATGTTATTTAGTTCGTTTAGTAAGCAAGTCTATCCCTACTACTTTAAAGTTTTCCAGAATAATTCAGACGTTTCTGAATTTCAAATACACGTTGTACTTCATTTCAGTTCAATTTATTCATATAATAAAGTTATTCTGGTATTCGTGGTTGATTTGACTCACGAATACCCGCTTATTAATACTGTATGCGCTCTAGAGTTGAGCTGAGCCAAGACTTCCAGTATTATCATCGATCCAAATTTGAGAAGATGAACAAACATTTAAGTGGTACTTATATCATTCAGGTAATGATATAGCACTAACATTGGTTGATCACTTAAGCTGCGTTCCACAACTTTTACTGGTAGCACAACATCCATGTTTATTTGGATTTCTTAATTAATCCAAGACATTTACTTATTCTAGGTCATAAGGGCATTTTGGTCATTTTGGTGCTCAGCGTTTTTCTATTTATTTCAAAGCTTGAGTATATCCATTAATTTCTGAGCTTGGTGACATTCTTGAGTCATTTCCATTCCAGGGGTATTTTGGTCATTTTACATTTCCAACTTCTAGGGATAATTCTTGTCATCCTACAATATAAGGGTATTTTCGTAATTTTACCCTACCAGAATATTCTCATAATTTCTCATCCAAGTACCTTTAACATTTAACCTTTGATGATATAAAATATAAGTTACAAATCCATGACTAATTTCTTTATCACTAATCACAAACTTGTAATTTAATTCTAACAATTCCTCAATCTCTTATATTAGTCAATCGATCCGTATTCAGTTACAAAATTTCTACCACATTTATATCGAGTGTATAAATTATTCAACTCCACAAAAGTGACCAACATTGTCTTATTCATGCATTTACCAATATCAACATATTCCATAAAGCATAAAGAGGTAGTAAAGTATTACCTTGATTTCTGTGCAATATTAATCGACCATAAAAATTCCATTCGAACACCTTTGATCTTCAATTCAACTTCCAATAATTCCTCAGATACATATCAACATAAATTATATCAAAAACGGAAACAGATCGAATCGGGTGATAAATCAGTGAAAAACAGCTTACCGGGTTCGAATTTGGCAAAACGGACTTCGGATTCGGATTCAGAACGTCGAAAGCATAAAATATGACTATTCGGAAATTTGGAATTTTCGGTCAAAATCAAAGTCAAAGGGTTTGACCGGTAATTTCGAGGTCTTCAGGTTCGAATTTCGAAAAACAGACAGCGAAATCGGATTTGGAACGTTGAAAAATGTCACGATAGGTATACTTGGTCAAAGGTCGTTTAATACCCGGTCAATGCCAGTCAAAGTTTTGGTCAACAGTGGTCAACGGTCAACGGGTCGGGTTGTGACCGATCAAACCGGTTAACTCTGCTCCAAAACGGTCATTTGGACCATCCCCACGCACAGTGGCGGCGCGTGGGTGCCTAAAAATCATGGAAAAATTCTTAAAAATTATTTTAAGCGATTTCGAGATACTTACAAAGCTCGGTTCACAATTTTGAACGGCGGAGAGCTTGATTTCAACGAATCGAAAACTTTGACCGCTTCACCTCCTCACGCGCCGCCGTCGACGGAGACCAAGGATGACACTGGTAGACTCGGAACGGAACAAGGAACACAATGGTACGGGAGGTGTCTTAAACGAATGCTCGGATCGTCGTGAATCGACGAAAAACCAATTGAAATTGAGTTATTACCGACGATACTTCCGATTGAAATTAACGACGAATGATGACGATTCACGACAAAAGCTTTGAGGGTTTTGTTCCTCGCTCGACAACGAACACGATGGTGGTTTCGGCTTGTCGATCGGAGGTCGGACGGCGAGTAGATCGGAGTTGAAAGGAGGGTTGTTGGAGAGAAAAATCTGGGAAATCTACAGAAAAACATACGGGAATGTGTGTTATAATTCATTCCAAAATAAAAATGGTCAAATCATGAATCTAGCCACTGAATTTCTTGAATTTCTTAAAACAGTCTGCCAACTTTGCGATTTTACAATTTAATCCACTGTTTCTTTCAAAATACCAAATTAAATCCACCAGTTTATAATTTCTTAATTTTAGCCCCTAAATTGGGGTGTTACAGGGTTGGTGAAAAAAATCGATGGCCTGGGCTAGACGAAAATGAGTTGTCGACCGAAAGGGCGTCCTTGAGGGACTTCGACAATTCTAATAGAGGGAGTGTCATGTAAGTGTAGTATACTCGTATTCAGATGGAGAAAGCAAAGCACAATTTTCTTGACAGTGGGATTATCATAACTAATTATCAAATTAATGCTATTAATCCGGTTGATGTGTGGTTCCACGTACTTCGACTATCTTTTCTACATCGACTTTGAAGCTTCGATGGCCTTTAACCTTTGAAACTCAACTTTGGTTGTCAGTTTTCTCACAATTATTATTATTATTATTATTATTATTGTTGTTGTTGTTGTTGTTGTTCCCAATCATCCAATAAAAAGTGGATTTTTCATCGTATCCGTTAAGAAATGGAGATGCAGGAGATAGATTTACCACGATGGCATCGAATAGTTATTTTTTCGATTTAAAGTTAAATTTAATATGATTTCAATAAAACTCGATTCTCAAATTTAAATAGGATTTAATGAATTTCATTTAATTCAAAGTTTAATTTTATCTAATACAATATAACATTAAACTTTTCACATTTCATCCAAATTAAAAATAATTAATGAATATCAATTTCAAATTAATAATGTTAATTCAAAATAAAAATTAATAGTAGGTCATGCTAACATAATTTATTTTTTATCAAAATTCAATTAATAATATATAAAAGAATACTTTTATTATTATTTTAGATCAAGTTCTCATCTCAAGTTTTTTTTCCCTGGTAATCATTTTACTTATATGTACAAAATAGAAAAAAGCACCTCAAAGAAAGAATCCCACATGGATAAGTCAGAGCAGGTATTAGGTATTTATATATGTTGCTACCCACAGAAATTATCGCCGAGCTTTGTAACGGGAGCTTGTGACCCGAGTGGGGGCACTAGAATGGTGGAACATGGGTTTGGCTCCTTGAGTCGGATCCCGCGTGGCTTTGCCATGGCTTGCCCTTTCCAAGCCAAGAGTTGGGTCATGGGACCTCAGTGAAAACTGTGGGTGTCGTGGCTCCTAGAGCGAAGGGCACTGCGTGAGGCTGGTTTCACAGAGCAGCGAAGACCTTCCTCTCTTGGCAGTGGGAGGATACAAGCTTGATCCACTAAGATCCAACGTCTCTCACTGAGCCGACCTTAACTGGACCACTATCTTTTTATTTATTTATTTTTTCTGCTGCTAAACTTGAACTCTTTTTCTGTTTGTTTCCTCCCAAAATGAACCCACTTTTCTCAAGGATTAAGTTTTCTGGGAATTGGACTGCAGCTGGGTTGAAGACAATAGAAGCATAGCACTTTGCCATTGTTGGTATGAACTGCTTGATTAAATGTTATTATACCTTTTTTTTTAAGATGTGAACTTTCCTTGAAGAACCAAGTGATAGCTATTGGAGTCTCTTGGAGAACCATGTGTATGTTGTTTGATTTTCATTACTCTGTTGTTTATTCCTCGTTTCTCCTGTATGCCCTCTTTATTCCTATAATCTGTAACAACTCTATCTGATTTAATGTTCACTGTAGCAGATCCACACTTTCGGTATAAATATTGAAGACAACAAAAGAGTATTACTTCGCCATTGTTGGTATGGACTGCTTAATTAAATGTTATTATTATATCTGTAAAGTATTGCTGCTATTTACTTGTTTGCAATTGGGGGGAAAGGCTTTCTTCTTTGCTTAACTGTTAGATGAGAGGTGCCTTGAAGAACCAAGTGATAATTAACTATGTGATTTAATAACCAAGACGTGTCCACTGTAGCGGATCCACAGTTTCTTAATATAGATAATAAAATTTGAATCTTTTTCGATTAGTTAGATCTAAAATATTATTTATCGTCCACCAAAAAAGGGTTTTGGAATCAGTACTAACAGAGACTTTTGTTGCAAGATATAGCCAAGTAGAAATGGGTTAAAAATTGAACTGCGCATATGCATTTTCCTTGGTATATTCAGTCGCTTCATAACTGTAAGTCAACTCAAGAACAGTAGTCTCGTGTTCTTCTGCATGCCCCCATCGTGCAATCTGGTTTTCCCCATATGCTTTCCCCAAATTTTTTCCCATCGACCCAACTTTGTAGTTTAATTTCTCTACCATCCGACCAACATTCGTCGATCTGAAACCACCAATAGACTCACCATTGAACGAAAAAAAAACCCGACCTCTATTCCGTCGTGAATCGACGTCGTTCGCCGTAAAAGTCAATCGGAAGCTTCGTCGGTTTTAACGCGAGCGCCGTTTGTTTTCGTCGATTCCGATCGATCCGACCACCCGTTCATCTCACCACCTGTATAATCGGACCTATTGTCACTGTACGCTTAAAACCCGACTGAAATTGTCGTGCCGTTGTTGATCCGTCGTCATCACTCACCGGCCACCGTTGAAGAAGATGGTATGTTTCAAAAATTCTGCAATATATTATGTTTCGTTGAAAAATAACACTTGCACGAGAATCCCGAGGGCTCGATCTACAAATCTGGAAAATTTCACGCGGAACCGACAACCAGAGACGCCGCACTCGCCGCACGCACCACCCACTGCACATGTGATTTGCCTGGCAGACTAGAGAACCGGTTGACCGCCTGGACCAGTCTGAACCGGCTAGACCGGTCTGGGACCGAGCCGACCGGGCCAAGCCGTTGATCGGTTGCTGACCGACCGTTAACTTTTTTCGGGTACACATATTCTTACGTTTTTCGACGTCATAAGTCTGTTTTTAGGTCCATTTTGCCAAATTCGAACCCTATAAGCTATTTTCACTGATTAATCACCCGATTCGATTCGTTTTTCGCAATTAAGCTCATTTTTTTATGAAATTTCTGTTGATATGTTTATGAGGAATTATTGGAAGTTGATTTCAAGATCGAGGACGTTCAAACGGAGTTTAAATGGTCAATCAGTATGGCACAAAAATTGAGGTAATACATTACTACCTTTTCATGCTTTATAGAACATGTTGGTATTAGTAAATGCATGAATAAAAAAATGTTTGATCTCATCTGTGTAGTTAGGTAATTGCTACACTCGATACGAATGCGGTAAAAAGTTGGTAACTAAATAAAATTTTGATGGCTAATACAAGAAATTAGAAGTTTGATAAGGAATAATTTCAAGTTTAGAGATTATTCGGAAAAGCACTTAACTTTAGGATCTCTAAATTCTATTTATCATTGTTAAGAGTTTTAATACCGAAGTTACCTGGTTAAGGAATTATGAAAATGCCTTTGAGAGGTAAAAATTATCCGAGTTGACTCTTAATGAGAAAGTACCATGAGAAAGTACCATGAGAATTCGTACCTAACCCGATAAATTACAGATTTAATTGTTAAGATCCTGTCTTTGCATATAAAATTCCTGATAATCTGTTTTTATCTGAGAAGGCACTTAACCCGAAAATCTCCGAGTTAAGAGTAAATACCTGAAGAATAATTTATCGAGGGTGCTCTTTTATTAGAATTGTTCAAAAGGACTAGAATATATGATAAGTTTGAATTAAATAATAAGATTGGACGGAAGGAAATGATTGAAATACCCTGTATTTGTACAATGACCAAAATACCCCTGAAATGGAAATAAAACAAGAATATCACCAAGCCTAGGAATGATTGGATATCCTCAAGCTCTAAACGGACTGAATTAACATTGACCACCAAAATGACCAAAATACCCTTATGGTCTAGAATAAGTAAATGTATTGGATTAATTAAGAAATTCAAATAAACATGGAAGTTGTATTGCTCTTAAAGTTTATAGAACACAAATTAAGCTGGTCAACCAATGCTAGTGCTATATCAGTACCTGAATGACATAGATACCACTTGAATCCTTGTTCGTCTCCTCAAGTTCGGATCGATGATAATTCTGGAAGTACTAAGATCAACTCAACTCTAGAGTGCATTCGGTACTATAGAGTGGATATTTATTAGACAAATCAACCACTAATACCAAATTGAACTGAATGGAAGTACAATATGTATCCGAAATTCAGAAATATCTGAATTACTCTGGAAAACTCTAAATTAATCAAGACAGACTTGACTGCTAAATGAACTAAGTAACCTCAATGACTGAGGATTAAATAATTGATTTGGATGAGTCTGGGAAAGCTAACGACCTTAAATGATGTACTATCTTTATGGGTCATTAATCATGAAACAAGTACGTCAGCATTTCCTGATATTGTTGAAACATGAAAATGAAATAAAGACCATTGGAAGATCTATTCATCGATGATTCTGAAGATGATCTATGGACAATAATTTTTGGTATTAAAGAGTAAATACCCTGGAAGGACAATGAATTGACCAGTCGACAAGCATTAGTTCTGGGAGCTATTCATCTCTAGTTGTTCGGTAATCCGATCAAACGACATAGATTGTAAAGGTCTTGAATCTTCGTTCTCCCTTATCAGTTCAAATCACTATGGTCATATCTGAAAACAGAAGTAACTCAGATGTAAAGGATTCTGAATACAACTCTGATTACGTAGAGCTTTCAAAAAATGTTCGAATAAGATATAATCTTGATAAATCACATTTTGAATAACTGATGATTTTGTCAGTTAATGAACTCTTCCAATAGTGATTCTAACTTCCGACATTCTATCGGTATACTAAAGATTCGTGTTTGTTTGCCTGATAAGATTATCCTGGATATCTCAATAATATCTGGAAACACTAGTGTGTTCCCTAATCACATGAATGTTTTATCTGATTTTCGATTTGAATTTTATTCCGGTACCTGATCTGAATTCTGTTCTGATATCTGACCTGAATTATTTTTTGATTTCTAATATCTCCATTTACTGATGGAAAAATGTTTTATTTTGGGGGGAAATGTTGGAGGAAGTATATTTGTAGGCTCATCGACTTTGTGCTCAGGGCCTTATAAGCTGTACGGTTGGGTGTATGGTTCTGGGGAACCTACACATTCTGATGTGAACGGTTTGAGGGATTACTATGTTTTGAATTTTAAAAAATATGTTTTTAAAATATATGTATCTTTAATTGGTTTTACGGGAACCACTAGATAACTTATTCTAATCTCTGAACTCAATCATCCGAATATTTCTCTGAACTGCAATCTAATTTTCTTTTACCTGAGATATCAGTGGGACCTCAGCTTACCCTAAAAATATGTAGATGTCTGAACAAATAAGAAATATATGTCTATATGTATCTGCACATTCTTCAGCATCATCAGGTAGTATTGTATTACTGAGATTCCCAAAGCTCACTCTGTTACTTACCTTTTATATACGAGTCTAAAAATCTGTTTTATTTTTGAATATTGGTAAAGTTTACTTTGTATTTATAAATGATTTTATGAGTTTACATCTTTTAATAAAAATTTTAAATTTTATGCTATTTTTACGGTGAATATCTCCAGTGGCCCTAATGTGACACTCCAGATTGGATTAGGTTACCCGCATCGGTTTGAGGGGGTTATATTTAGTGGTATCAGAGCATAGGTTGAGTCGAGTTTTCTGGATAGATCGAATGTCAAAGATGTATGATCAATACATGCCCCTATACTACAATCATACCACTCTGAGCCGAAACTCCAAGGTCGAGTCCCTCTCTGTAACGAGCTAATCTAAGTTTTCTATCCGTTAGGGCTCTACCATTGCATAAAGGAATACCAGTAGCATTTTTAAACTCTGTAAAGTACTTACGAGTAATGTGAGAGTCACTCATTCGAGAAATTTGACATGACTCTGAAATTAAATTGGGATATGTTACTTCTCTATGAACCTATTATCATAGCCTAGGTTGAATTTATCCTCAATGATAAATTCGTTTTGATTCTTTTCTTGAAATGAGGGAAAGTTTTGATGAGAATGTATACTCAGCTGGTTAAGGATTAGTAAATGACCCGTACTTCTATAAAAGCTAATTGAAGATATGAAAGAACTGATGGAAGTTTCATTTCTGCAATTCTATGACATGAATGATTTTCGAGGATGAAATTCTTTAAACGAGGGGAAAATTGTCACACCCTAATTTAGGGGTTAAATTATAAGTTTCCAAAACTGATAGTTAGTTTTAGAATGTGCAAGAAATTCAGGGACTCAGTCCAGAATTTACCCATTTTTATATATATTGAAAAATAAATCCCCTCCCCAAGCAATATGGTTTTCCCCAGATGCTTTCCCCAATTTTCTTCCCCATCAACCCAACTTTATAGCCCCGATTCTTCACCATCTGGTCATCGTTCGTCGATTCGAAACCACAATAGACTCACCATTAAACGGATAAAAAACCCGACCTCTATTCCGTCTTAAATCGACGTCATTCGCTGTAAAACTCAATCGGAAGCTTCGTCGGTTTTAACTCGATTACCATTTGTTTTCGTCGATTCTGGTCGATCCGGCCACCCGTTCATCTCACAACTTGTACCATCAGACCCATTGTCATCGTGCACTTAAAACGTGATTGAAATCGTCGTACCGTTGTTGATCTATCATCGTCACTCACCGACCACCGTTAAAGAAGATTGTACGTTTTAAAATTATGTAATCCGTTATGTTTCGTTGAAAAATAACACTTGCATGAGAATCCCGAGGTCTCGATCTAAAAATCTAAAAATTTCATGCCGAACCTAACCAGAGACGCACCCTGTGGTTGGGATTTGTCTGGCAGACTGGAGAATAGGTTGACCGACTGGACCGGTCTGGGACCGAGCTGCCCAAGCCAAGCCGAGCCACTGAGCCATTGATTGTCGTTAACTGGCGGTTGACTGCCATTGACTTTTTCTGGGTACACCTATCTAGACATTTTTTGATGTCATGAGTCTCTTTTGAGGTTTGTTTTGCCAAATTCAAACCCGGTAAGTAATTTTCCATAGATTATCACCCGATTCGATCCGTTTTTAGTAATTAAGCTTTGTTTTTGACGAAATTTCTGTTGATATGTATATGAGGAATTATTGGAAGTTGATTTCAAGATTGAGGGCGTTCGAATGGAGTTTAAATGGTCGATTAGTAAGGCACATAAATCTAGGTAATACATTATTACATTTTCATGCTTTATGAAACATGTTGGTATTAGTAAATGCATAAATAAGAAAATGTTTGATCTCATCTGTGTAGTTAGGTAATTCTTACACTCGATACGAATGCTGTAAAAGTCGGTAACTGAATAAAATTCTAATGGCTTGTAAAAGAAATTAGAAGTTTGATAAGGAATAATTTTTTAAGATTATTCGGAAAAGCACTTAACTTTAGGATCTCTAAATTCTATTTACCCTTGTTCAGAGTTTTAATACCGAAGTTACCTGGTTAAGGAATTACAAAAATGCCCTTAAGAGGTAAAAATAGTCCGAGTTGACTCTTAATGAGAAAGTACCGTGATAATTCGTACCTAACCTGATAATTATATTTTTGTTAGATCATGACTTTGTACAGAAAATTCCTGATAACCTGTTTGTAACATCTGAGAAGGCACATGACCCAAAAATATATGAGTTAAGAGTAAATACCTGAAGAATAATTTATCGAGGGTGCTCTTTTGTCAGAATTGTTCGAAATGACTAGAATAGATGAGAAGTTTGAATTAAATAATAAGATCAGACAGAATGAAAGGATTGAAATACCTTGTATCTATAAAATGACCAAAATACCCCTATAATGGAAATGAATCAAAAATATCACCAAGCCTAGAAATGATTGGATATCCTCAAGCTCTAAAAGGACTGAATTAACATTAAATACAAAAATGACCAAAATACCCTTATGGCCTAGAATAAGTAAATGTATTGGATTAATTAAGAAATTCAAATAAACGTGGACGTTGTATTGCTCTTAAAAGTTATGGAACATAGATTAAGCTAGTCAACCAATGTTAGTGCTATATTTGTACCTGAATGGAATAGATTCCACTTGAATCCTTGTTTGTCTCCTCAAGTTCGGATCGATGATAATTCTGGAAGTACTCATATCAGTTCAACTCTTGAGTGCATTTGATACTAATAAGTGGATATTCGTTAGACAAGTCAACCACTAATACCAAATTGAACTGAACGAAATTACAATATATATCTGAAATTGAGAAATATTTGAATTACTCTAGAAAACTTTGAAGTAATCGCGATAGACTTGACTGCTGAATGAACTAAGTAATCTTAATGACTGAAGATTAAATAATTGATTTGGATGAGTCTAGGAAAGCTAATGAACTTAAATGATGTACATTCTTTATGGGTCATGAATCACGAAACAAGTATGTCAACATTTCCTGATATTGTTGAAACATGGAAATGAAATAAAGACCATTGGAAGATCTATTCATCGATGATTCTGAAGATGATATATGTACAAGAATTTTTTGTATTAAAGAGTAAATACACTGGAAGGACAATGAATAGACCAGTCGATAAGCATTAGTTTTGGGAGATGTTTTTCTTGAGTTGTTCGATAATCTAACTAATCGAAATAGATTGTAAAGGTCCTGAATATTCGTTCTCCCTTATCAGCTCAAACCACTCTAATCATATCTAAAAACAAAAGTAACTCAGATGTAAAGGATTCTATATAACCTTCAGATTACTTAAAGCTTCCGAAAAATGTTCGAATAAGATATAATCTTGATAAATCACATTCTGAATAACTGGTGATTCTGTTATTTAATGAAATCTTCCAATAGTTATTCTAACTTCTAACATTCTATCGGTATACTGAAGATTCATGTTTCTCTGCCTGATAAAATTCTCCAGTATCTCTGCCTGATAAGATTATCCAGTATCTCTTAATAATATATGGAAACACTAATGTGTTCCCTAATCACATGAATATTTTATCTGATTTCTGATTTGAATTATGTTCTAATACCTGATCTGAATTTTGTTCTGATATCTTGCATGAATTATGATTTTATTTTTGATATATCTGTTTACTGACGGAAAAATGTTTTATTTTGGGGGGTAATGTTGGAGGAAGTATATTTGAAGGTTCTTCGGCTTTGTGCTCAAGGTCTTACTGGCTATGCAGTTGGGTGTATGGTTCTGGGGAACCTACATATTCTGATTTGAACAATTGGAGGGATTACTATGGTTTTTGAATTTAAAAAAAATGTTTTAAAAATATATATATCTTTTCACTGGTTTTACGGGAACACACTAGATAACCTATTCTGATCTCCTGAACTCAATCATCCGAAATATTTCTCTGAACTGAAATCTTATTGTTTGTTACTACCTAAGATATCAGTGGGACTTCATCTTATCCTAAAAATCTGTAGATGTCTGAACCAATAAGAAAATATATGTCTATTTGTATATGCACGTTCTTCAGCATCATCTGGTGGTATTGTATTACTGAGCTTCCCAAAGCTCACTCTGTTACTCACTCTGTTACTCACTCTGTTACTCACCTTTTCAGGTTATAAGAATCGTATCAATGCATCTATCGACATCAGTAAGAGAATTCTTTCGGCATTGCTGGAAGGTATAGTACATGTGATGGGGGCGTAGGCTGTATTTTGTTTTATAAGAGTTGAAAATCTGTTTTATTTTTGAATATTGATAAAGTTTAATTTTTTTATAAATGATTTTATGAGTTTACATGTTTAATAAAAGTTTTAAAATTTTCGCTATTTTTATAGTGGGTAGCTCTGATGACCCTGATGTGACACCAGATCGGATCGGGTTCCCCATCAGTCTGAGGGATTACAATTCATATATAATAATTTTTTTGAATTTATTATCGTTTAAATTAATATGATTCATATATAACTGTAAATATAATTATATGATATATTTTAACTATAGCATAATGTCTATAATGGACATTTTATATTTCAAACTTACTTTTAACTGCGATCTCAAACAACTAAATTTTAAATTAAACTTTTTGTCCAACACTTTCAAATTTCATTTCTACAACACTTTTAAAAGTTCATTCTTCAAAAACTATGTCAAAATGGTCCTAAATCTCCAACACGAAACATTATTTGATAGAGTGGCTAAGGAGTAGAAACTCTATAGATGAGGTAAAAAATATAACCGTTGTCCATAATCGATATGTCTTCATTTCCTGTTAATGGTTCAAGTGTGAGGATTGTTTATCAGGTCTGAAATCTTTTCATTCTTTGACTGAACTCCCGTTGAATTTCTTGCTATGCTTATATGTTTATATGGTTATCAACTGTTACAATTTAAATTTAAAAGTTTTATAGCATACCAACATATTAGTTATTTTCCAATATATCCGGTAATAATGACAATCTCTTTGAACTATCATTTTTCTCTATTCATGACTTCATAAATAAAAATCCATAGTTGGTTTCATTACCATTGCACATCCTTAATACTTTAACCAATAGATCTTGGATCTTTAAGACACCACCCGTCTTTTCCAAATTGTGTGGAGTTAATAACTTCAATCATCTAATCCAGCTTGTTTTCTTGCATATGTGGACCTTTTTTATTATGATAAGTCATCATTTCTTTGATTGCTTGTTTGTTTCTAACAATGCTCTCAAAGCAATGAAATTGGTAGCAAATCTATTGATCCCAGGATGTAAGAGTTCAATGCCATTGGTATACTCTTCATATAATCAGTAGTCCATGTATGATTGTATATGAAGGAAGTGATATTTTTTGCTTGATATAAGACATTTTTCACACATTTTTATTATCGATTTCTTCCAAATAAGATCCAAGTAGTGAGCAGACATGTTGGCCAATAGAGGTTCTCTTTTGCATTAACATCTTACCAAAATACTTTGAATGTCGCTTCATTTTCCTTAACAAATTGAACAATAAATTCTTCACCAATTTCATCCACCATTTTTCACTATATCATAATAACCATTTTAATTATGTTTATTTTTAGGAGCTTCACCTTCTTTACTTTTTGAACGTGACATTTTTTTAAATGCACATAAATCTTATTGTTCATTATATGAGATCAAATAAGCTAAAGTATTCAAAAGTAAAATAATAATATAAAACTCAAAAATAACAATAAAACAAATTCATAAAATGAAAGAAATAAATGAAAGAAAAGTGATGTTATAAGCTAATAACTATCTTTGAAATGTCGACTTATAAGTTCCAAAGCTTATTCGACATGAACTATTTTCTTTCTTTGCTTTCATATTTAGCTCTTTATCCCCCATAGGTTTATCCCCATAGGTTTTCATCACACTCTTAGAGAAGTGGTGTACAATGTTTTGAAACTTAAACATTAGAGACAATAAAAAAGTCACAATGATACCAATATATCTCCTCTGAGGGCCTTAAACATTTGAAACTCAACTTTGGTTGCCAGATTTCTTACAATTATTTTTATTATTATTCCCATCTATCCAACAAAAAAAATGAATTTTTCATCGTATCTGACGAGAAATGGAGATGTCAGAGATGGATTCACTATGATTGCAATAGGCGATCGAATAGATTTTCAATAAAACTCAATTTTCGATTATTTTTAAAATAACAACAGTTATTAACTGAAATTAGCATCTAAAGCAACAACTGATGCTATACAAGTCGAGTTACAGACAAAAAATATAAAGGTACACTAGAAATAGAAAATAATTCGCTAATGCATGAGCCAATTATACCTCATAAGAAAAGGTAAGATTCTATGCCTTTGGTATATCTTCATATAATCAATCGTCCATGTATGATTGTATATAAAGGAAATGGTCTTTTTACTTGGTCTAATACATTTTTTGCACATTTGTATAAAAATTAATTAAATATATAAAAAATATTATTATTATCAGTTTACTTATTTATATAAAATAGAAAAAGCACCTCGGAAGAAAGAATCCCACATGGAGAAGCAATAACAAGTATTTGGCTTTATATATGTTGCTAACCCCAAAATTAATAATCTGATATATACTTATGTCTATACTTTTATATATATACATATATGTACATACATAACATATGTACTTTTATATATACATACACATATATACATGTGTGTATATATATATATATATACATGTATAACATATATATACACACACTTAAGTATATACATGCATAATATATTATATATATACTTATACTATATATTTTATATACTTTATATACCAATATTAATACTTTATATATATAATATAAGTATAATATAATTATAATATATATATATATGTGTGTGTGTGTCATATTATATTATTATATATATATTCAGATATTATAAATTATTTCCATTTTGTCAACTTTGAAATGAATGTAATTAAGTAAATTTTACAAATTTTCTTCTTATTTTACAATAATTTGATTTGACCCCTTTGTGTTGTTTAATTTATTTAAATTTTCATTTTTAATTTAGTATTTGTCTAATTTAGTCCTTAAAATTATATTGTATCTAAAATTGGCCCATACTTATTTACATTTTGTAATTTACTTCATATCCTATAAATCACATAATAAACTTCATTTCAAATTTTAAATTATATTATAATCTCCAAACTCTATAAACTTTTTTTCAACAATGTTCATTTATTAAAAGAATATAAAATCTTGTTTATGTTCGTTCGTATAATAAATAAACGAATATAAATAAATCTTGGGATTGTCGTTGAAGCTCAATTGATCAACCGAATGATTTGCCAATAGGGGGTGAATTGTCTTTTTGAGTTTACGGAGTAAGGAGTAAAAGGATAGGCAATATGCACAAGGATTTATAATGGTTCGACTTCTCAACCAATTCTACATCCACTATCTTAGCTCCTCACTAAGGATTTCTAACAAATTCACTAATTGTTTTTTCTTTTTACAGGATCAAAAGACAACCTTTACAACTCCTAGCTTTTCACAAACTGAGCTAGAACTAATCCCCTTTTACAAAAGGAAAACATGTAAACAAGAAAACCTCACAAAGAAAGTGTTTACAAAATTAAGCTCACAAGAAAACAAATAAAAGATTTGAAATTAGCTCAAGACACAAATATTTACAAGAGAAAGGAAAATAAGAATGAAAAACTCTTCTCTTGTGTTTGATTGCTTGGGTATGTGTTGGTCAACCTTCTTCAAGTGTCCTCAACTTATGTTTTATATGTTAGAAAGAGTTTGTGGTTGTTTCTATCCGTTGGAGATGTTTTGGAGTCATTGGAAATTAATTTTATACAAAATAAAACTGCACAGGACAAGGAGTATCAGTACTCCTTTAATGAGTATCGGTACTACCTTTGTAATATTTAAATAAACTAACAGTTAAAGATCGTTGGACTTGACCAGTATCGATATTATGCTTATAGTATCGATACTATTGTGTAAAGTAGCATCGGTACCGCTTTGAGTATTGGTACCTATTTTGCATTCTGGAATTTGAGCAATTTGGAAAACAACTAGTGTATCAATACTACCTAGAGAATATCGATACTCTCTTACCTTTGGTATCGGTACCACATGAATTATCGGTATTGTTCATATAATATCGATACTGTGAGAACAATATCGTACTACGCACCAGAAAAAAACAGTTTTGTGCTCAAATTCTAGTTAATGGGCTTTGAATTATTTTTGAAAACTTTGAATAAATTCAATCAAGTCCAAAAATTTTTTTTGTTAATTTGTTATATCAAAATATTATAAAACATAGTTCAACAATCTCCCCCTTTTTGTATAACAAAACATTTGAAAAATATTGTTTTTGGCAAAATTCCACCTTAATAAAATATTTAATGAAAAAGAGCAATTTGGAAAATGTTAAAGCTCATCCTTTTTTTTTTTCTTGAAATTGAAATTTTCAAACTCTACTTCTCTCGTTTTGTTATATAAAAATAATTCAACTTTAAAGTTCAAAAATAATAATGGAGAGTAAGTGGCAAATTTAGCATAAAATCATTTGAAAATTAAAAACTCCCCCTCAATAAATGCATTCCAAACAAGAAATTTAAATTTGAAGGCATGACACTTAAGAGACATTGAATTTCGACAAAGATGGAAAAACTGTTAGTAACACATGAAATTCAATATCCAAGTATAATTACTTTATGCAATACCATTTTTTTAAATGCATGCGCATAAAACTGATGCAAAAATGTTATGTGTAACACTCATAACCCGTATAATTATACCTATACAGATTATAGATGTCACCCGGATTTCTAAAACCATTTTCCAATTCAAATGCGATTTAAAATTATTCTTCTTAAAATGGTAAATGATATTATAAAAATATCATATCATATAATTTATATTACGTTATAAACAAATTTAATTCAAAAGATTTTTTTATGAATAGTGAACAGTACCGTGAACAGTCGGGGAATCGGTACCCCAAATCATTTTGGAAAATTTTGCTTAAAACCGTGGTTACTGTTCTGCTACAGTAATTTGTTTCCAAAATTTGTTTAACAAACAAATAAAACATTTATAATTACATGTCACTAATAAAAATCAACATTACAACCTAGGATGTCTACTAATATTGAAATACTTCTCGATCTTTGATGATGCTTTAAACTTTTTATTCCATTACTGGCTTTTACTACGCGTGAAATCGTCACATGCTAAGTATAAATTTGGTGAGGCAATTAAAACAATAACAGTGCAATACATTCGTGCATGAATTTAGATTTCAAATCCAATGCCATAAAACCATGCTAATAGCATATTCAATATTTTACCATGATCAATAATATAAAAATTTCTTACCATAAGCTCATAAGCCTATTTTACCAATACACTTGCCATTATTCATAACCATATACCATAGACAAACCATAAACAATAGACAATAGCCCAATATACAACCCTGAGGACCCTATGTACACGAGTCAAAATAGCACCGTAGTGCTAATCCGTATGACACATAAGGTCGTGTCCACCATCTGTACAAGGTATCCTTAAGTACAGTCCTGTATGGACATAAGGTCGTACCCACCATATACACTAGGTATCCTTTAGTGTATCCGTATGCAGCTGCTGCTGGACTCTATGGCATGCCAACTATACCCTGTCCTCAATAACTGACTTGGGGCATACAGTCTATTTTATTTGATACATCCATGGCAAAGTATATTATCAATATTTAACATTGGGCAGTTTATACCCGAAATAACATTCATGATAAAAATCATATATGTTCATAATAACATCATATGCAAAAATCAGTGATCAATGTATTTTATTTTCAACCTTTGACATATTTAGAATGTATCAAAATATGATAAATGACATAAATATCATGTCAACAAATAAGGTCGACTTTGCAAGTCTTCCTGATGATGTATAAAACATCCATGTATAATTTCATGCATGTATTGCACTCACCTTGACACTTTATATCTTTCAAAATATATGAGTCTCACTATTATCCACCATAAGTCCTTTTATATTTGATTTGATTCGATTACAAATCTATCACAATCTGTATAAATCACCAATTCATAACGAGACATATGTTAGTATTGTACTAACATAAACATATCCCATAATAACTCTATATTTAGATAACTCACACTACCTTTAAAGAATCCGTATTCTTTATTGATATACACACTGGAATTTAATTTCGTTTATTCCATTGAAAACTAGACTCGAATATGAATTTATCCATATAAATAAATCCTTCTAATGAGATATCATTTGCAATGAATCAAGTTCATAAACATTTACATTAAGGTCAAAAATAAAAATTTCTAAAAATAAAGCATTAAAACCAGTTTTGACCAAAATTCATTATGATGAACAAACATTATGAAAATCATTAAAACTTTAGAAAATATTCATCACGATTCTTTTTAACATAAATATAGAAAACTTAAATTATTTAAAATCAAAACTCATGCATGCTTAAATCAAATGAGAAACCAATTATGTAAGGAAATTAAAATAAGCTTAGAGGTTACCCATCATTCTTTTGAAGTATGGATAGAGCATTTAAATTTCTTCACTTTTGTCACCATTGCTCCAACACACCTACAAGAGACATTATATGGATTTTGGTATCCAAATTGCTTTGGATCCTTGGTAGTTAGTTTCAATGCCCCTTGTTCCCTTTGGAACCCATACTTATTTAATTTTAAAAGATTTATTTTCTTATAGGACATGTATGTTCCTTGTGACCATGATAATGACAATGTGAGCATTTTGTCATTATGAAGTTAGATGAACTATTTAAAATGATTTCGTTTTCTTTTGTTAAGCATTTAAGCTTAACATCTAAATCAAAACTTTTTTTCAAATTTTCAAATTTTATTTTTGAAAGCTCTAAATCCTTTTTCAAAATTTCATTTGTTTTTCAAAACCAACTTTTGATTTCAAAAGAATATCATTTTCAACTTTAAGTTTTGAAATTATTTTCTTGTATTTGGAGTTCATGGTCTCAAACTCCAAAAATAATTCATCGTATACATCTTGTAACTCATTAAAGAATATGAATTAGATTCACTAGAGTTAGAAGATACGTCGGGCTCTTCAAGAGCCATTAAGCACACTACCTATTTCGGTTCTTCTTTCTTATTTCCATAGATCTCTTCGAGCTTATTCCAAAGCTCTTTGGAATGTGAACAAGAAGAAACTCCTTCAAAGACTTCGGGACCAAATGTAGAAAACAACATGTGCATGACCTAGGCATTTTGTTGAGCTTTCTTCCATTCTTGGGTACTCCACTCATTGTTCGTCTTCTTCTTTGGAGAATAGTAGTCGTTCTCATCTTCCATGCATCAAGATCATTATATTGGATGAATAACTTCATTAATTTCTTCCAATGACGGTAGTTGGCTCCATTGAAGTATGAAGGCTTGTCGATCAGTTAGTAGTCTTCCATGTAGAACGAGGCGGAGGTGGAAGCCATCGTCTCTGTTGTTTCAAAAATGGATAGAGCTTCTTTAAGAATTGTCTCCATGTTTTTAGACCTTCTAATAAGTTAAACTTTGATACCAATTGTTGGGATTATCGAATGAAGCTTAATGATCAACTGAATGATTTTCCAATAAGGGGTGAATTGGTTTTCTGAGTTTAGGGAGTAACGAGTAAAAAGATGAGATAATTCGCACAAGCATTTATAGTGGTTTAACTTCTCAACCAAGTCTACATCCACTACCTTAGCTCCTCACTAAGGATTTTCTAATAAATTAACTAATTTTTTATTTCTTTTTGCATGATAAAGAGATAACCTTTACAACTCTTAGCTTTTCACATACTAAGCTAGAAGCAGTCCCCTTTTACAAAATGTTAAAATATAGACAAGAAAAACCTCCCAAAGGAAGGTGTTTATAAAGATTTAAGCACACAGGAAAACAAATAAAACATTTGCAATGAGCTCAAAACACAAATATTTACAAAAGAAAGTAAATAAAGATTGAAAAACTTTTTTGTTGTGTATGAATGCTTGAATAGGTGTTAGTAACCTTGTTCAAGTTTCCTCAACTTGTTTTTATATTTTAGAATGAGATTGAGGTTGTCATTAGCTGTTGGGTTTGTTTTAGAGTCGTTGGGGATTAATTTTCTGCAAAATAAAATTACCCAGAATAGGGAGTATCGGTACTCCTTTAATGAGTATCGGTACTACCTTTGTAATTTTTAAATAAACTAGTCGTTAAAGACCGTTGGGCTTGACCAGTATCGATACTATGTTTCATGGTATCGATACCACTATGTAAAGTAGTATCAGTACTGTTGGGATTTTGCGGAAGCTCGAATTGACAACCAAAATGGTTTGCCAAGAGGGGTCGGGATGGTTCTTGTGTTTAGGGAGTAAGCATATTGAAAGATATAAAATTTGCATAATGATTTATAGTGGTTTGACTTCTCAACCAAGTATATATCCATTACCTTATCTCCTCACCAAGAATTTTCCAACAAATTCACTAATTTGTTCTTTCTTTTTACAGAACAAAGACTTAACCTTTCCAACTCCCTAGTTTTTCACGGGCTAAACTAGAATCTTATCCCTAGCTTTTCAAGGGCTCAGCTAGAACCTTTCCTTTTACAAAAGGATAAAAGAAGTAAACAATAAAACCTCTCAAAGGTAGGGTGTTTACAAAATTTAAGCTAACAAGAACACAATATTTACAAGAGAATAGAAAAATAAGATTGAAAAACTCTTCTCTTGTGTTTGAATACTTGGATAAGTGTTCTCTATATTCTTCAAGTGTCTTGAACATGTATTTATAATTTGAAATGAGTTTGAAGTCGTATATAACTGTTGGGGATGTTTTGGAGCCATTGGGGATTAATTTTATGGAAAATAAAATTACCCAGAATAAGTAGTATCGGTACTACCTTCAATGGGTATCAGTACTGTTCGTTGTTCATATAGTATCGGTACTATTTATACAATATCGGTACTATTCATCCAATACAATATTATTCATAAAAACATTTTGTGCTCAATTCCAAATTAAATGGACTTTGAATTATTTTTGTAAACTTTGAATAAATTCAATTCAAGTCCAAAAACATTTTTCCATAAATTGTTACATCAAAGTATAGTTCAACAATCTCCCCTTTTTGATATAACAAAACATTTGAAAATTTGTTTCTTTGCAAAACTCCCCTTAGTAAAATGTTTAATGAAAAAGATCCAATTGTTAGAAAATATATGAAATGTTTATCTCCCCTTTTTCATTAAGAAATTGAATTTTTCAAACCATGCTTCTCCCCCTTTTTGTTATATATAAAAATTCAATCTTTAAAGTTCTAAAATAACTTTGGAGAGTAAGTGATAAATTTGACATTTAAAAACCATTTGAAAAAAAATCAAAGCTCCCCCTCAATAAGTGCATTCCCAACAAAATTTAGCTTTAAAATCTTGACACATGAAATTCAACAAAGAATAACAAACATGTTAGTAGCACATGAAATTCTATGTATCCAAGTCTAAAATACTTTATGCAATATCAATTGTTGAAATTAAGTGCATATGCATAAAGCTTTCAAAAATGTTATGCATTTGAAGAATTTGATATCAATTGTTAGAGAGATGTCATTTGCATTTAAAACACATGCATAATCATTTAAATTTAGGTCAAAAATTTAAAATTTGAAAAATCAAAGTATTTGAAAAGTTGATATCAATTGTTAGAGAGATATCATTTGCATTTAAAATCAATTTTGACCAAAATTCATTATGATGAACTAAAAATTATGAAAAATCATTAAAATTTTAAAATGTTCATCATAGCTTCCTTTTAACATACATGAGCTAGAAATTTAACACAAATTCATTTAATTTCAAAACTCATGCATGTATAAACCTAAATGAGCAACCAATTAATCAAAAACAAAAGCTTTAAGTTTAGAGGTTACCCGTTCCTTTTCAAGTGTGGCTAGAGCATTTAAATATCTTCACTTTCATCACCATTGCTCACACAACTACAAGAGACATTTATTTCGATTTGGTATCCAAATTGCTTTGGATCCTTGGACGTTAGTTTTAATGCCCCTTGTTTCATTAGGAATCCATACTTGTCTAATTTTAAAACGTTTTTCTTTCTTCAAATGACAAGTATGTCCCTTGTGACCATGATAATGGCAATGTGAGCATTTTGCCATTATTAAACTAGATGAATTATTTAAAATGATTTTTCTTTTGTTAAGCATTCAAGCTTAACTTTTAAATCAAAATTTCCTTTTTCAAAACTTTCAATTTTCATTTTTGAAAGCTCTAAATCCTTTATCAACATTTCATTTTGATTTTAAAAATCTATTTTTGCTTTCAAAATAAAATTGTATTCAATTTTAAATTTCGAAATTATTTTCCTATATTTGCAGTTCATGGTATCAAACTCCGAAAATAATTCATCGTAGGCTTGTAACTCATCAAAAGAAAATGAATTTAATTCATTTGAGCCAGAAGATACCTCGGGCTCTTCACGAGCCATTAGAGAACCACCTTTGTTGGTTATTCTTTCTTGTTTCCATGAAGCTTTTCGAGCTTATTCCAAAGCTTCTTGACACTTGAACAAGAAGAAACTCCGTATATATGGACCAAATGCACAAAACAACATGTGCATGCATTGGCATTAAGTTGAGCTTTCTTCCGTTCTTGGTCACTCCACTTCTTATCCTCTTCTTTGGAGAAGAGTAGTCATTCTCGATCATCTCCCATGCATCAAGATCATTGAATTATATGAATAACTTCATTAATTTCTTCCAATGATGATAGTTTTCTCCATTGAAAAGTGGAGGCTTGTCGACCGGTGGAGAGTCTTCCATGTGGAACAAGCTAGAGGTGGAAGCCATCTCGGTTGTGTCAGGAATTGGTAGAGCGTCTTCTAGGATCGTCTCAATGATGTTAAGCCTTATAACGAGTTAAGCTCTGATGCCAATTGTTGAGATTTTACGGAAGCTCAAATCGACAACCAAAATGGTTCACCAAGAGGGGTTGGGACTGTTCTTGTGTTAAGGGAGTAAGGAGATTGAAATATAGAAAATTTGCACAGCGATTTATAGTGGTTATTTCTCAACCAAGTCTACATCCATTACCTTAGCTCCTCACCAAGGATTTTCCAACAAATTCACTAATTTGTTATTTCTTTTTACATGACAAAGAGATAACCTTTACAACTCCCTAGTTTTTCACGGGCTAAACTAGAACCTTATCCCTAGCTTTTCAAGGGCTCGGCTAGAACCTTTCCTTTTACAAAAGGATAAAAGAAGTAAACAAGAAAACCTCTCAAAGGTAGGGTGTTTACAAAATTTAAGCTCACGAGAACACAATATTTACAAGAGAATAGAAAAATAATTGAAAAACTCTTCTCTTGTGTTTGAATACTTGGATAGGTGTTCTCTATATTCTTCAAGTGTCTTGAACATATATTTATAAGTTGGAATGAGTTTGAAGTCGTATATAGCCATTGGGGATGTTTTGAAGCCGTTGGGGATTCATTTTCTGCAAAATAAATCTGCCCCGAACAAGTAGTATCTATACCCCTTCAATGGGTATCGGTACTACCTTTGTAATATTTGAAATTTTTATCGTTGGACTTGATTTTACTGTAGTAGTATCGATACTATTGTAGAGTATCGATACTCATTTGCATTCTGAATTTTTTGAGCATCAGTACTGTTCGTTACTGTTCACACATTATCCATACTATTCATACAATATCAGTACTATTCGTTGTTGTTCACACATTATCAGTACTATTCATACAGTACAATACTATTCGCAAAAACATTTTTGTGCTGAATTCCAAATTAAATGGACTTTGAATTATTTTGTAAACTTTGAAAACTTTGAATAAATTCAATTCAAGTCCAAAACATTTTCCATAAATTGTTATATCAAATATAGTTCAACAAGTACCCCTTTGAGTATCAGTACCTATTTTGCATTCTGGAATTTGAGCAATTTGAAAAATAACTGGTAGTATTGATACTACCTAGAGAGTATTGATATTTCTCTTACCTTTGGTATCGGTACCACATGAACAGTACTAGTACTGTTCAATAGTATCGGCACTGTAAGAACAATATCTTATTATGTACCTAGAAAAACAGTTTTGTGCTCAAATTCTAATTTAATGGACTTTGAATTATTTGGAAAACTTTGAAAATTCAATCAAGTCCAAATAACATTTTGCCTTAATTTGTTATATCAAAATATTATAAAAACATAGTTCAACATACACTTATATACTTATACTTATATATAGTTTATATAATTTATATACTTATATTTATACTTATTGTTATATACTTATACTATATTATTATATATATATATATATATATATATACATTATAACATACAAGTGTCATATTATATTATATATATATACATATATTATAATTATTTCAATTTTTGTCAACTTTTGAAATGAATGCAATATATTTTATAATTTTTCTTCACATTTATAATTTTTTTGATTTGAACTCTTTGTGTTATTTAATTTATTTAAATTTAAATTTTTAATTTAGTATTTGTCTAATTAGTCCTTAAAATTTATTGTATCTAAAACTGACCCATACTGATTTATTTTGTAATTTACTTCATACCCTATAAATCACATAATAAACTTCATTTCAAATTTATAAATTATATTATAATCTCCAAACCTATAAACTTTTGTTCAACAACTTTTTAAATGGATACAATTTAGTTCATTTTATATTAATTTTAACTTCACATTTTATAATTATTTTGATTTGATCCGTCATCAGTACGTGTTGTTTAATTTATTTAAATTTTTGTTTGTAATTTCATGTTTATTCAATTTAATCCTTAAAATTATATTTTTATCAAAATTAATCCATAATTATTAATATTCTTTTAATTACTCTAAATCATATACAATTACAATTACAATTCAATGTTCATGAAATGCGAAAAATAATTAATCCAAAAATGGGAAGCTACTCACACGTGGACCAACAAGCTTGAGGTGTTCTTGATTTGATACCGATCGAATGTACTTGTTCTACACGTGTGTTGATATGGAATATTAACCGTTAAAAGGTTTAGGTAGGTCGATCTCGGTTGATACTATAGATTTTAATTAGGTTTGATAGTCTACTGGTATGATCTAGTGATTTTCTTAAGTTGTAAATATTTGATTTAGATGTCCAAAAGTTGCTAGAGGAAATACATTGATTGTGAGCTATCACTATAAATTTATTTCCAGTTTTCTTGTATTGTTCTTTTATAAGGTGTTGTGTTTATATTTTAATGAATCCGACTGTTATATGGTTTTTGTCAATACAGTTTCTAACATCCGATATATATCTGTTCTGTATAAATGTTGTAACACCCATCTCCCGTATATCTTTATGTATACGATATACAGATGTCACATCACTTTTAAAATTGTTTCCTATTGAAAAGCCGTACAATTTGTTTAATTTTAATTTATAATCAATAAATAAACCATTAATCCTAATCATTCTCATCTTTTATTATTTAATCGAATAAATAGTCCTATTTTTAAATATTTTCAATAAAATCCTTAATTTAATATTTGGGGCATTACAACCGCCGTCCATAACCGATCTATCTTCAAATGTGAGGATTGCTTTATCGAATGTGCAAACTTCATGCCAAGGTTGGCATTTTGATTCTTGAAGTCTTAGTTTTGCTAACAATATCCTCATTTTCAGGCACTTGCTCAATGTGATATGGCCCTTACTAACTTAGGCATTATTAGACTTAGTGCTGATGATTCTGCTGGTGCTGCTCGGGTACTTTCGAGATCTTCTTGTGCTAATTCAATTTCTTCGTGTTGTATCTTGTTCATTTCTTGTTATATTATTGTTCGTGGTTCCACGCACCATGATACCGGAACAGATGGTTGCTTCGAGTGGCAAAAGAGATATAGGCGCAATAGCAAGTGCTAGAGCAGCTGCATTATATGGGCTTGACACTCTTGCAGATAAAATCCAGGTAAAAAACCTTCAGTATTCTTATCCCTCTTTAATTCCACATAGATCTCTCGATGAAGATGAATGATGGCTTCACTATGTTCGTGGTGTGTATTGAATAACATTTCCTTTCTCGGCCAAAAAAGACACATTTCTTTCTATTGTTGATTTACTTCATCTCGTGCATCAGGACGAGGATGATAACGTTACCAGGTATTTGGTACTTGCAAGATAACCCATAATTCCCGGAACGGACAGGGTTTATAAGGAATACCTCCTTGAACTTGGTCATTTATTCGATTAATGTGTCTCTTTCGTTGATAATCTTTCGACTTTCCAGACCAGTATAGTTTTTACTCTAGAAGAATGTCCTGGCTTGCTATTCAAAGCCTTGGCTGTGTTCTCTCTAAGGGATACTAATCTAACAAAGGTAACTACAGCAGAGTGTTCATCTTTGTCTTATCATTATCAGAGACGATTCTGATTGTTATCTCGCCTCTTGGAGCAATTTTCAGATGGAAAGGGCGTCCTCTGAGGTCGTCGACGATTCTAACAGTGGGACTGCCATGTAAGTGTAGTATACTCGTATTCAGATGGAGAAAGCAAAGCACAGTTTCTTGAAAGTGGGATTATCATAAAGTGATCAATTAATGCTATTAATCCGGTTGATGTGTGGTTCCAGGTACTTCGACTATCTTTTCTACATCGACTTTGAAACTTCGATGGCTGAACGGCGTGCCCAAAATGCATTGGAACATTTACAGGTCAATTTCAGTCTTTTATTACGTCTCAATCATAACGACCGTATTTTTCCTACCAAATCTCTTCCTTTTCTGGCCTGAAGAAGCACTTGGAATATACATTCTGAAATTTCAATGTGATGCTGGTGCTCGAATCTGCATGTATTGTTTCTTTGAATATCAAAATCTCGCCGGTGTGGGATGCACTCTTAACTAGCTTGATTTCCAAGCTTGGTGTGCGATGCACTCTTAACTAGCTTGATTTCCATAGCTCTGTTCGTTTCCCTTAATTCACGCAGAGTGAATCTGAAGATGAATTGTGTGCCCCTGGCAGGAATATGCCGGATTTCTCCGAGTCCTCGGTTCCTATCCGATGGATATCTCCCAAACTCAGTAGATTTTGTCATCGTATACCTCAGTTTCTTTTAAACCTGCAACGATGGTGACGGTTCGACCACAGGTGATGCATGTACATGTAAGTCTTTTCTTGATCCAGCTGAAGATGAAAGGAAAGTTCTATAGATGGAAACGTTGGAAGGTCGACTTATTAGTTCGACCAGCTTATTCGACATGAACTATTTTTTTCTTTCCTTCCATATTTAGCTCTTTTATCTCATAGGTTTTCGTTACCCTCCTAGAGAAGTGGTGTGCAATGTTGTGAAATTTGAACATTAGAGACAATGCAAAGTCACAGTGACACCATATATCCCCCTCTTGAGGGCCTTTAACCTTTGAAATCAACTTTGGTTGCCAGTTTTCTCACAATTATTATTATTATTATTCCCAATCATCCAACAAAAAGGGATTTTTCATCGTATCCGTTAAGAAATGGAGATGTCGGAGATAGATTTACCACAACGGCATCGAATAGTTATTTTTCCGATTTAAAGTTAAATTTAATATGATTTCAATAAAACTCGATTCTCGAATTTAATAGAATTTAATGACTTTCATTTAATTCAAAGTTTTAATTGAAAATTTTATCTAATACAATATAACATTAACTTTTCACATTTCATCCAAACTTAAAAATAATTAAATAGAATATCAATTGCAAATTAATAATATTAATTGAAAATAAAAATTAATAGTAGGTCATGCTAACATAATTTTTTTTAATCAAAATGCATTAATAATATATAAAGAATACTTTTATTATAGTTTGGATCAAGTTCATCTCAAGTTTTTTTCCCCTGGTAATCATTTTACTTATTTGTACAAAGAAAAAGCACCTCAAAGAAAGAATCCCACATGGATAAGTAAGAGCAGGTATAGGTATTTATATGTTGCTACCCACAGAAATTATCGCCGAGCTTTGTAACGGGAGCTTGTGACCCGAGTGGGGGCACTAGGATTGTGGAACATGGGTTTGGCTCCTTGAGTCGGATCCCACGTGGCTTGCCATGGCTTGCCCGTTCCAAGCCAAGAGTTGGGTCATGGGACCTCCGTGAAAACTGTGGGTGTCGTGGCTCCTAGAGCGAAGGGCACTGCGTGAGGCTGGTTTCACAGAGCAGCGAAGACCTTCCTCTCTTGGCAGTGGGAAGATAACAAGCTTGATCCACTAAGATCCAACGTCTCTCACTGAGCCGACCTTAACTGGACCACCATCTTTTATTTATTTATTTTTTCTGCTGCTAAACTTGAACTCTTTTTCTGTTTGTTTCCTCCCAAAATGAACCCACTTTTCTCAAGGATTAAGTTTTCTGGGAATTGGACTGCAGCTGGGTTGAAGACAATAGAAGCATAGCACTTTGCCATTGTTGGTATGAACTGCTTGATTACATGTTATTATACCTTTTTTTTTTAAGATGTGAACTTTCCTTGAAGAAACCAGTGATAGCTATTGAGTCTCTTGGAGAACCATGTGTATGTTGTTTGATTTTACTCTGTTGTTTATTCCTCGTTTCTCCTGTATGCCCTCTTTATTATATCTGTAACAACTCTATCTGATTTAATGTTCACTGTAGCAGATCCACACTTTCGGTATAAACATTGAAATCTTCTTTAATTAGTTATATATTTTACTAATGATTTTTACTCTGAAATCTAATTTATATCCACCTATTCAAAAAATTTATTGATGTTTAGCTATTCAACTAGTTTTTGTAGGATTTTCCTTTTCAAAATTTTTAGTCAATATGCTACTCCATGCCCCCAAGGTTCCTTACCTTCTCACTTGTTTCCTTTTATTAAATGTTTCTGCACTAGAAGAGTTGAAGTTACACTCTTGTTAAAAGCTAACACAAGAACCTTTTTTAGGAACTCGACAGTGTTGAGAAGATTATGGAATTTTGATAAGCACATATAAATTTAAGCACTAATAATTTTTAAAAGCAAGTTAATAAATTAAAATTATTCGAAGATTAATAAATTAAGAAATCAAACAATCAACTCGAGTAATCGGGCATTTTTAGAGTGAAAATTTGAATCGAATTGTTCCCTAATTAAATTAAAGTGTTTACCTAATTTCTAACCGGATTCAAATATTATTCTAATTTAAAAAATTAATCTAGAAAAAATTGAAATTATGAACAAAACTAAATAATAATAAACTTAAATAAAATAATTAAAATAACAAATAAAAAAGATACAAGGACTAATTATAATAAAATCTAACTATATGGATTAGAATGCAAGAAATAAAAAAATAACTTAAATTAAAATAAAAAGGGATCAAAATGTAAGAAATTAAAATTCGGTAGCTAAATCAAGAACTAACAGGGACTACATTAAAATAAAATAAAACTGTGTAATAAAATAAAAATAAGTTAAAATTGAAAGACCTAGTGACCAAAGTGTAAAAAAACACGGCTAAATTTGAAGGACTAAAATAGTGAGTTTACCAGATAATTAAAACATGCATAGCTAATGGGTGTAATATTAATTTTGGTCCCTACAGGGACCAAAATGTAAAAACACGACAAAGATGGAGGCAATTAAGATGTATTTTTCCCATTAACTTTCCCTATATATATCCATATTTTGTTTTTTTTTTCATTTGCACCTAAACTGAAAAAAAAGAGCTTGAGAGCTCTCTCAAGATTTCCTCGACCGGCCCACTGTCGGCGAATCACCAAAATGACCCGAAACCTCCCCTAAGCATAAATCTAAACCCATACACCCCTCTTTGGGGCTAAAACCCCACAAAACAAGTTCGAAATAGCTCTAAAAACCCCATTGATGCATGGGTTTCCCTCACTCCGACCACCGTCGCTAGGCCTACTCTTAACTCACAAGGTAAACACAAAAAATATACACCTCAACAAATTTTCAACAATATGTTTTTTATTCTTTCGATCTGGAAAAAAAAAGAGTCCCCTTTACATTTTTTCGTTCGGGTTTTATAGCCCGACTTGTACATTTTTTCTAGATTTTTTTTTTCAACATGTTTGAAAATATGTGTAGTTTTTTCTTTTTTCTTTTTTTCATATGTTTGAAATTGTTGGATTCGTTATTGACTTGTGGCTTGCGGATGTCGGTTTGTAACCCCCTCAGACCGATGCGGATAGCCTGATCCGATGGAGTGTCACATTAGGGCCACCTGAGCGACCCACTGTAAAAATAACAAAAAATTTAAAACTTTAATTAAAACATGCAACTTATAAAATCATTTATCAGTATTCAGAAGTAAAATAGATTTTCAGACTCGTATATAAAGCAAAATACAATTACATGCCCCCTAAACACATGTACCATACTCTGCAACAACGCCGGAAGAACTCCCTTACTGAAGTCGATAGTGATACTGGTACAATTTTTTAACCTGTAATGTTGAGTAATAGAGTGAGCTTCGAAAAGCTCAGTAATACAGAACTACCAGATGCTACATGACATGCAGATAAATGGGAAACCATAATTTCCTTATTGAATACGTATGCCAGTGGCCAGAATAATTTGGGGTTCCCTTAAAAGTTCATCGAGTAGAAGCATGAATCTCAGTTCATAAGAAACCTTTCATACTATCACTTTTTCATGAGGTTGAATAGGATGTCTAGTGTGTTCCATCAATACGATAAAACCATAGTAGGTACACTAATCAAATGATAGTTCAGTAAAATCCCATAAACCATACTGTAGTGGAGTTTTTTAAACTCGTATTTTAAAACCATCTTACAAAGAGTTAACCTAAGGGAACATCTTAGGGCCTGAGAGCCTACCCAAGATAGATTTTGGGGCTGTGAGGCCTACCTAAGAACACATCTTAGGGCCGTAGGGCCTACCCGAGAATGATCTCAGGGCCGCAGAGCCTACCTAAGAGTCACATTAGGTCCATAAAAATTTTCCAGCTTTATCAGAGTTGTACTTTACAAATCTGTATCTCCAAGATACAGTTTATACAATGATACAAATCCATAAGCCATCACCGTTAAGTCGGTGCATCCATAAAACAATAACCATAGATTTCAGTGTACCACATGTTAAAACAATAAAACATTTTTTCAAAATATAAGGAACACACTAGAGAATCCAATTATTTTTCAGATGCATTTTGTAGTTATCAATATGGATAACATGAACTTGTGCAATTTGATCGGATCCCAATAATAAGATCTTATTGAAGAGAATCGATTTCTAACCGATCCCATCAAACATTTCATATTGATACTTTTAGAATTCCACTAAGTTTCTATATGCATCAAGAAAACGTTCAGGAACCTTTATACATAATAATTCTAAATTCAGATTTACTGCGAGTGATTTCATTACCCAAACAATAAGGGGTATTCAGGAATATACTTTGAATTCATAGAATTTCAGCCCAATTAAACCAAATGAGGTATTCAGAATCTTTCCTTTTCTGCGTGCGTTTTCCAACATGACCGAAGTGATTTTAGATGAAAATATAGAATCGAAGATTCAAGTCATTTACAATCTACTACTATCGATCATATTATCAAACAACTCGAGTTACACAACTCCCAAACTGATGCATGTCAACAAGTCAATTCATTATCCTTCCAGTGTATTCACTCTTTAATACATAATGCAGATCCATAGATCATCCCATAATCATCACTGAATAATCTTCCAACGGTCTTTATTTCATTTCCACAGTATTTCAACAATATCAGAAAATACAGACGTACTTGATCCATGACTCATAACCCATAAGGACAATTCATCATGTAAGTTCAACAATGTTTCCAAACTCATCCAATCACCTATTTATCCTTAGTCATTGATGTTATTTAGTTTGTTTAGTAAGCAAGTCTATCCCGATTACTTTAAAGTTTTCCAGAATAATTCAGACATTTCTGAATTTCAAATACACGTTGTACTTCATTTCAGTTCAATTTATTCATATAATAAAGTTATTCTGGTATTCGTGATTGATTTGACTCATGAATACCCACTTATACTGTATGCGCTCTAGAGTTGAGTTGAGCCAAGTACTTCCAGTATTATCATCGATCCAAATTTGAGAAGATGAACAAACATTCAAGTGGTACTATCTATCATTCAGGTAATGATATAGCACTAACATTGGTCGATCACTTAAGCTGCGTTCCACAACTTTTACTGGTAGCACAACATCTATGTTTATTTGGATTTCTTAATTAATCCAAGACATTTACTTATTCTAGATCTAAGGGCATTTGGTCATTTTGGTGCTCAACGTTTTTCTATTATTTCAAAGCTTGAGTATATCCATTAATTCTTGCTTGGTGACATTCTTGAGTCATTTCCATTCCAGGGGTATTTTGGTCATTTTACAATTCTAGAATATTTCAATCATTTCCTTCCATTCGGTCTTATTATTTAATTCAAACTTATCATTTATGTCAGTCCTTTTGAACTATTCTGACAAAATATCACCATCGATAAATTATTATTCTTCACGTACTTACTCAAAAGATTTCCAAGTTCAATGCCTTCTCAGATGTTACTAACGGATTATCAGAATTTTCCATACAAAAATAGGATCTCAACAATCAAATCAGTAATTTATCAGTATAAAAACAAATTCTCATGTTACTTCCTCATTCAGAGTCAACTTGGACTATTTTTACCTCTCAAGGGCATTTTCATAATTTCTTAATCAAAAATTTTGGTATTAACTCTTAATGAAAATAATTATACTTTAGAGATCCAATGATTAATTGGTTTCCCGAACATTCTCTTATCTTGAAATGATTCCTTAACAACCTTCTAGCATCTTGCATAAACCCTTTTTGGGTTTAAAAACTAGTTATCCAAATTTTACAAGTAAAGTTAACATTTCTTTTGCACATCAGTAGTTATATCGTATCAATATGTCTTTTCAGAGTTTTTAACCAACTTCCAAGGACAATTCTTGTCATCCTACAACATAAGGGTATTTTCGTAATTTTACCCTACCGGAATATTCTCATAATTTCTCATCCAAGTACCTTTAACATTTAACCTTTGATGATATAAAATATAAGTTACAAATCCATGACTAATTTCTTTATCACTAATCACAAACTTGTAATTTAATTCTAACAATTCCTCAATCTCTTATATTAGTCATTCGATCCGTATTCAGTTACAAAATTTCTACCACATTTATATCGAGTGTATAATTATTCAAATCCACAAAAGTGACCAACATTGTCTTATTCATGCATTTACCAATATCAACATATTCCATAAAACATAAAGAGGTAGTAAAGTATTACCTCGATTTCCGTGCAATACTGATCGACCATAAAAATTCCATTCGAACGCCTTTGATCTTCAATTCAACTTCCAATAATTCCTCAGATACACATCAACATAAATTATATCAAAAACGGAAACGGATCGAATCGGGTGATAAATCAGTGAAAAACAGCTACCTTACCGGGTTCGAATTTGGCGAAACGGACTTCGGATTCGGATTCAGAACGTCGAAAGCATAAAATATGACTTTTCGGAAATTTGAATTTTTGGTCAAAATCAAAGTCAAAGGCTTTGACCGGTAATTTCGAGGTCTTCGGGTTCGAATTTTGAAAAATGGACAGCGAGATCGGATTGGAACGTCGAAAAATGTCAGGATAGGTATACTCGGTCAAAGTCAAAGGTTGTTTAATGCCCGGTCAATGCCAGTCAAAGTTTTGGTCAACAGTGGTCAATGGTCAACGGGTCAGCTGTGGTCGGTCAAACCGGTCAACTCTGCTCCAAATTGGTCAAACGGTAATTTGGACCATCTCCGCACAGTGGCGGCGCGTGGGGCCCTTTCTGGCTGCCTAAAAATAATGGAAAAATTCTTAAAAATTATTTTAAGCGATTTAGAGATACTTACAAAGCTCGGTTCACAATTTTGAACGGCGGATAGCTCGATTTCAACGAATCGGAAACTTTGACCGCTTCACCTCCTCCGCGCTGCCGTCGACGGAGACCAAGGATGACACCGGCAATCGAAACGGAACAAGGAACCCGATGGTGCGGGAGGTGTCGTAAACGGATGCTCGGATCGTCGTGAATCGACGAAAAACCAATTGAAATTGAGTTATACCGACGATACTTCCGATTGAAATTAACGATGAACGACGACGATTCATGACAAAAGCTTTGAGGGTTTTGTTCCTCGCTCGACAACGAACACGATGGTGGTTTCGGCTCGTCGATCGGAGGTCGGACGACGAGTAGATCGGAGTTGAAATGAGGGTTGTTGGAGAGAAAAATCTGGGAAATCTGCAGAAAAAACATACGGGAATGGGTGTTCTAATTCATCCCAAAAGAAAAATGGTCAAATCATGAATCTAGCCACTGAATTTCCTGCATTTCTTAAAATAGTTTGCCAACGTTGCGATTTTACAATTTAATTCACTGTTTCTTTCAAAATACCAAATTAAATTCACCACTTTATAATTTCTTAATTTAGCCCTAAATTGGGGGGTTACAGGGTTGGTGAAAAAAATCAATGGCCTGGGCTGGACGAAAATGAGTTGTCACAGAAAGGGCGTCCTTGAGGGTCTTCGACAATTCTAACAGAATGAGTGTCATGTAAGTGTAGTATACTCGTATTCAGATGGAGAAAGCAAAGCACAATTTTCTTGACAGTGGGATTATCATAACTAATTATCAAATAATGCTATTAATCTGGTTGATGTGTGGTTCCACGTACTTCGACTATCTTTTCTACATCGACTTTGAAGCTTCGATGGCCTTTAACCTTTGAAACTCAAATTTGGTTGTCAGTTTTCTCACAATTATTATTATTATTATTATTATTATTGTTGTTGTTGTTGTTGTTGTTCCCAATCATCCAACAAAAAGTGGATTTTTCATCGTCGTTAAGAAATGGAGATGCAGGAGATAGATTTACCACGATGGCATCGAATAGTTATTTTTCGATTAAAGTTAAATTTAATATGATTTCAATAAAACTCGATTCTCGAATTTAAATAGGATTTAATGACTTTCTTTAATTCAAAGTTTTAATTGAAAATTTTATCTAATACAATATAACATTAAAAAGATGGTACGTTTTAAAATTCTGCAATATATATTTTGTTGAAAAATAACACTTGCACGAGAATCCCGAGGTCTCGATCTACAAATCTGGAAAATTTCACGTCGAACCGACACCAGAGACGCCGCACTCGCCGCACGCACCACCCATGCGCATGTGATTTGTCTGGCAGACTGGAGAATCGGTTGACCGCCTGGACCAGTCTGAACCGGCTACTGGGACGATCTGACCGAGCCGACCGGGCCAAGCCGTTGATCGGTTGATCGACCGTTAACTTTTTTCGGGTACACATATTCTGACGTTTTTCGACGTCATAAGTCCGTTTTTTAGGTCCGTTTTGCCAATTCGAACCGATAAGCTGTTTTCACTGATTAATCACCCGATTCGATCCGTTTTTCGCAATTAAGCTCCTTTTTTATGAAATTTCTGTTGATATGTTTATGAATTATTGGAAGTTGATTTCAAGATCGAGGACGTTCAAACGGAGTTTAAATGGTCAATCAGTATGGCACAGAAATCGAGGTAATACATTACTACCTTTTCATGCTTTATAGAACATGTTGGTATTAGTAAATGCATGAATAAAAAAATGTTTGATCTCATCTGTGTAGTTAGGTAATTGCTACACTCGATACGAATGCGGTAAAAAGTTGGTAACTAAATAAAATTTTGATGGCTAATACAAGAAATTAGAAGTTTGATAAGGAATAATTTCAAGTTCAGAGATTATTCGGAAAAGCACTAACTTTAGGATCTCTAAATTCTATTTACCCTTGTTAAGGGTTTAATACCGAAGTTACCTGGTTAAGAAATTACGAAAATGCCTTTGAGAGGTAAAAATTATCCGAGTTGACTCTTAATGAGAAAGTACCATGAGAATTCGTAACTAACCTGATAAATTACAGATTTAATTGTTAAGATCCTGTCTTTGCACAGAAAATTCCTGATAATTTGGTTTTATCTGAGAAGGCACTTGACCCGAAAATCTCCGAGTTAAGAGTAAATACCTGAAGAATAATTATGAGGGTGCTCTTTTATTAGAATTATCAAAAGGACTAGAATAGATGATAAGTTTGAATTAAATAATAAGATCGGACGGAAGGAAATGATTGAATACCCTGTATTTGTACAATGACCAAAATACCCTGAAATGGAAATAAAACAAGAATATCACCAAGCCTAGAATGATTGGATATCCTCAAGCTCTAAATGGACTGAATTAACATTGACCACCAAAATGACCAAAATACCCTTATGGTATAGAATAAGTAAATGTATTGGATTAATTAAGAAATTCAAATAAACATGGACGTTGTATTGCTCTTAAAGTTTATATAACACAAATTAAGTTGGTCAACCAATGCTAGTGCTATATCAATACCTGAATGACATAGATACCACTTGAATCCTTGTTCGTCTCCTCAAGTTCGGATCGATGATAATTCTGGAAGTACTAAGATCAGCTCAACTCTAGAGCGGATTCGGTACTATGAAGTGGATATTTATTAGACAATCACCATAATACCAAATTGAACTGAATGGAAGTAGAATATGTATCCGAAATTCAGAAATATCTGAATTACTCTGGAAAACTCTGAATTAATCAGGACACACTGACTGCTAAATGAACTAAGTAACCTCAAGACTAAGGATTAAATAATTGATTTGGATGAGTCTGGGAAAGCTAACGAACTTAAATGATGTACTATCTTTATGGGTCATTAATCATGAAACAAGTACGTCAGCATTCCTGATATTGTTGAAACATGAAAATGAAATAAAGACCATTGGAAGATCTATTCATCGATGATTCTGAAGATGATCTATGGATAATAATTTTTGGTATTAAATAGTAAATACCCTGAAGGACAATGAATTGACCAGTCGACAAGCATTAGTTCTGGGATCTATTCATCTCTAGTTGTTCGGTAATCCGATCAAACGACATAGATTGTAAAGGTCCTGAATCTCCGTTCTCCTTATCAGTTCAAATCACTATGGTCATACCTGAAACAGAAGTAACTCAGATGTAAAGGATTCTGAATACACTCTGATTACGTAGAGCTTTCGAAAAATGTTTGAATAAGATATAATCTTGATAAATCACATTCTGAATAACTGATGATTTCGTCAGTTAATGACTCTTCCAATAGTGATTCTAACTTCCGACATTCTATCGGTATACTAAAGATTCGTGTTGTTTGCCTGATAAGATTATCTGGATCTCTCAATAATATCTGGAAACACTAGTGTGTTCCCTAATCACATGATGTTTTATCTGATTTTCGATTTGAATTTTATTCCGGTACCTGATCTGAATTCTTTTTCTGATATCGACCTGAATTATTTTTTGATTTCTAATATCTCCATTTACTGATGGAAAAATGTTTTATTTTGGGGGGTAATGTTGGAGGAAGTATATTGTAGGCTCATCGACTTTGCTCAGGGCCTTATAAGCTGTACAGTTGGGTGTATGGTTCGGGAACCTACACATTCTGATGTGAAAGGTTTTGAGGGATTACTATGTTTTTTGAATTTAAAAATATGTTTTTAAAAAATATATATATTTTATTGGTTTACGGGAACACACTAGATAACTTATTCTAATCTCCTGAACTCATCATCCGAAATATTTCTCTGAACTGCAATCTAATTTTCTTTTATTACCTGAGATATCATGGGACCTCAGCTTACCCTAAAAATATGTAGATGTCTGAACAAATAAGAAAATATATGTCTATATTATCTGCACATTCTTCAGCATCATCTGGTAGTATTGTATTACTGAGATTCCCAAAGCTCACTCTGTTACTTACCTTTTTATATACGAGTCTAAAAATCTGTTTTATTTTTGAATATTGGTAAAGTTTACTTTTGTATTTATAAATGATTTTATGAGTTTACATATTTTAATAAATTTTAAATTTTATGCTATTTTTACGGTTAATATCTCCAGTGGCCCTAATGTGACACTCCAGATCGGATTAGGTTACCCGCATCGGTTTGAGGGGGTTATATTTAGTGGTATCAGAGCATAGGTTGAGTCGAGTTTTCTGGATAGATCGAATGTCAAAGATGTATGATCAATACATGCCCCTATACTACAATCATACCACTCTGTGACGAAACTCCAAGGTCGAGTCCCTCCTGTAACGAGCTAATCTAAGTTTTCTATCAGTTAGGGCTCTACCATTGCATAAAGGAATCCAGTAGCATTTTTCTAAACTCTGTAAAGTACCTTACGAGTAATGTGAGAGTCACTCATCATCGAGAAATTTGACATGACTCCGAAATTAAATTAGGATATGTTACTTCTCTATGAACCTATTATCATAGCCTAGGTTGAATTTATTCCTCAATGATAAATTCGTTCCGATTCTTTTCTTGAAATGAGGGAAAGTTTTGATGAGAATGTATACTCAGCTGGTTAAGGATTAGTAAATGACCCGTACTTCTATAAAGCTAATTGAAGATATGAAAGAACTGATGGAAGTTTCATTTCTGCAATCTATGACATGAATGATTTTCGAGGATGAATTCTTTTAACGAGGGGAAAATTGTCACACCCGAATTTAGGGGCTAAATTATATTTCCAAAACTTATAGTTAGTTTTAGAATGTGTAAGAAATTCAGGGACTCAGTCTAGAATTTACCCATTTTTATTATATATTGAAAAATAAAATCCCCTCCCAAGCAATATGGTTTTCCCCAGATGCTTTTCCCCAATTTTCTTCCCCATCAACCCAACTTTATAGCCCCGATTCTTCACCATCTGGTCATCGTTCGTCGATTCGAAACCACAATAGACTCATTAAACGGATAAAAAACCCGACCTCTATTCTGTCATGAATCGACGTTATTCGCTGTAAAACTCAATCAGAAGCTTCGTCGGTTTTAACTCGATTACCATTTGTTTCGTCGATTCTGGTCGATCCGGCCACCCGTTCATCTCACACTTGTACCATCAGACCATTGTCATCGTGCACTTAAAACGTGATTGAAATCGTCGTACCGTTGTTGATCTATCATCGTCACTCATCGACCACCGTTAAAGAAGATTGTACGTTTTAAAATTATGTAATCCGTTATGTTTCGTTGAAAAATAACACTGCATGAGAATCCCGAGGTCTCGATCTACAAATCTAAAAATTTCATGCCGAACCGATAACCAGAGACGCCACCCGCTGTGGTTGGGATTTGTCTGGCAGACTGGAGAATAGGTTGACCGACTGGACCGGTCTGGGACCGAGCTGCCCAAGCCAAGCCGAGCCGCTGAGCCATTGATTTTCGTTAACTGACGGTTGATGCCATTGACTTTTTCTGGGTACACCTATCTAGACATTTTTGATGTCATGAGTCCCTTTTGAGGTTTGTTTTGCCAAATTCAAACCCAGTAAGTAATTTTCCATAGATTATCACCCGATTCGATCCGTTTTTTAGTAATTAAGCTTTGTTTTTGACGAAATTTCTGTTGATATGTATATGAGGAATTATTGGAAGTTGATTTCAAGATTGAGGGCGTTCGAATGGAGTTTAAATTGTCGATTAGTAAGGCACATAAATCTAGGTAATACATTATTACATTTTCATGCTTTATGAAACATGTTGGTATTAGTAAATGCATAAATAAGAAAATGTTGATCTCATCTGTGTAGTTAGGGTCATTCTTACACTCGATACGAATGCTGTAAAAAGTCGGTAACTGAATAAAATTCTAATGGCTTGTAAAGAAATTAGAAGTTTGATAAGGAATAATTTTAAGTTCAAAGATTATTCGGAAAAGCACTTAACTTTAGGATCTCTAAATTCTATTTACCCTTGTTCAGAGTTTTAATACCGAAGTTACCTGGTTAAGGAATTACGAAAATGCCCTTAAGAGGTAAAAATAGTTCGAGTTGACTCTTAATGAGAAAGTACCGTGATAATTCGTACCTAACCTGATAAATTACATATTTAATTGTTAAGATCATGACTTTGTACAGAAAAATTCCTGATAACCTGTTTGTAACATCTGAGAAGGCACATGACCCAAAAATATATGAGTTAAGAGTAAATACCTGAAGAATAATTTATCGAGGGTGCTCTTTTGTCAGAATTATTCGAAATGACTAGAATAGATAGAAGTTTGAATTAAATAATAAGATCAGACAGAATGAAAGGATTGAAATACCTTGTATCTATAAATTGACCAAAATACCCCTATAATGGAAATGAATCAAAAATATCACCAAGCCTATGAATGATTGGATATCCTCAAGCTCTAAAAGGACTGAATTAACATTAAATACAAAAATGACCAAAATACCCTTATGGCCTAGAATAAGTAAATGTATTGGATTAATTAAGAAATTCAAATAAATGTGGACGTTGTATTGCTCTTAAAAGTTATGGAACATAGATTAAGCTAGTCAACCAATGTTAGTGCTATTTGTACCTGAATGGAATAGATTCCACTTGAATCCTTGTTTGTCTCCTCAAGTTCGGATTGATGATAATTCTGGAAGTACTCAGATCAGTTCAACTCTTGAGTGCATTTGATACTAATAAGTGGATATTCGTTAGACAAATCAACCACTAATACCAAATTGAACTGAACGAAATTACAATATATATCTGAAATTGAGAAATATTTGAATTACTCTAGAAAACTTTGAAGTAATCGCGATAGACTTGACTGCTGAATAAACTAAGTAATCTCAATGACTGAAGATTAAATAATTGATTTGGATGAGTCTAGGAAAGCTAATGAACTTAAATGATGTACATTCTTTATGGGTCATGAATCACGAAACAAGTATGTCAACATTTCCTGATATTATTGAAACATGGAAATGAAATAAAGACCATTGGAAGATCTATTCATCGATGATTCTGAAGATGATATATGTACAAGAATTTTTTGTATTAAAGAGTAAATACACTGGAAGGACAATGAATAGACCAGTCGATAAGCATTAGTTTTGGGAGATGTTTTTCTCGAGTTGTTCGATAATCTAATTAATCGACATAGATTGTAAAGGCCTGAATATTCGTTCTCCCTTATCAGCTTAAACCACTCTAATCATATCTAAAATCAAAAGTAACTCAGATGTAAAGATTCTAAATAACATCCAGATTACTTAGAGCTTCCAAAAAATGTTCGAAATAAGATATAATCTTGATAAATCACATTCTGAATAACTGGTGTTGTTATTTAATGAAATCTTCCAATAGTTATTCTAACTTCTGACATTCTATCGGTATACTGAAGATTCATGTTTCTCTGTTGATAAGATTATCCAGTATCTCTTAATAATATATGGAAACCTAATGTGTTCCCTAATCACATGAATTTTTATCTGATTTCCGATTTGAATTATGTTCTAATACCTGATCTGAATTTTGTTCTGATCTTGCATGAATTAGATTTTATTTTTGATATATCTGTTTACTGACGGAAAAATGTTTTATTTGGGGGGGTAATGTTGGAGGAAGTATATTTGAAGGTTCTTCGGCTTTGTGCTCAGGGTCTTATTGGCTATGCAGTTGGGTGTATGGTTCTGGGGAACCTACATATTCTGATGTGAACAATTGGAGGGATTACTATGGTTTTTGAATTTAAAAAAAAAATGTTTTAAAAATATATATCTTTTCACTGGTTTTACGGGAACACACTAGATAACCTATTCTGATCTCCTGAACTCAATCATCCGAAATATTTCTCTGAACTGAAATCTTATTGTTGTACTACCTAAGATATCAGTGGGACTTCATCTTATCCTAAAAATCTGTAGATGTCTGAACCAATAAGAAAATATGTCTATTTGTATATGCACGTTCTTCAGCATCATCTGGTGGTATTGTATTACTGAGCTTCCCAAAGCTCACTCTGTTACTCACTCTGTTACTCACCTTTTCAGGTTATAAGAATCGTATCAATGCATCTATCGACATCAGTAAGAGAATTCTTTCAGCATTGCTGGAAGAGTATAGTACATGTGATGAGGGGGCATGTAGGCTGTATTTGTTTTATATACGAGTCTGAAAATCTGTTTTATTTTTTAATATTGATAAGTTTAATTTTTTTTATAAATGATTTTATGAGTTTACATGTTTTAATAAAAGTTTTAAATTTTCGCTATTTTTATAGTGGGTAGCTCTGATGACCCTGATGTGACACCCCAGATCGGATCGGGTTACCCGCATCAGTCTGAGGGAATACAATTCATATAATAATAATATTTTTTTGAATTTATTATCGTTTAAATTAATATGATTCATATATAACTGTAAATATTATATGATATATTTTTAACTTACAGCATAATGTCTATAATGGACATTTTATATTTTCAAACTTACTTTTTAATGCGATCTCAAACAACTAAATTTTAAATTAAACTTTTGTCCAACACTTTCAAATTTCATTTCTACAACACTTTAAAAGTTCATTCTTCAAAAAACTATGTCAAACTGGTCCTAAATCTCCAACACGAAACGTTATTTGATAGAGTGGCTAAGGAGTAGAAACTCTATAGATGAGGTAAAAAATATAACCGTTGTCCATAATCGATATGTCTTCATTTCCTGTTAATGGTTCAAGTGTGAGGATGTTTATCAGGTCTGAAATTTCATTCTTTGAATGAACTCCCGTTGAATTTCTTGCTATGCTTATAGGTTTATATGGTTATATCAACCGTTACAATTTAAATTTAAAAGTTTTATAGCATACCAAATATTAGTTATTTTCCAATATATCCGGTAATAATGACAATCTCTTTGAACTATCATTTTCTCTATTCATGACTTCATAATAAAAATCCATAGTTGGTTTCATTACCATTGCACATCCTTAATACTTTAACCAATAGCTCTTGGATATTTAAGACACCACCCGTCTTTTTCCAAAATTGTGTGGAGTTAATAACTTCAATCATCTATAATCCAGCTTGTTTCTTGCATATGTGGACCTTTTTTTATTATGAATAAGTCATATTTCTTTGATTGCTTGTTTGTTTCTAACAATGCTCTCCAAGCAATGAAATTGGTAGCAAATCTATTGATCCCAGGATGTAAGAGTTCAATGCATTGGTATACCTCTTCATATAATCAGTAGTCCATGTATGATTGTATATGAAGGAAGTGATATTTTTTGCTTGATATAAGACATTTTTCACACATTTTTATTATCGATTTCTTTCAAAATAAGATCCAAGCAGTGAGCAGACATGTTGGCCAATAGAGGTTCTCTTTTGCATTAACATCTTACCAAACTACTTTGAATGTCGCTTCATTTTCCTTAACAAATTGAACAATAAATTCTTCACCAATTTCATCCACCATTTTTCACTATATCATAATAACCATTTCATAATCATGTTTATTTTTAGGAGCTTCACCTTTTTTACTTTTTGAACGTGACATTTTTTATAACTGCACATAAATCATTTATTGTTCATTATATGAGATCAAATAAGCTAATAAAGTATTCAAAGTAAAATAATAATTATAAAACTCAAAACTAACAATAAAACAAATTCATAAAAGAAAGAAATAAATGAAAGAAAAGTGATGTTATAAGCTAATAACTATCGTTGAAAATGTCGACTTATAAGTTCCAAAGCTTATTCGACATGAACTATTTTCTTTCTTTGCTTTCATATTTAGCTCTTTTATCCCCCATAGGTTATCCCCCATAGGTTTTCATCACACTCTTAGAGAAGTGGTGTACAATGTTTTGAAACTTTAAACATTAGAGACAATAAAAAAGTCAATGATACCAATATATCTACTCTTGAGGGCCTTAAACATTTGAAACTCAACTTTGGTTTCCAGATTTCTTACAATTATTTTATTATTATTCCCATCTATCCAACAAAAAAATGAATTTTCATATCTGACGAGAAATGGAGATGTCAGAGATGGATTCACTATGATGCAATAGGCGATCGAATAGATTTTCAAAAAACTCAATTTTCGATTATTTTTAAAATAACAACAGTTATTAACTGAAATTAACATCTAAGCAACAACTGATGCTATACAAGTCAGAGTTACAGACAAAAAATGTAAAGGTACACTAGAAATAAAACATAATTCGCTAATGCATGAGCCAATTATACCTCTTCATAAGAAAAGGTAAGAGTTCTATGCCTTTGGTATACCTCTTCATATAATCAATCGTCCATGTATGATTGTATATAAAGGAAATGGTCTTTTTACTTGGTCTATACATTTTTTGCACATTTGTATAAAAATTAATTAATAATATATAAAAATATTATTATTATTTTATCAGTTTACTTATTATATAAAATAGAAAAAGCACCACGGAAGAAAGAATCCACATGGAGAAGCAATAACAAGTATTTGGCATTTATATGTTGCTAACCCCAAAATTATAATATGATATATACACTTATGTCTACTTTTGTATATAACATATATGTACATACATAACATATGTACTTTTATATATACATACACATATACATGTATCAAAGAAAAGGTAAGAGTTCTATGCCTTTGGTATACCTCTTCATATAATCAATCATCCATGTATGATTGTATATAAGGAAGTGGTATTTTTTAGTTGGTCTAATACATTTTTCGCACATTTTTATAAAAATTAATTAATAATATATAAAAAAATATTATTATTATTATTTTATCAGTTTACTTATTTATATAAAATAGAAAAAGCACATCGGAAGAAAGAATCCCACATGGAGAAGCAATAGCAAGTATTTGGCATTTATATATGTTGCTAACCCCAAAATTAATAATCTGATATATACACTTATGTCTATACTTTTGTATATATACATATATGTACATACATAACATATGTACTTTTATATATACATACACATATATACATGTATAACATTTATGATATACACATATAATATATATATATATATATATATATATACATGTATAACATATATATACACACACTTAAGTATACTGCATAATATATTATATATATACTTATACTATATATTTTATATACTTTATAGTTTATATCATTCATACCAATATTAATACTTATATATATATAATATAAGTATAATACATATAATATATATATATATATATATATATGTGTGTGTGTCTGTGTGTGTGTCATATTATATTATTATATAATATATATTCATATATTATAATTATTTCCATTTTTTGTCAACTTTTGAAATGAATGTAATTAAGTAATTTTACAAATTTTCTTCATATTTTACAATAAATTAGATTTGACCCCTTTGTGTTGTTTAACTTATTTAAATTTTCATTTTAATTTAGTATTGTCTAATTTAGTCCTTAAAATTATATTGTATCTAAAATTGGCACATACTTATTTACATTTTGTAATTTACTTCATATCCTATATCACATAATAAACTTCATTTCAATTTTATAAATTATATTATAATCTCCAAACTCTATAAACTTTTGTTCAACAATGTTCATTTAATTAAAAGATAAAATCTTGTTTATGTTCGTTCGTATAATAAATAAACGAATATAAATAAATGTTGGGATTGTCGTTGAAGCTCATTGATCACCGAATGATTTTCCAAGAGGGGTGAATTGTCTTTGAGTTTAGGGAGTAAGGAGTAAAAGGATAGGCAATTTGCACAAGGATTATAATGGTTCGACTTCTCAAACCAATTCTACATCCACTATCTTAGCTCCTCACTAAGGATTTTCTAACAAATTCACTAATTTGTTTTTTCTTTACAGGATCAAAAGATAACATTTACACTCCCTAGCTTTTCACAAACTGAGCTAGAACTAATCCCCTTTTACAAAAGGAAAACAATATGTAACAAGAAAACCTCACAAAGAAAGTGTTTACAAAATTTAAGCTCACAAGAAAACAAATAAAAGATTTGTAATTAGCTCAAATCACAAATATTTACAAGAGAAAGGAAAATAAGAATGAAAAACTCTCTCTTGTGTTTGATTGCTTGGGTATGTGTTGGTCAACCTTCTTCAAGTGTCCTCAACTTGTGTTTTATATGTTAGAAAGTTTGTGGTTGTTTCTATCTGTTGGAGATGTTTTGGAGTCATTGGAAATTAATTTTATGCAAATAAAACTGCACAGGACAAGGAGTATCAGTACTCCTTTAATGAGTATCGGTACTACCTTTGTAATATTTAAATAAACTAACAGTTAAGATCGTTGGACTTGACCAGTATCGATATTATGCTTATGGTATCGATACTATTTTATAAAGTAGCATCGATACCCCTTTGAGTATTGGTACCTATTTTTCATTCTGGAATTTGAGCAATTTGGAAAACAACTGGTAGTATCAATACTACCTAGAGAATATCGATACTTCTCTTACCTTTGGTATCGGTACCACATGAACATTATCGTATTGTTCATATAATATCGATACTGTTAGAACAATATCGGTACTACGCACCAGAAAAATAATTTTGTGCTCAAATTCTAGTTTAATGGGCTTTGAATTATTTTTGAAAACTTTGAATAAATTCAATCAAGTCCAAAAAATATTTGCCTTATTTGTTATATCAAAATATTATAAAATAGTTCAACAATCTCCCCCTTTTTGATATAACAAAACATTTGAAAAATATTGTTTTGGCAAAATTCCACCTTAATAAAATATTTAATGAAAAAGAGCAATATTTGGAAAATGTTAAAGCTCACCCTTTTTTTTATTCTTGAAATTGAAATTTTCAAACTCATACTTCTCTCCGTTTTGTTATATAAAAAATAATTCAACTTTAAATTTCAAAATAATAATGGAGAGTAAGTGGCAAATTTTAGCATAAAATCATTTGAAAAATTAAAAACTCCCCCTCAATAAATGCATTCCAAACAAGAAATTTAAATTTGAAGGCATGACACTTAAAAGGCATTGAATTTCGACAAAGATGGACAACATGTTAGTAACACATGAAATTCAATATATCCAAGTATAATATACTTTATGCAATACCAATTTTTGTATTTAAATGCATGCGCATAAAACTGATGCAAAAATGTTATGTGTAACACTCATAACCCGTATAATTATACCTATACAGATTATATGTCACTCGATTTCTAAAACCATTTTCCAATTCAATGCGATTTAAAATTTATCTTCTTAAAATGGTAAATGATATTATAAAAATATCATATCATATAATTTATATTACGTTATAAACAAATTTATCTTCTTAAAATTTTTTTAACAAACAATTAAAACATTTATAATTACAACGCTAAGTATAAATTTAGTGAGGCAATTAAAACAATAAACAGTGCAATACAATTCATGCATGAATTTAGATTTCAAATCCAATGCCATAAAACCATGCTAATAGCATATTCAATATTTTACCATGATCAAAATAATATAAAATTTCTTACCATTTATCCCATAAGCTCATAATATTATTTTACCAATACACTTGCCATTATTCCATAACCATATACCATAGACAATAACCATAAACAATAGACAATAGCCCAATATACAACCCTGAGGACACTGTGTACACGAGTCAAATATAAGCACCGTAGTGCTAATCCGTATGACACATAAGGTCGTGTCCACCATTTGTACAAGGTATCCTTAAGTACAGTCCTGTATGGAACATAAGGTCGTACCCACCATATACACTAGGTATCCTTTAGTGTATCCCGTATGCAGCCTGCTGCTGGACTCTATGGCATGCCAACTATACCCTGTCCCTCAATAACTGACTTGGGCATACAGTCTATTTTATTGATACATCCATGGCAAAGTATATTATCATATTTAACATTGGGCAGTTCATACCCGAAATAACATTCATGATAAAATCATATATGTTCATAATAACATCATATGCAAAAATCAGTGATCAATGTATTTATTTCAACCTTTGACATATTTAGAATATATCAAATATATGAAAATGACATAAATATCATGTCAACATAAATAGGTCGACTTATTGCAAGTCTTCCTGATGATGTATAAAACATCCATGTATAATTTCATGTATTGCACTCACCTTGACACTTTATCTTTCAAAATATGAGTATCACTATTGTCCACCATAAGTCCTTTATATTTGATTTGATTTGATTACAAATCAATCACAATCTGTATAAATCACCAATTCATAACGATACATATGTTAATATTGTACTAACATAAATATCCCATAATAACTCTATATTCATATAACTCACACTACCTTTAAGAAGCCGTATTCTTTATTGATATACACACTGGAATTAATTTCGTTTATTCCGTTGAAACTAGACTCGAATATGAATTTATCCATATAAATAAATCCTTCTAATTCATTCTGTACAATTTATGGTGAATTTTCAAACTTGATCAACAGAATCTGTTTTGCAGAATCTGCTATCCTAATTTTCTGACCTTTCCTCGGTTAAAAATTCATATCTTTTGTATTCACCTTGAAATTGATCTCCGTTTGTTTAAACAAACTAGATCGATATATTAACATAAATATATAAAAATCTCTAAATTATTTTTCTAAATTCTAGTGAATTTTCGAACCTACTGAAAAATTCAGAATCTAACTGTTTCTTTTAACTTCATCCCTAGGTTCTTCATCGATTTTCCAAATTTACGAATCGATCTCCAACTTTTAAAAAATTACAAAATGGTCCTAAATTTTCTAAGGATTGTAGAATACTTCCTTTCATCTCCAACCCATATAATTTTTCTATAATTTTTCTCACTTAAACCATTCATGGCCGAAATTTAAAGAACAAGTTCTAGAAAGATACAACATGTTCTAATCATCTTTCATCCTTGAATATGAATCTACAACATGTAAATCATCAAGATTTATCATCAATTTCATGAATCATATCATGAACATAAACCCTTAGATTTGGGATCTTTTAATTCCAGCAAGATTAGAAAGTATATTGGTACCAAATGATAGTGTTTTTCACTTAGATCACTTTCCTATCTCACAACATAACTCCAATTCCAAGGAATTAGCTCAAAAATGGAAAATAAAATATTTTCTTACCTTGAAAGCTTTCTCACGTCCATGGAGAAGAGAAGAACACTTTGGCATGATATGTTTGATTCATATCATGCTCATCATCCTTTAATTAATCATTTAACGAATATTAAATTCATTAAATTGGTTAAATACCAATTTAACCTTAATGAAGCTTTATAATTACCATTAAACCAAGATACATATCCTTATAATCATCAAAATCAGAAAAATATCAGCCTTTTCATATTTCAATAGTCAAAGATGAACAAATTAGTTTTCCACTTTACCCTTTTGCCCTTATAATTTCCAAAAATTGTAATTCAGTCACTTTAATCAAACAATTCAAATTAACATGAAATTAAACCATTAAATATTATTTTCCAGCATTTTCAAATTGTGAAAATAATATTTTTTTTTATTTTCGTGACCCATTTGTAATTTTTCCAAAATTTCATTTTGGTCCCTAAACTTTCCAAAGTTTATACTTTGATCACCAATTTTTAATTTTGTCATTAAATAAATCCATTTATGAAATAAAATTCATTTGTGAAAGAATCACCACTTAATTCATTAAACTTTTCCCAATTTTCTACTTTGACCATCAAACTTTCAAAATTTGCATTTTGGTCATTATGTAAATTTTTTGGGTATTACGTTGCATTTGAAAAATTGATATCAATTGATAGAGAGATATCATTTGCAATGAATCAGTTCATAAACATTTACATTAAGGTCAAAAATAAAAAGTTCTAAAAATAAAGCATTAAAACCAATTTTGACCAAAATTCATTATGATGAACAAACATTTATGAAAAATCATTAAAACTTTAGAAAATATTCATCATGATTCTTTTTAACATAAATGAGATAGAAAACTTAAATTATTTAAAATCAAAACTCATGCATGCTTAAATCAATGAGAAACCAATTATGTAAGGAAATTAAAATAAGCTTAGAGGTTACCCATCATTCTTTGAAGTATGACTAGAGCATTTAAATTTCTTTTTGTCACCATTGCTCCCACACACCTACAAGAGACATTTATATGGATTTTGGTATCCAAATTGCTTTGGATCCTTGCTAGTTAGTTTCAATGCCCCTTGTTCCCTTTGGAACCCATACTTATTTAATTTTAAAAGATTTTATTTTCTTTATAGTACATGTATGTTTCCTTGTGACCATGATAATGACAATGTGAGCATTTTGTCATTATGAAGTTAGATGAACTATTTAAAATGATTATGTTTTCTTTTGTTAAGCATTCAAGCTTAACATCTAAATCAAACTTTCTTTTTCAAATTTTCAATTTTATTTTTGAAAGCTCTAAATCCTTTTTCAAAATTTCATTTTGTTTTCAAAACCTTTTGATTTCAAAAGAATATCATTTTCAACTTTAAGTTTTGAAATTATTTCTTGTATTTGGAGTTAATGGTCTCAAACTCCAAAAATAATTCATCGTATACATCTTGTAACTCATTAAAAGAATATGAATTAGATTCACTAGAGTTATAAGATACGTCGGGCTCTTCATGAGCCATTAAGCACACTACCTTTGTCGGTTCTTCTTTCTTATTTCCATAGATCTCTTTGAGCTTATTCCAAAGCTCTTTGGAATTTGAACAAGAAGAAACTCCTTCAAAGACTTCGGGACCAAATGTAGAAAACAACATGTGCATGACCTAGGCATTTTGTTGAGCTTTCTTCCGTTCTTGGGTACTCCACTCATTCTTTCGTCTTCTTCTTTGGAGAATAGTAGTCGTTCTCGATCATCTTCCATGCATCAAGATCATTATATTGGATGAATAACTTCATTAATTTCTTCCAATGACGGTAGTTGGCTCCATTGAAGTATGAAGGCTTGTCGATCAGTTAGGAGTCTTCCATGTAGAACGAGGCGGAGGTGGAAGCCATCTTCTCTGTTGTTTCAAAAATGGATAGAGCTTCTTTAAGAATTGTCTCCATGTTTTTAGACCTTCTAATAAGTTAAACTTTGATACCAATTGTTGGGATTATTGAATGAAGCTTAATGATCAACCGAATGATTTTCCAATAAGGGGTGAATTGGTTTTCTGAGTTTAGGGAGTAACGAGTAAAAAGATGAGACAATTTGTACAAGCATTTATAGTGGTTTAACTTCTCAACCAAGTCTACATCCACTACCTTAGCTCCTCACAAAGGATTTTCTAATAAATTAACTAATTTGTTATTTCTTTTTGCATGATAAAGAGATAACCTTTACAACTCTTAGCTTTTCACAGACTAAGCTAGAACCAGTCCCCTTTTACAAAATGTTAAAATGTAGACAAGAAAAACCTCCCAAAGGAAGGTGTTTACAAAGATTTAAGCTAACAGGAAAACAAATAAAACATTTGCAATGAGCTCAAAACACAAATATTTACAAAAGAAAGTAAATAAAGATTAAAAAACTTTTTTTTTGTGTATGAATGCTTGGATAGGGTTAGTAACCTTCTTCAAGTGTCCTCAACTTGTTTTTATATTTAGAATGAGCTTGAGGTTGTCTCTGGCTGTTGGGTATGTTTTAGAGCCGTTGGGGATTAATTCTGCTGCAAATAAAATTACCCAGAATAGGGAGTATCGGTACTCCTTTAATGAGTATCGGTACTACCTTTGTAATTTTTAAAAAACTAGTTGTTAAAGACCGTTGGGCTTGACCAGTACGATACTGTTCATGGTATCGATACCATTATGTAAAGTAGTATCAGTACTGTTGGGATTTTGCGGAAGCTCGAATTGACAACCAAAATAGTTCGCCAAGAGGGGTCGGGACGGTTCTTTGTTTAGGGAGTAAGCATATTGAAGATAGAAAATTTTCACAATGATTTATAGTGGTTCGACTTCTCAACCAAGTATATATCCACTACCTTATCTCCTCACCAAGAATTTTCCAACAAATTTACTAATTTGTTCTTCCTTTTTACAGAACAAAGACATAACCTTTCCAACTCCCTAGTTTTTCACGGGCTAAACTAGAATCTTATCCCTAGCTTTTCAAGGGCTCAGCTAGAACCTTTCCTTTTACAAAAGGATAAAAGAAGTAAACAAGAAAACCTCTCAAAGGTAGAGTGTTTACAAAATTTAAGCTAACAAGAACACAATATTTACAAGAGATAGAAAAAGATTGAAAAACTCTTCTCTTGTTGAATACTTGGATAACTGTTCTCTATATTCTTCAAGTGTCTTGAATATGTATTTATAAGTTGAAATGAGTTTGAAGTCGTATATAGCCGTTGGGGATGTTTTGGAGCCATTGGGGATTAATTTTATGCAAAATAAAATTGCCCAGAACAAGTAGTATCGGTACTACCTTCAATGGGTATCAGTACTGTTCGTTATTGTTCATATAGTATCGGTACTATTTATAGTATCGATACTATTCATCCAATACAATATTATTCATAAAAACATTTTTGTGCTCAATTCCAAATTAAATGGACTTTGAATTATTTTTGTAAACTTTGAATAAATTCAATTCAAGTCCAAAACATTTTTCCATAAATTGTTACATCAAGTATAGTTCAACAATCTCCCCTTTTTGATATAACAAACATTTGAAAATTTGTTTTTTTGCAAAACTCCCCTTAGTAAATGTTTAATGAAAAAGATGCCAATTGTTAGAAAATATATGAAAATGTTTATCTCCCCTTTTTCATTAAGAAACTGAATTTTTCAAACCATACTTCTCCCCCTTTTGTTATAAAAAAATTCAATCTTTAAAGTCTAAATAACTTTGAAGAGTAAGTGATAAATTTGACATTTAAAACCATTTGAAAAAAAATTCAAAGCTCCCCCTCAATAAGTACATTCCCACAAAATTTAGCTTTAAAATCTTGACACATGAAATTCAACAAAGAATAACAAACATGTTAGCACATGAAATTCTATGTATCCAAGTCTAAAATACTTTATGCAATATCAATTGTTGAAATTAAGTGCATATGCATAAAGCTTTCAAAAATATGCATTTGAAGATTTGATATCAATTGTTAGAGAGATGTCATTTGCATTTAAAACACATGCATAATCATTTAAATTTAGGTCAAAAATTTAAAATTTGAATAATCAAAGTATTTGAAAAGTTGATATCAATTGTTAGAGAGATATCATTTGCATTAAAATCAATTTTGACTAAAATTCATTATGATGAACTAAAATATGAAAAATCATTAAAATTTTAAAATGTTCATCATAGCTTCCTTTTAACATACATGAGCTAGAAATTTAACACAAATTCATTTAATTTCAAACTCATGCATGTATAAACCTAAATGAGCAACCAATTAATCAAAACAAAAGCTTTAAGTTAGAGGTTCCCGTTCCTTTTTCAGTGTGGCTAGAGCATTTAAATATCTTCACTTTCATCACCATTGCTCCCACACACCTACAAGAGACATTATTTCGATTTTGGTATCCAATTGCTTTGATCATTGGACGTTAGTTTTAATGCCCTTGTTTCATTAGGATCCATACTTGTCTAATTTTAAAATGTTTTCTTTCTTCAAATGAAAAGTATGTCCCTTGTGACCATGATAATGGCAATGTGAGCATTTTGCCATTATAAACTAGATGAATTATTTAAAATGATTCTTTATCTTTTGTTAAGCATTCAAGCTTAACTTTTAAATCAAAATTTCCTTTTTCAAAACTTTCAATTTTCATTTTTGAAAGCTCTAAATCCTTTATCAACATTTCATTTTGATTTTAAAAATCTATTTTTGCTTTCAAAATAAAATTGTATTCAATTTTAAATTTTGAAATTATTTTCCTATATTTGCAGTTCATGGTATCAAACTCCGAAAATAATCCATCGTAGGCAGCTTGTAACTCATCAAAAGAAAATGAATTTAATTCATTTGAGCTAGAAGATACCCCGAGCTCTTCACGAGCCATTAGAGACACCACCTTTGTTGGTTATTCTTTCTTGTTTCCATGAAGCTTTTCAAGCTTATTCCAAGCTTCTTGACACTTGAACAAGAAAAACTCCTTCTATATATCTGGACCAAATGCACAAAACAATATGTGCATGGCTTGGCATTAAGTTGAGCTTTCTTCCATTCTTGGTTACTCCACTTCTTATCCTTCTTTGGAGAAGAGTAGTCTTTCTCAATCATTTCCCATGCATCAAGATCATTGAATTATATGAATAACTTCATTAATTTCTTCCAATGATGATAGTTTTCTCCATTAAAAAGTGGAGGCTTGTCGATCGGTGGAGAGTCTTCCATGTGGAACAAGCTAGAGGTGGAAGCCATCTTCTCGGTTGTGTCAGGAATTGGTAGAGCGTCTTCTAGGATCGTCTCAATGATGTTAAGCCTTCTAACGAGTTAAGCTCTGATGCCAATTGTTGAGATTTTACGGAAGCTCAAATCGACAACCAAAATGGTTCACCAAGAGGGGTTGGGACGGTTCTTGTGTTAAGGGAGTGTAACCCCCCAGATCAATGCGAGTAACCCGATCCTATCCGGGAAGTCACATTAGGGCCACCGGAGCGACCCACTATAAAAATAGCGGAAATTTTAAAACTTTTATTGAAACATGTAACTTATAAAATCAGTTGTCACTATTTAAAAATAAAAACAGATTTCCAGACTGTATATAAATCAAAATACAATTACATGCCCCCTAATCACATGTACCATACTCTGCAACAACACCGGAAGAACTCCCTTACTGAGTCGATGGATGCACTGGTACAATCTTTTAACCTGAAAAGGTGAGTAGAGTGAGCTTTGGAAAGCTCAGTAATACAGAACTACCAGATGATGCTGAAAAACGTGTAGATACAAATAACATATTTCCTTATTGGTTCAGATATTACAGATTGTTATGTTGAGCAGAGATCCTACTGATATTTCAGGTGGTAACGGACAATGAGCTTTTGTTTCAGAGAAATATTTCGGATGACTGAGTTCAGGAGATCAGAATAGGTTTTCTAGTGTGTTCCCAAAAAACCATGTAACTTTTCAGATCTTTTTAAAACATATATATATATATACCCCCATCCGTCACGAACAAAATGTATAGGTTCCCCAGAACCATACAACCCCGTCACTAACAGTAAGGCCCTGAGCACACAGCCGAGGAACCGTAAGTAAGGCCCTGAGCACACAGCCGAGGAACCTCCAAGTAATCTTCCTCCACAATACCCCCCAATAAACATGTCCGTCCGTAAACGGATATATCAAAATCAAAACATAATTCAAGTCAAGTATCATATCAGAATCCAGGTCATGTATCATATCAGAATCCATGTCAATATCAGATCAGAATCCAGGTCAGGATCATAACAGAATTCAAGTCGGAAATCAGATAAAAATATTATATGATTAGGGAACACACCAGAGTTTACAGATATTATTCAGAGGTATTGGATAATCTTAACAGTAGAGAAACATGAATATTCAGTATACCGATAGGATATCAGAATTTAGAATCACTATTTGAAAGAGTTCATTAACTGACAGAATCATCAGTTATTCAGAATGTGAATTATCAGGATATTATCTTATTCGGACAGTTTTCAGAAGCTGTACGTAATCAGAAGGGTATTCAGAATCCTTTACATCCATGTCGATTGATCGGATAATCGAACAACTTGAGAACGAAGATTCAGAACCTTAACATCTATGTCGACTGGTCAATTCATTTTCCTTCTAGGGTATTTACTCTTTAATACCACAAATTCTTGTCCGTAGACCATTTTCGGAATTATCGCTGAATAAATCTTCCAATGACTTTATTTCATTTCCACGCTTCCACAATATCATGAAATGTTGACGTACTTGATTAATTTGTTCATAACCCATTGTAATTGTACACTACGTATTACTCTTAATACCACAAATTCTTGTCCGTAGACCATTTTCGGAATTATCGCTGAATAAATCTTCCAATGACTTTATTTCATTTCCACGCTTCCACAATATCATGAAATGTTGACGTACTTGATTAATTTGTTCATAACCCATTGTAATTGTACACTACGTAAACTCATCAGAGTTTCCAGACTTATCCAAATCACTTACTAAATCCTCAGTCATTGAGGTTACCTATTTCATTTAGCAGTCATCTCCATTCCAGTTACTTCAGAATTTTCCAGAGAAATTCAAACGTTCCTGAATTTCATATACATGTTGTACTTCCATCCCATTCAATTTGGTCTTCGTGGTTGATTGTTGAACAAACGTCCAATTCTTAGTACTGAATACGATCTAGATCTGAGCTAAACTGAATACTCCCAAGATTCATCATCGAGCCAAACTTGAGAAGACGAACATATGTTCCAGTAATATCTATGCCATTCAGGTATTGACATAGCTTTAGGGTTGATCTACTCACTTAAATTATTTTCCATTACCTTTAAAGGTAGTCCAATACCTATGCTTACTTGGATTCCTTAATTAATCCAAGACATTACTTAATTTAGGCCATAAGGTTATTTTGGTAATTTTGATGTTCAGTTTTATTCCATTCATTTCAGAACTCGAGGATATTCAATCATTCCTGAGCTTGGTGATATTCTTGGGTCATTTCCATTACAGGGGTATTTTGGTCATTTTATAGATCTACGGTATTTCAATCTTTTCCTTCCATCCGATCTTATTATTTAATTCAATCTTATCATTTACTTCAGTCCTTTCGAACAATTCTGACAGCAGAATACCCCGATAAATTACTCTTCCAGTATTTACTCATTATTCGAATATTTTCAGGTCAAGTGTCTTCTCAGACTTTACAAACGGAATATCATAAATTTTCCTGCACTAAGTCGGGATCTTAACAATTAAATCCGTACTTATTCGAGTTAAGTACGAATCCTCTAAGTATTTTCTCATTCAGAGTCATCTCAGACTATTCTACCTCTTAAGGTATTTCCGTAATTTCTTAGCCAGATAAGTTCGATATTAGCTCTTAACGAAAATAATATAATTTAGAGATCCTATGATTAATTGCTTTCTTGAACAATCTCTGATCTTGAAATAATTCCCTTAACACACTTCTAGTATCTTGCATAAACCTTCTTGGGGTTAAAAACCGGTTCTCCATAATTTCCAAGTAAAACTAACATTTCTTATGCACATCAATAGTTTTAGCAGATCAATAATTCTTTTCAGATTTATTAATCCACTTCCAGAGACAATTCTTATCATTTTCCAACATAAGGGTAATTTCGTAATTTTCCCTAATCGAAATATTCTCTTAATTTATCATCTAAGTACCTTTAATGAGATAAATTATAATCTACAATCCATGGTTAATTCTTTTATTACTTAATTCCAGAACTTGTAATTTAATTCAAACCGTCCTCCAATTTCTTATAATAGTCATCTGAGCCATATTCAGTTATCTACTTTCTACCGTATTCGTACCTAGTGTAGATCTTCATTAATTACACATATGACTAAACATTTCCATTCATGCATTATCAATACCAACATATTCCATAAAGCATAAAGAGGTAGTAAAGTATTACCTCGATTTCCGTACAATATTGATCGACCATAAAAATTCCATTTGAACGCCTTTGATCTTCAATTCAACTTCCAATAATTCCTCATATACATATCAACATAAATTATATCAGAAACGAAGCTTAATTACGATAAACGGATCGAATTGGGTGATAAATCAGTGAAAGATGGCTTACCGAGTTCGAATTTGGCGAAACGGACTTCGGATTCGGATTCAGGACGTCGAAAGCATAAAATATGACTTTTCGGAAATTTGGAATTTTCGGTCAAAATCAAAGTCAACGGGTTTGACTGACAATTTTGAGGCCTTCGGGTTCGAATTTCGAAAAACGGACAGCGGAATCGGATTTGGAACGTCGAAAAATGTCAGGATAGGTATACACAGTCGAAGTCAAAGGTCATTTAATGCCCGGTCAAAGCCGGTCGAAGTTTTGGTCAACAGTGGTCAACTCCGGTCAACGGTCAACGGGTCAACGGTCAACGGGTCGGGTCATAAAATCCCGGAAAAATTTCTAAAAATTATTTTGAGCGATTTCGAGATACTTACAAAGCTCGGTTCACAATTTGAACGGCGGAGAGCTCGATTTCAACAAATCGGGAAGTTTGACCGGTTCACCTCCCAACGCGCCGCGCCGGAGAAAAAGGAGAACACCGTGGACTCGGAACGGCACAAGGAACACGATGGTGCTGGAGGTGTCGTAAACGGATGACCCGATCGTCGTGAATCGATGAAAACCAACTAAAACTGAGTTATTACCGACGATACTTTCGACTGAAATTCACGACGAACGGCGATGATTCACGACGAAAGGTTTGAGGGGTTTTGTTCCTCGGTTGACAACGAACACGATGGTGGTTTCGGCTCGTTGTTTGGAGGTCGGACGGCGAGTAGATCGGAGTTGGAAGTTGGGTCAACGGAAGAGAAAAACTGGAAAATTATACATTCTGCAGCACGGGGAGGGGGTTATAAATTCTCTCATAAAGGAAATTGGCTAAACCAAGAGTTTAGTCACTGAACTTCCTACACTTCTTAAAATGGTCTGCCAACTTTGAAATCTTGCAATTTAATCCCCGATTCCTTCCAAAAATACCAATTAAATCCACCACTTTATAATTTCTTAAATTTAGCCCCTAAATTGGGGTGTTACAATTCTCCCCTCCTTAAAAGAATTTCGTCCTCGAAATTCATCCATGTTACATAATTGCATAAATGAAACTTCCAACAGTTCTTTCAAATCTTTTAATAGCTTTACAAAAGTACGATTCCTCCACTTATCCTTAACCAGCTGAGTATACATTCTTATCAGAACTCTCCCTCATTTCAAAAAAAAAAAAATTCGAACGAACATTTCCTTGAGTAATCAATTCAGTATTTGTCATGATAATAGGCTCATAGAGCAGTAGCATATCCCAATTTCTTTTCCGGAGTCAAATCAGAATTTTTCAGATAAATAACTCTCACATGGATCGTAAGGTACTTTACAACGTTTAGACAGATGTTACTGATGTTCTTTTTTTGTACAAGTATAGCCTTAACAAATAGAAACTTTGGTTTACTCGTTACAGATAGGGACTCAGCTCTGGAGTTCCGGCTCAGAGAGGTACGATTGCAGTCTAGGGGCATGTATTGACCAGACATATTTTGACATTCGACCGGCCGGTCTATCTTGAAAAATCTTGACTCAAACCATAGCTCTGATACCACTAAATGTAACCCCCCCAGATCAATGCGAGTAACCCGATCCTATCCGGGAAGTCACATTAGGGCCACCGGAGCGACCCACTATAAAAATAGCGGAAATTTTAAAACTTTTATTGAAACATGTAACTTATAAAATCAGTTGTCACTATTTAAAAATAAAACAGATTTCCAGACTCGTATATAAATCAAAATACAATTACATGCCCCCTAATCACATGTACCATACTCTGCAACAACACCGGAAGAACTCCCTTACTGAAGTCGATGGATGCACTGGTACAATTCTTTTAACCTGAAAAGGTGAGTAATAGAGTGAGCTTTGGAAAGCTCAGTAATACAGAACTACCAGATGATGCTGAAAAACGTGTAGATACAAATAAACATATTTTCCTTATTGGTTCAGATATTTACAGATTGTTATGTTGAGCAGAGATCCTACTGATATTTCAGGTGGTAACGGACAATGAGCTTTTGTTTCAGAGAAATATTTCGGATGACTGAGTTCAGGAGATCAGAATAGGTTTTCTAGTGTGTTCCCAAAAAACCATGTAACTTTTCAGATCTTTTTAAAACATATATATATATATACCCCCATCCGTCACGAACAAAATGTATAGGTTCCCCAGAACCATACAACCCCGTCACTAACAGTAAGGCCCTGAGCACACAGCCGAGGAACCGGTAAGTAAGGCCCTGAGCACACAGCCGAGGAACCTCCAAGTAATCTTCCTCCAACAATACCCCCAATAAAACATGTTCCGTCCGTAAACGGATATATCAAAAATCAAAACATAATTCAAGTCAAGTATCATATCAGAATCCAGGTCATGTATCAGATCAGAATCCATGTCAATATCAGATCAGAATCCAGGTCAGGATCATAACAGAATTCAAGTCGGAAATTAGATAAAATATTTATATGATTAGGGAACACACCAGAGTTTACAGATATTATTCAGAGGTATTGGATAATCTTAACAGGTAGAGAAACATGAATATTCAGTATACCGATAGGATATCAGAATTTAGAATCACTATTTGAAAGAGTTCATTAACTGACAGAATCATCAGTTATTCAGAATGTGAATATCAGGATATTATCTTATTCGGACAGTTTTCAGAAGCTGTACGTAATCAGAAGGGTATTCAGAATCCTTTACATCCATGTCGATTGATCGGATAATCGAACAACTTGAGAACGAAGATTCAGAACCTTAACAATCTATGTCGACTGGTCAATTCATTTTCCTTCTAGGGTATTTACTCTTTAATACCACAAATTCTTGTCCGTAGACCATTTTCGGAATTATCGCTGAATAAATCTCCAATGACTTTATTTCATTTCCACGCTTCCACAATATCATGAAATGTTGACGTACTTGATTAATTTGTTCATAACCCATTGTAATTGTACACTACGTAAACTCATCAGAGTTTCCAGACTTATCCAAATCACTTACTAAATCCTCAGTCATTGAGGTTACCTATTTCATTTAGCAGTCATCTCCATTCCAGTTACTTCAGAATTTTCCAGAGAAATTCAAACGTTCCTGAATTTCATATACATGTTGTACTTCCATCCCATTCAATTTGGTCTTCGTGGTTGATTGTTGAACAAACGTCCAATTCTTAGTACTGAATACGATCTAGATCTGAGCTAAACTGAATACTCCCAAGATTCATCATCGAGCCAAACTTGAGAAGACGAACATATGTTCCAGTAATATCTATGCCATTCAGGTATTGACATAGCTTTAGGGTTGATCTACTCACTTAAATTATTTTCCATTACCTTTAAAGGTAGTCCAATACCTATGCTTACTTGGATTCCTTAATTAATCCAAGACATTTACTTAATTTAGGCCATAAGGTTATTTTGGTAATTTTGATGTTCAGTTTTATTCCATTCATTTCAGAACTCGAGGATATTCAATCATTCCTGAGCTTGGTGATATTCTTGGGTCATTTCCATTACAGGGGTATTTTGGTCATTTTATAGATCTACGGTATTTCAATCTTTTCCTTCCATCCGATCTTATTATTTAATTAAATCTTATCATTTACTTCAGTCCTTTCGAACAATTCTGACAGCAGAATACCCCCGATAAATTACTCTTCCAGTATTTACTCATTATTCGAATATTTTCAGGTCAAGTGTCTTCTCAGACTTTACAAACGGAATATCATAAATTTTCCTGCACTAAGTCAGGATCTTAACAATTAAATCCGTACTTATTCGAGTTAAGTACGAATCCTCTAAGTATTTTCTCATTCAGAGTCATCTCAGACTATTCTACCTCTTAAGGTATTTCCGTAATTTCTTAGCCAGATAAGTTCGATATTAGCTCTTAACGAAAATAATATAATTTAGAGATCCTATGATTAATTGCTTTCTTGAACAATCTCTGATCTTGAAATAATTCCCTTAACACACTTCTAGTATCTTGCATAAACCTTCTTGGGGTTAAAAACCGGTTCTCCATAATTTCCAAGTAAAACTAACATTTCTTATGCACATCAATAGTTTTAGCAGATCAATAATTCTTTTCAGATTTATTAATCCACTTCCAGAGACAATTCTTATCATTTCCAACATAAGGGTAATTTCGTAATTTTCCCTAATCGAAATATTCTTAATTTATCATCTAAGTACCTTTAATGAGATAAATTATAATCTACAATCCATGGTTAATTCTTTTATTACTTAATTCCAGAACTTGTAATTTAATTCAAACCGTCCTCCAATTTCTTATAATAGTCATCTGAGCCATATTCAGTTATCTACTTTCTACCGTATTCGTACCTAGTGTAGATCTTCATTAATTACACATATGAGACTAAACATTTCCATTCATGCATTTATCAATACCAACATATTCCATAAAGCATAAAGAGGTAGTAAAGTATTACCTCGATTTCCGTACAATATTGATCGACCATAAAAATTCCATTTGAACGCCTTTGATCTTCAATTCAACTTCCAATAATTCCTCATATACATATCAACATAAATTATATCAGAAACGAAGCTTAATTACGATAAACGGATCGAATTGGGTGATAAATCAGTGAAAGACGGCTTACCGAGTTCGAATTTGGCGAAACGGACTTCGGATTCGGATTCAGGACGTCGAAAGCATAAAATATGACTTTTCGGAAATTTGGAATTTTCGGTCAAAATCAAAGTCAACGGGTTTGACTGACAATTTTAAGGCCTTCGGGTTCGAATTTCGAAAAACGGACAGCGGAATCGGATTTGGAACGTCGAAAAATGTCAGGATAGGTATACACGGTCGAAGTCAAAGGTCTTTTAATGCCCGGTCAAAGCCGGTCGAAGTTTTGGTCAACAGTGGTCAACTCCGGTCAATGGTCAACGGGTCAACGGTCAACGGGTCGGGTCAACGGGTCGGGTAAACGGGTCGGGTCGGGTCGTGACCGGTCAAACCGGTCAAAACAGTTCCAAAACCGGTCAAACCAGTCACTTTTTCCTTCCCCACGCTCAGTGGCGGCGCGTGGGGGCGCGTGAACAGTGATAAAATCCCGGAAAAATTTCTAAAAATTATTTTGAGCGATTTCGAGATACTTACAAAGCTCGGTTCACAATTTTGAACGGCGGAGAGCTCGATTTCAACAAATCGGGAAGTTTGACCGGTTCACCTCCCAACGCGCCGCCGCCGGAGAAAAAGGAGAACACCCGTGGACTCGGAACGGCACAAGGAACACGATGGTGCTGGAGGTGTCGTAAACGGATGACCCGATCGTCGTGAATCGATGAAAAACCAACTAAAACCGAGTTATTACCGACGATACTTTCGACTGAAATTCACGACGAACGGCGATGATTCACGACGAAAGGTTTGAGGGGTTTTGTTCCTCGGTTGACAACGAACACGATGGTGGTTTCGGCTCGTTGTTTGGAGGTCGGACGGCGAGTAGATCGGAGTTGGAAGTTGGGTCAACGGAAGAGAAAAACTGGAAAATTATACATTCTGCAGCACGGGGAGGGGGTTATAAATTCTCTCATAAAGGAAATTGGCTAAACCAAGAGTTTAGTCACTGAACTTCCTACACTTCTTAAAATGGTCTGCCAACTTTGAAATCTTGCAATTTAATCCCCGATTCCTTCCAAAAATACCAATTAAATCCACCACTTTATAATTTCTTAAATTTAGCCCCTAAATTGGGGTGTTACAGGGAGTAAGGAGATTGAAATATAGAAAATTTGCACAGCGATTTATAGTGGTTCGATTTCTCAACCAAGTCTACATCCACTACCTTAGCTCCTCACCAAGAATTTTCCAACAAATTCACTAATTTGTTATTTCTTTTTACAGGACAAAGAGATAACCTTTACAACTCCCTAGTTTTTCACGGGCTAAACTAGAACCTTATCCCTAGCTTTTCGAGGGCTCGGCTAGAACCTTTCCTTTTACAAAAGGATAAAAGAAGTAAAAAAGAAAACCTCTCAAAGGTAGGGTGTTTACAAAATTTAAGCTCACAAGAACACAATATTTACAAGAGAATAGAAAAATAAGATTGAAAAACTCTTCTCTTGTGTTTGAATACTTGGATAGGTGTTCTCTATATTCTTTAAGTGTCTTGAACATGTATTTATAAGTTGGAATGAGTTTGAAGTCGTATATAGCCGTTGGGGATGTTTTGAAGCCGTTGGGGATTCATTTTCTGCAAAATAAATATGCCCCGAACAAGTAGTATCGATACCCCTTCAATGGGTATCGGTACTACCTTTGTAATATTTGAAATTTTTTATCGTTGGACTTGATTTTACTGTAGTAGTATCGATGCTACTGTAGAGGTATCGATACTCATTTTGCATTCTGAATTTTTTGAGCATCAGTACTGTTCGTTACTGTTCACACATTATCGATATTATTCATACAATATCAGTACTATTCGTTGTTGTTCACACATTATCGGTACTATTCATACAGTACAATACTATTCGCAAAAACATTTTTGTGCTCAATTCCAAATTAAATGGACTTTGAATTATTTTTGTAAACTTTGAAAACTTTGAATAAATTCAATTCAAGTCCAAAACATTTTTCCATAAATTGTTATATCAAAATATAGTTCAACAAGTACCCCTTTGAGTATCAATACCTATTTTGCATTCTGGAATTTGAGCAATTTGAAAAACAACTGGTAGTATTGATACTACCTAGAGAGTATTGATATTTCTCTTACCTTTGGTATCGGTACCACATGAACAGTACTAGTACTGTTCAAATAGTATCGATACTGTAAGAACAGTATCTGTACTATGTACCTAGAAAAACAGTTTTGTGCTCAAATTCTAATTTAATGGACTTTGAATTATTTTGGAAAACTTTGAATAAATTCAATCAAGTCCAAATAACATTTTGCCTTAATTTGTTATATCAAAATATTATAAAACATAGTTCAACATATACACTTATATATACTTATATACTTATATTATATAGTTTATATAATTTATATACTTATATTTATACTTTATTGTTTATATACTTTATATATATATATTATATATATATATATACATTATAACATATATACAAGTTTCATATTATATTATTATATAATATATACATATATTATAATTATTTCAATTTTTTGTCAACTTTTGAAATGAATGCAATTTAATATATTTATAATTTTCTTCACATTTTATAATTATTTTGATTTGAACTCTTGTGTTATTAATTTATTTAAATTTAAATTTTTAATTTAGTATTCGTCTAATTTAGTCCTTAAAATTATATTTGTATCTAAAATTGACCCATACAGATTTATATTTTGTAATTTACTTCAAACCCTATAAATCACATAATAAACTTCATTTCAAATTTTATAAATTATATTATAATCTCCAAACCCTATAAACTTTTGTTCAACAACTTTTTAAATGGATACAATTTAGTTCATTTTTATATTAATTTTAACTCCACATTTTATAATTTTGATTTGATCCGTCATCAGTACGTGTTGTTTAATTTATTTAATTTTTGTTTGTAATTTCATGTTTGTTCAATTTAGTCCTTAAAATTATATTTTTAACAAAATTAATCCATAATTATTAATATTCTTTTAATTTACTTTAAATCATATACAATTACAAATTACAATTCAATGTTCATGAAATGCGAAAAATAATTAATCCAAAAATGGGAAGCTACTCACACGTGGACCAACAAGCTTGAGGTTTCTTGATTTGATACCGATCGAATGTACTTGTTCTACACGTGTGTTGATATGGAATATTAACCGTTAAAAGGTTTAGGTAGGTCGATCTCTGTTGATACTATAGATTTTAATTAGGTTTGATAGTCTACTGGTATGATCTAGTGATTTTCTTAAGTTGTAAATATTTGATTTAGATGTCCTTAATTTAATATTTGGGGCATTACAACCGCCGTCCATAACCGATCTATCTTCAAATGTGAGGATTGCTTTATCGAATGTGCAAACTTCATGCCAAGGTTGGCATTTTGATTCTTGAAGTCTTAGTTTTGCTAACAATATCCTCATTTTCAGGCACTTGCTCAATGTGATATGGCCCTTACTAACTTAGGCATTATTAGACTTAGTGCTGATGATTCTGCTGGTGCTGCTCGGGTACTTTCGAGATCTTCTTGTGCTAATTCAATTTCTTCGTGTTGTATCTTGTTCATTTCTTGTTATATTATTTCGTGGTTCCACGCACCATGATACCGGAACAGATGGTTGCTTCGAGTGGCAAAAGAGATATAGGCGCAATAGCAAGTGCTAGAGCAGCTGCATTATATGGGCTTGACACTCTTGCAGATAAAATCCAGGAAAAAAACCTTCAGTATTCTTATCCCTCTTTAATTCCACATAGATCTCTCGATGAAGATGAATGATGGCTTCACTATGTTCGTGGTGTGTATTGAATAACATTTCCTTTCTCGGCCAAAAAAGACGCATTTCTTTCTATTGTTGATTTACTTCATCTCGTGCATCAGGACGAGGATGATAACGTTACCAGGTATTTGGTACTTGCAAGATAACCCATAATTCCCGGAACGGACAGGGTTTATAAGGTATACCTCCTTGAACTTGGTCATTTATTCGATTAATGTGTCTCTTTCGTTGATAATCTTTCGACTTTCCAGACCAGTATAGTTTTTACTCTAGAAGAAGGTCCTGACATGCTATTCAAAGCCTTGGCTGTGTTCTCTCTAAGGGATACTAATCTAACAAAGGTAACTACAGCAGAGTGTTCATCTTTGTCTTATCATTATCAGAGACGATTCTGATTGTTATCTCGCCTCTTGGAGCAATTTTCAGATGGAAAGGGCGTCCTCTGAGGTCGTCGACGATTCTAACAGTGGGACTGCCATGTAAGTGTAGTATACTCGTATTCAGATGGAGAAAGCAAAGCACAGTTTTCTTGAAAGTGGGATTATCATAACTAGTGATCAAATTAATGCTATTAATCCGGTTGATGTGTGGTTCCAGGTTCTTCGACTATCTTTTCTACATCGACTTTGAAACTTCGATGGCTGAACGGCGAGCCCAAAATGCATTGGAACATTTACAGGTCAGTAATTTCAGTCTTTTATTACGTCTCTAACTCATAACGACCGTATTTTTCCGACCAAATCTCTTCCTTTTCTGGCCTGAAGAAGCACTTGGAATCCTATACATTCTGAAATTTCAATGTGATGCTGGTGCTCGAGTCTGCATGTATTGTTTCTTTGAATATCAAAATCTCGCCGGTGTGGGATGCACTCTTAACTAGCTTGATTTCCAAAGCTCTGGTGTGCGATGCACTCTTAACTAGCTTGATTTCCATAGCTCTATTCGTTTCCCTTAATTCACGCAGAGTGAATCTGAAGATGAATTGTGTGCCCCCTGGCAGGAATATGCCGGATTTCTCCGAGTCCTCGGTTCCTATCCGATGGATATCTCCCAAACTCAGTAGATTTTGTCATCGTATACCTCAGTTTTCTTTCAAACCTGCAACGATGGTGACGGTTCGACCCACAGGTGATGCATGTACTTTTAAGTCTTTTCTTGATCCAGCTGAAGATGAAAAGAAAGTTCTATAGATGGAAATCGTTGGAAGGTCGACTTATTAGTTCGACTGCTTATTCGACATGAACTATTTTTCTTTCTTTCCTTCCATATTTAGCTCTTTTATCTCCATAGGTTTTCGTCACCCTCCTAGAGAAGTGGTGTGCAATGTTGTGAAATTTTGAACATTAGAGACAATGCAAAGTCACAGTGACACCAATATATCCCCCTCTTGAGGGCCTTTAACCTTTGAAACTCAACTTTGGTTGCCAGTTTTCTCACAATTATTATTATTATTATTATTCCCTATCATCCAACAAAAAGTGGATTTTTCATCGTATCCGTTAAGAAATGGAGATGTCGGAGATAGATTTACCACGAAGGCATCGAATAGTTATTTTTCCGATTTAAAGTTAAATTTAATATGATTTCAATAAAACTCGATTCTCGAATTTAAATAGAATTTAATGACTTTCATTTAATTCAAAGTTTTAATTGAAAATTTTATCTAATACAATATAACATTTAACTTTTCACATTTCATCCAAATTAAAAATAATTAAATAGAATATCAATTTGTCAAATTAATAATATTAATTGAAAATAAAAATTAATAGTAGGTCATGCTATAACATAATTTTTTTTTTAATCAAAATGCAATTAATAATATATAAAAGAATACTTTTATTATTATTTTGGATCAAGTTCTCATCTCAAGTTTTTTTTCCCCTGGTAATCATTTTACTTATTTGTACAAAATAGAAAAAGCACCTCAAAGAAAGAATCCCACATGGATAAGTAAGAGCAGGTATTAGGTATTTATATATGTTGCTACCCACAGAAATTATCGCCGAGCTTTGTAACGGGAGCTTGTGACCCGAGTGGGGGCACTAAGATTGTGGAACATGGGTTTGGCTCCTTGAGTCGGATCCCACGTGGCTTTGCCATGGCTTGCCCGTTCCAAGCCAAGAGTTGGGTCATGGGACCTCAGTGAAAACTGTGGGTGTCGTGGCTCCTAGAGCGAAGGGCACTGCGTGAGGTTGGTTTCACAGAGCAGCGAAGACATTCCTCTCTTGGCAGTGGGAAGATAACAAGCTTGATCCACTAAGATCCAACGTCTCTCACTGAGCCGACCTTAACTGGACCACCATCTTTTTATTTATTTATTTTTTCTACTGCTAAACTTGAACTCTTTTTCTGTTTGTTTCCTCCCAAAATGAACCCACTTTTCTCAAGGATTAAGTTTTCTGGGAATTGGACTGCAGCTGGGTTGAAAACAATAGAAGCATAGCACTTTGCCATTGTTGGTATGAACTGCTTTATTAAATGTTATTATACCTTTATTTTTTAAAGATGTGAACTTTCCTTGAAGAACCAAGTGATAGCTATTGGAGTCTATTGGAGAACCATGTGTATGTTGTTTGATTTTCATTACTCTGTTGTTTATTCCTCGTTTCTCCTGTATGCCCTCTTTATTCCTATAATCTGTAACAACTCTATCTGATTTAATGTTCACTGTAGCAGATCCACACTTTCGGTATAAACATTGAAGACAACAGAAGAGTATTTCTTCGCCATTGTTGGTATGGACTGCTTAATTAAATGTTATTATTATATCTGTAAAGTATTGCTGCTATTTACTTGTTTGCAATTGGGGGGAAAGGCTTTCTTCTTTGCTTAACTGTTAGATGAGAGGTGCCTTGAAGAACCAAGTGATAATTAGCTATGTGATTTAATAACCAAGACGTGTCCACTGTAGCGGATCCACAGTTTCTTAATATAGATAATAAAATTTGAATCTTTTTCGATTAGTTAGATCTAAAATATTATTTATCGTCCACCAAAAAAGGGTTTTGGAATCAGTACTAACAGAGACTTTTGTTGCAAGATATAGCCAAGTAGAAATGGGTTAAAAATTGACCTGCGCATATGCATTTTCCTTGGTATATTCAGTCACTTCATAACTGTAAGTCAACTCAAGAACAGTAGTCTCGTGTTCTTCTGCATGCCCCCATCGTGCAATCTGGTTTTCCCCGTATGCTTTCCCCCAATTTTTTTCCCATCGACCCAACTTTGTAGTTTCGATTCTCTACCATCCGACCAACGTTCGTCGATCTGAAACCACCAATAGACTCACCATTGAACGAAAAAAAAAACCCGACCTCTATTCCGTCGTGAATCGACGTCGTTCGCCGTAAAAGTCAATCGGAAGCTTCGTCTGTTTTAACGCGAGCGCCGTTTGTTTTCGTCGATTCCGATCGATCCGGCCACCCGTTCATCTCACCACCTGTATAATCGGACCTACTGTCACTGTACGCTTAAAACCCGACTGAAATCGTCGTGCCGTTGTTGATCCGTCGTCATCACTCACCGACCACCGTTGAAGAAGATGGTACGTTTTAAAATTCTGCAATATATTATGTTTCGTTGAAAAATAACACTTGCACGAGAATCCCGAGGTTTCGATATACAAATCTGGAAAATTTCACGTCGAACCGACAACCAGAGACGCCGCACTCGCCGAACGCACCACCCACTACGCATGTGATTTGTCTGGCAGACTGGAGAACCGGTTGACCGCCTGGACCAGTCTGAACCGGCTAGACCGGTCTGGGATCGAGCCGACCGGGCCAAGCCGTTGATCGGTTGTTGACCGACCGTTAACTTTTTTCGGGTACACATATTCTGACGTTTTTTGACATCATAAGTCTATTTTTTAGGTCCGTTTTGTCAAATTCGAACCCGATAAGCTGTTTTCACTGATTAATCACCCGATTCGATTTGTTTTTCGCAATTAAGCTCCTTTTTTTATGAAATTTCTGTTGATATGTTTATGAGGAATTATTGGAAGTTGATTTCAAGATCGAGGACATTCAAACGGAGTTTAAATGGTCAATCAGTATGGCACAGAAATCGAGGTAATACATTACTACCTTTTCATGCTTTATAGAACATGGTTGTATTAGTAAATGCATGAATAAAAAAATGTTTGATCTCATCTGTATAGTTAGGTAATTGCTACACTCGATACGAATGCGGTAAAAAGTTGGTAACTAAATAAAATTTTACAAGAAATTAGAAGTTTGATAAGGAATAATTTCAAGTTCAGAGATTATTCGGAAAAGCACTTAACTTTAGGATCTCTAAATTCTATTTACCCTTGTTAAGAGTTTTAATACCGAAGTTACCTGGTTAAGGAATTACGAAAATGCCTTTGAGAGGTAAAAATTACCCGAGTTGACTCTTAATGAGAAAGTACCATGATAATTCGTACCTAACCCGATAAATTACAGATTTAATTGTTAAGATCCTGTCTTTGCACAGAAAATTCCTGATAATCTGTTTTTATCTAAGAAGGCACTTGACCCGAAAATCTCTGAGTTAAGAGTAAATACTTGAAGAATAATTTATCGAGGGTGCTCTTTTATTAGAATTGTTCAAAAGGACTAGAATAGATGATAAGTTTGAATTAAATAATAAGATCGGACGGAAGGAAATGATTGAAATACCATGTATTTGTATAATGACCAAAATACCCCTGAAATGGAAATAAAACAAGAATATCACCAAGCCTAGGAATGATTGGTATCCTCAAGTTCTAAACAGACTGAATTAACATTGACCACCAAAATGACCAAAATACCCTTATGGTCTAGAATAAGTAAATGTATTAGATTAATTAAGAAATTCAAATAAACATGAACGTTGTATTGCTCTTAAAGTTTATAGAACACAAATTAAGCTGGTTAACCAATGCTAGTGCTATATCAGTACCTGAATGACATAGATACCACTTGAATCCTTGTTCGTCTCCTCAAGTTCGGATCGATGATAATTCTGGAAGTACTAAGATCAACTCAACTCTAGAGCGCATTCGGTACTATGAAGTGGATATTTATTAGACAAATCAACCACTAATACCAAATTGAACTGAATGGAAGTACAATATGTATCCGAAATTCAGAAATATCTGAATTACTCTGGAAAACTCTGAATTAATCAGGACACACTTGACTGCTAAATGAACTAAGTAACATCAATGACTGAGGATTAAATAACTGATTTGGATGAGTCTGGGAAAGCTAACGAACTTAAATGATGTACTATCTTTATGGGTCATTAATCATGAAACAAGTACGTCAGCATTTCCTGATATTGTTGAAACATGAAAATGAAATAAAGACCATTGGAAGATCTATTCATCGATGATTCTGAAGATGATCTATGGACAATAATTTTTGGTATTAAAGAGTAAATACCCTGGAAGGACAATGAATTGACCAGTCGACAAGCATTAGTTCTTGGAATGTATATGCACATTCTTCAGCATCATCTGGTAGTATTGTATTACTGAGCTTCCCAAAGCTCACTCTATTACTTACCTTTTTATATACGAGTCTAAAAATCTGTTTTATTTTTTAATATTGGTAAAGTTTACTTTTGTATTTATAAATGATTTTATGAGTTTACATCTTTTAATAAAAATTTTAAATTTTATGCTATTTTTACGGTGAATATCTCCAGTGGCCCTAATGTGACACCCCAGATCGGATTAGGTTACCCGCATCGGTTTGAGGGGGTTATATTTAGTGGTATCAGAGCATAGGTTGAGTCGAGTTTTCTGGATAGATTGAATGTCAAAGATGTATGATCAATACATGCTCCTATACTACAATCATACCACTCTGAGCCGAAACTCCAAAGTCGAGTCCCTCTCTGTAACGAGCTAATCTAAGTTTTCTATCCGTTAGGGCTCTACCTTTGCATAAAGGAATACCAGTAGCATTTTTCTAAACTCTGTAAAGTACCTTACGAGTAATGTAAGAGTCACTCATTTGAGAAATTTTGACATGACTCTGAAATTAAATTGGGATATGTTACTGCTCTATGAACCTATTATCATAGCCTAGGTTGAATTTATTCTTCAATGATAAATTCGTTCTGATTCTTTTCTTGAAATGAGGGAAAGTTTTGATGAGAATGTATACTCAGCTGGTTAAGGATTAGTAAATGACCCGTACTTCTATAAAAGCTACTTGAAGATATGAAAGAACTGATGGAAGTTTCATTTATGCAATTCTGTGACATGAATGATTTTCGAGGATGAAATTCTTTTAACGAGGGGAGAATTGTCACACCCCAATTTAGGGGTTAAATTATAAGTTTCTAAAACTTATAGTTAGTTTTAGAATGTGCAAGAAATTCAGGGACTCAGTCCAAAATTTACCCATTTTTTATTATATATTGAAAAATAAAATCCCCTCCCCCAAGCAAGATGCTTTTCCCCAATTTTCTTCCCCATCGACCCAACTTTATAGCCCCGATTCTTCACCATCTGGTCATCGTTCGTCGATTCGAAACCACAATAGACTCACCATTAAACGGATAAAAAACCCGACCTCTATTCCGTCATGAATCGACGTCATTCGCTGTAAAACTCAATCAGAAGCTTCGTCGGTTTTAACTCGATTACCGTTTGTTTTCATCGATTCTGGTCGATCCGGCCACCCGTTCATCTCACAACTTGTACCATCGGACCCACTGTCATCATGCGCTTAAAACGTGATTGAAATCGGTGTACCGTTGTTGATCTATCATCGTCACTCGCCGACCACCATTAAAGAAGATTGTACGTTTTAAAATTATGCAATCCGTTATGTTTCTTTGAAAAATAACACTTGCATGAGAATCTCGAGGTCTCGATCTATAAATCTAAAATTTTCATGCCGAACCGATAACCAGAGACGCCACCCGCTGTGGTTGGGATTTGTCTGGCAGACTGGAGAATAGGTTGACCGGCTGGACCGGTCTGGGACCGAGCTGCCCAAGCCGAGCCGAGCTGCTGAGCCATTGATTGTCTTTAACTGGCGGTTGACTGCCGTTGACTTTTTCTGGGTACACCTATCCAAACGTTTTTTGATGTCATGAGTCCCTTTTTAGGTTTGTTTTGCCAAATTCAAACCCGGTAAGTAATTTTCCATAGATTACACTCGATTCAATCCGTTTTTAGTAATTAAGCTTTGTTTTTGACGAAATTTCTGTTGATATGTATATGAGGAATTATTGGAAGTTGATTTCAAGATTGAGGGCGTTCGAATGGAGTTTAAATGGTCGATTAGTATGGCACAAAAATCTAGGTAATACATTATTACATTTTCATGCTTTATGAAACATGTTGGTATTAGTAAATGCATAAATAAGAAAATGTTTGATCTCATCTGTGTAGTTAGGTAATTCTTACACTCGATACGAATGCGGTAAAAAGTCGGTAACTGAATAAAATTCTAATGGTTTGTAAAAGAAATTAGAAGTTTGATAAGGAATAATTTTAAGTTCAAAGATTATTCGGAAAAACACTTAACTTTAGGATCTCTAAATTCTATTTACCCTTGTTCAAAGTTTTAATACCGAAGTTACCTGGTTAAGGAATTACGAAAATGCCCTTAAGAGGTAAAAATTATCCGAGTTGACTCTTAATGAGAAAGTACCATGAGAATTCGTACCTAACCCGATAAATTACAGATTTAATTGTTAAGATCCTGTCTTTGCACAGAAAATTCCTGATAATCTGTTTTTATCTGAGAAGGCACTTGACCCGAAAATCTCTGAGTTAAGAATAAATACCTGAAGAATAATTTATCGAGGGTGCTCTTTTATTAGAATTGTTCAAAAGGACTAGAATAGATGATAAGTTTGAATTAAATAATAAGATCGGACGGAAGGAAATGATTGAAATACCATGTATTTGTACAATGACCAAAATACCCATGAAATGGAAATTAAACAAGAATATCACCAAGCCTAGGAATGATTGGATATCCTCAAGCTCTAAACGGACTGAATTAACATTGACCACCAAAATGACCAAAATACCCTTATGGTCTAGAATAAGTAAATGTATTGGATTAATTAAGAAATTCAAATAAACATGAACGTTGTATTGCTCTTAAAGTTTATAGAACACAAATTAAGCTGGTTAACCAATGCTAGTGCTATATCAGTACCTGAATGACATAGATACCACTTGAATCCTTGTTCGTCTCCTCAAGTTCGGATCGATGATAATTCTGGAAGTACTAAGATCAACTCAACTCTAGAGCGCATTCGGTACTATGAAGTGGATACTTATTAGACAAATCAACCACTAATACCAAATTGAACTGAATGGAAGTGCAATATGTATCCAAAATTCAGAAATATCTGAATTACTCTGGAAAACTCTGATTTAATCAGGACACACTTGACTGCTAAATGAACTAAGTAACATCAATGACTGAGGATTAAATAACTGATTTGGATGAGTCTGGGAAAGCTAACGAACTTAAATGATGTACTATCTTTATGGGTCATTAATCATGAAACAAGTACGTCAGCATTTCCTGATATTGTTGAAACATGAAAATGAAATAAAGACCATTGGAAGATGTATTCATCGATGATTCTGAAGATGATCTATGGACAATAATTTTTGGTATTAAAGAGTTAATACCCTGGAAGGACAATGAATTGACCAGTCGACAAGCATTAGTTCTTAGAGCTATTCATCTCTAGTTGTTCGGTAATCCGATCAAACGACATAGATTTTAAAGGTTCTGAATCTCCGTTCTCCCTTATCAGTTCAAATCACTATGGTCATATCTGAAAATAGAAGTAACTCAGATGTAAAGGATTCTGAATACAACTCTGATTACGTAGAGCTTTCAAAAAATGTTCGAATAAGATATAATCTTGATAAATCACATTCTGAATAACTGATGATTTCGTCAGTTAATGAACTCTTCCAATAGTGATTCTAACTTCCGACATTCTATCGGTATACTGAAGATTCGTGTTTGTTTGCCTGATAAGATTATCCAGGATCTCTCAATAATATCTGGAAATACTAGTGTGTTCCCTAATCACATGAATTTTTTATCTGATTTTTTATTTGAATTTTATTCTGGTACCTGGTCTGAATTCTGTTCTGATATCTGACCTGAATTATTTTTTGATTTCTAATATCTCCATTTACTGATGGAAAAATGTTTTATTTTGGGGGGTAATGTTGGAGGAAGTATATTTGTAGGCTCATCGACTTTGTGCTCAGGGCCTTATAAGCTGTACGGTTGGGTGTATGGTTCTGGGGAACCTACACATTCTGATGTGAATGGTAGGAGGGATTACTATGCTTTTTGAATTTTAAAAAATATGTTTTTAAAAATATATGTATCTTTTAATTGGTTTTACGGGAACACACTAGATAACCTATTCTAATCTCCTGAACTCAATCATCCGAAATATTTCTCTGAACTGCAATCTAATTTTCTGTTATTACCTGAGATATCAGTGGGACCTCAGCTTATCCTAAAAATATGTAGATGTCTGAACAAATAAGAAAGTATATGTCTAAATGTATCTGCACATTCTTCAGCATCATCTGGTAGTATTGTATTACTAAGCTTCGCAAAGCTCACTCTATTACTTACCTTTTTATATACGAGTCTAAAAATCTGTTTTATTTTTTAATATTGGTAAAGTTTACTTTTGTATTTATAAATGATTTTATGAGTTTACATCTTTAATAAAATTTTAAATTTTATGCTATTTTTACGGTGAATATCTCCAGTGGCCCTAATGTGACACCCCAGATCGGATTAGGTTACCCGCATCGGTTTGAGGGGGTTATATTTAGTGGTATCAGAGCATATGTTGAGTCGAGTTTTTTGGATAGATTGAATGTCAAAGATGTATGATCAATACATGCCCCTATACTACAATCATACCACTCTGAGCCGAAACTCCAAAGTCGAGTCCCTCTCTGTAACGAGCTAATCTAAGTTTTCTATCCGTTAGGGCTCTACCTTTGCATAAAGGAATACCAGTAGCATTTTTCTAAACTCTGTAAAGTACCTTACGAGTAATGTGAGAGTCACTCATTTGAGAAATTTTGACATGACTCTGAAATTAAATTGGGATATGTTACTGCTCTATGAACCTATTATCATAGCCTAGGTTGAATTTATTCTTCAATGATAAATTCGTTCTGATTCTTTTCTTGAAATGAGGGAAAGTTATGATGAGAATGTATACTCAGCTGGTTAAGGATTAGTAAATGACCCGTACTTCTATAAAAGCTACTTGAAGATATGAAAGAACTGATGGAAGTTTCATTTATGCAATTCTGGGACATGAATGATTTTCGAGGTTGAAATTCTTTTAACGAGGGGAGAATTGTCACACCCCAATTTAGGGGTTAAATTATAAGTTTCTAAAACATATAGTTAGTTTTAGAATGTGCAAGAAATTCAGGGACTCAGTCCAGAATTTACCCATTTTTTATTATATATTGAAAAATAAAATCCCCTCCCCCAAGCAATATGGTTTTCCCCAGATGCTTTTCCCCAATTTTCTTCCCCATCGACCCAACTTTATAGCCCCGATTCTTCAACATCTGGTCATCGTTCGTCGATTCGAAACCACAATAGACTCACCATTAAACGGATAAAAAACCCGACCTCTATTCCGTCATGAATCGACTTCATTCGCTGTAAAACTCAATCGGAAGCTTCGTCGGTTTTAACTCGATTACCATTTGTTTTCATCGATTCTGGTCGATCCGGCCACCCGTTCATCTCACAACTTGTACCATCGGACCCACTTTCATCGTGCGCTTAAAACGTGATTGAAATCGATGTACTGTTGTTGATCTATCATCGTCACTCGCCGACCACCGTTAAAGAAGATTGTACGTTTTAAAATTATGCAATCCGTTATGTTTCTTTGAAAAATAACACTTGCATGAGAATCTCAAGGTTTCGATCTATAAATCTAAAATTTTCATGCCGAACCGATAACCAGAGACGCCGCCCGCGCCACCCGCTGTGGTTTGGATTTGTCTGGCAGACTGGAGAATAGGTTGACCGGCTGGACCGGTCTGGGACCAAGCTCCCCAAGCCGAGCCGAGCTGCTGAGCCATTGATTGTCTTTAACTGGCGGTTGACTGCCGTTGACTTTTTCTGGGTACACCTATCCAGACGTTTTTTGATGTCATGAGTCCCTTTTTAGGTTTGTTTTGCCAAATTCAAACCCGGTAAGTAATTTTCCATAGATTACACCCGATTCGATCCGTTTTTAGTAATTAAGCTTTGTTTTTGACGAAATTTCTGTTGATATGTATATGAGGAATTATTGGAAGTTGATTTCAAGATTGAGGGCGTTCGAATGGAGTTTAAATGGTCGATTAGTATGGCACAGAAATCTAGGTAATACATTATTACATTTTCATGCTTTATGAAACATGTTGGTATTAGTAAATGCATAAATAAGAAAATGTTTGATCTCATCTGTGTAGTTAGGTAATTCTTACACTCGATACGAATGCGGTAAAAAGTCGGTAACTGAATAAAATTCTAATGGCTTGTAAAAGAAATTAGAAGTTTGATAAGGAATAATTTTAAGTTCAAAGATTATTCGGAAAAACACTTAACTTTAGGATCTCTAAATTCTATTTACCCTTGTTCAAAGTTTTAATACCGAAGTTACCTGGTTAAGAAATTACAAAAATGCCCTTAAGAGGTAAAAATAGTCCAAGTTGACTCTTAATGAGAAAGTACCGTGAGAATTCGTACCTAACTTGATAAATTACATATTTAATTGTTAAGATCATGTCTTTGTACAGAAAAATTCCTGATAACCTGTTTGTAACATCTGAGAAGACACTTGACCCAGAAATCTATGAGTTAAGAGTAAATACATGAAGAATAATTTATCGAGGGTGCTCTTTTGTCAGAATTGTTCGAAATGACTAGAATAGATGAGAAGTTTGAATTAAATAATAAGATCGGACAGAATGAAAGGATTGAAATACCTTGTATCTATAAAATTACCAAAATACCCCTATAATGGAAATGAATCAAAAATATCACCAAGCCTAGGAATTATTGGATATCCTCAAGCTCTAAAAGGACTGAATTAACATTAAATACAAAAATGATGAAAATACCCTTATGGCCTAGAATAAGTAAATGTATTGGATTAATTTAGAAATTCAAATAAACATGGTCGTTGTATTGCTCTTAAAAGTTATGGAACATAGATTAAGCTAGTCAACCAATGTTAGTGCTATATTTGTACCTGAATGGAATAGATTCCACTTGAATCCTTGTTTGTCTCCTCAAGTTCGGATCGATGATAATTCTGGAAGTACTCAGATCAGTTCAACTCTTGAGCGCATTTGATACTAAGAAGTGGATATTCGTTAGACAAATCAACCACTAATACCAAATTGAACTGAACGAAAATACAATATATATCTGAAATTGAGAAATGTTTGAATTACTCTAGAAAACTTTGAAGTAATCGCGATAGACTTGACTGCTGAATGAACTAAGTAATCTCAATGACTGAAGATTAAATAATTGATTTGGATGAGTCTAGGAAAGCTAATGAACTTAAATGATGTACATTCTTTATGGGTCATGAATCACGAAACAAGTATGTCAGCATTTCCTGATATTATTGAAACATTGAAATGAAATAAAGACCATTGGAAGATCTATTCATCGATGATTCTGAAGATGATATATGTACAAGAATTTTTTGTATTAAAGAGTAAATACACTGGAAGGACAATGAATAGACCAGTCGATAAGCATTAGTTTTGGGAGCTGTTTTTCTCGAGTTGTTCGATAATCTGATTAATCGACATAGATTGTAAAGGTCCTGAATATTCGTTCTCCCTTATCAGCTCAAACCACTCTAATCATATCTAAAAACAAAAGTAACTCAGATGTAAAGGATTCTAAATACCCTTCAGATTACTTAGAGCTTCCAAAAAATGTTCGAATAATATATAATCTTGATAAATCACATTCTGAATAACTGGTGATTCCGTTATTTAATGAAATCTTTCAATAGTTATTCTAACTTCTGACATTCTATCGGTATACTGAAGATTCATGTTTCTCTGCCTGATAAGATTATCCAGTATCTCTGAATAATATATGGAAACACTAATGTGTTCCTTAATCACATGAATATTTTATCTGATTTCCGATTTGAATTATGTTCTAATACCTGATCTGAATTTTGTTCTGATATCTTGCATGAATTATGTTTTTATTTTTGATATATCTGTTTACTGACGGAAAAATGTTTTATTTTGGGGGGGTAATGTTGGAGGAAGTATATCTGCAGGCTCTTTGGCTTTGTGCTCAGGGTCTTACTGGCTATGCAATTGGGTGTATGGTTCTGGGGAACCTACACATTCTGATGTGAACAATTGGAAGGATTACTATGGTTTTTTAATTTTTAAAAAAAAATGTTTTAAAAATATATGTATATTTTCACTGGTTTTACGGTAACACACTAGATAACCTATTCTGATCTCCTGAACTCAATCATCCGAAATATTTCTCTGAACTGAAATCTTATTGTTTGTTACTACCTAAGATATCAGTGGGACTTCAGCTTATCCTAAAAATCTGTAGATGTCTGAACCAATAAGAAAATATATATCTATTTGTATATGCACGTTCTTCAGCATCATCTGGTGATATTGTATTACTGAGCTTCCCAAAGCTCACTCTGTTACTCAATCTGTTACTCACTCTGTTACTCACCTTTTCAGGTTATAAGAATCGTATCAATGCATCTATCGACATCAGTAAGAGAATTCTTTCGGCATTGCTGGCAGAGTATAGTACATGTGATGAGGGGCCATGTAGGTTGTATTTTGTTTTATATACGAGTCTGAAAATCTGTTTTATTTTTGAATATTAGTAAAGTTTAATTTTTTTTATAAATGATTTTATGAGTTTACATGTTTTAATAAAAGTTTTAAATTTTCCGCTATTTTTATAGTGGGTAGCTCTGATGACTCTAATGTGACACCCCAGATCGGATCGGGTTACCCGTATTAGTCTGAGGGATTACAATTCATATATCATAATATTTTTTTGAATTTATTATCGTTTAAATTAATATGATTCATATATAAGTGTAAATATAATTATATGATATATTTTTAACTTACAACATAATGTCTATAATGGACATTTTATATTTTCAAACTTACTTTTTAACAGCGATCTCAAACAACTAAATTTTAAATTAAATTTTTTGTCCAACACTTTCAAATTTCATTTCTACAACACTTTTAAAAGTTCATTCTTCAAAACCTATGTCAAACTGGTCCTAAATCTCCAACACGAAACATTATTTGATAGAGTGGCTAAGGAGTAGAAACTCTATAGATGAGGTCAAAAATATAACCGTTGTCCATAATCGATATGTCTTCATTTCCTGTTAATGGTTCAAGTGTGAGGATTGTTTATCAGGTCTGAATTCTTTTCATTCTTTGACTGAACTCCCGTTGAATTTCTTGCTATGCTTATATGTTTATATTGTTATATCAACCGTTACAATTTAAATTTAAAAGTTTTATAGCATACCAACATATTAGTTATTTTCCAATATATCCGGTAATAATGACAATCTCTTTGAACTATCAATTTTTCTCTATTCATGACTTCATAAATAAAAATCCATAGTTGGTTTCATTACCATTGCACATCCTTAATACTTTAACCAATAGCTCTTGGATCTTTAAGACACCACCCGTCTTTTTCCAAAATTGTGTGGAGTTAATAACTTCAATCATCTATAATCCAACTTGTTTTCTTGCATATGTGGACCTTTTTTTATTATGAATAAGTCATCATTTCTTTGATTGCTTGTTTGTTTCTAACAATGCTCTCCAAAGCAATGAAATTGGTAGCAAATCTATTGATCCCAGGACGTAAGAATTCAATGCCATTGGTATACCTCTTCATATAATCAGTAGTCCATGTATGATTGTATATGAAGGAAGTGATATTTTTTTCTTGATATAAGACATTTTTCACACATTTTTATTATCAATTTCTTCCAAAATAAGATCCAAGCAATGAGCAGACATGTTGGCCAATAGAGGTTCTCTTTTGCATTAACATCTTACCAAACTACTTTGAATGTCGCTTCATTTTCCTTAACAAATTGAACAATAAATTCTTCACCAATTTCATCCACCATTTTTTCACTATATCATAATAACCGTTTTCATAATCATGTTTATTTTTAGGAGCTTCACCTTCTTTACTTTTTGAACGTGACATTTTTTATAACTGCACATAAATAATTTATTGTTCATTATATGAGATCAAATAAGCTAATAAAGTATTCAAAAGTAAAATAATAATTATAAAACTCAAAACTAACAAGAAAACAAATTCATAAATGAAAGAAAAAATGAAAGAAAAGTGATGTTATAAGCTAATAACTATCGTTGGAAGGTCGACTTATAAGTTCCAAATCTTCTTCGACATGAACTATTTTCTTTCTTTGCTTTCATAGTTAGCTCTTTTATCCCCCATAGGTTTATCCCCCATAGGTTTTCGTCACACTCTTAGAGAAGTGGTGTACAATGTTTTGAAACTTTAAACATTAGAGACAATAAAAAAGTCACAATGATACCAATATATCTCCTCTTGAGGGCCTTAAACATTTGAAACTCAACTTTGGTTTCCAGATTTCTTACAATTATTTTTATTATTATTCCCATCCATCCAAGAAAAAAAATTAATTTTTCATCGTATCTGACGAGAAATGGAGATGTCAGAGATGGATTCACTATGATTGCAATAGGCGATCGAATAGATTTTTAATAAAACTCAATTTTCGATTATTTTTAAAATAATGACAGTTATTAACTGAAATTAGTATCTAAAACAACAACTGATGCTATACAAGTCAGAGTTACAGACAAAAAATGTAAAGGTACACTAGAAATAGAAACATAATTCGCTAATGCATGAGCCAATTATACCTCTTCATAAGAAAAGGTAAGAGTTCTATGCCTTTGGTATACCTCTTCATATAATCAATCGTCCATGTATGATTGTATATAAAGAAATTGGTCTTTTTTACTTGGTCTAATACATTTTTCGCACATTTTTATAAAAATTAATTAATAATATATAAAATATTATTATTATTATTTTATCAGTTTACTTATTTATATAAAATAGAAAAAGCACCTCGGAAGAAAGAATCCCACATGGAGGAGCAATAGCAAGTATTTGGCATTTATATATGTTGCTAACCCCAAAATTAATAATCTGATATATACACTTATGTCTATACTTTTGTATATATACATATATGTATATACATAACATATGTACTTTTATATATACATACACATATATACATGTATAACATATATGATATACACATAATATATATATATACATGTATAACATATATATACACACACTTAAGTATATACATGCATAATATATTATATATATACTTATACTATATATTTTATATACTTTATAGTTTATATAATTTATATACCAATATTAATACTTTATATATATATAATATAAGTATAATATACATTATAATATATATATATGTGTGTGTGTGTGTGTGTCATATTATATTATTATATAATATATATTCATATATTATAATTATTTCCATTTTTTGTCAACTTTTGAAATGAATGTAATTAAGTAAATTTTACAAATTTTCTTCATATTTTACAATAAATTAGATTTGACCCCTTTGTGTTGTTTAATTTATTTAAATTTTCATTTTTAATTTAGTATTTATCTAATTTAGTCCTTAAAATTATATTTGTATCTAAAATTGGCCCATACTTATTTACATTTTGTAATTTACTTCATATCCTATAAATCACATAATAAACTTCATTTCAAATTTTATAAATTATATTATAATCTCCAAACTCTATAAACTTTTGTTCAACAATGTTCATTTAATTAAAAGAATATAAAATCTTGTTTATGTTCGTTCGTATAATAAATAAACGAATATAAATAAATGTTGGGATTGTCGTTGAAGCTCAATTGATCAACCGAATGATTTGCCAAGAGGGGGTGAATTGTCTTTTTGAGTTTAGGGAGTAAGGAGTAAAAGGATAGGAAATTTGCACAAGTATTTATAATGGTTCGACTTCTCAACCAATTCTACATCCACTATCTTAGCTCCTCACTAAGGATTTTCTAACAAATTCACTAATTTGTTTTTTCTTTTTACAGGATCAAAAGATAACCTTTACAACTCCCTAGCTTTTCAAAAACTGAGCTAGAACTAATCCCCTTTTACAAAATAAAAACAATATGTAAACGAGAAAACCTCACAAAGAAAGTGTTTACAAAAATTAAGCTCACAAGAAAACAAATAAAAGATTTGAAATTAGCTCAAGACACAAATATTTACAAGAGAAAGGAAAATAAGAATGAAAAACTCTTCTCTTGTGTTTGATTGCTTGGGTATGTGTTGGTCAACCTTCTTCAAGTGTCATCAACTTGTGTTTTATATGTTAGAAAGAGTTTGTGGTTGTTTCTATCCGTTGGAGATGTTTTGGAGTCATTGGAAATTAATTTTATGCAAAATAAAACTGCACAGGACAAGGAGTATCAGTACTCCTTTAATGAGTATCGGTACTACCTTTGTAATATTTAAATAAACTAACAGTTAAAGATCGATAGACTTGACCAGTATCGATATTATGCTTATGGTATCGATACTATTGTGTAAAGTAGCATCGGTACCCCTTTGAGTATTGGTACCTATTTTGCATTATGGAATTTGAGCAATTTGGAAAACAACTGGTAGTATCAATACTACCTAGAGAATATCGATACTTCTCTTACCTTTGGTATCGGTACCACATGAACATTATCGGTATTGTTCATATAATATCGATACTGTGAGAACAATATCGGTACTACGCACCCAGAAAAACAATTTTGTGCTCAAATTCTAGTTTAATGGGCTTTGAATTATTTTTGAAAACTTTGAATAAATTCAATCAAGTCCAAAAAATATTTTTTCTTAATTTGTTATATCAAAATATTATAAAACATAGTTCAAATCTCCCCCTTTTTGATATAACAAAACATTTGAAAAATATTGTTTTGGCAAAATTCCACCTTAATAAAATATTTAATGAAAAAGAGCAATATTTGGAAAATGTTAAAGCTCACCCTTTTTTTATTCTTGAAATTGAAATTTTCAAACTCATACTTCTCTCCGTTTTGTTATATAAAAAATAATTCAACTTTAAAGTTCAAAAATAATAATGGAGAGTAAGTGGCAAATTTTAGCATAAAATCATTTGAAAAATTAAAAACTCCCCCTCAATAAATGCATTCCAAACAAGAAATTTAAATTTGAAGGCATGACACTTAAAAGACATTGAATTTCGACAAAGATGGACAAACATGTTAGTAACACATGAAATTCAATATATCCAAGTATAATATACTTTATGCAATACCAATTTTTGTATTTAAATGCATGCGTATAAAAACTGATGCAAAAATGTTATGTGTAACAATCATAACCCGTATAATTATACCTATACAGATTATAGATGTCACCCGGATTTCTAAAACCATTTTCCAATTCAAATGCGATTTAAAATTTATCTTCTTAAAATGGTAAATGATATTATAAAAATATCATATCATATAATTTATATTACGTTATAAACAAATTTAATTCAAAAGATTTTTTTTATGAATAGTGAACAGTACCTGTGAACAGTAAGGGAATCGGTACCCAAAATCATTCTGGAAAATTTTGCTTAAAACCGTGGTAACTATTTATGCTACAGTAATTTGTTTCCAAAATTTTTTTAACAAACAAATAAAACATTTATAATTACATGCCACTAATAAAATCAACATTACCACCTAGGATGTCTTACTAATATTGAAATATACTTCTCGATCTTTGATGACGCTTTAAACTTTTTATTCCATTACTTGCTTTTTACCTACGCGTGAAAATCGTCACACGCTAAGTATAAATTTAGTGAGGCAATTAAAACAATAAACAGTGCAATACAATTCATGCATGAATTTAGATTTCAAATCCAATGCCATAAAACCATGCTAATAGCATATTCAATATTTTACCATGATCAAAATAATATAAAATTTCTTACCATTTATCCCATAAGCTCATAAGCTTATTTTACCAATACAGTTGCCATTATTCCATAACCATATACCATAGACAATAACCATAAACAATAGACAATAGCCCAATATACAACCCTGAGGACCCTGTGTACACGAGTCAAATATAAGCACCGTAGTGCTAATCTGTATGATGCATAAGGTCGTGTCCACCATCTGTACAAGGTATCCTTAAGTATAGTCTTGTATGGCACATAAGGTCATACCCACCATATACACTAGGTATCCTTTAGTGTATCCCGTATGTAGCCTGCTGCTGGACTTTATGGCATGCCAACTATACCCTGTCCCTCAATAACTGACTTGGGCATAGAGTCTATTTTATTTGATACATCCATGGAAAATTATATTATCAATATTTAACATTGGGCAGTTCATACCCGAAATAACATTCATGATAAAAATCATATATGTTCATAATAACATCATATGCAAAAATCAGTGATCAATGTATTTTATTTTCAACCTTTGACATATTTAGAATATATCAAATATATGATAAATGACATAAATATCATGTCAACATAAATAAGGTCGACTTATTGCAAGTCTTCCTGATGATGTATAAAACATCCATGTATAATTTCATACATGTATTACACTCACCTTGACACTTTATATCTTTCAAAATATATGAGTCTCACTATTGTCCACCATAAGTCCGTTTATATTTGATTTGATTCGATTAAAAATCAATCACAATCTGTATAAATCACCAATTCATAACGATACATATTTTAGTATTGTACTAACATAAACATATCCCATAATAACTCTATATTCAGATAACTCACACTACCTTTAAAGAATCCATATTCTTTATTGATATACACACTGGAATTTATTTTCGTTTATTCTGTTGAAAACTAGACTCAAATATGAATTTATCCATATAAATAAATCCTTCTAATTCATTCTGTACAATTTATGGTGAATTTTCAAACTTGATCAACAGAATCTGTTTTGCAGAATCTGCTGTCCGAATTTTCTGACCTTTCCTCGGTTAAAAATTCATATCTTTTTGTATTCACCTTGAAATTGATCCCCGTTTGTTTTAAAAAAAACTAGATCGATATATGAACACAAATATATAAAAATAATCTCCAAATTATTTTTATATAAATTCTAGTGAATTTTTAAACCTACTGAAAAATTCAGAATCTAACAGTTTCTTTTAACTTCATCCCTAGGTTCTTCATCGATTTTCCAAAATTTATGAATCGATCTCCAACTTTTAAAAAATTACAAAATGGTCCTCAATTTTTCTAAGGATTGTAGAATAATTCCTTCATCATCTCCAACCCATATATAATTTTTCTATAATTTTTCTCACTTAAACCATTCATGGCCGAAATTTAAAGAACAAGTTCTAGAAAGATTAAACATGTTCTAATCATCTTTCATGCTTGAATATGAATCTAAAACATGTAAATCATCAAGATTTATCATCAATTTCATGAATCATATCATGAACATAAACCCTTAGATTTGGGATCTTTTAATTCCAGCAAGATTAGAAAGTAATATTGGTACCAAAATGATAATGTTTTTCACTTAGATCACTTTCCTATCTCACAACATAACTCCAATTCCAAAGGAATTAACTCAAAAATGGAAAATAAAATATTTTCTTACATTGAAAGCTTTCTCACGTCCATGGAGAAGAGAAGAACACTTTGGCATGATATGTTTGATTCATATCATGCTCATCATCCTTTAATTAATCATTTAATGAATATTAAATTCATTAAATTGGTTAAATACCAATTTAACCTTAATGAAGCTTTATAATTACCATTAAACCAAGATACATATCCTTATAATCATCAAAATCAGATAAATATCAGCCTTGTCATATTTCAATAGTCAAAGATGAACAAATTAGCTTTCCACTTTACCCTTTTGCCCTTATAATTTCCAAAAATTGTAATTCGGTCACTTTAATCAAACAATTCAAATTAAACATGAAATTAAACCATTAAATATTATTTTACAACATTTTAAAAATGTGAAAATAATGTTTGTATTTCTTATTTTCGTGACCCATTTGTAATTTTTCCAAAATTTCATTTTGGTCCCTAAGCTTTCCAAAGTTTATACTTTGATCACCAAACTTTACCAAATTTTTAATTTTGTTATTAAATAAATCCATTTATGAAATAAAATTCATTTTGTGAAAGAATCGCCACTTAATTCATTAAACTTTTCCCAATTTTCTACTTTGACCATCAACCTTTCAAAATTTGCATTTTGGTCATTATCTAAATTTTTGGGGTATTACGTTATGCATTTGAAAAATTGATATCAATTGATAGAGAGATATCATTTGCAATGAATCAAGTTCATAAACATTTACATTAAGGTCAAAAATAAAAATTTCTAAAAATAAAGCATTAAAACCAATTTTGACCAAAATTCATTATGATGAACAAACATTTATGAAAATCATTAAAACTTAAGAAAATATTCATCACGATTCTTTTTAACATAAATGAGATAGAAAACTTAAATTATTTAAAATCAAAACTCATGCATGCTTAAATCAAATGAGAAACCAATTATGCAAGGAAATTAAAATAAGTTTAGAGGTTACCCATCATTCTTTTGAAGTATGGCTAGAGCATTTAAATTTATTCACTTTTGTCACCATTGCTCCCACACACCTACAAGAGACATTTATATGGATTTTGGTATCCAAATTGCTTTGGATCCTTGGTAGTTTGTTTCAATGCCCCTTGTCCCCTTTGGAACCCATACTTATTTAATTTTAAAAGATTTTATTTTCTTTATAGGACATGTATGTTCCTTGTGACCATGATAATGACAATGTGAGCATTTTGTCAGTATGAAGTTAGATGAACTATTTAAAATGATTTCCTTTTCTTTTGTTAAGCATTCAAGCTTAACATCTAAATCAAAACTTTCTTTTTCAAATTTTTCAAATTTTATTTTTGAAAGCTCTAAATCCTTTTTCAAAATTTCATTTTGTTTTTCAAAACCAACTTTTGATTTCAAAAGAATATCATTTTCAACTTTAAGTTTTGAAATTATTTTCTTGTATTTGGAGTTCATGGTCTTAAACTCCAAAAATAATTCATCGTATACATCTTGTAACTCATTAAAATAATATGAATTAGATTCACTAGAGTTAGAAGATACGTCAGGCTCTTCAAGAGCATTAAGCACACTACCTTTGTCGGTTCTTCTTTCTTATTTCCATAGATCTCTTCGAGCTTATTCCAAAGCTCTTTGGAATTTGAACAAGAAGAAACTCCTTCAAAGACTTCGGGACCAAATGTAGAAAACAACATGTGCATGACCTAGGCATTTTGTTGAGCTTTCTTCCGTTCTTGGGTACTCCACTCATTCTTTCGTCTTCTTCTTTGGAGAATAGTAGTCGTTCTCGATCATCTTCCATGCATCAAGATCATTATATTGGATGAATAACTTCATTAATTTCTTCCAATGATGGTAGTTGGCTCCATTGAAGTATGAAGGCTTGTCGATCAGTTAGGAGTCTTCCATGTAGAACGAGGCGGAGGTGGAATCCATCTTCTCTGTTGTTTCAAAAATGGATAGAGCTTCTTTAAGAATTGTCTCCATGTTTTTAGACCTTCTAATAAGTTAAACTTTGATACCAATTGTTGGGATTATCGAATGAAGCTTAATGATCAACCGAATGATTTTCCAATAAGGGGTGAATTCATTTTCTGAGTTTAGGGAGTAACGAGTAAAAAGATGAGACAATTTGCACAAGCATTTATAGTGGTTTAACTTCTCAACCAAGTCTACATCCACTACCTTAGCTCCTCACTAAGGATTTTCTAATAAATTAACTATTTTGTTATTTCTTTTTGCATGATAAAGAGATAACCTTTACAACTCTTAGCTTTTCACAGACTAAGCTAGAACCAGTCCCCTTTTACAAAATGTTAAAATGTAGACAAGAAAAACCTCCCAAAGGAAGGTGTTTACAAAGATTTAAGCTCACAGGAAAACAAATAAAACATTTGCAATGAGCTCAAAACACAAATATTTACAAAAGAAAGTAAATAAAGATTGAAAAACTTTTTTGTTGTGTATGAATGCTTGGATAGGTGTTAGTAACCTTCTTCAAGTGTCCTCAACTTGTTTTTATATTTTAGAATGAGCTTGAGGTTGTCTCTAGCTGTTGGGTATGTTTTAGAGCCGTTGGGGATTAATTTTCTGCAAAATAAAATTACCCAGAATAGGGAGTATCGGTACTCCTTTAATGAGTATCGGTACTACCTTTGTAATTTTTAAATAAACTAGTCGTTAAAGACCGTTGGGCTTGACCAGTATCGATACAATGTTTCATGGTATCGATACCACTATGTAAAGTAGTATCAGTACTGTTGGGATTTTTCGGAAGCTCGAATTGACAACCGAAATGGTTCGCCAAGAGGGGTCGGGACGGTTCTTGTGTTTAGTGAGTAAGCATATTGAAAGATAGAAAATTTGCACAATGATTTATAGTGGTTCGACTTCTCAACCAAGTATGTATCCACTACCTTATCTCTTCACCAAGAATTTTCCAACAAATTTACTAATATGTTCTTTCTTTTTACAGAACAAAGACATAACCTTTCCAACTCCCTAGTTTTTCACGGGCTAAACTAGAATCTTATCCCTAGCTTTTCAAGGGCTCAGCTAGAACCTTTCCTTTTACAAAAGGATAAAAGAAGTAAACAAGAAAACCTCTCTAAGGTAGAGTGTTTACAAAATTTAAGCTAACAAGAACACAATATTTACAAGAGAATAGAAAAATAAGATTGAAAAACTCTTCTCTTGTGTTTGAATACTTGGATAAGTGTTCTCTATATTCTTCAAGTGTCTTGAACATGTATTTATAAGTTGAAATGAGTTTGAAGTCGTATATAGCCGTTGGGGATGTTTTGGAGCCATTGGGGATTAATTTTATGCAAAATAAAATTGCCCAGAACAAGTAGTATCGGTACTACCTTCAATGGGTATCAGTATTGTTCGTTATTGTTCATATAGTATCGGTACTATTCATCCAATACAATATTATTCATAAAAACATTTTTGTGCTCAATTCCAAATTAAATGGACTTTGAATTATTTTTGTAAACTTTGAATAAATTCAATTCAAGTCCAAAAACATTTTTCCATAAATTGTTACATCAAAGTATAGTTCAACAATCTCCCCTTTTTTATATAACAAAACATTTGAAAATTTGTTTTTTTGCAAAACTCCCCTTAGTAAAATGTTTAATGAAAAAGATGCCAATTGTTAGAAAATATATGAAAATGTTTATCTCCCCCTTTTTCATTAAGAAATTGAATTTTTCAAACCATACTTATCCCCCTTTTTGTTATATAAAAAAATTCAATCTTTAAAGTTCTAAAATAACTTTGGAGAGTAAGTGATAAATTTGACATTTAAAAACCATTTGAAAAAAAATCAAAGCTCCCCCTCAATAAGTGCATTCCCAACAAAATTTAGCTTTAAAATCTTGACACATGAAATTCAACAAAGAATAACAAACATGTTAGTAGCACATGAAATTCTATGTATCCAAGTCTAAAATACTTTATGCAATATCAATTGTTGAAATTAAGTGCATATGCATAAAGCTTTCAAAAATGTTATGCATTTGAAGAATTTGATATCAATTGTTAGAGAGATTTCATTTGCATTTAAAACACATGCATAATAATTTAAATTTAGGTCAAAAATTTAAAATTTGAAAAATCAAAGTATTTGAAAAGTTGATATCAATTGTTAGAGAGATATCATTTGCATTTAAAATCAATTTTGACTAAAATTCATTATGATGAACTAAAAATTATGAAAAATCATTAAAATTTTAAAATGTTCATCATAGCTTCCTTTTAACATACACGAGCTAGAAATTTAACACAAAATCATTTAATTTCAAAACTCATGCATGTATAAACCTAAATGAGCAACCAATTAATAAAAAACAAAAGCTTTAAGTTTAGAGGTTACCCGTTCCTTTTTCAAGTGTGGCTAGATCATTTAAATATCTTCACTTTCATCACCATTGCTCCCACACACCTACAAGAGACATTTATTTCGATTTTGGTATCCAAATTGCTTTGGATCCTTGGACGTTAGTTTCAATGCCCCTTGTTTCATTAGGAATCCATACTTGTCTAATTTTAAAACGTTGTTCTTTCTTCAAATGACAAGTATGTCCCTTGTGACCATGATAATGGCAATGTGAGCATTTTACCATTATTAAACTAGATGAATTATTTAAAATGATTTCTTTTTCTTTTGTTAAGCATTCAAGCTTAACTTTTAAATCAAAATTTCCTTTTTCAAAAGTTTCAATTTTCATTTTTGAAAGCTCTAAATCCTTTATCAACATTTCATTTTGATTCTAAAAATCTATTTTTGCTTTCAAAATAAAATTGTATTCAATTTTAAAATTTGAAATTATTTTCCTATATTTGCAGTTCATGGTATCAAACTCCGAAAATAATCCATCGTAGGCAGCTTGTAACTCATCAAAAGAAAATGAATTTAATTCATTTGAGCTAAAAGATACCTCGGGCTCTTCACGAGCCATTAGAGACACCACCTTTGTTTGTTATTCTTTCTTGTTTCCATGAATCTTTTCGAGCTTATTCCAAAGCTTCTTGACACTTGAACAAGAAGAAACTCCTTCATATATATCTGGACCAAATGCACAAAACAACATGTGCATGGCATTAACATTAAGTTGAGCTTTCTTTCGTTCTTGGTCACTCCACTTCTTATCCTTCTTCTTTGGAGAAGAGTAGTCGTTCTCGATCATCTCCCATGCATCAAGATCATTGAATTATATGAATAACTTCATTAATTTCTTCCAATGATGATAGTTTTCTCCATTAAAAAGTGGAGGCTTGTCGATCGGTGGAGAGTCTTCCATATAGAACAAGCTAGAGGTGGAAGCCATCTTATCGGTTGTGTCAGGAATTGGTAGAGCATCTTCTAGGATCGTCTCAATGATGTTAAGCCTTCTAACGAGTTAAGCTCTGATGCCAATTGTTGAGATTTTACGGAAGCTCAAATCGACAACCAAAATGGTTGACCAAGAGGGGTTGGGACGGTTCTTGTGTTAAGGGAGTAAGGAGATTGAAATATAGAAAATTTGCACAGCGATTTATAGTGGTTCGATTTCTCAACCAAGTCTACATCCACTACCTTAGCTCATCACCAAGAATTTTCCAACAAATTCACTAATTTGTTATTTCTTTTTACAGGACAAAGAGATAACCTTTACAACTCCCTAGTTTTTCACGGGCTAAACTAGAACCTTATCCCTAGCTTTTCGAGGGCTCGGCTAGAACCTTTCCTTTCACAAAATGATAAAAGAAGTAAACAAGAAAACCTTTCAAAGGTAGGGTGTTTACAAAATTTAAGCTCACGAGAACACAATATTTACAAGAGAATAGAAAAATAAGATTGAAAAACTCTTCTCTTGTGTTTGAATACTTGGATAGCTGTTCTCTATATTCTTCAAGTGTCTTGAACATGTATTTATAAGTTGGAATGATTTTGAAGTCGTATATAGCCATTGGGGATGTTTTGAAGCCGTTGGGGATTCATTTTCTACAAAATAAATCTGCCCCGAACAAGTAGTATCGATACCCCTTCACTGGTATCGGTACTACCTTTGTAATATTTGAAATTTTTTATCGTTGGACTTGATTTTACTGTAGTAGTATCGATACTACTGTAGAGGTATCGATACTCATTTTGCATTCTGAATTTTTTGAGCATCAGTACTGTTCGTTACTGTTCACACATTATCGATACTATTCATACAATATCAGTACTATTCGTTGTTGTTCACACATTATCGGTACTATTCATACAGTACAATACTATTCATACAGTACAATTCAATTCAAGTCCAAAACATTTTTCTATAAATTGTTATATCAAAATATAGTTCAACAAGTGCCCATTTGAGTATCAGTACCTATTTTGCATTCTGGAATTTGAGCAATTTGAAAAACAACTGGTAGTATTGATACTACCTAGAGAGTATTGATATTTCTCTTACCTTTGGTATCGGTACCACATGAACAGTACTAGTACTGTTCAAATAGTATCGATACTGTAAGAACAGTATCTGTACTATGTACCTAGAAAAACAGTTTTGTGCTCAAATTTTAATTTAATGGACTTTGAATTATTTTGGAAAACTTTGAATAAATTCAATCAAGTCCAAATAACATTTTGCCTTAATTTGTTATATCAAAATATTATAAAACATAGTTCAACATATACACTTATATATACTTATATACTTATATTATATAGTTTATATAATTTATATACTAATATTTATACTTTATTGTTTATATACTTTATACTATATTATATATATATATAATATACATTATAACATATACAAGTGTCATATTATATTATTATATAATATACATATATTATAATTATTTCAATTTTTGTCAACTTTTGAAATGAATGCAATTTAATATATTTTATAATTTTTCTTCACATTTTATAATTATTTTGATTTGAACTCTTTGTGTTATTTAATTTATTTAAATTTAAATTTTTAATTTAGTATTCGTCTAATTTAGTCCTTAAAATTATATTTGTATCTAAAATTGACCCATACTGATTTATATTTTGTAATTTACTTCCTACCCTATAAATCACATAATAAACTTCATTTCAAATTTTATAAATTATATTATAATCTCCAAACCCTATAAACTTTTGTTCAACAACTTTTTAAATGGATACAATTTAGTTCATTTTTATATTAATTTTAACTTCACATTTTATAATTATTTTGATTTGATCCGTCATCAGTACGTGTTGTTTAATTTATTTAAATTTTTGTTTGTAATTTCATGTTTGTTCAATTTAGCCCTTAAAATTATATTTTTATCAAAATTAATCCATAATTATTAATATTCTTTTAATTTACTCTAAATCATATACAATTACAAATTACAATTCAATGTTCATGAAATGCGAAAAATAATTAATCCAAAAATGGGAAGCTACTCACACGTGGACCAACAAGCTTGAGGTGTTCTTGATTTGATACCGATCGAATGTACTTGTTCTACACGTGTGTTGATATGGAATATTAACCGTTAAAAGGTTTAGGTAGGTCGATCTCTGTTGATACTATAGATTTTAATTAGGTTTGATAGTCTACTGGTATGATCTAGTGATTTTCTTAAGTTGTAGATATTTGATTTAGATGTCCAAAAGTTGCTAGAGGAAATACATTGATTGTGAGCTATCACTATAAATTTATTTCCAGTTTTATTGTATTGTTATTTTATAAGGTGTTGTGTTTATATTTTAATGAACCGGACCGTTATATGGTTTTTGTCAATTCAGTTTCTAACATCCAATATATATTTGTTCTGTATAAATATTGTAACACCCATCTCCCGTATACCTTTATGTATACGATATACAGATGTCACATCACTTTTAAAATTGTTTCCTATTTAAAAAGCCGTATAATTTTGTTTAATTTTATAAATTATTATAATCAAATAAACCATTAATCCTAATAATTCTCATCTTTTATTATTTAATCGAATAAATACTCCTATTTTTAAATATTTTCAATAAAGTCCTTAATTTAATATTTGGGGCATTACAACCGCCGTCCATAACCGATCTATCTTCAAATGTGAGGATTGCTTTATCGAATGTGCGAACTTCATGCCAAGGTTGGCATTTTGATTCTTGAAGTCTTAGTTTTGCTAACAATATCCTCATTTTCAGGCACTTGCTCAATGTGATATGGCCCTTACTAACTTAGGCATTATTAGACTTAGTGCTGATGATTCTGCTGGCGCTGCTCGGGTACTTTCGAGATCTTCTTGTGCTAATTCAATTTCTTCGTGTTGTATCTTGTTCATTTCTTGTTATATTATTGTTCGTGGTTCCACGCACCATGATACCGGAACAGATGGTTGCTTCGAGTGGCAAAAGAGATATAGGCGCAATAGCAAGTGCTAGAGCAGCTGCATTATATGGGCTTGACACTCTTGCAGATAAAATCCAGGTAAAAAACCTTCAGTATTCTTATCCCTCTTTAATTCCACATAGATCTCTCGATGAAGATGAATGATGGCTTCACTATGTTCGTGGTGTGTATTGAATAACATTTCCTTTCTCGGCCAAAAAAGACACATTTCTTTCTATTGTTGATTTACTTCATCTCTTGCATCAGGACGAGGATGATAACGTTACCAGGTATTTGGTACTTGCAAGATAACCCATAATTCCCGGAACGGACAGGGTTTATAAGGTATACCTCCTTGAACTTGGTCATTTATTCGATTAATGTGTCTCTTTCGTTGATAATCTTTCGACTTTCCAGACCAGTATAGTTTTTACTCTAGAAGAAGGTCCTGACATGCTATTCAAAGCCTTGGCTGTGTTCTCTCTAAGGGATACTAATCTAACAAAGGTAACTACAGAAGAGTGTTCATCTTTGTCTTATCATTATCAGAGACGATTCTGATTGTTATCTCGCCTCTTGGAGCAATTTTCAGATGGAAAGGGCGTCCTCTGAGGTCGTCAACGATTCTAACAGTGGGACTGCCATGTAAGTGTAGTATACTCGTATTCAGATGGAGAAAGCAAAGCACAGTTTTCTTGAAAGTGGGATTATCATAACTAGTGATCAAATTAATGCTATTAATCCGGTTGATGTGTGGTTCCAGGTACTTCGACTATCTTTTCTACATCGACTTTGAAACTTCGATGGCTGAACGGCGTGCCCAAAATGCATTGGAACATTTACAGGTCAGTAATTTCAGTCTTTTATTACGTCTCTAACTCATAACGACCTTATTTTTCCTACCAAATCTCTTCCTTTTCTGGCCTGAAGAAGCACTTGGAATCCTATACATTCTTTGAATCTGCATGTATTGTTTCTTTGAATATCAAAATCTCGCCGGTGTGGGATGCACTCTTAACTAGCTTGATTTCCAAAGCTCTAGTGTGCGATGCACTCTTAACTAGCTTGATTTCCATAGCTCTGTTCGTTTCCCTTAATTCACGCAGAGTGAATTTGAAGATGAATTGTGTGCCCCCTGGCAGAAATATGCCGGATTTCTCCGAGTCCTCGGTTCCTATCCGATGGATATCTCCCAAACTCGGTAGATTTTATCATCGTATACCTCAGTTTTATTTCAAACCTGCAACGATGCTGACGGTTCGACCCACAGGTGATGCATGTACATGTAAGTCTTTTCTTGATCCAGCTGAAGATGAAAGGAAAGTTCTATAGATGGAAATCGTTGGAAGGTCGACTTATTAGTTCGACAGCTTATTCGACATGAACTATTTTTCTTTCTTTCCTTCCATATTTAGCTCTTTTATCTCCATAGGTTTTCGTCACCCTCCTAGAGAAGTGGTGTGCAATGTTTTGAAATTTTGAACATTAGAGACAATGCAAAGTCACAGTGACACCAATATATCCCCCTCTTGAGGGCCTTTAACCTTTGAAACTCAAATTTGGTTGCCAGTTTTCTCACAATTATTATTATTATTATTATTCCCAATCATCCAACAAAAAGCGGATTTTTCATCCTATCCGTAAAGAAATGGAGATGTCGGAGATAGATTTACCACGACGGCATCGAATAATTATTTTTCCGATTTAAAGTTAAATTTAATATGATTTCAATAAAACTCGATTCTCGAATTTAAATAGAATTTAATGACTTTCATTTAATTCAAAGTTTTAATTGAAAATTTTATCCAATACAATATAACATTTAACTTTTCACATTTCATCCAAATTAAAAATAATTAAATAGAATATCAATTTGTCAAATTAATAATATTAATTGAAAATAAAAATTAATAGTAGGTCATGCTAACATAATTTTTTTTAATCAAAATGCAATTAATAATATATAAAAGAATACTTTTATTATTATTTTGGATCAAGTTCTCATCTCAAGTTTTTTTTCCCTGGTAATTAATTTACTTATTTGTACAAAATAGAAAAAGCACCTCAAAGAAAGAATCCCACATGGATAAGTAAGAGCAGGTATTAGGTATTTATATATGTTGCTACCCACAGAAATTATCGCCGAGCTTTGTAACGGGAGCTTGTGACCCGAGTGGGGGCACTAGTATTGTGGAACATGGGTTTGGCTCCTTGAGTCGGATCCCACTTGGCTTTGCCATGGCTTGCCCGTTCCAAGCCAAGAGTTGGGTCATGGGACCTCAGTGAAAACTGTGGGTGTCGTGGCTCCAAGAGCGAAGGGCACTGCGTGAGGCTGGTTTCACAGAGCAGCGAAGACCTTCCTCTCTTGGCAGTGGGAGGATAACAAGCTTAATCCACTAAGATCCAACGTCTCTCACTGAGCCGACCTTAACTGGACCACCATCTTTTTATTTATTTATTTTTTCTGCTGCTAAACTTGAACTCTTTTTCTGTTTGTTTCCTCCCAAAATGAACCCACTTTTCTCAAGGATTAAGTTTTCTGGGAATTGGACTGCAGCTGGGTTGAAGACAATAGAAGCAACCCACTTTGCCATTGTTTGATTTTCATTACTCTGTTGTTTATTCCTTGTTTCTGTATGCCCTCTTTTTTCCTATAATCTGTAACAACTCTATCTGATTTAATGTTCACTGTAGCAGATCCACACTTTCGGTATAAACATTGAAATCTGATTTATTGATGTTACTCCATGCCTCCAAGGTTCCTTACCTTCTCACTTGTTTCCTTTTATTAAATGTTTCTGCACTAGAAGAGTTGAAGTTACACTCTTGTTAAAAGCTAACACAAGAACCTTTTTTAGGAACTCGACAGTGTTGAGAAGATTATGGAATTTTGATAAGCACATAGGATGTGCTATGAGTGGGTTGATTTCTGAGTTGAGACTCGGATACAAACACTTATTACTGTTCTTAAACTATAAATTTAAGCACTAATAATTATTAAAAGCAAGTTAATAAATTAAAATTATTCGAAGATTAATAAATTAAGAAATCAAACAATCAACTCGAGTAATCGGACATTTTTAGAGCGAAAATTTGAATCGAATTGTTCCCTAATTAAATTAAAGTGTTTGCCTAATTTCTAACCGGATTCAAATATTATTCTAATTTAAAAAATTAAATCTAGAAAAATTGAAATTATGAAACAAAACTAAATAATAATAAACTTAAATAAAATAATTAAAATAACAAATAAAAAAGATACAAGGACCTAATTATAATAAAATCTAACTATATGGATTAGAATGCAAGAAATAAAAAAATAACTTAAATAAAAATAAAAAGGGATCAAAATGTAAGAAATTAAAATTCAGTAGCTAAATCAAGAACTAACAGGGACTACATTAAAATAAAATAAAACTGTGTAATAAAATAAAAATAAATTAAAATTGAAAGACCTAGTGACCAAAGTGTAAAAAAACACGGCTAAATTTGAAGGACTAAAATAGTGAGTTTACCAGATAATTAAAACATGCATAGCAAATGGGTGTAATATTAATTTTTGGTCCCTACAGGGACCAAAATGTAAAAACACGACAAAGATGGAGGCAATTAAGATGTATTTTCCCATTAACTTTCCCTATATATATATCCATATTTTGTTTTTTTTTTCATTTGCACCTAAACTGAAAAAAAAAAAGCTTGAGAGCTCTCTCAAGATTTCCTCGACCGGCCCACTGTCGGCGAATCACCAAAATGACCCGAAAACTCCCCTAAGCATAAATCTAAGCCCATACACCCCTATTTGGGGCTAAAAACCCACAAAACAAGTTCGAAATAGCTCTAAAAACCCCATTGATGCATGGGTTTCCCTCACTCCGACCACCGTCGCTATGCCTACTCTTAACTCACAAGGTAAACTCCTTTCTCCTCTACTTTGATTTATTACTTACATGAAAAGCTTTGTATTTTTTAAAAAAAATATTATGCTTTCGAATATAAAAAACACAAAAAATATACACCTCAACAAATTTTTTTTCAACATGTTTTCTAGAAAAAAAAGAGTCCCCTTTACATTTTTTCGTTCGGGTTTATATAGCCCGACTTGTACATTTTTTCTAGCTTTTTTTTTCAACATGTTTGAAAATATTGTGTATTTTTTTCTTTTTGCTTTTTTTTTCAATATGTTTGAAATTGTTGGATTCCGTTGTTGACTTGTGGCTTGCGGATGTCGGTTTGTAACCCCCTCAGACCGATGCGGATAGCCCGATCCGATCTGGAGTGTCACATTTGGGCCACCGGACCCAATGTAAAAATAACGGAAAATTTAAAACTTTAATTAAAAAATGCAACTTATAAAATCATTTATCAGTATTCAGAAGTAAAATATATTTTCAGACTCGTATATAAAGCAAAATATAATTACATGCCCCCTAAACACATGTAGCATACTCTGCAACAACGCCGGAAGAACTCCCTTACTGAAGTCGATAGTGATACTGGTACAATTCTTTAACCTGCAATGATGAGTAATAGAGTGAGCTTCGAAAAGCTCAGTAATACAGAACTACCAGATGATGCTACATGACATGTAGATAAATGGGAAACCATAATTTCCTTATTGAATCATACGTATACCAGTGGGCGGAATAATTTGGGGTTCCCTTAGAAGTTCATCGAGTAGAAGCCATGAATCTCAGTTCATAAGAAACCTTTCATACTATCACTTTTTCATGAGGTTGAATAGGATGCCTAGTGTGTTCCATCAATACGATAAAACCATAGTAGGTACACTAATCAAATGATAGTTCAGTAAAATCCCATAAACCATACTGTAGTGGAGCTTTTTAAACTCGTATTTTAAAACCATCTTACAAAGAGTTAACCTAAGGGAATATCTTAGGGCCTGAGAGACTACCCAAGATAGATTTTGGGGTCGTGAGGCCTACCTAAGAACACATCTTAGGGCCGCAGGGCCTACCTGAGAATGATCTCAGGGCCGCAGAGCCTACCTAAGAGTCACATTAGGTTCATAAAAATTTTCCAGCTTGATCAGAGCTGTACTTTACAAATCTGTATCTTTAAGATACAGTTTATACAATGATACAAATCCATAAGCCATCACCGTTAAGTCGGTGCATCCATAAAACAATAACCATAGATTTCAGTGTACCACATGTTAAAACAATAAAACAATTTTTCAAAATATAAGGAACACACTAGAGAATCCAATTATTTTTTCAGATGCATTTTGTAGTTATCAATATGGATAACATGAACTTGTGCAATTTGATCGGATCCCAATAATAAGATCTTATTGAAGAGAATCAATTTCTAACCAATCCCATCAGACATTTCATATTGATACTTTTAGAATTCCACTAAGTTTCTATATGCATCAGGAAAACGTTCAGAAACCTTTATACATAATAATTCTAAATTCAGATTTACTGCGAGTGATTCCATTACCCAAACAATCAGGGGTATTCAGGAATATACTTTGAATTCATAGAATTTCAGCCCAATTGAACCAAATGAGGTATTCAAAATCTTTTCCTTCTGCGTTACTTGCGTTTTCAAACATGACCGAAGTGATTTTAGATGAAAAATATAGAATCGAAGATTCAAGTCATTTACAATCTACGACTATCGATCATATTATCAAACAACTCGAGTTACACAATTCCCAAACTGATGCATGTCAACAAGTCAATTCATTATCCTTCCAGTGTATTCACTCTTTAATACCATAATGCAGATCCATAGATCATCCCCATAATCATCATTGAATAAATCTTCCAACGGTCTTTATTTCATTTCCACGTGTTTCAACAATATCAGGAAATACGGACGTACTTGATCCATGGCTCATAACCCATAAGGACAATTCATCATGTAAGTTCAACAATGTTTCCAAACTCATCCAATCACCTATTTAATCCTCAATCAATGATGTTATTTAGTTCGTTTAGTAAGCAAGTCTATCCCGATTACTTTAAAGTTTTCTAGAATAATTCAGACGTTTCTGAATTTCAAATACACGTTGTACTTCATTTCAGTTCAATTTATTCATATAATAAAGTTATTCTGGTATTCGTGGTTGATTTGACTCACGAATACCCACTTATTAATACTGTATGCGCTCTAGAGTTGAGCTGAGCCAAGTACTTCCAGTATTATCATCGATCCAAATTTGAGAAGATGAACAAACATTCAAGTGGTACTTATATCATTCAGGTAATGATATAGCACTAACATTGGTTGATCACTTAAGCTGTGTTCCACAACTTTTACTGGTAGCACAACATCCATGTTTATTTGGATTTCTTAATTAATCCAAGCATTTACTTATTCTAGGTCATAAGGGCATTTTGGTCATTTTAGTGCTCAACATTTTTCTATTTATTTCAAAGCTTGAGTATATCCATTAATTCCTGAGCTTGGTGACATTCTTGAGTCATTTCCATTCCAGGGGTATTTTGGTCATTTTACAATTCTAGAATATTTCAATCATTTCCTTCCATTCGGTCTTATTATTTAATTCAAACTTATCATTTATGTCAGTCCCTTTGAACTATTCTGACAAAATATCACCATCGATAAATTATTATTCTTCACGTACTTACTCAAGTCGAAGATTTCCAAGTTAAATGCCTTCTTAGATGTTACTAACGGATTATCAGAATTTTCCATACAAAAATAGGATCTCAACAATCAAATCAGTAATTTATCGGTTTAAAAACAAATTCTCATGTTACTTCCTCATTCAGAGTCAACTTGGACTATTTTTACCTCTCAAGGGCATTTTCATAATTTCTTAATTAGATAATTTCAGTATTAACTCTTAAAGAAAATAGTTATACTTTAGAGATCCAATGATTAATTGCTTTTCTGAACATTCTCTTATCTTGAAATGATTTCTTAACAACCTTCTAGCATCTTGCATAAACCCTTTTTGTGTTTAAAAACCAGTTATCCAAATTTTACAAGTAAAGTTAACATTTCTTTTGCACATCAGTAGTTATATCCGATCAATATGTCTTTTCAGAGTTATTAACCAACTTCCAGGGACAATTCTTGTCATCCTACAACATAAGGGTATTTTCGTAATTTTACCCTACCGAAATATTCTCATAATTTCTCATCCAAGTACCTTTAACATTTAACCTTTTATGATATAAAATATAACTTACAAATCCTTGACTAATTTCTTTATCACTAATCACAAACTTGTAATTTAATTCTAACAATTCCTCAATCTTTTATATTAGTCATTCGATCCGTATTCAGTTACAAAATTTCTATCACATTTATATCGAGTGTATAAATTATTCAACTCCACAAAAGTGACCAACATTGTCTTATTCATGCATTTACCAATATCAACATATTCCATAAAGCATAAAGAGGTAGTAAAGTATTACCTCGATTTCCGTGCAATATTGATCGACCATAAAAATTCCATTTGAACGCCTTTGATCTTAAATTCAACTTCCAATAATTCCTCAAATACATATCAACATAAATTATATCAAAAACGGAAACGGATTGAATCGGGTGATAAATCAGTGAAAACAGCTTACCGGGTTCGAATTTGGCAAAACGGACTTCCGATTCGGATTCAGAACGTCGAAAGCATAAAATATGACTTTTCAGAAATTTTGGAATTTTCGGTCAAAATCAAAGTCAAAGGGTTTGACCGGTAATTTTGAGGTCTTCAGGTTCGAATTTTGAAAAATAGACAGCGGAATCGGATTTGGAACGTCAAAAAATGTCAGGATAGGTATACTCGGTCAAAGTCAAAGGTCGTTTAATGCCCGGTCAATGCCAGTCAAAGTTTTGGTCAACAGTGGTCAACGGTCAACGGGTCGGGTTGTGACCGGTCAAACCGGTCAACTCTTCTCCAAAACTGGTCAAACCAGTCATTTGGACGATCCCCACGCACAATGGTGGCACGTGGGGGCGCGTGGGGCCCCTTCCGGCTGCCTAAAAATCATGGAAAAATTCTTAAAAATTATTTTAAGCGATTTCGAGATACTTACAAAGCTCGGTTCACAATTTTGAATGGCCGAGAGCTCGATTTCAACGAATCGGAAACTTTGACCGCTTCACATCCTCACGCGCCGCCGTCGACGGAGACCAAGGATGACACCGACAGACTCAGAACGGGGTATATGCGTAATTTACACGTATGGATAAACCCTTTCCGCAGCCATCTTAGTTTTGTAACATTCCATTTTAGTCACTGAAATCATTTCCTATATGTCGTGATTTAGTCCTTTAATTTTATTTTCTTATAATTTAATCCTGATCGAATATTTATAAATAATTAAGGTAAAATACGTATTTAGTCCTTACCCTTTCAATAATATTTATTTTAATCCTGACTAGTAATTTAGGTACATATTATAATTAATCCCTTAAACTTTATTAAAATTTATTTTAGTCCCATATTAATTTTTTTTAGGATTAAATTACATTTTTAATGTATATACTACATAATATTTATAATTATGGCCATTAATTATTTATATTCTATAATTTTAATAATTAAATTTTATATAATTTTGACCATAAGTTTTATATATCTTGTGATTCAATTCTATAATTGTAATTTCTTTTATACTTTAGTTATTTATCATTTTTTTATTATTATTACTTAATCATATATATATATATATATATATATAAATATTATTTATTCAAAATCTTATCTATAAATTTAATATAGAATACTTTTTATTATAAGCATGTTTTAATTTAATATTAAAGAAAAGGACTGTCTTAAAGCACCTAGAAGTCTGTTTTCTGATTTTTTTACCCTATAAAAAATATATTAATTTTTTATTAATATTTATTTAATATCGAAGAAAAGAGCTGTCTTAAGGCACCTAGAAGTCCTTTTCTGATTTCTTAATAAATATCTTATTTATAAATTAATAGATTTTATTAAAGATACTAATTTGAAATAATAAGATTAAATATATTTTGAATTTTTAAATTTCTAATAATAGAGAATTTATAATTAATAAAGTACCAATTTTGGGCGTTGTAGGGGTGCTAATCCTTCCCTAAACGTAATCGACCACGAATCCCTTTTTATTTATAAAAAGAATAAATTTTTGGTTAAAACGCAGATCAGTTTATCTTTTAACTAATGTTTTCTTTAAAACTCTTTTAAAAGACTATTTTTTAGGTATTCGACCTACCTGACCCAAAAGGCCGATGGCGACTCCCAAATTATTTTAAAAAACCCATTTATTCACATCACTTTTCACGCCAAGTAAAAAATTTGTGCCCGGACAAAAACCGTTTACGACAGCTTGGCGACTCCGCTGGGGACTGTCAAACTTTAAAATCAATTGTAAATTGTCTCTATCAGCTAGAAATTAAAAATTCATATATTTAATTTTTAATTCTTTTCTTTCAAATTTTTTATTACTTACTATTTTTATTATTTTATTAATATTTTTTATTTATTTATTTTATTCAAGTATTAATTATTTTATTTGCCTGTTAGAGGTTTGAACATTTCTCCTCACACACAACATGCATAACATAAGCTTTTAATCAAGCTTGTCCCTTTTAAGTGGGAGTGAAAGTGACGTCTTCGTGAGAATTTATTCTCCGTGTCAGGCCTAGCAAGTAACTTTCAGGGTTCATATGCTCTATGTCTTCGTGAGAATTTATTCTCCGTGTTAGGCATAGAGAAATGTGTCCCCTCGAATTGAACTCGATCCACTTAAGTCTGTAATAGACTAGGATTGAGGGTTTAGCAGCCCAAGGGGGCACTAACAAGGATAATTCGGGTACCTTTACTCCTAGAACTGAAACCCTGCATATAATAAACCCTAGCACTTCTCCTAATCTAAGAAGTATTGAAACCCTATCCATAGGTGTACACAAAGGAGAAATAAGCTCTAGCTTTTGATTTATTTAATTTATTATTTTTCTCTCTGAATAAATGCCTGCGAACTAGTAATCATACTGTTAGGTTAATTTTTCTAAACAAAGCATGGAACTATAAAGCATGAGGTTAGGATTTATACCTTGATAAATAGAATTTTTCTTTCCATTAATTGGTACTAATTATTCTATTTTTGTTTTCTTATTGTTCCATGCATATTACCTTGCTTTAATTTGATTATATTCTTTTGTCTGCATTACAAGATCATGGCATAACCAAAAGGTGTTGACTTAAAAGACTGTTCATCAAATTGGAAAGAAATCGTAAATGGAAAAAAAGTTTTATGATCAAACAAAATATGATGCGGTCAATGAAAGACATCCTGAAGAAACTCCGAGGATCGAGAGAAGTTTTGTATATAGAGAACCGGTTATATTAATACAAAAAGTATTACACAAAGATCCTACCAGATTGATACCAAAAGCAGTCTATGGTAAGAACAACAGTCAAGGCATTTAGAGTAGTGGAGGTTTTTATGAATCTCAAGCATGTTATTTGAAGGACTTGAACGACCAAAACAAGAAATTAAGCACAGAAATGAAAACCATGCATGAAGATTTTTAGAAGATCAGTCAAGCCTTTCAAAATGCTGGCCTAGGAAGCACCCTAGAAGAATAGATCACAAGGGTCACCAAGCTGAAAAAGAACTGCAACATATATGAAGATCTTGTTCAAGAACTTCTTGGACAGAAAGGATCTCTTACAAGGGAAAATGAGCAACTCCGAGAAATAACACATAAGATGAAAGAGAATGTCATGGAAGAAGTTGCAGTCCAGACAAGCAATATGGTTCTTAAATGATAGATTTAGCTGACTTTACAAGGAGATGAAGCATACTGAAGACTCAACTTTTGAGCATGAATGGAAGCTAACTGGGCTTTGGAGAAGTTAGAAGTGAAAGATATCCCTATATGTAAAGTTTTGTTTGATGTATCGAAACTTTGTGTCAATGAAATCTGTTCTAAGATGATCACTCTTGAGTAAACACCTTTTCATACATGCATTTTCATTTTGCTTCTTTGCATTTTTCATTGTTCATTTATACTCTTATATCTGCTTTTGTACTATACAATTTGCATTTTTATTGTTACATTCACATTTACATTTGCATTTACATTTTTTTTACGTTGTATTTACATTTGCATATTTCCATAATTACATTTATTCAAATTATTTTACATGCATTTAATCATGACAACGTGGAATAATTCGTGGAGAATTCCATGATAGAATCAAAGTGGAGTTAACTTGGTCTTCCTAAAGAAGGATAATAGCCATGAATGAGATTTTAGCAAGGGTTGGTAGAATTGAGAAATTGCAAAAGCAACTTATTAAGACTCAACTAGAAATGACTGATCATGCAAAAAAGTTTCAGGATGATTCAAAAGAGCAAATGACCAAGCTGATGAACCTGATGAATGTTGTGATACATGGAGAGAAACCCTTAGAGGATCTGTTGTAAAGATTTGAATAGGATTATGAAATGTAGATGATACAATGGAAACAAATGACCAGAACTTTGCCAAGGAATGTGGAAATTCGATAAATCTCCAAAAATTGGGTATGACCCCAGAAGATGAGACAAAGATCAAGTTGAAGAGAAACATAGAAGAAATTTCAGTACCATTGAAGAAAGCTAACAAAACAACATCTAGATCATAAGTCACAAGGTCTTCAAGAAACAAGAAAATAATTGTAATGTGACAGTGATGTCAGGGGAAATTCTACCCAAGTTTCCTTCAGTTTTATGCAGCAAGTTATATCCTGAGTTACTCAACTCAAAGCCCATCTTATTGGCCCATGTCAGGCTAAGCCTTTGTTGCCTCCTTACCCGAGATGGTATAATGAGAAAGTCTTTTGTGAATATCATGATGGAATCCGAGGACACTCCATCGAGAATTGCGGTAACTTCAAAGACAAGTTCAAGACTTTGGTTCATAAAATCATAAGAGTGGATGTTAACAGTCAATCCATTTTGATCAAACAATCGGGATTCAAACCCCAAAATGAAATTAACACGGTCAAGGAAAATGAAGATCATACAGCAGAAGATATTGAAAAGAAAAAAGGCAAAATTAAGGAATATGAAGTATGTATGACAGATTCAACTCCTAATACTTCTCTGATACTAAAGAATGAAAAAGAAATGAAAAGAGAGGTAATTCGAGATTAGCCCACCAGTTTAAGAATGAATGGGGAAAATGTAACTCTGAAGAAACCTCAAACATTTGTATCAGATGTTCTAAGAACAAGTGAAGCAATGGGCAATATAAAGAGTCTAGTGAATACTACTCCAATCACAGCTGCAAGATGCATTCAGAAATCATAACAAAACTTTCATCACCAAAGGAAGCTATTCTGAATATAAAATTGAGCCCAATTTCCACTCGGGGAAGAAGAAGATAATGATAGAGACTGATCAGGAAGAAGCAAAGATTTGTGCATTTGAGAGTTTATCCAAAGAATTTGACACAAAATATGATCAAGAAATGAGGGGCAAATGGGGGGCAAATGAGGACAAAAAACCTTAGTCCTATTACACACCTAACATTATAATGAGGCATGATAGATAAACAAGTGGAAGTTGATATCTACCACTGTAGTACCTTTCTACTTTCAGCATCTTGTTTTTTGTTCCCTTTCTCCGCCGTTTGTGTAATAAATAAATTTGTGTTACTTTTATGGTTATGAGCAAGGAATCAAGTTTTAACCTTGAGATTCTTAAGTATCAAGTAGATTAAATATTCTTTTAAATTTTCAAGAGTTATAAATCTTTGGCAAGTGGTAAAATTATATCTTCCATATCTCATTCAACGCCAATTACTCGACCCTTACCAAAACCAAATCCTGACACTACATTTATCTGAGACTCTGAAGTAATGTCTCCACCTGTTTTTGAGACACCTACTCCAGATGTTTACCTTTTCGGGTAGAGTTAATTGATGATACTACATTCCACCATATATACGACTTCAAAAGTCACACATTTGTCCTTCCAAATACAAAACTACCATAAACCAAATAACCTCAAAAGAACCAAACTTTCAATTATCCATGAATCTTCCTGCAAGAGGAGACGAGATGAGGCATTATGGACCAGCTTATCGAAGATAATTTCGAGTGATTGGAGCATACTCAGAGAAGAAAAAATGATTGATTTAAATAAATATATCATGCATTAATTACAATTTTTTCATGTAAGTAAAGTTAATCTTGAATATTCATCCCCCTAGAGATACCTCTTTTTACAAGGACTTCTATGTATGAGATGACTAAACTTCGCGCTCAGTTTAAGCATGCAAACTCATTGACATATCGCCCAAAGATGAATGAGGCTGTTGAAGGAGCAAATAAGAACATTAAGATGATCACTACAAAGATCATTGAAACTTACAAGGATTGGCACGAGAAGCTACCTTTTGCCTTATATACATATCGAAATACTGTTCGAACATCACTGGGGCAACACCTTATTGTTCAGTCTTACCAATTTGAGATACCATCACTTTGTATCTTAAAGGAGCTAAAATTAGAGGAGGCTGAAGGGATCTAAGCTCGGCAGATACATTAGAAACGGATGATGAAAGATCACATCCGAGAGAGTTCCAAGAGGGTGATCTAGTGTTTAAAAAGATCTTGCCTATACATAAAGATTTCCGTGAGAAATGGATGTCTAATTGGGAAGGGTCATACGTTGTAAAAAAGGCCTTTTCCGAAGAAGCATTGATCTTGGCAAAAATGGATGGGAAAGTTCTGAGAAACCAAATAAAGATTCTGTCAAGAATATATACTTGAAGAAGAAAAAGGACAAAAAGGAAAAAGATGTGTTCAAAGCAATAGAAGTCTTATACTCATCCAGCAAAGAAAGAAAAAAGAAAAATCCAGCAAAGAAAGAAAAAAAAGAAAATAGATGAAAAAAGAAAAATGAGAAAAAAAAAAAAAAAAAAAAAAAAAAAAAAAAAAAAAAAAAAGAAAAAAAAAAAAAAATAAAAAAGAGAAAAAAGGAAAAAGAAAAAGGGAGAAATGAATCAGATGGGTGACTCTAGGGAGCCTCAAGTTACAAGATGGATCAAGTTCAATTAATTCAGATATTCATATTCAACAAGAAGAGCAAGAAATGATGAAGATATGAAAAAATGGAAATGAATCCAAAATTTGGCAGTCTAGAGGGATCCAAATGATGGAAAAATTCCCAGCAAGGCAGATCCAAGTCAAGTAAAGAAAGATTGAAGGCATCTAAAGAGAATATCTTCAGAATTCATTCCGCCTCTCAAGATTGATTTTTATTTGCAAAAATTGGATTTTAAAATCTTTAATGCATGATATAAAAAATGATAAAAAAGGGTTCAAGATGTAAATTTTTAAATAACATCTTGAAACCAAAAGAGGATTCGAGTTGAAAACCTGAAAAGGCGGCTCGAATATTGAATGGTGCAACAATGACATAAGAGATGATTTTAAGCTCTTAAATGAAGCACCATACATCCCAAATACGTTCATGAGATTCTGGAAACGAGAAGCATCTCTACAAGATTAGCATAACAACCATTTCTTCAAGTTAGTGGAAGCCTGAAGCGACATACTGAACCAACTTGAAAGAACCTACTTTACCAAAATCAACCTACACCTCAAATCAGTCAATAATTTTGACTTGCCATAGGACTGATTTTTGAATGATTAAAGTGTAGTTGATTTATTGGATATTCATTAAACTTATTGTTTGATTATATTATGAACCTGAAAGGGGTAATACTTTTACAAAATTCTTTCATTCTTCAATAAAGAAAGGAGAAAAAACATTTTCAAACAGGACAATCTCAAATGAAGAAGGTCCTTGAAGCAATTGTTGCTTATTCTACCTCTGTTGTAGAAAAAGAATGAACGAGGCCAGAATAATGAAGCACTTCACATTTTTGAAGGCAAGTGGTCCAAGAAGCCAGAAAGTCTGGAGAATTGAACTTGTGACACTCTCCTATGACATTATTAGTAGCTCATCAAGAAATATTATCGTTTATCTCATGCTGAGGGCGATAAGCATCACCAGACAGATTATTTTCCCCAACCATCAATTCATGTTCTCTAGAAGATTACATCATAGAGCCATGAACAAGTCATTACCTGCACTCTAGTTATATCGTGATGCTGGCTCAAGTCTTGATACATCATTGCTACTCCTTCAATGCCGATCACTTTCTTTGTCAATATGATATTCATTATGTCCTTTAGAAGATTGCTGAATTTGAATTTGAGGACTTATGGCACATAATAAGACATTGGAACAGAATCTACCCTTATAGGCCTTTTATATAGGGTAACATTGGTTACAGGATTCCAAAAGTTAAAGATGACCAGTTTTACTGTCAACTAAACCGTCCATGATTCGAAAAGAGTGGGATATAGTGGAGCAGAAGAAGAGAGAGTTGTCGTAGCAGTCATTGCAAGAAAATGCACCAACAAAAATCTTCTAGTTCATCCTGATGATGTTTATTTCTTCCAGTAAGGTTGTTACGCTTGATGCCACCGACAACAAGGTCGAATTCGACAAATCTACTCATCAATTGCTCCAACTAATTATCATTTAGTTCTTGCTCATCTGTTTTCAAAAGTATGCCAAGACAGTAAAAGGCAACTTCTGCATCATTGATCCCAGAGAAAAGAGACAGGACATTGATGCCACCATGGAACATGTCTCTATACAGATCCTCGTGTATGGTTTTTAGGGAAACCTAGAAGCATTTCCACCTCATCAGGTTCAAGTGGAACAATTTTATTCCTTCCAACCCATACCAGATTCCATTTTCAGCACTCATCAAGAACATACTTCTGGACACTCGAAGGTGGCTCATCGTCATAAGCTTCAAGAGCCTACAGATCCTTTCTGTCAATTTGGCACTTCCTGTACATGTTGTAAAACAGTTCAACTTTGTTCTTGGATCCAGGAAGGCCATCATTTCTTTGTCAATGGAAAAATATGTATAGTACGTGGAGAAAACAAGATAAGATGAAATCTGTTCTCAATTGGCAGATTATGAATATAGCCCCTTTTCAGTGTAGCAGTATGAAAATGCTTCGAATCTACAAATTCTGGCTCTACATCGAATAAGTACTGTGATATTCCAGTACAAACATTAACTGGAGCAAATGCCACGTTCTCATAGTAGAAATAAGGAGACCCAATAGCATCTTCTGGAAGTGTTCTTTGAGTTATCTGATCTGATTTGGTATGAACCCCAAAACCAATCATTGGATTTGAAAGATGAATTTGCTCATAGTAGAAATAAGGAGACCCAATAGCATCTTATGGAAGTGTTCTTTGAGTTATCTGATCTGGTTCGGTAGGACCCCAGAAATTAAGAAGCTTCTTTCAAGCTTCCTCTGCTTCTTCCTTTTCAAAAATCATAGCCCAAGTTTCGCCTTTGCTTGTAATTGGGATCATTGCATAATGGCTTCCTATCTTCTACCATAAGAAGTGCGTCATTAGCCTTAGCCATTTGATCAACACATACAAAATCTGTCAATTCTGTAATTAATGAATCTGGACCACATCTCTCCATGGTTATTGAAGCCTCAGCCTCTGAGAATCCTATTTTTTTCAAGTATAACAGTTTATTCTCCTCATCAGAATTAGAATTCAGGATTTCCTCGATATCAGAAGAACTATCAATATCTGTGAAATCATCCTGAAAGATCGCTTCATAATCAGATGAGTTGTTATCAGAATCAACATGTTGCATGGGTATGGATTTTTCAAGAGCCTGTACCACTGTATATGTAGTCTTGCTATTGCATTAGATTACTGTTTGCATAAATTGGTTTCTCTCCCACAGAAAAGTATATTTCAGAGATGGCCTTCACTGAAAGATGATAAGCCACTGTGTCAGCCTGGAACGGATTATAAAGCTATTTTTACTGCTCTGTTCGACTAAATCCCTCCAGATACAGAAAATGGTCACCTCATTCAGAAGACACATATCTCAGACGTTTCTGTCAGAATGATTGAGTACTTCTTAAGTTTGTGACAACATGAAGAGAATTTCTCCAGTTACTTGACAATACTACTGTTTAGTGACACCAGAATGATAGTATTCAAGATAAATAGATTTGAGGCACGAATAAAGCTACAAGTACCTACAATAATTCGTTGTCAAAATTGGACCTCGTAGGGATCATGACATTTCAGTCAAATAGACATTGAGAGTGAATCAAACAGATCTAGAGGGATATCTTGAGGACCCATTTTCAATCAGAAATAGAATATTGGGGCATTTTGAAGGCTCACAACAATATGAACATTTGGGCATTCTTGGAGGCCCATCTCAACAAGAAGTAATGTTGAACACACTTTCAACATCTGTATCAGCAAATGTTGGAGCATTTTAAAGGTTCTTTCAGACAGATCCATGTTGGCCATTTTGAAGGCTCAAATTAATAAGAAGCGAATGTTGTGGCATACTGAAAACCCCTTTCAATCAGAATCAGGAATATTGAAGTATTTTGAATATTTATATCAGCAAAATGCTGGGGCATGCTGAAAGCCCCTTTCAATCAGAATCAGGACTGTTGATGCATTTTGAACACTTGTATTAGCCAATGTTGGGGCATGCTGAAGGCCCATATCATCCTGTGTCGAGATCATTGACTTGAACAAATATGTCTAATGAGACATAAAGATATGAAGAATGAAAATGGTGAAACAGTAACAGTCAAGCTGACTATACATAATTGCTTCGTTCATCAGGCAGTTACATCAGGGTCCTGTTGTTGAACAAATATTTATTCAACAAGTATGGTTTTAAATACCCAATCTTCTTAAACCATGTGTCACATGATAGCCCCCAGGTAGACTACTCGATCCAGGGTTCAATTCCTCAAGATCTCAGCTTTGAATTTTGCATTCTGTGTGTCGGTGATGATTGGAAATATTTCTTTGAGATTCCTGGCAGTTAGTTTCAACCATACTGTTGAGATTATGAAACTGTTTTTCACATCAGTTTTTGCTTACTTGATGACATTGAAAAGGGAGACTCGACTCTCACTTATATTACTGTTATTCCCGTTGTTATTGGGATCATCATTGCTAGCCAAGATGAACTGAGTTTCCATCTATTTTGGTTTTATCATGTACGTTTCATCCCCATAAGCAAGAATTCTACGGATATCTTTCTGTACATGGATCCTATAGCTGAAGTGTTTCTACTTTCTACAATGCTCATTACAGAAGAATACGTGATCAGTATTACATTTTGCCTTTGCCCGAGATGAAAACGTGATCAGTTGGTATCTCCTATTCAATTCGACACTAGCACATTTTGTGAATTTGACCAAATTTTTGGTCATACTAACATCACACTTGAATCCCCGCTGAGTTAGACATATCTACATCTACACTCTTTTCAAAGATGATAGATTATCTTTTTAAAGATGATAGATTCTCTTTTCAAAAATGAAAGATTTATTGGATTTCTACACAAGTCCAGACAAAGAAAGCTGATGTTACCAAAGACAAAATGGGGCATCAAAGTCATAGTTCTGACTACGGCAAGAGTTCCACAAATAAAACATTTCTTCTGAGACTCAAATGAAGCAAAGAAGACACAAAGATACAAGTTGATCAGATGATTCTGCAGAAATGCAAGTTTGATAACATGAGTTGCTACACTGATATCCAGAGGTGACCCTGGAAACAAATGATGAAGTGAAGGAAGACCTAGTGCACCACTTTGAAGTCAAATGAAGATTGCATCAATATTCATGCATTCATAAGAATATCATTTACACAATAGACAATGCATTACATTGATACATATGATTGCATTCAAACATAAGGTTTTGCAGATCTTCATATGAAAAAGAAGATTCATGATGAAAAATACCTTACAAGAAGAAGGTAGAATTCAAAACCTCAAATACAAAAATCACGCCAACATCTGAAGAATAGATGGACGTAATCCACAAAAATAGCCTTATCTTAAGATTGGGGCATGTTACCCAATCAACATGTTATTTTGAAAAATAATGAGAAAACGATTTCCATAGTTTCTCATTCAATCTTTTATAGAAATGATATTGTTGGAAAGTAAGAAAACAATTTCCTTAGTTTTTTACTTAGTAAACTATTTCCCACATCTGTAAGTCCTACAGTGCATGATGTTTCCAAAAAGCCTTCGGGAGCTTTTTGATGTTTTCAAAGCCTTAGGGTCATCTGTAAGTCCTACAGTGCATGATGTTTCCAAAAAGCCTTCGGGAGCTTTTTGATGTTTTCAAATCCCTAGGGTCATCTGTAAGTCCTACAGTGCATGATGTTTCCAAAAAGCCTTTGGGAGCTTTTTGATGATTTCAAAACCTTCGGGTCATCAGCATTTCCAGAAGAGTTCATAATGAGAAGAACTCATCTGAAGAGGAAGAAGAAGTTCATAATGAGAAGAACTTGTTTAACCTTTCGCTTGAATTCATCATTCGATGGATCAGCATTACCAGGTAGAGTTCATAATGAGAAGAACTCATCTGAGGAATGAAGAAGAAGTTCATAATGAGAAGAACTTATTCAACCTTTCGCTTGAATTCATCATTCGATGAATCAACATTACCAGGTAGAGTTCATAATGAGAAGAACTCGTCTGAAGAAGGAAGAAGAAATTCATAATGAGAAGAATTTGTTCAACGTTTTGTTTGAATTCATCACTCGATGGATCAACTTTTCCAGAGAAAGTTCATAATGAGAAGAACTCATCTGAAGAAGGAAGAAGAAGTTCATAATAAGAAGAGCTTGTTCGATCTTTTGCATGACTCTATCACATAAAGAGATATATCATCATCAACATTTCCAGAAGAAGTTCATAATGAGAAGAACTCATCTGAAGAAGGAAGAAGAAGTTCATAATGAGAAGAACTTGTTTAACCTTTTGCTCGAATTCATCACTTGATGGATTAACTTTTCCAAAGAGAGTTCATAATGAGAAGAACTCATCTGAAGAGGAAGAAGAAGTTCATAATAAGAAGAATTTGTTCAACTTTTATGATTCTATCACAGAACGAGATAGATCAGCATCAACATTTCCAGAAGTGTTCATAATGAGAAGAAATCATCTGAAGATGAAGAAGAAGATCGATCAATATCAGCATTTCCAGAAGAAGTTCATAATAAGAAGAACTCATATGAAGAATGAGATAAATTATCATCCCCAGTGGAAAAGTTTATAATGAGAAGAACTAATCCCAAAGAAGAAGAACTTGTTCAACATTTCCATCATAATCAAGTGAAGTCAAATAAAAAAAACTTATTGTCTTTTCGTCTTTGCCCTATTCTCGTTAACACAAGAATGAACAAAGAGGGGCAGCTGAAGACACTAGTTTTTTTATTTCATTTCATTTGTTTTATTTATTATTATTAATTTATTTTAATATTATTATTATATTATATTTATTAAATAATTAATTAATTTTAATACATTGCAGGCCCAAAACCATAGGCCCAATTACAAACCAGACTCGCCCAAACAGACTGTCCCAAACCTAATAACCAACCCTAAACCCTCTTAGGGTTTCAGCATCATCTCTCAGCTGCCTTTCTTCTCAACCGTTGGATCTGACCTTGATCCAACGGTCCCCAGATAACTCCAGCAAAGAAAACCCTAGGGTATCATAACCCTAGGGCCATGTTCAGCCGTCGCCTCGCCAGAAACCTCCAGCCGCCTTACCGACGCTTCAGTGCCACGATGACGCCAACAGAATACTCCAGAAGCTCAACTGTAACGATAACAACCACCCACGTCAAGATCTATTGTGAGTCACCACCATAGTTATGGTGACTCACCGAACTCGACCCTTTATTATCCGGTCTGAGGAGTACACTGTGGTGGCTATAAAAGCCACCACCGAACCTGCAAAGAAAGACGATGGAGATAGCATCGAACAGCCACAGAGAAGAAAAAAAAAGCAATCCAGCAACCACAAATCACCAAAACAGCAAGGAAAAGAGAAAAGAGAAACTTACCGAGGGAACAGCGGTCATCAGAGCCTCCTTGCGCCGTCAGAAAGCCAAAGGTCAAAGGTAAAAAATTTTAGATCTATGCATTTCAGTAATATTTTAGGCTAAAAAACCTCTGGATTTAGCTTTAGGGGAAATCATGCTTTAATTTGGGGTGGGTTTTGTAATTTCCGGCCACCGGATGTGGTGGCCGGCGGCGAGTTTGACGGTGGTCGACCGGAGATCATTTCCCTCCGGTGAGGGAAATTAAGAGAGAAGGGAGAGAGCTTCTTCTTCTCTCATTTTTGAGAGATAAGAAGAAGAGAAGAAATGAGGATGTTGGCCCTTCGGGCCAGCCGTTTGGAGCTATATATATCCCTTCCCAAATGACGTCGTTTTGGGAAGGGGTATATGCGTAAATTACACGTATGGATAAACCCTTTCCGCAGCCATCTTAGTCTTGTAACATTCCATTTTAGTAACTGAAATCATTTCCTATATGTCGTGATTTAGTCCTTTAATTTTATTTTCTTATAATTTAATCCTAATCGAATATTTATAAATAATTAAGGTAAAATACGTATTTAGTCCTTACCCTTTCAATAATATTTATTTTAATCCTGACTAGTAATTTAGGTACATATTATAATTAATCCCTTAAACTTTATTAAAATTTATTTTAGTCCCGTATTAATTTTTTTTAAGATTAAATTACATTTTTAATGTATATACTATATAATATTTATAACTATGGCCATTAATTATTTATATTCTATAATTTAGTAATTAAATTTTATATAATTTTGACCATAAGTTTTATATATCTTGTGATTCAATTCTATAATTGTAATTTCTTTTATATTTTAGTTATTTATCATTTTTTTATTATTATTACTTTATCATATATATATATATATATATAATTATATATATATATATATATATATTATTTATTCAAAATCTTATTTATAAATTTAATATAGAATACTTTTTATTATAAGCATGTTTTAATTTAATATTAAAGAAAAGGACTGTCTTAAAGCACCTAGAAGTCCGTTTTCTGATTTTTTTTTACCCTATAAAAAATATATTAATTTTTTATTAATATTTATTTAATATCAAAGAAAAGAGCTGTCTTAAGGCACCTAGAAGTCATTTTCTGATATTTCTTAATAAATATCTTATTTATAAATTAATAGATTTTATTAAATATACTAATAAATTTAAAATAATAAGATTAAATATATTTTGAATTTTTAAATTTCTAATAATAGAGACAATTTATAATTAATAAAGTACCAATTTTGGGCGTTGTAGGGGTGCTAATCCTTCCCTAAACGTAATCGACCACGAATTCCTTTTTATTTATAAAGAGAATGAATTTTTGGTTAAAACGCAGATCAGTTCATCTTTTAACTGATGTTTTCTTAAAAACTCTTTTAAAAGACAATTTTTTTAGGTATTCGACCTACCTGACCCAAAAGGCCGATGACGACTCCCAAATTATTTTAAAAAAACCATTTATTCACATCACTTTTCCCGCCAAGTAAAAAATTCGTGCCCGGACGAAAACCGGTTACTACCCTTTCGATTGAAATTAACGACGAACGACGATGATTCACGACAAAAGCTTTGAGGGTTTTGTTCCTCGCTCAACAACGAACACGATGGTAGTTTCGGCTCGTCGATCGGAGGTCGGAAGGCGAGTAGACCGGAGTTGAAAGGAGGGTTGTTGGAGAGAAAAATCTGGGAAATCTGCAGAAAAACATACGAGAATAGGTGTTATAATTCATCCAAAAGAAAAATGGTCAAATCATGAATCTAGCCACTGAATTTCCTGTATTTCTTAAAACAGTCTGCCAACATTGCGATTTTACAATTTAATCCACTGTTTCTTTCAAAATACCAAATTAAATCCACCACTTTATAATTTCTTAATTTTAGCCCCTAAATTGGGGTGTTACAGGGTTGGTGAAAAAAATCGATGGCCTGGGCTGGACAAAAATGAGTTGTCGACAGAAAGGGCGTCCTTGAGGGTCTTCGACAATTCTAACAGAGGGAGTGTCATGTAAGTGTAGTATACTCGTATTCAGATGGAGAAAGCAAAGCACAATTTTCTTGACAGTGGGATTATCATAACTAATTATCAAATTAATGCTATTAATCCGGTTGATGTGTGGTTCCACGTACTTCGACCATCTTTTCTACATCGACTTTGAAGCTTCGATGGCCTTTAACCTTTAAAACTCAACTTTGGTTGTCAGTTTTCTCACAATTATTATTATTATTATTATTGTTGTTGTTGTTGTTGTTCTCAATCATCCAACAAAAAGTGGATTTTTCATCGTATCCGTTAAGAAATGGAGATGAAGGAGATAGATTTACCACGATGGCATCGAATAGTTATTTTTTCGATTTAAAGTTAAATTTAATATGATTTCAATAAAACTATATTCTCGAATTTAAATAGGATTTAATGACTTTCATTTAATTCAAAGTTTTAATTGAAAATTCTATCTAATACAATATAACATTAAACTTTTCACATTTCATACAAATTAAAAATAATTAAATAGAATATCAATTTGTCAAATTAATAATATTAATTCAAAATAAAAATTAATAGTAGGTCATGCTAACATAATTTTTTTTATCAAAATTCAATTAATAATATATAAAAGAATACTTTTATTATTATTTTAGATCAAGTTCTCATCTCAAGTTTTTTTTCCCTGGTAATCATTTTACTTATATGTACAAAATAGAAAAAGCACCTCAAAGAAAGAATCCCACATGGATAAGTCAGAGCATGTATTAGGTATTTATATATGTTGCTACCCACAGAATTTATCGCCGAGCTTTGTAACGGGAGCTTGTGACCCGAGTAGGGGCACTAGGATGGTGGAACATGGGTTTGGCTCCTTGAGTCGGATCCCACGTGGCTTTGCCATGGCTTGCCCGTTCCAAGCCAAGAGTTGGGTCATGGGACCTCAGTGAAAACTGTGGGTGTCGTGGCTCCTAGAGCGAAGGGCATTGCGTGAGGCTGGTTTCACAGAGCAGCGAAGAACTTCCTCTCTTGGCAGTGGGAGGATAAGAAGCTTGATGCACTAAGATCCCAACGTCTCTCACTGAGCCGACCTTAACTGGACCACTATCTTTTTATTTATTTATTTTTTCTGCTGCTAAACTTGAACTCTTTTTCTGTTTGTTTCCTCCCAAAATGAACCCACTTTTCTCAAGGATTAAGTTTTCTGGGAATTGGACTGCAGCTGGGTTGAAGACAATCGAAGCATAGCACTTTGCCATTGTTGGTATGAACTGCTTGATTAAAATGTTATTATACCTTTTTTTTTAAGATGTGAACTTTCCTTGAAGAACCAAGTGATAGCTATTGGAGTCTCTTGGAGAACCATGTGTATGTTGTTTGATTTTCATTACTCTGTTGTTTATTCCTCGTTTCTCCTGTATGCCCTCTTTATTCTTATAATCTGTAACAACTCTATCTGATTTAATGTTCACTGTAGCAGATCCACACTTTCGGTATAAACATTGAAGACAACAGAAGAGTATTACTTCGCCATTGTTGGTATGGACTGCTTAATTAAATGTTATTATTATATCTGTAAAGTATTGCTGCTATTTACTTGTTTGCAATTGGGGGGAAAGGCTTTCTTCTTTGCTTAACTGTTAGATGAGAGGTGCCTTGAAGAACCAAGTGATAATTAGCTATGTGATTTAATAACCAAGACGTGTCCACTGTAGCGGATCCACAGTTTCTTAATATAGATAATAAAATTTGAATCTTTTTCGATTAGTTAGATCTAAAATATTATTTATCGTCCACCAAAAATGGGTTTTGGAATCAGTACTAACAGAGACTTTTGTTGTAAGATATAACCAAGTAGAAATGGGTTAAAAATTGACCTGCGCATATGCATTTTCCTTGGTATATTCAGTCACTTCATAACTGTAAGTCAACTCAAGAACAGTAGTCTCGTGTTCTTCTGCATGCCCCCATCGTGCAATCTGGTTTTCCCCATATGCTTTCCCCCAATTTTTTTCCCATCGACCCAACTTTGTAGTTTCGATTCTCTACCATCCGACCAACGTTCGTCGATCTGAAACCACCAATAAACTCACCATTGAACGGGAAAAAAAACCAAACCTCTATTCCGTCGTGAATCGACATCGTTCACCGTAAAAGTCAATCGGAAGCTTCGTCGGTTTTAATGCGAGCGTCATTTGTTTTCGTCGATTCCGATCGATCCGGCCACCCGTTCATCTCACCACCTGTATAATCGGACCTATTGTCACTGTACGCTTAAAACCCGACTGAAATCGTCGTGCCGTTGTTGATCCGTCGTCATCACTCACCGGCCACCGTTGAAGAAGATGGTACGTTTTAAAATTCTGCAATATAGTATGTTTCATTGAAAAATAACACTTGCACGAGAATCCCGAGGTCTCGATCTACAAATCTGGAAAATTTCCTGCCGAACCGAAAACCAGAGACGCCGCACTCGCCGCACGCACCACCCACTGCGCATGTGATTTGTCTGGCATACTGGAGAACCGGTTGACTGCCTGGACCAGTCTGAACCGGCTAGACCGGTATGGGACGGAGCCGACCGGGTCAAGCTGTTTTTCGGTTGTTGACCGACCGTTAACTTATTTCGGGTACACATATTCTGACGTTTTTCGACGTCATAAGTCTGTTTTTTAGGTCCGTTTTGCCAAATTCGAACCCGATAAGCTGTTTTCACTGATTAATCACCCGATTCGATCCGTTTTTCACAATTAAGCTCCTTTTTTTATGAATTTATGTTGATATGTTTATGAGGAATTATTGGAAGTTGATTTCAAGATCGAGGACGTTCAAACGGAGTTTAAATGGTCAATCAGTATGGTACAGTAATCGAGGTAATACATTACTACCTTTTCATGCTTTATAGAACATGCTGGTATTAGTAAATGCATGAATAAAAAAATGTTTGATCTCATCTGTGTAGTTAGGTAATTGCTACGCTCGATATGAATGCGGTAAAAAGTTGGTAACTAAATAAAATTTTGATGGCTAATAGAAGAAATTAGAAGTTTGATAAGGAATAATTTCAAGTTCAGAGATTATTCGGAAAAGCACTTAACTTTAGGATCTCTAAATTCTATTTACCCTTGTTAAGAGTTTTAATACCGAAGTTACCTGGTTAAGGAATTACGAAAATGCCATCCGAGTTGACTCTTAATGAGAAAGTACCATGAGAATTCGTACCTAACCCGATAAATTACAGATTTAATTGTTAAGATCATGTCTTTGCACAGAAAATTACTGATAATCTGTTTTTATTTGAGAAGGCACTTGACCCGAAAATCTCCGAGTTAAGAGTAAATACCTGAAGAATAATTTATTGAGGGTGCTCTTTTATTAGAATTGTTCAAAAGTACTAGAATATATGATAAGTTTGAATTAAATAATAAGATCGGACGGAAGGAAATGATTGAAATACCCTGTATTTGTACAATGACCAAAATACCCCTGAAATGGAAATAAAACAAGAATATCACCAAGCCTAGGAATGATTGGATATCCTCAAGCTCTAAACGGACTTAATTAACATTGACCACCAAAATGACCAAAATACCCTTATGGTCTAGAATAAGTAAATGTATTGGATTAATTAAGAAATTCAATTAAACATGGACGTTGTATTGCTCTTAAAGTTTATAGAACACAAATTAAGCTGGTCAACCAATGCTAGTGCTATATCAGTACCTGAATGACATAGATACAACTTGAATCCTTGTTCGTCTCCTCAAGTTCGGATCGATGATAATTCTGGAAGTACTAAGATCAACTCAACTCTAGAGCGCATTCGGTACTATGAAGTGGATATTTATTAGACAAATCAACCACTAATACCAAATTGAACTGAATGGAAGTACAATATGTATCCGAAATTCAGAAATATCTGAATTACTCTGGAAAACTCTGAATTAATCAGGACACACTTGACTGCTAAATGAACTAAGTAACCTCAATGACTGAGGATTAAATAATTGATTTGGATGAGTTTGGGAAAGCTAACGAACTTAAATGATTGTACTATCTTTATGGGTCATTAATCATGAAACAAGTACGTCAGCATTTCCTGATATTGTTGAAACATGAAAATGAAATAAAGACCATTGGAAGATCTATTCATCGATGATTCTGAAGATGATCTATGGACAATAATTTTTGGTATTAAAGAGTAAATACCCTGGAAGGACAATGAATTGACCAGTCGACAAGCATTAGTTCTGGGAGCTATTCATCTCTAGTTGTTCGGTAATCCGATCAAACGACATAGATTGTAAAGGTCCTGAATCTCCGTTCTCCCTTATCAGTTCAAATCACTATGGTCATATCTGAAAACAGAAGTAACTCAGATGTAAAGGATTCTGAATACAACTCTGATTACGTAGAGCTTTCGAAAAATGTTCGAATAAGATATAATCTTGATAAATCACATTCTGAATAACTGATGATTTCGTCAGTTAATGAACTCTTCCAATAGTGATTCTAACTTCCGACATTCTATCGGTATACTGAAGATTCGTGTTTGTTTGCCTGATAAGATTATCCAGGATCTCTCAATAATATCTGGAAACACTAATGTGTTCCCTAATCACATGAATGTTTTATCTGATCTTCGATTTCAATTTTATTCCGGTACCTGATCTGAATTCTGTTCTGATATCTGACCTGAATTATTTTTTGATTTCTAATATCTCCATTTACTGATGGAAAAATGTTTTATTTTTGAGGGTAATGTTGTAGGAAGTATATTTGTAGGCTCATCGACTTTGTGCTTAGGGCCTTATAAGCTATACGGTTGGGTGTATTGTTCTGGGGAACCTACACATTCTAATGTGAATGGTTGGAGGGATTGCTATGCTTTTTGAATTTTAAAAAATATGTTTTTAAAAATATATATATCTTTTAATTGGTTTTACGGGAACACACTAGATAACCTATTCTAATCTTCTGAACTCAATCATCCGAAATATTTCTCTGAACTGCAATCTAATTTTCTGTTATTACCTGAGATATCAGTGGGACCTCAGCTTATCCAAAAAATATGTAGATGTCTGAACAAATTAGAAAATATATGTCTATATGTATCTGAACATTCTTCAGCATCATCTGGTAGTATTGTATTACAGAGCTTCCCAAAACTCACTCTATTACTTACCTTTTTATATACGAGTCTAAAAATCTATTTTATTTTTGAATATTGGTAAAGTTTACTTTTGTATTTATAAATGATTTTATGAGTTTACATCTTTTAATAAAAATTTTAAATTTTATGCTATTTTTACGGTGAATATCTCCAGTGGCCCTAATGTGACTCCCCAGATCGGATTAGGCTACCCGCATCGGTTTGAGGGGGTTATATTTAGTGGTATCAAAGTATAGGTTGAGTCGAGTTTTCTGGATAGATCGAATGTCAAAGATGTATGATCAATACATGCTCCTATACTACAATCATACCACTCTGAGCCGAAACTCCAAGGTCGAGTCCCTCTCTGTAACGAGCTAATCTAAGTTTTCTATCCGTTAGGGCTCTACCTTTGCATAAAGGAATACCATTAGCATTTTTCTAAACTCTGTAAAGTACCTTACGAGTAATGTGAGAGTCACTCATTCGAGAAATTTTGACATGACTCCGAAATTAAATTGGGATATGTTACTGTTCTATGAACCTATTATCATAGCCTAGGTTGAATTTATTCCTCAATGATAAATTCGTTCTGATTCTTTTCTTGAAATGAGGGAAAGTTTTGATGAGAATGTATACTCAGCTGGTTAAGGATTAGTAAATGACCCGTACTTCTATAAAAGCTACTTGAAGATATGAAAGAACTGATGGAAGTTTCATTTATGCAATTCTGTGACATGAATGATTTTCGAGGATGAAATTATTTTAACGAGGGGAGAATTGTCACACCCCAATTTAGGGGTTAAATTATAAGTTTCCAAAACTTATAGTTAGTTTTAGAATGTGCAAGAAATTCAGGGACTCAGTCCAGAATTTACCCATTTTTATTATATATTGAAAAATAAAATCCCCTCCCCCAAGCAATATGCTTTTCCCCAGATGCTTTTCCCAGATGCTTTTCCCCAGACGTTTTTCCCCAATTTTCTTCCCCATCGACCCAACTTTATAGCCCCGATTATTCACCATCTGGTCATCGTTCGTCGATTCGAAACCACAATAGACTCACCATTAAACGGATAAAAAACTCGACCTATATTCCGTCATGAATCGATGTCATTCACTGTAAAACTCAATCGGAAGCTTCATCGGTTTTAACTCGATTACCGTTTGTTTTCGTCGATTCTGGTCGATCCGGCCACCCGTTCATCTCACAACTTGTACCATCGGACCCACTGTCATCGTACGCTTAAAACGTGATTGAAATCGTCGTACCGTTGTTGATCTATCATTGTCACTTGCCGACCACCGTTAAAGAAGATTGTACATTTTAAAATTATGCAATCCGTTATGTTTCGTTGAAAAATAACACTTGCGTGAGAATCCCGAGGTCTCGATCTACAAATCTAAAAATTTCATGCCGAACCGATAACCAGAGACGCCGCCCGCGCCACCCGCTGTGGTTGGGATTTGTCTGGCAGACTGGAGAATAGGGTGACCGGCTGGACCGGTCTGGGACCGAGCTGCCCAAGCCAAGCCGAGCTACTGAGCCATTGATTATCGTTAACTGGCGGTTGACTGCCGTTGACTTTTTCTGGGTACACCTATCCAGACGTTTTTTGATGTCATGACTCCCTTTTGAGGTTTGTTTTGCCAAATTCAAACCCGGTAAGTAATTTTCCATAGATTATCACCCGATTCGATCCGTTTTTAGTAATTAAGATTTGTTTTTGACAAAATTTCTGTTGATATGTATATGAGGAATTATTGGAAGTTGATTTCAAGATTGAGGGCGTTCGAATGGAGTTTAAATGGTCGATTAGTATGGCACAGAAATCTAGGTATTACATTTTCATGCTTTATGAAACATGTTGGTATTAGTAAATGCATAAATAAGAAAATGTTTGATCTCATCTGTGTAGTTAGGTAATTCTTACACTCGATACGAATGCGGTAAAAAGTCGGTAACTGAATAAAATTCTAATGGCTTGTAAAAGAAATTAGAAGTTTGATAAGGAATAATTTTAAGTTCAAAGATTATTCGGAAAAGCACTTAACTTTAGGATCTCTAAATTCTATTTACCCTTGTTCAGAGTTTTAATACCGAAGTTACCTGGTTAAGGAATTACGAAAATGCCCTTAAGAGATAAAAATAGTCCGAGTTGACTCTTAATGAGAAAGTACCGTGAGAATTTGTACCTAACCTGATAAATTACATATTTAATTGTTAAGATCATGTCTTTGTACAGAAAAATTCCTGATAACCTGTTTGTAACATCTGAGAAGGCACTTGACCCAAAAATCTATGAGTTAAGAGTAAATACCTGAAGAATAATTTATCGAGGGTGCTCTTTTGTCAGAATTGTTTGAAATGACTAGAATAGATGAGAAGTTTGAATTAAATCATAAGATCGGACATAATGAAAGGATTGAAATACCTTGTATCTATAAAATGACCAAAATACCCCTATAATGGAAATGAATCAAAAATATCACCAATCCTAGGAATGATTGGATATCCTCAAGCTCTAAAAAGACTGAATTAACATTAAATACAAAAATGACCAAAATACCCTTATGGCCTAGAATAAGTAAATGTATTGGATTAATTAAGAAATTCAAATAAACATGGACGTTGTATTGCTCTTAAAAGTTATGGAACATAGATTAAGCTAGTCAACCAATGTTAGTGCTATATTTGTACCTGAATGGAATAGATTCCACTTGAATCCTTGTTTGTCTCCTCAAGTTCGGATCGATGATAATTCTGGATGTACTCAGATCAGTTCAACTCTTGAGCGCATTTGATACTAAGAAGTGGATATTCGTTAGACAAATCAACCACTAATACCAAATTGAACTGAACGAAAGTACAATATATATCTGAAATTGAGAAATGTTTGAATTACTCTAGAAAACTTTGAAGTAATCGCGATAGACTTGACTGCTGAATGAACTAAGTAATCTCAATGACTGAAGATTAAATAATTGATTTGGATGAGTCTAGGAAAGCTAATGAACTTAAATGATGTACATTTTTTATGGGTCATGAATCACGAAACAAATATGTCAGCATTTCCTGATATTGTTGAAACATGAAAATAAAATAAAGACCATTGGAAGATCTATTCATCGATGATTCTGAAGATGATATATGTACAAGATTTTTTTGTATTAAAGAGTAAATACACTGGAAGGACAATGAATAGACCAGTCGATAAGCATTAGTTTTGGGAGCTGTTTTTCTCGAGTTGTTCGATAATCTAATTAATCGAAATAGATTGTAAAGGTCCTGAATATTCGTTCTCCCTTATCAGCTCAAACCACTCTAATCATATCTAAAAACAAAAGTAACTCAGATGTAAAGGATTCTGAATACCCTTCAGATTACTTAGAGCTTCCGATAAATGTTCGAATAAGATATAATCTTGATAAATCACATTCTGAATGACTGGTGATTCATTTATTTAATGAAATCTTCCAATAGTTATTCTAACTTCTGACATTCTATCGGTATACTGAAGATTCATGTTTCTCTGCCTGATAAGATTATCCAGTATCTCTGAATAATATATGGAAACACTAATGTGTTCCCTAATCACATGAATATTTTATCTAATTTTCGATTTGAATTATGTTCTAATACCCGATCTGAATTTTGTTCTGATATCTTGCATGAATTATGTTTTTATTTTTGATATATCTGTTTACTGACGGAAAAATGTTTTATTTTGGGGGGGTAATGTTGGAGGAAGTATATCTGCAGGCTCTTCGGCTTTGTGCTCAGGGTCTTACTGGCTATGCAGTTGGGTGTATGGTTCTGGGGAACCTACACATTCTGATGTGAACAATTGGAGGGATTATTATGGTTTTTGAATTTTAAAAAAAAATGTTTTAAAAATATATGTATCTTTTCACTGGTTTTACGGGAACACACTAGATAACCTATTCTGATCTCCTGAACTCAATCATCCAAAATATTTCTCTGAACTGAAATCTTATTGTTTGTTACTACCTAAGATATCAGTAGGACTTCAGCTTATCCTAAAAATCTGTAGATGTCTGAACCAATAAGAAAATATATGTCTATTTGTATATGCACGTTCTTCAGCATCATCTGGTGGTATTGTATTACTGAGCTTCCCAAAGCTCACTCTGTTACTCACACTGTTACTCACCTTTTCAGGTTATAAGAATCGTATCAATGCATCTATCGACATCAATAAGAGAATTCTTTCGGCATTGCTGGCAGAGTATAGTACATGTGATGAGGGGGCATGTAGGTTGTATTTTGTTTTATATACGAGTCTGAAAATCTGTTTTATTTTTGAATATTGGTAAAGTTTAATTTTTTTTATAAATGATTTTATGAGTTTACATGTTTTAATAAAAGTTTTAAATTTTCCGCTATTTTTATAGTGGGTAGCTCTGATGACCCTAATGTGACACCCCAGATCGGATCGGGTTACCCGCATCAGTCTAAGGGATTACAATTCATATATAATAATATTTTTTTGAATTTATTATCGTTTAAATTAATATGATTCATATATAAGTGTAAATATAATTATATAATTATATGATATATTTTTAACTTACATCATAATGTCTATAATGGACATTTTATATTTTCAAACTTACTTTTTAACAGCGATCTCAAACAACTAAATTTTAAATTAAACTTTTTGTCCAACACTTTCAAATTTCATTTCTACAACACTTTTAAAAGTTCATTCTTCAAAAACTATGTCAAACTGGTCCTAAATCTCCAACACGAAACATTATTTGATAGAGTGGCTAAGGAGTAGAAACTCTATGGATGAGGGAAAAAATATAACCGTTGTCCATAATTGATATGTCTTCATTTCCTGTTAATGGTTCAAGTGTGAGGATTGTTTATCAGGTCTGAAATCTTTTCATTCTTTGACTGAACTCCAGTTTAATTTCTTGCTATTCTTATATGTTTATATGGTTATATCAACCGTTACAATTTAAATTTAAAAGTTTTATAGCATACCAACATATTATTTATTTTCCAATATATCCGGTAATAATGACAATCTCTTTGAACTATCAATTTTTCTCTATTCATGACTTCATAAATAAAAATCCATAGTTGGTTTCATTACCATTGCACATCCTTAATACTTTAACCAATAGCTCTTGGATCTTTAAGACACCACCCGTCTTTTTCCAAAATTGTGTGGAGTTAATAACTTCAATCATCTATAATCCAGCTTGTTTTCTTGCATATGTGGACCTTTTTTTATTACGAATAAGTCATCATTTCTTTGATTGCTTGTTTGTTTCTAACAATGCTCTCCAAAGCAATGAAATTGGTAGCAAATCTATTGATCCCAGAATGTAAGAGTTCAATGCCATTGGTATACCTCTTCATATAATCAATAGTCCATGTATGATTGTATATGAAGGAAGTGATATTTTTTACTTGATATAAGACATTTTCACACATTTTTATTACTGATTTCTTCCAAAATAAGATCCAAGCAATGAGCAGACATGTTGGCCAATAGAGGTTCTCTTTTGCATTAACATCTTATAAAACTACTTTGAATGTCGCTTCATTTTCCTTAACAAATTGAACAATAAATTCTTCACCAATTTCATCCACCATTTTTCACTATATCATAATAACCCTTTTCATAATCATGTTTATTTTTAGGAGCTTCACCTTCTTTACTTTTTGAACGTAACATTTTTTATAACTGCACATAAATCATTTATTGTTCATTATATGAGATCAAATAAGCTAATAAAGTATTCAAAAGTAAAATAATAATTATAAAACTCAAAACTAACAATAAAACAAATTCATAAAATGAAAGAAAAAAATGAAAGAAAAGTGATGTTATAAGCTAATAACTATCGTTGGAAGGTCGACTTATAAGTTCCAAAGCTTCTTCGACATGAACTATTTTCTTTCTTTGCTTTCATATTTAGCTCTTTTATCCCCCATAGGTTTTCGTCACACTCTTAGAGAAGCGGTGTACAATGTTTTGAAACTTTAAACATTAGAGAAAATAAAAAAGTCACAATGATACCAATATATCTCCTCTTGAGGGCCTTAAACATTTGAAACTCAACTTTGGTTGCCAGATTTCTTACAATTATTTTTATTATTATTCCCATCCATCCAACAAAAAAAATGAATTTTTCATCGTATCTGACGAGAAATGGAGATGTCAGAGATGGATTCACTATGATTGCAATAGGCGATCGAATAGATTTTCAATAAAACTCAATTTTCGATTATTTTTAAAATAACGACAGTTATTAACTAAAATTAGCATCTAAAGCAATAACTGATGCTATACAAGTCAGAGTTACAGACAAAAAATGTAAAGGTACACTAGAAATAGAAACATAATTCGCTAATGCATGAGCCAATTATACCTCTTCATAAGAAAAGGTAAGAGTTCTATGCCTTTGGTATACCTCTTCATATAATCAATTGTCCATGTATGATTGTATATAAAGGAAGTGGTCTTTTTTACTTGGTCTAATACATTTTTCGCACATTTTTATAAAAATTAATTAATAATATATAAAAAAATATTATTATTATTATTTTATCAGTTTACTTATTTATATAAAATAGAGAAAGCACCTCGGAAGAAAGAATCCCACATGGAGAAGCAATAGCAAGTATTTGGCATTTATATATGTTGCTAACCCCAAAATTAATAATCTAATATATACACTTATGCCTATACTTTTGTATATATACATATATGTATATACATAACATATGTACTTTTATATATACATACACATATATACATGTATAACATATATGATATACACATATAATATATATATATATATATATATATATATATATGTATGTATGTATAACATATATACACACACTTAAGTATATACATGCATAATATATTATATATATACTTATACTATATATTTTATATACTTTATAGTTTATATAATTTATATACCAATATTAATACTTTATATATATATAATATAAGTATAATATACATTATAATATATATATATATATGTGTGTGTGTGTGTGTGTGTCATATTATATTATTATATAATATATATTCATATATTATAATTATTTCCATTTTTTGTCAACTTTTGAAATGAATGTAATTAAGTAAATTTTACAAATTTTCTTCATATTTTACAATAAATTTGATTTGACCCCTTTGTGTTATTTAATTTATTTAAATTTTCATTTTTAATTTAGTATTTGTCTAATTTAGTTCTTAAAATTATATTTGTATCTAAAATTGGCCCATACTTATTTACATTTTGTAATTTACTTCATATCCTTTAAATCACATAATAAACTTCATTTCAAATTTTATAAATTATATTATAATCTCCAAACTCTATAAACTTTTGTTCAACAATGTTCATTTAATTAAAAGAATATAAAATCTTGTTTATGTTTGTTCGTATAATAAATAAACGAATATAAATAAATGTTGGGATTGTCGTTGAAGCTCAATTGATCAACCGAATGATTTGCCAAGAGGGGGTGAATTGTCTTTTTGAGTTTAGGGAGTAAGGAGTAAAAGGATAGGCAATTTGCACAAGGATTTATAATGGTTCGACTTCTCAACCAATTCTACATCCACTATCTTAGCTCCTCACTAAGGAATTTCTAACAAATTCACTAATTTGTTTTTTCTTTTTACAGGATCAAAAGATAACCTTTACAACTCCCTAGCTTTTCACAAACTGAGCTAGAACTAATCCCCTTTTACAAAAGGAAAACAATATGTAAACAAGAAAACCTCACAAAGAAAGTGTTTACAAAAATTAATCTCACAAGAAAACAAATAAAAGATTTGAAATTAGCTCAAGACACAAATATTTACAAGAGAAAGGAAAATAAGAATGAAAAACTCTTCTCTTGTGTTTGATTGCTTGGGTATGTGTTGGTCAACCTTCTTCAAGTGTCCTCAACTTGTGTTTTATATGTTAGAAAGAGTTTGTGGTTGTTTCTATCCATTGGAGATGTTTTGGAGTCATTGGTAATTAATTTTATGCAAAATAAAACTGCACAGGACAAGGAATATCAGTACTCCTTTAATGAGTATCGGTACTACCTTTGTAATATTTAAATAAACTAACAGTTAAAGATCGTTGGACTTGACCAGTATCGATATTATACTTATCGTATCGATACTATTGTGTAAAGTAGCATCGGTACCCCTTTGAGTATTGGTACCTATTTTGCATTCTGGAATTTGAGCAATTTGGAAAACAACTGGTAGTATCAATACTACCTAGAGAATATCGATACTTCTCTTACCTTTGGTATCGGTACCACATGAACATTATCGGTATTGTTCATATAATATCGATACTGTTAGAACAATATCGGTACTACGCACCCAGAAAAATAATTTTGTGCTCAAATTCTAGTTTAATGGGCTTTGAATTATTTTTGAAAACTTTGAATAAATTCAATCAAGTCCAAAATTTTTTTTTCTTAATTTGTTATATCAAAATATTATAAAACATAGTTCAACAATCTCCCCCTTTTTGATATAACAAAACATTTGAAAAATATTGTTTTGGCAAAATTCCACCTTAATAAAATATTTAATGAAAAAGAGCAATATTTGGAAAATGTTAAAGCTCACCCTTTTTTTATTCTTGAAATTGAAATTTTCAAACTCATACTTCTCTCCGTTTTGTTATATAAAAAATAATTCAACTTTAAAGTTCAAAAATAATAATGGAGAGTAAGTGGCAAATTTTAGCATAAAATCATTTGAAAAATTAAAAACTCCTCCTCAATAAATGCATTCCAAACAAGAAATTTAAATTTGAAGGTATGACACTTAAAAGACATTGAATTTTGACAAAGATGGACAAACATGTTAGTAACACATGAAATTCAATATATCCAAGTATAATATACTTTATGCAATACCAATTTTTGTATTTAAATGCATGCGCATAAAACTGATACAAAAATGTTATGTGTAACACTCATAACCCGTATAATTATACCTATATAGATTATAGATGTCACCCGGATTTCTAAAACCATTTTCTAATTCAAATGCGATTTAAATTTTATCTTCTTAAAATGGTAAATGATATTATAAAAATATCATATCATATAATTTATATTACGTTATAAACAAATTTAATTCAAAAGATTTTTTTATGAATAGTGAACAGTACCCGTGAACAGTAGGGGAATCGGTACCCCAAAATCATTCTGGAAAATTTTGCTTAAAATCGTGGTTACTGTTCATGCTACAGTATTTTGTTTCCAAAATTTGTTTAACAAACAAATAAAACATTTATAATTACATGCCACTAATAAAATCAACATTACAACCTAGGATGTTTTACTAATATTGAAATATACTTCTCGATCTTTGATGACGCTTTAAACTTTTTATTCCATTACTGGCTTTTTACCTACGCGTGAAAATCATCACACGCTAAGTATAAATTTAGTGAGGCAATTAAAACAATAAACAGTGCAATACAATTCATGCATGAATTTAGATTTCAAATCCAATGCCATAAAACCATGCTAATAGCATATTCAATATTTTACCATGATCAAAATAATATAAAATTTCTTACCATTTATCCCATAAGCTCATAAGCTTATTTTACCAATACACTTGCCATTATTCCATAACCATATGCCATACACAATAACCATAAACAATAGACAATAGTCCAATATACAACCCTGAGGACCCTGTGTACACGAGTCAAATATAAGCACCGTAGTGCTAATCCGTATGACACATAAGGTCGTGTCCACCATCTATACAAGGTATCCTTAAGTACAGTCCTGTATGGCACATAAGGTCGTACCCACCATATACACTAGGTATCCTTTAGTGTATCCCGTATGCAGCCTGCTGCTGGACTCTATGGCATGCCAACTATACCCAGTCCCTCAATAACTGACTTGGGCATACAGTCTATTTTATTTGATACATCCATGGCAAAGTATATTATCAATATTTAACATTGGGCAGTTCATACCCGAAATAACATTCATGATAAAAATCATATATGTTCATAATAACATCATATGCAAAAATCAGTGATCAATGTATTTTATTTTCAACCTTTGACATATTTAGAATATATCAAATATATGATAAATGACATAAATATCATGTCAACATAAATAAGGTCGACTTATTGCAAGTCTTCCTGATGATGTATAAAACATCCATGTATAATTTCATGCATGTATTGCACTCACCTTGACACTTTATATCTTTCAAAATATATGAGTCTCACTATTGTCCACCATAAGTCCTTTTATATTTGATTTGATTCGATTCGATTACAAATCAATCACAATCTGTATAAATCACCAATTCATAATGATACATATGTTAGTATTGTACTAACATAAACATATCCCATAATAACTCTATATTCAGATAACTCACACTACCTTTAAAGAATCCGTATTCTTTATTGATATGCACACTGGAATTTAATTTCGTTTATTCCGTTGAAAACTAGACTCAAATATGAATTTATCCATATAAATAAATCCTTCTAATTCATTATGTACAATTTATGGTGAATTTTCAAACTTGATCAACAGAATCTGTTTTGCAAAATCTGTTGTCCGAATTTTCTGACCTTTCCTCGGTTAAAAATTCATATCTTTTTGTATTCACCTTTAAATTGATCCCCGTTTGTTTTAAACAAAACTAGATCAATATATGAACACAAATATATAAAAATAATCTCCAAATTATTTTTATATAAATTCTAGTGAATTTATAAATTTACGAATCGATCTCCATCTTTTAAAAAATTACAAAATGGTCGTCAATTTTTATAAGGATTGTAGAATACTTCCTTCATCATCTCCAACCCATATATAATTTTTCTATAATTTTTCTCACTTAAACCATTCATGGCCGAAATTTAAAGAACAAGTTCTAGAAAGATTAAACATGTTCTAATCATCTTTCATGCTTGAATATGAATCTACAACATGTAAATCATCAAGATTTATCATCAATTTCATGAATCATATCATGAACATAAACCCTTAGATTTGGGATCTTTTAATTCCAGCAAGATTAGAAAGTAATATTGGTACCAAATGATAGTGTTTTTCACTTAGATCACTTTCCTATCTCACAACATAACTCCAATTCCAAAGGAATTAGCTCAAAAATGGAAAATAAAATATTTTCTTACCTTGAAAGCTTTCTCACGTCCATGGAGAAGAGAAGAACACTTTGGCATGATATGTTTGATTCATATCATGCTCATCATCCTTTAATTAATCATTTAATGAATATTAAATTCATTAAATTGGTTAAATACCAATTTAACCTTAATGAAGCTTTATAATTACCATTAAACCAAGATACATATCCTTATAATCATCAAAATCAGATAAATATCAGCCTTGTCATATTTCAATAGTCAAAGATGAACAAATTAGTTTTCCACTTTACCCTTTTGCCCTTATAATTTCCAAAAATTATAATTCAGTCACTTTAATCAAACAATTCAAATTAAACCATTAAATATTATTTTCCAACATTTTCAAAATGTGAAATAATTTTTATTTCTTATTTTCGTGACCCATTTATAATTTTTCCAAAATTTCATTTTGGTCCCTAAACTTTCCAAAGTTTATACTTTGATCACCAAACTTTACCAAATTTTTAATTTTGTCATTAAATAAATCCATTTATGAGATAAAATTCATTTTGTGAAATAATCACCACTTAATTCATTAAAGTTTTCCCAATTTTCTACTTTGACCATCAAACTTTCAAAATTTGCATTTTGGTCATTATCTAAATTTTTGGGGTATTACGTTATGCATTTGAAAAATTGATATCAATTGATAGAGAGATATCATTTGCAATGAATCAAGTTCATAAACATTTACATTAAGGTAAAAATAAAAATTTCTAAAAATAAAGCATTAAAACCAATTTTGACCATAATTCATTATGATGAACAAACATTTATGAAAAATCATTAAAACTTTAGAAAATATTCATCACGATTCTTTTTAACATAAATGAGATAGAAAACTTAAATTATTTAAAATCAAAACTCATGCATGCTTAAATCAAATGAGAAACCAATTATGTAAGGAAATTAAAATAAGCTTATAGGTTACCCATCATTCTTTTGAAGTATGGCAAGAGCATTTAAATTTCTTCACTTTTGTCACCATTGCTCCCACACACCTACAAGAGACATTTATATGGATTTTGGTATCCAAATTGCTTTGGATCCTTGCTAGTTAGTTTCAATGCCCCTTGTTCCCTCTGGAACCCATACTTATTTAATTTTAAAAGATTTTATTTTCTTTATAGGACATGTATGTTCCTTGTGACCATGATAATGACAATGTGAGCATTTTGTCATTATGAAGTTAGATGAACTATTTAAAATGATTTTCTTTTCTTTTGTTAAGCATTCAAGCTTAACATCTAAATCAAAACTTTCTTTTTCAAATTTTTCAAATTTTATTTTTGAAAGCTCTAAATCCTTTTTCAAAATTTCATTTTGTTTTTCAAAACCAACTTTTGATTTCAAAAGAATATCATTTTCAACTTTAAGTTTTGAAATTATTTTCTTGTATTTGGAGTTCATGGTCTCAAACTCCAAAAATAATTCATCGTATACATCTTGTAACTCATTAAAAGAATATGAATTAGATTCACTAGAGTTAGAAGATACGTCGAGCTCTTCAAGAGCCATTAAGCACACTACCTTTGTCGGTTCTTCTTTCTTATTTCCATGGATCTCTTCGAGCTTATTCCAAATCTCTTTGGAATTTGAACAAGAAGAAACTCCTTCAAAGACTTCGGGACCAAATGTAGAAAACAACATGTGCACGACCTAGGCATTTTGGTGAGCTTTCTTCCGTTCTTGGGTACTCCACTCATTCTTTCGTCTTCTTCGTTGGAGAATAGTAGTCGTTCTCGATCATCTTCCATGCATCAAGATCATTATATTGGATGAATAACTTCATTAATTTCTTCCAATGACGATAGTTGGCTCCATTGAAGTATAAAGGCTTGTCGATTAGTTAGGAGTCTTCCATGTAGAACGAGGCAGAGGTGGAAGCCATCTTCTCTGTTGTTTCAAAAATGGATAGAGCTTCTTTAAGAATTGTCTCCATGTTTTTAGACCTTATAATAAGTTAAACTTTGATACCAATTGTTGGGATTATCGAATGAAGCTTAATGATCAACCGAATGATTTTCCAATAAGGGGTGAATTGGTTTTCTGAGTTTAGGGAGTAACGAGTAAAAAGATGAGACAATTTGCACAAGCATTTATAGTGGTTTAACTTCTCAACCAAGTCTACATCCACTACCTTAGCTCCTCACTAAGGATTTTCTAATAAATTAACTAATTTGTTATTTCTTTTTGCATGATAAAGAGATAACCTTTACAACTCTTAGCTTTTCACAGACTAAGCTAGAACCAGTCCCCTTTTACAAAATGTTAAAATGTAGACAAGAAAAACCTCCCAAAGGAAGGTGTTTACAAAGATTTAAGCTCACAGGAAAACAAATAAAACATTTGCAATGAGCTCAAAACACAAATATTTACAAAAGAAAGTAAATAAAGATTGAAAAACTTTTTTGTTGTGTATGAATGCTTGGATAGGTGTTAGTAACCTTCTTCAAGTTTCCTCAACTTGTTTTTATATTTTAGAATGAGCTTGAGGTTTTCTATAGCTGTTGGGTATGTTTTAGAGCCGTTGGAGATTAATTTTCTGCAAAATAAAATTACCCAGAATAGGGAGTATCGGTACTCCTTTAATGAGTATCGGTACTACCTTTGTAATTTTTAAATAAACTAGTCGTTAAAGACCGTTGGGCTTGACCAGTATAGATACTATGTTTCATGGTATCGATACCACTATGTAAAGTAGTATCAGTACTGTTGGGATTTTGCGGAAGCTCGAATTGACAACCGAAATGGTTCGCCAAGAGGGGTCGCGACGGTTCTTGTGTTTAGGGAGTAAGCATATTGAAAGATAGAAAATTTGCACAATGATTTATAGTAGTTCGACTTCTCAACCAAGTATATATCCACTACCTTATCTCCTCACCAAGAATTTTCCAACAAATTTACTAATTTGTTCTTTCTTTTACAGAACAAAGACATAACCTTTCCAACTCCCTAGTTTTTCACGGGCTAAACTAGAATCTTATCCCTAGCTTTTCAAGGGCTCAGCTAGAACCTTTCCTTTTACAAAAGGATAAAAGAAGTAAACAAGAAAACCTCTCAAAGGTAGAGTGTTTACAAAATTTAAGCTAACAACAATATTTACAAGAAAATAGAAAAATAAGATTGAAAAACTCTTCTCTTGTGTTTGAATACTTGGATATGTGTTCTCTATATTCTTCAAGTGTCTTGAACATGTATTTATAAGTTGAAATGAGTTTGAAGTTGTATATAGCCGTTGGGGATGTTTTGGAGCCATTGGGGATTAATTTTATGCAAAATAAAATTGCCCAGAACAAGTAGTATCGGTACTACCTTCAATGGGTATCAGTACTGTTCGTTATTGTTCATATAGTATCGGTACTATTTATACATTATCAGTACTATTCATCCAATACAATATTATCCATAAAAATATTTTTGTGCTCAATTCCAAATTAAATGGACTTTGAATTATTTTTGTAAACTTTGAATAAATTCAATTCAAGTCCAAAAACATTTTTCCATAAATTGTTACATCAAAGTATAGTTCAACAATCTCCCCTTTTTGATATAACAAAACATTTGAAATTTTTTTTTTTACAAAAGTCCCCTTAGTAAAATGTTTAATGAAAAAGATGCCAATTGTTAGAAATTATATGAAAATGTTTATCTCCCACTTTTTCATTAAGAAATTGAATTTTTCAAACCATACTTCTCCCCTTTTTTGTTATATAAAAAAATCAATCTTTAAAGTTCTAAAATAACTTTGGAGACTAAGTGATAAATTTGACATTTAAAAACCATTTGAAAAAAAATCAAAGCTCCCCCTCAATAAGTGCATTCCCAACAAAATTTAGCTTTAAAATCTTGACACATGAAATTCAACAAAGAATAACAAACATGTTAGTAGCACATGAAATTCTATGTATCCAAGTCTAAAATACTTTATGCAATATCAATTGTTGAAATTAAGTGCATATGCATAAAGCTTTCAAAAATGTTATGCATTTGAAGAATTTGATATCAATTGTTAGAGAGATGCCATTTGCATTTGAAACACATGCATAATAATTTAAATTTAGGTCAAAAATTTAAAATTTGAAAAATCAAAGTATTTGAAAAGTTGATATCAATTGTTAGAGAGATATCATTTGCATTTAAAATCAATTTTGACTAAAATTCATTATGATGAACAAAAAATTATGAAAAATCATTAAAATTTTAAAATGTTCATCATAGCTTCCTTTTAACATACATGAGCTAGAAATTTAACACAAAATCATTTAATTTCAAAACTCATACATGTATAAACCTAAATGAGCAACCAATTAATCAAAAACAAAAGCTTTAAGTTTAGAGGTTACCCGTTCCTTTTTCAAGTGTGGCTAGAGCATTTAAATATCTTCACTTTCATCACCATTGCTCCCACACACCTACAAGAGACATTTATTTCGATTTTGGTATCCAAATTGCTTTGGATCCTTGGACGTTAGTTTCAATGCCCCTTGTTTCATTAGGAATCCATACTTGTCTAATTTTAAAACGTTTTTCTTTCTTCAAATGACAAGTATGTCCCTTGTGACCATGATAATGGAAATGTGAGCATTTTGCCATTATTAAACTAGATGAATTATTTAAAATGATTTCTTTTTCTTTTGTTAAGCATTCAAGCTTAACTTTTAAATCAAAATTTCCTTTTTCAAAACTTTCAATTTTCATTTTTGAAAGCTCTAAATCCTTTATCAACATTTCATTTTGATTTTAAAAATCTATTTTTGCTTTCAAAATAAAATTGTATTCAATTTTAAATTTTGAAATTATTTTCCTATATTTGCAGTTCATGGTATCAAACTCCGAAAATAATCCATCGTAGGTAGCTTGTAACTCATCAAAAGAAAATGAATTTAATTCATTTGAGCTAGAAGATACCTCGGGCTCTTCACGAGCCATTAGAGACACCACCTTTGTTGGTTATTCTTTCTTGTTTCCATGAAGCTTTTCGAGCTTATTCTAAGCTTCTTGACACTTGAACAAGAAGAAACTCCTTCATATATATCTGGACCAAATGCACAAAACAACATGTGCATGGCATTGGCATTAAGTTGAGCTTTCTTCCGTTCTTGGTCACTCCACTTCTTATCCTTCTTCTTTCGAGAAGAGTAGTCGTTCTCGATCATCTCTCATGCATCAAGATCATTGAATTATATGAATAACTTCATTAATTTCTTCCAATGATGATAGTTTTCTCCATTAAAAAGTGGAGGCTTGTCGATTGGTGGAGAGTCTTCCATGTGGAACAAGCAAGAGGTGGAAGCCATCTTCTAGGTTGTGTCGGGAATTGGTAGAGCGTCTTCTAGGATCATCTCAATGATGTTAAGCCTTCTAATAAGTTAAGCTCTGATGCCAATTGTTGAGATTTTACGGAAGCTCAAATCGACAACCAAAATGGTTCACCAAGAGGGGTTGGGACGGTTCTTGTGTTAAGGGAGTAAGGAGATTGAAATATAGAAAATTTGCACAGCGATTTATAGTGGTTCGATTTCTCAACCAAGTCTACATCCACTACCTTAGCTCCTCACCAAGGATTTTCCAACAAATTCACTAATTTGTTATTTCTTTTTACAGGACAAAGAGATAACCTTTACAACTCCCTAGTTTTTCACGGGCTAAACTAGAACCTTATCCCTAGCTTTTCAAGGGCTCGGCTAGAACCTTTCCTTTTACAAAAGGATAAAAGAAGTAAACAAGAAACCTCTCAAAGGTAGGGTGTTTACAAAATTTAAGCTCAATATTTACAAGAGAATAGAAAAATAAGATTGAAAAACTCTTCTCTTGTGTTTGAATACTTGGATAGGTGTTCTCTATATTCTTCAAGTGTCTTGAACATGTATTTATAAGTTTGAATGAGTTTGAAGTCGTATATAGCCGTTGGGGATGTTTTGAAGCCGTTGGAGATTTATTTTCTGCAAAATAAATCTGCCCGAACAAGTAGTATCGATACCCCTTCAATGGGTATCGGTACTACCTTTGTAATATTTGAAATTTTTTATCGTTGGACTTGATTTTACTGTAGTAGTATCGATACTACTGTAGAGGTATCGATACTCATTTTGCATTCTGAATTTTTTGAGCATCAGTAGTGTTCGTTACTGTTCACACATTATCAATACTATTCATACAATATCAGTACTATTCGTTGTTGTTCACACATTATCGGTACTATTCATACAGTACAATACTATTTGCAAAAACATTTTTGTGCTCAATTCTAAATTAAATGGACTTTGAATTATTTTTGTAAACTTTGAAAACTTTGAATAAATTCAATTCAAGTCCAAAACATTTTTCCATAAATTGTTATATCAAAATATAGTTCAACAAGTACCCCTTTGAGTATCAGTACCTATTTTGCATTTTGGAATTTGAGCAATTTGAAAAACAACTGGTAGTATTGATACTACCTAGAGAGTATTGATATTTCTCTTACCTTTGGTATCGGTACCACATGAACAGTACTAGTACTGTTCAAATAGTATCGATACTGTAAGAACAGTATCTGTACTATGTACCTAGAAAAACAGTTTTGTGCTCAAATTCTAATTTAATGGAATTTGAATTATTTTGGAAAACTTTGAATAAATTCAATCAAGTCCAAATAACATTTTGCCTTACTTTGTTATATCAAAATATTATAAAACATAGTTCAACATATACACTTATATATACTTATATACTTATATTATATAGTTTATATAATTTATATACTTATATTTATACTTTATTGTTTATATACTTTATACTATATTATATATATATATATAATATACATTATAACATATATACAAGTGTCATATTATATTATTATATAATATATACATATATTATAATTATTTCAATTTTTTGTCAACTTTTGAAATGAATGCAATTTAATATATTTTATAATTTTTCTTCACATTTTATAATTATTTTGATTTGAACTCTTTGTGTTATTTAATTTATTTAAATTTAAATTTTTAATTTAGTATTTGTCTAATTTAGTCCTTAAAATTATATTTTTATCTAAAATTGACCCATACTGATTTATATTTTGTAATTTACTTCATACCCTATAAATCACATAATAAACTTCATTTCAAATTTTATAAATTATATTATAATCTCCAAACCCTATAAACTTTTGTTCAACAACTTTTTAAATGGATACAATTTAATTCATTTTTATATTAATTTTAACTCCACATTTTATAATTATTTTGATTTGATCCGTCATCAGTACGTGTTGTTTAATTTATTTAAATTTTTGTTTGTAATTTCATGTTTGTTCAATTTAGTCCTTAAAATTATATTTTTATCAAAATTAATCCATAATTATTAATATTCTTTTTATTTACTCTAAATCATATACAATTACAAATTACAATTCAATGTTCATGAAATGCGAAAAATAATTAATCCAAAAATGGGAAGCTACTCACACGTGGACCAACAAGCTTGAGGTGTTCTTGATTTGATACCGATCGAATGTACTTGTTCTACACGTGTGTTGATATGGAATATTAACCGTTAAAAGGTTTAGGTAGGTCGATCTCTGTTGATACTATAGATTTTAATTAGGTTTGATAGTCTACTGGAATGATCTAGTGATTTTCTTAAGTTGTAAATATTTGATTTAGATGTCCAAAAGTTGCTAGAGGAAATACATTGATTGTGAGCTATCACTATAAATTTATTTCCAGTTTTCTTGTATTGTTCTTTTATAAGGTGTTGTGTTTATATTTTAATGAACCGGACCGTTATATGGTTTTTGTCAATTCAGTTTCTAACATCCAATATATATCTGTTCTGTATAAATGTTGTAACACCCATCTCCCGTATACCTTTATGTATACGATATACAGATGTCACATCACTTTTAAAATTGTTTCCTATTTGAAAAGCCGTACAATTTTGTTTAATTTTATAAATTATTATAATCAAATAAACCATTAATCCTAATCATTCTCATCTTTTATTATTTAATCGAATAAATACTCCTATTTTTAAATATTTTCAATAAAGTCCTTAATTTAATATTTGGGGCATTACAACCACCGTCCATAACCGATCTATCTTCAAATGTGAGGATTGCTTTATCGAATGTGCAAACTTCCTGCCAAGGTTGGCATTTTGATTCTTGAAGTCTTAGTTTTGCTAACAATATCCTCATTTTCAGGCACTTGCTCAATGTGATATGGCCCTTACTAACTTAGGCATTATTAGACTTAGTGCTGATGATTCTGCTGGTGCTGCTCGGGTACTTTCGAGATCTTCTTGTGCTAATTCAATTTCTTCGTGTTGTATCTTGTTCATTTCTTGTTATATTATTGTTCGTGGTTCCACGCACCATGATACCGGAACAGATGGTTGCTTCGAGTGGCAAAAGAGATATAGGCGCAATAGCAAGTGCTAGAGCAGCTGCATTATATGGGCTTGACACTCTTGCAGATAAAATCCAGAAAAAAAACCTTCAGTATTCTTATCCCTCTTTAATTCCACATAGATCTCTCGATGAAGATGAATGATGGCTTCACTATGTTCGTGGTGTGTATTGAATAACATTTCCTTTCTCGGCCAAAAAAGACACATTTCTTTCTATTGTTGATTTACTTCATCTCGTGCATCAGGACGAGGATGATAACGTTACCAGGTATTTGGTACTTGCAAGATAACCCATAATTCCCGGAACGGACAGGGTTTATAAGGTATACCTCCTTGAACTTGGTCATTTATTCGATTAATGTGTCTCTTTCGTTGATAATCTTTCGACTTTCCAGACCAGTATAGTTTTTACTCTAAGGTCCTGACATGCTATTCAAAGCCTTGGCTGTGTTCTCTCTAAGGGATACTAATCTAACAAAGGTAACTACAGAAGAGTGTTCATCTTTGTCTTATCATTATCAGAGACGATTCTGATTGTTATCTCGCCTCTTGGAGCAATTTTCAGATGGAAAGGGCGTCCTCTGAGGTCGTCGACGATTCTAACAGTGGGACTGCCATGTAAGTGTAGTATACTCGTATTCAGATGGAGAAAGCAAAGCACAGTTTTCTTGAAAGTGGGATTATCATAACTAGTGATCAAATTAATGCTATTAATCCGGTTGATGTGTGGTTCCAGGTACTTCGACTATCTTTTCTACATCGACTTTGAAACTTCGATGGCTGAACGGCGTGCCCAAAATGCATTGGAACATTTACAGGTCAGTAATTTCAGTCTTTTATTACGTCTCTAACTCATAACGACCGTATTTTTCCTACCAAATCTCTTCCTTTTCTGGCCTGAAGAAGCACTTGGAATCCTATACATTCTGAAATTTCAATGTGATGCTGGTGCTCGAGTCTGCTGTATTGTTTCTTTGAATATCAAAATCTCGCCGGTGTGCATGCACTCTTAACTAGCTTGATTTCCAAAGCTCTGGTGTGCGATGCACTCTTAACTATCTTGATTTCCATAGCTCTGTTCGTTTCCCTTAATTCACGCAGAGTGAATCTGAAGATGAATTGTGTGCCCCCTGGCAGGAATATGCCGGATTTCTCCGAGTCCTCGGTTCCTATCCGATGGATATCTCCTAAACTCAGTAGATTTTGTCATCGTATACCTCAGTTTTATTTCAAACTTGCAACGATGGTGACGGTTCGACCCACAGGTGATGCATGTACATGTAAGTCTTTTCTTGATCCAGCTGAAGATGAAAGGAAAGTTCTATAGATGGAAATCGTTGGAAGGCCGACTTATTAGTTCAACAGCTTATTCGACATGAACTATTTTTCTTTCTTTCCTTCCATATTTAGCTCTTTTATCTCCATAGGTTTTCGTCACCCTCCTAGAGAAGTGGTGTACAATGTTGTGAAATTTTGAACATTAGAGACAATGCAAAGTCACAGTGACACCAATATATCACCCTCTTGAGGGCCTTTAACCTTTGAAATTCAACTTTGGTTGCCAGTTTTCTCACAATTGTTATTATTATTATTATTCCCAATCATCCAACAAAAAGCGGATTTTTCATCGTATCCGTTAAGAAATGGAGATGTTGGAGATAGATTTAACACGACGGCATCGAATAGTTATTTTTCCGATTTAAAGTTAAATTTAATATGATTTCAATAAAACTCGATTCTCGAATTTAAATAGAATTTAATGACTTTCATTTAATTCAAAGTTTTAAATGAAAATTTATCTAATACAATATAACATTTAACTTTTCACATTTCATCCAAATTAAAAATAATTAAATAGAATATCAATTTGTCAAATTAATAATATTAATTGAAAATAAAAACTAATAGTAGGTCATGCTTACATAATTTTTTTTAATCAAAATGCAATTAATAATATATAAAAGAATACTTTTATTATTATTTTGGATCAAGTTCTCATCTCAAGTTTTTTTTTTCCCTGGTAATCATTTTACTTATTTGTACAAAATAGAAAAAGCACCTCAAAGAAAGAATCCCACATGGATAAGTAAGAGCAGGTATTAGGTATTTATATATGTTGCTACCCACAGAAATTATCGCCGAGCTTTGTAACGGGAGCTTGTGACCCGAGTGGGGCACTAGGATTGTGGAACATGGGTTTGGCTCCTTGAGTCGGATCCCACGTGGCTTTGCCATGGCTTGCCCGTTCCAAGCCAAGAGTTGGGTCATGGGACCTCAGTGAAAACTGTGGGTGTCGTGGCTCCTAGAGCGAAGGGCACTGCGTGAGGCTGGTTTCACAGAGCAGCGAAGACATTTCTCTCTTGGCAGTGGGAAGATAACAAGCTTGATCCACTAAGATCCAACGTCTCTCACTGAGCCGACCTTAACTGTGTTATTTTTCTCAAAGCAGTAACAAACTTGAAAAACAAAACAAAAACTAAGGATTTTTTTGTGATGCTCTACACACTACATCATTTTCTGGTTTTTTTTATTATTCAAGCAAATACAAAATATAACTGCACCACTAACATAACATCCCACATTTTCTAAAAAAAACTAACCATATCAACTTCACTTAAATAACTGCTACCCTACTTTAGTAACTGCTGACTCTAAAGTTCACCCACCTAAAATATGCTTAAAATTCAAAAAACATACAAAGACAATTCCTGGAGACAACTAGATTAACTCAACAATCTCCTCCTTAAGCTTGTTGTCCTCCACTGTCGATCCGCAAACCAGTTTTCTCTCTCATCTCCAAGAACTTCAATTTTGCAAGTGACTTTGTCATAATATCAGCACACTGATCTTCTGTGCAAACATGTTGAATCTAAATCATTCCTGATTCAACACAATCTCTAATATAGTGGAATCGGGTATCGATGTGTTTGCTCCTCTCATGGTGAACTGAATTCTTACTCAATGCAATTGTAGACTGATTATCGATCTTTAGAATCACTTTCTTCACCTCGGTCTTTAAAAAATCTGCCAATAGTCGTCCCAGCCACACTCCTTGACACGCTGCTGCACAGGCAGCGATGTACTCCGCTTCACATGAAGATAACGCAACCACTTTCTGTTTTTGTGAACACCAACTAATATGATAAGACCCAAGGAAAAATATTAAACCTGAGGTGCTTTTCCTGTCATTAGTATCACCAGCTAGATCACTATCAGAGTAAGCGATCAGCTCCAAGCTTCCTTCCTTTTTCTCAAAAACGCAATCGAGGTTTAAAGTTCCTTTAACATACCGTAATATGTGCTTTACTGCGGCCATGTGCTCCGCTGTGGGCTTCTCCATGTATCTACTCACCATGCCGACAGAGAATGCCAAATCTGGGCGTGTGTGCAGTAGATATCTTAAACTGCCAACAATACTTCGATACAGAGTTGTGTCTACAGGTGGACTTGTGCTTTCCTTGCTTAGTTTCAGACGAGGTTTCATCGGGATTTGTGAAGGGTTACAATCTTTCATGCCACGTTTGTCTAAAACCTTTCTTGCATATGCCGATTGGTTGAGTGTGATCCTTTAAGAATTCTGACAGACTTCAATTCCCAGATAGTAACTTAGTAACCCAAGGTCACTCATGCTAAACAATTTCTTCATCTGTGATTTGAACTTGTCTATGTCTTGAATACACTCTCCAGTGATTATTAAATCATCCACGTAGACTCCAACAATTAAATTCCCTTTACCTTGATTTCTTATGTACACGACATGCTCTAAAGAACACCTGTCAAAAACGAGTGTCCTCAATGACTTGTCCAGCTTTGAGTTCCAGGCTCTAGGTGCTTGACGCAAACCGTACAATGCTTTGTACAGTTTTAACACCTTTTGCTCTTCTCCTTTTATTTCAAATCCCGGTGGTTGAATGACATACACTTCCTCTTTCAAATCACCGTTGAGGAAGGCTGACTTCACATCCATATGATGCACCTCCCATACTTCATGTGCCGCAATAGAGATCAACAAACGTACTGTCTCTAGCCGAGCAACAGGGGCGAAAACTTCATCAAAGTCTATGCCTTGTCGTTGAACGTACCCCTTTGCCACTAATCTCGCCTTGTGCTTCATAATTCTGCCTTGAGTGTCATTCTTTAACTTGTAAACCCACTTTAGACCTATAGGTTTGTGGCTGTCGGGTAATGGAACGAGCTTCCAAGTTTCATTTTTTCGAATAGAGGAAATTTCCTCCTCCATTGCTCTTCTCCACATTGGATCTGCCTTGGCTTCTTCGAAATTCGATGGCTCCTCTTCTCCTAGTAAGCACAGACCCGAATACTGCAACTCTATGGGGACTGTTACATCGTACAAGCTTTTGATGCCATGCTTACCCCGTGGTCCTACTGATGAACTCTCATCCAATGTTAAGGGTTGTAGTGTTTCGGTTGATACTGATTCTTCAACCGTTGCTGCTGGAGTATAAGGCGAGTTCGAAACAAATGTTCTGGATCTCGTGTTCATCACTGGTGTAGCATACTGGTATCGGTCACCAGTTTGTTCCTGGGTCGGCTGTGGGAAATCCATGCCAATACCAATACCAAAATCGCTGACACCCTCTTTATCTTTCTGATTTATCGTATCAGATGTGCCTGCTATGGTAAAATAGTGTGTTGTAAGAGTATTCTCTGCTGATTTTGTTTCTGGAAATTTACTCCACTCCCACTTATTCTCCTCTTCGAACACGACATCCCGTGTCACCACTACTCGTTTTGACTTTGGATCAAACATCCGATAGCCTTTTGTATTCGAATCATAACCAATAAACACCATTGGCTTGCTTCGATCTGCAAGTTTTGAAAGATGAGGTGTAACATCTTTTACGTGTCCCACACATCCAAAGATGCGAAAATGATCAACAGTTGGCTTACGGTTATAGTATGCTTCATAGGGAGTTTTGCCGACGATGCTTCTTGTTGGTGCTCGATTTAGGAGATATACGGCAGTTGATACCGCCTCTCCCCAAAATTCGCCTGGGACTCCCATGCTTTTCAACAAGCTCCTTGCCATGTCGACCACAGTCTGATTTCTTCGTTCAATAACTCCATTCTGCTGAGGAGAATAAGGCGCCGTGAGATAACGCTTAATTCCCAACAACTCACAATAATTCTTGAATTCATTTGAGGTAAATTTGCCACCACGATCTGTGCGAAATGCCTTTAACTTACTGTTTTTCTCCATTTCTGCTGATGCTTTGATCTTCTTGAATGCCTCAAATGCTTCGTCTTTGTTTCGGATCAGCACCTGCCACATGAATCTAGTACAATCATCAACTAACAGCAGAAAATAACTCTTGCCTCCGTGTGTAGCAGGAGTTATTGGCCCACACAAATCTCCATGCCACAGTTCAAGAGGTTATTCTGCTCGAAATTTCACCACTGCTGGAAAAGGATTTCGGTGTTGCTTTCCTATCAAACAACCATCGCAGATGCGGTCCTCATGCTCGATTATGGGCAAGCCACACACCATTTGTTTCTGACTTAGAAGCTTCAAGGCATGAAAGTTCACATGCCCGTATCTTGCATGCCAGCGCCAAGCGTCTTCTTTACTCCTTGTGAGAAGGCATTCGGGTAGGGCTGGTACTATGTTAAACACATATAACCTGTTCCTTGACCTGTTCACTTTTGCTAGTAGCCTTTGTGATCTGTCGAAGATAGACATTACTCCTCCTTCAATTACAACCTTGCAACCATTCTCTTCTAAGTGACTAAGGCTTATTATGTTGCTCTTCAACTTCGGGATATAGTAGACATTAGTAAGTACACGATGTTCACCTGTGAAGCATTCAAATAAAATTGAACCTCTTCCTTGTATTTCTACAGCCGAGCCATTTCCAAATTTGACTGACCCTTTAATGGTCGTGTCAATTTCAGCAAATTTTCTGATACAACCGGTCATGTGGTTACTTGCGCCAGTATCTAAATACCAAGCCTTGTCTTGGGTGTTGTTCATCTTTGGCACCACCTTATCTTCGTGTAGTAACACATGTTCGTTCTGTATTACGTGGCTGAGAACACAAGTTTCAATCATCAATAATGTCGGTTCATCATCGGTTTGTGTTGTAACAAGATTGGCCTTCTCTCTTCGGTTTGGATTGGGACACTCTTTTGCAAAGTGACCATATTCATTACAATTGAAACACTTAACCTTGGATTTATCAAAATTGCGTGGCTTTCGGTCTTCATTTTTGCGTTCACCATTTCCTCGACCTCCACCATTTCCACACCCACGACCACGTCCTCTCCCGTGACGTCCTCCTCTTTTGTTGCTGCAGGAACCTTCATCTCTCTTTGCCTTTGGAATTCTTGCCTCCCACTTGGCCTGGGTAAGGAGTAATTGTTCTCCACTGCTCTTTGAGTGCAGTTGTCCTTTAAGCCCTTCCTCGAAAGTTCTGAGACGACCGATCGCCTCTGAAACTGACATCATCTCAATATCGCCAAACTGCTCAATTGTTCCAATAATCTGGAGAAATTTATCTGGAACTGCGCTGAACAACTTTTCAATAACTTCGCTGTCATCGAGCTTTGTGCCCAGAGAGCGAATCTCACCCACCAGTGTGGTAAGCTTCATGGAAAATTCGTTTATTGTCTCTGAATCCTCCATGTGTAACTTGTTCAGTTGTCATTTCAGCACCTGTACGCGTGCCTTCTTAACGCGATCTTCACCAACCCGCATCTCCCTGAGTGCGTCCCAAGCCTCCTTTACCGTCTTCTTCTCAGCGATTGCCATCATCACGTCATCTGGCACGGCTTGAGAAATGGCTATCATGGCGCCTTGATCTTTGTCGTCGTCTGTGTCTCCATCTTCGATCACTGACCATACTTCTAGCGAACGCAAGAGTATCTTCATCTTGACAGCCCATATGCCGTAGTTCGTTTCGCTTAACGTTGGATATTGGATCGGGAATGAAGCTCCTCTTACCATCGGTTTGACCAGTGCTAGTGTTTGTGATTGGTCTCCTACTTCACTGTCCATTGCTTTGACAACCTGGCTCTGATTACCAAATGTTAGTTTTCTCAAAGCAGTAACAAACTTGAAAAACAAAACAAACACTAAGGATTTTTTTTGTGATGCTCTACACACTGCATCATTTTCTGTTTTTTTTATTATTCAAGCAAATACAAAATATAACTGCACCACTAACATAACAGCCCACGTTTTCTAAAAAAAAACTAACCATATCAACTTCACTTAAATAACTGCTACCCTACTTTAGTAACTGCTGACTCTAAAATTCTCCCACCTAAAATATGCTTAAAATTCAAAAAACATACAAAGACAATTCCTGGAGACAACTAGATTAACTCAACAATGGACCACCATCTTTTTATTTATTTATTTTTTCTGCTGCTAAACTTGAACTCTTTTTCTGTTTGTTTCCTCCCAAAATGAACCCACTTTTCTCAAGGATTAAGTTTTCTGGGAATTGGACTGCAGCTGGGTTGAAGACAATAGAAGCATAGCACTTTGCCATTATTGGTATGAACTGCTTGATTAAATGTTATTATACCTTTTTTTTTAAAGATGTGAACTTTCCTTGAAGAACCAAGTGATAGCTATTGGAGTCTCTTGGAGAACCATGTGTATGTTGTTTGATTTTCATTACTCCGTTGTTTATTCCTCGTTTCTCCTGTATGCCCTCTTTATTCCTATAATCTGTAACAACTCTATCTGATTTAATGTTCACTGTAGTAGATCCACACTTTCGGTATAAACATTGAAATCTTCTTTAATTAGTTATATATTTTACTAATGATTTTTACTCTGAAATCTAATTTATATCCACCTATTCAAAAAATTTATTGATGTTTAGCTATTCAACTAGTTTTTGTAGGATTTTCCTTTTCAAATTTTTTAGTCAACATGCTACTCCATGCCCCCAAGGTTCCTTACCTTCTCACTTGTTTCCTTTTATTAAATGTTTCTGCACTAGAAGAATTGAAGTTACACTCTTGTTAAAAGCTAACACAAGAACCTTTTTTAGGAACTCGACAGTGTTGCGAAGATTATGGAATTTTGATAAGCACATAGGATGTGCTATGAGTGGGTTGATAAACACAACAACACTTATTACTATTCTTAAACTATAAATTTAAGCACTAATAATTATTAAAAGCAAGTTAATAAATTAAAATTATTCAAAGATTAATAAATTAAGAAATCAAACAATCAACTCGAGTAATCGGGCATTTTTAGTGCGAAAATTTGAATCGAATTGTTCCCTAATTAAATTAAAGTGTTTACCTAATTTCTAACCGGATTCAAATATTATTCTAATTTAAAAAATTAAATCTAGAAAAATTGAAATTATGAAACAAAACTAAATAATAATAAACTTAAATAAAATAATTAAAATAACAAGTAAAAAAGATACAAGGACCTAATTATAATAAAATCTAACTATATGGATTAGAATGCAAGAAATAAAAAAATAACTTAAATAAAAATAAAAAGGAATCAAAATGTAAGAAATTAAAATTCAGTAGCTAAATCAAGAACTAACAGGGACTACATTAAAATAAAATAAAACTGTGTAATAAAATAAAAATAAGTTAAAATTGAAAGACCCAGTGACCAAAGTGTAAAAAAACACGGCTAAATTTGAAGGACTAAAATAGTGAGTTTACCAGATAATTAAAACATGCATAGCAAATGGGTGTAATATTAATTTTGGTCCCTACAGGGACCAAAATGTAAAAACACGGCAAAGATGGAGGCAATTAAGATGTATTTTTCCCATTAACTTTCCCTATATATTTCAATATTTTGTTTTTTTTTTCATTTGCACCTAAACTGAAAAAAAAGAGCTTGAGAGCTCTCTCAAGATTTCCTCGACCGGCCAACTTTCGGCGAATCACCAAAATGACCCGAAACCTCCCCTAAGCATAAATCTAAGCCCATACACCCCTATTTGGGGCTAAAACCCCACAAAACAAGTTCGAAATAGCTCTAAAAACCCCATTGATGCATGGGTTTTCCTCACTCTGACCACCGTCGCTAGGCCTACTCTTAACTCACAAGGTAAACTCCTTACTCCTGTACTTTGATTTATTAGTTACATGCAAAGCTTTGTATTTTTAAAAAAATAATATTATGCTTTCGAATATAAAAAACACAAAAAATATACACCTCAACAAATTTTCAACAATATGTTTTTTATTTCTTTTCGATCTGAAAAAAAAGAGTCCCCTTTACATTTTTTCGTTCGGGTTTATATAGCCCGACTTGTATATTTTTTCTAGATTTTTTTTTCAACATGTTTGAAAATATTTTGTAGTTTTTTCTTTTTGCCTTTTTTCAATATGTTTGAATTTGTTGGATTCCGTTGTTGACTTGTGGCTTGCGGATGTCGGTTTGTAACCCCCTCAGACCGATGCGGATAGCTCGATCTGATCTGGAGTGTCATATTAGGGCCACCGGAGCGACCCACTGTAAAAATAACGGAAAATTTAAAACTTTAATTAAAACATGCAACTTATAAAATCATTTATCAGTATTCAGAAGTAAAATAGATTTTTAGACTCGTATATAAAGCAAAATACATTTACATACCCCCTAAACACATGTACCATACTCTGCAACAACGCCGGAAGAACTCCCTTACTGAAGTCGATATTGATACTGGTACAATTCTTTTAACCTGCAATGATGAGTAATAGAGTGAGCTTCGAAAAGCTCAGTAATACAGAACTACCAGATGATGCTACATGACATGCAGATAAATGGGAAACCATATTTTCCTTATTGAATCATACGTATACCAGTGGGCGAAATAATTTGGGGTTCCCTTAGAAGTTCATCGAGTAGAAGCCATGAATCTCAGTTCATAAGAAACCTTTCATACTATCACTTTTTCATGAGGTTGAATAGGATGTCTAGTGTGTTCCATCAATACGATAAAACCATAGTAGGTACACTAATCAAATGATAGTTCAGTAAAATCCCATAAACCATACTGTAGTGGAGTTTTTTAAACTCGTATTTTAAAACCATCTTACAAAGAGTTAACCTAAGGGAACATCTTAGGGCCTGAGAGCCTACCCAAGATAGATTTTGGGGCCGTGAGGCCTACTAAGAACGCATCTTAGGGCCGTAAGGCCTACCCGAGAATGATCTCAGGGCTTCAGAGCCTACCTAAGAGTCACATTAGGTCCATAAAAATTTTCCAACTTGATCAGAGTTGTAGTTTACAAATCTGTATCTCCAAGATACAGTTTATACAATGATACAAATCCATAAGCCATCACCATTAAGTCGGTGCATCCATAAAACAATAACCATAGATTTCAGTGTACCACATGTTAAAACAATAAAACAATTTTTCAAAATATAAGGAACACACTAGAGAATCCAATTATTTTTCAGATGCATTTTGTAGTTATCAATATGGATAACATGAACTTGTGCAATTTGATCGGATCCCAATAATAAGATCTTTTTGAAGAGAATCAATTTCTAACCGATCCCATCAGACATTTCATATTGATACTTTTAGAATTCCACTAAGTTTCTATATGCATCAGGAAAACGTTCAGGAACCTTTATACATAATAATTCTAAATTCAGATTTACTGCGAGTGATTTCATTACCCAAACAATCAGGGGTATTCAGGAATATACTTTGAATTCATAGAATTTCAGCCCAATTGAACCAAATGAGGTATTCAGAATCTTTTCCTTCTGCGTTACTTGCGTTTTCCAACATGACCGAAGTGATTTTAGATGAAAATATAGAATAGAAGATTCAAGTCTTTTATAATCTACGACTATCGATCATATTATCAAACAACTCGAGTTACACAACTCCCAAACTGATGCATGTCAACAAGTCAATTCATTATCCTTACAGTGTATTCACTTTTTAATACCATAATGCAGATCCATAAATCATCCCCATAATCATCACTGAATAAATCTTCCAACGGTCTTTATTTCATTTCCACGTGTTTCAACAATATCAGGAAATACAGACGTACTTGATCCATGGCTTATAACCCATAAGGATAATTCATCATGTAAGTTCAACAATGTTTCCAAACTCATCCAATCACCTATTTAATCCTCAGTCATTGATGTTATTTAGTTCGTTTAGTAAGCAAGTCTATCCCGATTACTTTAAAGTTTTCCAGAATAATTCAGACGTTTCTGAATTTCAAATACACGTTGTACTTCATTTTAGTTCAATTTATTCATATAATAAAGTTCTTCTGGTATTCGTGGTTGATTTGACTCACGAATACCCACTTATTAATACTGTATGCGCTCTAGAGTTTAGCTGAGCCAAGTACTTCTAGTATTATCATCGATCCAAATTTGAGAAGATGAACAAACATTCAAGTGGTACTTATATCATTCAGGTAATGATATAGCACTAACATTGGTTGATCACTTAAGATGCGTTCAACAACTTTTACTGGTAGCACAACATCCATGTTTATTTGGATTTCTTAATTAATCCAATACATTTACTTATTCTAGGTCATAAGGGCATTTTGGTCATTTTGGTGCTCAACGTTTTTCTATTTATTTCAAAGCTTGAGTATATCCATTAATTCCTGAGCTTGGTGACATTCTTGAGTCATTTCCATTCCAGGGGTATTTTGGTCATTTTACAATTCTAGAATATTTCAATTATTTTGTAATACCCTAAAAATTTAGATAATAACCAAAATGTAAATTTTGAAAGTTTGATGGTCAAAGTTAAAACTTGGGTAAAGTTTAGGGAATAAGTGATAATTTCCTAAAAAGATTTCTATTCCATAAATATATGGTTTACTCTTGAGATTGGAGTTTTATGGAAATCATATTGTTGGATTTGGAATTTAGTAAAGAAAGAGTTAAAGCCAGTAAGAAATCGGTAAATTCTGATCGAATCGAAATTTTAAAAAAAATTTGAAGGATGTTATAAAATGGTTGGAAATATTATTGTAATATTTTGGATCAGAAAAATTTGGTTTGGAATTGTGCAATTTTTCAGATTAAAGCGAAACTGTGGAATTTAGTGACTAAAACGTAAGTTTTGAAAATTTCAGGGCATTTTCGTAGGTCAAAGTCAAATTAAATTATATTTGACTTTGTAATATCAGATGGCTTGGTTTTATGGTGATTTTGGAGATTCATTAAGGGTGATTTGGTCTTATCCCAATTAAATGAATTTTATATTCATTTAAAGTGAGATATTATGTTAATTAAGATGAAATGTTTCCTAAATTCCATCTAAATTTGCTTTCTTCTTCTTCAAACCAGATGAGAAATCTTCAACTCATTTTTCAAGCAATTTCTTTAGGATTATGAGTATGATGAAAATAGAAAATGGTTATTTGCGAAAAACGCTATCATTTGATATCAATATTGCATGATAATCTTGCTTGATTCAAATATCTCCAAATCTGGAAATTTGGGTTTATACTATTGTTGTTAACTTGATGATGATTATTGATGATTTTGAGGTTGTAAGAATTGATGAAGAACATAAGGATGAGGTTAAAGAAAAACAGTGTAGATTTTGGGAATTACAGTAGGTTCGAAAATTCACCAGAAAATATATAAAAATAATTTGAAGGTTATTATTATATATTGTGTTCATATATGGATCTAGTTTCGTTTAAAACAAACGAGGATCAATTTCAACTTGTATACAAATAGATATGAATTTTTAACTGAGGAAAGGTCAGAAAAGTCGGACAGCAGAATTCTGTACAAAACAGATTCTGTTGGTGAGCTTTGAAAATTCACCATAAATTGTACAGAATGAATTAGAAGGAGTTCTTTATATGGATAGATTCGTATTCGAGTCTAGTTTTCAATGGAAAAACGGAATTAAATTCCAGTGTGTGTATCAATACAGTTTAATGATTCTTTAAAGGTAGTACGAGTTGTCTGAATGCTGGAAATTTTTGTTTGAGAATTGAAATGAGTGTTAGATGTGAAATTGATTATTTTGGGAAGATTGAAATGATTGGTCATTTAAGTACAATAATTTAATAGTTGGGATACGTAAATGTATTTATGCTTTTGTAAAAGCATTTGAATGGAAATAATTTCAATGTTGGAATTATTGGTATTAAGAATTTAAGTGGTAAAATGGTGAAGACCATTTTGAGTAAATGGGAAAAGTTGGTTCCAATGTTATAAGGAATAATTAAGAGTTAAATATTTTGATAGATGATGAATTTCAAATATAGTATGGAGATATGGTGGAATGTATTTATGTTAGTAAAATACTAACATATGGATTATTATGAATTGATGATTTATACAGATCATGGTTGATTTGCAATTGAAGCAAGTCAAGTATAAACAGGGTATATTGTGGAAAATAGTGAGGCTCATATATTTTGAAAGACATAAAGTGTCAAGGTGAGTGCAATACATGCATGAAATTATACATGGATGTTTTATACATCATAAGGAAGACTTGCGATAAGTCGACCTTGTTTATATCGGCATGATTTTATATCATTTTTTTTATAAATTGACATTGAGATGTCAGAATATGAAATTAAAATGCATTGATCATGAAAAAAAAATGTGATATTTTACCATGAATGTTTTCGGGTATGAACTGCCCAATGTTAAATTTGATAATATACTTTGTCATGGATGGATCGAATAAAATAGACCATATGCCCGAGTAAGTCATTGAGGGACAGGGTATAGTTGGCATGCCATAGAGTCTAGCAGCTGCAGGTTTAAAATACACTTTGGTGTATTTGGTGGGCACGACCTTATGTGTAATACACTTCGGTGTATATGGTGGGCACGACCTTATGTGTAATACACTTTGGTGTATATGGTGGGCACGACCTTATGTGTAGCACTACGGTGGAAATATTACTTGAATACCCAGGGTCCTCAAGGTTTAATATGGGCTATTAGCTATGGATTATGTTTTATTGGTTAATAAATGGTAACCATGCAAATAAGCTTATGAGCTTACGGAATAATGGCAAGTATATTGAAAAAAAATAAGCTTACGAGCTTATGGAATTTAAATGGTAAGTATTTTGGTAAAAATAAGCTTATGAGCTTATGGGATAAAAGGTAGGAAATTTATATTATATTGATCATGGTAAAATATTGAAGATGCTATTAGCATGGTTTTATGGCATTGGATTTGAAATCTAAATTCATGCATGAATTGTATTGCACTATATATTGTTTTAATTGCCTCACTAAGTTTATACTTAGCGTGTGATGATTTTTACGCGTAGGTAAAAAACAAAGAATAAGAATAAAGAGTTCAGAATGACATCAAACATCGAGAGGTATATTTCAATATCAGTAAGACATCCTATTGTGAAATTTGATTTTAGATAGTGGCATGTAATTTGAAAATGTTCAATTTATTTGTTTAATTAATTTTGGAAATTTTTATAGTGATGAAAGGTGAATTTTTATGAATTTATATGTAAATTTTTGGAAGTCACTGTAGCATGAACAGTAACCACGGTTTTTAAGCAAAATTTCCAGAATGTTAAAGGGTACCGATTCCCCTGCTACAGGGAATCGATTCCCCCACTGTTCACTATTCACTATTCATAATAAAATATATTTTGAATTAAATTGGTTACAACGAAACGTAATTTTTATGATATGATAATTTTATAATATCATTTACTATTTTAAGAAAATAAATTTTAAATCGCTTTTAAATTTTGAAATTTTTTTAGAAAATACGGGTGACATCCGTAATCTGTATAAGTATAATTATACGGGTTATGGGTGTTACACATTTCCTTCCATTCGGTCTTATTATTTAATTCAAACTTATCATTTATGTCAGTCCCTTTGAACTATTCTGACAAAATATCACCATCGATAAATTATTATTCTTCATGTACTTACTCAAAAGATTTCCAAGTTAAATGCCTTCTCAGATGTTACTAACGGATTATCAGAATTTTCCATACAAAAATAGGATCTCAACAATCAAAAAAGTAATTTATCGGTTTAAAAATAAATTCTCATGTTACTTCCTCATTCAGAGTCAACTTGGACTATTTTTACCTCTCAAGGGCATTTTCATAATTTCTTAATCAGATAATTTCGGTATTAACTCTTAATGAAAATAATTATACTTTAGAGATCCAATGATTAATTACTTTCCCGAGCATTCTCTTATCTTGAAATGATTCCTTAACAACCTTCTAGCATCTTGCATAAACCCTTTTTGGGTTTAAAAACCAGTAATCCAAATTTTACAAGTAAAGTTAACATTTCTTTTGCACATCAGTAGTTATATCAGATCAATATGTCTTTTCAGAGTTATTAACCAACTTCCAGGGACAATTCTTGTCATCCTACAACATAAGGGTATTTTTGTAATTTTACCCTACCAGAATATTCTCATAATTTATCATCCAAGTACCTTTAACATTTAACCATTGATGATATAAAATATAAGTTACAAATCCATGACTAATTTCTTTATCACTAATCACAAACTTGTAATTTAATTCTAACAATTCCTCAATCTCTTATATTAGTCAATTGATCCGTATTCAGTTACAAAATTTCTACCACATTTATATCGAGTGTATAAATTATTCAACTCCACAAAAGTGACCAACATTGTCTTATTCATGCATTTACCAATATCAACATATTCCATAAAGCATAAAGAGGTAGTAAAATATTACCTCGATTTCCATGCAATATTGATCGACCATAAAAATTCCATTCGAATGCCTTTGATCTTCAATTCAACTTCCAATAATTCCTCAGATACATATCAACATAAATTATATCAAAAACGGAAACGGATCGAATCGGGTGATAAATCAGTGAAAAATAGCTTACCGGGTTCGAATTTGGTGAAACGAACTTCGGATACGGATTCAGAACGTCGAAAGCATAAAATATGACTTTTCGAAAATTTGGAATTTTTGGTAAAAATCAAAGTCAAAGGGTTTGATCGGTAATTTCGAGGTCTTCGGGTTCGAATTTCGAAAAACAGACAACGGAATCAGATTTGGAACGTCGAAAAATGTCAGGATAGGTATACTCGATCAAACTCAAAGGTCGTTTAATGCCCGGTCAATGCCAGTCAAAGTTTTGGCTAACAGTGGTCAACGGTCAACGGGTCGGGTCAACGGGTCGGGTCAACGGGTCGGTTGTGGCCGGTCAAACCGGTCAACTCTGCTCCAAAACTGGTCAAACCGGTCATTTGGACCATCCCCACGCACAGTGGCGACACGTGGGGCCCCTTTCGGCTGCTTAAAAATCATGGAAAAATTCTTAAAAATTATTTTAAGCGATTTCGAGATACTTACAAAGCCCGGTTCACAATTTTGAACGGCGGAGAGCTCGATTTCAACGAATCGGAAACTTTGACCGCTGCACCTCCTCACGCGCCGCCGTCGACGGAGACGGTCGTAAACGGATGCTCGGATCGTCGTGAATCGATGAAAAACCAATTGAAATTGAGTTATTACCGATGATACTTCCGATTGAAATTAACGATGAATGATGACGATTCATGACAAAAGCTTTTAGGGTTTTGTTCCTCGCTCGACAACGAACATGATGGTGGTTTCGTCTCATCAATCGGAGGTCGGACGGCGAGTAGATCGGAGTTGAAAGGAGGGTTGTTGGAGAGAAAATTCTGGGAAATCTGCAGAAAAACATACGGGAATGGGTGTTATAATTCATCCCAAAAGAAAAATGGTCAAATCATGAATCTAGCCACTGAATTTCCTACATTTCTTAAAACAGTTTGTCAACGTTGCGATTTTACAATTTAATCCACTGTTTCTTTCAAAATACCAAATTAAATCCACCACTTTATAATTTCTTAATTTTAGCCCCTAAATTGGGGTGTTACAGGGTTGGTGAAAAAACATCGATGGCCTGGGCTGGACGAAAATGAGTTGTCGACAGAAAGGGCGTCCTTGAGGGTCTTCGACAATTCTAACAGAGGGAGTGTCATGTAAGTGTAGTATACTCGTATTCAGATGGAGAAAGCAAAGCACAATTTTCTTGACAGTGGGATTATCATAACTAATTATCAAATTAATGCTATTAATCTGGTTGATGTGTGGTTCCACGTACTTTGACTATTTTTTCTACATCGACTTTGAAGCTTCGATGGCCTTTAACCTTTGTAACTCAACTTTGGTTTTCAGTTTTCTCACAATTATTATTATTATTATTATTGTTGTTGTTGTTGTTGTTGTTGTTGTTGTTCCTAATCATCCAACAAAAAGTGGATTTTTCATCGTATCCGTTAAGAAATGGAGATGCAGGAGATAGATTTACCACGATGCCATCGAATAGTTATTTTTTCGATTTAAAGTTAAATTTAATATGATTTCAATAAAACTCGATTCTCGAATTTAAATAGGATTTAATGACTTTCATTTAATTCAAAGTTTTAATTGAAAATTTTATCTAATACAATATAACATTAAACTTTTCACATTTCATCCAAATTAAAACTAATTAAATAGAATATCAATTTTTCAAATTAATAATATTAATTCAAAATAAAAATTATTAGTAGGTCATGCTAACATAATTTTTTTTATCAAAATTCAATTAATAATATATAAAAATTAATAGTAGGTCATTCTAAAATATTATTTATCGCCCACCAAAAAAGGGTTTTGGAATCAGTACTAACAGAGACTTTTGTTGCAAGATATAGCCAAGTAGAAATGGGTTAAAAATTGACCTGCGCATATGCATTTTCCTTGGTATATTCAGTCACTTCATAACTGTAAGTCAACTCAAGAACAGTAGTCTCGTGTTCTTCTGCATGCCCCCATCGTGCAATCTGGTTTTCCCCATATGCTTTCCCCCAATTTTTTTCCCATCGACCCAACTTTGTAGTTTCGATTCTCTACCATCCGACCAACGTTCGTCGATCTGAAACCACCAATAAACTCACCATTGAACGGGAAAAAAAACCAAACCTCTATTCCGTCGTGAATCGACATCGTTCACCGTAAAAGTCAATCGGAAGCTTCGTCGGTTTTAATGCGAGCGTCATTTGTTTTCGTCGATTCCGATCGATCCGGCCACCCGTTCATCTCACCACCTGTATAATCGGACCTACTATCACTGTACGCTTAAAACCCGACTGAAATCGTCGTGCCGTTGTTGATCCGTCGTCATCACTCACCAGCCACCGTTGAAGAAGATGGTACGTTTTAAAATTCTACAATATATTATGTTTCGTTGAAAAATAACACTTGCACGAGAATCCCGAGGTCTCGATCTACAAATCTGGAAAATTTCATGCCGAACCGACAACCAGAGACGCCGCACTCGCCGCACGCACCACCCACTACGCATGTGATTTGTTTGGCAGACTGGAGAACCGGTTGACCGCCTGGACCAGTCTGAACCGGCTAGACCGGTCTGGGACCGAGCCGACCGGGCCAAGCCGTTGATCGGTTGTTGACCAACCGTTAACTTTTTTCGGGTACACATATTCTGAAGTTTTTCGACGTCATAAGTCTATTTTTTAGGCTCGTTTTGCCAAATTCGAACCCGATAAGCTATTTTCACTGATTAATCACCCGATTCGATCCGTTTTTCGCAATTAAGCTCCTTTTTTATGAAATTTCTGTTGATATGTTTATGAGGAATTATTGGAAGTTGATTTCAAGATCGAGGACGTTCAAACGGAGTTTAAATGGTTAATCAGTATGGCACAAAAATCGAGGTAATACATTACTACCTTTTCATGCTTTATAGAACATGTTGGTATTAGTAAATGCATGAATAAAAAAATGTTTGATCTCATCTGTGTAGTTAGGTAATTGCTACACTCGATACGAATGCGGTAAAAAGTTGGTAACTAAATAAAATTTTGATGGCTAATACAAGAAATTAGAAGTTTGATAAGGAATAATTTCAAGTTCAGAGATTATTCGGAAAAGCACTTAACTTTAGGATCTCTAAAATCTATTTACCCTTGTTAAGAGTTTTAATACCGAAGTTACCTAGTTAAGGAATTACGAAAATGCCTTTGAGAGGTAAAAATTATCCGAGTTGACTCTTAATGAGAAAGTACCATGAGAATTCGTACCTAACCCGATAAATTACAGATTTAATTGTTAAGATCCTGTCTTTGCACAGAAAATTCCTGATAATTTGTTTTTATCTGAGAAGGCACTTGACCCGAAAATCTCCGAGTTAAGAGTAAATACCTGAAGAATAATTTATTGAGGGTGCTCTTTTATTAGAATTGTTCAAAAAGACTAGAATAGATGATAAATTTGAATTAAATAATAAGATCGGACGGAAGGAAATGATTGAAATACCCTGTATTTGTACAATGACCAAAATACCCCTGAAATGGAAATAAAACAAGAATATCACCAAGCCTAGGAATGATTGGATATCCTCAAGCTCTAAACGGACTGAATTAACATTTACCACCAAAATGACCAAAATACCCTTATGATCTAGAATAAGTAAATGTATTGGATTAATTAAGAAATTCAAATAAACATGGACGTTGTATTGCTCTTAAAGTTTATATAACACAAATTAAGTTGGTCAACCAATGCTAGTGCTATATCAGTACCTGAATGACATAGATACCACTTGAATCCTTGTTCGTCTCCTCAAGTTCGGATCGATGATAATTCTGGAAGTACTAAGATCAGCTCAACTCTAGAGCGCATTCGGTACTATGAAGTGGATATTTATTAGACAAATCAACCACTAATACCAAATTGAACTGAATGGAAGTACAATATGTATCCGAAATTCAGAAATATCTGAATTACTCTGGAAAACTCTGAATTAATCAGGACACACTTGAATGCTAAATGAACTAAGTAACCTCAATGACTGAGGATTAAATAATTGATTCGGATGAGTCTGGGAAAGCTAACGAACTTAAATGATGTACTATCTTTACGGGTCATTAATCATGAAACAAGTACGTCAGCATTTCCTGATATTGTTGAAACATGAAAATGAAATAAAGACCATTGGAAGATCTATTCATTGATGATTCTGAAGATGATCTATGGACAATAATTTTTGGTATTAAAGAGTAAATACCCTGGAAGGACAATGAATTGACCAGTCGACAAGCATTAGTTCTGGGAGCTATTTATCTCTAGTTGTTCGGTAATCCGATCAAACGACATAGATTGTAAAGGTCCTGAATCTCCGTTCTCCCTTATCAGTTCAAATCACTATGGTCATATCTGAAAACAGAAGTAACTCAGATGTAAAGGATTCTGAATATAACTCTGATTATGTAGAGCTTTCGAAAAATGTTCGAATAAGATATAATCTTGATAAATCACATTCTGAATAACTGATGATTTCGTCAGTTAATGAACTCTTCCAATAATGATTCTAACTTCCGACATTCTATCGGTATACTGAAGATTCGTGTTTGTTTGCCTGATAAGATTATCCAGGATCTCTCAATAATATCTGGAAACACTAGTGTGTTCCCTAATCACATGAATGTTTTATCTGATTTTCGATTTGAATTTTATTCCGGTACCTGATCTGAATTCTGTTCTGATATCTGACCTGAATTATTTTTTGATTTCTTATATCTCCATTTACTGATGGAAAAATGTTTTATTTTGGGGGGTAATGTTGGAGGAAGTATATTTGTAGGCTCATCGACTTTGTGCTCAGGGCCTTATAAGCTGTACGGTTGGGTGTATGGTTTTGGGGAACCTACACATTCTGATGTGAACGGTTGGAGGGATTACTATGCTTTTTGAATTTTAAAAAATATGTTTTTAAAAAAATATGTATCTTTTAATTGGTTTTACGGGAACACACTAGATAACCTATTCTAATCTACTGAACTCAATCATCCGAAATATTTCTCTGAACTGCAATCTAATTTTCTGTTATTACCTGAGATATCAGTGGGACTTCAGCTTATCCTAAAAATATGTAGATGTCTGAACAAATAAGAAAATATATGTCTATATGTATCTGCACATTCTTCAGCATCATCTCGTAGTATTGTATTACTGAGCTTCCTAAAGCTCACTCTGATACTTACCTTTTTATATACGAGTCTAAAAATCTGTTTTATTTTTTAATATTGGTAAAGTTTACTTTTGTATTTATAAATGATTTTATGAGTTTACATCTTTTAATAAAAATTTTAAATTTTATGTTATTTTTACGGTGAATATCTCCGGTGGCCCTAATGTTACACCCCAGATCGGATTAGGTTACTCGCATCGGTTTGAGGGGGTTATATTTAGTGGTATCAGAGCATAGGTTGAGTCAAGTTTTCTGGATAGATCGAATGTCAAAGATGTATGATTAATGCATGCCCCTATACTACAATCATACCACTCTGAGCCAAAACTCCAAGGTCGAGTCCCTCTCTGTAACGAGCTAATCTAAGTTTTCTATCTGTTAGGGCTCTACCTTTGCATAAAGGAATACTAGTAGCATTTTTCTAAACTCTGTAAAGTACCTTACGAGTAATGTGAGAGTCACTCATTCGAGAAATTTTGACATGACTCCGAAATTAAATTGGGATATGTTACTGCTCTATGAACCTATTATCATAGCCTAGGTTGAATTTATTCCTCAATGATAAATTCGTTCTGATTCTTTTCTTGAAATGAGGGAAAGTTTTGATGAGAATGTATACTCATCTGGTTAAGGATTAGTAAATGACCCGTACTTCTATAAAAGCTACTTGAAGATATGAAAGAACTGATGGAAGTTTCATTTCTGCAATTCTCTGACATGAATGATTTTCGAGGATGAAATTCTTTTAACAAGGGGAGAATTGTCACACCCCAATTTAGGGGTTAAATTATAAGTTTCCAAAACTTATAGTTAGTTTTAGAATGTGCAAGAAATTCAGAGACTCAGTCCAGAATTTACCCATTTTTATTATATATTGAAAAATAAAATCCCCTCCCCCAAGCAATATGGTTTTTCCTATATGCTTTTCCCCAATTTTCTTCCCCATCGACCCAACTTTATAGCCCCGATTCTTCACCTTCTGGTCATCGTTCGTCGATTCGAAACCACAATAGACTCACCATTAAACGGATAAAAAACCCAACCTCTATTCCGTCATAAATCGACTTCATTCGCTGTAAAACTCAATCCGAAGCTTCGTCGGTTTTAACTCGATTACCGTTTCCTTTCGTCGATTCTGGTCGATCCGGCCACCCGTTCATCTCACAACTTGTACCATCGGACCCACTGTCATCGTACGCTTAAAACGTGATTGAAATCGTCGTACCGTTGTTGATCTATCATCGTCCCTCGCCGACCACCGTTAAAGAAGATTGTACATTTTAAAATTATGCAATCCGTTATGTTTCGTTGAAAAATAACACTTGCATGAGAATCCCGAGGTCTCGATCTACAAATCTAAAAATTTCATGCCGAACCGATAACCAGAGACGCCGCCCGCGCCACCCGCTGTGGTTGGGATTTGTCTGGCAGACTGGAGAATAGGGTGACCGGCTGGACCGGTCTGGGACCGAGCTGCCCAAGCCGAGCCGAGCTGCTGAGCCATTGATTATTGTTAACTGGCGGTTGACTGCCGTTGACTTTTTCTGGGTACACCTATCCAGACGTTTTTTGATGTTATGAGTCCCTTTTGAGGTTTGTTTTGCCAAATTCAAACCCGGTAAGTAATTTTCCATAGATTATCACCCGATTCGATCCGTTTTTAGTAATTAAGCTTTGTTTTTGACAAAATTTCTGTTGATATGTATATGAGGAATTATTGGAAGTTGATTTCAAGATTGAGGGCATTCGAATAGAGTTTAAATGGTCGATTTGTATGGCACAAAAATCTAGGTAATACATTATTATATTTTTATGCTTTATGAAACATGTTGGTATTAGTAAATGCATAAATAAGAAAATGTTTGATCTCATCTGTGTAGTTAGGTAATTCTTACACTCGATACGAATGCGGTAAAAAGTCGATAACTGAATAAAATTCTAATGGCTTGTAAAAGAAATTAGAAGTTTGATAAGGAATAATTTTAAGTTCAAAGATTATTCGGAAAAGCACTTAACTTTAGGATCTCTAAATTCTATTTACCCTTGTTCAGAGTTTTAATACCGAAGTTACCTGGTTAAGGAATTACGAAAATGCCCTTAAGAGGTAAAAATAGTCCGAGTTGACTCTTAATGAGAAAGTACCGTGAGAATTCGTACCTAACCTGATAAATTACATATTTAATTGTTAAGATCATGTCTTTGTACAGAAAAATTCCTGATAACCTATTTGTAACATCTGAGAAGGCACTTGACCCAAAAATCTATGAGTTAAGAATAAATACTTGAAGAATAATTTATCGAGGGTGCTCTTTTGTCAGAATTGTTTGAAATGACTAGAATAGATGAGAAGTTTGAATTAAATAATAAGATCGGACAGAATGAAAGGATTGAAATACCTTGTATCTATAAAATGACCAAAATACCCCTATAATGGAAATGAATAAAAAATATCACCAAGCCTAGGAATGATTGGATATCCTCAAGCTCTAAAATGACTGAATTAACATTAAATACAAAAATGACCAAAATACCCTTATAGCCTAGAATAAGTAAATGTATTGGATTAATTAAGAAATTCAAATAAACATGGACGTTGTATTGCTCTTAAAAGTTATGGAACATAGATTAAGCTAGTCAACCAATGTTAGTGCTATATTTGTACCTGAATGGAATAGATTCCACTTGAATCCTTGTTTATGTCCTCAAGTTCGGATCGATGATAATTCTGGAAGTACTCAGATCAGTTCAACTCTTGAGCACATTTGATACTAAGAAGTGGATATTCGTTAGACAAATCAACCACTAATACCAAATTGAACTGAACGAAATTACAATATGTATCTGAAATTGATAAATGTTTGAATTACTCTAGAAAACTTTGAAGTAATCATGATAGACTTGACTGCTGAATGAACTAAGTAATCTCAATGACTGAAGATTAAATAATTGATTTGGATGAGTCTAGGAAAGCTAATGAACTTAAATGATGTACATTCTTTATGGGTCATGAATCACGAAACAAGTATGTCAGCATTTCCTGATATTGTTGAAACATGGAAATGAAATAAAGACCATTGGAATATCTATTCATCGATGATTCTGAAGATGATATATGTACAAGAATTTTTTGTATTAAAGAGTAAATACACTGGAAGGACAATGAATAGACCAGTCGATAAGCATTAGTTTTGGGAGATGTTTTTCTCGAGTTGTTCGATAATCTGATTAATCGACATAGATTGTAAAGGTCCAGAATATTCGTTCTCCCTTATCAGCTCAAACCACTCTAATCATATCTAAAAACAAAAGTAACTCATATGTAAAGGATTCTGAATACCCTTCAGATTACTTAGAGCTTCCGAAAAATGTTCGAATAAGATATAATCTTGATAAATCACATTCTGAATAACTGGTGATTCCGTTATTTAATGAAATCTTCCAATAGTTATTCTAACTTCTGACATTCTATCGGTATACTGAAGATTCATGTTTCTCTGCCTGATAAGATTATCCAGTATCTCTTAATAATATATGGAAACACTAATGTGTTCCCTAATCACATGAATATTTTATCTGATTTTCGATTTGAATTATGTTCGAATACCTGATCTGAATTTTGTTCTGATATCTTGTATGAATTATGTTTTTATTTTTGATATATCTGTTTACTGACGAAAAATTATTTTATTTTGGGGGGGGGGGTAATGTTGGAGGAAGTATATCTGTAGGCTCTTCGGCTTTGTGCTCAGGGTCTTACTGGCTATGCAGTTGGGTGTATGGTTCTGGGGAACCTACACATTCTGATGTGAACAATTAGAGGGATTACTATGGTTTTTGAATTTTTAAAAAAAATGTTTTAAAAATATATGTATCTTTTCACTGGTTTTACGGGAACACACTAGATAACCTATTCTGATCTCATGAACTCAATCATCCAAAATATTTCTCTGAATTGAAATCTTATTGTTTGTTACTGCCTAAGATATCAGTGGGACTTCAGCTTATCCTAAAAATCTGTAGATGTCTGAACCAATAAGAAAATATATGTTTATTTGTATATGCACGTTCTTCAGCATCATCTGGTGGTATTGTATTACTGAGCTTCCCAAAGCTCACTCTGTTACTCACTCTGTTACTCACCTTTTCAGGTTATAAGCATCGTATCAATGCATCTGTCGACATCAGTAAGAGAATTCTTTTGGCATTGCTGGCAGAGTATAGTACATGTGATGAGGGGGCATGTAGGTTGTATTTTGTTTTATATACGAGTCTGAAAATCTGTTTTATTTTTTAATATTGGTAAAGTTTAATTTTTTTTATAAATGATTTTATGAGTTTACATGTTTTAATAAAAGTTTTAAATTTTTCGCTATTTTTATAGTGGGTAGCTCTGGTGACCCTAATGTGACACCCCAGATCGTATCGGGTTACCCGCATCAGTCTAAGGGATTACAATTCATATATAATAATATTTTTTTGAATTTATTATCTTTTAAATTAATATGATTCATATATAAGTGTAAATATAATTTTATGATATATTTTTAACTTACAGCATAATGTCTATAATGGACATTTTATATTTTCAAACTTACTTTTTAACAGCGATCTCAAACAACTAAATTTTAAATTAAACTTTTTGTCCAACACTTTCAAATTTCATTTCTACAACACTTTTAAAAGTTCATTCTTCAAAAACTATGTCAAACTGGTCCTAAATCTCCAACACGAAACATTATTTGATAGAGTGGCTAAGGAGTATAAACTCTATAGATGAGGTCAAAAATATAACCGTTGTCCATAATCGATATGTCTTCATTTCCTGTTAATGGTTCAAGTGTGAGGATTGTTTATCAGGTCTGAAATCTTTTCATTCTTTGACTGAACTCCCGTTGAATTTCTTGCTATGCTTATATGTTTATATGGTTATATCAACCGTTACAATTTAAATTTAAAAGTTTTATAGCATACCAACATATTAGTTATTTTCCAATATATCCGGTAATAATGACAATCTCTTTGAACTATCAATTTTTCTCTATTCATGACTTCAAAAATAAAAATCCATAGTTGGTTTCATTACCATTGTACATCCTTAATACTTTAACCAATAGCTCTTGGATCTTTAAGACACCACCCGTCTTTTTCCAAAATTGTGTGGAGTTAATAACTTCAATCATCTATAATCCAGCTTGTTTTCTTGCATATGTGGACCTTTTTTTATTATGAATAAGTCATCATTTCTTTGATTGCTTGTTTGTTTCTAACAATGCTCTCCAAAACAATGAAATTGGTAGCAAATCTATTGATCCCAGGACGTAAGAGTTCAATGCCATTGGTATACCTCTTCATATAATCAGTAGTCCATGTATGATTGTATATGAAGGAAGTGATATTTTTTGCTTGATATAAGACATTTTTCTCACATTTTTATTACCGATTTCTTCCAAAATAAGATCCAAGCAATGAACAGACATGTTGGCCAATAGAGGTTCTCTTTTGCATTAACATCTTACCAAACTACTTTGAATGTCACTTCATTTTCCTTAACAAATTGAACAATAAATTCTTCACCAATTTCATCCACCATTTTTTCACTATATCATAATAACCCTTTTCATAATCATGTTTATTTTTAGGAGCTTCACCTTCTTTACTTTTTGAACGTGACATTTTTTATAACTGCACATAAATCATTTATTGTTCATTATATGAGATCAAATAAGCTAATAAAGTATTCAAAAGTAAAATAATAATTATAAAACTCAAAACTAACAATAAAACAAATTCATAAAATGAAAGAAAAAAATGAAAGAAAAGTGATGTTATAAGCTAATAACTATCGTTGGAAGGTCGACTTATAAGTTCCAAAGCTTCTTCGACATGAACTATTTTCTTTCTTTGCTTTCATATTTAGCTCTTTTATCCCCCATAGGTTTATCCCCCATAGGTTTTCGTCACACTCTTAGAGAAGTGGTGTACAATGTTTTGAAACTTTAAACATTAGAGACAATAAAAAAGTCACAATGATACCAATATATCTCCTCTTGAGGGCCTTAAACATTTGAAACTCAACTTTGGTTGCCAGATTTCTTACAATTATTTTTATTATTATTCCCATCCATCCAACAAAAAAATGAATTTTTCATCGTATCTGACGAGAAATGGAGATGTCAGAGATGGATTCACTATGATTGTAATAGGCGATCGAATAGATTTTCAATAAAACTCAATTTTCGATTATTTTTAAAATAACGATAGTTATTAACTGAAATTAGCATCTAAAGCAACAACTGATGCTATACAAGTCAGAGTTACAGACAAAAAATGTAAAGGTACACTAGAAATAGAAACATAATTCGCTAATGCATGAGCCAATTATACCTCTTCATAAGAAAAGGTTAGAGTTCTATGCCTTTGGTATACCTCTTCATATAATCAATCGTCCATGTATGATTGTATATAAAAGAAGTGGTCTTTTTTACTTGGTCTAATACATTTTTCGCAAATTTTTATAAAAATTAATTAATAATATATAAAAAATATTATTATTATTATTTTATCAGTTTACTTATTTATATAAAATAGAAAAAGCACATCGGAAGAAAGAATCCCACATGGAGAAGAAATAGCAAGTATTTGGCATTTATATATATTGCTAACCCCAAAATTAATAATCTGATATATACACTTATGTCTATACTTTTGTATATATACATATATGTACATATATAACATATGTACTTTTATATATACATACACATATATACATGTATAATATATATGATATACACATATAATATATATATATATACATGTATAACATATATATACACACACTTAAGTATATACATGCATAATATATTATATATATACTTATACTATATATTTTATATACTTTATAGTATATATATATATATATATGTGTGTGTGTGTGTGTGTGTCATATTATATTATTATATAATATATATTCATATATTATAATTATTTCCATTTTTTGTCAACTTTTGAAATGAATGTAATTAAGTAAATTTTACAAATTTTCTTCATATTTTACAATAAATTTGATTTGACCCTTTTGTGTTGTTTAATTTATTTAAATTTTCATTTTTAATTTAGTATTTGTCTAATTTAGTCCTTAAAATTATATTTGTATCTAAAATTGGCCCATACTTATTTACATTTTGTAATTTACTTCATATCCTATAAATCACATAATAAACTTCATTTCAAATTTTATAAATTATATTATAATCTCCAAACACTATAAACTTTTGTTCAACAATGTTCATTTAATTAAAAGAATATAAAATCTTGTTTATGTTCGTTCGTATAATAAATAAACGAATATAAATAAATGTTGGGATTATCGTTGAAGCTCAATTAATCAACCGAATGATTTGCCAAGAGGGGGTGAATTGTATTTTTGAGTTTAGGGAGTAAGGAGTAAAAGGATAGGCAATTTGCACAAGGATTTATAATGGTTCGACTTCTCAACCAATTCTACATCCACTATCTTAGCTCCTGACTAAGGATTTTCTAACAAATTCACTAATTTGTTTTTTCTTTTTACAGGATCAAAAGATAACCTTTACAACTCCCTAGCTTTTCACAAACTGAGCTAGAACTAATCCCCTTTTACAAAAGGAAAACAATATGTAAACAAGAAAACCTCACAAAGAAAGTGTTTACAAAAATTAAGCTCACAAGAGAACAAATAAAAGATTTGAAATTAGCTCAAGACACAAAAATTTACAAGAGAAAGGAAAATAAGAATGAAAAACTCTTCTCTTGTGTTTGATTGCTTGGGTATGTGTTGGTCAACCTTCTTCAAGTGTCCTCAACTTGTGTTTTATATGTTAGAAAGAGTTTGTGGTTGTTTCTATCCGTTGGAGATGTTTTGGAGTCATTGGAAATTAATTTTATACAAAATAAAATTGCACAGGACAAGGAGTATCAGTACTCCTTTAATGAGTATCGGTACTACCTTTGTAATAATTAAATAAACTAACAGTTAAAGATCGTTGGACTTGACCAGTATCGATATTATGCTTATGGTATCGATACTATTGTGTAAAGTAGCATCGATACCCCTTTGAGTATTGGTACCTATTTTGCATTATGGAATTTGAGCAATTTGGAAGACAACTGGTAGTATCAATACTACCTAGAGAATATCGATACTTCTCTTACCTTTGGTATCGGTACCACATGAACATTATCGGTATTGTTCATATAATATCGATACTGTTAGAACAATATTGGTACTACGCACCCAGAAAAACAGTTTTGTGCTCAAATTCTAGTTTAATGGGCTTTGAATTATTTTTGAAAACTTTGAATAAATTCAATCAAGTCCAAAAAATATTTTGTCTTAATTTGTTATATCAAAATATTATAAAACATAGTTCAACAATCTCTCCCTTTTTGATATAACAAAACATTTGAAAAATTTTGTTTTGGCAAAATTCCACCTTAATAAAATATTTAATGAAAAAGAGCAATATTTGGAAAATGTTAAAGCTCACCCTTTTTTTATTCTTGAAATTGAAATTTTCAAACTAATACTTCTCTCCGTTTTGTTATATAAAAAATAATTCAACTTTAAATTCCAAAAATAATAATCGAGAGTAAGTGGCAAATTTTAGCATAAAATCATTTGAAAAATTAAAAACTCCCCCTCAATAAATGCATTCCAAACAAGAAATTTAAATTTGAAGGCATGACACTTAAAAGACATTGAATTTCGACAAAGATGGACAAACATGTTAGTAACACATGAAATTCAATATATCCAAGTATAATATACTTTATGCAATACCTATTTTTGTATTTAAATGCATGCGCATAAAACTGATGCAAAAATGTTATGTGTAACACTCATAACCCGTATAATTATACCTATACAGATTATAGATGTCACCCGGATTTCTAAAACAATTTTCCAATTCAAATGCGATTTAAAATTTATCTTCTTAAAATGGTAAATGATATTATAAAAATATCATATCATATAATTTATATTACGTTATAAACAAATTTAATTCAAAAGATTTTTTTATGAATAGTGAACAGTACCCGTGAACAGTAGGGGAATCGGTACCCCAAAATCATTCTGGGAAATTTATAATTACATGCCACTAATAAAATCAACATTACAACCTAGGATGTCTTACTAATATTGAAATATACTTCTTGATCTTTGATGACGCTTTAAACTTTTTATTCCATTACTGGCTTTTTAGCTACGCGTGAAAATCGTTACACGCTAAGTATAAATTTAGTGAGGCAATTAAAACAATAAACAGTGAAATACAATTCATGCATGAATTTAGATTTCAAATCCAATGCCATAAAACCATGCTAATAGCATATTCAATATTTTACCATGATCAAAATAATATAAAATTTCTTACTATTTATCCCATAAGCTCATAAGCTTATTTTACCAATACACTTGCCATTATTCCATAACCATATACCATAGACAATAACCATAAACAATAGACAATAGCCCTATATACAACCCTGAGGACCCTGTGTACTTGAGTCAAATATAAGCACCGTAGTGCTAATCCGTATGACACATAAGGTCATGTCCACCATCTGTACAAGGTATCCTTAAGTACAGTCTTGTATGGCACATAAGGTCGTACCCACCATATACACTAGGTATCCTTTAGTGTATCCCGTATGCAGCCTGCTGCTGGACTCTATGGCATGCCAACTATACCCTGTCCCTCAATAACTGACTTGGGCATACAGTATATTTTATTTGATACATCCATGGCAAAGTATATTATCAATATTTAACATTGGGCAGTTCATACCCGAAATAACATTCATGATAAAAATCATATATGTTCATAATAACATCATATGCAAAAATCAGTGATCAATGTATTTTATTTTCAACCTTTGACATATTTAGAATATATCAAATATATGATAAATGACATAAATATCATGTCAACATAAATAAGGTCGACTTATTGCAAGTCTTCCTGATGATGTATAAAACATCCATGTATAATTTCATGCATGTATTGCACTCACCTTGACACTTTATATCTTTCAAAATATATGAGTATCACTATTGTCCACCATAAGTCCTTTTATATTTGATTTGATTCGATTACAAATCAATCACAGTCTGTATAAATCACCAATTCATAACGATACATATGTTAGTATTGTACTAACATAAACATATCCCATAATAACTCTATATTCAGATAACTCACACTACCTTTAAAGAATCCGTATTATTGATTGATATACACACTTGAATTTAATTCGTTTATTCCGTTGAAAACTAGACTCGAATATGAATTTATCCATATAAATAAATCCTTCTAATTCATTCTGTACAATTTATGGTGAATTTTCAAACTTGATCAACAGAATCTGTTTTGCATAATCTGCTGTCCGAATTTTCTGACCTTTCCTCGGTTAAAAATTCATATCTTTTTGTATTCACCTTGAAATTGATCCCCGTTTGTTTTAAACAAAACTAGATCGATATATGAACACAAATATATAAAAATAATCTCCAAAATATTTTTACATAAATTCTAGTGAATTTTCGAACCTACTGAAAAATTCAGAATCTAACTGTTTCTTTTAACTTCATCCCTAGGTTCTTCATCGATTTTCCAAAATTTACGAATCGATCTCCAACTTTTAAAAAACTACAAAATGGTCCTCAATTATTCTAAGGATTGTAGAATACTTCCTTCATCATCTCCAACCCATATATAATATTTCTATAATTTTTCTCACTTAAACCATTCATGGCCGAAATTTAAAGAACAAGTTCTAGAAAGATTAAACATGTTCTAATCATCTTTCATCCTTGAATATGAATCTACAACATGTAAATCATCAAGATTTATCATCAATTTCATGAATCATATCATGAACATAAACCCTTAGATTTGGGATCTTTTAATTCCAGCAAGATTAGAAAGTAATATTGGTACCAAATGATAGTGTTTTTCACTTAGATCACTTTTCTATCTCACAACATAACTCCAATTCCAAAGGAATTAGCTCAAAAATGGAAAATAAAATATTTTCTTACCTTGAAAGCTTTCTCACGTCCATGGAGAAGAGAAGAACACTTTGGCATGATATATTTGATTCATATCATGCTCATCATCCTTTAATTGATCATTTAATGAATATTAAATTCATTAAATTGGTTAAATACCAATTTAACCTTAATGAAGCTTTATAATTACCATTAAACCAAGATACATATCCTTATAATCATCAAAATCAGATAAATATCAGCCTTGTCATATTTCAATAGTCAAAGATGAACAAATTAGTTTTCCACTTTACCCTTTTGCCCTTATAATTTCCAAAAATTGTAATTCAGTCACTTTAGTCAAACAATTCAAATTAAACATGAAATTAAACCATTAAATATTATTTTCCAACATTTTAAAAATGTGAAAATAATATTTTTATTTCTTATTTTCGTGACCCATTTGTAATTTTTCCAAAATTTTATTTTGGTCCCTAAACTTTCCAAAGTTTATACTTTGATCACCAATCTTTACCAAATTTTTAATTTTGTCATTAAATAAATCCATTTATGAAATAAAATTCATTTTGTGAAAGAATCACCACTTAATTCATTAAACTTTTCCCAATTTTCTACTTTGACCATCAAAATTTCAAAATTTGCATTTTGGTCATTATCTAAATTTTTGGGGTATTACGTTATGCATTTGAAAAATTGATATCAATTGATAGAGAGATATCATTTACAATGAATCAAGTTCATAAACATTTACATTAAGGTCAAAAATAAAAATTTCTAAAAATAAAGCATTAAAACCAATTTTGACCAAAATTCTTATGATGAACAAACATTTATGAAAAATCATTAAAACTTTAGAAAATATTCAACACGATTCTTTTTAACATAAATGAGATAGAAAACTTAAATTATTTAAAATCAAAACTCATGCATGCTTAAATCAAATGAGAAACCAATTATGTAAGGAAATTAAAATAAGCTTAGAGGTTACCCATCATTCTTTTGAAGTATGGCTAGAGCATTTAAATTTCTTCACTTTTGTCACCATTGCTCCCACACACCTACAAGAGACATTTATATGGATTTTGGTATCCAAATTGCTTTGGATCCTTGGTATTTAGTTTCAATGCTCCTTGTTCCCTTTGGAACCCATACTTATTTAATTTTATAAGATTTTATTTTCTTTATAGTACATGTATGTTCCTTGTGACCATGATAATGACAATGTGAGCATTTTGTCATTATGAAGTTAGATGAACTATTTAAAATGATTACGTTTTCTTTTGTTAAGCATTTAAGCTTAACATCTAAATCAAAACTTTCTTTTTCAAATTTTATTTTTGAAAGCTCTAAATCCTTTTTCAAAATTTCATTTTGTTTTTCAAAACCAACTTTTGATTTCAAAAGAATATCATTTTCAACTTTAAGTTTTGAAATTATTTTCTTGTATTTGGAGTTCATGGTCTCAAACTCCAAAAATAATTCATCGTATACATCTTGTAACTCATTAAAAGAATATGAATTAGATTCACTAGAGTTATAAGATACGTCGGGCTCTTCAAGAGCCATTAAGCACACTACCTTTATCGGTTCTTCTTTCTTATTTCCATAGATCTCTTCGAGCTTATTCCAAAGCTCTTTGGAATTTGAACAAGAAGAAACTCCTTCAAAGACTTCGGGACCAAATGTAGAAAACAACATGTGCATGACCTAGGCATTTTGTTGAGCTTTCTTCCGTTCTTAGGTACTCCACTCATTCTTTCGTCTTCTTCTTTGGAGAATAGTAGTCGTTCTCGATCATCTTCCATGCATCAAGATCATTATATTGGATGAATAACTTCATTAATTTCTTCCAATGACGGTAGTTGGCTCCATTGAAGTATGAAGGCTTGTCGATCAGTTAGGAGTCTTCCATGTAGAACTAGGCGGAGGTGGAAGCCATCTTCTCTGTTGTTTCAAAAATGGATAGAGCTTCTTTAAGAATTGTCTCCATGTTTTTAGACCTTCTAATAAGTTAAACTTTGATACCAATTGTTGGGATTATCGAATGAAGCTTAATGATTAGGCCTGTAAATGAACTGAACGTTCAACGAACCGTGCGGCGGGAAGTTCGTTTATGTGCGTTTATTTATTAAATGAACGAACATGAACAAGATTTTTTGTTCGTTTAATTAAATGAACAAGCATGAACATAGGTCTCGTTCGTGAACGTTCGGTTATGTTCGTTTGGTTATGTTCATTTATGTTCGTTCGATTATGTTCGTTTATGTTCATTCATTTATGTTTAACACAATCTTCTTAAATCAATTTTGGTGACCAATTTGTAAGTATCTTAAAAATATTAATCTGATATTCTGATGACCAACTCCATAATTAACCCAATTTTATTTGGAGATTAAATCCAATATGTTAACCTGTGAGGCACCTCGCACTTATATTCATTTCCCCCTTTTTTTCCCAAACCTTATTGTTCACTGGAGAGTGGAGACGATCTCTGAAAGATTCAAAACAAGTTATATTATAGTGCAATATGAAGTTTTACAGGTCTGTTTTCATCTCTTTATTTGTTTTATTTGACTTAATAGTTGATATGTAAAGTTATTGTGGGTATCTTCACATCTAAAACTCAAGAAAACATAATACTTCTTTCTAGAAATAGATGGGAATATAAAGGTAAAAATTGGAAGTATATGAGCATCAGTAAAAAGAAAAATATATAGAATTTTCCAGAAAACCAAACAAAGGTTTCTATGCAATTTCTGAAAAAGAGTGTAATAGCGGAAAATGATTGTTCATATGTAATCATGGAACACTAAAATAAATGTTATAGCGTTAAATTAAAGTCGCCTGAATCATTTAATATCTTTGTTGATAAATCGGGCAAAGTAAACGAAAGAACACAAGAATTTTAACGAGGTTCGACAATGTGCTTACGTCCTCGATGCCTAGGCGGCGCTAGAAAATTTTTATTCAATGATAATAGGTTTAGGTTACATCTCTATTTATAATAGAAAACCCTTGTACATAATTCCAAAATTAACCCTATACCGTACCGCAGGGGCGCAACCCCCGCACTCCCAACCCCTGTCCTCTTTACCGGTATATTTATGAGCCACACCTTACAATCTTTAAAAGATCGATCGAAATATTTGATATCTTCAAACATTTCATCACTGCTAATAAGCTCTTACGCTATTTATCACTGTAGATTTGGTTGATTTGCATTGTCGACTATTTTTCATGAAAGAACAATGGAAGGTAGGGTCTCCAACGTTTATGTTCGTTTATGTTCGTGTTCATTTATGTTCATGTTCGTTTATGTTCGTGTTCGTTTATGTTCATTTATTTATTAAATGAATGAACATGAACATACATTCGTTCGTGTGTGTTCGGTTCGTTTACAGGCCTATTAATGATCAACCGAATGATTTTCCAATAAGGGGTGAATTGGGTTTCTGAGTTTAGGGAGTAACGAGTAAAATGATGAGACAATTTGCACAAGCATTTATAGTGGTTTAACTTCTTAACCAAGTCTACATCCACTACCTTAGCTCCTCACTAAGGATTTTCTAATAAATTAACTAATTTGTTATTTCTTTTTGCATGATAAAGAGATAACCTTTATAACTCTTAGCTTTTCACATACTAAGCTAGAACCAGTCCCCTTTTACAAAATGTTAAAATGTAGACAAGAAAAACCTCCCAAAGGAAGGTGTTTACAAAGATTTAAGCTCACAGGAAAACAAATAAAACATTTGCAATGAGCTCAAAACACAAATATTTACAAAAGAAAGTAAATAAAGATTGAAAAACTTTTTTGTTGTGTATGAATGCTTGGATAGGTGTTAGTAACCTTCTTCAAGTGTCCTCAACTTGTTTTTATATTTTAGAATGAGCTTGAGGTTGTCTCTAGCTATTGGGTATGTTTTAGATCCGTTGGGGATTAATTTTCTGCAAAATAAAATTACCAAGAATAGGGAGTATCGGTACTCTTTTAATGAGTATCAGTACTACCTTTGTAATTTTTAAATAAACTAGTCGTTAAAGACCGTTGGGCTTGACTAGTATCGATACTATGTTTCATGGTATCGATACCACTATGTAAAGTAGTATCAGTACTGTTGGGATTTTGCGGAAGCTCGAATTGACAACCGAAATAGTTCGCCAAGAGGGGTCGGGACGGTTCTTATGTTTAGGGAGTAAGCATATTGAAAGATAGAAAATTTGCACAATGATTTATAGTGGTTCGACTTCTCAACCAAGTATATATCCACTACCTTATCTCCTCACCAAGAATTTTCTAACAAATTTACTAATTTGTTCTTTCTTTTTACAGAACAAAGACATAACCTTTCCAACTCCCTAGTTTTTCACGGGCTAAACAAGAATCTTATCCCTAGATTTTCAAGGGCTCAGCTAGAACCTTTCCTTTTACAAAAGGATAAAAGAAGTAAACAAGAAAACCTCTCAAAGGTAGAGTGTTTACAAAATTTAAGCTAACAAGAACACAATATTTACAAGAGAATAGAAAAATAAGATTGAAAAACTCTTCTCTTGTGTTTGAATACTTGGATAAGTGTTCTCTATATTCTTCAAGTGTCTTGAACATGTATTTATAAGTTGAAATGAGTTTGAAGTCGTATATAGCCGTTGGGGATGTTTTGGAGCCATTGGGGATTAATTTTATGCAAAATAAAATTGCCCAGAACAAGTAGTATCGGTACTACCTTCAATGGGTATCAGTACTGTTCGTTATTGTTCATATAGTATCGGTACTATTTATACAGTATCGGTACTATTCATCCAATACAATATTATTCATAAAAACATTTTTGTGCTCAATTCCAAATTAAATGGACTTTGAATTATTTTTGTAAACTTTGAATAAATTCAATTCAAGTCCAAAAACATTTTTCCATAAATCGTTACATCAAAGTATAGTTCAACAATCTCCCCTTTTTGAAATAACAAAACATTTGAAAATTTGTTTTTTTGCAAAACTCCCCTTAGTAAAATGTTTAATGAAAAAGATGCCAATTGTTAGAAAATATATGAAAATGTTCATCTCCCCCTTTTTCATTAAGAAATTGAATTTTTCAAACCATACTTTTCCCCCTTTTTGTTATTGTAACAACCCGAATATTTACAAAATAATATTAATTGAAATTGGAGGTAAATTGTAAAAATTGGTAAATTTGGTAACTAAATTAAAAGCTTTGAAAACTTGATGTCCATTTTAGAAGTTGAAGGAAATTCAGGGACCAAGCCCTGAATTCCTCCAAAGAGTGTCGGCAACATTGTTTTAAAAGCGTTTCTGATTTAAAAAAAAAAATCAGAATCCAGTTTTGCTTATATTACCTTTCTCCCGCACCACCACTTTCAAGCCCGATTCTGACGTCGTCCGACTTCCGATTGTCAAATTGAAACCACCATCGTGTTCATCTTCGACTCATGAGCAAAGCCCAGTAAACCAATTATAGCGAAACGCTGCCAAACGCCGTGAATTTCGAGTCAAAGTCTCGAAGTTTTTGTTAGCTCTATCGCCGGGAAAAATCTTAAATTCACCGCTGATCGTTGCTCCGTTTATGATACCTCCTGCACCATCGTGTTCCTTGTTTCGTTTCGAGTCCACCGGTGTCAATCTTGTTCGCCGTCGACGGCGGCGTGTGAGGAGGTGAAGCAGTCAAAGATTCGTCCGAGTTGAAATCGAGCTCTCCGCCGTTCAAAAATTTGAACCGATCGTTGTAAGTATCTCGAATTCTCTCAAAATAATTTATAGAAATTTTTCTGGGATTTTTAGGGCCCCGGAGGAGGACTCACGCGCCACACGTGCCGCCGTAGGGAGAGTGGACGCTGCTGGAAACCGGTTTGACTGGTTTTGACCGGTTTCGACCGGTTCGAACCGGTCTGAACCGATTTGACCGGTCTGACCCGACCCGACCAACCCGACCCGACCAACCCCACCCGACCCGACCGTTGACCCGACCCGACCGTTGATCGTTGACTTCCTTTGACCAAAACTTTAAATGGCTTTGACCGAGCATTAAACGACCGTTAATCTTTTCCGAGTATACCTATTCTGATAGTTTTCGACGTCCTGAATCCGTTTCCGAAGTCCGTTTCATAAAATTTGAACCCGAAAGCCTCCAAATCGACGGTCAAAGTTGTTGACTTTGACTTTGACCAAGAATTTGAATTTTCGAAAAGTCATACTTTATGTTTTTCGACGTCCTGATTCCGATTCCGCAATCCGTTGGGCCAAATTCAGGCTCAAAATACCCCAAATTGACAGTCAAACCCAAAAAATGCTTATATACTTAAGAAGTTTAGCTTTGAACAATTAAATAGGATTTGGGACTGATAAATTATTATTGTTTAAAGGTACAAGAGACTCTTCGGATCGTTCGACAGCTCGACCCAGCTCTTCTAGATCAGTTAAACCACGGGTGCCAGTATTCACCCGTTCGAAAACTGTAGCAGAGCGTGGTAAAATCAGCAATCAGTAGATTTGCTATTTGAACCTATTGTCGAGGTGTGTTCCCTACTTATTACTGAACTGTTTCATTGGTTTTAATATGTGGTACACCGAATTCATTGGTTATTGTTTTATGGATGCACCAATTTAATGTGACAATTTATGGAATATGGCTGCTATCAAATTTTTGTTTTGAAATGGTATATGATTACCATGTTTTTGGATTTATGGAATTTATGTCACGGTGCAATTGAATTTTGGAATTGAATTACGATGGAATAGCTCTGATCAAGCTAAATGGGCCTAATGTGACTCTTGAGGGCCCGAAGATGTTTCATTAGGTCGGCTTTCCTTTGCTTTGTGCTTAGGGTAAGCTATATGGACTTATTGACTTGGGCTTAAGGATACAAGCTTCATAGCCTATCCTTATGTCGGCTTTCTTTTTGCTATGTGCATAAAGTAAGCTATATGGAAAAAAAATTTGGGAACTACTGATGGTGTACCAGAAAAGGGTTTAAACTATGATTTTCAAAAGTTAAACTCTTTTACGAATTTGTGAGATTTACTGGACTATGATTTGTACCTATTGTGATTTTATGGAAATGTTGGGACACACTGAGCCTAGCTCACCTTTCAAAAATGTTTTCCCCCTTTCAGATACTGTTGGTTAGATACCTCGGTTCGAGCACTTGGAGGATCAACATATCTCTTGAAGTAAATCAGATTGTAATGTTTTTATTTTGTAAGTTGACTTTATTTTGGTGACATGGACCTTATTTTAAAATATCGGATTTTATAATGATGACTCTTTTGCTATTACTGTTCGGTTTATTGTGATTTTGAATTTGAAGACATGTTTTAAATTAATTTATTACTTATTCGTATTATATTTACGAGTTGGATTTTGATAGTATAATTTGTTTATAATTTCATGTTATTTATAATGTGATTTTATATTGATGGAATAACGGTTTCGGAAAATGTCTTTAATAATCATAATGTGATCCACTAGACTTAGTCGAAACGCATAGGCCGGGTCAAGGGGGTTACATTTATTGGTATAAGAGCTTTTGGTTTTTAACCCTCGGACTGTGTATGAGTCCACATTGAAAATACGGTTTTGAAATATTTTACAAAACGAGTTACTAAGGCCATGTCACAAAGTTATTAAGATTTTAACTATGTTCGAGACTCCAAGTGCTTATCTAACCTTAAGTTTATCTTTTGTAGTAATCTCGAGATCCACCAAAATGAGTGCTAGACGTGGTCGTCGAACTAGCCGTGGACGAGGTCGAGTGGCTAGATTTGCAGATCCGATTGATGAGATACGAGTAGATCCCCCACCTCCGATAGGTGATCCTGCTCCTACGACCCCAACGAATATGCCACCTACCGATGGTATTGGCATGACTACACCGATCATAGGAGCGACCGATATTGAGTCAGAATTTACTGGAGTTGCATTGGATGAGAATTTTAGTAGACAGTTTATGTAGTTAATACAGGGATCAGTTAGAGCTACTGGTGTTGTATCTGAGGTTCCTATTTCACAGACGTTGATTGCCAATGGAGTTAGAACATTTGGGAGACAAATTGGTGGAGCTCCTACTGAAGCTGAGGATTGGCTCCATGATACAGAGAGACGCATGGATCAGTTGGGTTTGGACTCAACTAAGAGATATCTGGGTGCTGTAGCAATGTTAGATTGTAATGCCTACACTTGGTGGGAGTCAGTGACCAGTAGTGTTCCTACTGATCGTTTGACCTGGAATTTCTTTAAGGATCGCTTTCGGAGTCGTTTTCTGGGAGAGCGCTACTTAGCTCAGAGACGACAACAGTTTCAAGACTTGGTTCAGGGAGACATGACTATTTCTGAGTATGAGATCGAGTTCTTGAAGTTGCTGAAGTATGGATTCAGTATGGTACCTACTGAGAGAGATCGATGTCGTAAATTTGCCCTTGGACTTAGAAACGAGCTGCGTAGGCAAGTTGTAACCCATCAGGATGAAATATTTGATGTGCTGGTGGGCAGAGCCAAAGATGCTGAAGAGATAGAGGTTTTAGCTTCTGGTAGAGAGCGTGTTGATCAGGATCAATCTAAGAAATTTTCAGGCCCGATGGAGTCATCAGCACAGTCCGGGAAGAGGACTCGTACTTCAGCCCCTCAGAGAAGCAATACACGTTTCAGGCCTACAGCATCCTCACCTTTAGCTGTTAGTCGAGGCGGTTCCTCATCGTATTATAATGGGCCCCTTTGTGAGTATTGTGGTAAACAGCACTCAGGAGAGTGTCGTTAGAAGATGGGTCTTTGCTATCAGTGTGGATCTAGTGGTCATTATCGGAGAGATTGTCCTGAGTTAGCTTCGTTTGAGCAGACCGCTACCCAAACTCCTGTGCGTTCGCAGATTATAGTATAGACCCCAATTAGAGATCGTAGTCAAGGAAAGACTCGAGGATCAGTGTCCAGGACAGACAGTAGAGCCCGACCTCAGCAAAGTAGAGGGCCAACAGTTTCTGAGGCTAGACAACCAGCCTTGGTTTATGCCACTAGACATCATGATGACAGAGATGAGCCTGAGGTTATTGCAGGTACATTTACAATTTATTCCATTCCATCCTTTGCACTATTGGCAATGGCTCCACCCACTCTTATGTATCGAGCTCAGTATCTCGAAACCTTCAGATTCCAATCGAGAACACTGAAAATACTGTTACAGTTACAAGTCCAGTAGGACAAGCAGTATTAATGAATAAAGTATTTCGGCATTGTCCTCTCGAGGTTCAGGGAGAAATTTTTCTCGCTGATCTTATGGAGCTTCCTTTAGAGGAGTTCGATCTAATTCTTGGAAGGCATTGGTTGAATAAACACAAGGTAAAGATGGATTGCGAATACAAGCGGGCTACTCTGAAGACTTTAGATGGTCGAACTGTTGTGTTAATTGGTGAACGGCGTGGTTATCTCTCCAATATAGTTTCAGCGATGGAAATTGATCGTATGATCCGGAAGGGATATGAGACCTTTATTGCTTGTATTTTGAACACCAAAGGTGCATTGTCAACGATCGAGGAGATTCGTATAGTTAGCGAGTTTCCTGATGTTTTTCCGGAGGAGTTGCCTGGGTTACCTCCTGATAGAGAGGTAGAGTTCGAGATTGAGATTTATCCAGGATCTTCACCTATTTCTATGGCACCTTATCGTATGGCTCCAAAGGAACTTAAGGAGTTGAAAGTCCAATTGCAAGAATTATCCGATCGAGGATTTATACGACATAGTACTTCAACATGGGGAGCTCCAGTTCTGTTCGTGAAAAAGAATGATGGGTCGCTAAGATTATGTATTGACTATCGGAAATTGAACAAGATGACAGTCAAGAATAAATACCCACTACCCAGGATTGATGACTTATTTGATCAATTGCGAGGAGCTACTGTATTCTCTAAGATTGATCTTCGTTTAGGGGTATTATCAATTGAAAGTTAAAGGATCTGATGTTGCAAAAATGACCATTCGCACTAGATATGGTCATTATGAATTTTTAGTGATGCCTTTTGGTTTGACGAACGCTCCTGCAGCTTTCATGGATTTGATGAATCGGGTGTTTCGACCATATTTGGATCAATTTGTGGTGGTCTTTATTGACGATATTCTGATCTATTCTCGTACTGAGGCAGAGCCTGATGAGCATTTAAAGATCGTTATGCGGACTTTGAGAGAGCATCGTCTATATGCCAAACTAAGCAAGTGTGAGTTTTGGCTTCAAGAAGTGTCGTTTCTGGGGCATATTATTTCTGCGCGAGGTGTTCAGGTCGATCCCAGCAAGATAGAGGCTATTATAAATTGGAAACGACCTAAGAACGTATCTGAGATCCGCAGTTTCTTGGGCTTGGCTGGTTATTATCGACGTTTTATTGAGGGCTTCTCGATCATTGCTTCCCCTTTGACAAAGTTATTAAGGAAGAATGTGTCGTTTGACTGGGCCGAGGCACAACAGGAGAGCTTTGAGAAATTAAAGGCGGTTTTGACTCAAGCACCGGTGTTGATTCAACCAGAGTCCGGGAAGAATTTTACAGTGTATAGTGATGCTTCACATTCAGGACTTGGTTGTGTTTTAATGCAGGAAAGTAAGGTGGTAGCTTTTGCATCCCGTCAGCTGCGGTCGCATGAGTGTAACTATCCTACTCACGATTTAGAATTGACAGCAGTAATTTTTGCCTTGAAGATTTGGAGACACCATCTTTATGGAGAGAAGTGTTACATTTTCACGGATCATAAGAGCTTAAAGTATCTTCTGACCCAGAAGGAGCTTAATTTGAGACAACGTCGCTGGTTAGAGCTTCTAAAGGATTATGATTGCGTGATTGATTATCACCCTGGTAAAGCTAACATTGTAGCGGATGCTTTGAGTCGAAAGACGGTATCGGAGTTGAGGTCTTTAATGGCCAAGATGAATTTATATGACGATGGCACTTTGTTAGCAGAATTGCAAGTTAAGCCGACCTTGGTTGATGAGATCAAGGCTAAGCAGCCCCTTGATAGCTCCTTGCTTTCCATCTTTGAGCAAGTAGAGCAGGGGACAAACTCAGATTACACAATTGATCAGGATGAAGTTTTATGCTTTAAAGGTAGATATTGTGTGCCTAATGATGCTGAGTTGAGGCAGACTATCCTTGCTGAGGCTCATAGTAGTCCATATGCTATGCACCCCGGAGGTGATAAGATGTACCAGAATTTGAGAGAGAGGTATCATTGGATTGGGATGAAGAAAGACATATCTGATTTTGTGGCTAGGTGTTTGACTTGTCAACAAGTTAAGGCAGAACATCAACATCCATCAGGTTTGTTACAGCCTATCAAGATTCCTGAATGGAAATGGGAGCATATTACTATGGATTTTGTTACTGGCTTGCCTATGACTCATTCGAAAAAAGATTCAGTTTGGGTGATTGTTGACAGACTTACAAAGGCAGCTCACTTCATTCCTGTGCGAGTAAATTATACTTTGGACAAGCTGGCGAGATTGTATATTTCAGAGATTGTCCGATTACATGGTGTTCCATTGTCTATTATTTCTGATCGAGATCCGAGATTTACTTCGAGATTTTGGAAGGCGCTACATACGGCTTTGGGAACAAGATTGGATTATAGCACATCCTTTCATCCACAAACTGATGGTCAATATGAGAGAGTGATACAGATTCTGGAGGATATGTTGCGGGGTTGCATAATTGATTTTCATGGTAGCTGGAAAAACTTTTTGCCTTTGGCTGAATTTGCTTACAATAACAGTTATCAGACCAGTATTCGTTTGGCACCTTACGAAGCACTTTATGGGCGTAAATGTCGCACTCCGATCTGTTGGACTGAGTTGCGTGATAGGAAGACGTTGGGAACTAAGTTAGTGCGAGAGACGGAGGACACAGTCAGATTGATCCGTGACCGTGTGAAAGAGGCCTTTGATAGGCAGAAGTCTTATGCAGATCAGAGAAGGAAAGATATATAATTTGAGGTTGGAGATCAAGTCTTTTTAAAGGTATCACCATGGAAGAAGGTACTGAGATTTGGACGTAAGGGTAAACCGAGTTCGCGATTTATTGGGCCGTATCCTATTCTGAAGAAAGTTGGACCTGTTGCTTATCAGCTTGAGTTGCCTTCCCACCTCAGTCGTATTCATGATGTCTTTCATGTTTCTATGTTAAGGCAATACCGTCCAGATCCATGTCACATCATTCAGGTTGAGGATTTAGAGCTGAGACCTGATTTGTCATATGAGGAGGAACCCATCCAGATCTTAGAAAGAGATGAGCGAGTTCTCCGGAATAGGCGTATTCCAATGGTCAAAGTTCAATGGAGTAACTAAGGCCCCTCAGAAGCTACTTGAGAGACATTGGAGTCAATGGAGGCTCAGTTTCCTTAACTGTTCTCATAAGGTAAATTTCGAGGATGAAATTTCTTGTAGAGGGGGAGAATTGTAACAACCCGAATATTTACAAAATAATATTAATTGAAATTGGAGGTAAATTGTAAAAATTGGTAAATTTGGTGACTAAATTAAAAGTTTTGAAAACTTGATGTCCATTTTAGAAGTTGAAGGAAATTCAGGGACCAAGCCCTGAATTCCTCCAAAGAGTGTCGGCAACATTGTTTTAAAAGCGTTTCTGATTTCAAAAAAAAAATCAGAATCCAGTTTTGCTTATATTACCTTTCTCCCGCACCACCACTTTCAAGCCCGATTCTGACGTCGTCCGACCTCCGATTATCAAATTGAAACCACCATCGTGTTCATCTTCGACTCGTGAGAAAATCCCAGTAAACAAACTATAGCGAAACGCTGCCAAACGCCGTGAATTTTGAGTCAAAGTCTCAACGTTTTTGTTAGCTCTATCGCCGGGAAAAATCTTAAATTCACCGCCGATCGTTGCTTCATTTACGACACCTCCTGCACCATCGTATTCCTTGTGTCGTTTCGAGTCCACCGGTGTCAACCTTGTACGCCGTCGACGGCAGCGCGTGAGGAGGTAGTGCAGTCAAAGATTCGGCCGAGTTGAAATCGAGCTCTCCGCCGTTCAAAAATTTGAACCGATCGTTGTAAGTATCTCGAAATCGCTCAAAATAATTTTTAGAAATTTTTTCGGGATTTTTAGGGCCCCGGAGGAGGCCTCACGCGCCACACGCGCTGCCGTAGGGAGAGTGGACGCTGCTTTTGACCGGTTTTCAACCGGTTTTGACCGGTTTGACCGGTTTCGACCGGTTTTGACCGGTTTTGACCGGTTTGACCGGTTTCGACCGGTTTTGACCGGTTTGACCAGTTTCGACCGGTTTTGACCGATTCGAACCGTTTTGACCGGTCTGACCCGACCCGACCCAACCCGACCGACCCGACCGTTGACCCGACCCGACCGTTGACCGTTGACCGTTGACTTCCATTGACCAAAACTTTAAATGGCTTTGACCGAGCATTAAACGACCGTTAATCTTTTCCGAGTATACCTATTCTGATAGTTTTCGACATCCGGAATCCATTTCCGAAGTCCGTTTCATCAAATTCAAACCCGAAGGCCTCCAAATCGACGATCAGAGTGGTTGACTTTGACTTTGGCCAAGAATTTGAATTTTTGAAAAGTCATACTTTATGTTTTTCGACGTCCTGATTCCAATTCCACAATCCGTTTGGCCAAATTCAGACTCGAAATACCCCAAATTGACAGTCAAACCCAAAAAATGCTTATATACTTAAGAAGTTTAGCTTTGAACAATTAAATAGGATTTGAGACTGATAAATTATTATTGTTTAAAGGTACAAGAGACTCTTCGTATCGTTCGACAGCTCGACCCAGCTCTTCTAGATCAGTTAAACCACGGGTGCCAGTATTCACCCGTTTGAAAACTGTAGCAGAGCGTGGTAAAACCAGCAATCAGTAGATTTGCTATTTGAACCTATTGTCGAGGTGTGTTCCCTACTTATTACTGAACTGTTTCATTGGTTTTAATATGTGGTACACCGAATTCATTGGTTATTGTTTTATGGATGCACCAATTTAATGTGACAATTTATGGAATATGGCTGCTATCAAATTTTTGTTTTGAAATGGTATATGATTACCATGTTTTTGGATTTATGGAATTTATGTCACGGTGCAATTGAATTTTGGAATTGAATTACGATGGAATAGCTCTGATCAAGCTAAATGGGCCTAATGTGACTCTTGAGGGCCCGAAGATGTTTCATTAGGTCGGCTTTCCTTTGCTGTGTGCTTAGGGTAAGCTATATGGACTTATTGACTTGGGCTTAAGGATACAAGCTTCATAGCCTATCCTTAAGTCGGCTTTCTTTTTGCTATGTGCATAAAGTAAGCTATATGGAAAAAAATTTGGGAACTACTGATGGTGTACCAGAAAAGGGTTTAAACTATGATTTTCAAAAGTTAAACTCTTTTACGAATTTGTGAGATTTACTGGACTATGATTTGTACCTATTGTGATTTTATGGAAATGTTGGGACACACTGAGCCTAGCTCACCTTTCGAAAATGTTTTCCCCCTTTCAGATACTGTTGGTTAGATACCTCGGTTCGAGCACTTGGAGGATCAACATATCTCTTGAAGTAAATCGGATTGTAATGTTTTTATTTTGCAAGTTGACTTTATTTTGGTGACATGGACCTTATTTTAAAATATCGGATTTTATAATAATGACTCTTTTGCTATTACTGTTCGGTTTATTGTGATTTTAAATTTGAAGACATATTTTAAATTAATTTATTACTTATTGGTATTATATTTACGAGTTGGATTTTAATAGTATAATTTGTTTATAATTTCATGTTATTTATAATGTGATTTTATATTGATGGAATAACGGTTTCGGAAAATGTCTTTAATAATCATAATTTGATCCACTAGACTTAGTCGAAACGCATAGGCCGGGTCAAGGGGGTTACAGTTATATAAAAAAATTCAATATTTAAAGTTCTAAAATAACTTTGGATAGTAAGTGATAAATTTGACATTTAAAAACCATTTGAAAAAAAATCAAAGCTCCCCCTCAATAAGTGCATTCCCAACAAAATTTAGCTTTAAAATCTTGACACATGAAATTCAACAAAGAATAACAAACATGTTAATAGCACATAAAATTCTATGTATCCAAGTCTAAAATACTTTATGCAATATCAATTGTTGAAATTAAGTGCATATGCATAAAGCTTTCAAAAATGTTATGCATTAAGAATTTGATATCAATTGTTAGAGAGATGTCATTTGCATTTAAAACACATGCATAATCATTTAAATTTAGGTCAAAAATTTAAAATTTGAAAAATCAAAGTAATTGAAAAGTTGATATCAATTGTTAGAGAGATATCATTTGCGTTTAAAATCAATTTTGACTAAAATTCATTATGATGAACTAAAAATTATGAAAAATCATTAAAATTTTAAAATGTTCATCATAGCTTCCTTTTAACATACATGAGCTAGAAATTTAACACAAAATCATTTAATTTCAAAACTCATGCATGCATAAACCTAAATGAGCAACCAATTAATCAAAAACAAAAGTTTTAAGTTTAGAGGTTACCCGTTCCTTTTTCAAGTGTGTCTAGAGCATTTAAATATCTTCACTTTCATCACCATTGCTCCCACACATCTACAAGAGACATTTATTTCGATTTTGGTATCCAAATTGCTTTGAATCCTTGGACGTTAGTTTCAATGCCCCTTGTTTCATTAGGAATCCATACTTGTCTAATTTTAAAACGTTTTTCTTTCTTCAAATGACAAGTATGTCCCTTGTGACCATGATAATGGAAATGTGAGCATTTTGCCATTATTAAACTAGATTAATTATTTAAAATAATTTCTTTTTCTTTTGTTAAGCATTCAAGCTTAACTTTTAAATCAAAATTTCCTTTTTCAAAACTTTCAATTTTCATTTTTGAAAGCTCTAAATCCTTTATCAACATTTCATTTTGATTTTAAAAATCTATTTTTGCTTTCAAAATAAAATTGTATTCAATTTTAAATTTTGAAATTATTTTTCTATATTTGCAGTTCATGGTATCAAACTCCGAAAATAATCCATCGTAGGCAGCTTGTAACTCATCAAAAGAAAATAAATTTAATTCATTTGAGCTAGAAGATACCTCGGGCTCTTCACGAGCCATTAGAGACACCACCTTTGTTGGTTATTCTTTCTTGTTTCCATAAAGCTTTTCGAGCTTATTCCAAAGCTTCTTGACACTTGAACAAGAAGAAACTCCTTCATATATATCTGGACAAAATGCACAAAACAACATGTGCATGGCATTGGCATTAAGTTGAGCTTTCTTCCGTTCTTGGTCACTCCACTTCTTATCCTTCTTCTTTGGAGAAGAGTAGTCGTTCTCGATCATTTCCCATGCATCAAGATCATTGAATTATATGAATAACTTCATTAATTTCTTCCAATGATGATAGTTTTCTCCATTAAAAAGTGGAGGCTTGTCGATCGGTGGAGAGTCTTCCATGTGGAACAAGCTAGAGGTGGAAGCCATATTCTCGGTTGTGTCGGGAATTGGTAGAGCATCTTCTAGGATCGTCTCAATGACGTTAAGCCTTCTAACGAGTTAAGCTCTGATGCCAATTGTTGAGATTTTACAGAAGCTCAAATCGATAACCAAAATGGTTCACCAAGAGGGGTTGGGACGGTTCTTGTGTTAAGGGAGTAAGGAGATTGAAATATAGAAAATTTGCACAGCGATTTATAGTGGTTCGATTTCTCAACCAAGTCTACATCCACTACCTTAGCTCCTCACCAAGGATTTTCCAACAAATTCACTAATTTGTTATTTCTTTTTACAGGACAAAGAGATAACCTTTACAACTCCCTAGTTTTTCACAGGCTAAACTAGAACCTTATCCCTAGCTTTTCAAGGGCTCGGCTAGAAACTTTCCTTTTACAAAAGGATAAAAGAAGTAAACAAGAGAACACAAAGGTAGGGTGTTTACAAAATTTAAACTCACGAGAACACAATATTTACAAGAGAATAGAAAAATAAGATTGAAAAACTCTTCTCTTGTGTTTGAATACTTGGATAGGTGTTCTCTATATTCTTCAAGTGTCTTGAACATGTATTTATAAGTTGGAATGAGTTTGAAGTCGTATATAGCCGTTGGGGATGTTTTGAAGCCGTTGGGGATTCATTTTCTGCAAAATAAATCTGCCCCGAACAAGTAGTATCGATACCCCTTCAATGGGTATCGGTACTACCTTTGTAATATTTGAAATTTTTATCGTTGGACTTGATTTTACTGTAGTAGTATCGATACTACTGTAGAGGTATCGATACTCATTTTGCATTTTGAATTTTTTGAGCATCAGTAATGTTCGTTACTGTTCACAAATTATCGATAATATTCATACAATATCAGTAATATTCGTTGTTGTTCACACATTATCGGTACTATTCATACAGTACAATATTATTCACAAAAACATTTTTGTGCTCAATTCCAAATTAAATGGACTTTGAATTATTTTTTTAAACTTTGAAAACTTTGAATAAATTCAATTCAAGTCCAAAACATTTTTCCATAAATTATTATATCAAAATATAGTTCAACAAGTACCCCTTTGAGTATCAGTACCTATTTTGCGTTCTGGAATTTGAGCAATTTGAAAAACAACTGGTAGTATTGATACTACCTAGAGAGTATTGATATTTCTCTTACCTTTGGTATCGGTACCACATGAACAGTACTAGTACTGTTCAAATAGTATCAATACTGTAAGAACAGTATCTGTACTATGTACCTAGAAAAACAGTTTTGTGCTCAAATTCTAATTTAATGGACTTTGAATTATTTTGGAAAACTTTGAATAAATTCAGATGGACTGCCATGTAAGTGTAGTATACTCGTATTCAGATGGAGAAAGCAAAGCACAGTTTTCTTGAAAGTGGGATTATCATAACTAGTGATCAAATTAATGCTATTAATCAGGTTGATGTGTGGTTCCAGGTACTTCGACTATCTTTTCTACATCGAATTTGAAACTTCGATGGCTGAACGGCGTGCCCAAAATGCATTGGAACATTTACAGGTCAGTAATTTCAGTCTTTTATTACGCCTCTAACTCATAACGACCGTATTTTTCCTACCAAATCTCTTCCTTTTCTGGCCTGAAGAAGCACTTGGAATCCTATACATTCTGAAATTTCAATGTGATACTGGTGCTCGAGTATGCATGTATTGTTTCTTTGAATATCAAAATCTCGCCGGTGTGGGATGCACTCTTAACTAGCTTGATTTCCAAAGCTCTGGTGTGCGATGCACTCTTAACTAGCTTGATTTCCATAGCTCTGTTCGTTTCCCTTAATTCACGCAGAGTGAATCTGAAGATGAATTGTGTGCCCCCTGGCAGGAATATGCCGAATTTCTCTGAGTCCTCGGTTCCTATCCGATGGATATCTCCCAAACTCAGTAGATTTTGTCATCGTATACCTCAGCTTTCTTTTAAACCTGCAACGATGGTGACAGTTCGACCCACAGGTGATGCATGTACATGTAAGTCTTTTCTTGATCCAGCTGAAGATGAAAGGAAAGTTCTATAGATGGAAATCGTTGGAAGGTCGACTTATTAGTTCGACAGCTTATTCGACATGAACTATTTTTCTTTCTTTCCTTCCATATTTAGCTCTTTTATCTCCATAGGTTTTCGTCACCCTCCTAGAGAAGTGGTGTGCAATGTTGTGAAATTGTGAACATTAGAGACAATGCAAAGTCACAGTGACACCAATATATCCCCCTCTTGAGGGCCTTTAACCTTTGAAACTCAACTTTGGTTGCCAGTTTTCTCACAATTATTATTATTATTATTATTCACAATCATCCAACAAAAAGCGGATTTTTCATCGTATCCGTTAAGAAATGGAGATGTCGGAGATAAATTTACCACGACGGCATCGAATAGTTATTTTTCCGATTAAAAGTTAAATTTAATATGATTTCAATAAAACTCGATTCTCGAATTTAAATAGAATTTAATGACTTTCATTTAATTCAAAGTTTTAATTGAAAATTTTATCTAATACAATATAACATTTAACTTTTCACATTTCATCCAAATTAAAAATAATTAAATAGAATATCAATTTGTCAAATTAATAATATTAATTGCAAATAAAAATTAATAGTAGGTCATGCTAACATAATTTTTTTTAATCAAAATGAAATTAATAATATATAAAAGAATACTTTTATTATTATTTTGGATCAAGTTCTCATCTCAAGTTTTTTTCCCTGGTAATTAATTTACTTATTTGTACAAAATAGAAAAAGCACCTCAAAGAAAGAATCCCACATGGATAAGTAAGAGCAGGTATTAGGTATTTATATATGTTGCTACCCACAGAAATTATCGCCGAGCTTTGTAACGGGAGCTTGTGACCCGAGTGGGGGCACTAGGATTGTGGAACATGGGTTTGGCTCCTTGAGTCGGATCCCACGTTGCTTTTCCATGGCTTGCCCGTTCCAAGCCAAGAGTTGGGTCATGGGACCTCAGTGAAAACTGTGGGTGTCGTGGCTCCTAGAGCGAAGGGCACTGCGTGAGGCTGGTTTCACAGAGCAGCGAAGACCTTCCTCTCTTGGCAGTGGGAAGATAACAAGCTTGATCCACTAAGATCCAACGTCTCTCACTGAGCCGACCTTAACTGGACCACCATCTTTTTATTTATTTATTTTTTCTGCTGCTAAACTTGAACTCTTTTTATGTTTGTTTCCTCCCAAAATGAACCCACTTTTCTCAAGGATTAAGTTTTCTGGGAATTGGACTGCAGCTGGGTTGAAGACAATAGAAGCATAGCACTTTGCCATTGTTGGTATGAACTGCTTGATTAAATGTTATTATACCCTTTTTTTTAAAGATGTGAACTTTCCTTGAAGAACTAAGTGATAGCTATTGGAGTCGCTTGGAGAACCATGTGTATGTTGTTTGATTTTCATTACTCTGTTGTTTATTCCTCGTTTCTCCTGTATGCCATCTTTATTCCTATAATCTGTAACAGCTCTATCTGATTTAATGTTCACTGTAGCAGATCCACACTTTCGGTACAAACATTGAAATCTTCTTTAATTAGTTATATATTTTACTAATGATTTTTACTCTGAAATCTAATTTATATCCATCTATTCAAAAAATTTATTGATGTTTAGCTATTCAACTAGTTTTTGTAGGATTTTCCTTTTCAAATTTTTTAGTCAATATGCTACTCCATGCCCCCAAGGATCCTTACCTTCTCACTTGTTTCCTTTTATTAAATGTTTCTGCACTAGAAGAGTTGAAGTTACACTCTTGTTAAAACCTAACACAAGAACCTTTTTTAGGAACTCGACAGTGTTGAGAAGATTATGGAATTTTAATAAGCACATAGGATGTGCTATGAGTGGGTTGATTTCTAAGTTGAGACTCGGATACAACACTTATTACTGTTCTTAAACTATAAATTTAAGCACTAATAATTATTAAAAGCAAGTTAATAAATTAAAATTATTCGAAGATTAATAAATTAAGAAATCAAACAATCAATTCGAGTAATCGGGCATTTTTAGTGCGAAAATTTGAATCGAATTATTCCCTAATTAAATTAAAGTGTTTACCTAATTTCTAACCGGATTCAAATATTATTCTAATTTAAAAAATTAAATCTAGAAAAATTGAAATTATGAAACAAAACTAAATAATAATAAACTTAAATAAAATAATTAAAATAACAAGTAAAAAAGATACAAGGACCTAATTATAATAAAATCTAACTATATGGATTAGAATGCAAGAAATAAAAAAATAACTTAAATAAAAATAAAAAGGGATCAAAATGTAAGAAATTAAAATTCAGTAGTTAAATCAAGAACTAACAGGGACTACATTAAAATAAAATAAAACTGTGTAATAAAATAAAAATAAGTTAAAATTAAAAGACCCAGTGGCCAAAGTGTAAAAAAAACACGGCTAAATTTGAAGGACTAAAATAGTGAGTTTACCAGATAATTAAAACATGCATAGAAAATGGGTGTAATATTAATTTTGGTACCTACAGGGACCAAAATGTAAAAACACGGCAAAGATGGAGGCAATTAAGATGTATTTTTCCCATTAACTTTCCCTATATATATCCATATTTTGTTTTTTTTTCATTTGCACCTAAACTGAAAAAAAAGAGCTTGAGAGCTCTCTCAAGATTTCCTCGACCGGCCCACTGTCGGCGAATCACCAAAATGACCCGAAACCTCCCCTAAGCATAAATCTAAGCCCATACACCCCTATTTGGGGCTAAAAACCCACAAAACAAGTTCGAAGTAGCCCTAAAAACCCCATTGATGCATGGGTTTCCCTCACTCTGACCACCGTCGCTAGGCCTACTCTTAACTCACAAGGTAAACTCCTTACTCCTCTACTTTGATTTATTACTTACATGCAAAGCTTTTTATTTTTTTAAAAAAATATTATGCTTTCGAATATAAAAAACACAAAAAATATACACCTCAACAAATTTTCAACAATATGTTTTTTATTTCTTTTTGATCTGAAAAAAAAGAGTCCCCTTTACATTTTTTCGTTCGGGTTTATATAGCCCGACTTGTACATTTTTTCTAGCTTTTTTTTCAACATGTTTGAAAATATTGTGTATTTTTTTCTTTTTGCATTTTTTTCAATATGTTTGAAATTGTTGGATTCCGTTGTTGACTTGTGGCTTGCGGATGTCGGTTTGTAACCCCCTCAGACCGATGCGGATAGCCCGATCCGATCTAGAGTGTCACATTAGGGCCACCGGAGCGACCCACTGTAAAAATAACAAAAAATTTAAAACTTTAATTAAAACATGCAACTTATAAAATCATTTATCAGTATTCAGAAGTAAAATAGATTTTCAGACTCATATATAAAGCAAAATACAATTACATGCCCCCTAAACACATGTACCATACTCTGCAACAACGCCGGAAGAACTCCCTTACTGAAGTCGATAGTGATACTGGTACAATTCTTTTAACCTGCAATGAGGAGTAATAGAGTGAGCTTCGAAAAGCTCAGTAATACAGAACTACCAGATGATGCTACATGACATGCAGATAAATAGGAAACCATAATTTCCTTATTGAATCATACGTATACCAGTGGGCGGAATAATTTAGTGTTCCCTTAGAAGTTCATCGAGTAGAAGCCATGAATCTCAGTTCATAAGAAACCTTTCATACTATCACTTTTTCATGAGGTTGAATAGGATGCCTAGTGTGTTCCATCAATACGATAAAACCATAGTAGGTACACTAATCAAATGATAGTTCAGTAAAATCCCATAAACCATACTTTAGTGGAGCTTTTTAAACTCGTATTTTAAAACCATCTTACAAAGAGTTAACCTAAGGGAACATCTTAGGCCCTGAGAGCCTACCCAAGATAGATTTTGGGGCCGTGAGGCCTACCTAAGAACACATCTTAGGGCCGCAGGGCCTACCCGAGAATGATCTCAGGGCCGCAGAGCCTACCTAAGAGTCACATTAGGCCCATAAAAATTTTCCAGCTTGATCAGAGCTGTACTTTACAAATCTGTATCTCCATGATACAGTTTATACAATGATACAAATCCATAAGCCATCACCGTTAAGTCGGTGCATCCATAAAATAATAAACATAGATTTCAGTGTACCACATGTTAAAATAATAAAACAATTTTTCAAAATATAAGGAACACACTAGAGAATCCAATTATTTTTCAGATGCATTTTGTAGTTATCAATATGGATAACATGAACTTGAGCAATTTGATAGGATCCCAATAATAAGATCTTATTGAAGAGAATCGATTTCTAACCGATCACATTAGACATTTCATATTGATACTTTTAGAATTCCACTAAGTTTCTATATGCATCAGGAAAACGTTCAGGAACCTTTATACATAATAATTCTAAATTCAGATTTACTGCGAGTGATTCCATTACCCAAACAATAAGGGATATTCAGGAATATACTTTGAATTCATAGAATTTCAGCCCAATTGAACCAAATGAGGTATTCAGAATCTTTTCCTTCTGCGTTACTCCTTTTTCCAACATGACGGAAGTGATTTTAGATGAAAATATAGAATCAAAGATTAAAGTCATTTACAATCTACGACTATCGATCATATTATCAAACAACTCGAGTTACACAACTCCCAAACTGATGCATGTCAACAAGTCAATTCATTATCCTTCTAGTGTATTCACTCTTTAATACCATAATGCAGATCCATAGATCATCCCTATAATCATCACTGAATAAATCTTCCAATGGTCTTTATTTCATTTCCACGTGTTTCAATAATATCAGGAAATACGGACGTACTTGATCCATGGGTCATAACCCATAAGGACAATTAATCATGTAAGTTCAACAATGTTTCCAAACTCATCCAATCACCTATTTAATCCTCAGTCATTGATGTTATTTAGTTCGTTTAGTAAGCAAGTCTATCCCGATTACTTTAAAGTTTTCCAGAATAATTCAGACGTTTCTGAATTTCAAATACACGTTGTACTTCATTTCAGTTCAATTTATTCATATAATAAAGTTATTCTGGTATTCGTGGTTTATTTGACTCACGAATACCCACTTATTAATACTGTATGCGCTCTAGAGTTGAGCTGAGCTATGTACTTCCAGTATTATCATCGATCCAATTTTGAGAAGATAAACAAACATTCAAGTGGTACTTATATCATTCAGGTAATGATATAGCACTAACATTGGTTGATCACTTAAGCTGCGTTCCATAACTTTTACTGGTAGTACAACATCCATGTTTATTTGGATTTCTTAATTAATCCAAGACATTTACTTATTCTAGGTCATAAGGGCATTTTGGTCATTTTGGTGCTCAATGTTTTTCTATTTATTTCAAAGCTTGAGTATATCCATTAATTCCTGAGCTTGGTGACATTCTTGAGTCATTTCCATTCCAAGGGTATTTTGGTCATTTTATAATTCCAGAATATTTCAATCATTTCCTTCCATTCGGTCTTATAATTTAATTCAAACTTATCATTTATGTCAGTCCCTTTGAACTATTCTGACAAAATATCACCATCGATAAATTATTATTCTTCACGTACTTACTCAAGTCGAAGATTTCCAAGTTAAATGCATTCTCAGATGTTACTAACGGATTATCAGAATTTTCCATACAAAAATAGGATCTCAACAATCAAATCAGTAATTTATCGGTTTAAAAAAAAATTCTCATGTTACTTCCTCATTCAGAGTCAACTTGGACTATTTTTACCTCTCAAGGGCATTTTCATAATTTCTTAATCAGATAATTTCGGTATTAACTCTTAACGAAAATAATTATACTTTAGAGATCCAATGATTAATTGCTTTCCCGAACATTCTCTTATCTTGAAATGATTCCTTAACAACCTTCTAGCATCTTGCATAAACCCTTTTTGGGTTTAAAAACCAGTTATCCAAATTTTACAAGTAAAGTTAACATTTCTTTTGCACATCAGTAGTTATATCGGATCAATATGTCTTTTCAGAGTTATTAACCAACTTCCAGGGACAATTCTTGTCATCCTACAACATAAGGGTATTTTCGTAATTTTACCCTACTGGAATATTCTCATAATTTCTCATCCAAGTACCTTTAACATTTAACCTTTGATGATATAAAATATAAGTTACAAATCCATGACTAATTTCTTTATCACTAATCACAAACTTGTAATTTAATTCTAACAATTCCTCAATCTCTTATATTAGTCATTCGATCCGTATTCAGTTACAAAATTTCTACCACATTTATATCGAGTGTATAAATTATTCAACTACACAAAAGTGACCAACATTGTCTTATTCATGCATTTACCAATATCAACATATTCCATAAAGCATAAAGAGGTAGTAAAGTATTACCTCGATTTCTATGCAATATTGATCGACCATAAAAATTCCATTCGAACGTCTTTAATCTTCAATTCAACTTCCAATAACTCCTCAGATACATATCAACATAAATTATATCAAAAACGGAAACGGATCGAATCAGGTGATAAATCAGTGAAAAACAACTTACCGGGTTCGAATTTGGCGAAACGGACTTCGGATTCGGATTCAGAACGTCGAAAACATAAAATATGAGTTTTCAGAAATTTGGAATTTTCGCTCAAAATCAAAGTCAAAGGGTTTGACAGGTAATTTCGAGGTCTTTGAGTTCGAATTTCGAAACACGGATAGCAGAATCAGATTTGGAACGTCGAAAAATGTCAGGATAGGTATACTCGGTCAAAGTCAAAGGTCGTTTAATGCCCGGTCAATGCCAGTCAAAGTTTTGGTCAACAGTAGTCAACGGTCAACAGTCAACGGGTCGGGTTGTGACCGGTCAAACCGATCAACTCTGCTCCAAAACCGGTCAAACTGGTCATTTGGACTATCCCCACGCACAGTGGCAGCGCGTGGGGGCGCGTGGGGCCCTTTCTGGCTGCCTAAAAATCATGGAAAAATTCTTAAAAATTATTTTAAGCGATTTCGAGATACTTACAAAGCTCGGTTCACAATTTTGAACGGTGGAGAGCTCGATTTCAACGAATCGGAAACTTTGACCGCTTCACCTCCTCACACGCCGCCGTCGACGGAGACCAAGGATGACACCGACAGACTCGGAACGGAACAAGGAACACGATGGTGCGGGAGGTGTCGTAAACGGATGCTCGGATCGTCGTGAATCGACGAAAAACCAATTGAAATTGAGTTATTACCGACGATACTTCCGATTACAATTAACGACGAACGACGACGATTCACGACAAAAGCTTTGAGGGTTTTGTTCCTCGCTCGACAACGAACACGATAGTGGTTTTGGCTCGTCGATCGGAGGTCGGACGGTGAGTAGATCAGAGTTGAAATGAGGGTTGTTGGAGAGAAAAATCTGGGAAATCTGCAGAAAAACATACGGGAATGGGTGTTATAATTCATCCCAAAAGAAAAATGGTCAAATCATGAATCTAGCCACTGAATTTCCTGCATTTCTTAAAACAGCCTACCAACTTTGCGATTTTACAATTTAATCCACTATTTCTTTCAAAATACCAAATTAAATCCACCACTTTATAATTTCTTAATTTTAGCCCCTAAATTGGGGTGTTACAGGGTTGGTGAAAAAATCGATGGACTAGGCTGGACGAAAATGAGTTGTCGACAGAAAGGGCGTCCTTGAGGGTCTTCGACAATTCTAACAGAGGGAGTGTCATGTAAGTGTAGTATACTCGTATTCATATGGAGAAAGCAAAGCACAATTTTCTTGACAGTGGGATTATCATAACTAATTATCAAATTAATGCTATTAATCCGGTTGATGTGTGGTTCCACGTACTTCGACTATCTTTTTCTACATCGACTTTGAAGCTTCGATGGCCTTTAACCTTTGAAACTCAACTTTGGTTGTCAGTTTTCTCACAATTATTATTATTGTTGTTGTTGTTGTTGTTGTTCCCAATCATCCAACAAAAAGTGGATTTTTCATCGTATCCGTTAAGAAATGGAGATGTAGCAGATAGATTTACCACGATGGCATCAAATAGTTATTTTTTCGATTTAAAGTTAAATTTAATATGATTTCAATAAAACTCGATTCTCGAATTTAAATAGGATTTAATGACTTTCATTTAATTCAAAGTTTTAATTGAAAATTTTATCTAATACAATATAACATTAAACTTTTCACATTTCATCCAAATTAAAAATAATTAAATAGAATATCAATTTGTCAAATTAATAATATTAATTCAAAATAAAAATTAATAGTAGGTCATGCTAACATAATTTTTTTTTATCAAAATTCAATTAATAATATATAAAAGAATACTTTTATTATTATTTTGGATCAAGTTCTCATCTCAAGTTTTTTTCCCTAGTAATCATTTTACTTATTTGTACAAAATAGAAAAAGCACCTCAAAGAAAGAATCCCACATGGATAAGTAAGAGCAGGTATTAGGTATTTATATATATTGCTACCCACAGAAATTATCGCCGAGCTTTGTAACGGGAGCTTGTGACCCGAGTGGGGGCACTAGGATTGTGGAACATGGGTTTGGCTCCTTGAGTCGGATCTCACGTGGCTTTGCCATGGCTTGCCCGTTCCAAGCCAAGAGTTGGGTCATGGGACCTCAGTGAAAACTGTGGGTGTCGTGGCTCCTAGAGCGAAGGGCACTGCGTGAGGCTGGTTTCACAGAGCAGCGAAGACCTTCCTCTCTTGGCAGTGGGAGGATAACAAGCTTGATCCACTAAGATCCAACGTCTCTCACTGAGCCGACCTTAACTGGACCACTATCTTTTTATTTATTTATTTTTTCTGCTGCTAAACTTGAACTCTTTTTCTGTTTGTTTCCTCCCAAAATGAACCCACTTTTCTCAAGGATTAAGTTTTCTGGGAATTGGATAGAAGCATAGCACTTTGCCATTGTTGGTATGAACTGCTTGATTAAATGTTATTATACCTTTTTTTTTAAGATGTGAACTTTCCTTGAAGAACCAAGTGATAGCTATTGGAGTCTCTTGGAGAACCATGTGTATGTTGTTTGATTTTCATTACTCTGTTGTTTATTCCTCGTTTCTCCTGTATGCCCTCTTTGTTCCTATAATCTGTAACAAATCTATCTGATTTAATGTTCACTGTAGTAGATCCACACTTTCGGTATAAACATTGAAGACAACAGAAGAGTATTACTTCGCCATTGTTGGTATGGACTGCTTAATTAAATGTTATTATTATATCTGTAAAGTATTGCTGCTATTTACTTGTTTGCAATTAGGGGGAAAGGCTTTCTTCTTTGCTTAACTGTTAGATGAGAGGTGCCTTGAAGAACCAAGTGACAATTAGCTATGTGATTTAATAACCAAGACGTGTCCACTGTAGCGGATCCACAGTTTCTTAATATAGATAATAAAATTTGAATATTTTTCGATTAGTTAGATCTAAAATATTATTTATCGTCCACCAAAAAAGGGTTTTGGAATCAGTACTAACAGAGACTTTTGTTGCAAGATATAGCCAAGTAGAAATGGGTTAAAAATTGACCGGCGCATATGCATTTTCCTTGGTATATTCAGTCACTTCATAACTGTATGTCAACTCAAGAACAGTAGTCTCGTGTTCTTCTGCATGCCCCCATCGTGCAATCTGGTTTTCCCTATATGCTTTCCCCCAATTTTTTTCCCATCGACCCAACTTTGTAGTTTTGATTCTTTACCATCCGACCAACGTTCGTCGATCTGAAACCACCAATAGACTCACCATTGAACGAAAAAAAAAACCCGACCTCTATTCCGTCGTTAATCGACGACGTTCACCGTAAAAGTCAATCGGAAGCTTCGTCTGTTTTAACGCGAGCGCCGTTTGTTTTCGTCGATTCCGATCGATCCGGCCACCCGTTCATCTCACCACCTGTATAATCGGACCTATTGTCACTGTACGCTTAAAACCTGACTGAAATCGTCGTGCCGTTGTTGATCCGTTGTCATCACTCACTGGCCACCGTTGAAGAAGATGGTACGTTTTAAAATTCTGCAATATATTATATTTCGTTGAAAAATAGCACTTGCACGAGAATCCCGAGGTCTCGATCTACAAATATGGAAAATTTCACGCCGAACCGACAACCAGAGACGCCGCACTCGCCGCACGCACCACCCACTGCTCAAGTGATTTGTCTGGCAGACTGGAGAACCGGTTGACCGCCTGGACCAGTCTGAAACGGCTAGACCGGTCTGGGACCGAGCCGACCAGGCCAAGCTGTTGATCGGTTGTTGACCGACCGTTAACTTTTTTCAGGTACACATATTCTGACGTTTTTCGACGTCATAAGTCTATTTTTAGGTCCGTTTTGCCAAATTCGAACCCGATAAGCTGTTTTCACTGATTAATCACCCGATTCGATTCGTTTTCGCAATTAAGCTCCTTGTTTTATGAAATTTCTGTTGGTATGTTTATGAGGAATTATTGGAAGTTGATTTCAAGATCGAGGACGTTCAAATGGAGTTTAAATGGTCAATCAGTATGGCACAAAAATCGAGGTAATACATTACTACCTTTTCATGCTTTATAGAACATGTTGGTATTAATAAATGCATGAATAAAAAAATGTTTGATCTCATCTGTGTAGTTAGGTAATTCCTACACTCGATACGAATGCGGTAAAAAGTTGGTAACTAAATAAAATTTTTATGGCTAATACAAGAAATTAGAAGTTTGATAAGGAATAATTTCAAGTTCAGAGATTATTCAGAAAAGCACTTAACTTTAGGATCTCTAAATTCTATTTACCCTTGTTAAGAGTTTTAATACCGAAGTTACCTGGTTAAGGAATTACGAAAATGCCTTTGAGAGGTAAAAATTATCCGAGTTGACTCTTAATGAGAAAGTATCATGAGAAAGTACCATGAAAATTCGTACCTAACTCGATAAATTACAGATTTAATTGTTAAGATCCTGTGTTTGCACAGAAAATTCCTAACAATCTGTTTTTATCTAAGAAGGCACTTGACCCGAAAATCTCCGAGTTAATAGTAAATACCTAAAGAATAATTTATCGAGGGTGCTCTTTTATTAGAATTGTTCAAAAGGACTAGAATAGATGATAAGTTTGAATTAAATAATAAGATCAGACGGAAGGAAATGATTGAAATACCCTGTATTTGTACAATGACCAAAATACCCCTGAAATGGAAATAAAACAAGAATATCACCAAGCCTATGAATAATTGGATATCCTCAAGCTCTAAACGGACTGAATTAACATTGACCACCAAAATGACCAAAATACCCTTATGTTCTAGAATAAGTAAATGTATTGGATTAATTAAGAAATTCAAATAAACATGGTCGTTGTATTGCTCTTAAAGTTTATGGAACACAAATTAAGCTGGTCAACCAATGCTAGTGCTATATCAGTACCTGAATGACATAGATACCACTTGAATCATTGTTCGTCTCCTCAAGTTCGGATCGATGATAATTCTGGAAGTACTAATATCAGCTCAACTCTAGAGCGCATTCGGTACTATGAAGTGGATATTTATTAGACAAATCAACCACTAATACCAAATTGAACTGAATGGAAGTACAATATGTGTCCGAAATTCAGAAATATCTGAATTACTCTGGAAAACACTAAATTAATCAGGACAGACTTGACTGCTAAATGAACTAAGTAACCTCAATGACTGAGGATTAAATAATTGATTAGGATGAGTCTGGGAAAGCTAACGAACTTAAATGATGTACTATCTTTATGGGTCATTAATCATGAAACAAGTACGTCGGCATTTCCTGATATTGTTGAAACAAGAAAATGAAATAAAGACCATTGGAAGATCTATTCATCGATGATTCTGAAGATGATCTATGGACAATAATTTTTGGTATTAAAGAGTAAATACCCTGGAAGGACAATGAATTGACCAGTCGACAAGCATTATTTCTGGGAGCTATTCATCTATAGTTGTTCGGTAATCCGATCAAACGACATAGATTGTAAAGGTCCTGAATCTCCGTTCTCCCTTATCAGTTCAAATCACTCTGGTCATATCTGAAAACAGAAGTAACTCAGATGTAAAGGATTCTGAATACAACTCTGATTACGTAGAGCTTTCAAAAAATGTTTGAATAAGATATAATCTTGATAAATCACATTCTGAATAACTGATGATTTCGTCAGTTAATGAACTCTTCCAATAGTGATTCTAACTTCCGACATTCTATCGGTATACTGAAGATTCATGTTTGTTTGCCTGATAAGATTATCCAGGATCTCTCAATAATATCTGGAAACACTAGTGTGTTCCCTAATCACATGAATCTTTTATCTGATTTTCGATTTAATTTTATTCCGGTACGTGATCTGAATTCTGTTCTGATATCTGACCTGAATTATTTTTTGATTTCTAATATCTCCATTTACTGATGGAAAAATGTTTTATTTTGGGGGGGTAATGTTGGAGGAAGTATATTTGTAGGCTCATCGACTTTGTGCTCAGGGCCTTATAAGCTGTACTGTTGGGTGTATGGTTCTGGGGAACCTACACATTCTGATGTGAACGGTTGGAGGGATTACTATGTTTTTTGAATTTTAAAAAATATGTTTTTAAAAATATATGTATCTTTTAATTGGTTTTAGGGGAACACACTAGATAACCTATTCTAATCTCCTGAACTCAATCATCCGAAATATTTCTCTGAACTGCAATCTAATTTTCTGTTATTACCTGAGATATCAGGGGGACCTCAGCTTATCCTAAAAATATGTAGATGTTTGAACAAATAAGAAAATATATGTCTATATGTATCTGCACATTCTTCAGCATCATCTGGTAGTATTGTATTACTGAGCTTCCCAAAGCTCACTCTGTTACTTACCTTTTTATATACGAGTCTAAAAATCTTTTTTATTTTTGAATATTGGTAAAGTTTACTTTTGTATTTATAAATGATTTTATGATTTTACATCTTTTAATAAAATTTTTAAATTTTATGCTATTTTTACGGTGAATATCTCCAGTGGCCCTAATGTGACACCCCAGATCAGATTAGGTTACCCGCATCGATTTGAGGGGGTTATATTTAGTGGTATTAGAGCATAGGTTGAGTCGAGTTTTCTGGATAGATCGAATGTCAAAGATGTATGATCAATACATGCCCCTATACTACAATCATACCACTCTGAGCCGAAACTCCAAGGTCGAGTCCCTCTCTGTAACGAGCTAATCTAAGTTTTCTATCCGTTAGGGCTCTACCTTTGCATAAAGGAATACCAGTAGCATTTTTCTAAACTCTGTAAAGTACCTTACGAGTAATGTGAGAGTCACTCATTCGAGAAATTTTGACATGACTCCGAAATTAAATTGGGATATGTTACTGCTCTATGAACCTATTATCATAGCCTAGGTTGAATTTATTCCTCAATGATAAATTTGTTTTGATTCTTTTCTTGAAATGAGGGAAAGTTTTGATGAGAATGTATACTCAGCTGGTTAAGGATTAGTAAATGACCCGAACTTCTATAAAAGCTACTTGAAGATATGAAAAAACTGAGGGAAGTTTCATTTCTGCAATTCTGTGACATGAATGATTTTCGAGGATGAAATTCTTTTAACGAGGGGAGAATTGTCACACCCCAATTTAGGAGTTAAATTATAAGTTTCCAAAACTTATAGTTAGTTTTAGAATGTGCAAGAAATTCATGGACTCAGTCCATAATTTACCCATTTTTATTATATATTGAAAAATAAAATCCACTCCCCCAAGCAATATGGTTTTCCCCAGATGCTTTTCCCCAATTTTCTTCCGCATCGACCAAACTTTAGAGCCCCGATTCTTCACCATCTGGTCATCGTTCATCGATTCGAAACCACAATAGACTCACCATTAAACGGATAAAAAACCCGACCTCTATTCCATCATGAATCGACGTCATTCGCTGTAAAACTCAATCGGAAGCTTTGTCGGTTTTAACTCGATTACCGTTTGTTTTCGTCGATTCTGGTCGATCCGGCCACCCGTTCATCTCACAACTTGTACCATCGGACCCACTGTCATCGTGCGCTTAAAACGTGATTGAAATCTTCGTACCGTTGTTGATCTATCATCGTCACTCGCCGACCACCATTAAAGAAGATTGTATGTTTTAAAATATGCAATCCGTTATGTTTCGTTGAAAAATAACACTTGCATGAGAATCCCGAGGTCTCGATCTAAAAATCTAAAAATCTAAAAATTTCATGCCGAACCGATAACCAGAGACGCCGCCCGCGCCACCCGCTGTGGTTGGGATTTGTCTGGCAGACAGGAGAATAGGTTGACCGGCTGGACCGGTCTGGGGCCGAGCTCCCCAAGCCGAGTCGATCCGCTGAGCCATTGATTATCGTTAACTGGCGGTTGACTGCCATTGACTTTTTCTAGGTACACCTATCCAGACGTTTTTTGATGTCATGAGTCCTTTTTGAGGTTTGTTTTGCCAAATTCAAACACGGTAAGTAATTTTCCATAGATTATCACCCGATTCGATCCGTTTTTAGTAATTAAGCTTTGTTTTTGATGAAATTTCTGTTGATATGTATATGAGGAATTATTGGAAGTTGATTTCAAGATTGAGGGCGTTCGAATAGAGTTTAAATGGTCGATTAGTATGGCACAGAAATCTAGGTAATACATTATTACATTTTCATGCTTTATGAAACATGTTGGTATTAGTAAATGCACAAATAAGAAAATTTTTTATCTCATCTGTGTAGTTAGGTAATTCTTACACTCGATACGAATACGGTAAAAAGTCGGTAACTGAATAAAATTCTAATGGCTTGTAAAAGAAATTAGAAGTTTGATAAGGAATAATTTTAAGTTCAAAGATTATTCAGAAAAGCACTTAACTTTAGGATCTCTAAATTATATTTACCCTTGTTCAGAGTTTTAATACCGAAGTTACCTGGTTAAGGAATTACGAAAATGCCCTTAAGAGGTAAAAATAGTCCGAGTTGACTCTTAATGAGAAAGTACCGTGAGAATTCGTACCTAACCTGATAAATTACATATTTAATTGTTAAGATCATGTCTTTGTACAGAAAAATTCCTGATAACCTGTTTGTAACATCTGAGAAGGCACTTGACCCAAAAATCTATGAGTTAAGAGTAAATACCTGAAGAATAATTTATCGAGGGTGCTCTTTTGTCAGAATTGTTCGAAATGACTAGATTAGATGAGAATTTTGAATTAAATAATAAGATCGGACAGAATGAAAGGATTGAAATACCTTGTACCTATAAAATGACCAAAATACCCCTATAATGGAAATGAATCAAAAATATCACCAATACTAGGAATGATTGGATATCCTCAAGCTATAAAAGGACTGAATTAACATTAAATACAAAAATGACCAAAATACCCTTATGGCCTAGAATAAGTAAATGTATTGGATTAATTAAGAAATTCAAATAAACATGGACGTTGTATTGCTCTTAAAAGTTATGGAACATAGATTAAGCTAGTCAACCAATGTTAGTGCTATATTTGTACATGAATGGAATAGATTGCACTTGAATCCTTGTTTCTCTCCTCAAGTTTGGATCGATGATAATTCTGGAAGTACTCAGATCAGTTCAACTCTTGAGCGCATTTGATACTAAGAAGTGGATATTCGTTAGACAAATCAACCACTAATACCAAATTGAACTGAATGAAAGTACAATATATATATATCTGAAATTGAGAAATGTTTGAATTACTCTAGAAAACTTTGAAGTAATCGCGATAGACTTGACTGCTGAATGAACTAAGTAATCTCAATGACTGAAGATTAAATAATTGATTTGGATGAGTCTAGGAAAGCTAATGAACTTAAATGATGTACATTCTTTATGGGTCATGAATCACGAAACAAGTATGTCAGCATTTCCTGATATTGTTGAAACATGGAAATGAAATAAAGACCACTGGAAGATCTATTCATCGATGATTCTGAAGATGATATATGTACAAGAATTTTTTGTATTAAAGAGTAAATACACTGGAAGGACAATGAATAGACCAGTCGATAAGCATTAGTTTTGGGAGCTGTTTTTCTCGAGTTGTTCGATAATCTGATTAATCGACATAGATTGTAAATGTCCTGAATATTCGTTCTCCCTTATCAGCTCAAACCACTCTAATCATATCTAAAAACAAAAGTAACTCAGATGGAAAGGATTCTGAATACCCTTCAGATTACTTAGAGCTTCCGAAAAATGTTCGAATAAGATATAATCTTGATAAATCACATTCTGAATAACAGGTGATTCCGTTATTTAATGAAATCTTCCAATAGTTATTCTAACTTTTGACATTCTATCGGTATACTGAAGATTCATGTTTCTCTGCCTGATAAGATTATCCAGTATCTCTAAATAATATATGGAAACACTAATGTGTTCCTTAATCACATGAATATTTTATCTGATTTCTGATTTGAATTATGTTCTAATACCTGATCTGAATTTTGTTCTGATATCTTGCATGAATTATGTTTTTATTTTTGATATATCTGTTTACTGACGGGAAAAATGTTTTATTTTGGGGGGTAATGTTGGATGAAGTATATCTGCAGGCTATTCGGCTTTGTGCTCAGGGTCTTACTGGCTATGCAGTTGGGTGTATGGTTCTGGGGAACCTACACATTCTGATGTGAACAATTGGAGGGATTACTATGGTTTTTGAATTTTTTAAAAAAATGTTTTAAAAATATATGTATCTTTTCACTGGTTTTATGGGAACACACTAGATAACCTATTATGATCTCCTGAACTCAATCATCCGAAATATTTCTCTGAACTGAAATCTTATTGTTTGTTACTACCTAAGATATCAGTGGGACTTCAGCTTATCCTAAAAATCTGTAGATTTGTGAACCAATAAGAAAATATATGTCTATTTGTATATGCACGTTCTTCAGCATCATCTGGTGGTATTGTATTACTGAGCTTCCCAAAGCTCATTCTGTTACTCACCTTTTCAGGTTATAAGAATCGTATCAATGCATCTATCGACATCAGTAAGAGAATTCTTTCGGCATTGCTGGCAGAGTATAGTACATGTGATGAGGGGGCATGTAGGTTGTATTTTGTTTTATATACGAGTCTGAAAATCTGTTTTATTTTTTAATATTGGTAAGTTTAATTTTTTTTATAAATGATTTTATGAGTTTACATGTTTTAATAAAAGTTTTAATTTTCCGCTATTTTTATAGTGGGTAGCTCTGATGACCCTAATGTGACACCCCAGATCGGATCGGGTTACCCGCATCAGTCTGAGGGATTACAATTCATATATAATAATATTTTTTTGAATTTATTATCATTTAAATTAATATGATTCATATATAAGTGTAAATATAATTATATGATATATTTGTAACTTACAGCATAATGTCTATAATGGACATTTTATATTTTCAAACTTACTTTTTAACAGCGATCTCAAACAACTAAATTTTAAATTAAACTTTTTGTCCAACACTTTCAAATTTCATTTCTACAACACTTTTAAAAGTTCATTCTTCAAAAACTATATCAAACTGGTCCTAAATCTCCAACACGAAACATTATTTGAAAGAGTGGCTAAGGAGTAGAAACTCTATAGATGAGGTCAAAAATATAACTGTTGTCCATAATCGATATGTCTTCATTTCCTGTTAATGGTTCAAGTGTGAGGATTGTTTATCAGGTCTGAAATCTTTTCATTCTTTGACTGAACTCCCGTTGAATTTCTTGCTATGCTTATATGTTTATATGGTTATATCAACCGTTACAATTTAAATTTAAAAGTTTTATAGCATACCAACATATTAGTTATTTTCCAATATATCCGGTAATAATGACAATCTCTTTGAACTATCAATTTTTCTCTATTCATGACTTCATAAATAAAAATCCATAGTTGGTTTCATTACCATTGCACATCCTTAATACTTTAACCAATAGCTCTTGGATCTTTAAGACACCACCCGTCTTTTTCCAAAATTGTGTGGAGTTAATAACTTCAATCATCTATAATCCAGCTTGTTTTCTTGCATATGTGGACCTTTTTTTATTACGAATAAGTCATCATTTCTTTGATTGCTTGTTTTTTTTCTAACAATGCTCTCCAAAGCATGAAATTGGTAGCAAATCTATTGATCCCAGGACGTAAGAGTTCAATGCCATTGGTATACCTCTTCATATAATCAGTAGTCCATGTATGATTGTATATGAAGAAAGTGATATTTTTTGCTTGATATAAGACATTTTTCACACATTTTTATTACCGATTTCTTCCAAAATAAGATCCAAGCAATGAGCAGACATGTTGGCCAATAGAGGTTCTCTTTTGCATTAACATCTTACCAAACTACTTTGAATGTCGCTTCATTTTCCTTAACAAATTGAACAATAAATTCTTCACCAATTTCATCCACCATTTTTTCACTATATCATAATAACCATTTTCATAATCATGTTTATTTTTAGGAGCTTCACCTTCTTTACTTTTTGAACGTGACATTTTTTATAACTGCACATAAATCTTTTATTGTTCATTATATGAGATCAAATAAGCTAATAAAGTATTCAAAAGTAAAATAATAATTATAAAACTCAAAACTAACAATAAAACAAATTCATAAAATGAAAGAAAAAAATGAAAGAAAAGTGATGTTATAAACTAATAACTATCGTTGGAAGGTCGACTTATAAGTTCCAAAGCTTCTTCAACATGAACTATTTTCTTTCTTTCCTTTCATATTTAGCTCTTTTATCCCCCATAGGTTTATCCCCCATAGGTTTTCGTCACACTCTTAGAGAAGTGGTGTACAATGTTTTGAAACTTTAAACATTAGAGACAATAAAAAAGTCACAATGATACCAATATATCTCCTCTTGAGGGCCTTAAACATTTGAAACTCAACTTTGGTTGCCAGATTTCTTACAGTAATTTTTATTATTATTCCCATTCATCCAACAATAAAATGAATTTTTCATCGTATCTGACGAGAAATGGAGATGTCAGAGATGGATTCACTATGATTGCAATAGGCGATCGAATAGATTTTCAATAAAACTCATTTTTCGATTATTTTTAAAATAAAGACAGTTATTAACTGAAATTAGCATCTAAAGCAACAACTGATGTTATACAAGTCAGAGTTATAGACAAAAAATGTAAAGGTACACTAGAAATAGAAACATAATTCGCTAATGCATGAGCCAATTATACCTCTTCATAAGAAAAGGTAAGAGTTCTATGCCTTTGGTATACCTCTTCATATAATCAATCGTCCATGTATGATTGTATATAAAGGAAGTGGTATTTTTTACTTGGTCTAATACATTTTTTGCACATTTTTATAAAAATTAATTAATAATATATAAAAAAATATTATTATTATTATTATTTTATCAGTTTACTTATTTATATAAAATAGAAAAAGCACCTCGAAAGAAAGAATCCCACATGGAGAAGCAATAGCAAGTATTTGGCATTTATATATGTTGCTAACCCCAACATTAATAATCTGATATATATACTTATGTCTATACTTTTGTATATATACATATATGTACATACATAACATATGTACTTTTATATATACATACACATATATACATGTATAACATATATGATATACACATATAATATATATATATACATGTATAACATATATATACACACACTTAAGTATATACATGCATAATATATTATATATATACTTATACTATATATTTTATATACTTTATAGTTTATATAATTTATATACCAATATTAATACTTTATATATATATAATATAAGTATAATATACATTATAATATATATATATATGTGTGTGTGTGTGTGTGTCATATTATATTATTATATAATATATATTCATATATTATAATTATTTCCATTTTTTGTCAACTTTTGAAATGAATGTAATTAAGTAAATTTTACAAATTTTCATTTTTAATTTAGTATTTGTCTAATTTAGTCCTTAAAATTATATTTGTATCTAAAATTGGCCCATACTTATTTACATTTTGTAATTTACTTCATATCCTATAAATCACATAATAAACTTCATTTCAAATTTTATAAATTATATTATAATCTCCAAACTCTATAAACTTTTGTTCAACAATGTTCATTTAATTAAAAGAATATAAAATCTTGTTTATGTTCATTCGTATAATAAATAAACGAATATAAATAAATGTTGGGATTGTCGTTGAAGCTCAATTGATCAACCGAACGATTTGCCAAGAGGGGGTGAATTGTCTTTTTGAGTTTAGGGAGTAAGGAGTAAAAGGATAGGCAATTTGCACAAGTATTTATAATGGTTCGACTTCTCAACCAATTCTACATCCACTATCTTAGCTCCTCACTAAGGATTTTCTAACAAATTCACTAATTTATTTTTTCTTTTTACAGGATCGAAAGATAACCTTTACAACTCCCTAGCTTTTCACAAACTGAGCTAGAACTAATCCCCTTTTACAAAAGGAAAACAATATGTAAACAAGAAAACCTCACAAAGAAAGTGTTTACAAAAATTAAGCTCACAAGAAAACAAATAAAAGATTTGAAATTAGCTCAAGACACAAATATTTACAAGAGAAAGGAAAATAAGAATGAAAAACTCTTCTCTTGTGTTTGATTGCTTGGGTATGTGTTGGTCAACCTTCTTCAAGTGTCCTCAACTTGTGTTTTATATGTTAGAAAGAGTTTCTGGTTGTTTCTATCCGTTGGAGATGTTTTGGAGTCATTGGAAATTAATTTTATGCAAAATAAAACTGCACAGGACAAGGAGTATTAGTACTCCTTTAATGAGTATCGGTACTACCTTTGTAATATTTAAATAAACCAACAGTTAAAGATCGTTGGACTTGACCAGTATCGATATTATGCTTATGGTATCGATACTATTGTGTAAAGTAGCATTGGTACCCCTTTGAGTATTGGTACCTATTTTGCATTCTGGAATTTGAGCAATTTGGAAAACAACTGGTAGTATCAATACTACCTAGAGAATATCGATACTTCTCTTACCTTTGGTATCGGTACCACATGAACATTATCGGTATTGTTCATATAATATCGATACTGTGAGAACAATATCGGTACTACACACCCAGAAAAACAGTTTTGTGCTCAAATTATAGTTTAATGGGCTTTGAATTATTTTTGAAAACTTTGAATAAATTCAATCAAGTCCAAAAAAATATTTTGTCTTAATTTGTTATATCAAAATATTATAAAACATAGTTCAACAATCTCCCCCTTTTTGATATAACAAAACATTTGAAAAATATTGTTTTGGCAAAATTCCACCTTAATAAAATATTTAATGAAAAAGAGCAATATTTGGAAAATGTTAAAGCTCACCATTTTTTTATTCTTGATATTGAAATTTTCAAACTCATACTTCTCTCCGTTTTGTTATATAAAAAATAATTCAACTTCAAAGTTCAAAAATAATAATGGAGAGTAAGTGGCAAATTTTAGCATAAAATCAATTGAAAAATTAAAAACTCCCCCTCAATAAATGCATTCCAAACAAGAAATTTAAATTTGAAGGCATGACACTTAAAAGACATTGAATTTCGACAAAGATGGACAACATGTTAGTAACACATGAAATTCAATATATCCAAGTATAATATACTTTATGCAATACCAATTTTTGTATTTAAATGAATGCGCATAAAACTGATGCAAAAATGTTATGTGTAACACTCATAACCCGTATAATTATACCTATACAGATTATAGATGTCACCCGGATTTCTAAAACCATTTTCCAATTCAAATGCGATTTAAAATTTATCTTCTTAAAATGGTAAATGATATTATAAAAATATCATATCATATAATTTATATTACGTTATAAACAAATTTAATTCAAAAGATTTTTTTATTAAATAGTTAACAGTACCCGTGAACAGTAGGGGAATCGGTACCCCAAAATCATTCTGGAAAATTTTGCTTAAAACCGTGGTTACTATTCATGTTACAGTAATTTGTTTCCAAAATTTGTTTAACAAACAAATAAAACATTTATAATTACATGCCACTAATAAAATCAACATTACAACCTAGGATGTCTTACTAATATCGAAATATACTTCTCGATCTTTGATGATGCTTTAAACTTTTTATTCCATTACTAGCTTTTTACCTACGCGTGAAAATCGTCACACGCTAAGTATAAATTTAGTGAGGCAATTAAAACAATAAACAGTGCAATACAATTCATGCATGAATTTAGATTTCAAATCCAATGCCATAAAACCATGCTAATAGCATATTCAATATTTTACCATGATCAAAATAATATAAAATTTCTTACCATTTATCCCATAAGCTCATAAGCTTATTTTACCAATACACTTGCCATTATTCCATAACCATATACCATAGACAATAACCATAAACAATAGACAATAGCCCAATATACAACCCTAAGGACCCTGTGTACACGAGTCAAATATAAGCATCGTAGTGCTAATCCGTATGACACATAAGGTCGTGTCCACCATCTGTACAAGGTATCCTTAAGTACAGTCCTGTATGGAACATAAGGTCGTACCCACCATATACACTAGGTATCCTTTAGTGTATCCCGTATGCAGCCTGCTGCTGGACTCTATGGCATGCCAACTATACCCTGTCCCTCAATAACTGACTTGGGCATACAGTCTATTTTATTTGATACATCCATGGCAAAGTATATTATCAATATTTAACATTGGGCAGTTCATACCCGAAATAACATTCATGATAAAAATCATATATGTTCATAATAACATCATATGCAAAAATCAGTGATCAATGTATTTTATTTTCAACCTTTGATATATTTAGAATATATCAAATATATGATAAATGACATAAATATCATGTCAACATAAATAAGGTCGACTTATTGCAAGTCTTCCTGATGATGTATAAAACATCCATGTATAGTTTCATGCATGTATTGCACTCACCTTGACACTTTATATCTTTCAAAATATATGAGTCTCACTAGTGTCCACCATAAGTCCTTTTATATTTGATTTGATTCGATTACAAATCAATCACAATCTGTATAAATCACCAATTCATAACGATACATATTTTAGTATTGTACTAACATAAACATATCCCATAATAACTCTATATTCAGATAACTCACACTACCTTTAAAGAATCCGTATTCTTTATTGATATACACACTGGAATTTAATTTCATTTATTCCGTTGAAAACTAGACTCAAATATGAATTTATCCATATAAATAAATCCTTCTAATTCATTATGTACAATTTATGGTGAATTTTCAAACTTGATCAACATAATCTGTTTTACAGAATCTGCTGTCCGAATTTTCTGACCTTTCCTCGGTTAAAAATTCATATTTTTGTATTCACCTTGAAATTGATCCCCGTTTGTTTTAAACAAAACTAGATCGATATATGAACACAAATATATAAAAATAATCTCCTAATTATTTTTATATAAATTCTAGTGAATTTTCAAACCTACTGAAAAATTCAGAATCTAACTGTTTCTTTTAACTTCATCCCTAGGTTCTTCATCGATTTTCCAAAATTTACGAATCGATCTCCAACTTTTAAAAAATTACAAAATAGTCCTCAATTTTTCTAAGGATTGTAGAATACTTCCTTCATCATCTCCAACCCATATATAATTTTTCTATAATTGTTCTCACTTAAACCATTCATGGCCGAAATTTAAAGAACAAGTTCTAGAAAGATTAAACATGTTCTAATCATCTTTCATGCTTGAATATGAATCTACAACATGTAAATCATCAAGATTTATCATCAATTTCATGAATCATATCATGAACATAAACCCTTAGATTTGGGATCTTTTAATTCCAGCAAGATTAGAAAGTAATATTGGTACCAAATGGTAGTGTTTTTCACTTAGATCATTTTCCTATCTCACAACATAACTCCAATTCCAAAGGAATTAGCTCAAAAATGGAAAATAAAATATTTTCTTACCTTGAAAGCTTTCTCACGTCATTGGAGAAGAGAAGAACACTTTGGCATGATATGTTTGATTCATATCATGCTCATCGTCCTTTAATTAATCATTTAATGAATATTAAATTCATTAAATTGGTTAAATACCAATTTAACCTTAATGAAGCTTTATAATTACCATTAAACCAAGATACATATCCTTATAATCATCAAAATCAGATAAATATCCGCCTTGTCATATTTCAATAGTCAAAGATGAACAAATTAGTTTTCCACTTTACCCTTTTGCCCTTATAATTTCCAAAAATTGCAATTCAGTCACTTTAATCAAACAATTCAAATTAAACATGAAATTAACCACTAAATATTATTTTCCAACATTTTAAAAATGTGAAAATAATATTTTTATTTCTTATTTTCGTGACCCATTTGTAATTTTTCCAAAATTTCATTTTGGTCCCTAAACTTTCCAAAGTTTATACTTTGATCGCCAAACTTTACCAAATTTTTAATTTTGTCATTAAATAAATCCATTTATGAAATATAATTCATTTTGTGAAAGAATCACCACTTAATTCATTAAACTTTTCCCAATTTTCTACTTTGACCATCAAACTTTCAAAATTTTCATTTTGGTCATTATCTAAATTTTTGGGGTATTACGTTATGCATTTGAAAATTTGATATCAATTGATAGAGAGATATCATTTGCAATGAATCAAGTTCATAAACATTTATATTAAGGTCAAAAATAAAAATTTCTAAAAATAAAGCATTAAAACCAATTTTGACCAAAATTCATTATGATGAACAAACATTTATGAAAAATCATTAAAACTTTAGAAAATATTCATCACGATTCTTTTTAACATAAATGAGATAGAAAACTTAAATTATTTAAAATCAAAACTCATGCATGCTTAAATCAAATGAGAAACCAATTATGTAAGGAAATTAAAATAAGCTTAGAGGTTACCCATCATTCTTTTGAAGTATGGCTAGAGCATTTAAATTTCTTCACTTTTGTCACCATTGCTCCCACACACCTACAAGAGACATTTATATGGATTTTGGTATCCAAATTGCTTTGGATCCTTGGTAGTTAGTTTCAATGCCCCTTGTTCCCTTTGGAACCCATACTTATTTAATTTTATAAGATTTTATTTTCTTTATAGTACATGTATGTTCATTATGACCATGATAATGACAATGTGAGCATTTTGTCATTATGAAGTTAGATGAACTATTTAAAATGATTACGTTTTCTTTTGTTAAGCATTCAAGCTTAACATCTAAATCAAAACTTTCTTTTTCAAATTTTATTTTTGAAAGCTCTAAATCCTTTTTCAAAATTTCATTTTGTTTTTCAAAACCAACTTTTGATTTCAAAAGAATATCATTTTCAACTTTAAGTTTTGAAATTATTTTCTTGTATTTGGAGTTCATGGTCTCAAACTCCAAAAATAATTCATCGTATACATCTTGTAACTCATTAAAAGAATATGAATTAGATTCACTAGAGTTATAAGATACGTCGGGCTCTTCAAGAGCCATTAAGCATACTACCTTTGCCGGTTCTTCTTTCTTATTTCCATAGATCTCTTCGAGCTTATTCCAAAGCTCTTTGGAATTTGAACAAGAAGAAACTCCTTCAAAGACTTTGGGACCAAATGTAGAAAACAACATGTGCATGACCTAGGTATTTTGTTGAGCTTTCTTCCGTTCTTGGGTACTCCACTCATTCTTTCGTCTTCTTCTTTGGAGAATAGTAGTCATTCTCGATCATCTTCCATGCATCAAGATCATTATATTGGATGAATAACTTCATTAATTTCTTCCAATGACGGTAGTTGGCTCCATTGAAATATGAAGGCTTGTCGATCAGTTAGGAGTCTTCCATGTAGAACGAGGCGGAGGTGGAAGCCATCTTCTCTTTTGTTTCAAAAATGGATAGAGCTTCTTTAAGAATTGTCTCCATATTTTTATACCTTCTAATAAATTAAACTTTGATACCAATTGTTGGGATTATCGAATGAAGCTTAATGATCAACCGAATGATTTTCTAATAAGGGGTGAATTGGTTTTCTGAGTTTAGGGAGTAACGAGTAAAAAGATGAGATAATTTGCACAAGCATTTATAGTGGTTTAACTTCTCAACCAAGTCTACATCCACTACCTTAGCTCCTCACTAAGGATTTTCTAATAAATTAACTAATTTGTTATTTCTTTTTGCATGATAAAGAGATAACCTTTACAACTCTTAGCTTTTCACAGACTAAGCTAGAACCAGTCCCCTTTTACAAAATGTTAAAATGTAGACAAGAAAAACCTCTCAAAGGAAGGTGTTTACAAAGATTTAAGCTCACAGGAAAACAAATAAAACATTTGCAATGAGCTCAAAACACAAATATTTACAAAAGAAAGTAAATAAAGATTGAAAAACTTTTTTGTTGTGTATGAATTCTTGGATAGGTGTTAGTAACCTTCTTCAAGTGTCCTCAACTTGTTTTTATATTTTAGAATGAGCTTGAGGTTGTCTCTAGCTGCTGGGTATGTTTTAGAGCCGTTGGGGATTAATTTTCTGCAAAATAAAATTACCCATAATAGGGGAGTATCGGTACTCCTTTAATGAGTATCGGTACTACCTTTGTAATTTTTAAATAAACTAGTCATTAAAGACCGTTGGGCTTGACCAGTATCGATACAATGTTTCATGGTATCGATACCACTATGTAAAGTAGTATCAGTACTGTTGGGATTTTGCGGAAGCTCGAATTGACAACCGAAATGGTTTGCCAAGAGGGATCGGGATGGTTCTTGTGTTTAGGGAGTAAGCATATTGAAAGATAGAAAATTTGCACAATGATTTGTAGTGGTTCGACTTCTCAACCAAGTATATATCCACTACCTTATGTCTTCACCAAGAATTTTCCAACAAATTCACTAATATGTTCTTTCTTTTTACAGAACAAAGACATAACCTTTCCAACTCCCTAGTTTTTCACGGGCTAAACTAGAATCTTATCCCTAGCTTTTCAAGGGCTCAGCTAGAACCTTTCCTTTTACAAAAGGATAAAAGAAGTAAACAAGAAAACCTCTCAAAGGTATGGTGTTTACAAAATTTAAGCTAACAAGAACACAATATTTACAAGAGAATAGAAAAATAAGATTGAAAAACTCTTCTCTTGTGTTTGAATACTTGGATAAGTGTTCTCTATGTTCTTCAAGAGTCTTGAACATGTATTTATAAGTTGAAATGAGTTTGAAGTCGTATATAGTTGTTGGGGATGTTTTGGAGCCATTGGGGATTAATTTTATGCAAAATAAAATTGCCCAGAACAAGTAGTATCGGTACTACCTTCAATGGGTATCAGTACTGTTCGTTATTGTTCATATAGTATCGGTACTATTTATACAATATCGGTACTATTCATCCAATACAATATTATTCATAAAAACATTTTTGTGCTCAATTGCAAATTAAATAGACTTTGAATTATTTTTGTAAACTTTGAATAAATTCAATTCAAGTCCAAAAACATTTTTCCATAAATTTTTACATCAAAGTATAGTTCAACAATCTCCCCTTTTTGATATAACAAAACATTTGAAAATTTGTTTTTTTGCAAAACTCCCCTTAGTAAAATGTTTAATGAAAAAGATGCCAATTGTTAGAAAATATATGAAAATGTTTATCTCCCCCTTTTTCATTAAGAAATTGAATTTTTCAAGCCATACTTCTCCCCCTTTTTGTTATATATAAAAGTTCAATCTTTAAAGTTCTAAAATAACTTTGGAGAGTAAGTGATGAATTTGACATTTAAAAACCATTTGAAAAAAAATCAAAGCTCCCCCTCAATAAGTGCATTCCCAACAAAATTTAGCTTTAAAATCTTGACACATGAAATTCAACAAAGAATAACAAACATGTTAGTAGCACATGAAATTCTATGTATCCAAGTCTAAAATACTTTATGCAATATCAATTGTTGAAATTAAGTGCATATGCATAAAGCTTTCAAAAATGTTATGCATTTGAAGAATTTGATATCAATTGTTAGAGAGATGTCATTTGCATTTAAAACACATGCATAATCATTTAAATTTAGGTCAAAAATTTAAAATTTGAAAAATCAAAGTATTTGAAAAGTTGATATCAATTGTTAGAGAGATATCATTTGCATTTAAAATCAATTTTGACCAAAATTCATTATGATGAACTAAAAATTATGAAAAATCATTAAAATTTTAAAATGTTCATCATAGCTTTTTTTTAACATACATGAGCTAGAAATTTAACACAAAATCATTTAATTTCAAAACTCATGCATGTATAAACCTAAATGAGAAACCATTTAATCAAAAACAAAAGCTTTAAGTTTAGAGGTTACCCGTTCCTTTTTCAAGTGTGGCTAGAGCATTTAAATATCTTCACTTTCATCACCATTGCTCCCACACACCTACAAGAGACATTTATTTCGATTTTGGTATCCAAATTGCTTTGGATCCTTGGACGTTAGTTTCAATGCCCCTTGTTTCATTAGGAATCCATACTTGTCTAATTTTAAAACGTTTTTCTTTCTTCAAATGACAAGTATGTCCCTTCTGACCATGATAATGGCAATGTGAGCATTTTGCCATTATTAAACTAGATGAATTATTTAAAATGGTTTCTTTTTCTTTTGTTAAGCATTCAAGCTTAACTTTTAAATCAAAATTTCCTTTTTCAAAACTTTCAATTTTCATTTTTGAAAGCTCTAAATCCTTTATCAACATTTCATTTTGATTTTAAAAATCTATTTTTGCTTTCAAAATAAAATTGTATTCAATTTTAAATTTTGAAATTATTTTCCTATATTTGCAGTTCATGGTATCAAACTCCGAAAATAATTCATTGTAGGCAGCTTGTAACTCATCAAAAGAAAATGAATTTAATTCATTTGAGCTAGAAGATACCTCGGGCTCTTCACGAGCCATTAGAGACACCACCTTTGTTGGTTATTCTTTCTTGTTTCCATGAAGCTTTTCGAGCTTATTCCAAAGCTTCTTGACACTTGAACAAGAAGAAACTCCTTCATATATATCTGGACCAAATGCACAAAACAACATGTGCTTGGCATTGGCATTAAGTTGAGCTTTCTTCCGTTCTTGGTCACTCCACTTCTTATCCTTCTTCTTTGGAGAAGAGTAGTCGTTCTCGATCATCTCCCATGCATCAAGATCATTGAATTATATGAATAACTTCATTAATTTCTTCCAATGATGATAGTTTTCTCCATTGAAAAGTGGAGGCTTGTCGATCGGTGGAGAGTCTTCCATGTGGAACAAGCTAGAGGTGGAAGCCATCTTCTCGGTTGTGTTGGGAATTGGTAGAGCGTCTTCTAGGATCGTCTCAATGATGTCAAGCCTTCTAACGAGTTAAGATCTGATGCCAATTGTTAAGGGAGTAAGGAGATTGAAATATAGAAAATTTGCACAGCGATTTATAGTGGTTCGATTTCTCAACCAAGTCTACATCCACTACCTTAGTTCCTCACCAAGGATTTTCCAACAAATTCACTAATTTGTTATTTCTTTTTACAGGATAAAGAGATAACCTTTACAACTCCCTAGTTTTTCACGGGCTAAACTAGAACCTTATCCCTAGCTTTTCAAGGGCTCGGCTAGAACCTTTCCTTTTACAAAATGATAAAAGAAGTAAACAAGAAAACCTCTCAAAGGTAGGGTGTTTACAAAATTTAAGCTCACGAGAACACAATATTTACAAGAGAATAGAAAAATAAGATTGAAAAACTCTTCTCTTGTGTTTGAATACTTGGATAGGTGTTCTCTATATTCTTCAAGTGTCTTGAACATGTATTTATAAGTTGGAATGAGTTTGAAGTCGTATATAGCCGTTGGGGATGTTTTGAAGCCGTTGGGGATTCATTTTCTGCAAAATAAATCTACCCCGAACAAGTAGTATCGATACCCCTTCAATGGGTATCGATACTACCTTTGTAATATTTGAAATTTTTTATCGTTGGACTTGATTTTACTGTAGTAGTATCGATACTACTGTAGAGGTATCAATACTCATTTTGCATTCTGAATTTTTTGAGCATCAGTACTGTTCGTTACTGTTCACACATTATCGATACTATTCATACAATATCAGTACTATTCGTTGTTGTTGACACATTATCGTTACTATTCATACAGTATAATACTATTCGCAAAAACATTTTTGTGCTCAATTCCAAATTAAATGGACTTTGAATTATTTTTGTAAACTTTGAATAAATTCAATTCAAGTCCAAAACATTTTTCCATAAATTGTTATATCAAAATATAGTTCAACAAGTACCCCTTTGAGTATCAGTACCTATTTTGCATTCTGGAATTTGAGCAATTTGAAAAACAACTGGTAGTATTGATACTACCTAGAGAGTATTGATATTTCTCTTACCTTTGGTATCGGTACCACATGAACTGTACTAGTATTGTTCAAATAGTATCGATATTGTAAGAACAATATATGTACTATGTACCTAGAAAAACAATTTTGTGCTCAAATTCTAATTTAATGGACTTTGAATTATTTTGGAAAACTTTGAATAAATTCAATCAAGTCCAAATAACATTTTGCCTTAATTTGTTATATCAAAATATTATAAAACATAGTTCAACATATACACTTATATATACTTATATACTTATATTATATAGTTTATATAATTTATATACTTATATTTATACTTTATTGTTTATATACTTTATACTATATTATATATATATATATAATATACATTATAACATATATACAAGTGTCATATTATATTATTATATAATATATACATATATTATAATTATTTCAATTTTTTGTCAACTTTTGAAATGAATGCAATTTAATATATTTTATAATTTTTCTTCACATTTTATAATTATTTTATTTGAACTCTTAGTGTTATTTAATTTATTTAAATTTAAATTTTTAATTTAGTATTTGTCTAATTTAGTCCTTAAAATTATATTTGTATCTAAAATTGACCCATACTGATTTATATTTTGTAATTTACTTCATACCCTATAAATCACATAATAAACTTCATTTCAAATTTTATAAATTATATTATAATCTCCAAACCCTATAAACTTTTGTTCAACAACTTTTTAAATGGATACAATTTAGTTCATTTTTTTATTAATTTTAACTTCACATTTTATAATTATTTTGATTTGATCCGTCATCAGTACGTGTTGTTTAATTTATTTAAATTTTTGTTTGTAATTTCATGTTTGTTTAATTTAGTCCTTAAAATTATATTTTTATCAAAATTAATCCATAATTATTAATATTCTTTTAATTTACTCTAAATCATATACAATTACAAATTACAATTCAATGTTCATGAAATGCGAAAAATAATTAATCCAAAAATGGGAAGCTACTCACACGTGGACCAACAAGCTTGAGGTGTTCTTGATTTGATACCGATCGAATGTACTTGTAAGTCTTTTCTTGATCTATAATTATTAAGTTGATTTTGTCATCGTATACCTCAGTTTTTTTCAAACCTGCAACGATGGTGACGGTCGACCCACAGGTGATGCATGTACATGTAAGTCTTTTCTTGATCCAGCTGAAGATGAAAGGAAAGTTCTATAGATGGAAATCGTTGGAAGGTCGACTTATTAGTTCGACAGCTTATTCGACATGAACTATTTTTCTTTCTTTCCTTCCATATTTAGCTCTTTTATCTCCATAGATTTTCGTCACCCTCCTAGAGAAGTGGTGTGCAATGTTGTGAAATTTTGAACATTAGAGACAATGCAAAGTCACAGTGACACCAATATATCCCCCTCTTGAGGGCCTTTAACCTTTGAAACTCAACTTTGGTTGCCAGTTTTCTCACAATTATTATTATTATTATTAGTAGTAGTAGTATTATTGTTCCCAATCATCCAACAAAAAGTGGATTTTTCATCGTATCCGTTAAGAAATGGAGATGTCGGAGATGGATTTACCACGATGGCATCGAATAATTATTTTTTTCGATTTAAAGTTAAATTTAATATGATTTCAATAAAACTCGATTCTCGAATTTAAATAGGATTTAATGACTTTCATTTAATTCAAAGTTTTAATTGAAAATTTTATCTAATACAATATAACATTTAACTTTTCACATTTCATCCAAATTAAAAATAATTAAATAGAATATCAATTTGTCAAATTAATAATATTAATTCAAAATAAAAATTAATAGTAGGTCGTGCTAACATAATACTTTTTAATCAAAATGCAATTAATAATATATAAAAGAATACTTTTATTATTATTTTGGATCAAGTTCTCATCTCAAGTTTTTTTTTCCCTGGTAATCATTTACTTATATGTACAAAATAGAAAAAGCACCTCAAAGAAAGAATCCCACATGGATAAGTAAGAGCAGGTATTAGGTATTTATATATGTTGCTACCCACAAAATTTATCGCCGAGCTTTGTAACGGGAGCTTGTGACCCGAGTGGGGGCACTAGGATTGTGGAACATGGGTTTGGCTCCTTGAGTCGGATCCCACGTGGCTTTGCCATGGCTTGCCCGTTCCAAGCCAAGAGTTGGGTCATGGGACCTCAGTGAAAACTGTGGGTGTCGTGGCTCCTAGAGCGAAGGGCACTGCGTGAGGCTGGTTTCACAGAGCAGCGAAGACCTTCCTCTCTTGGCAGTGGGAAGATAACAAGCTTGATCCACTAAGATCAAACGTCTCTCACTGAGCCGACCTTAACTGGACCACCATCTTTTAATTTATTTATTTTTTCTGCTGCTAAACTTGAACTCTTTTTCTGTTTGTTTCCTCCCAAAATGAACCCACTTTTCTCAAGGATTAAGTTTTCTGGGAATTGGACTGCAGCTGGGTTGAAGACAATAGAAGCATAGCACTTTGCCATTGTTGGTATGAACTGCTTGATTAAATGTTATTATACCTTTTTTTTTTAAAGATGTGAACTTTCCTTGAAGAACTAAGTGATAGCTATTGGAGTCTCTTGGAGAACCATGTGTATGTTGTTTGATTTTCATTACTCTGTTGTTTATTCCTCGTTTCTCCTGTATGCCCTCTTTATTCCTATAATCTGTAACAGCTCTATCTGATTTAATGTTCACCGTAGCAGATCCACACTTTCGGTATAAACATTGAAGACAACAGAAGAGTATTACTTCGCCATTGTTGGTATGGACTGCTTGATTAAATGTTATTATTATATCTGTAAAGTATTGCTGCTATTTACATGTTTGCAATTGGGGGGAAAGGCTTTCTTCTTTGCTTAACTGTTAGATGAGAGGTGCCTTGAAGAACCAAGTGATAATTAGCTACGGTCTTATTGGAGTCTCTTGAAGAACCATGTGTATGTTGTTTGATTTTCATTACTCTGTTGCTTATTCCTCGTTTCTCCTGTATGCCCTCCAATAATCTGTAACAGCTCAGTGTGATTTAATAACCAAGACGTGTCCACTGTAGAGGATCCACAGTTTCTTAATACAGATAATAAAATTTGAATCCTTTTCGATTAGTTAGATCTAAAATATTATTTATCGTCCACCAAAAAAGGGTATTGGAATCAGTACTAACAGAGACTTTTGTTGCAAGATATAACCAAGTGGAAATGGATTAAAAATTGACCTGCGCATATGCATTTTCCTTGGTATATTCAGTCACTTCATAACTGTAAGTCAACTCAAGAACAGTAGTCTCGTGTTCTTCTGCATGCCCCATCGTGGCAATGGAATACTGTTAAGTGCACACAAGCAAAAATGAGAAGAGTTTAGTAGGCTTCCTCCATGGCAAAAGGATAACATTCATATCTCAAGCTAATAATTTAAGCAGAACGATCCAAGTAGGTCAGAATTTACCTTGTATTCAGGCCTGTCAACCTTCTTTACAAGCTTCATTCCCATGGCCTGCAAAGAAGCGAACATATGGCTCAAGGAAATTACTAGCTCGAAGAAATGGCAGCAAGTAGTCAGCAGTAGGTGAATGTCCAATAACAGTTTATTCTCCAATAAACAGAAGTATAGAACTTCTATTCAAGTGATTCATGCACTATAAGCACAATGAATTTGTTGTTCCAGTTGAAACAGACGATTAGTTAGAGAAAAAAAAAACCAAGAAAAAGGTTATTTCGCACTACCTTTTCATGGAATTTAACGGAGGGATATATAATACTTTCAAAAATCATTTTCAAGTAAAAAAACAGTTCATTTTTACCGTAAAATCAATGACAAACGGATAAAAAAATTACGATGGAAACGGCAGTTTGGTTTCTAACTTTTTCATTTTCAACATTGTGTCTGGAAGTAAATTATAATTTTATCTTTACTAATACATGAGTTTCACTCAACTATGTATTTATATTTTATTTTAATAATTTAATACAAACATCCTTAGAAAGTAATTTATTACTTTTAATAATTTATTTTAATTATTTAAAAATAAATAAAATTCATAATTTATATATTAAAATATTAATAGTGAGTTATAAAAAATATATTTTTTATCATAATTGTATTTTTTTATATTTTTATTATAGTTTAAATTGATGTAATTCATATATAATAATATTTTTTTTGAATTTATTATCATTTAAATTTATTTGATTCTTATATAAGTGTAAATATAATTATATAATATATTGACACTTATGCAAGATATAGACAAGTAGAAATGAGTTAAAAATTGACCTGCGCATATGCATTTTCCTTAGTATATTCAGTCACTTCATAACTGAAGTCAACTCAAGAACAGTAGTCTCCGTGTTCTTCTGCATGCCCCCATTGTGCAATCTGGTTTACCCCATATGCTTTCCCCCAATTTTTTTCCCATCGACCCAACTTTGTAGTTTTGATTCTGCACCATCCGATCACCGCTCGTCGATCTGAAACCACCAATAGACTCACCATTGAACTAAGAAAAAAACCCGACCTCTATTCCGTCGTGAATCGACGTCGTTCGCCGTAAAACTCAATCGGAAGCTTCGTCGGTTTTAATGCGAACGCCGTTTGTTTTCGTCGATTTCGATCGATCCGGTCACCCGTTCATCTCACCACCTGTATAATCGGACCTACTGTCAGTGTAAGCTTAAAACCCGACTGAAATTGTCGTGCCGTTGTTGATCCGTCTTCATCACTCACCGACCAACGTTGAAGAAGATGGTACGTTTTAAAATTCTGCAATCTATTATGTTTCGTTGAAAAATAACATTTGCACGAGAATCCCGAGGTCTCGATCTACAAATCTGGAAAATTTCACGCCGAACTGACAACTAGAGACGCCGCACTCGCCGTACGCACCACCCACTGCGTGTGGGATTTGTCTAGCAGATTGGAGAACCGGTTGATCGCCTGGACCAGTCTGAACCAGCTAGACCGGTCTGGGACCGAACCGACCGGGACGAGCCGTTGATCGGTTGTTGACCGACCGTTAACTTTTTTCGGGTACACTTATTGTGACATTTTTCGACGTCATAAGTCCGTTTTTAGGTCCGTTTTGCCAAATTCGAACCCGGTAAGTTGTTTTCACTGATTAATCACCCGAGTCGATCTGTTTTTCGCAATTAAGCTCCTTTTTTTATGAAATTTCTGTTGATATGTTTCTGAGGAATTATTGGAAGTTGATTTCAAGATCAAGGACGTTCAAACGGAGTTTAAATGGTCAATCAGTATGGCACAGAAATCGAGGTAATACATTACTACCTTTTCATGCTTTATAGAACATGTTGGTATTAGTAAATGCATGAATAAAAATGTTTGATCTCATCTGTGTAGTTAGGTAATTCATACACTCGATACGAATGCGGTAAAAAATGGGTAACTGAATAAAATTTTGATGGCTAATACAAGAAATTAGAAGTTTGATAAGGAATAATTTCAAGTTCAGAGATTATTCGGAAAAACACTTAACTTTAGGATCTCTAAATTCTATTTACCCTTGTTAAGAGTTTTAATATTGAAGTTACCTGGTTAAGGAATTATGAAAATGCTCTTGAGAGGTAAAAATTGTTCGAGTTGACTCTTAATGAGAAAGTACCATGAGAATTCGTAACTAACCCGATAAATTACAAATTTAATTGTTAAGATCCCATCTTTGCACAGAAAATTCCTGATAATCTGGTTTTATCTGAGAAGACACTTGACCCGAAAATCTCCGAGTTAAGAGTAAATACCTGAAAAATAATTTATCGAGGGTGCTCTTTTATTAGAATTGTTCAAAAGGACTAGAATAGATGATATGTTTGAATTAAATAATAAGATCGGACGGAAGGAAATGATTGAAATACCCTGTATTTGTATAATGACCAAAATATCCCTGAAATGAAAATAAAACAAGAATATCACCAAGCCTAGGAATGATTGGATATCCTCAAGCTCTAAAAGGACTGAATTAACATTGACCACCAAAATACCCTTATGGTCTAGAATAAGTAAATGTATTGGATTAATTAAGAAATTCAAATAAACATGGACGTTGTACTGCTCTTAAAGTTTATAGAACACAAATTAAGCTGGTCAACCAATGCTAGTGCTATATCAGTACCTGAATGACATAGATACCACTTGAATCCTTGTTCGTCTCCTCAAGTTCGGATCGATGATAATTTTGGAAGTACTTAGATCAGCTCAACTCTAGAGCGCATTCGGTACTATGAAGTGGATATTTGCTAGACAAATCAACCACTAATACCAAATTGAACTGAACAGAAGTACAATATGTATCCGAAATTCAGAAACATTTGAATTACTCTGGAAAACTCTGAATTAATCAGGATAAACTTGACTGCTAAATGAACTAAGTAACCTCAATGACTGAGGATTAAATAATTGATTTGGATGAGTCTAGGAAAGCTAACGAACTTAAATGATGTACTATCTTTATGGGTCATTAATCATGAAACAAGTACGTCAGCATTTCCTGTTATTGTTAAAACATGAAAATGAAATAAAAACCATTGGAAGATCTATTCATCGATGATTCTGAAGATGATCTATGGACAAGAATATTTGGTATTAAAGAGTAAATACCCTGGAAGAACAATGAATTGACCAGTCGACAAGCATTAGTTCTGGAGCTATTCATCTCGAGTTGTTCGGTAATCCGATCAATCGACATAGATTGTAAAGGTCATGAATCTTCGTTCTCCCTTATCAGTTCAAATCACTCTGGTCATATCTGAAAACAGAAGTAACTCAGATGTAAAGGATTCTGAATACAACTCTGATTACGTAGAGTTTCCGAAAATGTTCGAATAAGATATAATCTTGATAAATCACATTCTGGATAACTGATGATTTTGTCAGTTAATGAACTCTTCCAATAGTGATTCTAACTTCCGACATTCTATCGGTACACTGAAGATTCGTGTTTGTTTGCCTGATAAGATTATCCAGGATCTCTAAATAATATCTGGAAACACTAGTGTGTTCCCTAATCACATGAATATTTTATCTGATTTTCGATTTGAATTTTGTTCTGATACCTGATCTGAATTCTGTTATGATATCTGACCTGAATTATTTTTTGATTTCTGATATCTCCATTTACTGATGGAAAAATGTTTTATTTTGGGGGGTAATATTGGATGAAGTATATTTGTAGGCTCATCGGCTTTGTGCTCAGGGCCTTATAAGCTGTACGGTTGGGTGTATTGTTCTAGGGAACCTACACATTCTGATGTGAACGGTTGGAGGGATTACTATGCTTTTTGAATTTTAAAAAAATATGTTTTTAAAAATATATGTATCTTTTCACTGGTTTTACGGGAACACACTAGATAACCTATTCTAATCTCCTGAACTCAATCATCCGAAATATTTCTCTGAACTGAAATCTTATTTTCTGTTATTACCTGAGATATCAGTGGGACCTCAGCTTATCCTAAAAATATATAGATGTCTGAACAAATAAGAAAATATATGTCTATATGTATCTACACATTCTTCAGCATCATCTGGTAGTATTGTATTACTGAGCTTCCCAAAGCTCACTCTGTTACTTATCTTTTTATATACGAGTCTAAAAATCTGTTTTATTTTTGAATATTGGTAAAGTTTAATTTTGTATTTATAAATGATTTTATGATTTTACATCTTTTAATAAAAATTTTCAATTTTATGCTATTTTTACGGTGAATATCTCCAGTGGCCCTAATGTGACACCCTAGATCGGATTGGGTTACCCGCATCGGTTTGAGGGGGTTATATTTAGTGGTATCAGAGCATAGGTTGAGTCGAGTTTTCTGGATAGACCGATCGGTCGAATGTCAAAAGATGTATGATCAATATATGCCCCTATACTATAATCGTACCACTCTAAGCCGAAACGCCAAGGTCGAGTCCCTCTCTGTAACGAGCTAATCTAAGTTTTCTATCTGTTAGGGCTCTACCTTTGCATAAAGGAATACCAGTAGCATTTTTCTAAACTCTGTAAAGTACCTTACGAGTAATGTGAGAGTTACTCATTCGAGAAATTTTGACATGACTCTGAAATTAAATTGGGATATGTTACTGTTCTATGAACCTATTATCATAGCCTAGGTTGAATTTATTCCTCAATGATAAATTTGTTCTGATTCTTTTATTGAAATGAGGGAAAGTTTTGATGAGAATGTATACTCAGCTCGTTAAGGATTAGTAAATGACCCGTACTTCTATAAAAGCTACTTGAAGATATGAAAGAACTGATGAAAGTTTCATTTCTGCAATTCTGTGACATGAATGATTTCCGATGATGAAATTCTTTTAACGAGGGGAGAATTGTCACACCCCAATTTAGGGGTTAAATTATAAGTTTCCAAAAGTTATAGTTAGTTTTAGAATGTGCAAGAAATTCAGGGACTCAATCCTGAATTTACCCATTTTTATTACATGTTGAAAAATAAAATCCCCTCCCCCAAGCAATTTGGTTTTCCCCAGATGCTTTCCCCCAATTTTCTTCCTTATCGAACCAACTTTATAGCCCCGATTCTTCACCATCTGGTCATCGTTCCTCGATTCAAAACCACAATAGACTCACCATTGAACGGATAAAAAACCTGACCTCTATTCCGTCATGAATCGACGTCATTCGTTGTAAAACTCAATAGGAAGCTTCATCGGTTTTAACTCGATTACCATTTGTTTTCGTCGATTCTGGTCGATCCGGCCACCGGTTCATCTCACAACTTGTACCATCGGACCCACTGTCATTGTGCGCTTAAAACGTGATTGAAATCATCGTACCGTTGTTGATCTGTCATCGTCACTTGTCGACCACCGTTAAAGAAGATTGTACATTTTAAAATTATGCAATCCGTTATTTTTCGTTGAAAAACAACACTTGCATGAGAATCCTGAGGTCTCGATCTACAAATCTAAAAATTTCATGCCGAACCGATAACCAGAGACGCTGCCCGCACCACCCGTTGTGGTTGGGATTTTTGTGGCAGACTGGAGAATAGGTTGATCGGCTGGACCGGTCTGGGACCGAACTGCCCAAGCCAAGCCGAGCTGAGTCGCTGAGCCGTTGACTTTTGTTAACTGGCCGTTGACCGCCATTGACTTTTTTTGGGTACACCTATCCAGACATTTTTTGATGTCCTGAGTCTCTTTTGAGGTTTATTTTGCCAAATTCAAACCCAGTAAGTAATTTTCCATAGATTATCACCATATTCGATCCGTTTTTAGTATTAAGCTCTGTTTTTGATGAAATTTTTGTTGATATATATCTGAGGAATTATTGGAAGTTGATTTAAAGATTGAGGGCGTTCGAATGGAGTTTAAATGGTCGATTAGTATGGCACAGAAATCTAAGTAATACATTATTACCTTTTCATGCTTTATGGAACATGTTGGTATTAGTAAATGCATAAATAAGAAAATGTTTGATCTCATCTGTGTAGTTTGGTAATTCTTACACTCGATACGAATACAGTAAAAAGTCGTTAACTGAATAAAATTCTAATGGCTTGTAAAAGAAATTAGAAGTTTGATATGGAATAATTTTAAGTTCAGAGATTATTCGGAAAAGCACTTAACTTTAGGATCTCTAAATTCTATTTACCCTTGTTAAGAGTTTTAATACCGAAGTTACCTGGTTAAGGAATTACGAAAATGCCTTTAAGAGGTAAAAATAGTCCGAGTTTACTCTTAATGAGAAAGTATCATGAGAATTCGTACCTAACCTGATAAATTACATATTTAATTGTTAAGATCATGTCTTTGTATAGAAAAATTCCTGATAACCTGTTTGTAACATCTGAGAAGGCACTTGACCCAAAAATCTATGAGTTAAGAGTAAATACCTGAAGAATAATTTATCGAGGGTGCTCTTTTGTCAGATTTGTTCGAAATGACTAGAATAGATGATAAGTTTGAATTAAATAATAAGATCGGATAGAATGAAAGGATTGCAATACCTTGTATCTGTACTATGACCAAAATACCCCTATAATGGAAATGAATCAAGAATATCACTAACCCCATGAATGATTGGATATCCTCAATCTCTAAAAGGACTGAACTAACATTGAATACCAAAATGACCAAAATACCCTTATCGCCTAGAATAAGTAAATGTATTGGATTAATTAAGAAATTCAAATAAACATGGACGTTGTGTTGCTCTTAAAAGTTATGGAACATAGATTAAGCTTGTCAACCAATGTTAGTGCTATATTTGTACCTGAATGGCATAGATACCACTTGAATCCTTGTTTGTCTCCTCAAATTCGGATCGATGATAATTCTGGAAGTACTCAGATCAGCTCAACTCTAGAGCGCATTTGATACTAAGAAGTGGATATTCGTTAGACAAATCAACCACTAATACCAAATTGAACTGAACGAAAGTACAATATGTATCTGAAATTGAGAAATGTCTAAATTACTCTAGAAAACTTTGAAGTAATCGAGATAGACTTGATTGCTGAATGAACTAAGTAATCTCAATGACTGAAGATTAAATAATTGATTTGGATGAGTCTAGGAAAGCTAGTGAACTTAAATGATGTACATTCTTTATGGGTCATGAATCAAGAAGCAAGTACGTCAGCATTTACTGATATTGTTGAAACATGGAAATGAAATAAAGACCATTGGAAGATTTATTCATCGATGATTCTAAAGATGATATATGTACAATAATTTTTTGCATTAAAGAGTAAATACACTGGAAGGACAATGAATTGACCAGTCGATAAGCAATAGTTTTGGGAGCTGTTTTTCTCGAGTTGTTCGATAATCTGATTAATCGACATAGATTGTAAAGGTCCTAAATATTCGTTCTCCCCTATCAGCTCAAACCACTCTGATCATATCTAAAAACAAAAGTAACTCAGATGTAAAGGATTCTGAATACCCTTCAGATTACTCAGAGCTTCCGAAAAATGTTCGAATAAGATATAATCTTGATAAATCACATTATGAATAACTGGTGATTCCGTTAGTTAATGAAATCTTCCAATAGTTATTCTAACTTCTGACATTCTATCGGTATACTGAAGATTCATGTTTCTCTGCCTGATAAGATTATCTAGTATCTCTGAATAATATATAGAAACACTAATGTGTTCCCTAATCACATGAATATTTTATCTGATTTCCGATTTGAATTATGTTCTGATACCTTATCTGAATTATGTTTTTATTTCTGATATATCTGTTTACTGATAGAAGAATGTTTTATTTTGGGGGGGGCGTAATGTTGGATGAAGTATATCTGCAGGCTCTTCGGCTTTGTGCTCAGGGTCTTACTGGCTATGCTGTTGGGTGTATGGTTCTGGGGAACCTACACATTTTGATGTGAACAGTTGGAGGGATTACTATGGTTTTTGAATTTTTTTAAAAAATGTTTTAAAAATATCTGTATCTTTTCACTGGTTTTACGGGAACACACTAGATAACCTATTCTGATCTCCTGAACTCAATCATCCGAAATATTTCTCTGAACTAAAATCTTATTGTTTGTTACTACCTAAGATATCAGTGGGACTTCAGCTTATCCTAAAAATATGTAGATGTCTGAACCAATAAGAAAATATGTCTATTTGTATATGCACGTTCTTCAACATCATCTGGCGGTATTGTATTACTGAGCTTCCCAAAGCTCACTCTATTACTCACTCTATTACTCACCTTTTCAGGTTATAAGAATCGTATCAATGCATTTATCGACATCAGTAAGAGAATTCTTTCGGCATTGCTGGCAGAGTATAGTACATGTGATTAGGGGGTATGTAGGTTGTATTTTGTTTTATATACGAGTATGAAAATCTATTTTATTTTTGAATATTGGTAAAGTTTAATTTTTTTATAAATGATTTTATGAGTTTACATGTTTTAATAAAAGTTTTAAATTTTCCGCTATTTTTATAGTGGGTAGCTCTGATGACCCTAATGTGACACCCCAGATCAGATCGGGTTACCCGCATCGGTCTGAGGGATTACAATTCATATATAATAATATTTTTTTGATTTTATTATCGTTTAAATTAATATGATTCATATATAAGTGTAAATATAATTATATGATATATTTTTAATTTACAGTATAATATCTATAATGGACATTTTATATTTTCAAACTTACTTTTTAACAGCGACCTCAAACAGCTAAATTTTAAATTGAACTTTTTGTCCAACACTTTCAAAGTTCATTTCTACAACACTTTTAAAAGTTCATTCTTCAAAAACTATGTCAAACTGGTCCTAAATCTCCAACACGGAACATTATTTGATAGAGTGGCTAAGGAGTAGAAACTCTATAGATATGGTCAAAAATATAACTGTTGTCCATAATCTATATGTCTTAATTTCTTGTTAATGGTTCAAGTGTGAGGATTGCTTATCAGGTCTGAAATCTTTTCATTCTTTGACTGAACTCCAGTTGAATTTCTTGCTATGCTTATATGTTTATATGGTTATATTGACCGTTACAATTTAAATTTAAAAGTTTTATAGCATACCAACATATTAGTTATTTTCCAATATATCCGGTAATAATGACAATCTCTTTGAACTATCAATTTTGCTCTATCCATGACTTCATAAATAAAAATCCATAGTTGGTTTCATTACCATTGCACATCCTTAATACTTTAACCAACAACTCTTGGATCTTTAAGACACCACCCGTCTTTTTCCAAAATTGTGTGGAGTTAATAACTTCAATCATCTATAATCCACCTTGTTTTCTTGCATATGTGGACCTTTTTTTATTATGAATAAGTCATCATTTCTTTTATTGCTTGTTTATTTCTAACAATGCTCTCCAGAGCAATGAAATTGGTAGAAAATCTATTGATCCCAGGACGTAAGAGTTCAATGCCATTGGTGTACCTCTTCATATAATTAGTAGTCCATGTATGATTGTATATGAAGGAAGTGATCTTTTTTGCTTGATATAAGACATTTTTCACACATTTTTATTATCGATTTCTTCCAAAATAAGATCCAAGCAATGAGCAGACATGTTGGCCAATAGAGGTTCTCTTTTGCATTAACATCTTACCAAACTACTTTGAATGTCGCTTCATTGTCCTTAACAAATTGAACAATATATTCTTCACCAATTTCATCCACCATTTTTTCCACTATATCATAATAACCCTTTTCATAACCATGTTTATTTTTAGGAGCTTCACCTTTTTTACTTTTTGAACGTGACATTTTTTATAACTGCACATAAATCATTTATTGTTCATTATATGAGACCAAATAAGCTAATAAAGTATTCAAAAGTAAAATAATAATTATAAAACTCAAAACTAACAATAAAACAAATTCATAAAATGAAAGAAAAAATGAAAAAAGTGATGTTATAAGCTAATAACTATCGTTGGAAGGTCGACTTATAAGTTCCAAAGCTTCTTTGACATAAACTATTTTCTTTCTTTCCTTTCATATTTAGCTCTTTTATCCCCCATAGGTTTTCATCACACTCTTAGAGAAGTGGTGTACAATGTTTTGAAACTTTAAACATTAGAGACAATAAAAAAGTCACAGTGATACCAATATATCTCCTCTTGAGGGCCTTTAACATTTGAAACTCAACTTTGGTTGCCAGATTTCTTACAATTATTTTTATTATTATTCCTATCCATCCAATAAAAAAAATGAATTTTTCATCATATTTGACGAGAAATAGAGATGTCAGAGATGGATTTCCTATGATTGCAATAGTTGATCGAATACATTTTCAATAAAACTCAATTTTCGATTATTTTTAAAATAACGACAGTCATTAACTGAAAATAGCATCTGAAGCAACAACTGATGCTATACAAGTCGGAGTTACAGACAAAAAATGTAAAGGTACACTAGAAATAGAAACATAATTCGCTAATGCATGAGCCAATTATACCTCTTCATAAGAAGAGGTAAGAGTTCTATGCTTTTGGTATACCTCTTCATATAATCAATCGTCCATGTATGATTGTATATAAAGGAAGTGGTCTTTTTTACTTGGTCTAATACATTTTTTGCACATTTTTATAAAAATTAATTAATAATATATAAAAGAATATTATTATTATTATTTTATCAGTTTACTTATTTATATAAAATAGAAAAAGCACCTCGGAAGAAAGAATCCCACAAGGAGAAGCAAGAGCAAGTATTTGGCATTTATATATGTTGCTAACCCCAAAATTAATAATCTGATATATATACTTATGTCTATACTTTTGTATATATACATATATGTACATACATCACATATATACTTTTATATATACATACACATATATACATGTATAACATATATGATATACACATATAATATATATATATATATATATATATATACATGTATAACATATATATTCACATACACTTAAGTATATACATGCATAATATACTATATATACTTATACTATATATTTTATATACTTTATAGTTTATATAATTTATATAACAATATTAATACTTTATATATATATATAATATAAGTATAATATACATTATAATATATATATATATATGTGTCATATTATATTATTATATAATATATATACATATATTATAATTATTTCCATTTTTTGTCAACTTTTGAAATGAATGTAATTAAGTAAATTTTACAAATTTTCTTCATATTTTACAATAAATTTGGTTTGACCCCTTTGTGTTGTTTAATTTATTTAAATTTTCATTTTTAATTTAGTATTTGTCTAATTTAGTCCTTAAAATTATATTTGTATATAAAATTGGCCCATACTTATTTACATTTTTTAATTTACTTCATACCCTATAAATCACATAATAAACTTCATTTCAAATTTTATAAATTATATTTTAATCTCCAAACTCTATAAACTTTTGTTCAACAATGTTCATTTAATTAAAAGAATATAAACTCTTGTTTATGTTCGTTCGTATAATAAATAAACGAATATAAATAAATGTTGGGATTGTCGATGAAGCTCAATTGATCAACCGAATGATTTGCCAAGAAGGGGTGGATTGACTTTTTGAGTTTAGGGAGTAAGGAGTAAAAGGATAGGCAATTTGCACAAGGATTTATAATGGTTCGACTTCTCAACCAAGTCTGCATCCACTTTCTTAGCTCCTCACTAAGGATTTTCTAACAAATTCACTAATTTGTTTTTTCTTTTTACAGGATCAAGAGATAACCTTTACAACTCCCTAGCTTTTTACAAATTGATCTAGAACCAATCCCCTTTTACAAAAGGAAAAAAATATGTAAACAAGAAAACCTCACAAAGAAAGTGTTTACAAAAATTAAGCTCACAAGAAAACAAATAAAAGATTTGAAATTAGCTCAAGACATAAATATTTACAAGAGAAAGGAAAATAAGAATGAAAAACTCTTCTCTTGTGTTTGATTGCTTGGGTATGTGTTGGTCAACCTTCTTCAAGTGTCCTCCACTTGTTTTTATATGTTAGAATGAGTTTGTGGTTGTTTCTATCCGTTGGAGATGTTTTGGAGTCGTTGGAAATTAATTTTATGCATAATAAAACTGCATAGGACAAGGAGTATCAATACTCCTTTAATGAGTATCGGTACTACCTTTGTAATATTTAAATAAACTAACCGTTAAAGATCGTTGGACTTGACTAGTATAAAGTAGCATCGGTACCCCTTTGAGTATTGGTACCTATTTTGCATTCTGGAATTTGAGCAATTTGGAAAACAACTGGTAGTATCAATACTACCTAGAGAATATCGATACTTCTCTTACCTTTGGTATCGGTACCACATGAACATATCGGTATTGTTCTTATAATATCGATAGTGTGAGAACAATATCGGTACTACGCACCCAGAACAACAGTTTTGTGCTCAAATTCTAGTTTAATGGACTTTGAATTATTTTTGAAAACTTTGAATAAATTCAATCAAGTCCAAAAAATATTTTGTCTTAATTTGTTATATCAAAATATTATAAAACATAGTTCAACAATCTCCCCCTTTTTGATATAACAAAACATTTGAAAAATATTGTTTTGGCAAAATTCCACCTTAATAAAATATTTAATGAAAAAGAGCAATATTTGGAAAATGTTAAAGCTCACCTTTTTTTCATTCTTGAAATTGAAATTTTCAAACTCATACTTCTCTCCGTTTTGTTATATAAAAAATAATTCAACTTTAAAGTTCAAAAATAACAATGGAGAGTAAGTGGTAAATTTTAGCATAAAATCATTTGAAAAATTAAAAACTCCCACTCAATAAAACATTCCAAACAAGAAATTTAAATTTGAAGGCATGACACTTAAAAGACATTGAATTTCGACAAAGATGGACAAACATGTTAGTAACACATGAAATTCAATATATCCAAGTATAATATACTTTATGCAATACCAATTTTTGTATTTAAATGCATGCGCATAAAACTGATGCAAAAATGTTATGTGTAACACCCATAACCCGTATAATTATACTTATACATATTATAGATGTCACCCGGATTTCTAAAATCATTTTCCAATTCAAATGCGATTTAAAATTTATCTTCTTAAAATGGTAAATGATATTATAAAAATATCATATCATATAATTTATATTACGTTATAAACAAATTTAATTCAAAAGGTTTTTTATGAATAGTAACTTCTACAGTAACTTTCAAAAATACATATAAATTCATTAAAATTCCATTTTGTTTCCAAAATTTGTTTAACAAAACAAATAAAACATTTATAATTACATGCCACTAATAAATTCAACATTACAACTTAGAATGTTTTACTGATATTGAAATATACTTCTCGATTTTTTATGACGCTTTAAACTTTTTATTCCATTACTGGCTTTTTACCTACGCGTGAAAATCGTCACACGCTAAGTATAAACTTAGTGAGGCAATTAAAACAATAAACAGTGCAATACAATTCATGCATGAATTTAGATTTCAAATCCAATGCCATAAAACTATGCTAATAGCATATTCAATATTTTACCATGATCAAAATAATATAAAATTTCTTATCATTTATCCCATAAGCGCATAAGTTTATTTTACCAATACACTTGCCATTATTCCATAACCATATACCATAGACAATAACCGTAAACAATAGACAATAGCCCAATATACAACCCTGAGGACCCTGGGTACACGAGTCAAATATAAGCACCGTAGTGCTAATCCATATGACACATAAGGTCGTGTCCACCATCTGTACTAGGTATCCTTAAGTACAGTCCTGTATGGCACATAAGGTTGTACCCACCATATACACTAGGTATCCTTTAGTGTATCCCGTATGTAGCCTGCTGCTGGACTCTATGGAATGCCAACTATACCCTGTCCCTCGATAACTGACTTGGGCATACAGTCTATTTTATTTGATACATCCATGGCAAAGTATATTATCAATATTTAACATTGGGCAGTTCATACCCGAAATAACATTCATGATAAAAATCATATATGTTCATAATAACATCATATGCAAAAATCAGTGATCAATGTATTTTATTTTCAACCTTTGACATATTTAGAATATATCAAATATATGATAAATGACATAAATATCATGTCAACATAAATAAGGTCGACTTATCGCAAGTCTTCCTGATGATGTACAAAACATCCATGTATAATTTCATGCATGTATTGCACTCACCTTGACACTTTATATCTTTCAAAATATATGAGTCTCACTATTGTCCACCATAAGTCCTTTTATATTTGATTTGATTCGATTAAAAATCAATCACAATCTATATAAATCACCAATTCATAACGATACATATGTTAGTATTGTACTAACATAAACATATCCCATAATAACTCTATATTCAGATAACTCACACTACCTTTAAAGAATCCATATTTTGTATTGATATACATACTGGAATTTAATTCCGTTTATTCCGTTAAAAACTAGACTCGAATATGAATCTATAAATATAAAGAACTCCTTCTAATTCATTCTGTACAATTTATGGTGAATTTTCAAAGTTGATCAACAGAATCTGTTTTGCAGAATCTGTTGTCCGAATTTTCTGACCTTTCATCGGTTAAAAATTCATATCTTTTTGTATTCACCTTGAAATTGATCCCCGTTTGTTTTAAACAACACTAGATAGATATATGAACACAAATATATAAATATAATCTCCAAATTATTTTTATATAAATTCTAGTGAATTTTAGAACCTACTAAAAAATTCAGAATCTAACTGTTTCTTTTAACTTCATCCCTATGTTCTTCATCGATTTTCCAAAATTTACGAATTGATCTCCAACTTTTCAAAAATTACAAAATGGTACTCAATTTTTCTAAGGCTGGTAGAATACTTCCTTCATCATCTCCAACCCATATATAATTTTTCTGTAAATCTTCTCACTTAAACCATTCATGGTCGAAATTTAAAGAACAAGTTCTAGAAAGATAAAATATGTTCTAATCATCTTTCATGCTTGAATATGAATCTACAACATGTAAATCATCAGGATTTATATTCAATTTCATGAATCATATCATGAACTTAAACCCTTAGATTTGGGATCTTTTAATTCCAGCAAGATTAGAAAGCAATATTGGTACCAAATGATAGTGTTTTTCACTTAGATCACCTTCCTATCTCACAACATAACTCCAATTCCAAAGGAATTAGCTCAAAAATGGAAAATAAAATATTTTCTTACCTTGAAAGCTTTCTCATGTCCATGGAGAAGAGAAGAACACTTTGGCATGATATGTTTGATTTATATCATGCTCATCATCCTTTAATTAATCATTTAATTAATCATGTTTGAAACCTTAATGAAGCTTTATAATTATCATTAAACCAAGATACATATCCTTATAATCATCAAAATCAGATAAATATCAGCATTGTCATCTTTCAATAGTCAAAGATGAACAAATTAGTTTTCCACTTTACCCTTTTGCCCTTATAATTTCCAATAATTGTAATTCAATCACTTTAATCAAACAATTCAAATTAAACATGAAATTAAACCATTAAATATTATTTTCCAACATTTTCAAAATGTGAAAATAATATTTTTATCTCTTATTTTCGTGACCCATTTGTAATATTTCCAAAATTACATTTTGGTCCCTAAACTTTCCAAAGTTTATACTTTGATCACCAAACTTTACCAAATTTATAATTTGGTTATTAAATAAATCCATTTATGAAATAAAATTCATTTTATGAAAGAATCACCACTTAATTCCTTAAACTTTTCCCAATTGTCTACTTTGACCATCAAACTTTCAAAATTTGCATTTTGGTCATTATCTAAATTTTTGGGGTATTACATTATGCATTTGAAAAATTGTTATCAATTGATAGAGAGATATCTTTTGCAATGAATAACGTTCATAAACATTTACATTAAAGTCAAAAATAAAAATTTCTAAAAATAAAGCATTAAAACCAATTTTGACCAAAATTCATTATGATGAACAAACATTTATGAAAAATCATTAAAACCTTAGAAAATATTTATCACGATTCTTTTTAACATAAATGAGATAGAAAACTTAAATTATTTAAAATCAAAACTCATGCATGCTTAAATCAAATGAGAAACCAATTATGTAAGATAATTAAAATAAGCTTAGAGGTTACCCATCATTCTTTTGAAGTGTGGCTAGAGCATTTAAATTTCTTCACTTTTGTCACCATTGCTCCCACACCTATAAGAGACATTTATATGGATTTGGTATCCAAATTGCTTTGGATCCTTGGTAGTTAGTTTCAATGCCCCTCGTTCCCTTTGGAACCCATACTTATTTAATTTTAAAAGATTTTATTTTCTTTATAGGACATGTATGTTCTTTGTGACCATGATAATGACAATGTGAGCATTTTGTCATTATGAAGTTAGATGAAATATTTAAAATGATTTCCTTTTCTTTTGTTAAGCATTGAAACTCCTTCATAAACTTCGGGACCAAATGCAGAAAACAACATGTGCATGACCTAGGCATTTTGTTGAGCTTTCTTCCATTCTTGGGTACTCCACTCATTCTTTCGTCTTCTTCTTTGGAGAATAGTAGTCGTTCTCGATCATCTTCCATGCATCAAGATCATTATATTGTATGAATAACTTCATTAATTTCTTCCAATGACGGTAGTTGGCTCCATTGAAGTATGAAGGCTTGTCGATCAGTTAGGAGTCTTCCATGTACAACGAGGCGGAGGTGGAAGCCATCTTCTCTGTTGTTTCAAAAATGGATAGAGCTTCTTTAAGAATTATCTCAATGTTTTTAGACCTTCTAATAAGTTAAACTTTAATACCAATTGTTGGGATTATCGAATGAACCTTAATGATCAACCGAATGATTTTCCAATAAGGGGTGAATTGGCTTTCTGAGTTTAGGGAGTAACGAGTAAAAAGATGAGACAATTTGCACAAGCATTTATAGTGGTTTAACTTCTCAACCAAGTCTACATCCACTACCTTAGCTCCTCACTAAGGATTTTCTAATAAATTAACTAATTTGTTATTTTTTTTGCATGATAAAGAGATAAACTTTACAACTCTTAGCTTTTCACAGACTAAGCTAGAACCAGTCCCCTTTTACAAAAGGTTAAAATGTAGACAAGAAAAACCTCCCAAAGAAAGGTGTTTACAAAGATTTAAGCTCACAAGAAAACAAATAAAAGATTTGCAATGAGCTCAAAACAAAAATATTTACAAAAGAAAGTAAATAAAGATTGAAAAACTTTTTTGTTGTGTATGAATGCTTGGATAGGTGTTAGTAACCTTCTTCAAGTGTCCTCAACTTGTTTTTATATTTTAGAATGAGCTTGAGGTTGTCTCTAGCCGTTGGGGTTTAATTTTCTGCAAAATAAAATTACCCAGAATAGGGAGTATCGGTACTCCTTTAATAAGTATCGGTACTACCTTTGTAATTTTTAAATAAACTAGTCGTTAAAGACCATTGGGCTTGACCAGTATTGATACTATGTTTCATGGTATCGATACCACTATGTAAAGTAGTATCAGAACTGTTGGGATTTTGCGGAAGCTCGAATTGACAACCGAAGTGGTTCGTCAAGAGGGGTCGGGACGGTTCTTGTGTTTAGGGAGTAAGCAGATTTAAAGATAGAAAATTTGCACAGTGATTTATAGTGGTTCGACTTCTCAACCAAGTATATATCCACTACCTTAGCTCCTCACCAAGAATTTTCCAACAAATTTACTAATTTGTTCTTTCTTTTTACAGAACAAAGAGATAACCTTTCCAACTCCCTAGTTTTTCACGGGCTAAACTAGAATCTTATCCCTAGCTTTTCAAGGGCTCAATTAGAACCTTTCCTTTTACAAAATGATAAAAGAAGTAAATAAGAAAGCATCTCAAATGTAGGGTGTTTACAAAATTTAAACTCACAAAAACACAATATTTACAAGAGAATAGAAAAATAAGATTGAAAAACTCTTCTCTTGTGTTTGAATACTTGGATAAGTGTTCTCTATATTATTCAAGTGTCTTGAACATGTATTTATAAGTTGAAATGAGTTTGAAGTCCTATATAGCCGTTGGGGATGCTTTGGAGCCATTGGGGATTAATTTTCTGCAAAATAAAATTGCCCAGAACAAGTAGTATCGGTACTACCTTCAATGGGTATCAGTATTGTTCGTTATTGTTCATATAGTATCGATACTATTTATACAATATCGGTACTATTCATCCAATACAATATTATTCATAAAAACTTTTTGTGCTCAATTCCAAATTAAATGGACTTTGAATTATTTTTGTAAACTTTGAATAAATTCAATTCAAGTCCAAAAACATTTTTCCATAAATTGTTATATCAAAGTATAGTTCAACAATCTCCCCTTTTTGATATAACAAAAACATTTGAAAATTTGTTTTTTTTTTGCAAAACTCCCCTTAGTAAAATGTTTAATGAAAAAGATACCAATTGTTAGAAAATATATGAAAATGTTTATCTCCCCCCTTTTTCATTAAGAAATTGAATTTTTCAAACCATACTTCTCCCCCTTTTTGTTATATAAAAAAAATTCAATCTTTAAAGTTCTAAAATAACTTTGGAGACTAAGTGATAAATTTGACATTTAAAAACCATTTGAAAAAAATCAAAGCTCCCCCTTAATAAGTGCATTCCCAACAAAATTTAGCTTTAAAATCTTGACACATGAAATTCAACAAAGAATAACAAACATGTTAGTAGCACATGAAATTCTATGTATCCAAGTCTAAAATACTTTATGCAATATCAGTTGTTGAAATTAAGTGCATATGCATAAAGCTTTCAAAAATGTTATGCATTTGAAGAATTTGATATCAATTGTTAGAGAGATGTCTTTTGCATTTAAAACACATGCATAATCATTTAAATTTAGGTCAAAAAAATTAAAATTTGAAAAATCAAAGTATTTGAAAAGTCGATATCAATTGTTAGAGAGATATCATTTGCATTTAAAATCAATTTTGACCAAAATTCATTATGATGAACTAAAAATTATGAAAAATCATTAAAATTTTAAAATGTTCAAAGTCGATATCAATTGTTAGAGAGATATCATTTGCATTTAAAATCAATTTTGACCAAAATTCATTATGATGAACTAAAAATTATGAAAAATCATTAAAATTTTAAAATGTTCATCATAGCTTCCTTTTAACATACATGAGCTAGAATTTAACACAAAATCATTTAATTTCAAAACTCATGCATGTATAAACCTAAATGAGCAACCAATTAATCAAAAACAAAAGCTTTAAGTTTAGAGGTTACCCGTTCCTTTTTCAAGTGTGGCTAGAGCATTTAAATATCTTCACTTTCATCACCATTGCTCCCACACACCTACAATAGACATTTATTTCGATTTTGGTATCCAAATTGCTTTGGATCCTTGGAAGTTAGTTTCAATGCCCCTTGTTTCATTAGGAATCCATACTTGTCTAATTTTAAAACGTTTTTCTTTCTTCAAATGACAAGTATGTCCCTTGTGACCATGATAATGACAATGTGAGCATTTTGCCATTATTAAACTAGATGAATTATTTAAAATGATTTCTTTTTCTTTTGTTAAGCATTCAAGCTTAACTTTTAAATAAAAATTTTCTTTTTCAAAACTTTCAATTTTCATTTTTGAAAGCTCTAAATCATTTATCAACATTTCATTTTGATTTTCAAAATCTATTGTTGCTTTCAAAATAAAATTATATTCAATTTTAAATTTTGAAATTATTTTCCTATATTTGCAGTTCATGGTATCAAACTCCGAAAATAATTCATCGTAGGCAGCTTGTAACTCATCAAAAGAAAATGAATTTAATTCATTTGAGCTAGAAGATACCTCGGGCTCTTCACGAGCTATTAGAGACACCACCTTTGTTTGTTATTCTTTCTTGTTTCCATGAAGCTTTTCGAGCTTATTCCAAAGCTTCTTGACACTTGAACAAGAAGAAACTCCTTCATATATCTGGACCAAATGCACAAAACAATATGTGCATGGCATTGGCATTAAGTTGAGCTTTCTTCCATTCTTGGTTACTCCACTTCTTATCCTTCTTCTTTGGAGAAGAGTAGTCTTTCTCAATCATTTCCCATGCATCAAGATCATTGAATTATATGAATAACTTCATTAATTTCTTCCAATGATGATAGTTTTCTCCATTAAAAGTGGAGGCTTGTCGATCGGTGGAGAGTCTTCCATGTGGAACAAGCTAGAGGTGGAAGCCATCTTCTCGGTTGTGTCAGGAATTGGTAGAGCGTCTTCTAGGATCGTCTCAATGATGTTAAGCCTTCTAACGAGTTAAGCTCTGATGCCAATTGTTGAGATTTTACGGAAGCTCAAATCGACAACCAAAATGGTTCACCAAGAGGGGTTGGGACGGTTCTTGTGTTAAGGGAGTAAGGAGATTGAAATATAGAAAATTTGCACAGCGATTTATAGTGGTTCGATTTCTCAACCAAGTCTACATCCACTACCTTAGCTTCTCACCAAGAATTTTCCAACAAATTCACTAATTTGTTATTTCTTTTTACAGGACAAAGAGATAACCTTTACAACTCCCTAGTTTTTCACGGGCTAAACTAGAACCTTATCCCTAGCTTTTCGAGGGCTCGGCTAGAACCTTTCCTTTTACAAAAGGATAAAAGAAGTAAACAAGAAAACCTCTCAAAGGTAGGGTGTTTACAAAATTTAAGCTCACAAGAACACAATATTACAAGAGAATAGAAAAATAAGATTGAAAAACTCTTCTCTTGTGTTTGAATACTTGGATAGGTGTTCTCTATATTCTTCAAGTGTCTTGAACATGTATTTATAAGTTGGAATGAGTTTGAAGTCGTATATATTCGTTGGGGATGTTTTGAAGCCGTTGGGGATTCATTTTCTGCAAAATAAATCTGCCCCGAACAAGTAGTATCGATACCCCTTCAATGGGTATCGGTACTACCTTTGTAATATTTGAAATTTTTTACCGTTGGACTTGATTTTACTGTAGTAGTATCGATACTACCGTAGAGGTATCGATACCCATTTTGCATTATGATTTTTTGAGCATCAGTACTGTTCGTTACTGTTCACACATTATCGATACTATTCATACAGTATCGGTACTATTCGTTGTTGTTCACACATTATCGGTACTATTCATACAGTACAATACTATTCGTAAAAATATTTTTGTGCTCAATTCCAAATTAAATGGACTTTGAATTATTTTTGTAAACTTTGAAAACTTTGAATAAATTCAATTGAAGTCCAAAAACATTTTTCCGTAAATTATTATATCAAAATATAGTTCAACAAGTACCCCTTTGAGTATCAGTACCTATTTTGCATTCTGGAATTTGAGCAATTTGAAAAACAACTGGTAGTATTGATACTACCTAGAGAGTATTGATATTTCTCTTACCTTTGGTATCGGTACCACATGAACAGTACTAGTACTGTTCAAATAGTATCGATATTGTAAGAACAATATCTGTACTATGTACCTAGAAAAATAGTTTTGTGCTCAAATTCTAATTTAATGGACTTTGAATTATTTTTGAAAACTTTGAATAAATTCAATCAAGTCCAAATAACATTTTGCCTTAATTTGTTATATGAAAATATTATAAAACATAGTTCAACATATACACTTATATACTTATATACTTATATATATATAGTTATATATTTTATAGTTTATATAATTTATATACTTATATTTATACTATATTGTTTATATACTTTATACTATATTGTATATATATAATATACATTATATATACACGTGTCATATTATATTATTATATAATATATACATATATTATAATTATTTCAATTTTTTGTCAACTTTTGAAATGAATGCAATTCAATATATTTTATAATTTTTCTTCACATTTTATAATTATTTTGATTTGAACTCTTTGTGTTATTTAATTTATTTAAATTTAAATTTTTAATTTAGTATTTGTCTAATTTATTCCTTAAAATTATATTTGTATCTAAAATTGACCCATTCTGATTTATATTTTGTAATTTACTTCATACCCTATAAATCACATAATAAACTTCATTTCAAATTTTATAAATTATATCATAATCTCCAAACCCTATAAACTTTTGTTCAACAACTTTTTAAATGGGTACAATTTAGTTCATTTTTATATTTTTGTTTGTAATTTTATGTTTGTTCAATTTAGTCCTTAAAATTATATTTTTATCAAAATTAATCCATAATTATTAATATTCTTTTAATTTACTCTAAATCATATACAATTAACAATTACAATTCAATGTTCATGAAATGCGAAAAATAATTAATCCAAAAATGACCTTACCTGAAGTTAATTCGTATCCGGTAAGATCCAATCTAAATTTTGTCTGTTAATATTGTGACCCGATCTGAACGAGATCCGACTGAAGTCCACCCGAATCTGAATTAACTCGGTATTTAATTTATTCGGACATGAACCATTTTGACCTAAACTGACAGAATCCGACTGAAACCTGAACGATTATGTGATTTCACGACCCTAAGGAGGAGCGTTCTTTTTTGAAACTTTTCGAGTATCATGCATAATAGGAAGCTACTCACACGTGGACGAACAAGCTTGAGGTGTTCTTGATTTGATACCGATCGAATGTACTTGTTCTACACGTGTGTTGATATGGAATGTAACCGTTAAAAGGTTTAGGTAGGTCGATCTCGGTTGATACTATAGATTTTAATTAGGTTTGATAGTCTACTGGTATGATCTAGTGATTTTCTTAAGTTGTAATATTTGATTTAGATGTCCAAAAGTTGCTAGAGGAAATACATTGATTGTGAGCTATCACTATAAATTTATTTCCAGTTTCTTGTATTGTTCTTTTATAAGGTGTTTGTGTTTATATTTTAATGAATCGTACCGTTATATGGTTTTTGTCAATACAGTTTCTAACATCCAATATATATTTGTTCTGTATAAACGTTGTAACACCCATCTCCCGTATACCTTTATGTGTACGATATACAGATGTCACATTACTTTTAAAATTGTTTCCTATTTGAAAAGCCGTACAATTTTGTTTAATTTTATAAACCATTATAATCGAATAAACCATTAATCGTAATCATTCTCATCTTTTATTATTTAATCGAATAAATACTCCTATTTTTAAATATTTTCAATAAAGTCCTTAATTCAATATTTGAGGCATTACAACCGCCGTCCATAACCGATCTATCTTCAAATGTGAGGATTGCTTTATCGAATGTGCAAACTTCATGCCAAGGTTGGCATTTTGATTCTTGAAGTCTTAGTTTTGCTAACAATATCCTCATTTTCAGGCACTTGCTCAATGTGATATGGCCCTTACTAACTTAGGCATTATTAGACTTAGTGCTGATGATTCTGCTGGTGCTGCTCGGGTACTTTCGAGATCTTCTTGTGCTAATTCAATTTCTTCGTGTTGTATCTTTTTCATTTCTTGTTATATTATTGTTCGTGGTTCCACGCACCATGATACCGGAACAGATGGTTGCTTCGAGTGGCAAAAGAGATATAGGCGCAATAGCAAGTGCTAGAGCAGCTGCATTATATGGGCTTGACACTCTTGCAGATAAAATCCAGGTAAAAAACCTTCAGTATTCTTATCCCTCTTTAATTCCACATAGATCTCTCGATGAAGATGAATGATGGCTTCACTATGTTCGTGGTGTGTATTGAATAACATTTCCTTTCTCGGCCAAAAAGGCACATTTCGTTCTATTGTTGATTTACTCCATGTCGTGCATCAGGACGAGGATGATAACGTTACCAGGTATTTGGTACTTGCAAGAGAACCTATAATTCCCAGAACGGACAGGGTTTACAAGGTATACCTCCTTGAACTTGGTCATTTATTCGATTAATGTGTCTCTTTCGTTGATAATCTTTCGACTTTCCAGACCAGTATAGTTTTTACTCTAGAAGAATGTCCTGGCATGCTATTCAAAGCCTTGGCTGTGTTCTCTCTAAGGGATACTAATCTAACAAAGGTAACTACAGCAGAGTGTTATCTTTGTCTTATCATTATCAGAGACGATTCTGATTGTTATCTCGCCTCTTGGAGCAATTTCAGATGGAAAGGGCGTCCTCTGAGGTCGTCGACGATTCTAACAGTGGGACTGCCATGTAAGTGTAGTATACTCGTATTCAGATGGAGAAAGCAAAGCACAGTTTTCTTGAAAGTGGGATTATCATAACTAGTGATCAAATTAATGCTATTAATCCGGTTGATGTGTGGTTCCAGGTACTTCGACTATCTTTTCTACATCGACTATCATTCCTGTGACGGAAGCGCCAGTTACAACTAAATCCACTAAGACCCCAGAAACATAGCGGCGATTACAACATATAACTTCCGATAACTTCTAATGCTAGTCCTGCAAACGAACCGAATGAACACAAACGAGGATATATTCATGTCCGTCCGATCGCCTTTAACCTTTGAAACTCAACTTTGGTTGCCAGTTTTCTCACAATTATTATTATTATTATTATTCCCTATCATCCACAAAAAGCGGATTTTTCATCGTATCTGTTAAGAAATGGAGATGTCGGAGATGGATTTACCACGATGGCATCGAATAGTTATTTTTCCGATTTAAAGTTAAATTTAATATGATTTCAATAAAACTCGATTCTCGAATTTAAATAGAATTTAATGACTTTCATTTAATTCAAAGTTTTAATTGAAAATTTTATCTAATACAATATAACATTTAACTTTTCACATTTCATCCAAATTAAAAATAATTAAATAGAATATCAATTTGTCAAATTAATAATATTAATTGAAAATAAAAATTAATAGTAGGTCATGCTATAACATAATTTTTTTTAATCAAAATGCAATTAATAATATATAAAAGAATACTTTTATTATTATTTTGGATCAAGTTCTCATCTCAAGTTTTTTTTCCCCTGGTAATCATTTTACTTATTTGTACAAAATAGAAAAAGCACCTCAAAGAAAGAATCCCACATGGATAAGTAAGAGCAGGAATTAGGTATTTATATATGTTGCTACCCACAGAAATTATCGCCGAGCTTTGTAACGGGAGCTTGTGACCCGAGTGGGGGCACTAGGATTTTGGAACATGGGTTTGGCTCCTTGAGTCGGATCCCACGTGGCTTTGCCATGGCTTGCCCGTTCCAAGCCAAGAGTTGGGTCATGGGACCTCAGTGAAAACTGTGGGTGTCGTGGCTCCTAGAGCGAAGGGCACTGCGTGAGGCTGGTTTCACAGAGCAGCGAAGACCTTCCTCTCTTGGCAGTGGGAAGATAACAAGCTTGATCTACTAAGATCCAACGTCTCTCACTGAGCCGACCTTAACTGGACCACCATCTTTTTATTTATTTATTTTTTCTGCTGCTAAACTTGAACTCTTTTTCTGTTTGTTTCCTCCCAAAATGAACCCACTTTTCTCAAGGATTAAGTTTTCTGGGAATTGGACTGCAGCTGGGTTGAAGACAATAGAAGCATAGCACTTTGCCATTGTTGGTATGAACTGCTTGATTAAATGTTACTATACCTTTATTTTTTTAAGATGTGAACTTTCCTTGAAGAACCAAGTGATAGCTATTGGAGTCTCTTGGAGAACCATGTGTATGTTGTTTGATTTTCATTACTCTGTTGTTTATTCCTCGTTTCTCCTGTATGCCCTCTTTATTCCTATAATCTGTAATAGCTGTCATAACCTTTTTTTTTATAAAACAATAAAATATTATTTAAAAAACGATTATGACTTCAATTTGAAAAAATTGATGATGTGGAATTAATTTGGAATTAAATTGAAAAAGGAGTCGCCATCGACCTTTGAATTAGGTAGGTCGAATACCTAAAAACTTCTTTTAAAATAATTTTAAGAAAAATCATTTTATAAGACAAAATTTAGTCTGCGTCACCAAAGATTCGATTAAATGGATTCGGGAGTCGATTACATGTGGGGAAGGATTAGCTCCCCACAACGCCCAAAAACTGGTACTGCGTCGCTTACACGTTATCGTAAATGGTGGAAATTATGAATCGAATATAAAGTTAAAATGTGATCCATTTATCGAACATTTATTAATTTGCTTCGAATTAACTATTTAAAAGAAATACTTTAACTCGATAAAAATCTTGAAATTTGCAATCCTCCATCGGGAAAGCTATTTCAACCATTTTCCATTGTTAAAGGATATTCTATCGTCAAATATGTAAAAGATGCATATCGAATATAAATTACTAATTGACAGTTGCGAAAAATAAAAATACATAACTTGCATTGTTTAGTGTAAAAAAAATGAATTAACAATTAACAATTAACAAAATAAAATTAATTTATTTCAAGCTTCATTTTGTTCGAATGTCGTATCGGATTGTACCACTTCGATCAAGTGACACTTTCCCCGCCCATTCTGCAAATATGATTCTTGAAACATGCTTGGACAATATTAAATAAATAAATACAATGGAAATAAATATAAATCGAAATATGCGAAATAAATATTTACAACAATAAAGTTAACATACTATTTACATATGATACAAATGAAGACATAACATAACAATATGTATACCAAAGGATTAAAATAGAACAATAAAAAATTTTAAAGGACCAAAATAGGATTAACAGAAATTCGAGGACCGAAATAAAACATAAACTCAAAAGGACCAAAATAGTTAAAACATAAATTTACAGGGTTAAAAATAGCAATTACAAATATATAAAGTACTAATCAATAATTAAACTAAATGCAAAAATAGTGACTAAAATGATAGATTTTCAAATATCATAGCCAAAATCAAACAACATAAAAAATGCACAATGTATTAAATTAGTGGCTAAAATAAAACTATTACAAATATAATGTCCAAAGTCCATCATAACAAAAATATCATAACAAACAATAATAGGACTAAAATGAAAAAAACAGAAATATAAGGACCAAAATACAATTACAGAAGCTTAAAAGGACAAAAATAGAAGAGACGAAAATTTAGGAACCAAAATAGAGAAAATAGAAACTTAGGGGCTAAGCAGAAATTAAACCAAATACTAACAATGACTAAAATAATAAAGTTACAAATATTGCGACCAAATTCCAATATCCACAAAAATACACAACACCAAGTCAGTGACCTAAATGAAATAATTACAAATATGGTTCCCAAAGTCAAACATTAACAAAAATAATATAACATATAATAACAGGACTAAAATAGAAATACAGAAACATAAGTGCTCAAAATAGAATAAAGCAAACTTTCATTTAATAGTTAAATAAAACTATTACAAAGCATGGGGGACTAAACGTGATATTTACCCTTCTTTGCAAAAATACGCAGCCCCAGCCCCTTGAAACGGCGTCGTTTAACACACCAAATATAAGGCCAAGCCTAGGCCAAACTCATCCCATTTCCTCATTTTTTCCTTTGCCTGCGAGAGAGAAAGAGAGAGAATGGGAGAAAGAGAGAGAAAATTCTCTCCAAGCTTCAACCGAAGCCCAGATTCCGGTGGGGTTCCACCGTGTCGGCCGCCATTGATCGGCGGCCACCGTCGTACGTCGGTTTCGGAGCGGAGAGAAAAGGGCACTACTCGAAGCACCTCAACGCCCTGGTCCCAAATTCGGGGTTAGTTTCCCTTGGAAAAGGCTCAAACGGAGTGAATCCACGAAGAACTCGAAGGGTTCTTAAATTCCAACGAGCTCAGCTTTCAACGGAGAAACGAGGTAAGGGTTTCTCCTCTTTCTCCCTTTTTGTTTTCCTTTTTTTTCCTCTCTGGTTCGAATAGGTTGCCTGGGATTTTTCTTTCCCCCTTTGTAAACTCTTCTTTTCTCTCTCTGTTTTCTCTCTGAAAAACCCGAATGCTCTCCTTTCTTTTTCTTTATTTTATGTTGCATCCTAGACCTCTTTGATGGTTGTTGGTGATGGTTTTTGATGATATTTGAGTGTCTCAATGTAGGATAATAATATCCTAGAATTATAGGATGAGATTTCTGATTTTCTGACTTAGATAGGATCTGGGTCACTGTTTGATGGATTGGTGAGTCACTGTTCATGCAGGGAAGGACGACGGCGGCGTCAGAACTAGTGGCTGAAGCAACAGAGAAGTAGGCAGCGGCAGCATGCAGTGGCGGCGACAGTACTCATCTGGGCTAGGGTTCCTGTAACCCTAGAATGGTCATTGATCTGGACCGTTGATTTGTGTCCAGATCAATGGATTGAGCGGCGCTGGATCTCCAAGAAACCCTAATATGTTTAGGGTTTTAAATCGGGTCGGATCTATGCTGGTGGGCTGCTGAACCGGGTTTGTGAGTGGGTCTGCTGAGTGAGTCCATTTGGGCTTGCCTACAAAATATGTAATTAATTAATATTAATAAAAATAACAATAATAATAATAATAATAATAATTAAAATAAAAAAGACCCAGACAAACGGGTGTCACAGCTCCTCTTGACATCTGGTTGAGGGAAAGAAAAGCCACACGTTGTCTGGTCTCTTTAGGAAGGGTGACGAACTCTCATACGTGATGAGGTGGCGTTAAGGGGACACGCTCCTACGTGATGAGGATCTGTTGGGGATGAAATGCTCATACGTGATGAAGAGTTCTGGTCATCTTTAGGAAGGGATAACTCGGTTCCTACGATGAGGATGGCTGTTATCTCGGTGACACGGCTCCTACGTGATGAGGATCTGTCGGTGGATGACACGGCTCATAAGTGATGAAGAGTTCTGGCATCTTTAGGATAACACGGTTTCAAGGGAAACCGGCTCAAAGATTGTTTGGAAACGAACAAACTCAAGTGATTGTTTCAAAAGCAAAGATGTTTCAAAAGAGACAAAATTTGTTTCAAGGGAAACGACTCAAATATGATGTTTAAAGGAAACTGTCTCAAGCGAGACAAAATTTGTGTTTAAGGGAAACGTTCTCAAAGATCGGTGTTTCCAGAGAAACAAACTCAAAGATGTTTTTGTTTCAAGAAAAACATACTCAAAGATTTTGTTTGTTTTGTTTCAAGGGAAACAAACTCAAATATGGTAAATTTTGTTTCCAAAGAAACAGACTCAAAGAATTTTCTCAAAGAACCTGTCTCGAGAGAAACAAAATTTTGTTTCCAAAGAAACAGATTCAATGATTTTTTTCCAAAGACATCGTCATAAGAGACAAAACTTTGTTTTTCAGAAAATTGTATCTTAGTGAGACAAAATTTTGTTTCCAAAGAAACAGACTCGAAGATTTTCATTCAAAAGAAACTATTTTAAGGGAGAAAACCTTGTTTCCAGAGAAACAAACTCAAAAATGATCTTGTTTTAAGAGAAAACGTTTCAAGAGTCAAATTCGTTTCAAGGGAAACGACTCAAAGATGGTTTTATTTCAAGAGAAACAAACTCAAAGATTTTTTATTTCTAGAGAAACTGTCTCAAGGGAGACAAAATTTGTTTTAATAGAAATGATCTCAAAGGTGTGTGTTTCAAGAGAAACTAACTCAAAGATAGGTGTTTCAAAAGAAAGGACTCAAAGATTTTTCACGAAAAATTATCTCAAGCGAGACAAAATTTTGTTTTAAAAGAAAGATACTCAAAGATGAGTTTTGTTTCAAGTGAAACAAACTCAAGTGAAACAGACTCACAAATGGCAAATGTTGTTTCCAAAGAAACAGACTCAAAGATTTTTCAAAAGAAACTTTCTTAAAAGACAAAATTTTGTTATCAAAGAAACATACTCAAAGATTTTTTTCATTTTGTTTCAAGTGAAACAAACTCAAATATCCTTTGTTTCAAAAGAAACGACTCAAAGATGATGTTTGCTTCCAATGAAACAACATCATAATTTGGAAAATTGTCTCAAGTGAGACAACATTTGTTTTTAGAGAAATTGTTTCAAACGAGACAAAAATTATTTTTAGAGAAAACGATCTCAAGTGAGATCAACTTTGTTTAATGTGAAACAAATTCAAAATTTGTATCTCAAAGGAAAAGTGTCTCAAGTGAGACGAAATTTGTTTTTCAAGAAATTGTCTCAAACGAGACAAAATTTGTTTTTAGAAAATTGTCTCAAGCGAGACAAAATTTGTTTTTCAAAAGAAGTTGTCTATAGAGAGAAGACATTTTGTTTCGAGAGAAACAACATCAAATGATACTGATAATTTGCTTGTTCCTGCTAGTGGATGGAATGCTTCAGAAGATCTGATTGTTGACTTCAGGAAGTCAAATCATTGTTTCTTCAAGTTAAAGACATCTATCATTTTTTAGCTTTGATTTCCTGAGAGATCAAAATAATGCATTTTTGACTGACTATCTTGGATATTATGATGGATGTCAAGATGAAATTCATTTGATTTGTCCTCAAGTGAGGCGATAAATGTTTTTAATACACACATGATGATAAATGTTTGATGCAACTTTTATATATAATGTATGTATGTATATATATGTTTGTATGTATGTATGTAAGTATGTACAGCTCTATCTGATTTAATGTTCACTGTAGCATATCCACACTTTCGGTACAAACATTGAAATCTTCTTTATTTAGTTATATATTATACTAATGATTTTTACTCTGAAATCTAATTTATATCCACCTATTAAAAAAATTTATTGATGTTTAGCTATTCAACTAGCTTTTGTAGGATTTTCCTTTTCAGATTTTTTAGTCAATATGCTACTCCATGCCCCCAAGGTTCCTTACCTTCTCACTTGTTTTCTTTTATTAAATGTTTCTGCACTAGAAGAGTTGAAGTTACACTCTTGTTAAAAGCTAACACAAGAACCTCTTTTAGGAACTTGTATATTGACACATGTTATTACTGTTCTTAAACTTTGATATGAATTAATATTGTAACTTGTATATTGACACATGTTACATTACCACAGATTTTCATATGGTGAACCATCGAGAGTTGAGTCCACATAAAAGCTCTTTGTGATCTGGCCCTTCAATTTGGTGAAGGAGATGAAGAATCATCTGCATATCTTTTCAGTATAGTTGTTAGCATGTCATGTCAAAATAACAAGTTCCCTGTCTCGTATATGCACGTGTTTCTTATGCTAATTAATGTAATAATGGTTTTTTTTCTTCTCATGTAGACCTAACTCTTCAAGAAGCTGAACCCATAGCTCTGTCCATTTTAAAGCAAGTAACGGAAGAAAAGACGAGACTTTTACATTGAATCCTTGAGGGTATATTCATGTCCGTTCGTTTAACTTTAATAGAATAAACTGATGAACACGAACAACCAAACAAACGGCATTAGTATGGTGGAAAGTGGGTTTGGCTCCTTTAGTCGGAACCCACGTGGCTTTGCCATGACTTGCCCGTTCCAAGCCAAGAGTTGAGGTATGAGACCTCAGTGAAAACTGTGGGTGCCGTGGCTCCTAGAGCGAAGGCCACTGCGTGAGGCTGGTTTCACACAGCAGCGAAGACCTTCCTCTCAAAATCTCCTTTTTGCTGCTGCTAAACTTAACCTCTTTCTCCGTTTGTTTCCTCCCAAAATCAACCCACTTTTCTCAGGGATTACCATGTCTAAGTTTTCTGGGAATTGGACTGCAGCTGGGTTGAAGACAACAGAAGAGCATTACTTCGCCATTGTTGATATGGACTGCTTGATTAAATGTTATTATCATATCTGTAAAGTATTGCTGCTATTTACTTGTTTGCAATTGGGGGGAAAGGCTTTCTTCTTTGCTTAACTGTTAGATGAGAGGTGCCTTGAAGAACCAAGTGATAATTAGCTATGGTCTTATTGGAGTCTCTTGAAGAACCATGTGTATGTTGTTTGATTTTCATTACTCTGTTGCTTATTCCTCGTTTCTCCTGTATGCCCTCCAATAATCTGTAACAGCTCCGTGTGATTTAATAACCAAGACGTGTCCACTGTAGCGGATCCACAGTTTCTTAATACAGATAATAAAATTTGAATCTTTTTCTTAGATCTAAAATATTATTTATCGTCCACCAAAAAAGGGTATTGGAATCAGTACTAACAGAGACTTTTGTTGCAAGATATAGCCAAGTGGAAATGGATTAAAAATGGACCTGCGCATATGCATTTTCCTTGGTATATTCAGTCACTTCATAACAGTAAGTCAACTCAAGAACAGTAGTCTCGTGTTCTTCTGCATGCCCCATCGTGGCAATGGAATACTGTTAAGTGCACACAAGCAAAAATGAGAAGAGTTTAGTAGGCTTCCTCCATGGCAAAAGGAGTATAAACTCTTTGGATGAGGTCAAAAATATAAACGTTGTCTATAATCGATTTGTCTTCATTTCCTGTTATTGGTTCAAGTGTGAGGATTGCTTATCGGGTCTGAAATGTTTTCATTCTTTGACTGAACTCCCCTTGAATTTCTTGCTATGCTTATATATTTATATGGTTATATCGGCCGTTACAATTTAAATTTAAAAGTTTTATAACGTACCAACATATTAGTTATTTTCTAATATATCTGGTAAGAATGACAATCTCTTTGAACTAACAATTTTGCTCTATCCATGACTTCATAAATAAAAATCCATAGTTGGTTTCATTACCATCACACATCCTTAATACTTTAACCAACGGCTCTTGGATCTTTAAGACACCACCCGTCTCTTTCTAAAATTGTGTGGAGTTAATAACTTCAATCATCTCTAATCTATCTTGTTTTCTTGCATATGTGGACCTTTTTCATTATGAGGAAGTCATCATTTCTTTGAATGCTTGTTTGCTTCTAACAATGATCTCCAAAGCAATGAAATTGGTAGCAAATCTTGTGATCCCAGGATATAAGAGTTCTATGCCATTGGTATACCTCTTCATATAATCAGTAGTCCATGTATGATTGTATATGAAGGAAATGATCTGTTTTTTGCTTGATATAAGACATTTTTCACACATTTTTGTTAGCGATTTCTTCTAAAATAAGATCCAAGCAATGAGCAAACATGTTGGCCAATAGAGGTTCTCTTTTGCATTAACATCGTACCACCTACTTTGATTATCTCTTTATTATCCGTAACAAATTGAACAATAAATTCTTCACCAATTTCATCCACCATATTTTCCACTATATCATAATAACCCTTTTCATAACCATGTTTATTTCTAGGAGCTTCACCTTCTTTACTTTTTGAACGTGACATTTTTTATAGCTGCACAAAAATCATTTATTGTTCATTATATGAGATAAAATGAGCTAATAAAGTATTCAAAAGTAAAATAATAATTATAAAACTCAAAACTAACAATAAAACAGATTCATAAAATGAAAGAAAAAATGAAAGAAAAGTAGTGTTATAAGCAAATAATTATCGTTGGAAAGTCGACTTATAAGTTCCAAAGCTTATTCGACATGAACTATTTTTCTTTCTTTCCTGTCATATTTAGCTCTTTTATCCCCAATAGGTTTTCGTCACACTCTTAGAGAAGTGGTGTTCAATGTTGTGAAACTTTAAACATTAGAGACAATAAAAACGTCAGAGTGATACCAATATATCCCCCTCTTGAGGGCCTTTAACCTTTGAAACTCAACTTTGGTTTCCAGATTTCTTACAATTATTTTTATTATTATTCCTAACCATCCAACAAAAAATGAATTTTTCATCGTATCTGACGAGAAATGGAGATGTCAGAGATGGACTCACTATGATTGCAATAGGCGATCGAATAGTTTTTTATATATGATGAAGTTAAGTTTGATATGATTTCAATAAAACTCAATTTTCAATTTTTTTAAAAAAATAACGACAGTCATTAACTGAAATTAGCATCTGAAGCAACAACTGATGCAATACAAGTCGGAGTTACAGACTGAAAGCGTAAAGGTACTCTTTAAATAGAAATATAATTGGCTAATGCATGAGCAATTATACCTCTTCATAAGAAGAGATAAGAGTTCTATGCCATTGGTATACCTCTTCATATAATCAATTGTCCATGTATGATTGTATTAAAGGAAGTGGTCTTTTTTACTTGATCTAATACATTTTTCGCACATTTTTATAAAAATTAAATAATAATATATAAAAGAATATTATTATTATTATTTTATCAGTTTACTTATTTATATAAAATAGAAAAAGAACCTCAAAAGAAAGAATCCCAAATGGAGAAGCAGGAGCAAGTATATGGCATTTATATATGTTGTTAACCCCAAAATTAACCTCTGAGCTTTGTAACGAGAGCAAGTATTTTTTTAGTTTACATGTTTTGATAAAAGTTTTATATTTTTTGAGATTTTTACGGTGGGTTGCTCTGGTGACCCTAATGTGACACTCCATATCGGATCGTGTAACATCCTCAATATCGAGTTAGTGACTAAAGTGAAATATTTCAGAATTTTTAGTCAAAGTAAATAAATTGAATAGTTTTGGGGATTTATATTGTAAATTGTGTATAGGATTAAATATTAAAGAATGAAGAATGGAAGGACAAAATGGTCATTTGATGAGGAAATGAATTAAAAATTGAGAGATGGAGAGATATATACACGTGTAGTGGAGAGGAAGATAGAAAGGAAATATCCAGAACAACCTTATTCTTCTTCTTCTTCCTTCATAAGTGAGAGCCAAAGCAAAAGTTAGTTTTCTTGTTAGTTAATTTCTTGTTGAACCTTAGAGTTGGTTATGATTCTTGGATAATACTTAAGCTTAATAAAAGCTTAAGTCATCTTAAAATCAAAGAATGAAGGAGTTAAGAGAGATTAAAGATTAGGAGTTTTTTAAATGAATTTTTGGAAAAGAGTTGATAAGTAAAATTGGAAGCTAAATTTGACTTGTCAATAGTTGAATTAAGAGATATGAAGTGATAGAATTGGATTTAGAACATATAGAAAATTTGGTATGATTCTTGAATTCCATGTATATGATAAAACTTTGAAGGTAAGGATGTGATAAATGAATACATGGGTTAAGTGAGTGTATTTTAGTTAAGAATATGAAAGGGGATGTTACATGAAGTGTTTGAGCTAAATGAGTGAATTTCGGGTTTAAAAAGGAAAATGGCTATGTGTATCGGTACCTATTCATGAGGTACTGATACTTCAAGAGTAAAAATAACAAAGGCATTCAAAGGGTATCGATACCTGACAATAACAGTATCGATACCCAGGGTACCAATACCTTGAGGAAGGTATCGATACCATCTTTGAGCGAGAATTACAAAATGCAATACGAGTACAAATGGGTTTAAGTGATCTTTTTTTCTTGATATAAGACATTTTTCACACATTTTTGTTACCGATTTCTTCCAAAATAAGATCCAAGCAATGAAGCAGACATGTTGGCCAATAGGTTCTCTTTTACATCAACATCTTACCACCTACTTGATTGTCACTTCATGTCCGTAACAAATTGAACAATAAATTCTTCACCAATTTCTAGGAGCTTCACATTCTTTACTTTTTGAATGTGAAATTTTTTATAGCTGCACATAAATCATTTATTATTCATTATATGAGATCAAATAAGCTAATAAAATATTCAAAAGTAAAATAATAATTATAAAACTCAAAACTAACAATAAAACAAATTCATAAAATGAAAGAAAACTGGTGTTATAAGCTAAAAATTATCGTTGGAAGGTCGACTTATAAGTTTCAAAGCTTCTTCGTCATGAACTATTTTTCTTTCTTTCCTTTCATATTTAGCTCTTTTATCCCCCATAGGTTTTCGTCACACTCCTAGAGAAATGGTGTACAATGTTGTGAAACTTTAACTTTAAACATTAGAGACAATAAAAAAGTCACAGTGATACCAATATATCCCCCACTTGAGGGCCTTTAATCTTTGAAACTCAACTATGGTTGTATATTTCTTACAATTATTTTTATTATTCCCAACCATCACAAAAAATGAATTTTTCATCGTATCTGACGAGAAATGGAGATGTCGGAGATGGATTCACTATGATTGCAATAGGCGATCGAATAGTTTTTTTTATGAAGTTAATTTTGATATGATTTCAATAAAACTCAATTTTACGATTTTTTTAAAATAACGACAGTCATTACTGAAATTAGCATCTGAAGCAACAACTGATGCAGTACTAGTCGAAGTTACAGACTGAAAACGTAAAGGTACACTAGAAATAGAAACATATTTGGCTAATGCATGAGCCAATTATACCTCTTCATAAGATGAGGTAAGAGTTATGCCTTTGGTATACCTTTTCATATAGTCAATCGTCCATGTATAATTGTATAGGAAGGAAGTGGTCTTTTTTACTTGAATACCTTTTCATACATTTTATAAAAAATAATTAATATAATAAAAGAATATTATTATTATATTTTATCAGTTTACTTATTTATATAAAATAGAAAAAGCACCTCGGAAGAAGAATCCCACATGGAGAAGCAAGAAGCAAGTATTTGGCATTTATATGTTGCTAACCCAAAATTAACAGCTGAGCTTTGTAACGGGAGCTTGTGACCTGAGTGGGGGCACTAGGATTGTGGGACATGGGTTTGGCTTTCTGAGTTGGATCCCACGTGGCTTTGTAATGGCTTACTCATTTCAAGCAAGAGTTGAGACATGGGACCTCAGTGAAAACTGTGGGTGTCGTGGCTCCTACAGCGAAGGCCATTGCGTGAGGTTGGTTTCAGAGCAAGAAAGACTTCCTGTCTTGGCATGGGAGGATAATAAGCTTGATCCACTAACATCCAGCATGACCCACTGAGTCGGCCTTCATTGGACCGTTATCTTTTCTTATTCATTTGCTACTCCGCTAAACTTGAACTCTTGTTCTATTTGCTCTATCTGATTAATGTCCTAGACAGTCCACTGTAGTGGATCCACAGTTTTCCGCATGGACGTTGAAATCTGAATTTTCTTTGATTAATTATTTATTTTACTAATGATTTTTACTGATGTATAGATATTCAACTAGCTTTTGTAGAATATTATTATTAAATGTTTCTGCACTTGTAGCAACACTCATTTTAAAAGTTACCACAATTCCGGTACTTGAGCCTCTTTCAGGAGCTCAACAGTGTTGAGAAAATTATGAAAATTTGATAAGCGTATAGGATGTGTTATGAGTGGGTGATTGCCGAGTGAGACTCCGATACAATACTTATCGCTCTTGTTAAACTTTAATATGAATTCATTGTAACCTGTATGTTGATATATGTTACATTCACACACAACCACAGAATTTCATATGGTGAACCATTGAGATTCGAGTCTACAACGCAAGTTCTTTGTGATATGGGTGAAGGAGATGATGGTAAACCTGTCATATCTTTTCTAGTCTACTCAACTCTTTGAATTGCTTACCTGTACGTTACTTTGATTTTTTCACTTCAACCCGCCTCTAAAACCCCAGCTGAAAACTAGAAAATTTGGGGGTTTTTTTTTGGGTGTATTTGGGGTCCATTGATTCTTTAACCTGTATTCTCCATGACGGTTTCTTACAGTGTTTTCATTCCTTCATTGAAAGATTGAAGCTTATGCCTTTATCCCTTGTGTTCTTTCCATAGAAAACAGTAAAACTATTAACGTTGTGTGTGATTCAGTTTCAAATTCGCTTTCTTTTTTCAATGGCGTTGAGGTTTGTTCCATTTGTGATTTGCACTCAGAAGCCTCTTCTCGAGGTATCGGATTTGGGGTCTGGCAGAGGTAGGATTGTGTTGGGTTTGAGGTCTTCCAAATTGAAATGCCTTGCTTTGGGTGCTGAAGACGACAAGCCGGGGACAAGAAAACTCTCACTGGGATCAATGAAGATGGGAGCACAGTCGCCGGGCCTTTCACAAGGACTTGAGTCTTCTTCCTAGTAAGCTAACTCGGTTTTAGTGCATTGCTTCCCGTAGTTTTATTGTGGAATTTGAGTGAGATGGTAGACATGCTTTGTTGTGTTATTAGTATTAATCGAAGATCAAGTACATGGAAATCTATTTTAATTGAGGTTGGAAAGAATCCTGAAATATGTTGAGGGCAATGTATTACTACTCTTGTTTTTTTGTGATGTTTATAGCTATATCAGTGGTTCTATCTTGCATGAGTTTGATCCTTAAAAGACAGCTGCTTTGAATGAGTGGTAATTTGAACTTTCATTAGGATGAATGATGCTTCATTTGATATGTAGGATGCCATATAGGAGGTCGACCGTATTCAGTGTTGGGTTGTTTGAATGTGGTTCGAGGATGTATAACCATGAAAAGATAAGAGATGGTTGCTATTCTCTCCTGCATGGAACCAATGTTTTGGACAATTAGATCCCATAGAAATCCAAAATGAAATTCGTTGGGTGGCAGTTAACATTTACTTTGTCGTTGGCGATCGATGAAGATCTTTAGTTATGTTCTTTTCAAGCTGAATCGGGCATCTCTTACTTTTACGAGCTACTCGGATAACACGCGTAGGTATGATTAGGAGTAGGATGTAAAAGGCTGATTCAACATGTAAAACTGACTGAAACCGACTTGAGTTAAAATTGTTTGTGACCTGAGTGGTGGTGATTTGAAACCGATTCGAGTCCGAACTGGCGTTGACCTGAATCCGAGTTGGACCTGGAAATTGTGGATCTGAACCTGACCTACACCCAATCTGAGATCGACCTGAACTCGAATTGAACCGATAATATGATAACCAAACTCAACCATCATCTGAATCATATGAACTCGAACCCGAGATTAACCTGGTAAATAATTGATATTACCTGAGTTGTTATCGATCTGACATGTTATGAACCTGATATATAATTGACTCAACCTTAATCTGATTTGTTACATATTTATATATACTTATATATGTACTTATGTATATACTTATATATGTACTTGGATATATACACTTATGTCTATACTTTGTATATACATATATGTAACAACACATATATATACTTATATATATACATACATATATATGTATAACTATACGACATACACATATAATATATATATATATACATGTATAAGATATAGACACACACACTATATATATAATTATTATACTTATTAGAATTTTTTTACTTTTAATATGATGTTAATATATTTAATTTTTTCTAATTATAATTATTATATATTTATGTTCATTTGTTGTTTAATTATATTTAATTTTAATTCACATATATATATATATACATACATATATATACATGTATAACATATACGACATACACATATAATATATATATATATATATACATGTATAAGATATAGACACACACACATAAGTATATACATGCATAATATATATATATACACTTATATATACTTATACTATATATTTTATATACTTTATAGTTTATATAATTTATATATTTATACTTTATATATATATATATAATATAAGTATAATATATATATATATATACACATGTGTCATATTATATTATTATATAATATATATACATATATTATAATTATTTCAATTTTTTGTCAACTTTCGAAATGAATGTAATTCAGTATATTGTACAATTTTTCTTCACATTTTACAATTATTTTGATTTGATCCCTTTTTTGTTGTTTAATTTATTTAAATTTAAATTTTTAATTTAGTATTTGTCTAATTTAGTCCTTAAAATTATATTTGTATCTAAAATTGGTCCATACTTATTTACATTTTGTAATTTACTTCATACCCTATAAATCACATAATAAACTTCATTTCAAATTTTATAAATTATATTATAATCTCCAAACCCTATAAACTTTTGTTCAACAAAGTTCATTTAATTAAAAGAACATAAAATCTTATTTATGTTTGTTCTTTTAATAAATAAAAGAATATAAATAAATGTTGGGATTGTCGATGAAGCTCAATTGATCAATCGAATGATTTGCCAAGAGGGAGTGAATTGACTTTTTGAGTTTAGGGAGTAAGGAGTAAAAAGATAGACAATTTGCACAAGGATTTATAGTGGTTCAACTTCTCAACCAAGTCTATATCCACTATCTTAGCTCCTCACTAAGGATTTTCTAACAAAATCACTAATTTGGTTTTTTTTCTTTTTACAAGATCAAGAGATAAAATTTACAACTCCCTAGCTTTTCACAGGCTGAGCTAGAACCAATCCCCTTTTACAAAAGGAATACAATATGTATACAAGAAAATCTCACAAGGAAAGTGTTTAAAAAAATTAAGCTCACAAGAAAACAAATAAAAGATTTGCAATGAGCTCAAGACACAAATATTTACAAGAGAAAGGAAAATAAGAATGAAAAACTCTTCTCTTGTGTTTGATTGCTTGGGTATGTGTTGGTCAACCTTCTTCAAGTGTCCTAAACTTGTTTTTATATGTTGGAATGAGTTTGTGGTTTTTATAGCCGTTGGAGATGTTTTGGAGTCGTTGGGGATTAATTTTATGCTAAGTAAATCTGCACAAGATGTAACAACCCGAAAAAATATAATTTAATCAATTTGGTGAAATTTAAGGGCCAAATTAAAAGTTTCCAGAACTTGTAGGCCATTTTACAAGTTAAAGGAAATTTAGTAGCCGTCCGACCGATCCAGCTCACACTACCACTCCCGTTTGGTTCGTCGTCGACCGGTGAACTAAACCCCGTAAACCTCTCATCGTGAAATGTTGTCTAAAGCCGTGAATTTCGATTCAAAGTTTCGAAGTTTTTTTAACACCACCACTGTGAAATTCATCGATTCATCGTCGATCATTATTCCGTTTTCGACACCTCCCACACCATCGAGTTCCTTGCGACGTTCCGAGTCCACCGGTGTTCTTCTTGTCTCCGTTGTCACCGACGCGTGATAGGGTGAGGCAATTAAATTTCTGACGTTTTAAAATCGAGATATCCACTGTTCAAAATTTTGAACTGAGCTTGGTAAGTGTCTCAAAATCCCTTCAAATAATTTTAGAATTTTTTGTAGAATTTTTTGGGACTCTCAGGCTACCGCATGCACCCCCACGCGCTGCCCTTGTGCGTGGGGAATGTCCACCGCGTGGTGGACAGTTTTGAAACCATTGACCGACCCGACCCGACCCAGTCCGACCCGATCTGACCCTTCTTCCCGACCCGATCCGACCCGTTGATCTTTGACCGTTAACTGTCCGTTAACCGTTGACTTTGACCAAAAAGTTAAATTTTTTGAAAAGTTGTATTTTATGTTTCTCGATATCATGAGTCCAATTCTGAAGTCCGTTTTGCAAAATTCAAACCCGAAAGCCTCCGAATTGACCCTTAAAATAGAAAAATACATATTTATATAAGTGTTTTAATTCAGTTAATTGAACTGAATGGTCAATGACTAATTATTATTATGATATGTTAAAAGGTACTCGGGGATCTCCTGACTGTTTCACTGCTCGACTCAGTTCCTCCCGATCCGCCATCCTCGAGAGACCGTGAATACTTGTTGCCGTTCAATAGAAAAGCCTAGTGAATCTAGTGTTCAATAGATCTCCCGGACTGACCCTATTATCGAGGTGTGTTCCTTATGTGCAAAATAAATGTTTTAAATATCTGTTTCAAATCTCATCTGCACATAATTGTTTTCTCTGATTTGAAATACAACGTTTGATCTGATTTGACTCCTGTATGATTTACCTGATTCCAGATTTACTGAAATGTAAAGCATGATTGCCCGGCTTATGATTTCTGGATACTGGTTTACTGAACTGATGATCTGTCTAAACTCTGAATTACTGTTACTATTGGTTACCATCTGAAAAATGTTTTCTTCAGGGTACTCTTGGTCCTGGTATGAAGACTCTGGCAGGTTCAATCATTGTTGGTAATTCCTCGTATAGGTTCAACACCAACTAGTAATTCCTTATGGACCTAAGGCGACCCTTGGGTAGGCTCTCCGGCCCTGAGATTTTCTTGGGTAAGCCTTTGTGGCCCTAAGAATTGTCTTGGGTATGCTCGCAGGCCCCAAGGTACTCCCTTAGGTTGTGCAGTTATGGGGAACTGCACATGGCATTCGGTTGGAGGACGATTCAGAGTTTTTAAATTAAAAACTCATATGATGTTTTAACGACTGTGATCTGTATTGGTTTTAAAAATCATAATTGTATGTTTTTATTTCTGCACTTTTGGGACACACTGAGCCTCTAACTCACTTTTCAAACTATTTTACCCCTTTCAAATACTCTTGGATAGAACTACTTTTAATTATGGTGACATGTGCCTTATTTTTTAGGTATTTATCATTTTATGATGTTTACTGATTTTGATATTGATATTTGATTTACGATGCTCCAGATTTATTTCATGTTTTATTTTTCCAGGTCGCATTTAGTTTTATATTCAAGAGTTGGGTTTTATCGTTATTTATTATATTTTTATTAAGGTCATTTGTAATATGATTTATATTAACGAATAACATTTTTGAGAAATGTTCTTAAGAATCTTTAATGTAATCTGTTAGACTTAGTCGAAACGCATAGGTCAGGTCTAGGGGGTTACATTTAATTGGTATCAGAGCTTTTGGTTTTTAAACCTCAGACTGTGAATGAGTCTAAACTGAAAATATAGTTTTAAAATGTTTTACAAAATGTCACTAAGGCCATGTCACAAAGTTTTTACTTGTGTTCGAGTCTCCATGTGTCAATCTAATCCTAGGTTTTATCTTTTGTAGTAAAATCGAGATCCACCAAGATGATTGCTAGGCGTGGTCGTCGAACTAGCCATGGTCGCGGCCGAGTGGCTAGATTTATAGACCCGGTGGATGAGATACGTGTGGATCCCCCGTCTCCGATAGATGATCCTACTTCTCTGACCTCGACGGATATGCCTCCTTAATATGGTATTGGAATGAATACTCCGATTAGAGGAGCAACTGTTACTGAGCCTGAGCCTACTAGAGTTGTATTAGATAAGAATCTTGGTAGACAATTTCTTCAATTGATTCAGGGAGCGGTCAGAGCTGCTGGCGTTGTACCTTAGGTTCCTATTTCTAAGACTCTGATTGCTAACAAAGTTAGAAAGTTTAGTGGACTTATTGGTGGAGACCCAAATGAGGCTGAGGATTGGTTCAGTGATACTGAGCGACACATGCATCAGCTATGTTTAGATCCGCATCAACGTTATTTAGGAGCAATTTTTATGTTGGACAAGAATGCTCACACTCGGTGGGATTCAGTGGTCAGTAGTGTTCTGACTGATCGTTTGACTTGGGATTTCTTTATAGAGCGCCTTAGGAGCCGTTTTTTGGGTCAACGTTAATTAGCTAAGAGAAGACAGCGGCTTCAGGACCTGGTTCAAGGAGATATGTCGTTTCTGAGTATGAGATCGAGTTCTTGAAATTGCTGAAGTATGGATTCAGTCTAGTACCTACCGAGAGAGATAGGTGCCAAAAGTTTACTTAGGGACTTTGATTCAAGTTACGTCATTAGATAGTTACTCATCAGGATGAGGTATTCGATATTGTAGTTGGAAGAGCAAAAGACGCGGAGGAAGTCGAGGCTTCTACACCTAACAGTGATAGAGTAGGTTGAGATCGATCTAGGAAGCCTTCTAGTCAGTCTGCACCTTTTGCACGCCCTGATAAAAGATCTCGTACTTCTTCTCATCAGATGAGTCAGTCTGATTCGAGGCCTGAATCTTCTCCACCTACCGTAGCTAGTCGAGAGGATTCTGCATATTCCACTTCGAAATCGAGTTGTGAATTTTGTGGAAATCAACATGGGGCAGTGTTGTAAGAAGATGGGTATATGTTTTCGTTATGGATCCAGTAAGCACTTCCTGAGGAATTGTCCATATCTAGCTCATGTCGATCAGACACCTGTTCAAACTCCTATGAGTTCTCAGGCCTCTATTCAGACTCCAGATAGGAGTCATAATCAGGGTAGGACTTTCGGATATGTTTCTAGGGTCGACAATGGAGACCGATCGCAGACTAGAGGACCAGCTGCTTTTGAGGCTCGACAGTGTGCTCTTGTTTACGCTACCCGACGTTCTGATCGAGTTGAACCAGAGAGTTATGTAGGTATAATTATTGTTATTTCTGTTTTATGCCATGCATTTCTAACAACACTTTTTCTATACCCGAGTTTCATATCATAAGACCTTAAGACTTGGATTAAGGCACCAAGACCCTGTTTCCACTCCGAGTCTATCAAGATCTTTTGTTATTGTCAATAGAGTAATTAGCCTTGTCCACTAAAGGATCTATCATAGACATAAGTTATGTTTTCTATTTGACTTTGATGAATTTCGAGGATGAAATTTCTTTTAGAGGGGGAGAATTGTAACAACCCGAAAAAAAAATATAATTTAATCATTTTGGTGAAATTTAAGGGATAAATTAAAAGTTTCCAGAACGTGTAGCCATTTTAGAAGTTGAAGGAAATTCAGGGACCTAGCCCTGAATTTGACCATTTTGTGTCGGTAGAGAATCCCTTATCGACGCGTGAATTTGATTTCTATTTGCAAAACCAGAAACCAAATTCACAAATATTTCCTCCCCTACACCCTGCTTTCAAGGCCAAATTAGTCGACGGCTGGCCGATCCAGCTCACACCACCACTCCTGTTTGGTTCGTCGTCGACTGGTGAACAAAACCTCATAAACCTCTCATCGTGAAACGTTGTCTAAATCTGTGAATTTCGATTCAAACTTTAGACGTTTTTTTAACACCACCGTAGTGAAAATCATCGATTCATCATATATCGTTGCTCTATTTTCGACACCTCCCACACTATCGAGTTCCTTACGTCGTTCTGAGTCCACCGATGTTATTCTTGTCTCCGTTTTCGCCGGCACTAGAATTGGTGAGGTAGTTAAACTTTCTGAAGTTTTAAAATCGAGATATCCACCGTTTAAAATTTTGAACCAAGCTTGGTAAATGTCTCAAAATCCCTTAAAATAATTTTAGAAATTTTTGTAGAATTTTTCGGGACTTCCAGGCCGCCGCACACGCCGCCCCTACGCGTGGTGGACAGTTTTGAAACCATTGACCGACCCGACCCAATCCAACCCGATTGCCAAAACCAGTCTGACCCGATTGCTCGACCCGATCCGACCCGTTGACCGTTGATCTTTGACTGTTGACTGACCGTTGACCATTGACTTTGACCAAAAAGTCAAAATTTTTGAAAAGTCATATTTTATGTTTTTCAATGTCCTGGGTCCGATTCCGAATTCCGATCTTCCATCCTCGAGAGGCCGTGAGTACTCGTTCCCGTTCAGTCGAAGAGCCTAGTGAAGCTGGTGTTCGATAGATCTCCCGGACTGATCATATTATCGAGGTGTGTTCCTTATATACAATATAAATGTTTTAAATATATGTTTGAAATCTCATGTGCACATGATTGTTTTCTCTATTTTAAAATACAATGTTTGATCTGATTTAACTACTGTATGATTTACCTGATTCTGGATTTACTAAAATGTAAAGCATGATTACCCGACTTATGATTTCTGGATACTGGTTTACTGAACTGATGATCTGTCTGAACTCTGAATTACTGTTACTATTGGTTACCGTCTGAAAAATGTTTTCTTCGGGGTACTCTAGGTCCTGGTATGAAGACTCTGGCAGGTTCAGTCGCTGTTGGTAATTCATCGGATAGGTTCAGCACCGACTGGTAATTCCTTATGGACCTAAGGTGACCCTTGGGTAGGCTTTGTGGCCCTGAGATTTTCTTGGGTAAGCCTTTTTGGCCCCAAGAATTATCTTGGGTAAGCTTGCAGGGCCCAATGTACTCCCTTAGGTTGTGCAGTTCTGGGGAACAACACATGGCGTTTGGTTGGAGGACGATTCAGAGTTTTTAAATTAAAAACTCCTATGATGTTTTATTGACTGTGATTTGTATTGGTTTTAAAAATCAAAATTGTATGTTTTTATTTATGCAATGTTGGGACACAATGAGCCTTTAGCCCACTTTTCAAACTGTTTTACCCCTTTCAAATACTCTCGGATAGACACTCCGTATCAGGCACTTGGAGGATTGGTACATTTAGTTCAGATCATTTTGTTGTAATGTTCTATCTTCCGAACTGCTTTTAATTATGGTGACATGTGCCTTATTTTTGAAGTATTTATCATTTTATGATGTTTACTGCTTTTGATATTGATATTTGATTTATGATGCTCTAGATTTATTTCATGTTTTATTTTACCAGGTCACTTTTATTTTTATATTCAAGAGTTGGGTTTTATCGTTTTTTATTATACTTTTATAAATGTTATTTATAATATGATTTATATTAATGAATAACGGTTTTGGGAAATGTTTTTAAGAATCTTTAATGTAATATGCTAGACTTAGTCCAAACACATAGGCCAGGTCTAGGGGGTTACACAGGACATGGAGTATCGATACAAGATACAATGCTTATGGTATCGATACCAATGTGTAAAGTAGTATCGGGTACCCCTTTGAGTATTAGTACCTATTTTTCATTATGGAATTTGAGCAATTTGGAAAATTGACCTAGGCCATATTTGATGTACTCTATGTACTGGTTATGATGGTGTAACTCTCCAACTGAAATGATATGTCTAGCTAGCTCAAAAGTTTAGCTCAAGTCAGCTATAAGCTCGGAGGGTAGCTGACAACTTTGTCCTAAAATGATCTTGAGCTATCTCTGAGTTGTCATAATCATGTTTCCATAGCTCTTAGACTCCAATGCTAGCTTTAAGTTAGCTCCTATCATGTGGCCTCCTATGTACCTACAAAAGAAAGTATTATATAAGCTAAGTATTAAAAACAATAAACAAATAAAGATATGGTTCATAATGATAACTCCATATACCACATATTCTTATCATCATAACTATAAATGTAATGTATATAAACTTTTATCATAATTATTATATAGAGAAAGAATAAGTTAGAGAAAATCCACCTTTGATTGTGATGAAAGGTTGGAGTTGTAAGAATGTCCATGATGCTGAATTGGATCACATCATCTCCTATTCTTTTAAGCGATTTATCCTCAAATCGAAAGATGGCTTCTCCCTAATGTTCTTCCCTCCAATAGATGATGCCCTCTTATCAATGGTGATTTCTTAATTAGGTACTTGTTCAAGACATGTCCAGGAAATATTTTTTCGAATGATTAGGTCCCTTGACTTCCCAAAATTCATGTCCCATAGCTTTCCAATTGATATGTTCATTGAATCTTCATGAGTCACGTCCATTGGGTCTCCACAAATTACCTCCTTTGAATGAATAATTGCATCATGTTTCTTCTCATTAGACACCATCCTTGGATTTTTAAAGGTCACGTCTACATGTCCTCTAATTTGACAAATTATGTCACTTGGAATTTCCTGCAAGTTAAAGAAAATTTCTACATGTTCAAAGTTAGAATAGTCATCTTCAACCTTGCGTCTTGACAATAGATATTCTTATATCAAGCACTTAGATGAATAAGCACTTGTTTTTGGATCCTTGTCTCCATGCTTGTTGATACTTTCCCTTTCCTCATTGCCTCAACACTTTGTTTCATTCTGACTTGATCATTTTGAACTTGTTTTGGCGTCAAAGGAGTAAGGACAATTTTCTTCCCACCATGGTTGAATGAGTATTGATTGGTGAAACAATCGTGGATAGTTATTTTGTCATATTGCCATGGCCTCCCAAGAAGTAGATGGCTAGCATGCATATGGATGACATCACACATAACCTCGTCTTTGTATTTTCCAATTAAAAAGGAAATATCACATGATTGTTTACGTTTAGTTCTTCACTTTCATTGAGTCGTTTTAGCTTGTTTTGATTCGGATGCTTCATTGTTTTTAAGCCAAGTTTTTCCACCATGATTGTGCTGGCTATGTTAGTACAACTTCCACCATCTATGATAACAAAACATACATTTTCATTCACATGGCATCGGGTAAGAAAGATGTTTTCTCGTTGTTCATTATCTTCCGTTACTTGTGCATTAAAACTTCTCTTAATTACCAGAATTTCTCCTTCAACGGGAGTATCAATTTCTTCTTCTTCATTGGCATCTTCGTGTGGTTCTTCTTCTTCTTTAGGCTCGGACTCAATATTACTATTTTCATGTAAGATCATTCTGTTCCGGTTGGGACATTGTGTAGATACATGGCCCCTCCCAAGACATTTAAAGAACCTAATATCTCTCGAACGTTCAGTTGTTTATTTTCCTCGGTTAGGGCCTTTGTTCACTTGCTGAGCCTTTGAAGATTTGGTCTGTTCTTTTATAGGAGAAGGAGTAGACTTTTTTATGTTATTTTGACTCCATTTTGATGGTGTGGGCATAACATTGCGAGATGTATGCCTCCTCCTCAGTTTCCTTTCTATCTTCATTGTCATTTGCACCATCTCATCCATTTCAATGTAATGGTACAACTCCAAGGTGTTGGCAATTTATGGATTAAGTCTGGTAAGGAATCTAGCCATGGTTGCTTCAAGATCCTCCTCATTGTTGACTCGGATCGTGGCCAATTTTATCTCTTTATAGTAGTCCTCCACACTCCTTTGGCATTTTTTGAGATTCTATAATTTCTGAAACAAGTCTCGGTGATAATGAGCATGAATGAAATGTTTCCGCATTATACCTTTCATTTCATGCCAAGTTGAAACCGACCTTTCCCCATTCATCCTTCTGCTAATGGTAAGTTGATCCCACCATATTAATGCATAGTCTATGAATTCCATGGCTTCAAATCTTACTTTCTTTATCTCGAAATAGTTGTGGCAACTAAAAACTTGTTCCACCTTACTTTCCCATTCAAGATAGGCTTCAAGATCAGTCTTTCCTTGGAATGGAGGAATTTTAATCTTGATATTACTCAGGTTCTCATCAACAATAGCACGTCTAGGTTCTTGGAATACTGCTTGTTCTCCATCATTAATATTATCTTGAACATCTTCTTCTTGGAGTGGTTGTTGTCGTCTCCTAGGAAACCATTCTTCCGGGTTGGTGGTAGATCCTAACATTGATCTATCTTTTCATGAAGAGCATCGAACTCTTCACGAAACATTCTCATCATTTCACCAATTTAGACTTGCATTTGCAATTTTGGTGGTCCTTTATTTTCTCTAGGACTTTGAGACATGGTTAGTAAAATAAAAAGAAATTAAAAACCTGACCAGCACGCTCACAAAACCTCACTTGGTCATTCCAAAGAAAATTCAGATTTTACTCCACTCATACTTGTGTTTGCATTCGGGGATATGTTTCTTGGTTTTTTCTGATCCCCTTCTGTTCTCACCCTCTCTGTTGTCTTTTTCCTCTCAATTCTCTCTTGTTCGGTCATTTAGAGAACTAACTCAAGATTGAGCAAGTTTTCTTTGTTTGTGCGTCAGCTAAAGGAAATGGTAAGTATAGAAAAGTAGGATATAATAGGTAAGAAGAGATAAGGAAATGAATAGGAAGTGATAAAAGAAAAGGTAATGAAGTAAAGAGAAATATGAAGATAACTTACAACCCAAGTTACAACACTTACCATCTTCCTTCACAAGAAACAACAATGATACCTCCTTCAAGTTTGATGTTGGGCAGATTGTAATGTACTTCCTTTTGAATGTAATTGTAACTTTTCTTCAACTTTTTCTTTGCTGGGACTTTGATTTGAATTCCTTCTTTCTTTTCTTTTTTCTTTTTTTTACTTCTTATTTGATGTAGGAGTTCTTTCTTTTGTTTTTGAATTTTTTCTTCTTTTTGTTTGTTGCAGCACTTTGAATGTCAATCCAACTAAGCTCTGAATACCGCTTGATGTAAGGCTATCCAAGCTTATTCAATGATGGAGAAGTTGGCAACCTTGTTGCTTCCCTATCTAGGAGAGACACCAAATGCTATACTTGAATTATAAGTAATCTGCACAAATTATCCTCTTTCATTAAGCCATTGTAGCTAGTATGGACTCGGATGCTTCATTGTTTTTAAGCCAAGTTTTTCCACCATGAATGTGCTGGCTTCATTAGTACAACTTCAACCATCTATGATAACAAAACATACCTTTTCATTCATATGGCATCGGGTGTGAAAGATGTTTTCTCGTTGTGCATTATCTTATGTTACTTGTGCATTCAAGCTTCTCTTAATTACCAAAATTTCTCCTTCAATGGAAGCCTCAATTTATGCTTCTTCATTGGCATCTACGTGTTGCTCTTCTTCTTCTTCTTCAGGCTTGGACTCAATATCACCATTTCCATGTAAGAGCATTGTGTTTCGGCTGGGACATTGTGTAGATACATGGCCCTTCCCAAGACATTTAAAGCACCTAAGGTTTCTCGAACATTCATTTTTTTGTTTTCCTGGGTTAGGGACTTTGTTCACTTGCTAAGACTTTGAAAATTTGGCCTGTTCTTTGATAGGAGAAGAAGTAGACTTCTCTATGTTATTTGGACTCCATTTCGATGGTGTGGGCATAACATTACGAGATGTATGCCTCCTCCTCAGATGCCTTTAACCTTTGAAACTCAACTATGGTTGCAGATTTCTCTCTTGAAGGCCTTTAACCTTTGAAACTCAACTATGGTTGCAGATTTCTTACAATTAATTTTATTATTATTCCCATAGCTTTCCAATTAAAATGTTCATTGAATCTTCACGAGTCACCTCCATTGGGTGTCCTAAAATTACCTCATTTGAATGAATAATTGCGTCCTTTTGCTTCTCATTAGACACCATCCTTGGATTTTCAAAGGTCACTTCTACATGTCCTCCAATTTGACAAATTGTGTCACTTTGAATTACCTGCAAGTCAAAGAAAATTTTTATATGTTCAAAGTTAGAATAATCATCTTCAACCTTGAATCTTGACAATAAACATTCTTGTATCAAGCACTTAGATGAATAAACACTTGTCTTTGGATCCTTGTCCTCCATGCTTGCTGATACTTTCTCTTTCCTCATTACCTCAACACTTTGTTTCATTTTGACTTGATCATTCTGAACTTGTTTTGGCGTCAAAGGAGTAAGGAATTTTTTTCCCACCATGGTTGAATGAGTATTGATTGGTGAAACAATTATGGATAGTTCTTTTGTCATATTGCCATGGCCTTCCAAGAAGTATATATCTAGCATGCATAGGGACGACATCACACATAACCTCGTCCTTGTATTTGCCAATTGAAAAATGAACTATCACATGTTTGTTTACATTAAGTTCTCCTCTTTCATTGAGCCATTGTAGCTTGTATGGACTCGGAGGTTTCATTGTTTTTAAGCCAAGTTTTTCCACCATGATTGTGTTGGCTACGTTAGTACAACTTCCACCATCTATGATAACAAAACATACATTTTCATTCACATGGCATCGGGTATGAAAGATGTTTTCTCGTTGTGCATTATCTTCTGTTAGTTGTGCATTCAAACTTCTCTTAATTACCATAATTTCTCCTTCAATGGGAGCCTCAATTTCAGCTTCTTCATTGGCATCTACGTGTGGTTCTTCTTCTTTTTCTTCAGGCTTGGACTCAAAATCACCATTTCCATGTAAGAGCATTGTGTTCCGATTGGGCATTGTGTAGATACATAGCCATTCCCAAGAAATTTAAAGCACCTAATGTTTTTCTAACGTTCAGTTGTTTATTTTCCTGGGTTAGGGTCTTTGTTCACTTGCTGAGCCTTTAAAAATTTGGCCTGTTCTTTGATAGGAGAAGAAGTAGACTTCTTTATGTTATTTGGACTCTATTTTGATGGTGTGGGCATAACTTTGCGAGATGTATGCCTCCTCCTCAGATGCCTTTCTATCTTCATTTTCATTTGCACTATCTCATCTATTTTAATGTAATGGTATAACTCCAAGGTGTTGGTAATTTCTGGATTAAGTCTGGCAAGGAATCTATCCAAGGTTGCTTCACGATCCTCCTCAATGTTGACTCGGATAATGGCCACTTCTATCTCTTTATTGTAGTCCTCCATACTCCTTTGCCCTTGTTTGAGATTCTGTAATTTTTGAAACAAGTCTCGGTGATAATGAATAGGAATGAAACGGTTCCACATTATACATTTCATTTCATGCCAAGTTGAAACCGGTCTTTCTTCATTCCTCCTTCTGCTAAGGGTAAGTTGATCCCGCCATATTAATGCATAGTCTATGAATTCCATGGTTGTTAATCTCACTTTCTTTATCTTGGAATAGTTGTGGCAACTAAAAACATGTTCCACCTTGATTTCTCATTCAAGATAGGCTTCAAGATCAGTCTTTCCTTGGAATTGAGGAATTTTAATCTTGATATTACTCAGGTTGTCATCAACAATAACACGTCTGGGTCCTTGGAATGATGCTTGTTCTCCGTCATCAGTATTATCTTGAACATCTTCTTCATAGAGTGGTTGTTGTTGTCACCTAGGAACACCATTTTTCTGGGCTGGTGGTAGATTCTAACGTTGCTATATTTTTTCATTAAGAGCATCGAACTCTTCACGAAACATTCGCATCATTTCACCAAAGAGTGCTTGCATTTGCAAGTTTGGTGGTCCTGTATTTTCTCTGGGACTTTGAGACATGGTTAATGAAATAAAAAATTTAAAAACCTGAGCAGCACGCTCACAAAACCTCACTTGGTTACTCCAAAGAAAATTCAGATTTCACTCCACTCACACTCGTGTTTACACTCGGGATATATTTTTGGATTTTTCTGATCCTCCTTTTGTTCTAACCCTCTCTGTTACCTTTTTCCTTTCAATTCTCTCTTGTTGGGTCCTTTACAGAACTAACTCAAGATTGAGCAAGTTTTCTTTGTTTGTGCGTCGGCTAAAGGAAATGGTTAGTATAGAAATGTATATGATAAAAGTAGGATAGAATAGATAAGAAGAGATAAGGTAATGAATAGGAAATGATGAAAGAAAAGGTAATGTAGTAAAGAGAAAGATGAAGATAATTTACAACCCAAGTTCCAACACTTACTATCTTCCTTCACAAGAAACAACAAGGATACCTGCTTTAAGTATGATGTTGGGCAGATTGTAATGTGCTTCCTTTTGAATGTAATTGCAACTTTTCTTCAACTTTTTCTTTGCTGGAACTTTGATTTGAATTCATTCGTTCATTTGTTTTTTTCATACTTCTTATTTGATGTAGGAGTTCTTTCTTTTATTTTTGAATTTTCTTCTTCTTTTTTTTGTTGTTGTAGCACTTTGAATGTCAATCCAACTAAGCTCTGAATACCGCTTGATGTAAGGCTATCCAAGCTTCTTCAATGATGGAGAAGTTAGAAGTCTTGTTGTTTCCCGATCTAGGAGAGACACAAATCATAGAAAGAAATAATTAATAGAATGATAAGCTAAGAAAATGAAATCGAAATGATAAATAAATGAAAGTATTGAAATGTTATCAAAGTATGTTGCGGAAGTGATGTAGAAGTATCCTTCAATGGAACATGAATTCGGCTTCCAAATGATGTTGATGGACGTTTGCCTTGATGATGAATGAATGATGTTTCTATGGAGATGAAACAGTAATGGAAATGGTGATGGTATAGGCGTGAAGGTGATGGAAGATTGAAATGATGAAAATAGTATCTTAAATAAGATAAAGAAAAAGAAAAACTATAGAAAGTTTAACCCCGTTATTTACGAACTTAAGTAAGGAATGGTAGGATAGGAGTTGAACCCTCTAGTTATGGCAACTAGGAACTCAAAGTATCAAGGAAAGGATTGATGCCACAAACTTAGAAAATTTTTCTTAATCGATAAAGTTCTTAAAGAACTTGTAAGAGAGAATTCTCACAAAGAGTTTATATTAATCAAAGGGTTGAGTTTACAAATGAATAAGCCTTCCTATTTATAGGATTTGGAAGGGTTGGCCGAATAACTACATTCCTATTCGGCTAAGTACATAACTTAATTAAAAGTGCATGATGTTTGGATGAATGAAGATGTCCCTTGGCCTAGGTTTTGCTTCGGCTAACTCTTCATGTAAGAGCATGTCCATTCGGTTGGGATTAAAGATACATCTCCCTTGGTCGAATGATTAAGTGCTTCTTCACTTTGACACCAAGCCTTGGGCATGTGCTAGGCATGTGCTAAGGGTGTGGCCAAATGGTTGTAAGGGTTGTCTCATGTCTCCTTGCAAATTAAGCTCCATTTTGCTGCAACAAGTTCACCAACGTGCATCTATGTGACATGGCATCAAATGGGCAACAACTTTTCATGAAAGGTCACATTGGGTGTAAGGTAACCATACATCATTTGAGCTACTTCCTATGTGTATGAGCTGGTCATAGATGAGTTATATATAGATGAGTATTTGAATAGCTCATTGTGATAGGGCACCTTTTGGAATGGTAACTATTTGCGAAAAGGAACGATTCCACAAAAAATTGACCTAGGGCATGTTTGAAGTACTCTGTGTGGTGGTGGTGATGGTGCAACTCTCCAGCTGAAATAAGATGTCTAGCTAGCTCAAACGTTTAGCTCAAGTCAGCTATGAGCTCGTAGGGTAGCTGACAACTTTGTCCCAAAATGATCTTGAGCTGTCCCAGAGTTTTCCTAGTCATGTTTCCATAACTCTTGGACTCCAATGCTAGCTTTAAGTTAGCTCCCATCATGTGGCCGCCTATGTACCTACAAAAGAAAGCATAATATAAGCTAAATATTAAAAGCAATAAACATATAAAGATGTGGTTCATAATGATAACTCCATATATCACATATTGTTATCATCATAAATATAAATGTAATGTATATAAACTATTATCATAATTATTATATAGAGAAAGAATAAGTTAGAGAAAATCCCCCTTTGATTGTGATGAAAGGTTGGAGATGTGTTGAAAACATTTTGATATTTCGATATAACAAATTAAGTTAAATGAATTTTAAGATTTTACAAATGATTTTCTAAGGTATATTCGAATTAATTAATCAGATATCAAATTATTACTCTAAGTCTTTCAAGATCAATTTTAATCCTTACTAAATGTGTAAAATTGTGATTTGTACTTAAATTATTTTTGAAACAATTTTCACAAAGTATTTTAAACCAAAATCAAGCCTTAAATCAATTTTTCAAAGGCATGCACCAATGCATCAATCGATGCATCGATGCACCATTGAATAAATTGGACATCGAATGCATTTCATGCATCGATACACTTGGGTTTTATTAAAACATCGAATGCATTTCATGCATCGATGCACAAGAAATGCACCGATGCGTGCTATTTTCAAACATCAAATGCATTTTATGCATCGATGCACACTTGGTGCACCGATGCACTAAGTGTTCCAACGGTCAAATTATTTGAATTTTACACTAATGCACCGATGCACTATGGTCATGCATCGATGTACCGACGTTCCCAACCAGTTTTATTAATTGTTTTCACACAATAACGGCTCTATTGACTCCACTAATCATCCCTAACGTTCAGAAGTGATTCAAGGTGTATTTAAACAAGCTTAGAAGCCATTGATCAAAACAAGAAACATCAAGCAACTAGAATCAAGAGAGAATCAAAGAGAAAGCATCAAACCTCAAGTTTGAGCATTTCAAGCCTATTTTTCTTTCAATATTCATTTTGCTTTCAAGAACACTTATTGTGCTCATCTGTATTTATTCTTGAGTGTTCTTTCTTTGTTCTAGAATTGTGCAAACATATTTGCCTTGTGAGGTTTTTCTTGTAAGTTTGCAAATTTGTAATCTTCTCTTTGAGAAAAGAGTGTTCTCAAGAATTGGGGTATATTCTTGAGGGAGTTGTAAGGTTATCTCTTTAGTCTCAAAAGAAAGAACAAATTAGTGAATTTGTTGGAAAATCCTTAGTGTGGATAGCTAAGGTAGTGGATATAGACTTTGGTTGATAAAGTCGAAACACTGTAAATCGCTGTGCAATTACTTTCAATTTTCTGCAAAAGCTTCCACCAAAATTTTTATTGCCAATTCACCCCCTCTTGGCCGATTCGATCGATCGATTAACTCAACAAGATGCAAGAATATCCTTGATGCTGAATTGGATCACATCATTAAGCTTGGGGACTAAATGGTCTAAGGATTAAAATAAATGAACTACAATTATGAGATCTAAATATAAAATCCTATATCTTAAGGATCCAAATATATAAATCTTAAACTTTAAAGGATTAAACTATAAATTTAAGCACTAATAATTATTAAAAGCAAGTTAATAAATTAAAATTATTCGAAGATTAATAAATTAAGAAATCAAGCAATCAACTCGAGTAATCGGGCATTTTTAGTGCAAAAATTTGAATCGAATTGTTCCCTAATTAGATTAAAGTGTTTACCTAATTTCTAACCGGATTCAAAAATTATTCTAATTTAAAAAATTAAATCTAGAAAAATTGAAATTATGAAACAAAACTAAATAATAACAAACTTAAATAAAATAATTAAAATAACAAGTAAAAAATATACAAGGACCTAATTATAATAAAATCTAACTATATGGATTAGAATGCAAGAAATAAAAAAATAACTTAAATAAAAATAAAAAGGGATCAAAATGTAAGAAATTAAAATTTAGTATCTAAATCAAGAACTAATAGGGACTACATTGAAATAAAATAAAATTGTGTAATAAAATAAAAATAATTTAAAAACGAAAGGTCCAGTGACCAAAGTGTAAAAAACACAGCTAAATTTGAAGGACTAAAATAGTGAGTTTACCAGATAATTAAAACATGAATAGCAAATGGGTGTAATATCAATTTTGGTCCCTACAAGGACTAAAATGTAAAAACACGACAAAGATAGAGACAATTAAGATGTAATTTTCCCATTAACTTTCCCTATATATATATCAATATTTTTTTTTGTTTTCATTTTCACCTAAAACTGAAAAAAAGAGCTTGAGAGCTCTCTCAAGCTTTCCTCGGCCGGCCCACTGTCGGCGAATCACCAAAATGACCTGAAACCTCCCCTAAGTATAAATCTAACCCCATACACCCTTATTTGGGGCTAAAAAACCACAAACAAGTTCGAAATAGCCCTAAAAACCCCATTGATGCATGGGTTTCCCTCACTCCGACCACCGTCGCTAGGCCTACTCTTCAGTCACAAGGTAAACTCCTTACTCCTCTACTTTGATTTATTACTTACATGCAAAGCTTTGTATTTTTTAAAAAAAAAATTATGCTTTCGAATATAAAAAAAAACACAAAAAATATATACCTCAACAAATTTTCAACAATCTGTTTTTTATTTCTTTTCGATCTGGAAAAAAAGAGTCCCCTTTACATTTTTTCGTTCGGGTTTATATAGCCCGACTTGTACATTTTTTCTAGCATTTTTTCTCAACATGTTTGAAAATATTGTGTATTTTTTTCTTCTTGCTTTTTTTTCAACATGTTTGAAATTGTTGGGTTCCTTTGTTGACTTGTGGCTTGTGCCTGTCGGTTCATGAAAAACATCTATGGCCTGGGCTGGACGAAAATGAGTTGTCGACAGAAAGGGTATCCTTTGAGGGTTGTCGACGATTCTAATAGAGGGAGTGCCATGTAAGTGTAGTATACTCGTATTCATATGGAGAAAGCAAAGAACAATTTTCTTGACAGTGGGATTATCATAAATAATGATCATATTAATGCTATTAATCCGATTGATGTGTGGTTCCACGTACTTCGACTATCTTTTCTACATCGACTTTGAAGCTTCGATGGCCTTTAACCTTTGAAACTCAACTTTGGTTGTCAGTTTTCTCACAATTATTATTATTATTATTATTATTATTATTGTTCCCAATCATCCAACAAAAAGTGGATTTTTCATCGTATCCGTTAAGAAATGGAGATGTCGGAGATGGATTTACCACGATGGCATCGAATAGTTATTTTTTTCGATTTAAAGTTAAATTTAATATGATTTCAATAAAACTCGATTTTCGAATTTAAATAGGATTTAATGACTTTCATTTAATTCAAAGTTTTAATTGAAAATTTTACCTAATATAATATAACATTAAACTTTTCACATTTCATCCAAATTAAAATAATTAAATAGAATATCAATTTTTCAAATTAATAAAATTAATTCAAAATAAAAATTAATAGTAGGTCATGCTAACATAATTTTTTTTATCTAAATTCAATTAATAATATATAAAAGAATACTTTTATTATTATTTTGGATCAAGTTCTCATCTCAAGTTTTTTTCCCTGGTAATCAGTTTACTTATTTGTACAAAATAGAAAAAGCACCTCAAAGAAAGAATCCCACATGGATAAGTAAGAGCAGGTATTAGGTATTTATATATGTTGCTACCCACATAATTTATTGCCGAGCTTTGTAACGGATGCTTGTGACCCGAGTGGGGGCACTAGGATGGTGGAACATGGGTTTGGCTCCTTGAGTCGGACCCCACGTGGCTTTGCCATGGCTTGCCCGTTCCAAGCCAAGAGTTGGGTCATGGGACCTCAGTGAAAACTGTGGGTGTCGTGGCTCCTAGAGCGAAGGGCACTGCGTGAGGCTGGTTTCACAGAGCAGCGAAGACCTTCCTCTCTTGGCAGTGGGAGGATAACAAGCTTGATCCACAAGATCCAACGTCTCTCACTGAGCCGACCTTAACTGGACCACTATCTTTTTATTTATTTATTTTTTCTGCTGCTAAACTTGAACTTTTTTTCTGTTTGTTTCCTTCCAAAATGAACCCACTTTTCTCAAGGATTAAGTTTTCTGGGAATTGGACTGCAGCTGGGTTGAAGACAATAGAAGCATAGCACTTTGCCATTGTTGGTATGAACTGCTTGATTAAATGTTATTATACCTTTTTTTTTTAAAGATGTGAACTTTCCTTGAAGAACTAAGTGATAGCTATTGGAGTCTCTTGGAGAACCATGTGTATGTTGTTTGATTTTCATTACTCTGTTGTTTATTCCTCGTTTCTCCTGTATGCCCTCTTTATTCCTATAATCTGTAACAGCTCTATCTGATTTAATGTTCACCGTAGCAGATCCACACTTTCGGTATAAACATTGAAGACAACAGAAGAGTATTACTTCGCCATTGTTGGTATGGACTGCTTGATTAAATGTTATTATTATATCTGTAAAGTATTGCTGCTATTTACATGTTTGCAATTGGGGGGAAAGGCTTTCTTCTTTGCTTAACTGTTAGATGAGAGGTGCCTTGAAGAACCAAGTGATAATTAGCTATGGTCTTATTGGAGTCTCTTGAAGAACCATGTGTATGTTGTTTGATTTTCATTACTCTGTTGCTTATTCTTCATTTCTCCTGTACGCCCTCCAATAATCTGTAACAGCTCCGTGTGATTTAATGACGTGTCCACTGTAGCGGATCCACAATTTCTTAATACAGATAATAAAATTTGAATCTTTTTCGATTAGTTAGATCTAAAATATTATTTATCGTCCATCAAAAAAGGGTATTGGAATCAGTACTAACATAGACTTTTGTTGCAATATATAGCCAAGTAGAAATGGGTTAAAAATTGACCTGCGCATATGCATTTTCCTTGGTATATTCAGTCACTTCATAACTGAAGTCAACTCAAGAACAGTAGTCTCGTGTTCTTCTGCATGCCCCCATCGTGCAATCTGGTTTTCCCCATATGCTTTCCCCCAATTTTTTTTCCCATCGACCCAACTTTGTAGTTTCGATTCTCCACCATCCGACCACCGCTCGTCGATTTGAAACCACCAATAGACTCACCATTGAACGGAGAAAAAAATCCGACCTCTATTCCGTCGTGAATCGACGTCGTTCGCCGTAAAACTCAATCGGAAGCTTCGTCAGTTTTAATGCGAACGCCGTTTGTTTTCGTCGATTCCGATCGATCCGGCCACCCGTTCATCTCACCACCTATATAATCGGACCTACTGTCACTGTACGCTTAAAACCCGACTGAAATCGTCGTGTCATTGTTGATCCGTCGTCATCACTCACTGGCCACCGTTGAAGAAGATGGTACGTTTTAAAATTCTGCAATCTATTATGTTTCGTTGAAAAATAACACTTGCACGAGAATCCCGAGATCTCGATCTACAAATCTGGAAAATTTCACGCTGAACCGACAACGAGAGACGCCGCACTCGCCGCACGCACCACCCACTGCGCGTAGGATTTGTCTGGCAGACTGGAGAACCGGTTGACCGCCTGGACCAGTCTGAACCGGCTAGACCGGACTAGGATCGAGCCGACCGGGCCGAGCCGTTGATCGGTTGTTGACCGACCATTAACTTTTTACGGGTACACTTATTTTGACGTTTTTCGACGTCATAAGTCCGTTTTGCCAAATTCGAACCCGAAAAGCTATTTTTCACTGATTAATCACCCGATTCGATCCATTTTTCGTAATTAAGCTCCGTTTTTTATGAAATTTCTGTTAATATGTATCTGAGGAATTATTGGAAGTTGATTTCAAGATCGAGGACGTTCAAACTGAGTTTAAATGGTCAATCAGTATGGCACAAAAATCGAGGTAATACATTACTACCTTTTCATGCTTTATAGAACATGTTGGTATTAGTAAATGCATGAATAAAAAAATGTTTGATCTCATCTGTGTAGTTAGGTAATTCCTACACTCGATACGAATGCGGTAAAAAGTGGGTAACTGAATAAAATTTTGATGGCTAATACAAGAAATTAGAAGTTAAGAGATTATTCGGAAAAACACTTAACTTTAGGATCTCTAAATTCTATTTACCCTTGTTAAGAGTTTTAATACCGAAGTTACATGGTTATGGAATTACGAAAATTCCCTTGAGATGTAAAAATTGTCCGAGTTGACTCTTAATGAGAAAATACCATGAGAATTCGTACCTAACCCGATAAATTACAGATTTAATTGTTAAGATCATGTCTTTGCACAGAAAATTCCTCATAATATGTTTTTATCTGAGAAGGCACTTGACCCGAAAATCTCCGAGTTAAGAGTAAATACCTGAAGAATAATTTATCGAGGGTGCTCCTTTATTAGAATTGTTCGAAAGGACTATAATAGATGATAAGTTTGAATTAAATAATAAGATCGGACGGAAGGAAATGATTGAAATACCCTGTATTTGTACAATGACCAAAATACCCCTGAAATGGAAATAAACAAGAATATCACCAAACCTAGGAATGATTAGATATCCTCAAGCTCTAAAAGGACTGAATTAATATTGACCACCAAAATAACCAAAATACCCTTATGGTCTAGAATAAGTAAATGTATTGGATTAATTAAGAAATTCATATAAACATGGACGTTGTACTGCTCTTAAAGTTTATAGAACACAAATTAAGCTGGTCAACCAATGCTAGTGCTATATCAGTACCTGAATGGCATAGATACCACTTGAATCCTTGTTCGTCTCCTCAAGTTCGGATCGATGATAATTCTGGAAGTACTCAGATCAGCTCAACTCTAGAGCGCATTCGGTACTATGAAGTGGATATCTGTTAGACAAATTAACCACTAATACCAAATTGAACTGAACGGAAGTACAATATGTATCCGAAATTCAGAAACGTCTGAATTACTCTAGAAAACTATGAATTAATTGGGATAGACTTGACTGCTAAATGAACTAAGTAACCTCAATGACTGAGGATTAAATAATTGATTTGGATGAGTCTGGGAAAGCTAATGAACTTAAATGATGTACTATCTTTATGGGTCATTAATCATGAAACAAGTACGTCATCATTTCCTGATATTTTTGAAACATGAAAATGAAATAAATACCATTGGAAGATCTATTCATCGATGATTCTGAAGATGATCTATGGACAAGAATTTTTTGTATTAAAGAGTAAATACACTGGAAGGACAATGAATTGACCAGTCAACAAGCATTAGTTATGGGATCTATTAATCTCGAGTTGTTTGGTAATCCGATCAATCGATATAGATTGTAAAGGTCCTGAATCTTTGTTCTCCCTTATCAGTTCAAATCACTATGGTCATATCTGAAAACAGAAGTAACTCAGATGCAAAGGATTCTGAATACAACTCTGATTACGTAGAGCTTCCGAAAAATGTTCGAATAAGATATAATCTTGAAAAATCACATTCTGAATAACTGATGATTTCGTCAGCTAATGAACTCTTCCAATAGTGATTCTAACTTCTGACATTCTATCGGCATACTGAAGATTCGTTTTTCTTTGCCTGATAAGATTATCCAGGATCTCTAAATAATATCTGGAAACACTAGTGTGTTCCCTAATCACATGAATGTTTTATCTGATTTTCAATTTGAATTTTGTTATGATACATGATCTGAATTCTGTTATGATATCTGACCTGAATTATTTTTTTATTTCTGATATCTCCATTTACTGATGGAAAAATATTTTATTTTGGGGGGTAATGTTGGAGGAAGTATATTTGTAGGCTCATCGTCTTTGTGCTCAGGGCCTTATAAGCTGTACGGTTGGGTGTATGGTTCTGGGGAACCTACACATTCTGATATGAACGGTTGGAGTTACTATGCTTTTTGAATTTAAAAAAAATATGTTTTTAAAAATATATGTATCTTTTCACTAGTTTTACGGGAACACACTAGATAACATATTCTAATCTCCTGAACTCAATCATCCGAAATATTTCTCTGAACTGAAATCTTATTTTCTGTTATTACCTGAGATATCAGTGGGACCTCAACTTATCCTAAAAATATGTAGATGTCTGAACAAATAAGAAAATATATGTCTATATGTATCTGCACATTCTTCAGCATCATCTGGCAGTATTGTATTACTGAGCTTCCCAAAGCTCACTATGTTACTCACCTTTTTATATACGAGTCTAAAAACCTATCCAGACGTTTTTTGATGTCCTGAGTCCCTTTTGAGGTTTGTTTTTCCAAATTCAAACCCGATAAGTAATTTTCCATAGATTATCACCCGATTCGATCCGTTTTTAGTAATTAAGCTCTTTTTTTATGAAATTTCTGTTGATATGTATCTGAGGAATTATTGGAAGTTGATTTCAAGATTGAGGGCGTTCGAATGGAGTTTAAATGGTCGATTACTATGGCAGAGAAATCTAGGTAATACAATATTACCTTTTCATGCTTTATGGAACATGTTGGTATTAGCAAATGCATAAATAAGAAAATGTTTGATCTCATCTGTGTAGTTAGGTAATTCTTACACTCGATACGAATGCGGTGAAAAGTCGGTAACTTAATAAAATTCTAATGGCTTGTAAAAGAAATTGGAAGTTTGATAAGGAATAATTTTAAGTTCAGAGATTATTCAAAAAAGCACTTAACATTAGGATCTCTAAATTCTATTTACATTTGTTAAGAATTTTAATACCGAAGTTATCTGGTTAAAATAGTCCGAGTTGACTCTTAATGAGAAAGTACCCTGAGAATTCGTACCTAACCTGATAAATTTCATATTTAATTGTTAAGATCATGTCTTTGTACAGAAAAATTCCTGATAACCTGTTTGTAATATCTGAGAAGGCACTTGACCCAAAAATCTACGAGTTAAGAGTAAATACCTGAAGAATAATTTATCGAGGGTGCTCTTTTGTCAGAATTGTTCGAAATGACTAGAATAGATGATAAGTTTGAATTAAATAATAAGATCGGACGAAATGAAAGGATTGAAATACCTTGTATCTGTACAATGACCAAAATACCCCTATAATGGAAATGAATCAAGAATATCACCAACCCCAGGAATGATTGGATATCCTCAAGCTCTAAAAGGATTGAATTAACATTGAATACCAAAATGACCAAAATACCCTTATGGCCTAGAATAAGTAAATGTATTAGATTAATTAAGAAATTCAAATAAACATGGACGTTGTATTGCTCTTAAAAGTTATGGAACATAGATTAAGCTGGTCAACCAATGTTAGTGCTATATTTGTACCTGAATGGCATAGATACCACTTGAATCCTTGTTTTTCTCCTCAAGTTCGGATCGATGATAATTATGGAAGTACTCAGATCAGATCAACTCTAGAGAGCATTTGATACTAAGAAGTGGATATTCGTTAGACAAATCAACCACTAATACCAAATTAAACTGAACGGAAGTACAATATGAATCTGAAATTGAGAAACGTCTGATTTACTCTAGAAAACTTTGAAGTAATCATGATAGACTTAACTGTTGAATGAACTAAGTAATCTCAATGACTGAAGATTAAATAATTGATTTGGATGAGTCTAGGAAAGCTAATGAACTTAAATGATGTACATTCTTTATGGGTCATGAATCACGAAACAAGTACGTCAGCATTTCCTGATATTGTTGAAACATGGAAATGAAATAAAGACCATTGGAAGATCTATTCATCGATGATTCTTAAGATGATATATGTACAAGAATTTTTTGTATTAAAGAGTAAATACCCTGGAAGGACAATGAATTGACCAGTCGAAAAGCATTAGTTTTGGGAGCTATTTTTCTCGAGTTGTTCGATAATTTGATTAATCGACATAGATTGTAAAGGTCCTGAATATTCGTTCTCCCTTATTAGCTCAAACCACTCTGATCATATCTATAAAAAAAGTAACTCATATGTAAAGGATTCTAAATACCCTTTTGATTACTTAGAGCTTCCGAAAAATGTTTGAATAAGATATAATCTTGATAAATCTCATTCTGAATAACTGGTGATTCCGTTAGTTAATGAAATCTTCCAATAGTTATTCTAACTTCTGACATTCTATCGGTATACTAAAGATTCATGTTTCCCTACCTGATAAGATTATCCAGTATCTCTGAATAATATATGGAAACACTAATGTGTTCCCTAATCACATGAATATTTTATCCGATTTCTGATTTGAATTATGTTATGATACCTGATCTGAATTTTGTTATGATATCTTACCTGAATTATGTTTTTATTTCTTATATATATGTTTACTGACGGAAAAATGTTTTATTTTGGGGGGGTAATGTTGAAGGAAGTATATCTGCAGGCTCTTCGGTTTTGTGCTCAGGGCCTTACTGGCTGTTCAGTTGGGTGTATGGTTCTGGGGAACCTACACATTCTGATGTGAACGGTTGGAGGGATTACTATGGTTTTTGAATTTTTTTTAAAAAATGTTTTAAAAATATCTGTATCTTTTCACTGGTTTTACGGGAACACACTAGATAACCTATTATGATCTCCTGAACTCAATCATCCGAAATATTTCTCTGAACTGAAATCTTATTGTTTGTTACTACCTAAGATATCAGTGGGACCTCAGCTTATCCTAAAAATTTGTAGATGTCTGAACCAATAAGGAAATATATGTCTATTTGTATATGCACGTTCTTCAGCATCATCTGGTAGTATTGTATTACTGAGCTTCCCAAAGCTCACTCTGTTACTCACTCTATTACTCACCTTTTCAGGTTGTAAGAATCGTATCAATGCGTTTATCAACATCAGGAAGAAAATTCTTTCGACATTGTTGGCAGAGTATAGTACATGTGATTAGGGGCATGTAGGTTGTATTTTTTTTTATATATGAGTCTGAAAATCTGTTTTATTTTTTAATATTGGTAAAGTTTAATTTTTTATAAATGATTTTATGAGTTTATATGTTTTAATAAAAGTTTTAAATTTTTCGTTATTTTTATAGTGGGTAGCTCTGGTTACCCTAATGTGACACCCCAGATCGGATCGGGTTACCCGCATCGGTTTGAGGGATTATAATTCATATATAATAATATTTTTTTTGAATTTATTATCGTTTAAATTAATATGATTCATATATAAGTGTAAATATAATTATATGATATATTTTTAATTTACAGCATAATGTCTATAATGGACATTTTATATTTTCAAACTTACTTTTTAACAACGATCTCAAACAACTAAATTTTAAATTGAACTTTTTGTCCAACACTTTCAAAGTTCTTTTATACAATACTTTTAAAAGTTCATTCTTCAAAAACTATGTCAAATTGGTCCTAAATCTCCAACACGAAACATTATTTGATAGAGTGGCTAAGGAGTAGAAACTCTATAGATGAGGTCAAAAATATAACTGTTGTCCATAATCGATATGTCTTCATTTCCTGTTAATGGTTCAAGTGTGAGGATTGCTTATCAGGTCTGAAATCTTTTCATTCTTTGACTGAACTCCCGTTGAATTTCTTGCTATGCTTATATGTTTATATGGTTATATCAACCGTTACAATTTAAATTTAAAAGTTTTATAGCATACCAACATATTAGTTATTTTCCAATATATCCGGTAATAATGACAATCTCTTTGAACTATCAATTTTGCTCTATCCATGACTTCGTAAATAAAAATCCATAGTTGGTTTCATTACCATTGCACATACTTAATACTTTAACCAATAGCTCTTGGATCTTTAAGACACCACCCGTCTTTTTCCAAAATTGTGTGGAGTTAATAACTTCAATCATCTATAATCCAGCTTGTTTTCTTGCATATGTGGACCTTTTTTTTTTATGAATAAGTCATCATTTCTTTGACTGCTTGTTTGTTTCTAACAATGCTCTCCAAAGCAATGAAATTGGTAGCAAATCTATTGATCCCAGGACATAAGAGTTCAATGCCATCGGTATACCTCTTCATATAATCAGTAGTCCATGTATGATTATATATAAAGGAAGTGATCTTTTTTGCTTGATTTAAGACATTTTTCACACATTTTTATTACCGATTTCTTCCAAAATAAGATCCAAGCAATGAACAGACATGTTGGCCAATAGAGGTTCTCTTTTGCATTAACATCTTACCAAACTACTTTGAATGTCGCTTTACTGTCCTTAACAAATTGAACAATAAATTCTTCACCAATTTCATCCACCATTTTTTTCCACTATATAATAATAACCCTTTTCATAACCATATTTATTTTTAGAAGCTTCACCTTCTTTACTTTTTGAACGTGACAATTTTTATAAGTGCACATAAATCATTTATTGTTCATTATATGAGATCAAATAAGCTAATAAAGTATTCAAAAGTAAAATAATAATTATAAAACTCAAAACTAACAATAAAACAAATTCATAAAATGAAAGAAAAAATGAAAGAAAAGTGATGTTATAAGCTAATAACTATCGTTCGAAGGTCGTCTTATAAGTTCCAAAGCTTCTTCGACATGAACTATTTTCTTTCTTTCCTTTCATATTTAGCTATTTTATCCCCCTTAGGTTTACGTCACACTTTAGAGAAGTGGTGTACAATATTTTGAAACTTTAAATATTAGACACAATAAAAAAGTCACAGTGATACCAATATATCTCCTCTTGAGGGCCTTTAACATTTGAAACTCAACTTTGGTTGCCAGATTTCTTACAATTTTTTTATTATTATTCCCATCCATCCAACAAAAAAATGAATTTTTCATCGTATCTGACGAGAAATGGAGATGTCAGAGATGGATTCACTATGATTGCAATAGGCGATCAAATAGATTTTCAATAAAACTCAATTTTCAATTGTTTTTAAAATAACGACTGTCATTAACTTAAATTAGCATCTGAAGCAACAACTAATGCTATACAAGTTAGAGTTACAGACAAAAAATGTAAAGGTACACTAGAAATAGAAACATAATTGGCTAATGCATGAGCCAATTATACCTCTTCATAAGAAGAGGTAAGAGTTCTTTGCCTTTGGTATACCTCTTCATATAATCAATCATCCATGTATGATTGTATATAAAGGAAGTGGTCTTTTTTACTTGGTCTAATACATTTTTCGCACATTTTTATAAAAATTAATTAATAATATATAAAAGAATATTATTATTACTATTTTATCAGTTTACTTATTTATATAAAATAGAAAAAGCACCTCGGAAGAAAGAATCCCACATGGAGAAGCAAGAGCAAGTATTTGGCATTTATATATGTTGCTAACCCCAAAATTAATAATTTGATATATACACTTATGTCTATACTTTTGTATATATACATATATGTACATACATCACATATATACTTTTATATATACATACACATATATACATGTATAACATATATGATATACACATATAATATATATATATACATGTATAACATATATATACACACACTTAAGTATATACATGCATAATATATTATATATATACTTATACTATATATTTTATATACTTTATAGTTTATATAATTTATATACCAATATTAATACTTTATATATATAATATATAAGTATAATATACTTTATAATATATATATATATATATATATATATATATATATTATGTAATATATATGTGTGTGTCATATTATATTATTATATAATATATATACATATATTATAATTATTTCCATTTTTTGTCAACTTTTGAAATGAATGTAATTAAGTAAATTTTACAAATATTCTTCATATTTTACAATAAATTTGATTTGACCACTTTGTGTTGTTTAATTTATTTAAAATTTCATTTTTAATTTAGTATTTGTCTAATTTAGTCCTTAAAATTATATTTGTATCTAAAATTGGCCCATACTTATTTACATTTTGTAATTTACTTCATACCCTATAAATCGCATAATAAACTTCATTTCAAATTTTATAAATTATATTATAATCTCCAAACTCTATAAACTTTTGTTCAACAATGTTCATTTAATTAAAAGAATATAAAATCTTGTTTATGTTTGTTTGTATAATAAATAAACGAATATAAATAAATGTTGGGATTGTTGATGAAGCTCAATTGATCAACCGAATGATTTGCTAAGAGGGGGTGAATTGACTTTTTGAGTTTAGGGAGTAAGGAGTAAAAGGATAGGCAATTTGTACAAGGATTTATAATGGTTCGGCTTCTCAACCAAGTCTACATTCACTACCTTAGCTCTTCACTAAGGATTTTCTAACAAATTAACTAATTTTTTTTTCTTTTTACAGGATCAAGAGATAACCTTTACAACTCCCTAGCTTTTCACAGACTGAGCTAGAACCAATCCCCTTTTACAAAAGGAAAACAATATGTAAACAAGAAAACCTCACAAGGAAAGTGTTTACAAAAATTAAGCTCACAAGAAAACAAATAAAAGATTTGAAATTAGCTCAAGACACAAATATTTACAAGAGAAAGGAAAATAAGAATGAAAAACTCTTCTCTTGTGTTTGATTGCTTGGGTATGTGTTGGTCAACCTACTTCAAGTGTCCTCAACTTGTGTTTTATGTGTTAGAATGAGTTTGTGGTTGTTTCTATCCGTTGGAGATGTTTTGGAGTTGTTGGAGATTAATTTTATGCAAAATAAAACTGCACAGGACAAGAAGTTTCGGTACTCCTTTAATGAGTATCGGTATACCTTTGTAATATTTAAATAAACTAACTGTTAAAGATCGTTAGACTTGACCAATATCGATACTATGCTTATGGTATCGATACTATTGTGTAAAGTAGCATCGGTACCCCTTTGAGTATTGGTACCTATTTTGCATTCTAGAATTTGAGCAATTTGGAAAACAACTGGTAGTATCAATATTACCTAGAGAATATCGATACTTCTCTTACCTTTGGTATCGGTACCACATGAACATTATCGGTATTGTTCATATAATATCGATACTATGAGAACAATATCGGTACTATGCACCCAGAAAAATAGTTTTGTGCTCAAATTCTAGTTTAATGTACTTTGAATTATTTTTGAAAACTTTGAATAAATTCAATCAAGTCCAAAAAAATATTTTGTCTTAATTTGTTATATCAAAATATTATAAAACATAGTTCAACAATCTCCCCCTTTTTGATATAACAAAACATTTGAAAAATATTGTTTTGGCAAAATTCCACCTTAATAAAATATTTAATGAAAAAGAGCAATATTTGGAAAAAGTTAAAGCTCACCCTTTTTTCATTCTTGAAATTGAAATTTTCAAACTCATACTTCTCTCCGTTTTGTTATATAAAAAATAATTCAACTTTAAAGTTCAAAAAATAACAATGGAAAGTAAGTGGTAAATTTTAGCATAAAATCATTTGAAAAATTAAAAACTCCCCCTCAATAAATGCATTCCAAACAAGAAATTTAAATTTGAAGGCATGACACTTAAAAGACATTGAATTTCGACAAAGATGGACAAACATGTTAGTAACACATCAAATTCAATATATCCAAGCATAATATACTTTATGCAATACCAATTTTTGTATTTAAATGCATGCACATAAAACTTATGCAAAAATGTTATGTGTAACACCCATAACCCGTATAATTATACCTATACAGATTATAGATGTCACCCGGATTTCTAAAACCATTTTCCAATTCAAATGCGATTTAAAATTTATCTTCTTAAAATGGTAAATGATATTATAAAAATATCATATCATATAATGTATATTACGTTATAAACAAATTTAATTCAAAAGATTTTTTATGAATAGTGAACATACCGTGAACAGTGAACAGTAGGGGAATCAGTTCTATGCTACAGTAACTTTCGAAAATACATATAAATTCATTAAAATTCCATTTTGTTTCCAAAATTTGTTTAACAAAACAAATAAAACATTTATAATTACAGGCCACTAATAAAATCAACATTACAACTTAGGATGTCTTACTGATATTGAAATATACTTCTCGATCTTTGATGATGCTTTAAACTTTTTATTCTATTACTGGCTTTTTACCTACGCGTGAAAATCGTCACACGCTAAGTATAAACTTAGTGAGACAATTAAAACAATAAACAGTGCAATACAATTCATGCATGAATTTAGATTTCAAATCCAATGCCATAAAACCATGCTAATAGCATATTCAATATTTTACCATGATCAAAATAATATAAAATTTCTTACCATTTATCCCATAAGCTCATAAGCTTATTTTACCAATACACTTGCCATTATTCCATAACCATATACCATAGACAATAACCATAAACAATAGACAATAGCCCAATATACAACCCTGAGGACCCTGGGTACACGAGTCAAATATAAGCACCATAGTGCTAATCCGTATGACACATAAGGTCGTGTCCACCATCTGTACTAGGTATCCTTAAGTACAGTCTCGTATGGCACATAAGGTCGTACCCACCATATACACTAGGTATCCTTTAGTGTATCCCGTATGCAGCCTGCTGCTGGACTCTATGGCATGCCAACTATACCCTGTCCCTCAATAACTGACTTGGGCATATAGTCTATTTTATTTGATACATTCATGGCAAAGTATATTATCAATATTTAACATTGGGCAGTTCATACCCGAAATGACATTCATGATAAAAATCATATATGTTCATAATAACATCATATGCAAAAATCAGTGATCAATGTATTTTATTTTCAACCTTTGACATATTTAGAATATATCAAATATATGATAAATGAAATAAATATCATGTCAACATAAACAAGGTCGACTTATCGCAAGTCTTCCTGATGATGTATAAAACATCCATGTATAATTTCATGCATGTATTACACTCACCTTGACACTTTATATCTTTCAAAATATATGAGTCTCACGATTGTCCACCATAAGTTCTTTTATATTAGATTTGCTTCGATTAAAAATCAATCATAATCTGTATAAATCACCAATTCATAATGATATATATGTTAGTATTGTACTAACATAAACATATCCCATAATAACTCTATATTCAGATAACTCACACTACCTTTAAAGAATCCATATTATGTATTTATAAACACACTGGAATTTAATTCCGTTTATTCCGTTGAAAACTATACTCGAATACGAATCTATCCATATAATGAAATCCTTTTAATTCATTTTGTACAATTTATGGTGAATTTTCAAAGTTGATCAACAGAATCTGTTTTGCAGAATCTGATGTCCAAATTTTCTGACCTTTCCTCGGTTAAAAATTCATATCTTTTTGTATTCACCTTGAAATTGATCCCCGTTTGTTTTAAACAAAACTAGATCGATATATGAACACAAATAAATAAAAATAATCTCCAAATTATTTTTATATAAATTCTAGTGAATTTTAGAATCTACTGCCATATTCAGAATCTAACTGTTTCTTTTAACTTCATCCCTAGGTTCTTCATCAATTTTTCAAAATTTACGAATTGATCTCCAACTTTTCAAAAATTATAAAATGGTCCTCAATTTTTCTAAGGCTTGTAGAATGCTTCCTTCATCATCTCCAACCCATATATAATTTTTCTCACTTAAACCATTCATGGCCGAAATTTAATGAACAAGTTCTAGAAAGATTAAACATGTTCTAACCATCTTTCATGCTTGAATATGAATCTACAACATGTAAATCATCAAGATTTATTATCAATTTCATGAATCATATCATGAACATAAACCCTTAGATTTGGGATCTTTTAATTCCAACAAGATTAGAAAGCAATATTGGTACCAAATTATAGCTTTTTTCACTTAGATCACTTTCCTATCTCACAACATAACTCCAGTTCCAAAGGAATTAGCTCAAAAATGGAAAATAAAATATTTTCTTACCTTGAAAGCTTTCTCACGTCCATGGAGAAGAGAAGAACACTTTGGCATGATATGTTTGATTCATATCATGCTCATCATCCTTTAATTAATCATTTAATGAATATTAAATTCATTAAATTGGTTAAATACCAATTTAACCTTAATGAAGCTTTATAATTACCATTAAACCAAGATACATATCCTTATAATCATCAAAATCAGATACATATCAGCCTTGTCATCTTTCAATAGTCAAAGATGAACAAATTTGTTTTCCACTTTACCATTTTGCCCTTATAATTTCCAAAAATTGTAATTCAGTCACTTTAATCAAACAATTCAAATTAAACATGCAATTAAACCATTAAATATTTTTTCCAACATTTTCAAAATGTGAAAATAATATTTTTATTTATTATTTTCGTGACCCATTTGTAATTTTCCAAAATTATATTTTGGTCCCTAAACTTTCCAAAGTTTATACTTTAATCACCAAACTTTACCAAATTTATAATTTGGTCATTAAATAAATCCATTTATGAAATAAAATTCATTTTGTGAAAGAATCACCACTTAATTCCTTAAACTTTTCCCAATTTTCTACTTTGACCATCAAACTTTCAAAATTTGCATTTTGGTCATTCTCTAAATTTTTTGGGTATTACATTATGCATTTGAAAAAATTGATATCAATTGATAGAGAGATATCATTTGCAATGAATCACGTTCATAAACATTTACATTAAGGTCAAAAATAAAAATTTCTAAAAATAAAGCATTAAAACCAATTTTGACCATAATTCATTATGATGAATAAACATTTATGAAAAATCATTAAAACTTTAGAAAATATTCATCACGATTCTTTTTAACATAAATGATATAGAAAACTTAAATTATTTAAAATCAAAACTCATGCATGCTTAAATCAAATGAGAAACCAATTATGTAAGATAATTAAAATAAGCTTAGACGTTACCCATCATTCTTTTGAAGTGTGGCTAGAGCATTTAAATTTCTTCACTTTTGTCACCATTGCTCCCACACACATACAAAAGACCTTTATATGGATTTTGGTATCCAAATTGCTTTGGATCCTTGGTAGTTAGTTTCAATGCCCCTTGTTCCCATTGGAACCCATACTTATTTAATTTTAAAAGATTTTATTTTCTTTATAGGACATGTATGTTCCTTGTGACCATGATAATGTCAATGTGAGCATTTTGTCATTATGAAGTTAGATGAACTATTTAAAATGATTTCCTTTTCTTTTGTTAGGCATTCAAGCTTAACATCTAAATCAAAACTTTCTTTTTCAAATTTTATTTTTGAAAGCTCTAAATCCTTTTTCAAAATTTCATTTTGTTTTTCAAAACCAACTTTTGATTTCAAAAGAATATCGTTTTCAACTTTAAGTTTTGAAATTATTTTCTTGTATTTGGAGTTCATGGTCTCAAACTCCAAAAATAATTCATCGTATACATCTTGTAACTCATTAAAAGAATATGAATTAGATTCACTAGAGTTAGAAGATACCTCGGGCTCTTCAAGAGCCATTAAGCACACTACCTTTGTCGGTTCTTCTTTCTTATTTCCATGGATCTTTTCGAGCTTATTCCAAAGCTCTTTGGAATTTGAACAAGAAGAAACTCCTTAATAGACTTCGGGACCAAATGCAGAAAACAACATGTGCATGACCTAGGTATTTTGTTGAGCTTTCTTCCGTTTTTGGGTACTCCACTCATTCTTTCGTCTTTTTCTTTGGAGAATAGTAGTCGTTCTCGATTATCTTCCATGCATCAAGATCATTATATTGGATGAATAACTTCATTAATTTCTTCTAATGACGACAGTTGGCTCCATTGAAGTATGAAGGCTTGTCGATCAGTTAGGAGTCTTCCATATAGAACGAGGCGAACGTGGAAACCATCTTCTCTGTTGTTTCAAAAATAAATAGAGCTTCTTTAAGAATTGTCTCAATGTTTTTAGACCTTCTAATAAGTTAAACTTTGATACCAATTGTTGGGATTATCGAATGAAGCTTAATGATCAACTGAATGATTTTCCAATAAAGGGTGAATTGGCTTTCTGAGTTTAGGGAGTAACGAGTAAAAAGATGAGACAATTTGCACACAGTGGTTTAACTTCTCAACCAAGTCTACGTCCACTACCTTAGCTCCTCACTAAGGATTTTCTAATAAATTAACTAATTTGTTATTTCTTTTTGCATGATAAAGAGATAACCTTTACAACTCTTAGCTTTTCACAGACTAAGCTAGAACTAGTCCCCTTTTACAAAAGGTTAAAATGTAGACAAGAAAAACCTCCCAAAGGAAGGTGTTTACAAAGATTTAAGCTAACAGGAAAACAAATAAAAGATTTGCAATGAGCTCAAAACACAAATATTTACAAAAGAAAGTAAATAAAGATTGAAAAACTTTTTTGTTGTGTATGAATGCTTGGATAGGTGTTAGTAACCTTCTTCAAGTGTCCTCAACTTGTTTTTATATTTTAGAATGAGCTTGTGGTTGTCTCTAGCCATTAGGGATTAATTTTCTGCAAAATAAAATTACACATAATAGGGAGTACCGATACTCCTTTAATGAGTATCGGTACTACCTTTGTAATTTTTAAATAAACTAGTCGTTAAAGACCGTTGGGCTTGACCAGTATCGATACTATGTTTCATGGTATCGATACCACTATGTAAAGTAATATCAGTACTGTTGGGATTTTGCGGAAGCTCGAATTGACAACCGAAATGGTTCGCCAAGAGGGGTCGGGACGGTTCTTGTGTTTAGGGAGTAAGCAGATTGAAAGATAAAAAATTTGCACAACGATTTATAGTGGTTCAACTTCTCAACCAAGTCTATATCCACTACCTTAGCTCCTCACCAAGAATTTTCCAACAAACTCACTAATTTGTTCTTTTTTTTACAGAACAAAGAGATAAGCTTTCCAACTCCCTAGTTTCTCACGGGCTAAACTAGAATCTTATCCCTAGCTTTTCAAGGGCTCAACTAGAACCTTTCCTTTTACAAAAATATAAAAGAAGTAAACAAGAAAACCTCTCAAAGGTAGGGTTTTTACAAAATTTAAGCTCACAAGAACACAATATTTACAAGAGAATAGAAAAATAAGATTGAAAAACTCTTATCTTGTGCTTGAATACTTGGATAAGTGTTCTCTATATTCTTCAAGTGTCTTGAACATGTATTTATAAGTTGAAATGAGTTTGAAGTCGTATATAGCCGTTGGGGATGTTTTGGAGCAATTGGGGATTAATTTTCTGCAAAATAAAATTGCCCAGAACAAGTAGTATCGGTACTACCTTCAATGGGTATCGGTATTGTTCGTTATTGTTCATATAGTATCGGTACTATTCATACAATACAATATTATTCATAAAAACATTTTTGTGCTCAATTCCAAATTAAATGGACTTTGAATTATTTTTGTAAACTTTGAATAAATTCAATTCAAGTCCAAAAACATTTTTCCATAAATTGTTATATCAAAGTATAGTTCAACAATCTGCCCTTTTTTGATATAACAAAACATTTGAAAATTTATTTTTTTTTGCAAAACTCCCCTTAGTAAAATGTTTAATGAAAAAGATACCAATTGTTAGAAAATATATGAAAATGTTTATCTCCCCCTTTTTCATTAAGAAATTGAATTTTTCAAACCATATTCCCCCCCCTTTTTGTTATATAAAAAAATTCAATCTTTAAAGTTCTAAAATAACTTTGGAGAGTAAGTGATAAATTTGACATTTAAAAACCATTTGAAAAAAATCAAAGCTCCCCCTCAATAAGTGCATTCCCAACAAAATTTAGCTTTAAAATCTTGACACATGAAATTCAACAAAGATTAACAAACATGTTAGTAGCACATGAAATTCTATGTATCCAAGTCTAAAATACTTTATGCAATATCAATTGTTGAAATTAAGTGCATATGCATAAAGCTTTCAAAAATGTTATGCATTTGAAGAATTTAATATCAATTGTTAGAGAGATGTCTTTTGCATTTAAAACACGTGCATAATCATTTAAATTTAGGTCAAAAATTTAAAATTTGAAAAATCAAAGTATTTGAAAAGTTGATATCAATTGTTAGAGAGATATCATTTACATTTAAAATCAATTTTGACCAAAATTCATTATGATGAACTAAAAATTATAAAAAATCATTAAAATTTTAAAATGTTCATTATAGTTTCCTTTTAACATATATGAGCTAGAAATTTAACACAAAACCATTTAATTTCAAAACTCATGCATGTATAAACCTAAATGAGCAACCAATTAATAAAAAACAAAAGCTTTAAGTTTAGAGGTTACCCGTTCCTTTTTCAAGTGTGGCTAGAGCATTTAAATATCTTCACTTTCATCACCATTGCTCCCACACACCTACAAGAGACATTTATTTCAATTTTGGTATCCAAATTGCTTTGGATCCTTGGACGTTAGTTTCAATGCCCCTTGTTTCATTAGGAATCCATACTTGTCTAATTTTAAAACGTATTTCTTTCTTCAAATGACAAGTATGTTCCTTGTGACCATGATAATGGCAATGTGAGCATTTTGCCATTATTAAACTAGATGAATTATTTAAAATGATTTCTTTTTCTTTTGTTAAGCATTCAAGCTTAACTTTTAAATCAAAATTTTCTTTTTCAAAACTTTCAATTTTAATTTTTAAAAGCTCTAAATCCTTTTATCAACATTTCATTTTGATTTTCAAAATTTATTTTTACTTTCAAAATAAAATTGTGTTCAATTTTAAATTTTGAAATTATTTTCCTATATTTGCAGTTCATGGTATCAAACTCCTAAAATAATTCATCGTAGGCATCTTGTAACTCATCAAAAGAAAATGAATTTAATTCATTTGAGCTAGAAGATACCTCGGGCACTTCAAGAGCCATTAGAGACACCACCTTTGTTGGTTCTTCTTTCTTGTTTCCATGAAGCTTTTCGAGCTTATTCCAAAGCTTCTTGACACTTGAACAAGAAGAAACTCCTTCATATATATCTGGACCAAATGCACAAAACAACATATGCATGGCCTTGGCATTAAGTTGAGCTTTCTTCCATTCTTGGTCATGCCACTTCTTATCCTTCTTATTTGGAGAAGAGTAGTCGTTCTCGATCATCTCCCGTGCATCAATATCATTGAATTATATGAATAACTTCATTAATTTCTTCCAATGACGATAGTTTGCTCCATTGAAAAGTGGAGGCTTGTCGATCGGTGGAGAGTCTTCCATGTGGAATAAGCTAGAGGTGGAAGTCATCTTCTCGGTTGTGTCGGGAGTTGGTAGAGCGTCTTCTAGGATCATCTCAATGATGTTAAGCCTTATAACGAGCTAAGCTCTGATGCCAATTTTTGAGATTTTTCGGAAGCTCGAATCGACAACCAAAATGGTTCGCCAAGAGGGGTCGGGACGGTTCTTGTGTTAAGGGAGTAAGGCGATTGAAATATAGAAAATTTGCACAACCATTTATAGTGGTTCGATTTCTCAACCAAGTCTACATCCACTACCTTAGCTCCTCACCAAGTATTTTCCAACAAATTCACTAATTTGTTATTTCTTTTTACAGGAGAAAGAGATAACCTTTACAACTCCCTAGTTTTTCACGGGCTAAACTAGAACCTTATCCCTAGCTTTTCAAGGGCTCGACTAGAACCTTTCCTTTTACAAAAGGATAAAAGAAGTAAACAAGAAAATCTCTCAAAGGTAGGGTGTTTACAAAATTTAAGCTCACGAGAACACAATATTTACAAGAGAATAGAAAAATAAGATTGAAAAACTCTTCTCTTGTGTTTGAATACTTGGATAGGTGTTCTCTATATTCTTCAAGTGTCTTGAACATGTATTTATAAGTTGGAACGAGTTTGAAGTTGTATATAGCCATTGGGGATGTTTTGAAGCCGTTGGGGATTCATTTTCTGTAAAATAAATCTGCCCCGAACAAGTAGTATCGATACCCCTTCAATGGATATCGGTACTACCTTTGTAATATTTGAAATTTTTGACCGTTGGACTTGATTTTACAGTAGTAGTATCGATACTACTGTAGAGGTATCGATACCCATTTTGCATTCTGAATTTTTTTAGCATCAGTATTGTTCGTTACTGTTCACACATTATCGATAATATTCATACAATATCGGTACTATTCGTTGTTGTTCACACATTATCGGTACTATTCATACAGTACAGTACTATTCGGTAAAACATTTTTGTGCTCAATTCCAAATTAAATGGACTTTGAATTATTTTTGTAAACTTTGAAAACTTTGAATAAATTCAATTCAAGTCCAAAAACATTTTTCCATAAATTTTTATATCAAAATAAAGTTCAACAAGTACCTCTTTGAGTATCGGTACCACATGAACAGTACTAGTACTGTTCAAATAGTATCGATACTGTAAGAATAGTATCCGTACTATGTACCTAGAAAAACAGTTTTGTGCTCAAATTCTTATTTAATGGACTTTGAATTATTTTTGAAAACTATGAATAAATTCAATCAAGTCCAAATAACATTTTGCCTTAATTTGTTATATCAAAATATTATAAAACATAGTTCAACATATACACTTATATATACTTATATACTTATATTATATAGTTTATATATTTTATAGTTTATATAATTTATATACTTATATTTATACTTTATTGTTTATATACTTTATACTATATTATATATATATAATATACATTATAACATATATACATGTGTCATATTATATTATTATATAATATATACATATATTATAATTATTTCAATTTTTTGTCAACTTTTGAAATGAATGCAATTCAATATATTTTATAATTTTTCTTCACATTTTATAATTATTTTGATTTGAACTCTTTGTGTTATTTAATTTATTTAAATTTAGTATTTGTCTAATTTAGTCCTTAAAATTATATTTGTATCTAAAATTGACCCATACTGATTTATATTTTGTAATTTACTTCATACCCTATAAATCACATAATAAACTTCATTTCAAATTTTATAAATTATATTATAATCTCTAAACCCTATAAACTTGTGTTCAACAACTTTTTAAATGGATACAATTTAGTTCATTTTTATATTAATTTTAACTTGACATTTATAATTATTTCGATTTGATCCGTCATCACTACGTGTTGTTTAATTTATTTAAATTTTTGTTTGTAATTTCATGTTTGTTCAATTTAGTCCTTAAAATTATATTTTTATCAAAATTAATCCATAATTATTAATATTCTTTTAATTTACTCTAAATCATATACAATTACAAATTACAATTCAATGTTCATGAAATGCGAAAAATAATTAATCCAAAAATGACCTTACCTAAAGTTAATCCGTATCCGGTAAGATCCAATCTAAATTTTGTCTGTCAATATTATGACCTGATCTGAACGAGATCCGACTGAAGGCCACTCGAACATGAATTAACTCGGTATTTAATTTATTCGGACATGAACCATTTTGACCTAAACTGACAGGATCCGATTAAGGAGGAGCGTTCTTTTTTGCAACTTTTCGAGTATCATGCATAATAGGAAGCTACTCACACGTGGACGAACAAGCTTGAGGTGTTCTTGATTTGATACCGATCGAATGTACTTGTTCTACACGTGTGTTGATATGGAATGTAACCGTTAAAAGGTTTAGGTAGGTCCACCTCGGTTGATACTATAGGTTTTAATTAGGTTTAATTGTCTACTGGTATGATCTAGTGATTTTCTTAAGTTGTAGATATTTGATTTAGATGTCCAAAAGTTGCTAGAGGAAAAACATTGATTGTGAGCTATCACTATAAATTTATTTCCAGTTTCTTGTATTGTTCTTTTATAAGGTGTTGTGTTTATATTTTAATGAATCGGACCGTTATATGGTTTTTGTCAATTCAATTTCTAATATCCAATATATATCTGTTCAGTAGAACTGCCGCCCATAACTGATCTATCTTCAAATGTGAGGATTGCTTTATTGAATGTGCAAACTTCATGCCAAGGTTGGCATTTTGATTCTTGAAGTCTTAGTTTTGCTAACAATATCCTCATTTTCAGGCACTTGCTCAATGTGATAGGGCCCTTACTAACTTGGGCATTATTAGACTTAGTGCTGATGATTCTACTGGTGCTGCTCGGGTACTTTCGAAATCTTCTTGTGCTAATTCAATTTCTTCGTGTTGTATCTTGTTATTTTATTGTTCGTGGTTCTACGCACCATGATACCGGAACAGATGGTTACTTCGAGTGGCAAAAAAGATATAGGCGCAATAACAAGTGCTAGAGCAGCTGCATTATATGGGCTTGACATTCTTGCAGATAAAATCCAGGTAAAAAACCATCAGTATTCTTATCCCTCTTTCTCGGCCAAAAAAGACACATTTCTTTCTATTGTTGATTTACTCCATCTCGTGCATCAGGACGAGGATGATAACGTTACCAAGTATTTGGTACTTGCAAGAGAACCCATAATTCCCGGAACGGACAGGGTTTATAAGGTATACCTCCTTGAACTTGGTCATTTATTCGATTAATCTCTCTTTCGTTGATAATCTTTCGACTTTCCAGACCAGTATACTTTTTACTCTAGAAGAAGGTCCTGGCATGCTATTCAAAGCCTTGGCTGTGTTCTCTCTAAGGGATACTAATCTAACAAAGGTAACTATAGCAGAGTGTTCATCTTTGTCTTATCATTATCGGAGACGATTCTGATTGTTATCTCGCTTCTTGGAGCAATTTTCAGATGGAAAGGGCGTCCTCTGAGGGTCGTCGACGATTCTAACAGAGGGAGTGCCATGTAAGTGTAGTATACTCATATTCAGATGGAGAAAGCAAAGCACAGTTTTCTTGACAGTGGGATTATCATAACTAGTGATCAAATTAATGCTATTAATCCGGTTGATGTGTGGTTCCAGGTACTTCGACTATCTTTTCTACATCGACTATCAATCCTGTGACGGAAGTGCCAGTTACAACTAAATCCACTAAAGACTCCATAAACATAGCGGTAATTACAACATATAACTTCCGATAACTTCTAATACTAGTTCTGCAAATGAACCGAATGAACACAAACGAGGGTATATTCATGTCCGTTCATTTAACTTTAATTGAATAAACTGATTAACAAGAACAACTAAATGAACGGAATTCCATGTTCGTGTTCGTTGATTAAGAAATTTAGTTTTTTCGTGTTTGTTAATGTTCGTTCGTCAAAATGATAAATGAATAAAAAAGAACGAATGTAAACAAACACAAACGAACATAAAATTAATTGAATTTATATTTGAAAATAGTTTTTTTCGTTCCAAATAATTTTAGGATTTATATTTTCTTTAATTGATTTGAGTATTTTTATTTGGGTTTAAAATTAATTGAGTTTTAAAATATTAGTGGGTTAAGGTTAAAATTTATTAGTTCTTGATATTTCAATAGGGTCTAGAGATTAGACAAAGTATAAACAAACGAACGTAAATGAATGAATATAAACGAATGAATTATCGAACGTTCATTAATGAAGTAGCCTTTTGTTTGTATTTGTTCATTTAATTAAACGAACATAAAATCTTGTTTAAGTTCGTTCGTTTAATAAATAAACGAATATAAATAAACTTCTCGCCAAATAGTTAACCAACAGCTAGCTCAAATTTTACTTCGTGACCCACAGAAAGCTCAACTGCCGAGCTTTGTAACGGAAGCTTGTGACCCACAGAAATGACATAAAATAGAAAAAGCACCTTGGAAGAAAGAATCCCATATGGATGAGCAAGAGCAAGTATTAGGTATTTATATATGTTGCTACCCAAACCGCCGAGCTTTGTAACGGGAGCTTGTGACCCGAGTGGGGGCATTGGTATGGTGGAACGTGGGTTTGGCTCCTTTAGTCGGAACCCACGTGGCTTTGCCATGGCTTGCCCGTTCCAAGCCAAGAGTTGAGGTATGAGACCTCAGTGAAAACTGTGGGTACCGTGGCTCCTAGAGAGAAGGGCACTGCGTGAGGCTGGTTTCACAGAGCAGCGAAGACCTTCCTCTCAAAATCTCCTTTTTGCTGCTGCTAAACTTGACCTCTTTCTCCGTTTGTTTCCTCCCAAGATCAACCCACTTTTCTCAGGGATTACCATGTCTAAGTTTTCTGGGAATTGGACTGCAGCTGGGTTGAAGACAACAGAAGAGTATTACTTCGCCATTGTTGATATGGACTGCTTGATTAAATGTTATTATCATATCTGTAAAGTATTGCTGCTATTTACTTGTTTGCAATTGGGGGGAAAGGCTTTCTTCTTTGCTTAACTGTTAGATGAGAGGTGCCTTGAAGAACCAAGTGATAATTAGCTATGGTCTTATTGGAGTCTCTTGAAGAACCATGTGTATGTTGTTTGATTTTCATTACTCTGTTGCTTATTCCTCGTTTCTCCTGTATGCCCTCCAATAATCTGTAACAGCTCCGTGTGATTTAATGACGTGTCCACTGTAGCGGATCCACAGTTTCTTAATACAGATAATAAAATTTGAATTTTTTCGATTAGTTAGATCTAAAATATTATTTATCGTCCACCAAAAAAGGGTATTGGAATCAGTACTAACAGAGACTTTTGTTGCAAGATATAGCCAAGTAGAAATGGGTTAAAAATTCACCTGCGCATATGTATTTTCCTTGGTATATTCAGTCACTTCATAACTGTAAGTCAACTCAAGAACAGTAGTCTCGTGTTCTTCTGCATGCCCCATCGTGGCAATGGAATACTGTTAAGTGCACACAAGCAAAAATGAGAAGAGTTTAGTAGGCTTCCTCCATGGCAAAAGGATAACATTCATATCTCAAGCTAATAATTTAAGCAGAACGATCCAAGTAGGTCAGAATTTACCTTGTATTCAGGCCTGTCAACCTTCTTTACAAGCTTCATTCCCAAGGCCTGCAAAGAAGCGAACATATGGCTCAAGGAAATTACTAACTCGAAGAAATGGCAGCAAGTAGTCAGCAGTAGGTGAAGGTCCAATAACAGTTTATTCTCCAATAAACAGAAGTACAGAACTTCTATTCAAGTGATTCATGCACTATAAGCACAATGAATTTGTTGTTCCAGTTGAAACAGACGATTAGTTAGAGAGAAAAAAAACCAAGAAAAAGGTTATTTCGCACTACTTTTTCATAGAATTTGACGGAGGGATGTATAATACTTTCAAAAATCATTTTTACTGTAAAATCAATATCAAACGGATAAAAAAATAAAATAAAAAATTTATTGTTTGGTTTCTAACTTTTTCATTTTTAACTTTGTGTCTGGAAGTAAATTATAATTTTATCCTTACTTATACATGGGTTCCACTCAACTATGTATTTATATTTTATTTTAATAATTTAATACTAAAATCCTTAACAAGTAATTTATTACTTTTAATAATTTATTTTAATTATTTAAAAATAAATAAAATTCATAATTTATATATTAAAATATTAATAATGAGTTATATAAAATATATTTTTATCATAATCGTATTTTTTTATATTTTTATTATAGTTTAAATTGATATAATTCATATATAATAATATTTCTTTTTGAATTTATTATCGTTTAAATTGATTTGATTATTAAATAAGTGTAAATATAATTATATAATATATTTTTAATTTACATCATAATGTCTATAATGAACATTTTATATTTTCAAACTCACTTTTTAACAGTAATCTCAAACTGTTAAATTTTAAATTGCACTTTTTGTTCAACACTTTTCAAAGTTCATTTCTACAACACTTTTAAAAGTTCATTTTTCAAAAACTACGTCAAACTGGTCCTAAATCTCCAACACGAAACATTATTTGATAGAGTGGCTAGGGAGTAGAAACTCTTTGGATGAGGTAAAAAATATAACCGTTGTCCATAATCGATTTGTCTTCATTTCATGTTAATGATTCAAATGTGAGGATTGCTTATCAGGTCTGAAATCTTTTCATTATTTAACTGAACTCCTCGTTAAATTTCTTGATATGCTTATATGTTTATAGGGTTATATCAGTCGTTACAATTTAAATTTAAAAGTTTTATAATGTATCGACATATTAGTTATTTTCCAATATATCTAGTAATAATGACAATCTCTTTGAACTATCAATTTTGCTCTATCCATGACTTCATAAATAAAAATCCATAGTTGGTTTCATTACCATCGTACATCCTTAATATTTTAACCAATGGCTCTTGGATCTTTAAGACACCACCTGTCTTTTTCTAAAATTGTGTGGAGTTAATAACCTCAATCATCTCTAATCCATCTTGTTTTTTTGCATATGTGGACCTTTTTCATTATGAATAAGTCATCATTTCTTTGAATGCTTTTTTGCTTCTAAAAATACTCTCCAAAGCAATGAAATTGGTAGTAAATCTAGTGATCCAATGACGTAAGAGTTCTATGCCATTGATATACATCATCATATAATCAGTAGTCCATGTATGATTGTATATGAAGGAAGTGATCTTTTTTGCTTGATATAAGACATTTTTCACACATTTTTGTTACCGATTTCATTCACCATTTTTTCCACTATATCATAATAACACTTTTCATAACCATGTTTATTTTTAGGAGCTTCACCTTCTTTACTTTTTGAACGTGACATTTTTTATAACTGCACATAAATCATTTATTGTTCATTATATGAGATCAAATAAGCTAATAAAGTATTCAAAAGTAAAATAATAATTATAAAACTCAAAACTAACAATAAAACAAATTCATAAAATGAAACAAAAAATGAAAGAAAAGTGATGTTATAAGCTAATAACTATCGTTGGAAGGTCGACTTATAAGTTCCAAAGCTTCTTCGATATGAACTATTTTCTTTCTTTCCTTTCATATTTAACTCTTTTACCCCCCATAGGTTTTCGTCACACTCTTAGAGAAGTGGTGTACAATGTTTTGAAACTTTAAACATTAGAGACAATAAAAAAGTCACAATGATACCAATATATCTCCTCTTGAGGGCCTTTAACATTTGAAACTCAACTTTGGTTGCCAGATTTCTTAAAATTTATTATTTTTATTATTCCCATCCATCCAACAAAAAAATGAATTTTTCATCGTATCTGACGAGAAATGGAGATGTCAGAGATGGATTCACTATGATTGCAATAGGCGATCGAATAGATTTTCAATAAAACTCAATTTTCGATTGTTTTTAAAATAACGACAGTTATTAACTAAAATTAGCATCTGAAGCAACAACTGATGCTATACAAGTGAGAGTTACAGACAAAAAATGTAAAGGTACACTAGAAATAGAAACATAATTGGCTAATGCATGAGCCAATTATACCTCTTAATAAGAAGAGGTAAGAGTTCTATGCCTTTGGTATGCCTCTTCAAATAATCAATCGTCCATGTATGATTGTATATAAAGGAAGTGGTCTTTTTTACTTGGTTTAATACATTTTCGCACATTTTTATAAAAATTAATTAATAATATATAAAAGAATATTATTATTATTATTTTATCAGTTTACTTATTTATATAAAATAAAAAAATCACATCGGAAGAAAGAATCCCACATGGAGAAGCAAGAGCAAGTATTTGGCATTTATATATGTTTCTAACCCCAAAATTAATAATCTAATATATACACTTATGTTTATACTTTTGTATATATACATATATATACATATATGTACATACATCACATATATACTTTTATATATATATACACATATATACATGTATAACATATATGATATACGCATATAATATATATGTATACATGTATAACATATATACACACACTTAAGTATATACATGCATAATATATTATATATATACTTATACTATATATTTTATATACTTTATATTTTATATAATTTATATACCAATATTAATACTTTATATATATATAATATAAGTATAATATACATTATAATATATATATATATATATATATATATATATATAATACCAATATTAATACCACTATATCATAATAACACTTTTCATAACCATGTTTATTTCTAGGAGCTTCACCTTCTTTACTTTTTGAACGTGACATTTTTTATAGCTGCACAAAAATCATTTATTGTTTATTATATGAGATCAAATAAGCTAATAAAGTATTCAAAAGTAAAATAATAATTATAAAACTCAAAACTAACAATAAAACATATTCATAAAATGAAAGAAAAGTGGTGTTATAAGCTAATAATTATCGTTGGAAGGTCGACTTATAAGTTCCAAAGCTTCTTTGACATGAACTATTTTTCTTTATTTCCTTTCATATTTAGCTTTTTTATACCCCATAGGTTTTCTTCACACTCTTAGAGAAGTGGTGTACAATGTTGTGAAACTTTAAACATTAGAGACAATAAAAAAGTCACAGTGATACCAATATATCCCCTTTTTGAGGACCTTTAACCTTTGAAACTCAACTTTGGTTGCCAGATTTCTTATAACTATTTTTATTATTATTCCCAACCATCCTACAAAAAATGAATTTTTCATCGTATCTGACGTGAAATGGAGATGTAGGAGATGGATTCACTATGATTGCAATAGGCGATCGAATAGTTTTTTTATATGAAGTTAAGTTTGTTATGATTTTAGTAAAACTCAATTTTCAATTTTTTTTAAAATAACGACAATCATTAACTGAAATTAGCATCTGAAGCAACAACTGATGCAATACAAGTCGGAGTTACAGACTGAAAACATAAAGGTACACTAGAAATAGAAACATAATTGGCTAATGTATGAGCCAATTATACCTCTTCATAAGAAGAGGTAAGAGTTCTATGCTTTTGGTATACCTCTTCATATAATCAATCGTCCATGTATTATTGTATATGAAGGAAGTGGTATTTTTTACTTGATCTAATATATTTTTCGCACATTTTTATAAAAATTAATTAATAATATATAAAAGAATATTATTATTATTATTATTCATATATGTTGTTAACCCAAACATTAACCGCTGAGCTTTGTAACGGGAGCTTGTGACCTAAGTGGGGGAACTAGGATTGTGGAACATGGGTTTGGCTCTCTGAGTTGGATCACACGTGGCTTTGTAATATCTTGCCCATTTCAAGCCAAGATTTGAGTCATGGGACCTCAGTGAAAACTGTGGGTGTCGTGGCTCCTAGAGCGAAGGGCGTTGCGTAAGGTTGGTTTCATAGAGCAGCGAAGACCTTCCTGTATTGGTAGTGGGAGGATAACAATCTTGATCCACTAAGATCCAGCATGTCCCATCATGACCCACTGTGTCGGCCTTAACTGGACCATCATCTTTGTCACACCTCAATTTAGGGGTCAAAGTATAAGTTTTTGAAACTTATAGTCAGTTTTAGAATGTGTAAGAAATTCAGGGTCCCAGTCTTCAATTTACCCATTTTTCTTATATGTTGAAAAATAAATTCTCTTCCCTCGTACAATCTATTTTCTCAGGCTCCTTTGCTATATGCAAGGATAAGACCTTACCGTTTCCCAGGCTCCTTTGCTATGTGCAAGGATAAGAGCTTACTGTTTCCCATGCTCATTTGCTATGTGCAAGGATAAGACCTTACCGTTTCCCAGGCTCCTTTGTTATGTGCAAGGGTAATATCTTACCATTTCCCAACACCTTTGCTATGTGCAAGGATAAGACCTTACCGTTGCCCAGGCTCTTTTTCTATGTGCAAGGGTAAGACCTTATCGTTTTTGCAGGCTCATTTGCTTTGTGCATATGGTAAATATGTTTTAAACTGCTACTATTTTAAAAAGATTTGTATCTTTTTACTGGTTTTATGAGAACACACTGGATAACCTATTCTAATCTTCTGAACCCAGTTAACTGAAATATTTCCCTCTGAACTTGAAGCTTACTGTATGTTCTACTTGAGATATCAGTGGGACCTCAGCTTAGCCTAAAAATTTGTAGATGTCTTAAACAATAAGGGAATATATGTCTTACCCAGTACATCTATCAACATTCGTAAGGAATTTCTTCCAGCGTTTTTTGCAGAGTATGATACATGTTATTAGGGGGCATATAGGTTGTATTTTGTTTTATATACGAGTCTGAAAATCTGTTTTATTTCTGAATACTGATAAATCATTTTTTAGTTTACATGTTTTAATAAAAGTTTTAAAATTTTCAAGATTTTTACGGTGAGTCGCTCCATTTATCCTAATGTGACACCTTAGATCTGATCGGGTCACTCGTATCGGTCTAGGGGTTACATTTAGTGGTATCTGAGCCTAAGGTCGAGCCAAGTTTTCTAGATAGACCGGCCGGTTGAATTTCAAAAGATGTCTGATCAGTACATGGCCCTAGACTATAATCGTACCTCTCTAAGCTGGAACTCCAAGATCGAGTCCCTCTCTATAATGACCTAACCTAAGTTTTCTATCCGTTAGGGCTGTATCATTGCATAAAGGAATATCAGTAACATATGTCTAAATTATGTAAAATACCTCAAGAGTAATGTGAGAGTTACTTATCCGAGAAATTCTGACCCTACTCCAAAAATGAAATTAGGATATTGTACAGCTCTATGAACCTATTCTCATAACCAATGCTGAATTGATTCCACAAGGATAAATTTGTTCTAATTATTTTACTGGAATAAGGGAGAGTTCTAATGAGAATGTATACTTAGATGGTTAAAGATTAGTAGATGACACATACTTCTGTAAAAGCTACATGGAGATATGAAAAAACTGATGGAAGTTTCATTTCTGCAATTATGTGACATGAATGAATTTCGAGGACGAAATTCTTTTAAGGAGGGGAGAATTGTCACACCTCAATTTAGGGGTCAAAGTATAATTTTTGAAACTTATAGTCAGTTTTAGAATGTGCAAGAAATTTAGGGACCCAGTCCTAAATTTACCCATTTTTCTTATATGTTGAAAAATAAATTCTCCTCCCCCGTGCAATCTATTTTCCCAGGCTCCTTTGCTATGTGCAAGGATAATACCTTATCGTTTCCCAGGCTCCTTTGTTATGTGCAAGGGTAGGACCTTACCGTTTCCTAGGCTTCTTTTCGATGTGGAAGGATAAGACCTTACCGTTTCCTAGGCTCTTTTGCTATGTGCAAGGGTAAGACCTTATCGTTTTTGCAGACTCCTTTGCTTTGTGCACGGGGTAAATATGTTTTAAACTACTATTGTTTTAAAAAGATCTGTATCTTTTTACTAGTTTTAAGGGAACACACTAGATAACATATTCTAATCTCCTGAACCCAGTTAACTAAAATATTTCCCTCTGAACTGGAAACTTACTGTCTGTTACTACCAGAGATATCAGTGGGACCTCAGCTTAGCCTAAAAATCTATAGATGTCTGAACCAATCAGGAAATATATGTTTATCTGTATATGTACATTCTTCAGCATCATATAGTAGTTCTGTATTACTGAGCTTTCGAAAGCTCACTCTGTTACTCACCTTTTCAGGTTAAAAGAATCGTACCAGTACATCTATCGACATCAATAAGGGAGTTCTTTCGGCGTTGTTTGCAGAGTATAGTACATGTGATTAGAGGGCATGTAGGTTGTATTTTTTTTATACTGAAAATCTGTTTTATTTATGAATACTGATAAATCATTTTTTTAGTTTACATGTTTTAATAAAAGTTTTAAATTTTTCAAGATTTTTACGGTGGGTCACTCTGGTGTCCTTAATGTGACACCCCAGATTGAATCAGGTTACCCGCATCGGTCTGAGGGGTTACAATCTTTTCTTTTTTTCATTTTCTTCTATGCTGAACTTGAACTCTTGTTCTATTTGCTCTATCTGATTTAATGTTTGAGACATGTCCACTATAGTGGATCCATAGTTTTCCCATATAGACGTTGAAATCTGAATTTTCTTTTATTAATTATTTATTTTACTAATGATTTTTACTTTGAAATTTAATATATATCCATTTTATTCAAAAAAAACTTACATTGTTTACATATACCTATCTTCAAAAATTTTATTGATGTATAGATATTCAACTAGCTTTTGTAGAATATTATTATTAAATGTTTCTGCACTTGTAGCAACACTCATTTTAGTAGGTACCACAATTCTGGTACTTGAACCTCTTTCAGGATCTCAACAGTGTTGAGAAAATTATGGAAATTTGATTTTTTTTCACTTCAACCCCGCCTCTAAAACTCCAGCTTAAAACTAGAAAATTTTGGGGGTTTTTTTGTGTTGGGGTCCATTGATTCTTTAACATGTATTCTCCATTGACGGTTTCTTAAAGTGTGTCGAGACGTTTCTTTGTCTGAAGACGGAGAGTGCAAATAGTACACCCCAAACAGTGTAACTAGTCTCGAAAAAGTAAGTGTTTATCCTCCTTGAATAAGATGAAAAACCAAATTGTAGAGTTGCTACCAATCTTTTAATTTGGTGAGATTGGTCACCAAAATGTTATATTATTCTAATAAAATTCCTAAGAATAATATTAAAATAATACAACTCGAGTCTGCTTACCAGAAAAATGAGTTCGGGAGTCGGTTACGTATGGGGAAGTATTAACACCCCCATAACGCCCAAAATTGGTATCGGTATTTACTAATTAGTTTGTCTTTGTAATAAATTAACAAATTTGTATTTAATTTACAAATAAATATAATAATAGGAATATCATTTTACACTAATAATCATTTTAAAATATTTTCGTAATTAATTAATAAAATATTTAATGATCTATTGTATAAAATAATATAACTTGAATACACATATATAAAACAATGATTAAAAATAGAAAAATATCAAAATAATAGGTTATTAACACAAAGATTACATATTTTATGTACTAAAAATATAAATAATAATTTAATAATTTTTAATATTAAAATTAGATTATAAAATATAATGGTTAAATTGTAAAATAATAAAACTATAGTCTATAATTAAAATATTATAAATTATATATGCTAACAATATAATTAATCAAATATATTAATGTGGGATTAAAATATAAATAATTAAAAATAATAAGGACTAAATTTATAATTTTACCCTAAATATATAGACAGACGACCAGGGACTAAAATATAAATTAAATAAAATGCAAAACCTGATTTCAGGATAAAAATGGAAGTATTACAAAGATAGAGGGACCATGGATGCAATTTTCCTATGCCTAAATTACGCAAAAACCCCTCTCCCAAAATGACACTGTATGGGAGAGGGTATAAATGGCCTAAAACCGACCCAAAGAGGGCTAAGCCTCTCATTTCTCAAACTTCTCTCTCTCTCTCTAAAGAACAAGATAGCTCATTCTCTCTACCCTCTCTCTAAACATCCTCCATCGAAGGAAGGCCAGTCACCGACCGGCAGCCGAGAACCGCCATCGGCTGCCACCGCCGGCCAACATTCACGGTGGCCGAAATTTACAAAACCCCACCAAAATAAATCCCTCGACCCTTGATCGCTTGTGAATGTATATGCTAAGGCAAGCTAATTTGTGCAAGTATACACAATATATGCAAGTAATATAGTAGTGAGTGAGTATCATCTCCACAAAGATTGGATTAGAAATATCTTTTCACCACAACTAGAACTAATGCCACAAATTAATCCTACTAAGTATTAAAGCTAAGAACTACTATTAAGGAGCTAAGAATAGTGATTCAATGATTTCAGACAAGTGTGGTCGAGACAAAGAAAATATGCAGACAGATAAAACAAAACAAGTATTGGATTAAATATAATGCAAACAACGTCATATATTCAGACGTATCACAGAGCACTGATGCTAAACAATTGTCTCGACAATAATTATTCTAAGCCCAGGATGAATTATTACTCACTAAACTGCCCGACAGGATTACTAGGTATTCTTAGACGGTTGCTATGGCAATACCTCTCAGCGTTAACTATAGACGTTGTCTTAACCTACTCTAACTTTTATCCCTTTTAGTCATTTGAAACTCACTCCTTATCTCTAAGGTAGACAAGTTAGAACTTCACCATCTCAGATTTATTCCTTTGCTCACGTTAATCTCTCTTAATTCTCTCAAATTCAAGAATCACTTTCTAGAAAAAAAGGCTATCTCTCGATGCTCTTACAATGCCCATACATGTTTTACCGAAACCCCAGACGATCTCTCGATGCTCTTACAGTGTTAAGGCAAATTATTTAAACTATGAGCAAAACAGTCATAAGAAAACATAATTCATCATTCATAAACATAAAATATTGTTCAACCAAAACAAAGTTTAGCACCAAGTAAAGCATTCATGGTGTTATCAAAGATCATCCAAGATTAAACCCTTTAATACAACCACAAATAAAGTAAGAGTTTAAGAACAAAATAAGAACGACTCCCAAAACCGGGGGCTCTGTTGTGACAATCCTGATCAGCACCACGCCTGGCTTAGTTATCACCCTCTCTCGAGGCCTGATCATCGCTCTGCTATCGTCTGGCTATGGAGGACACCAAGGAAGACTTGGGGGTAGACGGAGGGAAAGCACTGCAGTTGCTTGTTCACGCCTAAGGTAAAGATCTTCTTTCTTGCCTCTTTTTCTTTGCGGCTATGACTGGTAATTTTAAGGAGAATCTCCTAGGGCTTTGCATGCTTTTAGAGTTTCCTTAATTAGCCGTTATTAATTTCCCAAACATAAAAAGGAAAGGCGGCTGGTGGCTTGCGGCTGTCAAAACAATCAAGGCTTACTTGCACGTGAAGTAGGTCATCCAACTAGCATGTGACATAGGTGGTTTCGCCACACCTGCTTCAGACTTCTTCAGATAAATCTTGCCTCGGCGAGATAAATCTTCTCCTCACGTTCTCATCTGCTCCATTGGCCTTTGCAACTTTTCATTGTCACGACTGAAATTTTATTCCTCTGCAAAATTCCTGCACAAACACAACTCAAACGACCCCTTCTCCTCAGCAGAATCAGTTAAGCCAAATAAATCTTGCCTAGGCAAAACTTATCCACCACAACCTGTATGTAACTAAATGCAACTAAAAATGCAGTGCATACTTTGTTTAGACGAGCAATAACTTAAGTGAAAAGACTAGAATTTATGTCTTTTAACGGAGTTATCAACCTTATAAACAGAAATCCAAGCCCCTTTTATCCTAAAGACCTCTTAATTGACCTAGATCTGAGATTTTACCTTCGGCAAAATTACGTTTCCGACTACTTTTGGGCTCCGACGAGGGTAAGTGTTCTTCGACTCTTCTTTGTTTGTTTGTTGTGACGATTTGTTTCGAATAGATCTATCCTCGTTTCTCTTGTTACTTTTGTTTCGACTTTTTCTCCATCTATTCTTGCTTTATTTCGTTGCTTTGCTTGTATAGATACTTGTTGTCTCTGTGTGTTGGTTGCTTGCAGGAACGGGCTATTTATAGCCCCTGGAGAACCTCTGTAATGATGAGGAAATCCAGTGAGTCACCGAACCTATGGTGGTGACTCACCATAGCTTGATGCGTTGTACGGTCTGTAATCGTCTTCTGGATCCTTCTGTTAGATTTTGGAGAGGCGGTGAGGTCGTGGCATGCACTGGTTGGAGCAACAAGAGGCGGTGGCCGGAATAGGCCTTAGGGTTGCAATAAGCACCCTAGGGTTTTGTTGGTTCGCTTCTGGCCCTTGGATCTGCTTCTGGATCGAACGGTGGAGCTGTTAGTGGTGCTGGATCGACTAGTGGAAACCTTAGCTGCTGATGGATTTCTCACAGGCCTTTTGGGCCTGTTGGGCCATTAGGCCTAAATCAGACTTTTGGGCTTACACCGGGTTTGGATCAATCTGGGCCTGGATCTATTTGGGTGTATATGGACCTTCACATTTGTAATTGGGCCTTCAAGTTGCATTATTTGTAATATTGGGCCCCAAATTGGGCTTTGTAATATTATTTAATAATAATATATAATAATAGTAGTATAATATGTAATTTTATATAATAATAATAATAATAATATAATAAGTAAGACCAAACCAAAATAAATGTCGACGGCTGCCCCTCTTTGCTTATTTTTATGTTAACAAGAATAGAGCAAATATAAAAAAAAGAAATTTTCATCTTACTGACTTATTATTATTAGGAAAAAAAACAAAAAAAAAACATCATATCCTGAGGCTTTATAGATGACCCGGAGGTTTTAATTTTCTAGAAAATTAAATGAGAAACTTTGAAAATCGGTTTCTCATTTTCATACGAAAACATCATACCCTGAGGTTTTACAAATGACCCAGAGGTTTTAGAAATCACCCATAGGATTTAATTTTCTAGAACATTAAATGAGAAACTTTGAAAATTGCTTCTCATTTTCATGCGAAAAACATCCTACCCTGAGGTTTTACAGATGACCCAGAGGTTTTACAAATCACCCGGAGGATTTAATTTTCTAGAACATTACATGAGAAACTTTGAAAATCGCTTTCTCATTTTCATGCGAAAAAATCCTACCCTGAGGTTTTACAGATGACCCAGAGGCTTTACAAATGATTGAGAAATTATTCGCTGGCTAATAAACTTTGAAAATCGCTTTCTTACTTTTTAATAATTTTATTTTTGACAAAAAATTAATGAGAAATGTTAAAAACATCGTTTTCTCATTTTTTCAAAACAACTTATTGGTTGGGCATGCCCCAAAAATAATCCTTCCTCTGTATAAATTGCGTCTATTTATTCTTCAGATGTTTGCCTCTCCAAACATAACTCCTGTGATTTAGATTCTACCTTATACTCGTAAGGTATTTTGTTCCTGCATCTTTGTGAAAAATGTCTCTATGCAAATGCAATGAAATGTATCAGTGTAATACATAATCTTTATGCAAATGATGTTTTTATGCATGACTTCGAAGTTTGATCTTCCCTTTTCATGGTTATTTTCAAATAGAATATCAACTTATGCTATCAAACTTGCATTTCTAAGAAACCATCTGATCAACTTGTATCTTGATGTCTTATTTTGCCTTTAGAAGAACTGTTTCATTTATGGGACTCGTGCCATACTCATATTTATGACCTTGTTGCCCCACTTTTCTTGATAACACCAGCTGTCTTTACCTGAACTTGTGTAAAAATCTGATAAAGCTTTTGTCTTAGAAAAGAAAATATATCATTTTTGAAAAGAGAATCTACCATCCTTGCAGAATGTAGATGTAAATATGCTAAACTCAGCAAAGATTAATCAGGATATCAACCATGTCTATTCTGATTTAACTCTTGAAACACATCACAAGAAGGATTTATCCTAATTCCTTTCATGTCTTCACATCTAATCAGGTCTCAAACAAGGTTTTTCAAACCATATCATGTCTAGATTTCTAACAACAACCTATCGTTCAATCTTAGTTGGCTCTACTAGTTTTTTTGTTGTTAAAATTACAACGCTCCTTGTGGAAAGCAATCTTTATCATTTCTCATTTCTGACTCTTGGAGTGTGAAGACAAACTTCATCTTACGTCAACCACATGATCGCAACATTGGTTTAGTGCCATAATCATTGGTTCGTAAAACATTTGACAATACATTCATCATTTCCTATGGTTTCTGCCTAGATTTCTCAACCAAAGAACTCTTTGCTTGCTGTTTGAAGACTTCTTGCATTACATCACAATGATACTTTAGTAAAAATACAAGTGGGATACTTTAACTTGTTAGCATCATATCAATGAACATTTTGACAACACATTCATAATTTGTTGTGAATCTTGTAGGGATAATGTAATTGTATGATGGACAAAACAGTGATGTTAGTCAACTCTACTGTCATTGTTTCACCATTTTCATTCTTCATACCTTTTGTTTCAAGGAAATAATTTGTTCAAATCAAAGACCTTTCCATATGATGATAAAGGCCTTTAGCATGCCCCAGCTTTTGCTGATGTGATTATTCAAAATACCCTGTTTGATCATTTTGGTCTGAAATGGACCTTCAGCATTCCCCAACATGCTAAATTGTAAGGTTCACTCTTATTGTCTATTTGATTTGAATCTAATGCTCCTAACGAGGTACAACTTTGATATTGTCCCATCGTGGGTACTCGTGGTTCTATGCATGCCAAATTTTTTCATCTTGAAGATTTTCATCCTTTCTTGTAAATGAGGCGATCATCTTTTCTTGACAGGTTGTCATAAAGGAATATTATAAGTCCACTTCTCCAGACTTTGGTTTCTCAGGCCACTTGCTTTCAAGAATGTGAAATACTTCACCATTCTGGCCTTGCTCATTCTTTTTCTCAAATAGGTAGAATAGGTATCAACTTGATTCAAAATCCTTTCTTGTTTGAGACTATCCTGTTTAAAAATGTTCTTCCTCATTTCTTATTAAAGAATGAATGAATTTTGAAAAAATATCGTTCCTTATAGGTTCACAATAGAATCAAACCATAAGCATGAATTCAAAGAATATAAAAAGAATCAATAACTTTCACAATTTCAGAGTTATAGTTCTTTGACAAGTATCAAGATTGAGAGGTTAGTTTCAGGTTGGCTTTCCTATTTTCTACGGTTACATCTTAGTGAAGATGTCACTCCTCTCTCGCTCTTTTGTGAACATTGTCACATGCCTCACTTTTTTGACTTTGTATATTTAACTGGATGCGTACAAAATGACACAATCTAGTATAACAGTTACTAGACCTTTTAAAATACCTCTATTTCAATTCTCTGAAATCTTTGATTCTATTCAAAGCTGTGTGAAAACATCGATCTAATAACGAAATTTCTATGTGCACATGTGAAATAGATTATAACAGGTATTTATTTTATTCTACAACAACTTCTTCTTTTATAACCTTTTGCCATTTTGGCTAGCTGAATTCAGGTTTATTGAAATTAACCTTCATTGGACTAATTGACATTTATCCATAAAGCCATAGCTATTAACCAATTGCTCTAGAGGGACAGCTTTTCTGCATATGTGACTCTTACTTTTTTAGGAGAACCTGTTATAGTCTATGTGTTTGGTGAAATTCAGAAAATCTCATTACCAAATTTTAATTCTCAAGCAATTGACTTAGACTATATTTATCAAAGTTTCATCGTCGAACCTCATTAATAGAAAAGTAATATAGTCAGCTTCGCAATGTCGCGAAAGATGCCCCATGTTATATGCTTCTAAATATCAATACCAAGCCTTTTCTCTAATTCCTTACATTGGAGAAAGCTCTCTCATTTTTGTGAAAAGAGTAGTATTTGGGATGCATTTTTTTCTGAGGTAAGGTCAGAGTCCTTTTTTTTCTGGTTTTCAATCTTGATACTTTGTCAAAAATGTATAACTCTAATTTGTAAAGAGCTTTTAATCTAATGATATTCAAAGAACTGCAAGATTACAAAATTGATTCAATGCTCATAACCTTAAAAGCAATACACTTTTATTACAAAAGGCGAAGAAAGGAACAAAAAACATATTCAAACAAGATGCTACAAAATTAAGATAAAGCTCCATGACTGATGAAATGATTTCTTCTTTGATCAGGATGCCCCATTACTCACCCAATGTGATGACAATTGACTTAATTATGCTTTGATGCCCCCTTTGACTACTTCCACCCCCGAGCTAGTATGTTAGAGTCATCTCGTGACTACTTTCATTCACTCATATACCATAACCGCCTTTTATTTATTTTTAGTTTCCAGAAAATGCTATGGCATAGCGGAGTGTCCCTCTACAGATATGTCGAAGCATTTATTCACAACTTTATTGTTTTTACAAAGTGGGGTTTTCATCGTTTATGCCAAGACATGCAAGAGTTCTCTTATAAAAAATTTCTAAGTTCCTTAAGCATGAAAAACATATGTATTCAAAGGTTTCAAAGAAGAAAGTCCTAGAATTGGTTCTATCATCCTCAACAGTCATGTACATTCAATCCTAGCCATCAAGAATTCATCATCATCGGGTATCCTTAATTTATTCCAGAAAACAAATTCAACCACTTACTAATGTCATGGCATATTCATTCTACTAATATTATCATGCAATGATTTGGGAACCCTACCAGCCCCAAACTTGAGAGAAGCATTGTCCTCAATGCTAAATAAAAACTAAGGAAAAATCTAAACTACATGCTATGAAATTCAATGCAATGTAAGGTACCTTGACTTCATGTTTGTGGTGGTGCGACAGTCGTGCGACATGTGCACTTTTGAAATTGTGTGGGGATGGAGTGTTCAGAATCTGATGCTGGTACGGTTGAAATTTGGATGGACCCTAACCTTGCAAAGAAAAATAAAATAGTAAATTAAAAGGAAACTGAATAAAAATAGTAACAAAATAACCATTTATTTATGCACAGGAGTAAAACTAAAATGTCACAGCATCCTTAAGATGATGGGCCAGTATCAACTTCATGTTGGGCCAGTCTTGTCATGCAATGGTGAGACTCCTTGGTAAACATTCAAGCGTTGTCCATTAACTTTAAAGATGGACCCATAGTCCATGTTATTGATATCCACAGCGCCATACGGGTAAACATTGTGGACTTTGAATGGTCCCGACCATCGTGACTTCATTTTTCCAGGGAAGAGTTTGAGCCTAGAGTTAAACAGGAGCATTTTCTGTCCAACATGAAAATGCCGTGGCAAAATAATTTTGTCATGCCACTTCTTCATTTTTTTCCTTGTAGAGCTTGGCATTTTCATATGCTTGTGCTCGAAACTCTTCCATCTCATTCAAATCGAGCAGCCATTTTCCCCCAGCTAGTTGTGTGTTGAAGTTGAGCTTCTTGATTGCCCAGTATGCCCTATGTTCTAGCTCAACTGGTAGGTGGCAGGCTTTTCCAAATACCATCTTGAAGGGCGGCATTCCCAAAGGTATTTTAAATGTCGTCTGGTATACCCAGAGTGCTTCATCGAGTTTTGGGGACCAGTCTTTCCTTCGAGGGTTCACCACCTTCTCGAGAATCTGTTTGACTTCACGGTTGGACACTTCAGCTTGCCCATTTATTTGTGGGTGATATGCCATGGCAATTTTATGTCACACTCCGTATTTCTGTAATGCTTTGGCAATTAGGTTGTTGTCAAAGTGGGTGCCCTCGTCATTGATAATGGCTCTTGGTGCTCCAAATCGAGTGAAAATGTTCTTGTGAAGGAACTTGAGCACCGTCTTCGAGTCATTCCTCGGTGTCGGAATCGCTTTAACCCACTTGGATACGTAGTCCACCGCGAGTAAAATGTATAAGTTTCCAAAAGAAGATGGGAACAGTCCCATAAAATCGATGCCCCAAACATCGAATAGCTCTATCTCTAAAATATTTTGCAGCGGCATTTCGTATCGTCTGGAAATGTTCTCAGTACGCTGGCATCTGTCGCAGGCCTTGCAAAATTCGTAGGCATCCTTAAATAGTGATGGCCAGTAGAAGCTTGATTGGAGGACCTTGGCAGCTGTCCTCGCACCTCCAAAATGCCCTCCATAGGGTGCTGTGTGGCAATGGTGTAAGATATCGCGTTGCTCTTCTTTGGGGACACACCATCGAATCATTTGATCAGTACATTGCTTGAACAAGTACGGCTCATCCCAAAAATAGAACTTGGCATCATACAGAAACCTCTTTTTGCCCTGGCTATTCAATTCATATGGAAAAACACCACTAACAAGAAAATTAACGAGGTCAGTGTACCACAGAATTGTCGTGGCATATAAAATTTTCTCGTCAGGGAATTCTACTTTAATATAAAAAATGTCATGGCATTCAGAAATGCTTTCTAGCCTAGATAAATGGTCTGCAACCTGGCTCTCTGTACCTTTCCTATCAACTACCTCTAAGTTGAACTCTTGCAATAGTAATATCCACCTAATGAGTCTAGGCTTGGCATCTTTCTTGTTCGCTAAGTATTTTATAGCTGAGTGATCAGTGTGAACTATGACTTTGGTGCCTATCAAGTATGGCCTAAACTTGCCAAATGCAACTACAACGGTAAGTAATTCTTTCTCAATGGTGGTATAGTTTAATTGTGCCTCATTCAAGGTACAACTAGCATAATATATAACATGAAAGATTTTACCTCTACGTTGCCCAAGCACAGCTCCCACGGTAAAATCACTTGCATCACACATTAGTTCGAACGGTGCCGTCCAATCTGGGGGAACTACAATCGGTGCAGAGATAAGTCTTTGCTTCAGCTCTTCGAATGCGCTATGGCATTTCTGATCGAACACAAACGGTTGGTTCTGTTTAAGCAGGGTGCACAAGGGATTGGATATTGTGGAGAAGTCCTTGATGAATCGTCTATAAAATCCAGCATATCCAAGGAAACTTCGAATACCCTTGACAGAAGTTGGTGGCGGTAGCTTCTCGATCACCTCGATCTTGGCCTTGTCAACCTCAATCCCCTTTGTAGAAATTTTATGGCCTAGAACAATGCCTTCAGTTACCATGAAATGGCATTTTTCCCAGTTCAGCACGAGATCGACTTCCTCACATCGCTTCAGTACCTTTGCCAAATTACCGAGGTATTTTTGAAAATCATCTCCAGAAACAGAAAAATCATCCATGAAAATTTCCAAGAAATCCTCAACCATGTTAGAAAATATGGCTTGCATGCAGCGTTGAAAAGTTACCGGGGCATTACAGAGTCCAAAAGGCATTCTTCGAAAAGCATATATCCCATAAGGACACGTAAATGTTGTTTTCTCTTGGTCCTCCGGTGCGATGGCAATTTGATTATACCCCGAGTATCCGTCCAAGAAACAATAAAATGCCTTGACAGCAAGTCGATCCAGCATTTGATCGATGAACGACAAAGGGAAATGATCCTTCTTGGTGGCCTTGTTGAGCTTGCGGTAGTCCATGTAGATTTGCCACCCGGTGACTGTGCGTATAGGTAGTAACTCGTTGTTTTCGCTTGTCACCACGGTCGTGCCTCCCTTCTTTGGCACACATTGGACGGGACTCACCCAAGAGTTATCCGAAATGGGGTAAATCACTCCAGCATCAAGCCATTTGAGAATCTCTTTCATCATAACTTGCTTCATGATTGGGTTCAATCTTCGTTGTGGCTCTATAGATTTGCCATGGCATTCCTCCAGCAGGATTTTATGCATGCAAATAGTTGGACTTATTCCCTTTAGATCTTCCATCGTCCATCTTAACGCTTTCTTATGTTGTGACAAAACACTTAGCAAACTAGATTCTTGGTTAGGAGTAAGGGCAGAGGAAATAATCACAGGCAAAGTTTCATTACTACCTAGATAAGTATATTTAAGATGTTGTGGCAAATTCTTAAGTTTTAAGGTAGGAGCATGTTGTAATAAGGGCTTGGGAGGAACAAATTCATCAAAATTCAAAGGTTCAAAACGCGTACATGGGCTAGCTTTAAGGAAGCTAGCCTGTTGTTCCTCGATAGAAAAATCATTAGGCTCTCCAGCCTTTAAGTCTTCGAATAACCCCTCATCAGGTCCCTGTTGAATGAAGTTGTCATGGTAAAATTGATCTGCTTCTTTCATGATTATTGTATCCACTTATAAAATGCTTTGGCATTCTTCAGAATCATCCATGTACTTGAGGGATCGAAAGACATTTACAGTGACATGTTGATCGACCACTCTCATGGTCAGCTCACCCTCTCGCAATTGATGAGAATACGACCGGTAGCTAGGAAGGTCTCCCCAAGATGATGAGTGTTGTGGCATCGACCTCACAGTCTAGAATAAAAAAATCAACAGGAAAAATGAACTTGTCAACTCGCACGATGACATCTTCAATTCGCCCTTCAGGACGCACATATGAATGATCGGCTAATTGCAAGATGACGGATGTGGGTCTCGCATTTCCTATACCAAGCTTTTCGAAAATTGACTTAGGCATCAAGTTCACACTTGAGCCAAGGTCATATAGTGCCTTCCCAACAAATTTGTCTCCTATCGAACATAGGATGATAAAACTGCCCGGATCATGTCTCTTCGGTGGCAGCTTGCTTGAGGATGAGCAAAATTCTTTTACCGTGGCAATTGTCTCGTACTGCTCAGCCTTTCTTTTCTTGGTCACAATCTCCTTGAGGAACTTAGCATATATAGGCATTTGTTCCATAGCCTCCAGAAAAGGAACATTGATTTGAAGTTGACTCAGAATGTTAACAAACTTTCTAAATTGAATATCCTCGTTATGCTTTTTCCGTCTTTGCGGAAAAGGAGGTGAGGGTCTGGCTTTCTGTACTGACGGGGTGGGAACAGTTTTCCTTGGCATTTTTGTTTTCTCCCTCAGTCACTTTACTTGATGAACTCTCATCCTTATTCTCTTCCTCTGGTGCTTCTTCTAGCACTTCTTGATCAGCTTGTACAGTCTCAGGGGGTGAATTATCCTTCGATCTTTCTCCAAACTTGTCTTCGACATTAATTCGTGTACCACTTTATAGAGTTAGCACACTACAATGCTCTTTTCTATGAGGTTTTGTGACTTCAGTGTCACTCAGTAGATGTCCTGGTCGTCGTTCTTGTAATACCGCGGCAATTTGACCAACCTGATTCTCCAATGTCCTCAGCGACGAATTATGGCTCTAATGTAGAGCCCATTGGTTTTTTATGGAGGTTGCATGGTCTTGCAGCATTGTCTTCGTTGTTGCTATTAAATCTTGCATTGTGGCCTCCAAAGAACTGGTGTTAGATGAAGATGACCCTCCCTTGTTGGAATTATGCCATGGCATATTCGATTGAAATCCCTGGGAGTCATTGAAATTCTGCTGCCGAGCTGGTTGATGAGCATTGCTGGTTCCTTGGTTTCCCCACGAAAAGTTTGGATGTTGATGCCATCCAGGATTATATGTGTTAGAATATGGGTTATTGTTGCCTCGGTTGAAGTTGCCTATATAATTGATGGATTTTTGATTGGTCGGGCAGTCACTCTCATTATGATTGCCGTGGCATAATAAACATGCTGAATAGGTTGCTTTTACTTCTCTCACTTCACTTGGTCTTTGCAAATTCTTTAGCATATTAGTGATAGTAGCAAGTTGGGCGGACATCGTGTCCTTCGTGTCTATCTCGAAAGCTCCATGTGATTTTCGCCCAAGTCCAAGCCTTGTGGATGGAAACTAATAATCATTGGTGGCAATCCTATCTAGAATGTCAAATGCCTCTACTGGTGATTTGTCAAGTAAGGTACCATTTACCGAGGCATCTAGCATCATCCTCGTGGGTTCATTAACTCCATTGTAGAACATCACCACTTACGTCCAATCTTTAAAACCATGATTTGAACATTTGCGAAGTAATACTTTGTATCGATCCTAGCACTCATACATCGACTCGTCATCAGCTTGATGAAAAGAAGCAATGTCGTTCCTCAGTTGAGTGTTCATGTTCGGAGGATTATACCGCAGTAAATGTTTTTTGCACAGATCAGTCCACGACTCCATTTAACCTGCTGGAAAGCCACTCAACCAAGCTCTTGCTCGGTCACGCAGGGAATATGAAAATAGCTTTAATTTCAGAACATCTTCGTGCACTCCTTGTTGGCAAAAAGAATCGTACACCTCCAAGAAGTTATGAATGTGCTGCCCGGCACCATCATTTGGCATGCCCCCAAATTACCCTATGAAGTTCAGCATATTAAACATGACAGGTTTGAGCTCGAAGTGGGCTGCCTGAATTTCTGGTGCCATAATTCCAGGATTTAAGTCATCTAAGATCGGGTTTAAGTGATCACGAATGGCATGAGGTCGGGCTGCATTCCCAGCATTTAGATTTGCCTCGACATTCTGATCATCCTTATGACCAATGTCTTGATTTCCGATTTGATACATATTTGCACGTTGAGCATGTATTCTTTGCCTAAAAAGCCTATCGATCTCAGGTTCAACCGGTTCTAATGGCTCATCCGAATGTCTTCTGGTCATACACCGCGAAAAACCTGAAAAAGATAAGGAAAATAAAAAGTAAAACTATCTAAAAAAAATAAACAAGTAAAATAATAATGCTATGACAAAACAAATTAACTTCCAGTTGTCAATCCCCGGCAACGACGCCAAAAACTTGTTCGCTATTTGTGAGTACTATAAATGGTGCGGATATGCGTGCAAGTATACACAATTGAACAAGAAATAAAGTGATGAGTGAGTATCGTTCTCCACAGGGATTGGGGGAAATCAAATAAGTTTGTCACGAAACTTTACTCTGTCACCTAAGTAAAGTTAGAGATGGTATATATACAAATGATAATGTTGTGGCAAAATGAATGGATGATATAGAAATGGAATGATGACAATGTGGTAGCAAATGGATATGTTGTGGCAAAGGAATTGTGTGTACTGCAATCAAATAAAAATGTAAAGGCAAAATAAACTGTAAATATTGGATTTGATTATAAGGACTTTAGACTTCCTTATACGACAAACTACTATGTGAATGAGTGATAGGAGTTACTTAGGAAATTTAAGTCTACTTCTCAGAATGATCTTACTTCTATGCCTAATCTGCCCGACAGAGTCTAATAGGGTGCCTTATGCTATCTCTAGTAAGGGACTCGACAGATTGAAGATGCCTTGGCAAAACCGATTGGCGTTAGCTACTGCAGGGATCCTATTGGTCTAGATAACAGGATATGTCTTGGCAATACTTTTTGCGACAGGATTCACATCTAACCTATCGCTCATGCACAACTCCTTTTAGTCGAATGAAATCCTAGCCTTATCTCTAAGGTGGATTAGGCCTAGTTACTTTCTAGAACCCCTTGTTTATATGGTTTCTCCCTAGTTTCTCTCGAATAATTACTTAGGCATTCTCTCGAACACTAAGTAATCACCTAAGAAATGGCTACTCTCACAGCTCCTACAACCTTAAGGCATTAAAATTCATAAGCAAAACAGATTATAACATAGAAAATCAATCATTCATTAAAGCAAAACTTAAATATCCAAAATAAAGTCCCACCAAATAGGATTAGTTCATGGTGGGGTTCGAAATAAGCAAGCACAAAGCAAGTTAATTCGTTCCTTACAACCCAAATAATAAATAACGAAAGCAAAGAGCAAAGGGAAAGAGGAAAAGCCTTCGACGTGTATTGTCGGAGCTTCCCTCAGCCACCACGAACAGTCCCAACGATCTAGCTCCTCTCGTACGCCTAGTTCGCCACTCCCTATAGCCTATCAACAGAGGAATGTCACGGCAACAATGATTGACGAAAAAAGAGAGAACTTTTTCTCCAAATTTTTAGGCTCTTGGCGACTGTCTAAAAATCTGTAAGTCTCCACAAAAAGTCAGGCTTCATCTTCTATTTATAGGGGAGAATGAACCTAGGGTTTTGTGTTAAAATTACACTAGCACCCTAAAGTTCATTCCTTTTATGTGAGAGTTGGTGCAAAGATGGTAACTGGCCCCTCAATTATGGCTGATTGCATAAAGAACTTTTTATGCCATGACAGTTGGCTTTTACTAAAAATATTCTTCTTTCGTTTTGATCGCTCTTGAAATGCCAACTGGTTCGGCATTTGCATTATGCTCAACAGTCTCCTTATGTCATGGCATTTCCCTTTTGCTTTTCCTTGCTCCCAAATCCTGCATATCACCAGAAAAACACCTTCCCCATAAAGCAGCACTAATTACAAAATAAAATACCGCGACAAACAGAATTTCACCATATGCAACTATATGCTCTTAAATGCATCTATATGATCCTATATGAGCTCTAAGACAGTCAATAACTTAAGTGAAAAGGTCCCAAATATGACATTTTTACGGAGTTATCACTACGAATCGTCAATAAAATATGTTGTTTCATAGCAAAAAGTATGTCTCATCAAGAATAATGTTGACCTTCTTGTTTGAGAAATCTTTCGCACATCCAATCGCAAGATCCATAGCAAGTAACAAGGCAACAAGAATGAAGTAAGCAATGAAAACTTATCGAATTCACCCAGGACCAATGGCGATTGATACCATATTGAACTACTATCTCTTTCACAAAACATCATTTTATTCATTAAAGGAAAGATACATTACAATCTGCATACCAACAAGCTATTAATACACAGCTTTACAAGCAGTTAATAATAACAACCTATCTAACCACCTTTAACAGCCTAACAACTCCTTAACTGTTGTTGACTCAACTTATACTCAACTTACATACATATTGCATACACATACACATACACATTGCATACACATTTAATACAGATAAAAAGGAAATTGAAGCAAAACTGAAAATTAAATGCAATTCAATGTTGTAAATAAAACTTTGACTAATTAACAATTGAATACTTAAAATATAAATATTACGTTAAATAGGCAAACAAAATATAAATACTAAAATGAACATTACAAAAACTAAAGAAATTAAAGTGGTTAAGTTAAAAATTGAATAACAAGGCAAAAAAGACTAAAATAAAATAAACGAAAAATAAGGTGCAATTATTAAAGGGATAAAATTAAAGTACTAAGAAATGAAGGACAAAATTAAAAGACAGAAAATTAAAGTAATGAAATTAAAGGACTAAAATTAAATAAATAAAAAATAAAGGGTAGAATACTAAATGTGCGTAAAATTAAATAAAAAAATAAAAGAGCAATAAAAGTAAAATGTTATTGTTAATTTTTAATATTTATCTTGGACCATAAATAATACGAGTCGTACATTAGGGCGGGTTGTCGCAAGGTCGTACTATGGTTTGAACATAAAATAAAATACATAAATAAAAAAATAATTAAATAAAAATTAGCGGTTAGTGGTTAGATGTTAGTAATTAGCGGTTAGTGTTAGAAATGTTAGTAGAGTTCGGACCATAATAATGCGGGTCGTACTCTGGATCAGGTCACCGCAAGGTCGTATAATAAGTCAAACAAATTAATAAAAATTATAAGTTAGGAGTTAACAGAGTCTGGACCATAATAATGTGGATCATACCCCGGATAGGGTCACCACAAGGTCATATAAACATTCGAATATTAATAAGAAATAATTATTAAAGAATCGGTGACCAGAATAAAATAAAATAAAATCAGCAAGCTAATTTAAAATAAATAGAAAAGCATATGTGGTGACTAAAATAGAAACAACACAAAATATAATGATGTAATCAGAAACAAGTATCAAAATGAGGCTACTCATGACTAAAATGTAGAAAGAAAGAAAACGTTGGAGGAGCTGCAGGTGATTAACTCACTAAATAGGGACCTAAATGTAAAAATAAGCTAAAGATTCAGAGACCCTATAATAATTTACCCCTAAGAATGATGACCAAATATGTAAATAGGCGCCTAAATATGAGAACCTAAAAATAATTAACCCTTAACTTTGGTGACAAAATCTTGAAGTACAATGGAAATAGGGGATCTGTTCCCTAATTTACCCAAACGTTAAAAACTAAAACCCCTCCTTATTCTTTCCACTAGTACGATGAACCCAAAAAAAAATATATTTATTTCTTTCATTCTTCTCTCCAAGAACCAAACTCCCCCTTTCATTTTATCTTCTTTCTCTCAACCCCTCTTTCTCCCAAACAATGGTCGGCCGCCGCACCCACTCAACGCCGGCCACCAAAAGACGGTGGCCACCTCCTCGCCAAACGACGACTGCGACCGAGACAAAGCAAGGTAAAAAAAAACGCTCTCTCTCTTCCTCTCTATTTTTATTTCCTTGCTACTAATTTTAAACTACATGTATACATAGAAAATAAGAAAACGAAAATGGAAGAAGGTTCAAACGAACCTTTGCAAAAAATCAAGAACCTCACTTTTTTTCCCCCGAAAATTCCCCCCTTCACATTCTGATTTTGGGGTTTTTTATAGAACCCCTTACGTGTGTGAAAATAAAAAAAATGAAAAAGAAATGATTTGGTGCAGCTGGCCTGGAAGGTTGCTGGCGGTTGGTGATGGCATGTGGTGTTGGTTATCGCAGGGCAGAATGGGCTATTTTGATGATGATTTTTTGGTATTAATAATAATAAATAAAATAATATATTTGGGGTAAAAAATTGGTGGTTACACACTGGGATTCTCTTATCACAAAGTTCTGTTCCTAGCTCTGAAACTGGTATGTATTTAAAAGCATTTGAGTTCTCAAGCTCAACCTCTGGAGACTTTAGCTGATTGTTTAAGTATACATTATTCTGTGCTACAGGGAGAAATTCATAAGAATAGTTTGAGTAACTGATACCATAACTGATACATTATTTAGACAATTATATGTCACCTGAATCAATTGAATTTGAATCAAGTGTAAACACTCCAACAATGAAAAATACATAAAATTCTGATGTTATTGTTATTACCACTGATAACGGAGAAATTAATACAATAGCTATATCTTGTGTAGAAATGTGTGTGTTTCCATTAAGGAGAAAATGTTAACAAATTTAAAGATGGAACCACCACAACATTGCATAGGCATATTTTTCATTGTCCAAAGTTAAAAGTGGTTAACAGAGGTAAATTAAATTTATGCTATCATATTCTTCATCTATGGTTCAAAAATGAAAGTTTGATAATGCCAAGGTGAGAGAGGTTATTTCCCACATGATCATGATTCATGACTTACATTTTAATTTTGTGGAGTGTGAACTGTTTAATATGATAATCAGATTCAATATTTAACAAGATTTCACGTGCATCTATTAGACAATGTTGTATTTCCAGTTATGAGATTAGAAAGAAGAGTGTTAAAAATTGTTACATGATGTCAACTGTGTCAGCATCTCTACAGATATATGGACATCGAACCAAAACATCCATTACATGTAGTTATATTCCATTTTTTAGATTTTGATTTCCACCTTATTTTACAGTGTGTATCCATTATTCACTTTTTAAAGTGTCTAAAAGAGTGAAACATTGAGACAAAGGTGGCTAGTTTGATAGTGGACAATGCGAAGATGAATGATGTGTGGCTAGAAAATTGAAGAAAATTTTGAATCTTCAAAAGAAATTTATTGTTGGTGGAAAATTATTTCATATGTGGTATTATGCACATATTCTTTAATTTGTTGGTTCAAGATAATCTTGGAGAAATTAAAAACATAATTCATAATTGTTAAACATATTTTGATATAACAATTTATGGGTAAAATGTTTTTGGATTTAATTGAATTTATTCAAAGTTTTCAAAAATAATTCAAATTCCATTAAACAGGAATTTGAACACAATTGTTTTCTGGGTATGTGTCACACCCCATTTGGTGGGGTTAGTTTTTTAGTTGACTATGGGATTATAGAATTCACGTGAATTCTCTATCTTTTGTCTTATGTGAACTTTATTATTGTATTCAATTATTATTTGTCATTGTGAATTTTATTTCCACCGTTGCTTGGCCTGCAATTCACAATCAATTATCTTCAAAATTTTCCAATTCTTAAGGCTAAGTTTTTGGATAAGGTTGGCTTCAAAACCAGATTCAATTCATTTACATAAACGAGAATCTTTGTGAGACTAGCAAGAATTCTACTCTTTGAAGCCTTTTTGCACATGAAGGTCGTTGAACTCTCCTCGTACAAAAGAGTTTTTGGTCTCTGCAAAAAGCCACATTTTCTGCAGCTTACTTCATTTTCTTGGCCGTGAGTAGACTCATCTTTTGCTCAACCTATAACCAAACGACCAAAGAATAACATCCATATAGTAAGAATCAACAAGAAATTAAATACAAAAGTTCATGGGGTATGTCTTTTGATTCTCGATGATTCCGATGTTGGTTGAAGATATGTGCGGTGGGAAGAGTAGTATGGTAGCGAGGATCAACATATTGTAAATATGGCTTCATTGAACGGTTGTCGACGATGAGCGAAAGCCTTTTATTTCCAGAAAGCTAAACATTTTTCGGTAGATCCACGATCATCTATGGAGTTTCTCGACGAACAGAGGACAGATTCATGGAAAGGAGACAAAGGCACCTCGAGCGGTGTAACTTGGGTTTTGGTTGACGACCATCGATGACGGTCGTCACGGTGGTCATCGGTGTTTGGGTAATGGCCGATGAAGCTTCGTTGTCTTCCTACAAAGCTTTCGGTTGGGGAGAATTTAAAAGAAATAACAAAAGGTGACCATGTGATTCCAATCTTTCAAGGTGAGTATGGGCATCTGCAATTTGCTTTATTTAGTTTAATAAGACATGAACATTATCACGTGAGTTGTTGGGGAATTGTAGATAACATGCAAAAAGGGGTAACTACAAGGTAAATCATCCAAGTAGTTAAAAGCTCAACCTTGTCTCTTAGCTTTTATATTTCTATGATAATGGCATAATGGTTTTATTAAGATCGATTTAGTCCCTAATTTTAGTAATTAAAAATTATATTGGCTCCTAAAGTTTTTAGTTTTAACAATTGGGTCCCCAAATTATTCATTAGATTTTAATAAGTTATGTTGATGTCGAGAAAAATTATTTGAAGTCGTATTTGTACGATAGATTATCCGTGTTCGTTAGAAAAAGATTGGAAGCTAGAAATCAAGTTGGTGAGCTGGAATTCAAGAGTAATATTTTGGGTTTTGTTGACGTCCTGAGTCCGATTCCGAAGTCTATTTTGCCAAATTTGAACTCGATAAGCTGTTTTTACTGATTTATCACCCGATTCGATTCATTTTTCGCAATTAAGCTCTGTTTTTGATGAAATTTATGTTGTTATGTATTTGAGGAATTATTGGTAGTTGAATTAAAGATTGAGGGCGTTCGAATGGAATTTAAATGGTCGATCAGTATGACCAGAAATCGAGGTAATACTTTACTACCTCTTTATGCTTTATAGAACATGTGAATATTGGTAAATGCATGAATAAGATAATATTGGTCTCATATGTGTAGTTAATTAATTTCTACACTCGATCAGAATACGATAAAAATTTGGTAACTGATTATGGTTCAAATGACTTTTATAAGAAATTGATGGATTATTAGAATTAAAATTACAAGTTCTGTGTATAGTGATAAAGGTACTTGGATGGAAAATTATGAGAATATTCTGGTAGGGTAAAATTACGGAAATACCCTTATGTTGTAAGATGACAAGAATTGTCCCTGGAAGTTGTTTAATAACTCTGAAAGGATATATTGTTCTGATAAAACTATATATGCGTATAAGAAATGCTAGTTTGCTTAGAAAATTTGGATAATCAGTTTTTAACCCAATAAAGTTAATGCAAGATACTAGAAGTCTGTTAATCAATCATTTCAAGATCCGAGAATGTTCGGGTAAGTAATTAAGCATAGAATCTCTGAACTATATTTATTTTCGTTAAGAGTTAATACCAAAAGTATATGGCTGCGAAATTATAAAAATGCCCATTGAGAGTTTAAAATAGTCCAAGTTGACTCTGAATGAGAGAGTAACCTGAGAATTTGTTTTTAAATCGATAAATTACTGATTTGATTGTTGGGATCCTATCTTTGTATGGAAAATTCTGAAAATTAGTTAATAACATTTGAAAAGACATTTAACTTGGAAATTACCGAATTCTGAAGAATGATTTATCCAAGGTGCTCTTTAGTCATAATTGTTTGAAAGGACTGAAGTAAGTGATAAGATTAAATTAAATAATAAGATCGGACGTAAAGAAATGTTGGAAATACATTAGATCTATAAAATGACCAAAATACCCCTGGATTGGAAATGACTCAAGAATGTCACCAAGCTCAGGAATGAATGGATATACTCAAGCTTTGAAATGAATAAAAAAACATTGAGCACCAAAATGACCAAAATGACCAAAATGCCCTTATGACCTAGAATAAGTAAATGTCTTGGATTAATTAAGAAATCCAAATAAACATGGATGTTGTGCTACCAGTAAAAGTTATGGAACACAGATTAAGTGATCAACCAACGCTAGTGCTATATCATTACCTGAATGATATAAGTACCACTTGAATGTTTGTTCATCTTCTCAAATTTGGATCGATGATAATTCTGGAAGTACTTGGCTCAGCTCAACTCTAGAGCGCATATAGTACTAATAAGTGGGTATTCATGAGTCAAATCAACCACGAATACCATAATGACTTTATTATATGAATAAATTGAACTAAAAGGAAGTACAACATGTATTTGAAATTCACAAATGTCTGAATTATTCTAGAAAACTCTAAAGTAACTGGGATAGACTTGCTTACTAAACGAACTAAGTAACCTCAATGACTGAGGATTAAATAGGTGATTGGATAAGTTTGGAAACACTGTTGGACTTACATGATGAATTGTCCTTATGGGTTGAACCATGAATTAAGTACGTCCGTATTTCCTGATATCGTTGAAACATAGAAATGAAATAAAGACCGTTGGAAGATCTATTCAACGATGATTATGGGGATGATCTATGGATGTGCATTATGGTATTAAAAAGTGAATACACTGGAAGGATAATGAATTGATTTGTTGACATGTATCAGTTTGGGAGTTGTGTAACTCAAGTTGTTTGATAATATGATCGATAGTCATAGATTGTAAATGACTTGAATATTCGATTCTATATTTTCATCTAAAATCACTTTGGTCATGTTTGAAAACGCAAGTAATGCAGAAGGAAAAGATTATGAATACCATTTGGTTCAATTGGGCTGAAATCCTATGAATTCAAAGTATATTCCTGAATACCCCTGATTGTGTGGGTAATGGAATCACTCGCAGTTAATATGAATTTAGAATTATTATGTATAAAGGTTCCTGAACATTTTCCTGATGCACATGGAAACTTAGTGGAATTCGAAAGTATCAATTTGAAGTGTCTGATTAGATCAGTTAGAAATCGATTCTCTTCAATAAGATCGTATTCCTGGAATCCGATCAAATTGCACAAGTTCATGTTATCCATACTAATAACTACAAAATGCATCTGAAAAATATTTGGATTCTCTAGTGTGTTCCTTATATTTTGAAAAAAAATTGTTTTATTGTTTTAACATGTGGTACACTGAAATCTATGATTACTGTTTTATGGATGCACCGACTTAACGGTGATGGCTTATGGATTTGTATCATTGTATAAATTGTATCTTGGAGATACAGATTTGTAAAGTACAGCTTTGATCAAGCTGGAAATTTTTATGGACCTAATGTGACTCTTAGGTAGGCTCTGCGGCCCTGAGATCATTCTCGGGTAGGCCCTACAGCCCTAAGATGTGTTCTTAGGTAGGCCCCATGGCCCCGAACTTTCTTGGGTAGGCTCTCAGGCCCTAAGATGTTGCCTTAGGTTAACTCTATGTACGATGGTTTTAAAAATACGAGTTTAAAAAGCTCTACTACAGTATGGTTTATGGGATTTACTGAACTATCATTTAATTAGTGTACCTATTATGATTTTATCGTACTGATGGAACACACTAGACATCCTATTCGACCTCATGAAAACGTGACTGTATGAAAGGTTTCTTATGAACTGAGATTCATGGCTTCTACTCGATAAACTACTAATGGAAACTCAGATTATTCCGCAATTGATATACGGTTGATTCAATAAGGAAATTATGGTTTCCCATTTATCTACATGTCTTATAGCATCATCTGGTAGTTCTGTATTACTGAGCTTTTCGAAGCTCACTCTATTACTCACCATTGCAGGTTAAAAGATTGTACCAGTACAACTATCAACATCAGCAAGAGAGTTCTTCCGGTGTTGCTTGCAGAGTATGGTACATGTGATTAGGGGGCATGTAATTGTATTTTTCTTTATATATGAGTATGAAAATCTGTTATATTTTGAATACCGATAAATTTTATTTTGTACTCATAAATGATTTTATGAGTTTACTTGTTTTAAGAAAAGTTTTGAATTTTTCATTTTTTTAGGTGGGTTGCTCCGGTGGCCCTAATGTGACACTCCAGATTGGATCAAGCTATCCGCATCGGTCTGAGGAGGTTACATTTAGTGGTATCAGAGCTTTGGTTTGAGTCAAAAAAATTTCAAGATAGACTAGCCAGTCGAATTTCAAAAGATGTCTGATCAATATATGCCCCTAGACTACAATCGTACCTCTCTGAGCCGGAACTCTAGGGCCTATCTGTAATGAGTAAATCGAAGTTTTTATCCGTTAAGGCTATACTTGTACAAAAAGGAATACCAGTAACATCTGTCTAAACGTTGTAAAGTACCTCACAAGCCATGTGAGAGTTATTCATCTGCGAATTCTGACTCGACTCCGAAAATGAAATTGGGATATGCTACCGCTTTATGACCCTATTCTCGTAACAAAGGCTGAATTGATTTCACAAGGATAAATTTGTTCTGATTATTTTATTGGAATGAGATAGAGAGTTTTAATTAGAATGTAAAAAATCAACTGGTAAAGTATTGCAGATGACACATATTTCTGTAAAAGCTACTGGAAGATATGAAAGAACTGATGAAATTTTCGTTTCTGCAATTCTCTGAAATGAATTAATTTCGAGGACGAAATTCTTTTAAGGAGGGGAGAATTGTCACACCCTATTTGGTGGGGTTAGTTTTTTAGTTGACTATGTCATTATAGAATTCACGTGAATTCTCTATCTTTTCTCTTATGTGAACTCTATTATTGTATTCAATTATTATTTGTCATTGTGAATTTTATTTCCACCGTTGCTTGGCATGCAATTCACAATCAATTATCTTCAAAATTTTCCAATTCTTAAGGCTAAGTTTTTGGATAAGGTTGGCTTCAAAACCAGATTCAATTCATTTACATAAACGAGAATCTTTGTGAGACTAGCAAGAATTCTACTCTTTGAAGCCTTTTTGCACATGAAGGTCGTTGAACTCTCCTCGTACAAAAGAGTTTTTGGTCTATGCAAAAAGCCACATTTTCTGCAGCTTCCTTCATTTTCTTGGCAGTGAGTAGACTCATCTTTTGCTCAACCTATAACCAAACGACCAAAGAATAACATCCAGACAGTAAGAATCAACAAGAAATTAAATACAAAAGTTCATGGGGTATGTCTTTTGATTCCCGATGATTCCGATGTTGGTTGAAGATATGTACGGTGGGAAGAGTAGTATGGTAGCGAGGATCAACATATTGTAAATATGGCTTCATTGAACGGTTGTCGACGATGAGCGAAAGCCTTTTATTTCTAGAAAGCTAAACATTTTTCGGTAGATCCACGATCATCTATGGAGTTTCTCGACGAACAGAGGACAGATTCATGGAAAGGAGACCAAGGCACCTCGAGCGGTGTAACTTGGGTTTTGGTTGACGACCATCGATGACGGTCGTCACGGTGGTCATCGGTGTTTGGGTAATGGCCGATGAAGCTTCGTTGTCTTCCTACAAAGCTTTCGGTTGGGGAGAATTTAAAAGAAATAACAAAAGGTGACCATGTGATTCCAATCTTTCAAGGTGAGTATGGGCATCTGCAATTTGCTTTATTTAGTTTAATAAGACATGAACATTATCACGTGGGTTGTTGGGGAATTGTAGATAACATGCAAAAAGGGGTAACTACAAGGTATGCCATCCAAGTAGTTAAAATCTCAACCTTGTCTCTTAGCTTTTATATTGTTATGATTATGTCATAATGGTTTTATTAAGATCAATTTAGTCCCTAATTTTAGTAATTAAAAATTATATTGGCTCCTAAAGTTTTTAGTTTTAACAATTGGGTCCCCAAATTATTCATTAGATTTTAATAAGTTATGTTGATGGTGAGGAAAATTATTTGAAGTCGTATTTGTACGATAGATTATCCGTGTTCGTTAGAAAAAGATTGGAAGCTAGAAATCAAGATGGTGAGCTGGAATTCAAGAGTAATATTTTGGGTTTTGTTGACGTCCTGAGTCCGATTCCGAAGTCTATTTCGCCAAATTTGAACTCGGTAAGCTGATTTTACTGATTTATCACTCGATTCGATTCATTTTTTGCAATTAAGCTCTGTTTTTGATGAAATTTATGTTGTTATGTATTTGATGAATTATTGGTAGTTGAATTAAAGATTGAGGGTGTTCGAATGGAATTTAAATGGTCGATCAGTATAACACAGAAATCGAGGTAATACTTTACTACCTCTTTATGCTTTATGGAACATGTGAATATTGGTAAATGCATGAATAAGATAATATTGGTCTCATATGTGTAGTTAATTAATTTCTACACTCGATCCGAATACGATAAAAATCCGGTAACTGATTATGGTTCAGATGACTTTTATAAGAAACTGATGGATTATTAGAATTAAAACTACAAGTTCTGTGTATAGTGATAAAGGTACTTGGATGGAAAATTATGAGAATATTCCAGTAGGGTAAATTTACGAAAATACCCTTATGTTGTAAGATGACAAGAATTATCATTGGAAGTTGTTTAATAACTCTGAAAGGATATATTGATATGATAAAACTATATATAAGAAATGATAGTTTGCTTAGAAAATTTGGATAATCGGTTTTTAACCCAATAGAGTTTATGCAAGATACTAGAAGTATGTTAATCAATCATTTCAAGATCCGAGAATGTTCGGGTAAGCAATTAAGCATAGAATCTCTGAACTATATTTATTTTCGTTAAGAGTTAATACCAAAAGTATATGGGTGTGAAATTACAAAAATGCCCTTGAGAGTTTAAAATAGTCCAAGTTGACTCTGAATGAGAGAGTAACCTGAGAATTTGTTTTTAAATTGATAAATTACTGATTTGATTGTTGGGATCCTATCTTTGTATGGAAAATTCTGAAAATTAGTTAATAACATTTGAAAAGACATTTAACATGGAAATTACCGAATTCTGAAGAATGATTTATCGAAGGTGCTCTTTAGTTAGAATTGTTTGAAAGGACTGAAGTAAGTGATAAGATTAAATTAAATAATAAGATCGAACGTAAAGAAATGCTGGAAATACATTAGATCTATAAAATGACCAAAATACCCCTGGATTGGAAATGACTCAAGAATGTCACCAAGCTCAGGAATGAATGGATATACTCAAGCTTTGAAATGAATAGAAAAACGTTGAGCACCAAAATGACCAAAATGCCCTTATGACCTAGAATAAGTAAATGTCTTGGATTAATTAAGAAATCCAAATAAACATGGATGTTGTGCTACCAGTGAAAGTTATGGAACACAGATTAAGTGATCAACCAACGCTAGTGCTATATCATTACCTGAATGATATAAGTACCACTTGAATGTTTGTTCATCTTCTCAAATTTGGATCGATGATAATTCTGGAAGTACTTGGCTCAGCTCAACTCTAGAGCGCATATAGTACTAATAAGTGGGTATTCATGAGTCAAATCAACCACGAATACCAGAATGACTTTATTATTTGAATAAATTGAACTAAAAGGAAGTACAACATGTATTTGAAATTCAGAAATGTCTGAATTATTCTAGAAAACTCTAAAGTAACTGGGATAGACTTGCTTATTAAACGAACTAAGTAACCTCAATGACTGAGGATTAAATAGGTGATTGGATGAGTTTGGAAACACTGTTGGACTTACATGATGAATTATCCTTATGGGTTGAACCATGAATTAAGTACGTCCATATTTCCTAATATCGTTGAAACGTGGAAATGAAATAAAGACCGTTGGAAGATCTATTCAACGATGATTATGGGGATGATCTATGGATGTGCATTATGGTATTAAAAAGTGAATACACTGGAAGGATAATGAATTGATTTGTTGACATGTATCAGTTTGGGAGTTGTGTAACTCAAGTTGTTTGATAATACGATCGATAGTCATAGATTGTAAATGACTTGAATCTTCGATTCTATATTTTCATCTAAAATCACTTTGGTCATGTTTGAAAATGCAAGTAACACAGAAGGAAAAGATTCTGAATACCTCATTTGGTTCAATTGGGCTGAAATCCTATGAATTCAAAGTATATTCCTGAATACCCCTGATTGTTTGGGTAATGGAATCACTCGCAGTAAATATGAATTTAGAATTATTATGTATAAAGGTTCTTGAACGTTTTCCTGATGTACATGGAAACTTAGTGGAATTCGAAAGTATCAATTTGAAGTGTCTGATTAGATCGTTTAGAAATCGATTCTCTTCAATAAGATCTTATTCCTGGAATCCGATCAAATTGCACAAGTTCCATATTGATAACAACAAAATGCATCTGAAAAATATTTGGATTCTCTAGTGTGTTCCTTATATTTTGAAAAAAAATTGTTTTATTGTTTTAACATGTGGTACACTGAAATCTATGGTTACTGTTTTATGGATGCAGCAACTTAACGGTGATGGCTTATGGATTTGTATCATTGTATAAACTGTATCTTGGAGATACAGATTTGTAAAGTACAGCTCTGATCAAGATGGAAAATTTTTATGGACCTAATGTGACTCTTAGGTAGGCTCTGCGGCCCTGAGATCATTCTCGGGTAGGCCCTGCGGCCCTAAGATGTGTTCTTAGGTAGGCCCCATGGCCCCAAACTTTCTTGAGTAGGCTCTCAGGCCCTAAGATATTGCCTTAGGTTAACTCTTTGTACGATGTTTTAAAAATACGAGTTTAAAAAGCTCTACTATAGTATGGTTTATGGGATTTACTAAACTATCATTTAATTAGTGTACCTATTATGATTTTATCGTACTGATGGAACACACTAGACATCCTATTCGACCTCATGAAAACGTGATTGTATGAAAGGTTTCTTATGAACTGAGATTCATGGCTTCTACTCGATGAACTACTAATGGAAACCCAGATTATTCCGCAATTGATATACTGTTGATTCAATAAGGAAATTATGGTTTTCCATTTATCTACATGTCTTATAGCATCATCTGGTAGTTCTGTATTACTGATCTTTTCGAAGCTCACTCTATTACTCACCATTGCAGGTTAAAAGATTATACCAGTACAACTATCAACATCAGTAAGGGAGTTCTTTCAGCGTTGCTTGCAGAGTATGGTACATGTGATTAGGGGGAATGTAATTGTATTTTGCTTTATATATGAGTATGAAAATCTGTTATATTTCGAATACTGATAAATTTTATTTTGTACTCATAAATTATTTTATGAGTTTACATGTTTTAAGAAAAGTTTTAAATTTTTCGTTGTTTTTTTTAGGTGGGTTGCTCCGGTGGCCCTAATGTGACACTCCAGATCGGATCGGGCTATCCGCATCGGTCTGAGAGGGTTACAGTATGTAGTACCGATATTTTTCATTCAATATTGATATTGCATGAACAATACAAATATTGTTCTTGCAGTACTAATATCAAAGGTAATAGAAGTATCAATACTACCATGGTAGTGTAAATATTACCCGTTGTTTTCCAAAGTGTTAAAATTCCAATAAGAAAAATGGGTATTGATACTCTAGGAGTATCGATACTACTTTTCACAGTAGTATCCATACTGGCCAAGCCCAACGATCAATAACAACTAGTTTATTTAAATATTACAAAGGAATTATCGATACTCTTAGTCCGAGTATCGATACTCCTAGTCCAAGTATCGATACTCCTTGTTCTTGGTTGTTTTGTTTAACAAATAAAAATAAGTTAAGGACACTAGAAGTAGGTTACAACACCTATCCAAGCAATTAAGATCAAGAGAAAAGCTTTTTCATTATATACTATTTCTTTTCTCTTGTACATAATGTGTTTTTTTGAGAGCTTAAATTTTTAAACACATACTTTTGTGAGGTTTCCTGTTTACATCTTTTCGTACTTTGTAAAAGGGGAGTGATTCTAATGTAGTCATTGAAAAACTAGGGAATTTATAAAGGTTACTCTTTAGCCTAGAAAAAAAAGAACAAAATAGTGAAAATGTTGAAAAATTCTTAGTGTGGAGCTAAAGTTTTGGATGAATACTTGGTTTATGTAACCCCTTAAACCCGACCTAGAAAAATTGGGTCGAATCTAGAGAGTCTCGAAGAAGCTTGTCCCTCACAAAAAACATGCTCGATTTAAAACTTAAAAATTAGTAATTATTATTAAAGAGTCCTTCCTCAAATTTTAACTTTGAAATTTTATTGAAAAAATGTTCAAGAAAAATCGAATATAAATGATAAATATTCAAAACATACATAAACAATTTTAAAATTAATTATATTGTCCAAAGTCCTGATTACAAATAATAAAAATAACTATGAAAAATAAATAAATGTCTGATAAAGAAAAAGTAGAATAAAAATCATATTGAAATAATAATTCACCTGAAAATAATGGTTAACCTAATTCAGAGTATCTGAAAGAAACACTATGGGGTTGTAAGCTATTACACTTAGTGTGTCACTAAAGTGCAAAAAAAAAAACAAGTCATATATAATATGAATCGATCAATATTAATAAAAGTCTGAATCAAATAATGATAATCATATATTTGAGTGTTGTGCAAATGCCATGCACCTCCCATACTCCTGTCACACCATCCAAAGAGTGGGTTCCCCTGACCACACTATATACAATCAAACCAAATCATATGAAGTGAGGCCTGCCATAAATACAGAGGCCATTGAATCCGAAAGTGACATTCAACCCGTCGAGTGAATGTACTGAACTTCTCTTATCCAAATTCATCCCAATATGACATCTAAAATGGCATACAAATCCGATTTCCTGCAACACGCCAAGGAAGGGGGGTTTATAAAAACTAAAAGAAACAGTTTGTATAGGGGCGATAAAAACTGAATAAAATAGTTTGAAAGGGGAAGGCATTACATTTTGAAGGGTATTCATGAACACAAAAGAAAACGAGTGCAAAGAAAAATCGAGAGAGATCATTTGTAATAGCATCCTCGCTGACCATTGTATTAAATAAATGTTTTAATCAGGAAGCAATAGCAAGGAAAGAACAATTCTTTTGGTACTTTCTGTTTTTCTTTCAATTTCTAGTATTCTCTATGGATGTTTTATTTCTAAACCAATAGAAGATAGAAGATGCGTTAGTTGCGTCATCTTGCTAGGTTTGGTGTCTTCATTTGCATCGTAGCTATCACTTGGCGATTAGTCGAGTGTCGGTGGGTGTAAGGTTCCTTTGAAGATTCCACATTTTTCTCCGACAGAAAAAATATAAAAAAAATCCATTAGTAACCATTCGGGGTACAAAAATACAGCAGCATCATAAAACAACACGAAAAAAAAGAGATTAGAGAATCTACCATTCCCTATGTAGAGCATTTCCTTCACACATTGGGGCCGAAAAGCAATCGAATCAGAGGGTCGAAGTTGTTGTTATCCATTATTTGAATCACAAGCCAGCTGCTGGAAGTGATGCGCCATGAAGCACTTGAATAATGATTCCAAACCTCTAGTTGGCACTCGGTATGTTCTTTCATTGATTTGAATTCATGTATCCACAACATACATTGAAATAGAATTGTAATGTTGTTGGTTGGTAATCGTGGAAGAGAGAATGAGAGTGAAAAAGCAAATGCGGCTGAATTGTTTAGTTTAGTTTAGGTTTAGGTTCAAGTTAAGTTTTATTTAATAATATTTGGTTTAATTATCATTTTAGTCATCGAATTTGAAAGTTAAAATTAGGTTTTTAGTCCCCAAATTTAAGTTTTTTATACTTTAGCCACCTTCAGGACTATTTTCGAATTCTGCCATTTTGTAGTTATTCTGATTTTGTGGTTTTCCCAATTTTAGTGTTAGTTGTAATTTTTTGGGTTATTTATATTTAAATCCCTTATATTTATGCGTGTTTTTATTTAAGACCCTATTTTAATTTTTTATTTGTATTTTTAATTTTGTGTTTATTTAAATTTAGTCTTTATTCTAATATGTATATATATATATATTTTAAATTTTATAGTTTAGCATGTCATGTTTTATTTTTTATATTTGAGTCAAATTTGTACATTATAGGTTAATATGCATGGTTTATAATTTTTTAATTTAGAAACATATGTGTATAATTTTTGTATGTCACATTGTATGATATTTTAAATCAAAATACTTATTTAATTAATTTTTGCATGAAATTCTTTAATTTGTATTTTACCCTCATGTGCATAACTTAACTCCTATCACATAATTGAATTAAAGCTAATACCCTTTTAATTTAAAATTATTTAAATGGCTCTTCTTAACTCACTAGAAAGTTGTTTTAGATGGTTTTAAATTAAAAGTGTATCCCATCAGTGACACCTAAAATTTTGATTTATCGCTTTAAAATTTGAGGAATGAAAGAAAAAGAAATGGTCGACTATTTAAATTGGTTGAGAAAAGGTCGTTAGAACTCACCTACGATCTGGTCTCGATATTTTTAAATAATTGAATATTCTTTATCTTTCTAATGGCTTGGTAATTTTAATTTATTTTATTTTGGTGTTGTTAAATGTTATAAAATTCACATTTTCGTTGTTTTAAGGGATCATAAATCAAATTAAACTCGGATTTTTAAATTTCATCGCAAAGACATTAATTAATCGATTAGGTATCGATTTAGGGCGCTGTGGGGGTGCTAATCGTTCCCCACATGTAACCGACTCCCGAACTCATTTTCTGGTAACGTAGATTTAAATTTGTAGTTTTAATTAAAATTAATTTTTTTATTAATTTTTTATTAAAGATGACAAAATATTTTTGAGTGCCCAATCACACTTTAATCAAAGATTGGTGGCGGCTATTCAAACCGTTTTTTTATTGTAAAGGAAACCCAAAATTTTTCGAAACGAGAGAGGTTTTTCAAATCACATTGCTTTTTAATTAATTAATCGAAAGAGAATAATTAAACAAAATGTATGGTTTTTAAAATCTCACCTTTTAAGGAAAAAAAATTGTTTCGATAGCTTGGCAACTCCGCTGGGGACCGTTTTTTAGAGGGTCAGACCTATAGTCGATTAATTTTTGTCTTTGCAAATGAAAATTATAAGTTCGTTTTAATTTGGTTTTTGATCCTTCTTTTGTTTTAAATTTTTGTTTGCATTTTATTAACTAATAAATAGTTGTACTGACATGTGATTTACATGTTTCAGTTTTTTTACCTTTACTTAGTCTGTTGTTTCTTTTGATCAAGGCAAAGGATTATGAGTTTCCCCTTTATTGTTATAACCTTTTGATACTTAAAGCCTTCTAACTGGCTCTGTCCCGTTAGGTAGAGATGAATGCTATGCTTACGTGAGAAAAAGTATTTTTCTCCGCATGGGCTTTAGCAAGTAACCTCTAGGGTACATATGCCTCATGTTTATGAGTGAAACATTGAGTTTCCTCGCATGTACATAGGGAAATGCATTTTCTCGAAATGAACTCGATTCGTTTTAAGCCTATAATGGGTGAGAATCGAGGGTTTGGCAAGACCAAGGGGCACCTGCAAAGGATAATTTGAGGACCCTTTTAGTGATACCAAAACTCTGCCCGTTTTATACCAAATCTATGTTCGTGGTTCTTCAAAAGTCACAGAAGGGAAACTCATTCTAACCTTTTCTTCGAATTTGTTTATTTATTTTTGCAAGAAGTATGTGAACTAGAGATAATGCGGTTAGGTTTATTTTTCTCGAACAAGCATGCAAATTAAATATCATGCGGTTAGGATTTTTTTGAATAACAAAGCATGTGTGTAGATATCATGTTGGGTATGATCAATTAAAGCATGATTGGGTAGTCAGTATGTGAGAGTAGGTTTTATTTAATGATTACAATAATTATTATCTTGTTGTTTATTTTATGTGTACTAACCCATTTTTGTTCTGTGTCTAGTTTATTGTGATTTTATTGCATTTGCATCTTCATGTCATCCAAAGGAGTTAATTCACAAGTGATTGACTAATAAGAAGACTGGACATATTGAGACAAGAAATTTTCAACCATGTAGTCAAAACTGGGAGATCCAAAGATGTTTGACTGATCCATGAAGAATGATATCCGATGAATAAAGAAATATGAAGCTGATTGAAGACTTCCTTTAATGGGGCAAAGGCCAATATGTTGACTCAAGAGATAGATACAATCATACAAAGGATGAGAAGATCTTTCATAAAGAATGAAGACTACTTCGCAAGTAAGAATGGAGATTTCAAAAAGGACATCTGACGTCATCAAAGGTGATAAAATATGCCGACAACTTTAGGGTGCAATGTTAGATTCCATGTAGAGTACGACTCAAGAGAATGGAGAAATGAAGAATCACATTTATATTTTGACTACATGGTGTACTTACTGAATTCTTGTTGTCTAAATGAAAGGTTGTTCTATGGTGGTCCCTTCTGGAATTAACACCTTGTGCACTTGCATTTGCATTCTTATTTTGCATTAGCTTATTAATTTATTTATTTTTCTATTGTTGCTTTTTTTCATTTTGTTATCTTATTTGTACTAACTTGTGTTTTATGTTGTTTTTCTCTTTGTTTGCATTGCATGATCATGACATAGTCAAAAGATGTTGATTTGTGAGTGGTCATCATAGTATAAGGTTTTCATGACGAACAAGGGGTTTTGTGATCAAACAGACTATAACACAGTCGAGAAATGGCACCCTGAGAAAGCTTTGAGAATAGTGGAGAGTTTTGCACATGAAGATCATATGTCTGACGAAGAGCACAATGAGATAAGAGAGATAAAAGAGAATATGTCTAGGATTATGGATAGAATATATGCTTTGGCCAAAGGAAGTGAGACTTCTGCAACAGAACCTGCTGATCCTAGCCAATATGAGAAATCACGCACAATCATTGTTCGTATCAACAAGTTATTTGGAAACACCAAGGAAATAGTGGCAACTGTAGAAGTTCAGAAGGTTGAAAAGAAGCCATGCAGTCAGAACTCGTTGGTGTTTGATAGTCTACTCCCAACATCAGGGGAAATAAAATTGGAAACTCCAGTTCAACCCAAGTTGATAGGTGGCTCTCATTGCGATTCTATCTCAATATCATATAAGGAATTGTATGATGAACTGTTAGAAGCCCGAGAAGTGGCCCCGCATTAACTGAAACCTTTGTAACCTCCATATCCAAGTTGGTATGATGTCAACGTTCGTTATGAATATCATGTTGGAATTAAAGGACATTCTATTGAGAATTGTTCTACCTTCAAACATCGAGTCCAACTTCTTCTAGATCATGGAGTATTAGAGTTTGAATTGAAAGGACAAGCCAGTTTGAAAATGGGTTATCCTGTTGAGTTTGAACCAAAAGTAACCAAAGATAAGGGTATCAGTGAGGACATCCATGAAGAAAATTGTTTGCCAAAATACGAAGCTCTGATTCGTCATTTAAGGAGTGAAAATGATAAATTGAGTAGAGAGATGGAAGCCATGCGAGATGGTTTTCAAATGATCAGTCAAGCTTTTAAATTTGCTGGTATGGGAAATATCCCAGATGAGTGGATAACAGGAGTCGCTAAACTGAAAAATGACGCTGAACAATGGAGAAAAAATTGCAAGGTGTACGAAGGTAGAGCCGAGAAGTTTTCTCATGATTTACAAATCACAGAAAAAAGACGCAATATAGATATTGATAATTTAGGAAGATATCAGGCCGAAAATCAGATGTTGAATAGTTCCATTGCCAATATGGAAATTTCATATCAACGCTACAAGCGGGAAAATGAAGCTGAGCTAGAAGCCATTAGAGCCAAGAACAAGAAGTTGATGAAGATTGTGGATGATTGTAGTGATCTTATGCAAGAACTTCATAACCACAATGACTTTCTTACAAGGAAGATTCAACAGCAGTGTCTACAGCTCCGAGAGTTGGCACTCAAGATAGAGAAAAGGGACAATGTCATGAAAGAAGCTATGACCCAAGCAAGCAATGTGGCTAACAAATGGGTTGATTTAGCTGGCTTTGCAAGAGAATTAAAAAAGATTGATAACTCAACCCCTGAGGATGAGTGGAACTTAAATTGTCTTTTGAAGGAGATAGAAAAGTTAGGAGGGAAAGCTATTCGTTATATATAAAGTTTGTTTGATGTACCGAAACCTTTGTGTTCAATGAAAATTGTTTTAAGATGATCACTCTGGATGTCACCTTTTGAATTTTCATTTGGCATTTTCATTTGCATTGCATGTATTTATTTAAGTATTTTACATGCATTAATTATAAAAACATGAAAATAACTTATGGAATGTTATGTGACAGTAATAACAAGATCATCCATTCATATTATTCCTCATTCGTCATGAACAAACAAATAGAAGTAATGGAACAATCTAATGAGAAATTACAAGATCAACTACAAGAGCAGTTAGCCGGGTCACAACAAGATATGAGGAATCAAGCATCGGGTTCTCTGCAAGGTGTATCAAATCAAATGTTTCAGGTGTTGGCAACTAAGGCTGCTGATAGAAAGGAAATCACTGATAAAGGATACCAGTCTCATTAGACTAATACATCGAGAATCATAACCTACCCTGGAGCATCTAACTCAAACCAATGAAAGAGCCTCATGAATTATGAGCAACTTGAAGACAAATTCAGGTGGTTGAATGAAGCCATTAAAGATATGAAGGTTGTTAATGCCCCTCACAAGGACTTAGAATCTAGAGAACTTAGTTTGGTCTCTGATTTGGTCATCCCATATGAATTTAGGGTGCCTAATTTTGAAAAATATGATGGCACTAGTTGTCCTCTAATTCATCTAAAGATGTTTTGTAGAAAGATGGAAGGATACCTAAATAATGACAATTCGTTGATTAATTACTTCCATGATAGTCTTGTTGGGTCAACTATAGTATGGTATAACCATTTGAACAAAGAACAGATCAAGACATGGGTCAACCTAGATGATGTTTTTTTGGGACAATATCAATATATTAAAGGCTTAGCCCCAAAACGTCATGACATTCAAAGGATAAGAATGAAAGCAACTGAGAGCTTTAAAGAATATGCCCTAAGATGGAGAGAAGTGGCAGCACAAGTTCAACCTCCTTTGTTAGAAGAAAAAATATCATATATGTTTCACGATTCTCTTCCAGCTCTTTTCTTTGAGTTAATGCTGGGAAAGTCAACGAATAACTTCAAGGATCTTATGACAGATGGAGAGTTAATTGATGATGCAATCAGCAAAGGAAACTTGAAAGACACTTCTAAAAACCCAACCGATCAAAAGGAACAAGCTTATAAGGTGAATGAATGTTACGTTCAGAGCTCTCACATTCGTAAAAGAAAAGGGGCAGCGGGTTACTCAAGACGTCCAAAGAAAGTCCCAAGATCGAAAAATGCTTTGAAAGTGTTCCAAACTCCTATCTCAAATCTGTATCCCTATTTGATTGAAAGTCAATACCTCACACCGAGGCAAGTGAAAGTGTAACCAGACCCTTCTACTCATAGTTATGATCAAGATAGTGTATGTATTTCCACTTGGGGCATTGGGACATTCTACGGGAAATTGTAGGCCGATGTTAAAGGATATAGAGATGTTTGTGGAAAATGGGACGTTGACAGAGGAATTGGTGGAACAGTGGATGACGAGTTTGAGTGAGGCATCAAAGAACAATATGTAGCATTCGTTTGAGTTAAGTACCACGACATTAGATGTGTAATGTGACATCCTAGGTAGGAAGAGATCATTTCATTCCATCATGAAGCTTTATTCCATTTGCAACATCATGTTTGAACTTGTTTTTCATCATTTCTCGATTTTTTTTGTAATGATATTTAAATGGATTTATGCTACTTTAAAGATGGTGAGCATTGAATTAAATTTTCAAATTGAAATTCTTTGAATATCAACTGAATTAAAAAAACTCTGTAAATGGTCAGAGTTATTGTTCTTTGACAAATGACATGATTGACAACTGGTAAAACAAGGATCCTGGACCTTACCCTCAGAATATACAATCAAACACCATACCCTTTATTGTAGGATATAACATTCTCCTTGTAACCCCCTCAGACCGATGCGGGTAACCCGATCCGATCTGGAGTGTCACATTAGGGCCATCAGAGTGACTCACTGTAAAAATAGAGGAAAATTTAAATTTTTTTATCAAAACGTAAACTTATAAAATCATTTATCAGTATTCAGAAATAAAATAGATTTTCAAACTCGTATATAAAACAAAATACAATTACATGCCCCCCAATTTCATGTACCATACTCTTCAAACAATGCCGGAAACTCCCTTACTGAAGTCGATAGTTATACTGGTACAATTCTTTTAACCTGCAATGTTGAGTAATAGAGTGAGCTTTGGAAAGCTCAGTAATACAGAACTACCAAATGATGCTGAAGAACGTGCAGATACAGATAAACATATATTTCCTTATTGGTTCAGATATCTACAGATTTCTTTGGCTGAGCTGAGGTCTCAATGATATTTCAGGTATTAACAGATAGTATTCAGTTCTGATGGAAAATATTTGGGATTTTTAGGTTCAAGAGATCAGAATAGGTTTTCTAGTGTGTTCTCTCAAAACCAGTGAAAAGATATCGATCTTTTAAAACATATTTTTTTTATTCCAAAACCATAGTAATTTCCCCATCCATCACGAACAAAATGTGTAGGTTCTCCATAACCATACAACCCCGTCATGAATAGTAAGGCCCTGAGCACAAAGCCAAGGAACCTACAAGTAATCAACCCCGTCACAAACAGTAAGGCTCTCAGCACAAAGCCGAGGAACATGCAAGTATGCAACCCCGTCACGAACAATAAGGCTCTCAGCACAAAGCCGAGGAACCTGCAAGTATTCTTCCCTGTCACGAATAGTAAGGCACTCAGCACAAATACGAGGAACCTGCAAGTATTCTTCCTCCAACTATACTCCCAATAAAACATGTTTCGTCCGTAAATGGATATATCAAAAAATAAATCATAGTTCAGGTCAAGTATCATATCAGAATCCATGTCAGGTATTATAACAAAATTCAAATCATAAATCATATAAAATATTCATGTGATTAGAGAACACAAAAGAGTTTACAGATATTATTCAGAGGTACTGGATAATCTTAGTAGGCAGAGAAATACAGATCTCCAGTATACCGATAAAATATCGGAATTTAGAATCATTATTTGAAGAGTTTAATAACTGACGGAATTATCAATTATTCAGAATGTGACTTGAGTTGATAAGAAAGAAATGAAGACTCAGGACATTTACAGTCTATGTCGATTAATTTCATTATCAAACAACTTCAGGATTTTCTAGAGTAATTCAAACGTTCCTGAATTTTTGATACATGTTGTACTTCCGTTCCATTCTATTTGGTCTTCATGGTTGATTTGTCGAACAAACGTCTAATTCTTAGTATTGAATGCGATCTAGAGTTGAACTGAGCTGAGTAATTTCAAAATTATCATCGAACCACACTTGAGAAGACGAACACACATTCAACTGATACCTATGTTGTTCAGGTACTGACATATTATTACGGTTGATCAGCTCACTTAAGTTATTCCATAACTTCTAAAGGTAGTCCAACACCTATGCTTATTTGGATTCCTTAATTAATCCAAGACATTTACTTAGTATAGACCATAAGGGTATTTTAGTCATTTTGGTGTTCAGTTTTATTCCATTCATTACAGAGCTCGAGGATATCCAATCATACCTGAGCTTGGTGATATTCTTGGGTTATTTCCATTACAGGGGTATTCTAATCATTCTACAGATCCGATGTATTTCAATCATTTCCTTCCATTTTGTCTTATTATTTAATTCCAATTTATCATCTATTTCAGTCCCTTTGACCAATTCTGATAAAAGAGCACCCTGATAAATTGTTCTTCAGGTATTTACTCGTAACTCAGATATTCTCGGGTCAAATGCCTTCTCGGATTTTTACCAACAGAATATCAAGAATTTTCTGTACTAAGTCAGGATCTTAACAATCAAATTCATATTTAATCGAGTTAAGTACAAATCCTCAAAGTACATTCTCATTCAGGTTCAACTCGGATTATTTTACCTCTTAGGGGTATTTTTGTAATTTCCTAATCAGATAATTTCAATATTAGCTCTTAACGAAAATAATTATAATTTAAATATCCTATGGTCAATTGCTTTCGCGAACATTCTCTGATCTTGAAATTATTCCTTAACAAACTTCTAGCATCTTGCGCAAACCTTTTTTGGCATTAAAACCTAGTTATCCAAATTTTCTAATCAAAACTATCATTTCTTATGCACATCTGTAATTATATCGGATCAATATGTATTTTCAGAGTTATTAACCAACTCCCAGGGACAATTCTTGTCATCCTACAACATAAGGGTATTTTCATAATTTTACTCTACCGGAGTATTCTCATAATTTCCCATCCAAGTACCTTTAACATTTAACCTTTGATGATATAAAATATAAGTTACAAATCCATGGCTTATTTCTTTATCACTAATCACAACTTGTAATTTAATTCTAACAATCCCTCAATCTCTTATATTAATCATTCGATCTATATTCAGTTATTGAATTTCTACCACATTCATATCGAGTGTATAAATTAATCAACTCCACAAAAGTGATCAACATTATCTTATTCATGCATTTACCAATATCAAAATATTCCATAAAGCATAAAGAGGTAGTAAAGTATTACCTCGATTTACGTGTCATACTGATCGACCATTAAATTCCATTAGAACGCCCTCGATCTTAAAATCATGTTCCAATATTTCCTCGGATCCATATCAACAGAAATTACATTAAAACGGAGCTTAATTCTGAAAAGCGGATCGAATCGGATGATAAATAAGTGAAAAACAATTTACCGGGTTCGAATTTGGTGAAACAGACTTCGGATTTGGATTCAGGACGTCGATAGCATAAAATATGACTTTTCGAAAATTTAGAATTTTCGGTCAAAATCAAAGTCAACGGGTTTAACTGGTAATTTCGAGGCCTTCGGGTTTGGATTTTGAAAAACGGACTGTGGAATCGAATTTGAACGTCGAAAAATGTCAGGATAGGTATACTCGGTCAAAGTCAAAGTTCGTTTGATGCCCGGTCAAAGCCCGTCAAATTTTTGGTCAACTTTTGTCAACACCGGTCAACGGGTCGAGTCGGGTAAATTGGTCGGGCTGGGTAAACGGGTCGGGTCGGGTTAGAACCAGTCAAATCGGTCAAAACAGCTCAAAAACCGGTCAAACCGGTTATTTTTCCCTTCCCCACATGCAGTGGCGGCGCGTGGTAGCGCGTGAACAGTGCTACGGTGTCGGAAAATTCCTGGAAAAATTCCTAAAAATTATTTTAAGCGATTTCAAGGCACTTACAAAGCTCGGTTCATAATTTTGAACGGTGGAGTGCTTGATTTCAACAAATCGGAAACTTTGACCGCTTCACCTCCTCACGCGCCGCCGTCGATGGAGACCAAGGATGACACCGGCAGACTCGGAACGATGCAAGGAACACGATGGTGCGGGAGGAGTCGTAAACGGATGCTCGGATCGTCATGAATCGACGAAAAACCAATTGAAATCGAGTTATTACCGACGATACTTCCGACTAAAATAAACGACGAACGGCGACGATTCACGACGAAAGGTTTGAGGGGTTTTGTTCCTCGGTTGACAACGAACACGATGGTGGTTTCAACTCGCCGATCGGAGGTCGGACAGCGAGTAGATCGGAGTTGCAAGAAGGGTTGAGGGGAAGGGGAAAACTTATGTTTTTCTTCAGAAAAACATACGGGAATGGGTGTTATAATTCATCCCAAAAGAAAAATGGTCAAATCATGAGTTTAGCCACTGAATTTCTTGCACTTCTTAAAATGGTCTGCCAACTTTGAAATTTTATAATTTAATCAATCGTTTCTTTCAAAAATACCAATTAAATCCACCACTTTATAATTTCTTAAATTTAGCCCCTAAATTGGGGTGTTACACTCCTCTTATAAGGGATTGAACAAGAGGCTTTCTATTTAGGTATGCATATGAACGGATAACATGGGGCATCTTTTGTGTATAATGTTACAAAACCTACTAGATTACACTTCTGTTGATGATGTTCAATGATGATCATGATCTTTACAGATGTAATAGCTGAGTAGATAAATCTAGTTTAGGTCAGTTGCTTGGAAATTGAGCTCTAACGATGAGATTTTCTGACTTTCAACAACACCTAGACTGCGACAGGTTCTTCTTGACAAGCTTAAGAAATTGGATACGTATACCCAGATTATAATATTATATGTATACAATAAAGTTGAACTATTCCGCTAAGGCAAATGGTTAAAGAGGAAACTTGAAAGTCGTGGCTTTATGAATAGAGTATATTCAAACCATGACCTTGATCGGGTACGTGGCAATTCGGTGTATGCTTCACTGCAATTGTTAGGTTGAAGATTTCGTGATGAGATTAACCCTTCAGCTAGCCCGATAAAAGAAAATTACAATAAAGCTGATTTCAGCTAACCCGATAAAGGAAAATTACAATAAAGCTGATTTCAGCTAGCCAAACAATGGAAAATTTATCTAAATAAGGAGTTTCGGTAAAGATGGACTAAGGGAGTTAAAGAACACCTGTTATAGTCAATTTCACATGAACACTCAGAAATTTCATTTTTAGATCGATATTTTTACACCGTCTTGGTTAGAGGAGTCTACGAAGCTTGAACAAATGTAAGATTTCAGAGAACTGAAATAGAAGTTTTCTTGAAAGTCTAGTAATTGTTTATGCTAGTTGCGTCATTTTTTCGCATTCGATTAAAATACCAAGCCAAGAAAGAAGGGCATGTTGCGATGTTCACAATGATCAAGAAAGAAATGACATTTTGGTGGTCGAAACCTTAGAAAATAGGAAGCCAACCCGAAGCCAACCCCTCACTTTTGACACTTGTTAAAGAACTATAACCCTAAAAACATTAAAGAGCTATTGATTCTTTTGATATTCTGTGAACTCATGGTTATAATGTGATTCAATTGTGAGCCTGAATTAAGGGTAATATTTTATAAAATTATTTTATTCTTTGATCCCTAAAATAAGAGAAAAGGGAAAAACATTTTCAAACAGGACATTTTCAAATGTGAAAGGTCCTTGAAGCTGGTGAGGCTCATTATGCCTCTATTGGAGAAAAGGAATAAGTGATTCCAGAATAATGAAGCATTCCACAATCCTAAAAGCAAATAGTCCGAGCTATCAAAATGATTGGAGAATAGAACTTGTAATACTTCCTTGTGACGATGTCAGTAATCCGTTAAGAAGAAGCTGATTGCATTATCTGAAGAGGGGCACACACATCCCAACTTATGGAAAAAATGCAAGAGTGTGACCAGTCAGGAAACAGAAGATTACCTTATTTAAAGAGGGGCACACATATCCCAACTCTTATCAAAATGCAAGACATTTTGTTAGAAGAATTAATTACTTCTCAAGTGTCCAGGGCAGTATGAAAAGAAGCTTCAAGCAATTCTCAGATTGGGACCATTCAAGATTAAGATATTTTGGGCACGAAGGGAGCCATGTGTACCAACATGGGGCATGACCAGAAACCCATATCATGTTGGGATGACAAGATTTAGACCAAGAAGACATTGAGAATGAGTCTTACAACTTGAAGTGTCAGGGGCAAACTTGGAATATTGAGTAGAGCTTAACTTGTAGAGGAAGCCAGTCGAGTATCAATCAACAGCAGAGTCCCGAAAAAACAACTTTGACAGTGCAATTGACTCAAAGACTGAAATGGGGCAACCAGGTCATATTTTTGATCATATCAAGAATTCGAGAGAGAAAATATTTCCTCCAAAATGAAGACAGAAAAAAAAGACGACAAGAAGATAGAAGAAGATCATATGGCTCTTTAAAAATGCAAGTTGAAAATTATGAGTTATTACACTGATATCTGAGTAAACGTTGGAATAAATGATCAAGTGGAAGAAGACCGAGTTCGCCACTTTGGAGTAAAATGAAGAGTGAATCAACATTTATGCATTCATAAGATCATCATTTGTATAAAATAAAATGCATTACATTATTTGCATTTAAACATATGGTTTTGACAGATCTTCAAGTGAAAAGAGAATATTCATGATGTCAAAAGCCCGACAAGTTGAAAGAAAGGTTTTAAACCTCAAACATAAGGAATCATGTTTAGAGAGGCATAGCCCGAAGAATAGAGAGGTCAAATTCATAAAAGAAGCATTACTTGAAGTGAAGATCACCAGATGTAGGAGAAAAAGTAAAGATTCTCGTGTATGAAGAAGCGGATCGATCGATTAAAAGGACTTGCACATATGAGATTGGGGCAAGTCAATCTTAAGCCTTCACAGAGGAGTAATGAAGCAAATTAATTTTAAGCCTTCATGAAAGAGTAGTGAAACAAATCAACCTTAAGCTTTCACGAAAGAGTAGTGAAGCAATCCATCAGTAAGCCTTCCGAGCATGATGATTAAGTCCTACGGACCTTCTTAAGCCTTCATGGAAGAGAAGTAAAGAAAACCATCTTAAGCCTTCATGGAAGAGCAGTGAACCAAACCATCTTAAGCCTTCATGGAAGAGTAGTAAAGTAAGCCATCAGTAAGTCTTCTGAGCATGATGATTTCATCTGTCAGGCTTTCGAGCAAGATGATAAGTCCTCCAGGTCATCTTAAGCCTTCACAGAAGAGTAGTGAAGCAAATCATCTTAAGCCTTTACAGAAGAATAGTGAAGCAAATCAATCTCAAGCCTTCACAGTAGAGTAGTGAAGCAAATCATCTTAAGCCTTCATGGAAGAGTAGTAAAGCAAATCCATTAGTAAGTGCAATCAGTAAGTCTTTCGAGCATGATGATGAAATCCTTCGGGCCATCAATATATCTTTCAAGCGTGATGATTAAATCCTTCAGGTAATTTATAAGTCTTCACGGAATAATAGTGAAGCAAATCCATTAGTAAGTCTTTCAAGAAAGATGATAAGTCCGCCGGGCCATTTTAAGCCTTTAGAGCAAGATGATAATTCCTCCATACCATTTTAAGCCTTCTCGGAAGAGTGCTGCAACAAACCATCAGATCATCAGATGTGGGAGGAAAGAGAAGGTTCTCAAGTACAAAGAACCGGATCAATTGATTAAAAGGAAATACGCACGAGGAGTCATTAACTAATTCAAAGTCCCAGGAAGAGAGAGGTTTAGATGGAAGTCGAGTCCAGGAAGATCCTCATATCCAGTTGTTGTGAGAAGAGCTCCTGCAAGAGAAATGTATTCTCAAAGATTCTCTTAAATTCTAAATTTTTTGAGTATAATGTTTTTCAAATCTTCAAGCATATACTAATAAGTGGTAACGTTTGATTTTCAGGTTTGGCCTTCGAAGTTGAGCCTTCATGGAAGAATAGTGAAGCAGAATCGCACTAGAAGATTGTTCGAGTTCTGCTCCCTGAAGCAAGAGAGAGTGAACCCGTAGGTAGAAGATTGTTCGAGTTCTACTCCCTGAAGCAAGAGGGAGTGAACCCATAGGCAGAAGATTGTTCGAGTTCTACTCCTTGAAGCAAGAGGGAGCGAACCCGTAAGTAGAAGATTGTTCGAGTTCTACTCTCTGAAGCAAGAGGGAGCGAACCCATAGACAGAAGATTGTTTGAGTTCTACTCCCTGAACCAAGAGGGAACGAACCCGTAGGCAGAAGATTGTTCGAGTTCTACTCCCTGAAGCAAGAGGGAGAAAACCCGTAGGTAGAAGATTGATCGAGTTTTACTCCCTAAAGCAAGAGGGAGCAAACCCGTAGGCAGAAGATTATTCGAGTTCTACTCCCTGAAGCAAGAGGGAGCGAACCCATAGGCAGAAGATTGTTCGAGTTCTACTCCCTGAAGCAAGAGGAAGCGAACCCACTGGTTGAAATTATTTAAAGAAGAGGGAGTAGATCCCTCATCAAGTTTCAAAGCACGAAGATGGAACTGGACAAAAACGCACTGTCTTTATTATCTTTGTCATATTCTTGTTAACACAAGAATGGGCAAAGAGGCTGTAGACACCCGTTTTTGTCCGGGTTATAAATAAAAATTTAAATTATTATTATTATTATTTTAATGAATATATTATTTCATTTTGTAGGCCAAAAAATGAAGCCAATTACAAATAATACAACCCAGTCCAAACCCATTACAATTGACCCAGCAGGAGCCCAAAAGTAGCCCAAGTGAGACACAGTTACGACCCATACCCGGTTGCAACCTGACCTGGACCCGGTTGCAAACCTGACCCGGACCCGGACCTGATTGTAACCTGACCCGGACCCAATTGCAGTAGCCATGTCTCCCACGTGAACTAAAAAACCGAGCACCCCATGTAAACTACACAACCGAGCACCCCACGTGAAGTAACTGCTCACTCACCTATATCCTGCAACACGACAAGGAAGGGGGTTATAACACTAAAAGAAACAATTGTAAAAGGGTGATAAAAACTGAATAAAACAGTTTGAAAGGGGAAGACATTACATTTTGAAGGGTATTCATGAACACAAAAGAAAACAAGTGCAAAGAAAAATCGAGAGAGATCATTTGTAATAGCAGTCTCACTGACCGTTGTATTAAATAAATGTTTTAATTAGGAAGCAATAGCGAGCAAAGAACAATTCTTTTTGCACTTTTTGTTTTTCTTTCAATTTCTAGTATTCTCTATGGATGTTTTATTTCTAAACCAGTAGAAGATAGACAATGAGTTAGTTGCGTCACCTTGCTCAGTTTGGTGTCTTCATTTACATCGTAGCTATAACTTGGTGATTAGTCGAGTGTCGGTGGGTGTTGGGTTCCTTTGAAGATTCCACATTTTTCTCCAACAGAAAAAATATAAAAAAAATCCATCAGTAACCATTCGGGGTACAAAAATACAGCAGCATCATAAAACAACACGAAAAAAAAAGAGATTAGAGAATCTACCATTCCCTCTGTAGAGCATTTCCTTCACACATTGGGGCCGAAAAGCAATCGAATCGGAGGGTCGAAGTTGTTATCCGTTATTTGAATCGCAAGCCAGCTGCTGGAAGTGATGCATCGGGAAGCATTTGAATCATGATTCCAAACCTCTAGTTGGCACTTGGTATGTTCTTTCATTGATTTGAATTCATGTATCCACAGTATACATTGAAATAGAATTGTAATGTTGTTGGTTAGCAATCGTGGAAGAGAGAATGAGAGTGAAAAAGAAAATGCGGCTGAATTGTTTAGTTTAGTTTAGGTTTAGGTTCAAGTTAAGTTTTATATAATAATATTTGGGTTAATTATCATTTTAGTCATCAAATTTGAAAGTTAAAATTAGGTTTTTATTCCCCAAATTAAAGTTTTTTTGTACTTTAGCCACCTTCAGGGCTGCTTTCGAATTCTGCCATTTTGTAAATATTCTGATTTCGTGGTTTTCCCAATTTTAGTGTTAGTTGTACTTTTTTTGAGTTATTTATGTTTAAATCACATATATTTTTATTTGTTTTTATTTAAGTCCTTGTTTTAATTTTTTATTTGTATTTTTAATTTTGTGTTTATTTAAATTTAGTCTTTATTCTAATATGTATATATATTTTTTAAATTTTATAGTTTAGCATGTTATGTTTTATTTTTATATTTGAGTCACATTTGTATGTCAATTTGTATGATATTTTAAATCAAAATACTTGTTTAATTAATTTTTGCATGAAATTATTTTTGTATAATTTGTATGTTACCCTCATGTGCATAACTTAACTCCTATCACATAATTGAATTAAGGGTAATACCCTTTTAATTTAAAATTGTTTAAATGGCTCTTCTTAACTCACTAGAAAGCCATTTTAGACGATTTTAAATTAAAAGTGTATCCCATCAGTGACACCTAAAATTTTGATTCACCACTTTAAAATTTGAGGAATGAAAGAAAAAAAATGTTCGACTATTTAAATTTGTTGAGAAAAGGTCGTTAGAACTCACCTACGATATGGTCTCGATATTTTTAAATAATCGAATATTCTTTATCTTTCTAATGGCTTGGTAATTTTAATTTAATTTATTTTGGTGTTGGTGAATGTTATAAAATTCACATTTTCGTTGTTTTAAGGGACCATAAATCAAATTAAACTCGGATTTGTAAATTTCATCGCAAAGACATTAATTAATCGATTAGGTACCGATTTAGGGCGATGTGGGGTGCTAATCGTTCCCCACACGTAACCGACTCCCGAACTCATTTTCTGGTAACGCAGATTTAAATTTGTCGTTTTAATTAAAATTACTTTTTTATTATTTTTTTATTAAAGATGACAAAATGTTTTTGGGTGCGCAATCACACCTTAATCAAATATTGGTGGCGACTCTTCAAAGCGTTTTTTATAATAAAGGAAACCCAAATTTTTCGAAACGAGAGAGGTTTTTCAAATCACATTGCTTTTTAATTAATTAATAGAAAGAGAATAATTAAACAAAATGTATGGTTTTTAAAATCTCACCTTTTAAGGAAACAATCGTTTTGACACTTAACTGTAGATCTAATTGAACCTTTACTTTGAATCGATCTATCCTTACTAGCTAAACCAAAACTAGTAGGTATACGGTATTATATACATTTGATCGATATCTAAACTGATCTTAACCTTGATCGATCACTAATCGAGAACTCCTAATGGTAATATAATGGATTATCTATAACTAATAGAATTCTAAGGTTTGAGCTGATACTTGGAGTTCCGAATTAAAATATTTATATAAACTTTTCAAAATAAAAATAACAAAAAGTAATATTTTTTAAATTTAAAAAAATTCCATTTACCGTAAAATGTTTATATGCATGCATAAATAATTTTTGGTTAAAAATCCTATGATCGAGCTCCACAATCCAAAAGTTGAATCAGACTCTAATACCACTAAATGTTACCCCCTAAACTCGACTTAGAAGAAATTCGACTAAATCTAGAGAGTCACGAAGAAGCTTTTCCCTCACAAAAACCATGCTCGATTTAAAACTTAATTTTTTTTTAAATATTATTATAGAATCATTCCTCAAATTTTAAATTTTATTGAAAAGAAATATCCGGAAAAAATCGAATATAAATGATAAATATTCAAAACATGCATAAAAAATTTCAAAATTAATTATAATATCCTAAGCCTCAATTACAAATAATAAAAATAATTTTGAGAAATAAATAATTGTTTATTAAAGGAAAAGTAAAATAAAAATCATACTGAAATAATAATTTATCTAAAAATAAATGATGAACCCTCTAAGTACCAGTTCACCTAATTCCAAGTACCTGAAAGAAAAACTCTAGAGGTGTAAGCTATTAAGATTAATGTGTCTCTAAAGTGCAAACAAACACAAGTCATAACATAATCCGAATCAATCAGTATTAATCAAAGTCTGAATCAAACAGTGATAATCATAAATTTGAATGTTGTGCAAATGTTTATGCACCCACCCATACTTATGTCACATCATTCGAAGAGTAGGTTCCCGAGAACCACATTATCTACAATCAAATCACACCATATGAAGTGGGGTTCACCACAAAGGCAGAGGTCACTAAATTCGAAAGTGACATTCACCCCATCAAGTGAATGCACTAAACTACATCTATCAAAATTCATCCCAATATGACATACAAAATGACATACAAATTTGATTTTCGATCCGAATAAAAAGTATTACATAATCATATATCTAAAGGGTATAATCTGATTTCCGATAATCCATTCAATCACATATTATGTATGCACATCACATAATCCAATTCCGACATTTTATGATGAATCAAACGTAATATTATGAATTTCATCATGAATCACATAATATTTTATGAATCATATTAAACGCAACAATTTCACATTCAGACATTTTCCAAGTATTTTAGCAAACAACCAAGCAAACAAGCAATTAATCAAACGTAACTTCTCCCACGATCAGCTCTATCAATAGGTCAAACCAAATCAACTCCTACACCAAAAATTCATACCAAATTACTATTCTAACAAACCAACCAAAATAAATTCATCGAACTAACGTATTAAACTATTACTCACGATTATTCCTTGAAACACGAGTCGATACAAAATTATAGGGTAAAGGTGGAGGGGGCGACAATTCCAATTTCGAGTCAAAGTCTTCTGCAAAAATACGATCGTTTGTTTTAATCCCCAATAAAGCAATTTTTTGTATAGTGCAACGTTAAAGCCCTACTTAAAAATAAATCTGAACCAAAGGGAACCGGACAGTAGGGTATCGATTAGATTGAGGACAGCCGGTTCGATGTCTCCTTGAAGAACATAAGCAATTTTGGAAGAATCAAAATAACATCACCATCTTGTAGTTTAGTTATATCTACTTCTTTCACAAAATAAATTAGTCATTTAACGCAAAGTTGTAAAGAATGAATCACTGAAGTGCTGCATAGGGACATGGAACAGAAAAGAAAGTAAAAAAGAAATGAAGCGGCCGCGTGATGGATTTAAGCTAGGGTTGGGATTGTCAAATAAAAGAAAAAGGGTAAATCACATTATAAGTCCTTAAATCTCTAACGGTTTTTGAAAAAAAATTGCATGTTTCTCAATCTTGTAATTTGGTCACCAATTCAAATTAGGGATTTGAAGCTTAAATCCTCAAATTTTAGGGTTTCCAATTTGTGAAGAAATTGGGGTGTTATAGTTTAGCAGTCAAACCATTATAAATCATTGTGCAAATCTTTCCAATCTTTTATCATCTAATCTCAAATTTTTAAAAGGTCAATTCACACCCTTTTGGTAACATTTTCGATTGTTCATAGAGCCTCAAAAATTGCAACAATTGGTATAAGAGCTTGACTCATTTGAAGATTTTATAACCTTTTAAGATGATTCTTGAAGAAGCTCTATTATCTCTATTCAACAGAGAAGATGACTTCGACATCCGACTCATTCTACTTTAAGGTTTCTCACTCTATCACAAGACCTCCCTACTGCAATGAAGCAAATTACTCCTATTATAATAATAAGATGTCGTTCATCCAAGCCACCAATCTTTCAGTTTGAGATTCCATCATTGACGATTCTCCTAACCCTTCAAGAAATCGGTTGGGGTGGACAAATAAAGATACTCAACTTGCCCAACTCAATACTAAAGCCATCTACATTCTCTTTTATGCTCTTGGACCGGATGAATATAATAAATTATCTTCATGCTCTGATGTGAAGAAGATTTGGGATAAATTGGAGGTGACTTATTAAGGAACAAGCCTAGTGAAGAAGTCCAAGATTGACATTTTTACTCTCAATCATGAAAATTTCAAAATGAAGCCCGTTGAAGACATGCAATTTTTGATCGGTTCACTTCCATCTTCAATGAGCTTAAAGGTTTTGAAAAGGTTTATTCCAATGAAAAAGTAGTGAGAAAGATGCTCTCTTCCTTGCTAATGTATTGGGAAGGAAATGCTACATGCATCAAAGAAACCAAGGATTTATAGTTGCTTACTCTTGATGAGCTTATCGGTTCTCTACTCACCCATGAGATAAGATTCCAAAGGAAGAAAGAATAAGACGGAGGAAAAAGTAGGATTCGCCTTCAAGTATACCATTGGGAGTAATAAATATTTAAGTAAAGATGTGGATGAAGACGAAGACACGACCAAGCTCTTCAAAAAATTTACAAGATTCATGTCTTTCAAAGGGAAAAATATGAAGCATGAATCGAGAAAAAAAGGACCCTCGGCTAGGAAGTACGGGGATGCCATAGTTGTGCCGTTTCAAGTACCCGATACGTCCCTGGCATGGGGATGACACGGGGACGGCTGAGGTACATATCGGGGACGTGCCACGGTGACAGGGTATGGCTAAACGACGTCGGGGATGTTTCACTGAGACATGGGGACGTTTCGGGGACGACATGTGACTTTCACATGCGTCCCCAGGATCTTAGGAGACTGTGTGCTATGCATGAACCCCTTGAAAGTGCTGGTGCGCTATTGGTAAGTGCTGGAAATGGAGACTGTGTGCTACGCATGAACCCCTTGCATCCAAAGGGAACCATTTTATTAAACCTTCTTTCTTATGACAAGTTGTCGACTCCAGTAAATGGAGCATACTTCTTGATTGCAATAGTTTTAGTTTTCGGAGGGTCGTGGGCTTGTTGTATGTTTAGCAAGAAGAGACGACCTGACGTTATACCTTACTAAGAGCTAGAAATGGCATTACCAGAATCCATGGCAGCTACTGAAGTAGAAACAACTGAAGGTTGGGACCAGAGTTGGGATAGTGATTGGGACGAGGACAAGGCAGTGAAATCACCAATGGGACGATGCAATGTACCGAATATCTCAGTAAATGGCCTAACTACAAGATCATCGAACAGAGATGGCTGGGATGATTAGACTTTTCGACCAGGGAAAAAGAGAAGGTAAGAAAGTGCATCAGTCGAAGTCGTTGGAGAGAAGGAAAAGGAATAGATAATAAATAGAACAGGCGGCTCGATATCGAAACTGTAAATTGGTCCCCACAGTTGTGGTGTTTAGGCTTTGGTTGTGGAGGAGTGAGTATTCATTTATTTGGTATTTGAAGTTGGTCTCTAAAGAGTCAGAATATTATATTGGAAGGTAACACAGTTAGTATAATTGATGTTTCATGTATTTGCAGGAAAATGGTTACATGTTTTTTGGAACAAAGTGAATAGCTTAGGAGGAATAAGATAAATCCGAGTCGCGTCGAAGATTTAGTTTACATCTACTACAATATTCGTCTTTTATCAATAAGTTCTAGTCAATATGAGGATGAGAAAATCAAGATGTGAGATGTTGGTGGAGATGCTTTTTGATTCATTGAGAGATGTTGGATATTTAGAGTTTGTCGAACTCTATCTTGATAAGTCGGATTTATAGAGCCAGTTAATCTCAGAAGATGTTAATAATGTTTCATTTGTGTTTAATATTTTTCTAGACTTAATATTATGGTTTGAGTCTTAAGATTTGACACTTTAATATTATGATTTTATTATGGATTTTATTATTTTAGAGTTAATATTATGGTTTGAATCTTGGAATTTGACATTTTAATATTATGGTTTTGTTTATGGATTTTACTATTCTAAACTTAATATTGTTGTTTAAGTCTTGATATTTGACTTTATTTATGATTTTTTATATATATTTATAATTTTAAAATTATTTTATATATTGTACCATTGTCGTCCTCGTACCCTGTAATTTTAAAAATTATCGTTTCCTGTCTCCGTCCCCGTATCCGTATTAGTGCAATATATACCCTCGGTGTGCTTTGAATGCCAAAGAATGAGACATGTCAAGTCTGATTATCCCCAAAAGAAGAAGGGATCAAACATAAAGAAGACATTTGTAACTGCTTAAAGTGGTGATGACAACTCCAATGATGAAGATGAAGTAGTTAATCCATGTCTCATTGCCATAGAAGAAGATTCAATGGTAACTTCTAACTCTTGTGATTTAGATTCTTATTCTTTTAAAGAGTTACAAGATGCTTATGATGAATTATATTTGAAATTTAAGACCATGAATTCCAAACATAATAAATTTATTTCAAAATTGAAAAATGAAAATGATTTTCTTTTGAAACTCAGAGTGGATTTTGAAAAACAAAACAAAGTTTTGAAAATGGTTTTGAGATTTCAAAAATTAAAATTAAAGATTTAGAAAAAGAAAATCTTGATTTAAAAATTAAACTTCAATGCTTAACAAAAGGAAAAATAATCATCCATTTTTCCGAATCTTCGAGGTAGAGCCTCTTTCTTCCACGGTATATCTAGAGCAACCTCGACAATTGGTAAGTACTAGCTAGATGATATTGTGTAAGTGATGGATGTGATGAATTATCTCGTGAATCAGAGACTTAAATCTATGGTGTCTCTCTTGAAGGATAACGAACAACATTGGTGAAAATCTATTTAGAGAACTTCCCAACATGAACAGTTAACTTGGGAAAAATTTCAAGAATATTTCTAGAGGCGTTATGCGGATAGAAGATATTTAAAAGAGTGTCGAGAAGAGTTCATGGATCTCAAATAAAATGATACGTTAATACAATATTATGGGATAGAGTTTTTAAGGTTGAGTAAGTATGCATATGGGTAGGTTACCACAAAGAGAGATAAATGCGTCTAGTTTAAGAAAGGTCTTCAACTTGAGATCCAATGATAGGTAGGCACTCATCAAGAGAGAGTATTTAAAAAGTTATTTGATAAGACTAGAATCACCGAAGAGATGGAAACATTCGAGAATGAACAATGTATTCGGGATATACATCAATCAAAGAAACGTATTTGTTCCTTAAGCCCTTTAGATTCAATTAGTCATCCTAGTAAGAGAATTAGGCAAGAGGCCCTTCAACAAGATAGTTTTGATTTCAAACCTATAGATTCGATTGTCCCTGTTGTTAGTGTTGATGATTCTATTAGTTTTAGAGAGTTACTTGTATTTATTGTGATAGACGACATGGAGGAGTGTGTAGGAAGAAGACAGATTCTTGTTTTCGATGTGTTGCCCATGATCATTTTTTTAGGAAGTGTCCTCATCCACCTACTGGATCTTATGTCCGCGCTCATTCACAACCTTCTTCTTAGACACCTAAAGTTTGAAGTCAGAGTAGGCATGCTCCATCTGGGTTCACTTCGGGTACTCCTAGAGAGGACAGTCCAGACAAAGTATAGGTCAGGCCAGGATTGTGGCTAGACAGTCAGCTTTGGTTTATGCAACAAGAGCTCACAATGTTTAATGTCGCATCATATGAGTTAGCAAGTACATTTATGGTTTGTTTGTTTGACTCTTCTATTGTATTTTGTGGTAATGAATCATAGCATCCTATGTTGTATCGCATTTTCTTAGTTGTACATATAGGGAACCGTGATATCATAAATGGATGAATTTCAATGAGTGGTCCTTTGTTGTTAAATCTTTGCATTGGAGGTTTAAGCGAGAGACGACTACTAAATATAGAAAATTTGTTGCTTAGCTTTGCAAAATTAGAAGATGAAATTACATTAAGGAAGTGAGAGTTCTTAATCAATATTTAATGTACACACTCTATAGACGTATCTACTCGAATCCGATATTTTAAGGAGAACAATATCCACTTTTATTACTAAAGCGACTTATATATTAAAGTCTCATAGCTTTTTATGCGACTTTTCTTTCACTTATACATAATAAATGTTAATAAATATATTTTTATCTCAGAATAATAAGTATATTATGTAGCACCATGTATTTGTTACAATCACAACTTATTGGCATATTACCACTTCAAATTAACTTTTGGGTTTTACAATTTACAACAATCACGTGTTCGATAACATCACCATTTGAATCCATTTTGAGAGTTATCAAATGCACATCGCAACATATCAAATATGAAAAATTGTGAATTTGTTCTTGTGACCATTAGAGACAAAATCACATAATAAAAGTTGTCTACTTTTTCATCGTCTAAATTCTTGGTCAATATAGAAAAAGTTCAATATTGATTCAATGGATAAAACTTATCCTCTCGTTCACGATCTTATTTAAAATACAACTAAATTACCATCTATTCATAAAATATAGTAGAATGCCATTGTTTTTTAAATTGATTTTTCATTGTTTATTAGCAATTTGAAAGATGTTTTCGATTTATTTAGATTTAGTATTGCATAGTTTATTGTGTTTTACGAAGATAATCATTTCATAGTTTATTTCATTCGTAACATCAAAATTTGAAGTCATAACATTATTTAGGAGATTTAATTATCCATCTCGCTAAATTTTGTCGATGCATCTATATTTTTAAAGGTATACAAATTGCTTTTAATAACTTAATTTAAACGCTCAAACCAAGCGACGTTAGTGTTTAAAGGGATGATTGTTATCTCTAGATGTTTCATGTTTCAACATGACGCTAGATGTTTGAACGGTAATTATTAAATGATTGAGAATCTTTCGAACATATATTTCCTTATAATCATAGACTAATAAAAAAACTTTATTTAACCGGATCGTGTCCGATCAAGTCGGACTTAAAAAAAAGAGTTGTATTTGAATCCATGAGTCTAACCAGTCAATAAACATCAACCAATATAAAAGAGGAAAAGAATAACTTAGGCAAAGATTTGCCAATTATTTTTTTTCATCATTATTATTAAGAAAGGAGGTTTTTTAATAAAAAATAGAATGATAAGAAACTTTGGTGGAATCTTTACAATATGAGAGATTAAATTATTATGTGAATTTTTCTAGTGAAGCCGTGGGAATAAAAAAAAAGGAATTAGATAAAAGAATATGAGGACGATAAAGGAGAGACATCCATTCCTTTTTAATATTCAATATAATATTCTGGGTTCTGTTCAGTGCTTTTAAAAGAACAAAAAAATAAAGAATAAAAAATAAAATAAAATAAAATAAAGGTATATTGTTTGAGTTGAATTGTAGTTGGATAAAATAAAGGCATTAAATAATAGAGGTACAAAGATTAAATTACTTTATTTATAGCATATGAAGTAGAAAAAACTTCACCATACAAATTATTCTTTGCTTAGCTTGAGCATTGCATTATGAATTGATGCTTGTGGCTTAAAGACCTCTTGTATTGGAATTAGGTATATATGCCTTTGGAATCTTATATTGAACCCTTTATTACTGTTGAAAAGATTTGATTTTAGATTCTATGCTTTCATCCTGTTCAAGATCAAACGATTTGATCATCTTATTCATCACTTTCAAGAAGCAACGAGGTGCTCATTAATTCTCAGAATTTAAACTTAGACAATAAAGGTTAATATTCTCATCTTGACCCTATCTTATAAACCAATTTAAAGTTGTGATTCATGGCATGAACCGAGTGGCCTTCGAGGTAAATGAATTATTTTTATATTCGTTAAGGATTCGGGTTTCGATATCAGGGGTGCGAGCATTCAATGTCAAAGGTTGAGTGTTATCTTTGAACATATATTATCTTGTATTTATCCCATATTAATAAAAAAAATATGATTCATAATCTTTTTCGATATAAAATAAGTTAAAAATATGAATTCAATGACATAATTTTTTGATTAATTTGAGGTAAGTACAAGACAATATATGTTTAAAGAAAATAATCAATCATTTGACATTAAACGTCATACTCATAGCATTCCTCATGTTCGAACCCTAGATCTCAAGTAATAACAATAATTTTTTTATCATTGAAGCTGCTTGGTTCATACGAGTTCAATAACATAATTGATTTTAGTTAAAAGTTTGATGTTTATTTGATTTTAAAGTAAAAAATATGAATTTAAAAAAATTAAATATTCATAAAAATTATTAAAAATAAAAAGATTATAAAAATAAAAAAAATAAAAATATTAGAAGTTATAAATAGAAAATAAAAATTAAAGTAGTTTAGAGCGTTCCTTAATCACTAAGAAGTTTATAGTAGTTATTTCAGCATACACCAAAATAAAGTTACATGATCAAACTAACAAAGGGGATAAACATTTTGATTCATGATACCTTTAATTTTTAGCAACTTGACAACAAGAAAGAAGATAAAGCAAAAATTCACCAATCAGCACCAAATAAAAGAAAAGTAGAACAATACACAATATATCAAGAAAAGAATCAAAACCCCATAAAAGAAGGATAAGGATACCAATAAGTAGAGAGCATCTCAACTAGTGCAAAACCCTTAAAAAACACCCCCACCCCTAAAACAAGTTTCAGTGAAATACATAGAAAATGTATAGGTTTAGCAACACTGTGATAGGGTTCTTGAATCTTTTCACCCTGCTAGCATCGATACCGATCATCGGAGCCGGGTTATGGATGGCGAAGAGTAGCACAACATGTGAAAGTTTCCTGCAGACACCATTGCTGATCGTAGGTTTTGTGATACTGATAATATCATTGGCAGGTTTCATTGGAGCATGCTTCAATGTGGTTTGGGCACTGTGGGTTTATTTGGTAGTGATGTTGTTTATAATTGCAGCTTTAATGGGGTTAACCATATTTGGATTTGTGGTGACCAGCCAAGGTGGTGGGCAAGAAGTTGCAGGCAGGGTTTACAGGGAATATAGACTGGAAGATTATTCACCATGGTTGATAAAAAGGGTAACAGACCCTCAGTATTGGAAAACTATTAGAAGCTGTTTGTTGAATTCCAAGACTTGTGCGAAAATTGCACTTTGGACCCCTCTTGATTATGTTAACAACGTTATGACCCCAGTCCAGGTATGTAAATTTATGATATCGTCTTTCTTTGTATTTTCTATCGAAAATATCTTTCCATCCCCATGGAACATAATATAAAATCATGCAGTCTGGTTGTTGTAAGCCACCGACATCATGCAATTACAACATGGTGACAATGGTAGCACAAAACCCAGACTGCTACAGATGGAACAACGCGCCAACGGTGCTGTGCTATGAGTGTGATTCGTGCAAAGCTGGTGTGCTTGAGTCTGTGAGAAGGGATTGGCATAAGCTTTCTGTCCTAAACATAGTGATGCTTTTGCTTTTGATTGGGATTTATTCAATCGGTTGCTGTGCTTTCCAAAAACACCAAAAGAGCTGAAACTGATTACCCTTACGGCCAAAACAGGATGTCCAAAGTTAGACCAAGATGGGATTACCATTGGTATGTAGTTCCTCACACCACTTTTATCTATTTCTTTATTTATTTAGGCATACATCATAAATAAATAAGTAATTAAAGTATATCATCTTATCTAAGTCTTTGTAGTATTTTTTTTTGTCAAAATAAATATTTAAACTTATATTTTTTGTCAAAATATGTACCTAAAATATTGTTGGTTAAACTACACATTTAGTGCCTAAACTATCATTTTTGGTCCATTTTAGTACGTAAACTTTTAAAATTTTCAAAATAATACCTAACGTTTAGTTTTTATTTTATTTTAGTACCCTGTCGTTAAGAACTTAATGCATTTAATACATAAACTATCAGTTTTGGTATGTTTTAATACCTAAACTTTCAATATTTTCAAAACTTAACGTTAAATTTTGAACATGGGTACTAAAATGAAACAAAAACTAAAGTTTTTAACGGTGAGTTACTAAAATGTAACACAAACTAGACATTAGGTATTATTTAAAAAAAACGAAAACTTAGGTACTAAAAAAGGCCAAAACTAAATGTTTAGATACTAAACGTGTAATTTACCTAATATTTTTTTTTATCAAAATAGGTACCTAAAGTATGTAATCTTTTTCATATAAGCACCTAAGTATTTTTAAATACTAAAATTATTTAGAACTTAAATGAATAAAATTAGTTCCATTAAGTACCTATTCTAATCAAAAAGATAAATTAAGAACTTATTTTAACTAAAAAATAATTTAAGTGAAAAAAATAATATACTTTAAGTACTTATTTATAATACAAACCATTTATTTATTTATAATAAAGTACTTCAAAAAAATTATATATGGATTATAGGTGGTGATAAATTGATGAGTTGAATGAATTGAAAGATTTTAGATATTAAAAGTTGGATGGATTGGATGTTGAATTATGCAACTTTAAAATTAATACAATATGGCTTACGGCCAGTTACACTACATGCAGAGACTTTTGATAATCTACAACAATGCAGAATTCAGAATTTATTATAGCAGGGTGAAAAAAACTAAAAGAAATTGGATTCAATAATACCATATAGTTATCTATAATGACAATATATTTTTATTGGAATAAAAATAATTTTACAAGTTTTGTAAAATAAAATTGTTTTTATTAATTATTGAGTAGTAAAATTGATTATTATTATTGTTATTATTTGCAGGTGGAGATGGTGGCATGACAAAAAAGAGCAGCTTTATTAGCTTTTTCAATTTACTTTAAAAATCCCTAAAACTATTGGGTCAATATGTTCTAGTTCTCATGTAAAGATGGGACAATGCACATGTTTCTCTGTCAATGAGATTGCAGCTTTCTTTTCCCCCAACTTTTTTCTGCTACAGAGAAAAAGAACTTATTTATTTTTATTTTATTTAAAATGGGAGCTTCTAAATTGAATATTTTATAAAAAGATTATGTTTTTTTTTTATTTCAGGATTACATTGATTGTAAAAATACGAAGGTCGCATTATGTTTTTTAGAAAAATATAAAAACCTCACATATTCTTTTGTCAAGAAAAAAAGTTTAAAAGTCACTTTTATTCCTATAATATATTCAATTTATCAATTTCGCACATATGTTTTTTTTCATCAATTTAGTTCTCAAAGTTATTTAGTGTGTTCATCCTGTCTATTTTGTCTAACAGAACTGTCAATATTTCATGTTTATTAACACCAATAATTTTCAGATCAACTAATATAATTGACGTGATTTGATGATGATGTGATACGTAGTAAAATAATCTAAATAATAAAATATTTACTAAATCTAAAGGTTAGAAAAAATATCCAAAAAATGTAACTTAATCCCTTAATCTCACTTAATGAAATAATAAAATGTTGGGAATATGTTCTAATCATTATGTTTAATACATATTTTAACTTAATATCTTAATTTACAGATGCATAATATTCACATTTATATTAGTTAAAATAATCAACGAACTTTTAAAAGTTAGGATTAATATCTTATACAACTTCAAAAGCTAAATTATATAAGAAACAATAAGAAGAAATTGATAAATTAAATTTATTAAGGGATCCTTAAGTCAAGAAATTTTTTTTTATAGGCGAAAGCATAAAATGTTAGATTCAGTGCAATGTTATTATGAAATACTAAAATAGTTTAAGCGTCCGTAACACGAACTATAATTACATGTAATCATGTTTAATTTTTTTCAAAGATAAAAACTCACATTTTTTAATATTTTTAGTTACTTTATATTTTAAAACTCGATGAAATATTTGAAGTAGGTACTGAAAATGTTACTTTAATATAACTAACATCAATTTTGATATTGATTCTTTTTTTATTTTTCTTTTTAATTTTTTAATAAGAAAAATTATGTCTTTATTGTATGTTTATCTCTGTCTTTGTGGTATGTTTTTTTCTCGATTGTTTGGTCACTTTTTTATTTATGTTTTCTATGGTTGGATTTGACAAAGTAATGAATGATTAAGATGGAAATCTTGATGATCTTCCCTACTATAGACCTTCAGATTGAATCTGGATGTGCAATTTTGTGTTCGTCAATAGTTTCTCACGTCACTCGATTCTTATTTGTGGTTCTTGGTGGTCTTTCAATAACTTAATTCCCTTTTATGGTTTGTTTCTCGATGCAATCAGATTTATTTGTATATATTTTTGTTCGAGTCTTTTGGTTGGGTCATTTTCCATATATGGTCCTTATATGATTTAATGTAACTAATTTTAATATTATAGAAAAAGTCTATATTATATATTTAGTTTACGATGATAATTGTAAACTCTTATTGTGATTCCGGATATTTTTACTTTTTATTAATACTAACTGATTATATAAAAAAAATATGAAATGTATTTACATGTAATTTTTCCGAAACTTCTCAAATATCAAAACTCCCGTACTTTCGTAACTTCTTCGTCATAGAATCTAATGTTTAAAAGTTTGCTTCAATTTTTTGACTCGATACAATATTTGAAGTAGACACTGAACAAGTTAATATAGTATATTTAAAAAAAGTTTATTAACATAAATTGTTTTAGGAGTTTGAAGGTGGAAAAGTAATCAAAATGAGATTAATATTGAATAAGACGTACAAAAAATAAGAATTAACATGGTTTTATTTTGCTTAATTCCAAGGATGAGAGAAATAATAATCTATTACAAACATAAAGACTATAAAGAGTACAAATCACATAATGTATATATTTCTAAATTCAATGTAACCCAAAGCATATACATTCTGTTTCTAATGGATTATTATTTTTCTCATCTTTGGAATTAAGCAAAACTAAACTGAATCTATACATTACAAAAGATGATGTGTCGATAGATAAAGAGTACAAATCACAGAATCTATATGTTTCTAGAATATTTCCATAATTCTAGAAGTTAAAACGTACTCTTTTAAAGAAAAAATAATTTTGGTCACCAAGATTTTTTATCTCATAATAAATCACATCTAAATACACTTATCTAAAAAGTAATTTTCAATAACTAGAATTACAATATAATTATACTTAACAACTAATTAGAATTTGAGTCAATATATAACAATCTTCTTTAGGATAAGTCATGTTATCACTTTAGATAATTTGATATATGTCGCATCATCACCATATGACACATCATCTTTTTTAGTGACGTGACACATGATACATCATCAATTTGGCGCAGTGGCACACACTACATTATCACTTCGATAACATGACACATGACATATTATCACTTTAACTGACATGACTCATATCATTTCATCACTTTATATGATGTGACATGTTACACGTCATCATTTTGGTTATGTAGCACATATCACATCATCACTTTTGGTAACACAACATATGTCATATTATCACTTTGGGTGACGTGACACATATTATTCATCACTTTGAATGACATGACACGTGGCATATCACTTTGAGTGATGTGACACATTTCACATCATCATTTTAGAGGACGTAGTATGTGTTACATAATCATTTTATGTGACACATGACATATCATCATTTAAGTTATATGACGCATAACATGTCATCACTTTGAGTGATTGGCACATGACACATTAACATTTTTATGATGTGGCACACGACAAATCATCACCTTGGGTAATGTGACACATAACACGTCATCTTTTTGGTAACATGATACATACCACATCATCATTTTGGATGACATAACACATGTCACCTGACATATCACCATTTTGGATTATATGACACATGTCACATTATCACTTTGGGTGATGTGTCACCTCTCACATCGTCATTTTGGGTGATATGACACATGACACATCATCGCTTTAGGTGACATGGCATGTAATATGTCATTAATTTGTGTGATATGTCACTTCAATGTGCTATGTCATCACTTAGGGTGACATGATATATTTCATATTATCACTTTGGACAACGTAGTATGTCACACATTATAACTTTGGTGACATGGCACATGCCATAATCACTTTAGATGATATGGCACATGACATGCCATCTTGTCGATGGGATGACATCTTACACATCATTACTTGATTACATAAAACATGACCCATCATCAATTGGGTGACATGGCATATGACACGTCACACTTGGGTGACATGGCACACAACATCATCGCATTATGTGATGTGGAACATGTCATGTTATCACTTTGGGTGATGTGACATATGGCATATCATCACTTTGGGTGATGTGGCATATGCTACATAATTGATTCTTTAAATAATGTAATAATAAAGAGCAAGCATACACTATCACATCAAGTAATAAAGTGAATGCAAATTAATCCATAAAGTATCGTATCTACAAAGAATAGTATTACTTAGATAATTAAGATAACATTGGTTAAGAAAATTAACATAAATGTGTAGGTGATGTTGTGAATAAAGCAACAAAAAAATAAAACAAAAATAAAAATAAGAATGAAAGGATTAAAGGAATCACAATAATGGCAATGAAAGTAGTGAATTGGCTCAAGTAAAGATTATGGAAAAGTTAAACTTAATCATGCAATTAACGATGTTACAACAATAAGATTGATGAGTCTAACATTTAATTAGCATGTTTACATTTCTCAATGGATTTCACATAGAAACTCACACATTTGTTATATTTCTATACCTACTGTGTACATTTACTAAGTATGTTACGACTATCAGTCAACTAGGTCTCTCTACACTGAAATATTGCTCTCGTAATCACTGATGTTTCAATAATGACACTCACATCTCGATGTAATCCTCACACAATGTCACTCACCTCTCGATGCAATGTAATGGGAAAATATATATCTATATACTTAATGTATTAATAAAACCGACCAAATACCAATAAAATTAATGGAAATAATTAATTAAATATGAAATTCATTAAATAGATTTAAAAATATCAGCATCCAATATTTAACAAATCCCAAACAAATTAAAGATTCTTTCAAGTAAGCAAAAATAAAACTCCCTATCGGATTCGTCTCTTCGTCACTATTGTTGTCGTTGATCTCCAGCCACCACCGTTTCGATGTAATGGCTTGACCTTCGTGTCCAGCTGTTGCTCTTTCCCAAAGTTATCTAAATGGCCATGGTTAACGATGAAGAAAGAAAATAATAAAATAAAACTCTAAAAAGCTCTGCTTAATCGGTTTCTCCTGCCTCATATATATACTAATTAAAAACCCTAAAAAATAGAGTTTAAACCCACATTAAATTGAGACTCATTTTTCACTAAGACGTCTTTCTTTTTTTCAATGTTTTATTTAATAGGATTCTATACAAATATCAACTTCTTTTGGATCTCGGTAAGACGATATTTTTTTGCTTGTCGACGGTTGTAGTGAACAAATCATGTTGTTGTAGATCCTTTGCACTTGTGAGATTGAAACATTGTTCGAAATAGAACTCTCACATGTTGGAATCAGTCATAAAGCATATTTCTTCATTATCAACATATAAATGCATGAGCTTAATAAGTTGAATCTCTCAAGAAAGTCTTTTGTTGTATGAGCCTTGTGAGACCTTCACTGATACCTTGGTTGTTTCTTTATTTTTCTTCTATATGGTAGCATTTTAAGTTTTCCTTAGGCTCTCATGTTGGGAATCTATTGATAGTATTATATGTGTAAAATTACAGTTGATGCCATGATCAATGTAGAAGCATTGGTTTCCCTCGATTGATATAGTCTTTTCATAGTCTACCTCATCTGATTATTCTATTGTCGTGTCAATATTAAAGAGATATTCAATGTTCTCATATTTATCTAATTGCTTTTATACTATTACTTTGGCAATGTCAACAAAATGATATTTTTCTTAGGCATAACGCAAGAAAATACCTTTAAAGTTTGACAGTATTGTCAATTTTGCCCATATTATTTTTTTGGAACATTTGACCATACAACGTTTCATTTTGATTCAAAAATCACCTTCGTTGGATGGAAATCGTTAGTCAACTGACGGTTAACGTATGGAACTGACTCAACAAGGACATGTAGATGTAGATGTTGATGTGGCAAATCCACATGGACTAAATGTTGACGTGGTATGTCCATGTGTGAAGCCACCTCAGCAAAAATATTGTTAAATTAATTGATTTTTTTATTAAATTAATAGCAACTAATCCGATGTTTCCATGTGACATATGAATCTTTTTTTATTAAAGGGATTAAACTAACAAAATATGATTTCCATGGATTTGTGCTTGGGTTTTATGGATGAAAGGGTTAACACCTAACCACCAGGCCAAGTCACTTAGAAGTTATAATTATATTAATAATATTTTTTTATAATGTAATGTAGCTATCACAACCACCATGATCACCACCACAGTGGACTAGCACAAACATTGTTCTTTTTTAATTTTGAGTTAAATTTAAATTGTTAGAATTATTTGAATCAATTTTAAATTTATTTACTTTAAATAAAAGATCAACTAATCTTTTATATTTAGTTTATTTTTTTTATTAAATTTAAATTACATACTCTCTAATCACAAATATTTTTTATATATTAAGTTTATAATCATATTTCAAATTTTAATTAATTTTAAATCTATAAATTTTAAATGAAAATTAAAATGATTTAATATTTTATTTTAAGTTAATTTATTAAATTTTAAATTTCATACTCTCTAATTATAGGTATTTTTTATTATTTAATCTTTGAATCTTTGAATTTTATTTAATTTATTCTTATGACTAAAATAATTTATTAATTTTTAGTAATATTAATTCTGTTTTTATGATTTTTTTTAAAAATTTTAGTTAAATTAAATTAAATAAAAAACAGAATTAATATTAAGAAAATTTGATAAACAATTTTAGTTATAAGAGTAAATTAAATAAAATTAAAAGATTAAAAATTAAATTATAAAAAAAAATATATGTGATTAGAGAGTATGTAATTTAATTTTAATAAAAAATAAACTTAATATAAAAGATTAAATCATTTTTATTTAAAGTTTATAAATTTAGAATTAATTTAAATTTAAATTTTAAATTTAAATCGATCAAATAATTCTAACAATTTAAATTTAACTCAATTTTTTTTTAAAAAAAACTTGTGCTAGTCCATTGTGGTGGTGATCATGGTGATTTTGATAGCTACATTACACTATAAATAATGTTATTAGTATAATTATAACATCTAACTGACTTGGCTTGGTGATTAGGCATTAAGTTTTTCATCCACTATAAATAGTGTTCTTCCTATAGCAAGTAATGGTCTACCTAGTATTTATTAGCACATCTTTGTCAGCTTCACAGCCCAAGATAACGAAGTATATTGGAAAAATAATTTTTTTCACTCGGACTAATACACCGTCTATTTTTCGTTTGGGATAAGCGATGGAGAGATCAACAAATTGAAGTGTAACCATTGTGGATATTGAATCTCCAAAACTAAGTTTCCTACAAATAGGAAAATGAATTAAGTTAATGTTGGAAACTAAATCACACAATGCTCTACCTATGTATTGATTACCTATAGCGTAATGAGCATTAAAACTTCATCGATCCTTTAGCTTGGGAGGCAATCTGATCGTGACAATGACGTTTCACTCTTTAGTGTTTGCAACAATCTTAAATCATTAATCATATGTTTCTTAGAAAACACATCTTTCATAAATTTAATGTAGTTTGACGATTGCTCTAACTCTTCTAGTAATGGTATATTAATGTGTGATAACTCCGTAAAAAGGTCACATTTCGGGACCTTTTCACTTAAGTTATTGAATGTCTAAGAGCTCATTTAGGACCATGTAGGTACATTTAGGAGTATATAGTTGCATGTGGTGGAATTAGGTTTGTCGCGGCATTCTATTTTTGTAAGCGGTGTTGCTTTATGAGGAAGGTATTTGTTTGGTGATGTGCAGGAATTGAGAGAAAAGAAAAGAGAAAATGAAATATCGTGACATAAGGAGATTGTTGAGCAGAATGAAAATGTCGAGTTGGATTGGCATTTCGAGAGCGAACAAAATGAAAGAAGATATTTTTTGAAGCTAGTTTTCCCCTACTTTCACGTGACCTCTGACTGTGAAATCTGCCTCGAGGATCCACCTGGAGGGATCAGCACTGCTACAGTCGATCCTGTTGACCGCGCCGCCTGTTGTAGATCTTGTCTGTCCTTGAGCTTCTATAGCGGGATTACGCCGGGTACTCTGCCAGTAACCCAGGCTGGATCACTGCCAGCTCTGCCCGATCCTCACGTGAATTAAGCATGGTTTGGGGTATCCTAGTAATTTCAACACCAAGTCCTAGGGTTAGTTTTCCCCTATAAATAAAGGATGAAGCCACAATGAAGAAGACTTTTGTTCCACGTTGTTTTGAGCTTAAATAGAGAGAGAAAAAGGCCTCTAATTTTCTTCGTCAATCCTAGTTTCCGTGGTATTTCTTTGATGAAGAGCTTGAGGGAGTGGTGTTCTAGGCGTTCGAGAGGAGCTAGTTCGCTGGGGCCAGTTCGTGGTGGCCGAGGGAAGCTCCGGCAGTGCACGTCGAAGGCTATTCCTTATTCCCTTTGCTCTTTGCTTTCATATTTTATCATTTTGGGTTGTAAGGAACATATTAACTTGCTTTGTTCTTGTTTATTTCGAACCCCACCATGAACTAATCCTATTTGGTGGGAGTTCATTTTTGGTATTTAAGTTTTATTTCAATGAATGGTTATTTTTCTATGCTATAATATGTTTTGTTTATGAAGCTTAGTGCCTTAAGGTTGTAGGAGCTATGAGAGTAATCATTCCTTAAGAGATTACTTAGGGTTTGAGAGAATATCTAGGTAGCACATACTTAGTGTTCGAGAGAAACTAAGGAGGAACCACATAGGCAAGAGGTTCTAGATAGTAACTAGGCCTAATCCACCTTAGAGACAAGGATAGGATTTCATTCGACTAAAAGGAGTTGTGCATGAGCGATAGGTTAGATGTTAATGCTGCCGCAAAAAGGTATTGCCGAGACATATCTTGTTATCTGGACCAATAGAATCACTGCATGGGCTTACACAAATAGGTTTTGACAAGGCATCTTCAATATGACGAGTCCCTTACTAGAGATATCATAGGGCACACTAGTAAACTCTGTCGGGCAGATAAGGCATAGAAGTAAGACCATTATGAGAAGTGGACATAGGTTTTCCTTAGTGACTCCTATCACTCATTCCCATAGTAGCTTGTCGTGTGAGAAAGACAAAGTCCTATTAATCAAATCCTATATTTACTTTTTATTTTGCCTTGACATTTTCATTTGTCTGCACTCAACACAGTCTAATTTGCCAAGACATTTCCATCACCTTGCAACGACATATCTATTTGATACCATATCACCATCATTCCATTTCCACATCATAGATCTCAGTTTGCCACAACATTCTCATTTGTACATACCATCACTAACTTTACTTAGGTGAAAAAGTAAAGCGCTTTCATAGAACTTATTCGATTTCCTTCAATCCTTGTGGAGACGATACTCACTTATCACTATATTACTTGTTCGATTGTGTATACTTGCACATATTTCCGCACTTATATTTAGTACTCACACAGAGCGACATTTTGTAATTGTCTTAACAAATCAAAATTTTTTGGAATTGTTTATCATCTTTATTTTTTTTGGAATATTTGAGGGAATGGAGGTGGTGGCCTTATTTTAGGTTGTTACAATAATTGTGGTGGCAATACTTCATAATTAATATTTTATCTGCTTCCATTGTCGTTTCATCGACCTTTGATTGCTCCAGAACTTCCCTGGATTTCTTCTTGCTAATGGCATGTTTTTGTGAATCGTCATTCTCTTTCTATTTTTTCTCACAAGGTTTCTCAATTTGGAGTTCACTTCACATTGTGATAGCTTTGCAATGCACTTTTTCATTGGACTTAGGGATTTTAGTATCAATCGTTAATGCTCATTGCTTTCTAGTGTTCATCGTGTTGGTTAATTATCTAACCTGAATCTCCAGTACTTTTAGTGATATTGTCTGAATTTGAATGATAACATTATTCCTTGAGATGTACTCCTTTAGTAGAGACTCAAGTGATGAGGATGATGCAATATCTTGATTGGAAGACTGCCCTTGATAACTCTACTGAGTTTTGATTATTATGGTTTTATTGATCGATATTATGACTATGATTATGACTTTTGGAGCATTGGTTGTTGTTGCTCATACTATTGCTACGACTGATAGTGATGTTGTGTATTTCCAAAATTAAATTGAAATTTTTTTACTAGGGTTGGCTATATTCTGACTTATCCATGATACATTGAGGTGATTTTTGAAGTTAAGATTATAGTTGTTTCCATATGTGTTGAAATTGTCATTCATGTTGTAATTTCTCACAAAATGAACATACTCGAGGTTTTGTAAACATTATTCAAAGTTATGATTGTCACCATAATAAACACAAGAAGTAATTGATGTTGATTTCATTCCATACATACCTCAAGGTTTTTGCATTTTTTATCATCTTAGTCAATGATGTCACATGCATAGTTAACACGTTCAAAGCATCATTATCCATTGTGGTAGCAATACGCTTCCCCGACATGATCTTTGTGTTAGGATATTGGTAGTCCATTGGCTAATGTGTCCATAACAATCCTTGTTTCCATGTTCAAGCCATTGTAAAACATATTTACTTACGTCCAATACTAGAAACCATGCATCGGGCATTTCCACACAAAAAAATCTTTAAATCTCTACTAAACTTCATACAAGATCCTATCCTACAATTTCTTGAAAGATGTGTTGTCATTCCTCAATCTAGTATTCATGTTTGGAGAGTTAAATTGCAGAGATAACTTTTGGCAAAGTTTGTTTCATGATGCTATAGCTTCTGGTGGCAAGAGTTAAGCCACGACTTGGCTATTTCATGAAGCCAGTAAGGAAAAAGTTTAGCGGCAAAGTTTCTTCGAGGGTCCTTGGTTTGCATCTCTCATTATATTGTCCCATTGATTGCAGCATTTTAAACATCACCAATTTCAATTCAAAGTGGGCAGAATAGAAGGTAGGAAGAACAATGGAAAAATTTAAATCTTATAATGTGGGCAAAATGTACTCTCGAATTGGCCTATTTCTGTCATCGGTGTTCTAGTAATTTTGCTGCATGAGAATATTTTGCAAAGGTGGAACTAGTCCAACATTAAGCACTTATTGTTGAGCTAATTGTTCTTGTTGGTGTTGATCTCTTTCCATTAGTTATTCCTTCGATTTATGCACTAACAAAGTCCTATTAAAATTTACCTACAAAAAAAGTAACACTATGTTAGTAAAAAAACAATTCTAAAAGTAATGACATTTAGGGCTGTGCAAAAATACCTGACCTGGTTGACCCAACCCGCCGACCCGAACATTAAAAAATTGGGTAATTTTCTAAAACAAAAATTACCCAACTGGGTCGGGTACCAGGCTCGACATTTCCCGGGTCGGGCCCGGGTCACAAAATTGTATTTTTTCGGGTACTCAAATTTTTATTTTTTTTATTATATATATATATATAATGGATTATTTATATTACGGATTATTAGATTTTGTATTTCTAACTTTTAAATTTTATGTTCCGATGTTGGAGTATGTAATTCGAAGTTTTGAACATTTAAATTTGTGTATATTTTTTAAATTAATAATTTGAAAATAAAAAAACTGGGTATCGGGTACCCGTAAAAATCCGGGTACCCAATTACCGGGTACCCACAACATCCGGGTTGGGGCACAGGCCGAGAAATCACCGACCCAGATTTGCACACCCCTAATGACATTATTCCATGACAACGACGCAAAAAACTTGATGCTTCAAATAATATAACAGAAAAATGCAAGCATACACTGTCATATGACGTAATAAAGTGAATACAAATTAATATATCAAATATCATTTCCATAGAGACTAGTATTACTTAGAGAATTGTCATAGCATTAGTTAAGTAAACTAACAGAACTTTGTAGGTGAAGTTGCGAACAAAGCAACAAAAATATAAAGCTAAAATAAATATGAGAATGAAGAGATATAGGGAATCACATCAGTGGTAATAAAAGTAGTGTATCAGCTTGTGCTAAAAATTATATAAAATGTTAAACTCAATCACGCAATTAACAATATCACATCAACAAGATTGATGCGTCTAGCATTAACTTTTCAAGTTTACCTCTCTTGATGGCTTTCACTCACAAACTCACACCTTTACTATATCTCTATACCTACCTATGCAAATTTATTAAGTATGTTATGGTAATCAGTCAACTAGATCTTTCTATACTGAAACATTGCTCTCATAATCACTGATGCTTCAACAATGACAGTCACCTCTCGATGTAGTGCCCACACAATGTCATTCATCTCTCGATACAATGGACAAGGCAAATATATATCCCTATAAAAATGCCTTAATAAAATCGAGCAAACATCAATTAAATCAATGAACAAAATTAATTAAACATGGAATTCATAACATAAATTTAAAAATATAAGCATCCAACTTTTAACAAATCTCACAAAAATTAAATATTATTTCAAGTAAGCAAAAATAAAAATCATCTCTTAAATTCGTCACATCATTGTTGTTGTTGATGCTATCATTGATCACCAGCCACCACCTTCTTGTTGTAGTGACTTTGCCTTCATGTCTAGCTATTGTTTTTCCCCAAAATTGCCTAAGAGGCTATAGTTGACGGTTAAGAAAGAATAGAATAAAATAAAACCCTAAAAAACTTTTCTTAATTGGTTGTAAATGCCTTTTTTATATACTGAATGACCTAAAAGGTAGAGTTTAAACCGTATTAAATTGAGACTCATTTTCCATTAAAACTTCTTTCTATTTGTCAATTCTTTTTTGTTATATGATTATATACACTTGTCAATAGCTTTTAGCTGACGCATCAATTATTATAGCAACTGACTCACAATCCTATCTCACAACAATGTCTACAACACTAGATAATATCATAGCATTAAATCACAACAAACTATCATAATTATCCCCCAAAACTACCAACTCATTCCTAATATGCAAATCATGCAATTGTTACTAAAGTGCTTAAGATATATTCCCTAAAGTGTTGAAACATAAACATAAATCTAAGTAAAAAGACCTTAAATAATAACTCTTTTAGAGTGTTATATGTCATCATTTTGGATGACGTAGCATGTGACACATCATTACTTTAGGTGGCACATCACATGACACACATCATTAATTTGGGTGACAGAGCAATGACACATCATCAATTTAAAAGACGCGACACATTACATGTCCTCAATTTAGAAGACAAGGATACATCAACAATTTGGATACATAGTACATGACACATCATGACTTTGTGTGATATAACACATGTCACGCCATCAATTTGGAGACATATCACATAACACGTCATCAAATACCATGTCATCAATTTGGGTGACATGAAACATGCCATGCCATCACTTTCGGTGACGTCTCACATGTTACGTTATCAATTTGGGTGACATGACACATGCACATGGGACGCCATCACTTTCGTGGATGTGACACATTCTACATGTCATGTCATCATTTTAAATGACATGACACATAACACATCATCACTTTGATGATGTGGTACATGACACATCATCACTTGAGTGACATGACACGTGACATCTCATCACTTTTGGTGATATGACACTTGACACATCATCACATTGAGTGATATGGCACATGAATCATAATCACTTTGGTAACATGGCACATGTCATGTTATTACTTTAGTGACATGTCATGTCATTACTTTAGGTGATATATCACAAGTCACATCATCACTTTAGTGACATAGTACATTTCGAAGCCGCAACTAATAACTGGTCGGTTCAACCACATCAATATCATCATCTCACCAAAACAATGAAAAAATAAAGATCGGACAGAAAATCAAATGAAATTTAACCACAACACTTTTAAAAATTCAGAAAAAACTCAAAAAATGTGAATGGTTAAAGTCTCAATTTCGGGAAATAATTCCTCTGTCGAAAGCTTTCTGTTTCACCAGATTCTTGATCAAAACACTCAAAATATTACAAAGGGAAGAGGATACAAAGAAGAGGGACTATAAATAAAAAATAAAAATGAAGAATTTTTTTCTCACAAACCACAACCATTAAACGAAAAGAAATCCGAGAGGGATGAACCTTTCCTCGGGGAGCAGTCATCTTCGCCTCACCAGAGTTGACCTTCCACAATTGAATTTATTTTCTTTGAAAGACCTTGGCTTGCATGTTGAATTTAAGGTGTTTAGGAGGATATTTTTAGTTGAGGATTAAAAGCGGACTCGTTTTGGCCTTTCATCTTTCATTTTATTAGGTCATCAGTGAACGATTGTGAGGTGGAGGAGGAGATCGGTGAAAGTTAAGAGAGAGCTTAGGAGAGATGGGTTCTTGCGGGTGTGAATGGGAAAGCTTACAAAATTAGGGGCTTTTTCCCTTTATTTTTTTTAAGTTTACATGGGTATGCGTCATCGTTTTGAGTTTATGTATGGGGGCTATTTATGCGTGAAGGGTCTCACCTTTGTAAGGATTTTATTTTAGCCATTTAATAGAAATTCAACTGTTTTTACTTTAAGGGCGTGTTTGGTTCACGTCATATTAGATTACTGGGGAATGGAATGTCATTCCCTCGTTTGGTTGGCCAATAATCCTATTCTCCGGTAATCTTTTATTACTAACAGTGGTATTTTGGGGGTATACTACCAGGAATGTGAATACCCCCTTCTCTTAGGTATTGTTGGATTACCAGCGTTTTGGACTAAAATGCCCTTAAATTTTTATTTTCAAAAATATCCTTATTCTGTCGTTTAATAAAAAAATTCTACGAAGGTTAAATTAAAAATTTATCCTTAAACTATTTTTATATTTACAAAAAAAATCCATAATTAGAATTTTATATGAAGTTCAGGGTTAAAATAAAATTTGCTCTTTCATTAAACTTATTTATCTTTTCAATTTTGTAAAAAAAATATATAAATTTTATATGAATTTAAAATTTTTAAAGAAAATATATAAATTAATTATAGTAATATTATAGTAGAATTCAACTTATTAAAAAACAAATATATAATAAGGACAATTTGGTAAAATATACATTCCAATAATCTTTTATTCCTTTAACCAAACATTGTAATATTACATTCCTGCTAAACGAACCAAACACAAAATACAACATTCCCAATAATCTTATTCCTGCCGGTAATCCTATTCCCACTAGTAATCTTACATTCCATGAACCAAACACACCCTAAGATTTAATTTTTTTTGATGTTTATATTTTACTCACTGCTTATTTATATTTATTGTTTGGTTTCATATCTGATCATGTCTAAGAATTTAAGATTAAGTTCATTTCAATCCTCTGATTACTATATGTTAGAAGATGCATGATTTGTACTTTTGATCACTAAAACTTTGCCATGAATTCATTTTTTGGTCATTGTCTTGTTGAAACTTTAGGAATAATAAAAATTAATACCTCCATAGTTCATTTAGTATAAGATCTTATGTGCATGTTTCATATTTTAACCGTATATATATATATATATATATATATATATATATATATATATATATAAACCTTTTTTATTTGTTTTTTATAAATTATTTATTCTAAGTTATATATATATATTGGTATGAATTTCTTTAAATTACACGCTAGATTATATTTATGTACTATAATAATATATTTATTTGGTTTTTACGTATTTGAATTATGTACTTATATATCTTATTATTGTACTTTTATTGCATATGCATATAAATTTATTTGATATCTTTTAGATCTAATATATTTATATATGTTATAAAACTTTATTTATACAAAATATCTTTTTGTCAATATTTTTTGTACTTTATTAATTTTATTTATTTACTCCTACTTATTTTTAAAAACACTTGTCGTAGAATGGGCATGAAAAACACCACTTGATAGAAGTAGTGCAATTTAACGACATTTGAGTGCAAAGCGAACTTGAAATAAATTTAGTCCATTTTTTGTGTTATTTTGTAATTTGGAAAAATTAATCAATTATTCAATAAAAAGGATCATGTTTTAATTTTTTATTTGAATCTCTAATTTCCACTGACACAATAACGTATAAGCAATTAGGTACCAACTTTGGACACTATGGGGTGCTAACTCTTCTTCACGTGTAACCGACTCTCGAATCTTAAAAAATGAATTTTTGGTAATACACAAATCAATTTTTATCTTTGAAACAATTTCTTAAAATTGCTTTAAAAGACAATTTTAAGTATTCGATCTATCTAACTCAAAGTTCGATGACGACTCCAAATTCAAATTAAATTCAATTTTCTGGGATGGTTATAATGATAATAAGCTTCTGGACTGTGCTAATTGCTAAATGTAATGCAAAATTCGAGAAGGGTCTTGTTGAAGCAGGCATGTCAAACAGTTTCAGGACCATTCAGTTATAAACGCAAACAGATGCTATGCAACCATCGAATAGCTTGCATGAAAAAGAGATCTATACGGGAGAAAGAAGTCGTATACATAAAGGGGAGATGTGGCATGTAGAGCCATTGTTTGATTTGATGGAAAAATTGACTCGTATAAGGGGTTGAAAAGAAAAAATTATTTTCTCAACTAGTATGGTATAAACAATACATGGTAAAAGTAGCATGGACTACATGATCTCTCTGAGAAGACACCAAAAAGACAATGGTCTTCCCATAATGTATACAGTTGGACCTCAAGCCTAGTAGAGTAGTAAAAGGAAAGACGCATTGTTTTCAAAGCAGTTTGTGTGTGTTTCACCGTGCAATGTTTTGAAAAGAGTACACTACAATTTTGATAATTAAATTTTATTCACTCTCTTATTTTACTTACTATACTTTAAAATTTTCAATTTTTCTCACTGAACTTAATACATTGGATTTTTTTGGTACCTCAACCGTTTCCTCGCTAACGCGTTATGACATGGTTTTTTTGTTGTTAACAAAGGAGTGACCGAAAAAATGCAATACATAAAGTTTAGTGATTAAATTGAAAATAATTAAAAGTATGAGTGAAATGGGAGAAATAGTAAAGTTCAATGATTAAATTTTTAATTTACCCATTAACAAAAAAAAAAAGAACCACACCATTGCCGTTAGTGTGAAAACGTCTGAGTGATAAAAAATGAATGTATTAAGTTCAGTAAAAGATTGAAAATAATTGTACAGTGAATAGAATAAAAGAGAAACTAAAGTTCAGTTATTAAATTTGTACTTTACCCGACAAAACAAAAATAGAAAAAAATGGTACTTTTAACACGAAGCTATGAGACAACAAATAAAGAAACTGAAACCATCCTTTCCGATATTAAGCTCTAAGGCGTTGAAAGCAAAAATTAGAACTTGGGTTTAATGGAAAATGGTAAATTAACAGAGGAGCTAAAACTCCTCAATTACAACAATTGGAGAATTGGGTTTCAAGTAAACTAAAAACAAAGCATATCTTATTATAACGGCATAATTGGTTTGTGGTTAAATTATGATCCCATGCAAATCAGAGGTGAAAAGAAAAGTATCTCTAATCTCATCGACACATACAAGAAAGAGATCAATCTTCCCATTTCATGCTCTACTTAACTGAAACAATCCTTGTTAACATCAAACCTTAAGAACAAGTAAAGAAGACGGGAGAAGAGAACGAGTAACCTGAGAAAACAATCTTCAACTTCAACGTGAAAGATAGATTTGCTTACGTGTTGAGTGTTAGCATGCTGAATTAGCATCATGCTCGTGCTCGTACTGCTGCTCATGCTCGTTGTTATGCGTGTGTACTTAGCTTGCATGATGTGTTAGTTAAGCAGTTAGCAGAGGTTGTTAGTCTGACAGTTTAGGTTGTTAAAATCTGTTGAGATGTCTGTTAAGCATAAGCTAGCATCTTGGAGTTGTATATAAACAAAAACACCATTGTACATTTGACACACAATTTTACAAGCATATAATACAGTGTATAGTTTTACTCTCTACTAAGTTCCTAACATGGTATCATTCGTTATCGATTGTGGGATCTCATGTTCTTGTTTCCGCCTGTAATCTGAAGTCCTGCCTGCTCATGGAACTTCCATCTGGTGCTTCTCGTGGGTTCACTAACAAGAAGGTTAATGTGGTTCTTGATGAAACCAACTTCTTGTTATGGAAACAACAAATTCTACTCACGGTTAGGAGTCATCGACTGGAACGGTTGCTGACTGGTGGTGTTTTTACTCCACCAATGATGATTCTTGATGACAATGGTGAGGCTCAAGTGAACGAGGCTTATGAAGAATTCGTTGCCCAGGATAGTTCCCTGGCATCTTGGATGCTATCAACTGTAAGTACACATATCTAACTGCAATTCGTTGGAGTTGAAACAGTTGCAGCAGTGTGGGAAACAGTTCTCAAATTCTTTGCAAACCGCTCGACGATGTCAGTTATGAGTATGTACTATAAATTGCAATCTATTAAGAAAGGCACTGATAGTATGCGTATGTATCTAACACGCATTAAAGAAATCTGTGATGCCCTTGCATCGTGTGGAAGTGTTGTTCCCCCAGTCAAACAGATTGTAAGCATTTTAAGGGGACTCCCTAGCGAGTATCAGCCATTCATGGTTGTTGTCTCAACCATGAAAGAAGCCCTCTCCATTAACAACATATATGTTATGTTGATGGATGCTGAGGTGCAACTTACTGGATTCGATGAGTAACATGACGATTTATCCATAAGTGCAAATTATGCTCGGAGTGATGTTGATCGTGCCTCCTCCAACTGCCAGGATCATAAGTCTGGTCGTGCATCGTCTGCTGGTAAGAATGGTGGCCGAGGACAGGGTTGAACGCGTGTTCAGTGTCAACTTTGTGGGAAGCTCGGCCACCTGGTCGATCATTGTTGGCACTGATTTGATGAAGGTTTCTCATATGTGCCAGTCAATAGCTACTCTTCCTCCAAAGATAACTACACCAACAACTATTCCACTAACGATTTAAACCCTACTGGCACTAATCAAGGATGCTAATGATGTTCTCGCAGAAAGATAGACTCTTAAGCAAATACTACTGTAGCTAATTTTGATCGATGGGTGGTGGACTCTGGTACCACTCACCATGTCACCCCAGATAGATCAAACCTTACAAACGCTTCTGAGTTCCATGGCCAAGGTAAACTAACATTTGGCAATGGTAACTTGTTAGACATTCACCTGGTTGGTAATTTAAGTTTACCTTCTGCTTCTAGAATGTTGATTTTGCATGATTTACTACATGTTCCTCGTGTAACCAAGAATTTGCTTTCGGTCTTGAAGCTTTCTAGGGACAATATATTTTTTGAGTTTCATGCCAGTAGCTATTGTGTACGAGATAAGATGACTAGACAGGTTCTTCTGACTGGTGAGGAAACTGGAGGGTTGTATTCATTTGTAATGAATAAGGCTGCTAGGAAAGACAAATGTACAACTGCTGACATTAGCCTTGCTACTAAGACTGTACCTAATGAAATAGAGGAGTTGTGGCATCAAAGACTTGGCCATCCTTCTGTTGATGTGCTAAAACAAATCACTAAAGAATTTGATGTAACATTTTCTGCTGATATTAATAAAACATGCACAACTTGTCATATGGGCAAAAGCCACAAGTTACCCTTTGTTCAATCGAATACAATGTATGATACTCCTTTTCAACTTATCTTTATTGATTTATGGGGACCTCCACATGTTTCCTAGAATAGATTCAGGTTCTATGTCTCATTTGTTGATACATACACTCACATACCTGGGTTTACCTCTTAAAATACAAGTCTCAGGCCACTGAAGCCTTCTTATTATTCTAAAGAATGATATTAACTCAGTTCAATGCTTCTATTAAATTTGTCCAGAGTGATTGGGGTGGAGAGTTTCGCAGTCTATCAGCCTTACTAGTCAAAGATGGCATTATACACAGGCTGTCATGCCCCCCACGTCTGAGCATAACGGAATCGTTGAAAGAAAGCACATGCTGGCACAAGCTTCCTTACCAATGGAATACTAGTCATATAATATAATTTTTACTGTTCAGTTGATTAATAAATTACCTACTAAAGTTCTGCAGGGAATATCTCCTAGTGAAAAGCTACTGGGAAAGAAACCAAACTACAACGAGCTTAAAGTATTCGGTTGTTAGTGTTTCCCTCACCTACCACCTTTTCAAGCTTATAAGCTTGCGTTTCGATCACAACCATGAACATATCTTGGTTTCAGTCCTCAACATAAAGGATTTCAGTGCCTTGCAACCGATGGGAAGGTTTACATCTCTCGTCATGTAGTGTTTAACGAGAATTTGTTCCCTTTTTCAGGACAAGCATGTACACCTTAACCATGAGTGACAAAAAATCAACAATCACAACCTCTCGAAATTATGACCAAGACACAACGCGTACCTGACAAGCAAATAGTTCATGCAATCACTCCATGCAGTACTGAGTCAGAATCTTCAGTACAGCATGATATGGAAGGTGCGAGCATGGAAGAATATGCTGGTGGATTCTCGAGTGAGAATGCATCCACTAAACCAATTTCTAAACCTAGTCTCGAACATGGAGGAGATGAATATGTGGATCTACCTTCTAGTATGGCAGCATCGAATAATGAGCCTAACAGTGAGGCTTTAACCAGTGTTGACTCTAAAGCCCCTCCTGGTGTTGTTGCACCCCCTATGAACACTCACCCTATGCTTACAAGAGGAAAATGCGGCATTTTTAAACCCAAAGCCTATTCAAGCTACTTTGACGAGAATGTTCCCTCAAACGTTTCTGAAGCCTTACAATCTCCACAATGGGCTGCAGCAGTCCAGGACGAGTTTGATGCACTTCAGAGAAATAGAACTTGGAAGCTTGTTAAGCTTCCTTGTGGACGCACTGCAGTAGGTTGCAATTGGTTGTTCAAAGTAAAAAGGAATCTAGATGGCTCAGTACACAGGTACAAAGCACGTATGGTTGCAAAAGGGTTCTATCAAGTGCCTGGTCAAGATTACCTTGACACCTTCAGTCCAGTTGTAAGGTTCACATCCTTTAATGTTGTCTTATCGATTGCAGTAGCAAAGAACTGGGAGTTGTGGCATGTTGACATCAATAATGCCTTCCTTAATAGAGACTTACAAGAAGCTATTTTTATTAAGCAACCACCAGGATTCGATCAGTCTGCTCCTGATGGCACCCCCTTGTCTGTCAATTACAGAAAACACTGTATGGACTAAAGCAAGCCCCTTGTAACTGGTATACAAAGCTAAAAGATGTACTGTTACAGATTGGATTTCAGGTGTCTCGAGCTGACACTTCTTTATTATTTACAAGCGCGGGGGCATAAAGTGTATATCTTTTGGTCTATGTGGATGACATAGTTATTACAGGCTCAACATCCATGATTACCAATGTCATAAGCATGCTGTAGAACATATTTTCTCTCAAGGACTTGGGACCACTCAGCCGTTTTCTAGGAATTGAAGTAAAACGAAGTGATGGAGCTCTAATGCTCAGTCAAAGGAAGTTTATTTTGGAATTGTTGGAAAAGGTTGGCATGAGGAATGCCTTATCATGTGCCATACCTATGGTTCTTGCACCTAAATTGTATGAGGATAGAGAGTTATTGGCTGATGCTATCATGTATCGATCCATTGTAGGGTCTTTATTGTGCATCTGCCATACCATACCTGAGCCTGCCTTCAGCGTAGGGAAGGTTGCTCAATTTATGCAAGCACCGCACGAAATGCATCTAGTAGTAGTAAAACGCATCAAGGTACCTTGTAGGAATTGTGGACTTTGGTATGTTATTTTTGCCTTCTAAATTGAAATTCAAAGTGTTAGAATTTGATGATGCTGATTGGGGTGCAAATATTATTAATCGTAGGTTGATTTCAGGGTATGGAGTTTTCCTTGACAATCACATGGTTGCTTGGAGCTCAAATAAGAAAAAGTTTGTCCTCGTTCAACAATGGAGGCTGAATATAAAAGCCTGACTGATGCTATTGATGAAGTCATATGGATAAGTACTTTGCTTGCTGAACTTGGCTTAAAGCAGCATGTAAAACCTGTGATTTGGTGTGATAACACAGGCGCTGTTGCTATGAGTGCCAATCCGATTTACCATGCACAATCTAAGCATGTTGACCTTGATGTGTACTTTATCCGAGAGAAGGAGGCTGCTCAACAGCTGTGTGTAAACTATATCCCTGCACCTCATCAAGTAGCTAACGGCTTTACCAAACCACTGTCTAGAGGTTCGTTTGAAGTGTTTCAAATGAAGATTGGAGTTAAAGAATGTATCAAGTCAGAAGAGAAGAAGAAGAAGAAGTAGAGAGAATGTTAGCATGTTGAATTAGCACCATGCTCGTACTCGTACTGCTGCTCATGCTCGTTGCTATGCGTGTGTACTCAGCTTGCATGATGTGTTAGTTAAGCAGTTAGCAAAGGTTGCTAGTCTGACAGTTTAGGTTGTTAAAGTCTGTTGAGAAGTCTGTTAAGCAAAGGCTAGCATCTTGGAGTTGTATATAAACAAAAGCACCATTGTACATTTGACACACAATTTTACAAACAAATAATACAGTGTATAGTTTTACTCTCTACTGTGTTCCTAATATTGAGTCATGGAAACAAGAATTTCATCCTTTTTGTATTCATGAAGAAACCAGAGCAAATCATCCAAAGAGTCAGCAAATTTAACATTTTTTCTTAGACAAGAGAAATAAGTTTAACGTTCCTAGTAAAGTGAACCAAACCATGGATTTGGGATTTGAGGTCATGGAATCAGCAAATTTAACATTTTTTCTTAGAAAAGAGAAATAAGTTTAACGTTCCTAGTAAAGTGAACCAAACCATGGATTTGGGATTTGAGGTCATGGAAAACGTTCCCCCCCTTTTTATCAACAAGTTCAAAGCAAGAGATTGATATTTAAAACTTCGTATTTGAATACGCAATCGTCTCTTTTTAAAAACATTTTAATAGAAAATAGGATAAACTATAAATTTAATATTTAAACTATTAATTTAGTCCTATATTTTATTTCTTTCAAAATCATATTTAACATTTAGTTTAAGATTCAATTTGGTATTCGTCACAAAAACTTAGCGACAACGATAACATTGAAACATTTTTCCATTTTTCAAGCGTCTTGTAATGCAATTTTCATGTCATCACTGTCGTTAAGTTCTTAATAGCAGATATCAAATTGGAATCTAAATAAATATTAGGTATAGTTTTGAAAAGAAAATATAGTTTAAGTACTAAAACAGAATAAAAGTGATAATTTAGCTACTAAACATGTAGTTTACCCTATAAAATAAAGTAGAAATATGAAATTAACTAATTATTTTATTAAATTTAAAGGAAAATAATTGAATTCAAGGTTTTAATTTAATATGTAACAATTAAAATGTTTTATCCCAAACTAATTTATTTCTAAAAAAAGAAAATAGAGTAATATTTAATTAATTCCATCAAAATTTTAAAAAATAATTAAATTAAAACTTTAAATTTTAATATGTAACGGTTAAAAAATATTTTTTCTCCTTTTCATGAAAACAGTTTAAAGCTTTATTTCTTCCTTCAACGGTTTCAATGTGTTGATTTTCTTTTCATATATCATTTTTAATCTAAAATTTAAACTTTCTTTCATAAGTTTGATAAACTATTACACCTAAATCAATCGTAATGTTACATCGGATGCGGGTCGACTCCCACTCCCTATGAATATCGGGAAAGTCAATTTTAATGTTGCCTTTAACAAGAATAATTTCATGTCAACAACTGAAATTGTTAGAAGAAATCATAATAGGTTATTAATGGCTGTTGGATCTTATCCGAACTTCAACATTTCCGATCCTTGCGTAGCAGAGGCAACAACATGTGAACAGGCCACCAAACTTGTATAGTTCAGCAAGGTGATTATTGAAGGGGATTCTCTAACTTTGATACGGAAGCTCCAAACCCCTACACATGATCATTCTCTGATCAGCATGATTATTAAGAATGTGAAAATGAGATGTAAGGACTTTACTGACTAATAATTTAGACATGCAGTATGAGCTTGTAATACCATGGTGATTCGGATTTTGTTCTCTGCAGTTTTTAGACATTTCTTTCTACACTTTTGAGACCTCAAAAGAGACATGCAGAAGAATTTTCTTTCATCTTGTTGGTATTGCTGGTTTTCTTCTTCATCGTGATCGAGCGAAGAAAATGAGATCCCTCTTTTTCTTTTATCAGTTCATTTGTTCTTGTTGTTTCTTTAATTGTTTTTTGCGTAACGTTACCCTTTATTGATTTTATGTTTTATTTTTATCTTGTTGTCTCAGGATATGGAGAAATTATTTCATGATCTGATTCACCATATCATTCATGGTTTCCACTTAATCACGTCCATTAATTTTAAAATAACTTTCTAATAATTGCTCACTCTTTGTTTATATGTAGGAAAGATGTGAAGATTTATCCTAGAAAAAATTAAATGAAAAAATATTATTGGTTGGGATTACGAATGACATAGTGAGTCGGATCCATCTAATACTTTTTTCAGAACATGTGTTTGTCTCTGGTCCTTTTAATTTTATAATAATAAACGTCGACACTATCTTGTTAAAAATAAATAAATAAATGGTTTAGGTTAAAGAATTTTTTTTAAATGAAATTAAATTATTAAAAAAAGTTGTTGATATTAATACATCAGACACTTCTTACACTCATAATGCATTTTGTCGATACATTTTACAATATAATGACTATACTTAACAAACTTAATTTGATCTTGATTATTCGAACTTATTTATCATATTCAAACTCGATTATCCAAACTAATTTATTTAATTCAAATTTGATATGGACACGAATATGATAGTCTAAACTTACTTTGAAACTCAAAACAAACGAACTGAACTAAAAGCAGTCTAAATTTTAGCTGAATCGATACTAACTGAATAAAGATAAAGTGGAAAGTATAATCTACCGTCCTGTATCAATATACAGCCACGACATGTATATGATGTATCACTATATAAAAAAATATTTTAAACTCGGATTGAATCATCATTAATGCTTCATTTAACTTAACTTTCAACCTTTTGAAACTCTTTTGCCTTTCATCTGTTCACTTGAAAACAACATTCTTCTACCTCTAAAAAATGATGCAATAATGAAAAATATTTTGGTAAATGTACAATAATATCTTCCAAATCAAGGAAACTATAACGTTAATAAGATTCCACGAGGATTCTAATAAAAAATAGCTTTTATTTGGATCAACATGAATCTCATCTGTTAATACAACATGATCAAAAAATATCGTTATGTGCAACTCAAACTCAAACTTACTTAGCCTGGAATAAAGTTACTTCTCTTACAAAATATGAAAAACAACCTAGAACTGTGAATCATACTCCTAGTTGAAATGAAAATATACAATAATATAATGAATAAAACTATTATAAATTGGTCTAAATACAAATGAATAATTCGATTCATCAAATTCATGAAAATAACATGTAAATTTGTAATAAAAAAAGGTAATTTTAGGCGTTTGGTTCTCTTAGCATAGAAGGATTTACTTTCTTTTCTTCTTGGTCACTAGAGTTTTTATATTAATCATGAATCGATTCTCTTTATATATTTGTATCAGATATAGGATTATGATTATTACGTATAAAACGATATGATGTATGAATGTAGTTACTGTTTAACATATTAGGTCATGATAGATCTCTCGAGTTCGTTAAGAGTTTTTACAAGAGTCATGTTAATTGATTATATTCTCTGATAAATTCTTCCAAAGCTAATTGTTGGTCTGTTAATGGAGAGTGTAAATATATATTTGGGTTTCTGAACTTTATTTTCAAATGTAATTTAATATTTAATTTATTTTATCTAGTTATGTACTTAAATTTGAGTTTTTAGTTTAAAATGGTATACAATTTTGGCTACTTAGTTCAAATTGGTTCGTAGTTGGTTCAAATAAGTCATCTTATCTTAAGCATTAATTTGGATCAGGAACTGAAGTTTGAGTACGGATTTGAAGAAATAAGTATGTTTCAAGTATCTAATTAGATTAAAAAAATATCAAAATATATTTTGAGGTCGAATTCATATATCAAAATATATATTTACTAAAAATAAGAAATATATTATTTAAAGGCAAAATTATAAAATTAGACCCCTAAAGTGTGTACAAATGATCACTTTAACCCCTATTTTTTTAACATTTTATCCTCGAGCGTTTCAATTTTTGATCTAAATATCCTATGTTGAATGAAAATTATTGGTTAACTAATGGTCAACACATGTTAGTGATGTGATGTTTTCACATATGTTTAATTGATGACATGACATGTACCGTCAGCTAAAGTGATGAATATATATCATATTAGATTTTTTTCATGATTCGATCCCGCCCCTGATCCTTCTTCAACATAACAATTTAATGCCTGGACAAGAGCCAATAATCTTGTATATTCTTGGATCTTGAAATCAGTCTCCAAGAAAATAGTTACTAGTCTTTTGTAACACTCCACTACTAGTGAGATTTGAAAATATCTGGGTGAATGCTTTTAAGAATCGAATGGACCACGTTTGTTTTAGCTAAGGAAGAAATTGATTGACTTGGTACAAGGTCAAATGAACATTAGCATATATTATATGCAAATCAAGATCATTTGGGATAAGCTTTAATCCACCAAAAAATGTTTGTTCTTGCATGGGTTGTACTTACGGGGGAGTAAGAAGAATGCTGGAGAAACAACAAAAAGAGCAAGTTATACAATTTTTGGTGGGATTAAATGAGGCATATGATCATATCAAGGGACAAATTCTTTGATGAATTCCGTGCCTTCAATTGCTAAAGTTTTTTCTTTGCTCATTCAAGAAGAAAAACAACGTTGTAACACCTTAATCCGGTCTGACCCGAACATCATACGGTTAAAGTGTTACACAGACCACCAAATGGTTAACCCAAAAATTTGCTTTCAAAACATATGCAAAACATTAATGAAACATCCACCACAATATGAAATGAAACATCATAAATCAAGGTTTACACAAAATACAAAAAACTCCCAATACGTACAAAATACAACCACTGGTTTTAATTCAAAAAAGAGTTATGACTTGGAATAATACAAGGTCCACATAAATACATGCCCTCAAACAGACTCAAGACATAATCTAGTAAATGGCTGATCTGGAATGTATCTGCGCGATAGGTTCATTGTCAATCCTCTATCGACCTGCATAGGAAAACAAATTATGATTGTGCATAAAGTCATGGGTATGCGAAAGTATAACAACAAACATGAGGCATGTCTAGTGGTGTGGTCGAAGGAATTTTCTGCATCTCGAGACAACATACTTTCCTACCTTGAATACTAGAAGGTCTTGGGGTAATAACCAAAATTTCACATGTGTCGAAAGCTTACATCGCTAGCATATGTATAGGCTCTCGAGTATTAGGCATGGTTTAGAATTTTGCTTGCGTTGGACACTAGTTTTAGACCAACTCACTATGATGAGACTTTAGGCGGATGCACCTAGCTGACCATTGAAGTGCCTAACACACTTGTAGAAATATATCCAAACATTGCATTTTTCATATAATCATCATATTACTAAAGGGACTCGAGTGTCCTGACAGTTTCCCGAGCATCACATAAGGTCAGTCTTATGTCATTCTAACTTGTTCGATTTCTAGTTATAATTATAGTTACTTGATTGTTTTCGCTTGTCGTTGTATACACAAAGCTTTTATGGCCTTATAACTCCCTTACTCGAACACTTGAATCAATTGGGTTATTTGCCCAACTCAGGAAGATGGTATCGATACTATGCCTCACAGTATCGATCCTAACCCTTGAGTATCGATACCTCCTGGGTATCGATACCGAAAATAGCTTTGATGTTTTGAGAAAACACTTGGTATGGATACTCTTGTTTGGAGTATCGATACTTCCATGGGAGGGTATCGATACTACCCTGATTACCGATACAAAAAATAGCTTCGACGTTTAGAAAAATAGCTCGGTATTGATACCCCTATTGGGAGTATCAACACTCTACCCTTAATACCAATACTCAATGAACGAGTATCGATATTATCCTTCCCAAAAGTCATTTGATATACACTTGTAGAAGAACAATATCAATATTGTTTTTCTAGTACCAATACTCATGCCTAGAAATACCCTATTTTGGGTACGAAATTGTGGCCTAACTCTATCCGTTCATCCTACCAAGGCTAATAAGCATTATTTAAGTCTTATTTGAGGTTTTAGGAGTTAAAAGGTGTCATCTTTCATGTTGGAAAACATCAAACGTAGGATTCACTATGAACTACTCGAGCATGCTTCGTGAACTTAACTAACCATTTATACACATCTAATGATCTACATGTAGTATGGACAAGTTAGAAACGTGTTATCTTGGTGCTAGGTTGTTGAAAAATATCTTCAAATCACCCAAGGACTAATTTCACATTGTCCTTTACCATAGAGCTTTCACCTTACTCATTCACTAATCTTGACAAATGGAATGAGTTGTTAACTCATCTTGGAACTTAGGATAATGCTAGAAACAATTTCTACAACTTAATTCTCTCAAAAATGAATTGTAAATCTTAAAGTTCCATAAACTTATATTGAACCTATTTTTTACTAACACCACCAAAAATTGTAAAGGAGGGATTGAATTGAAACTTGGGGAGTAGAATAAGGTTCTTACCTTGGAAGCTTCAAAGGGTGCTTGAATTTCTTAAAGTTTCAAAATTGCTTTGTTCTTGTAGGAAGAAGGAAGATGAATAGATGGAGAGAATGAGAAAAAGGTGGAATGAAAAAGAGAATAAATCTTCAAACGTGATATCATCCCAATTAATGGGATTTAATATTTGTTTTAAAAAATGGGTTATTCCCTCAATTAGTCACTCCTCTTTCGGCCTATGTTTAAAAACACCATTTTAATCACCTTTTGGGCTCATACCAAGCCAAAACCACAACCTACTTGGCCAAGTCTCTCATAAGCTAAAGAAATCTCTCTCTAAGGCCCGATGGAAGGCCTAAAACTCCTAGCCCATAATTTCAGACGTTATAACTCTCTTCTCTTAAAAGAAATTTCATCCTCAAAATTTATCTGAACATAAGAGATATGGATATTGAAGCTGCATATCCTCCTCAACCTCTCATGTTGCATCCTCTGCACCATGATTTCTTCAACAACAAAAAAAACTTTCACCAATATGATCCTCTTGTTCCTTAACTCTTTAACATCTCTGGCTAAGATCCTTATTGGTTCTTCTTTGTAGGTCATGTCTTGACTCACTTTAATTTGTCCCAAGGGTATAACATAGGATGGATCAGATCGGTATCTCCTCAAAATGAGCATGTGAAATATGCACTCTAGTTTTGGATGTAAGACCAATCAATAAGCCACAGGTCTAACTCTCTCCAATGCCTCGTAGGGTCCTATGAAACGTGGAGCCAACTTTCCCTTGTACCCAAATCAAAGTACCTTTTTATAAGGGGAACCTTAATAAACACTTTGTCTCTCATTATAAACTCTATCTCCTTCACTTCAGGTCAGCATACAACCTCTGTCTAACAGAGGTCTCCTTCAACCGACTTTAAATCAACTAAACCTTCTCATCAGTTTATTGAATCAAGTCAAGACCTACAATTTTACCCTCACTAAGCTACATCCAACACAAAGGATTCCTACACTTATGTTTGTACAATGTTTAGTATGGAGCCATCTAGAGGCCAGCCTGATGACTGTTGTTGTACGTGAACTCCACCAATGGCAAGTAATCTTTCCAACTACCCACAAGGTCTATGACGGTACACCTAAGCATGTCCTCTAAGATCTTAATAAAGCGTTTAAATTTTATGTCGATATAAGGATAAAAGGAGGTTCTAAAGTGTAGCTTGGTACCTAAATCTTCATACAGTGCTTTCCAAAATCAAGAGATAAAACGGGAATCTATATCTGAGATGATCGATTATGGTACCCCATGTAACCTTACTATCTCACATACATATATCTATGCTAACCGTTCTAAAGTGTAATCCATCTGAACCAGTAGGAAATAAGCAGTCTTGGTCAAACGATCAACTATAACCCACACTACACCGTGCCTCTGCATAGCCATAGGCAACCCCGTCACAAAATTTATAGTTACTTTGTCCTACTTTCATTATGGTATCTGAATCTGTTGAAGCAACCCTAAAGGAACCTGGTTTTCCACTTTGACTGCCTGACATACCAAACACTTGGCAACAAACTCAGTCACTTCTCTCTTCTTGCCCAATCACCAATACAATGATCGAAGTTCTTGGTACATCTTATTATTACCTAGTTACACTAAGAGAAAAATACAATGCGCTTCGTGGAGGATTTTAATATGCAAGTGTTCTTCTAAAGAAACACACAAACGACCTCTAAATAAAAGCACATCTCTACCATGCAACTCAAAGCATGGGACCTCCCTTAGTAGTCTTGCTCCATGCGATCCCTTAGGCGACCGTCAAAACATTACAACCTCTTAATTTCATTCACCAACACGAGCTCTACTCATAACTCGACTAAAAGTCCAACATTACTATATAGGCTTAAATGTGATAAAAATGCCCTTACCTCTGTCATCGACTTCTTGCTCAAAGCATCAACAACAATGTTTGCTTTCCTTGGGTGGTAATCAATCACACATTAATAGTCCTTTAACAACTCAACCCATCTGTGTTGCCTCAAATTTAATTCTTTCACCATAAGTAAATACTTAAGGCTTTTATAATCAGTGAAGATGTGACACTTCTTGCCAAAAAGGTAGTGTCTCCCAATATTAAGCGCAAAGACTACTGCTGCAAGCTCCAAGTCGTGAGTAGGGTAATTTCCCTCTTGAGGCTTGAGTTGACATAATACACAAGCAACCACTTTTCTTTCTTGTATTAGAATACACCCAAGTCCATTCAATGAAGTCTCTAAACACAATGAAGTTATTTTTTGGCTCGGGTTGGGTCAGAACCGGGGCTTTAGTGTTTCCCACTCTGAAATGGCCTGAGTCTTCCGGAGATAAACTCAGATGCCATCAATTTCCGCAACGTGACCTAAAAATGAAACCTCAGATAACTAGAACTCATACTTTCAAAACTTGACGAACAATTGACAATTTCAGAGGGTCTGAAGGACTATTTGAAGGTGTTTGTCATGCTCTTACTCTAATTGTGAGTATACGAGGATATCATCTATGAATACCACCAAAAAATGATCTCGGTATGGGTGGAACACTCAGTTCATTAGATCCATGAATATCGTTGGGGCATTGGTGAGCCTAAACAACATTACGAGAAACTCATAGTGACCAAAACTTGTCATAAACGTTGTCTTGGTTGTGTCAACATCCTTAAACTTCAACTAGTAGTACCTCGATCTTATATTTATATTGGAGAACGTGCATGCTCCCTTAAGTTGGTCAAAGAGATCATGTAATCTTGATGGTTAACTTGTTTAGTTGTCGATAGTCGATGCACAACCTCATTAACCCATCATTCTTCTTGATAAAGAGAACTAATCCTCCCCAAAAGAAAATACTCAATCAAATAAAACATTTCTCCAATAACTCTTGAATTTAGACCTTTAACTTCTTTAGTTCTATCGGTTCCATATGATAAGGGGCAATAGACACCGGGGCAGATCATTGCATTACATCAATGTCAAACTCTAGTTCTTAGTGAAGCGGTGCAACTCATGTGGTAAAATATCTGCAAAGTCTCGATCAGTTCAGATATTCTCAAGTCTCAAAACTGTAACTTGGGTTTCGATTACATAGTCTAAGAAAGCTTCACAACCTCGATCTATTATATTTTATTCCTTGATGGCCAAAATAATCCTCAAACACTTTGGTTTCTTTCTAACCATCACTACCTTGGTTCCATCATTCCTCTTAAGTTTGATTTGTCTAGATTTGCATCTCAAACTTGTATCGTGCTTTGACAACCAATCCATGCCTATGATCACATCAGATTCTCAAAATGGTAACTCCATTAGGTCGGCTAAGAATATTTGACCTTGAATCTTTAAGGGGCATCAGTGATGAACCTTATTGACCAAGACGTCTAACCCTAGGGAACTAGACACTCTAACACCTATCTTCAAATATTCGACTGAGATGTTTCTCTCTCTGACTAGATCACAACATATGCAGGAATTGGTGGAACTTGGATCTACTAATACAGTAACTTGATTGGAGAATATTGTAAATATACCTGAGATCACATCTGTAGCATCACACTCCACCTGTACTCGAATGACATACTAGCATGAGGTGACTTTAGGCTCTGAGCCAGTCTCTGATCTTGCATTACCCCTGTTGAATTACCCTGAAACAACTTCACCACCCCTTAAGGACCCTCTTCCTCACTGAATAAATAGTTTTGTTCTGAGCTTTAGGATAATCCCTAACAAAGTGCTCCAACGAACCACAGATAAAGCAACCTCCAGACACCCAATAATACTCCCCAGGGTCTCCTACCGTAAGTGGAGAACATTGGTTTGGATGGTTTCCACTCTGTCATACTAGTGCTTGATCTAGAGACTGATGCTAGGGGTCTTCTATAAGGGCCATACCTACCCTCGCAGTATGAACTCTGAGTTGTTCCCCTAGATAAGCCTGACGATTATCTCCATGAACTCTGAGGACCTCTGGCTCTCTTTGTTAATGACTGAGATGGAATAGATGCCTCTAACATTTTCTGACTCTAACCCACCGAATCGCTTGCTGCCTAAGATCTCTTACTCAAAACTCTTTCCACAGCTTCGCTTTTCAGGTCAATTTTATAAAGATGTGGGGAGGACTAGCTGCCAGATGGGTGAGGGAATCCAAGTGGATGCCCTCTCTAAATATCCTACAATGGTGAGACTCTGTAGCCATTAACTTCAGTGTGTATATGCTCAACCTGAAAAACTCTCTCTCATACTCGAGTACAGTCCTATCACCATAAGTCATATACAAAAATTAGTCCGTCAAATAATCTGTACAGGCCTCACTAATGTATTTCTTTCGAAACTCTGACAAGAATCATAAGGGCTCCTCTTACACATGCAAAGAAGAAAAAATAAAAGAAATAAGTTGTAATTTTTTTTATTTTGAGAACATTTTGTAATACGGGTTCTATAAAACCCTAAAAAATAGTTGTAAAAGGGGATCTCCCCTATTTTTTGAAGCAATAAAAAACAGAGAGTTTCCTCCCCCATTTTCTATGGAAACAAACAAACTAGTAAATATTTTTAGGTATTTTCAGTATCTATTTTCACATTTCTTTGAGTTTATTATTTGTGCGTGCATGGTGAGTTGAAACATGGAGAATAAAGAAGAGGGATGATCCATTTGAGTCTACCTTTGGGACATTGGTCTCGTTGTCGGGTCTAAAGAGTGTTGAGTCAATCGATAAAAAAAAGTGGCAACAAGGAGTAAATTGGCAATACAAAATTGTTGGAAGCTTAAGTAATAAATAAGAATTTAATACAATGGATTTAGAGTGGTTCAACTTCTTTAATGAAGTCTACACCCACTACCTTAGCTTCCTGACTAAGGATTTCAATAAATTCACTAATTTGTTCTAACCTTTAAGGACATGGTGTAACCTTACACAACATTGAGACTTATACCCCAAAGTCTCGAGTGTTCAACCCTTCCCTAGAAGTAATTACAAATGAGAAAACTTTTGAATATCCTCACAAAGATAAATTGTTTGCAAATTGAAGCTCTCACACACACACCCAAGAACACTAGAATAAAAATAACAATGAATAGAATATTGTATAATGAAATAAAGACACAATGGAATACAAATTTGGCTCTATTTGCTCTTTGATTGTTGGAATAGCTTTCTTGTCTCTTATTGGTTGTTTTAAGACCAATTTTATTTTTTCTCATTGATTTCTAGCTATTTGAGGTTGTTGGAGGGAGATTAGCGTCGCTTAAAGCATTAAATTTGCGTATTAAAGGCTACGTTCACAGGAAGTTTCGAAACTATGGGAAAGTTTTGAAACTCTTCGAAAGATGATTAAAAAATATGATCGTTGGACCCCAAAATATCAAAACTTCAAAGAAAGTTTTGAAACTCTTGTGAAGATACAAAACTCCAAAGTCCTCTATTTTGGAAAGTTTCGAAACTTCTAGTCAAAACTTATTTAAAATGATGGTTTTTGACATTTTCAAAAATATTTAACCTTGAAAATTGTGTTAGAGTGTTTGAATGATATTTTTGACATAATTTGAAATTATAAGACTCATTTTAAAAATTAGACAAATTTTAAGGAATATATATATATATATATATATCAAAATCATTTAAGTTTATCGAAGAGTCTAGGAGTCCTTGCCAGAGAGTCGAATAGTCGGAGTTCCTTTGGCTGTTAGGTCTTTGCATGTGAGTTTTGGGGTCAATTTGAAAGTTAGAATAAAAGGGGAGCAAGGAATAGTTGTAGGTCGCTGGAGAAAGTGAAGTCCAATATTTGGAGGGATTTAGGGGTCTCTAGAGGTTATGTTTGTTGATTTCAACCTTAGATTTTGGTTTAGGGAGGAATAAAGAATGTATGTGAATTGTTTGGGGTTTAGTTAGGGTTTGTCCGACCACCGTTGTTGGTGGTCGGAGGCTTCATCGCCATTAAGATATGATAGGTGACCAATGGATTTAGGGTTTGATCAAGTATTTCGGTTGAGAGAAAGATATAAGAAAGGAGTTTTTTTTAGGAATAGGTTCCAAATGAAAAAAAATTGAGCTTTATATTTGGAATTTCAGGGCGAACTGCATTTAGATCCTCCCACTTTCAGTGCATTTTTTGTAAAATAGTCACCTGTCCTATACGTTTTCTAATTTGAAGTATTAATTTTTCTATTTTCCATTTTCTGTTTATTAGATGCCTAAGGTTACATTTTTGGTTTATTCGCGACTAAGTTACTACACATTTGTTTCATATTTACTTTTGATTTTTCTATTATTTTGAATTTTTTCACTTTTGTTTCCTTTTGTTTTATTTTGGTCACATTTTGTTATTTTGTTTAATTCAAATTGATTGTTGTTTTTATTTATATTTCAGTCCTTAAATTTAGGATTCTTTAAGTTTAGTCCTTGAACTTTTAATATAGGGAAATATTTGATTTTTTCCTCGCCTTAATGTTTAAGGTTCCATTTCGATTATTCGATTCAATAATTGATTTAAATCAATTAGGATCGATAATTAGAGCCTTTATTTTATATTAATTTCACATTTGGTTCTATAATTTAGGGAATATTTGATTTGGTTATCGCCTTAATGCCTAAGGTTCCATTTCAATTATTCAATTCTATAATTTGCTAAAAGTGATTAGGATTAATATTAGAGCCTACATTCTTAGGTTTAGTCCTCTAGGTCATTAAATTTCATAATTTGACTTTTTAAGTTAAAGAGAGGCGTTAATTAATATGCCTAGTGTAATTAGGCATAATAATTGATTGCATAACTTGATTTCAAAACAAGGCAATATTCATTTATTAGGGGGTTAATGGTGTATCTCCCACGTTATGCTCTGGAGGTGACCAGTGGTAATTTCCAAACTAAATCAACATCTTTTCCAAAATCTTGCATCATGGTTTCTAAATCCTCAAGAAAATGTTTTTTTTTATTATGATTGATAACGAAGCTTCCGTTAGTGCCCGCAAGTGGTCGTTACCGGTCTTGGTAAATTAACATTCATTTTAAATTTGCATACTTGACGATTTTTAAATTAAATAAAATTTAGATCTCAAAATTTCCAATTTTAAAAATATAGGGTAATCAACTAAGTACCAATTTTTGGACGTTGTAAGGTGCTAAACCTTCCTTACGCATAACTGACTCTCAAACCCGATTTCTGATTTCACAAATCAAAATTTGATATTTTTGATAAAAATAGATTTTTTATTAAAATTACTCATTTTTAGGTGTTCCAAACGCACCTTAAAAATAATTGGTGGTGACTCTCATGTTTTCTTTAAAAATCTTTTAAAAAAATTCTCATTGTGGTAGTTAGCCGGTTTCTCTCCGAATGACTGGTTGTGACAAAAAGATAATAAAATTGAAGCAAAATATGAAAAAAGAAATAATTTAAACACGGTATTAATATATAAATTTATCAAAATATGTCAAATCCAAGATATTAATACGTCAATTAGATAAAGAAGTAGAAAATAATAGTAAAATATAAGTATTGTTATATCTAATAAATACATAAATGACCTTAACCGGTAAAGAACTTCTCGGTTTATATTTAAGGATGTAGTAAGATTCATATTAAATTATGGATTTATAATATTTTAGAAGATGAATTTTTAATATTTTAATAAAATTAAAATATTAAAAAAATTAAAATATATAAAATTTTGAATTTTTTTAATGAGACGATGGTCCTCAACTGTCTCTTCAATCCATTTGTACTTGTAAGTTTTAATCACGAGAAATAATCCACTTTTTTTCTTGAGAATATACATTTGAAAAAGAAGATATTAACATGTCAATTTGAAAAAAGTCAAAATAATTAATATGAAGGAAAAATTAATATAAATGCGATATTAATATGTAAATTTGTCAAAATATATCAAATACAATATATTAACGTGACAATTTGAAAAAGAAGTCGAAAGTAATACTAAAATATAAGCATTTTCATATTTAATAATATAGTCACTCATTTTCGTCCGGAGTTCTATTTAATATATATATATAATATATATAATATATAGTTTTGAAAATATTTTTAAAAAATGTATATAATATATAGTTTTGAAAAAGTTTTATGAAAATATATATGATATATAGTTTGAAAACATTTTTGAAAAAAAGTTATAAATAGTTTTAAAAACATTTTTGAAAATTTATATATATATATATATATATATATATATATATATATATATATATATAGTTTTGAAAACATTTTTCGAAAATATATATAATATATAGTTTTGAAAATATTTTTAAAAAATATATATAAAATATGGTTTTAAAAACATTTTTGGAAAATATATATAATATATATTTTAGAAAACATGTTGGAAACTATATATAATATTTGGGTTTCGAAAATGTTTTTCAAAATATATATAATATCAGTTTTAAAATATATTATAGTATACTTATTTTTTTATTCCTTTATTTTTATATTTTTTATTTTTTTAGGTCCAATAATGTCTAGCAGAGGCCCAGCAAGAAGCCGAATCGGATAAGCCTGACCCAACAAACCTGGTTAGGTGGGCCTGACCCATCCCAAAAGTCCAAACTAGGGTTTCGTATCAAGCCAAAGACGCCGCACAGGGAGCGCGCGTGGAGTCATGCGCCCGAACAACTTGAGAACAGGTCGAATCTCTCGGCCCTTCAACATGGAATCAAAACAGCAACAACGTGCCAACTACGACTGAAGATTGGGACTGATCCATCCCTAAAACCCCAGCTAACAACGCACGAAAAAATCAGAGTGAGTAACCCATGAATCTCCTCCCGATCGAGACTAAAAAACAGCCAGAGTCGAAGCTATAAAAAGCCTCCGACGAAGCCAAGCAAGACACATCAAATACATACGAAGAAGCCTAGTGAACAGCAAGTAAAGTCCAAGCATAAATCACCAAAATACCCAAACACTCTTTGGCCATACAACCAAAACACAAAAAACAAGCAAGCAATGTTCGAAAAGAAAAACAAATAAACATATATCAACGGTAAGGGTGCAGAGGAGCATCGTCGAAGAAGATAACGTTGGAAACCGAGAAGACGCGATGAAAAAAGGTAAAAGTCAATACCTTGTTACTTAGATCTACGTTGACTCGGCTTATTTGAGGACGATCGGGCCTCGGATTCATGATTATGGGGTCGGGGAGATCATTTTAGGGTAGTTTGGTTTTTTTTCGGTCACCGGCAACGGTGGTCGGAGCGACGATCGTTGGCCACTAGGTGGTGGCCAGCCATCGGGATCGATTTGAGTTGAGAGGAGTTAGAGAAGAGAGAATTTGGTTTGGGGGAAGAAGAAATGAGAAATGATCATTGTTTTTGAGTTTTGGGGCGGTACTTATAGGGGATCGATGTGTAATTATGAGATTTTTAAATTACTTTCGCAGTCCTTATACTTTTGATGCGTAATTAAACTTGGTCACCTGTTGCGATTTTGCCTCTGAATTTTTAATTAATTCGATTGAATCATTCTTTATGTTTATTATATTTCGCGATTTAATCCCCTAACTTTTGTTTTTTTCTCTTGCAGCTCATTTTTAGTATTAATTCAATCCATAAATTTCAATTTATTTTAATTTGATCCTCTTTTATTTATTTGTTTGTTTTTTTTATTTTAACTTTTTTATTTTCTTATTTTTTAATCTAACCCTTTTTGTTTTTCTCCTTTATTTACTAAATGTTTTATTTCACAATATAACATTTTTCTTGACCTTTTTAGAGGTAATTTCAATCGATCAAAAGTAAGTAATTCGAATCGAGTCTTTAAATTTTAATTTTAATTTTAATTTTCTCAATTAAGAGAACCGAGAAATTAAAATGGTACCGAAAGGGAAGTTCAAGGGTGCTAATCCTTCCTTGATTGTAACCGACTCCCGAATTGGACACATTTATGGTAAAATGCATATCATGTAAGATGGTGTCCGATCAACCAAATATTTTTTTACAAAAAAAAAACAAATAATCGGTGGTGGCTCTAACGTTTTTCTTTAAGTCGAAGCCCAATTACGGGCCCACCCGAAGGACGGTTGCGATAGCTTAGCGGCTCTACTGGGGACAGGTAAGTGAGTCAGGCTAAAATTAATTTCCGGTTGTCTTTTTAAGCGAAAATTATAAGTTTAAATTTTAATTTATTTATTCGATCCTTATTACTTATCTTTGATTATTTTTCAAATAAATAGTTGTACTGACGTTTTATTTCAATGATTTCATCTTCTTAACATTTTCATCTCATGCTCTATACCCGAGCTCCAAATCTTTTTAAATGGAGCTGAAAGCAACGCCTTCGTGTGAATTTATTCTCCGTATAGACATAAGGGAATATATCATCTCGAGTTTAACTTGGTCCACATAAGCTTGTAATGGGCTTAGGATTGAGGGTGTGGCAAACCCAAGGGGCACCAACAAGGAGAACTTGGGTACCCTTCTTTAGAACCTAATCCGGGAGACTATAGGGGTTAGAGCCCACTCTGAAACTCCATTTCAAAACCTAGGATGTTTGAAATATTTCATGTTTTACTTTCTGTTCAAAGCATGCAAACTAGAAAATATGCGGTTAGGATTTGCTCAAAAATTAGCATACGTGATAAAGATCAGTTCCGGGTAGGAATAATAAGCATGCGGGGTACATATCATGTGGGGTAGGATTTTTTTATTTTGATTATTATCTTTATCTCACTAACTTTTTTCCTTTCATTTTTGTTTCCTTTCATTTTATTTTTTTATCATTTACATCATTCAAAAGAGGTGTTGATCCACAAAAATTTGTTCGTTAAACATAAATAGTTTGTATTAATGGATAAAGGGGTTGTAATGCAAGAGGTGAAAAATGCAGAGGTCTGGCTATGGTCAGAAAAGACTCAAAAGGAAAAGGGAGACAGTTTGCAAGGCAACTATGTGTCGGATCTAGTTAGTTAGGCTTCTTTCATCCTTAAGAAAAAGAATGTTCAAGAACTGCGAAGCATTTGGAAACGGAAATTCTGCCAGCGGTATGGTAATATCGCACTTCGACTCTATGTCAAGATTGATGAGTCCCTAATTTGAACCTTAGTACAATTCTAGAATCTGGGGTATGGTTGTTTCAAATTTAATCAAGAAGACATGGTACCCACAATCGAAGAGTATACCACTTTGCTGTATTGTGAAGGAATCAGAATGGATCGGGTTTACACCAAGCACATCAAAAGTCAACTTTTCAAAAATGGGTTGGCAAAGGTTACAGGGGTAGATGAGAAAAATGTTACTGACCTGGAGAGGTCCCTTCAAAGACGACAAGAACAGGATGACAAAACGATAGCTGAATTGGAGGCCATTGTTGATAAATTCAAGAAACAAGCAAGTGAACTTTAGATAGTTCCTTTTGATGGAGGGCTCTAATGGTGTTTCTATTAGGGAACAGGCTTAGCAAAAGTAAAAGCAAAAGATGTAGTTATTCAAGACTTCTTAGAGCTAATATAGAATGAAACTCGTCACTTGCATGGTTTGGCAAGAGAAGCCGGAGTGGTCCGATAGGGTATTCAACCGGTGACAGATGAAGGAAGAAGACTGGTCAACCTGTTAGAAGTTGTTTGGGGTCTAAAGGACTTAGTCAGAATATACCTTTAAGATGTTTTTGTCTATTAAGATATAACACTTTTGTCCTAATAAAGATTATTTATAATAACAGATGTGTTTTTGGATCAATGCCTTGAGCATTTCATGCATCATACATTTATACATATTTTGCATTTGTTGTTTTTCTTCATTTATTTACATTCACATTAATTAACAGAAAATATCTCATCAAAACATAATAAACTCTGGAGTTCATCAGCAAAAGCCAAGAGTCTTTGGTTAATCAAATTGTTGCAAAATTAGATGGCCTGAATCAAGCAAGTGCATCTAGGTCAGGGACATCTGAAGGGGTAACTATGCCACCTACTCCGCAAATGGTTGTTCCACCTCGAATCTTACCAGGACTTCAAGGGGACTCATCCGCTGCAAAAACAAAGGCATCGTCTGCTGTCAAAGTATATACTTCTGTATCCAACCCTGTGAATAATCCGGATTATTACCATATACCAGATTTTGATGAAGAAGACAAGGCAAAGAAGATGGAAGAGAAAATCAAGCAAATGAAAGAGCAAATGAAGGCGGTTAAAGGAGATCATGACTACTATGGAGTCGATGCCGTGGAACTAAGTTTAGTCACAGATTTGGTTCTTCCTCCCAAATTCAAATCCCCGGAGTTTGAGGAGTTTGAGAAGTTCGATGGGAATTGCTGCCCGTCAGCCCATATTACCATGCTATGTTGAAAAATGACAGGATACGTAGAGAACGACCAACTCCTGATTCACTGCTTCTAGGAGAGTCTGTCTTGTTCAGCCATCCGGTGGTACAACCAACTAAACCGATCTCATATCAAGACTTGGAAGGATTTGGCCAAGTCATTCTTGGAACAATACAAATATGTAAATGATATGAGACCATATCGAGTTATGCTGCAGAGTATAGAGAAAAAGCATAACGAAAGTTTTAGACAATATGCACTGAGATAAAGGGATTTAGCTGTGCAAGTTCATCCATCCTTGGATGATAAGGAAGCCAGGAAGCACTTTGTGCAAACACTGAAGGCTCCTTACTTCAAGCACATGGTTGCAATCACATCTGGAAAGTTTACTGATTTGGTTATGGCCGGGGAAATGATAGAAATGGCTATAAAGAAAGGTAAGATCGAGGGAGCGGAGGCTAGTAAGAAACCTCCTATGAAGAAGAGGGATGGAGAGGTCAACAACACCAACACTAACAACAACAAACATGTTACAATCTCCAAGCCAAAATCAACTGTAATTGTACCGTCAGGTACTTCTAGACAAGATTCATGGGAACCCAGGAAAGAAAGAGAAAAGGAATATTTCTATTTTATTCCCATGACTTACAAAGAACTTTACCAATAACTCTTTGACACTCATGTAGTGTCACCATACCCAGTAGAACCTATGAGGCCCCCATACCCCAGGTGGTATGATGAGAATGCCCATTGTGAATATCATAGTGGTGTTCTAGGGAAGACTATCAAGAACTGCCTCATATTCAAAAGGATCATGCAGAGAATACAAAATAAGAATTGGATCCATTTCAACAACTCAGGGGCATCGAATGTTGCATAGAACCCTTTGCCTAATCACCAAGAATACGAAGTTAATGCAATTGTTGAGGAAAGGAACAAGAGAGTCAAAACAAGTGTTACTGAAATAACGTCTCCCCTAGCCTGGGATGGAGACAGATGGTGAAAGTAGGGTTTCTTGTACCCTATTCTGATACATCGAAACATGAAGGTGGTAATAACTGTTGTTACCACAATGAAGAAGGGCATGATGTACAAAAATGTATCAAAATTAGAACCTTGATCCAGCTAATGATGGACAAAAAAGAGTTGGAATTTTAAGATGAAAGAAAGGACACTCCCGAAATAGATGTTTGTGCAACTGGAGATGGGTTTGAAAAAGTGAATGTTGCAATCGAGGAACGAGGTATCTTAGGATGAGACAAGAGGAGGTCATCACTATTACCACAGAGTTGTATTACCTATGAAATGATGTCTTGTTTGAATTTATCTTTTATATGCTTGAACTTTTTTCTTTTTTTAAAAAAAATGACATTTCTTTGAATAAAAGAGAATTGTTTGAAAATCAGTGAATATCAAGTATAATGAAATGCACATTTTGAGAAATGATGTTATAGCTGTTTTACATATACCGAGATAAATTTCCTTTAAAAAAACACAAGATCCATAACTTTTACCAGAAAAAGAAAAATATTATCTCACTCGTACAAGTATGCAAGCAGACAAGATGGGGCATCTCCGATGCAGGACATTGCAAGATCAAGTTTAGGATGTTCCGTGACGATATATAACGGAATGATGGAATAGACAAATTTGGCTTAGATCAGTTGCTTAGGGATTTAGCTAAAAAGATGAAGTTTTCTGATTTTCACTAACACTCAAACTATAACAGATTCTTCTTAGCAAAGTTAGGAAATCTCAAAATCGAAGAATTCATGTGATATTAATGAACAATAATTTTAAAAAAGTTGGTGGCACTCTGCTGAAAGTAATAGGCTGTTAATCTTTGGAGGTAATGTCTGAAGCAGTTATGGTGGTAATGTACGAGCTTTATGAAGTGAGTTTCGTTTGAGTTTGTCAAGTTGAAGACTTTCTAACACCTGAATCCTTTAATTAAGGGTATTCCACTAAAGTAATGGGCAATGTTATGTTCCCTAACTTTATGAATACGAGTACATTCAGATCATGACACTAGTTTCTATGTGTCGAGATGAATCTCTCAGCAAAATCTAAAATGATGACATCGAGTTTAACAAAGTATAATTTAAAGAAATATAATAAGGCCTAAAATAAAAGTGGATTTAAAATTAAATTTCGATGAAATATGGACTAAGGGAGTCAGGAAACATTTGTTATAGTTGACTACACAAAAGCACTCAGGGGTTTTGTTTTTAGATCAAATTTCGGTGCTATCCCTTCTTAAGGAATCTACGGAACTTGAACAAATGAAAGATTCCTGAAACTGAAGTAGAAATGCTCTCTAAAGGGCCTTATAGTGGAATGCATCAATTACGCTATTTTGTTTACATCATATTTGAAAATCATGAAATTCAAAACCAAATCGCATTGCCTTCCCATATCACACATGGATCTTGATACTTGTCAAAGGGTTATAACCTTAGAAAACAACTTGTATGATTCATTTATTTGATATTCAGTGAACTGATACTTTGCTTCAATTGCTCTGACAACATTTTTATACCAAACCATTTTTAAAAAAGGGAAATATATCTCAGACAAGACATAGTTTCTTGAAAAATTGGTTGAAGGACTTGAGACGATGTGGGACATCTCCAGGTTTCCAATCTCTTCTCTTTCTACCACTCGTGCCTCCTGACGTGGTTCCTACCAAGATAGAGCTTGACGTTGTGAAAGTGAGTATGAGTAATACAGATGGTTGCTTTATCCAGTACAATGTCTTTCTTTACGATGAAGATGGGTATCCAATAAGGTGCAAAGAGACCTACAGTAATGAATTGGCTAGAAAGAGTTTAGCCCTGAAGACGATAATCGGGTCCCTCCTGAAGCATGAGTTTACTGTTGTACTTGAGGATGTTATACGAAAGAGAAATAACATGAATGCAAACCCTGATGATAATGACAACCCAAATGAGCGTGAAAGAAAGAAAGCAAGTCGCTTATAACTCGACGACGTTTAAGACAAGATTTGTTGCCAAAACACTCTGCAAGAAGCACAGAGGATTCTTTATATAATTTCAAGGTAGCATGCCTTCTTGTTTGTCAGTCTTTTTCCATGGCAATCAGAATAATTTCATGGACGCTGGTAAAGATAGCCTTGGCTGTAGAAGTTTCCATTTGAGCTTTCAAGCCACGTAAGGAAGCCTTTCGCTAAATATTGATGTGTCAACTACGATGATGATTCAACCAATTCCAGTAATTGATCATCAATCGAAATGCAGAAGAGTCTTACTCCCTCGAGTAAACAAAGCCTAAAAGAGTGCTTAAGAATCTCTGAATTAAAATTGACCCATACATTCAAGAGGGCAATATCACTGGATTGAGCTAACAAATGAGCAAGTGTCAGATATTTTCCATGAAGCCGTTAATACTGGGGCATGATCGATTCCAAGGACAATACTAGCATACAAAGAATGAAACTCAATCCGAGAAATAAAACAAAAACTAATTCATTGTGTATACATCTTAGACATACTTAAGAGCTTCACATTTATCATTTTCGCATACATATTTTTTGTAGCTTTAGAGTCAAGTTTCATCCTTACGACGAAGGATACTCAATTCAAAAGTGTCATCAAAAAATCGATGATGGTTGCTTAACTTAGTGGTAAGGAGGTACAACTCAACCAACTTGACCTATAGAAAGATCGACAGATCTTTGAATCAACTTTAAATAAGGTTTGAGAGCCAATTCAGACGGGTTCGAGAGCCAATTCAGAATGGGTTCAGTTCAGCTTAACTCAACGATGAATGGCTAGTTTCCACTTAAAGTTTCAAGCCAGATTTCAACTCCACGAAGAATGATATCCGACTGACAGAATATACCACTTGGCTTTCCAGCGAAGGGAGTCATCTGAAGAATCAAGGTTGAATTAAACTGTGAAGGGGAGTCGTCTCACTTGACTTTCCCATGAAGGGGAGTCATCTAAAGAATTATTACTGGCTTAGACCCGTAAAGGGGAGCCATCTTTCATTTAGAGGAACAATTTACAGTATAGCTCAAGGCGAGAAGGACTATCTATCAACGCAAAATTTCGAGTTTGATTCTATTCTGCTTGAGGGCATATCAACCGCATGGTAGCTGCGAGGAACTACTTACCGGTTGAACTTTAAACCGAGGTTTTTAAGTCAAGAAGAAGACCTAGGTTGGTTGCGATTTAGCAACAAGGAACTATCTCTCAGCCGAATTTATAGCAAAGCTTAAGTCGAGAAAAGTTGTCTGTCAACGGAGACTTTCAAGTTCGATTCCACTCAACTTGAAGGCATATCAACCTCATGGTAGCATCAATGAACTACTTTCTAGTCAAGTTTTCAAACCGAGGTCTTTAAACCGAGAAGAAGGCCATGGTTGACTATGATTTGGTAACAGGAAACTACTTTCTGATTCAAATTTCGAACTACGATTTCAACTTCAGAACGAAGAATATCATGTTCAAAGACAACTCCGGAGTCACCCACAGTATGGCTCAATAATAGGGAGTCGTCCTCTTCTTCGAATCTCAACTCCACAGCGGAGGGTAGTTGATAAAAATTCAACAGCAACCTTAAGTTGGATTTCAAGATCAGAAGTCAACTCTCACATGAGCATGCTTATTTCCAAGCCTATATGCACCAAACGAAAATTTGCATCTTTTTGTTTTTTCCCTATTTTCGTTGCACGATAATGGGCTAAGAGGGGCAGCTGTAGTCACTCATTTTCGTCCGAGGTTCTATTTAATATATACATAATATATATAATATATAGTTTTGAAAACATTTTTGAACAAAATATATAATATATAGTTTTAAAAACATTTTTAAAAAATATATATTATATATAGTTTTGAAAACATTTTTCGAAAATATATATAATATATATTTTAGAAAACATGTTGCAAACTATATATAATATTTAGGTTTTGAAAATGTTTTTCGAAATATATATAATATCAGTTTTAAAATATATTATAGTATACTTATTTTTTATTTTTTTATTCCTTTATTTTTATTTTTTTATGTTTTTTATTTTTTAGGTCCAATAAAGTCCAGTAGAGGCCCAACAAGAAGCCCAATCGGGTAAGCCTGACTCAGCAAACCCGGTTAGGTGGGCCTGACCCAGCCCAAAATTCTAAACTAGGGTTTCATATAAAGCCAAAGGGGTCGCACAGGGAGTGCGTGTGGAGTCACGTACCCGAACAACTCGAGAACTGGCCGAATCTCTCGGCCCTTGAACAGGTAATCGAAATAGCAACAACGTGCCAATAACCGACCGAAGGTTGGGACTGAACCATCCCTAAAACCCCACCCAACGACGCACAAAAAAATCAGAGCGAGTAACCCACGAATCCCCTCCCGATCGGGACTCAAAAACAACTAGAATCGAGGCTATAAAAAGCTTCTGGTGAAACCAAGCAAGACATAACAAAAACATATGAATAAGCCTAGTGAACAAGTCAAGTCCAAGCATAAACAACCAAAATACCTAAACACTATTCGGCCATACAACCAAAACACAAAAAACAAGCAAGCAAAGTTTGAAAAGAAAAACAAATAAACATATATCAATGGCAAGGGTGCAGAGGAGCATCATCGAAGAAGAGAATGTCGGAAGCCGAGAAGACGCGACGAAAAAAGGTAAAAGTTGAGACCTTGTTACTTAGATCTACGCCGACTCAGCTTATTTGAGGAAGATCGGGCCTCGGATTCAAAATTACAGGGTGCATTAATCTCGTGAATTAATTTATTCGAGAACGTTATCTCGAGAGTTTAGCCATTAAAAATATGTCTGATATCTATTTTTTTTTTAATGAAGAAAGAGAACAAACTAATGTTTAGCCTTGAGGTATGGGGGACCGAGTACATCTCTTTCCAGCAAAGTAAAACAGCAGGAGCAGTCTGGACAACGGTCATGCTAGTTCGAGAGTCATCAGCAAGTTTGGCCAGCAAATTGGCAGGTTTGTTTGCTTCCCGCGGCACCCAGTTGAAGGTAACCTGCCGATCGTTCCCATCAGTTAGCTGATAGAACGGACAAGGGGAATTGAGCTTGAAGAAGCATGGGGATCTTGGATGAGCTTAAGAGCGTCCATACTATCGGATTGAATCTGCAAGTTCGTGATGCCATTGTCCCAAGCAAAACGAAGACCTGTGAGAATCGCCCAAAGTTCTGTAATAAGAGTTTGTGCAAAGCCAACAGTTTTGTTAAACCCCATAATCCAGCGACCTACGCTGTCTCAGATAAGGCCGCCAACGTAAGCAAGTCCAGTTGAAGATGAGACACCACAATCAACATTTAAACAAAAAGAGTACAGTGGAGAAGACTTCCATGGAATTGGCTCCGCAGAAAGGAGATTTGAAGGAGCCGTGAATAGCGGGGAGTCATTGTAATAATAATAAAAATAAAAATAAAAAGATAGTTATAATTATTAAAAATCATTACATAAATTTAATATATGAGTTATACAAATATAAAATAATAAAGTTGATAAAATTCAATAACACAAAATTTATTTTAGTTTTAGTTTAAAATAAGAATATAATGTTAATGCATATTAGATATTAATTTAATTTTTAAAATTACAAAAAAATATTTCTTTAAGTAATAGCACTCAAAAGTGTCATTAATATAAAAAATATGTTTAGTGAACTGAGACCCTCAAACTTTTAGAAAAATAATTAGTGCAATCTCTGATTTTTTTTAACCAAATGTGATCGTTAAGTTTAGAAAAAAAAAATAATCTGACCCTTTGAACAAAAAAAATTAAACGTTATTTGTCACGACGCTTACATGACAATCCACAAAATTGACAATCTATAATATTGATGTGACAATACTCGATGGACGATGATGTGGTAAATGAATTTAATTGATAATTTTATAAAGTTGAAGGACTTATTAAATTTTAAAAAATAAAAAATTTATTTAAATGAAAAATATAAAATATAAACAAAGTATTAAGATATTCAATAAATTAACTATAAAAATATTACAAAATTAAATTATAAAAATAAATTAATTTAAGGATTACATTGAGTATAAAAAAAAAGTTTAGTGGCCATATTAACTTTTTTACAAAAGTTTGGGGTTTTAAGATACCATTAAATTAAAAAAAATTATTGTTATAATGATTTAAATATGTGTAAGTTAAGTTAAAACCCTAACTATAATATTTTCTTATTTTTTGAATTTCCAAAATAATTTTAATGAAAATAGTGAAAACATCTTTTTTTGTGTTCATATTTTCACTTATTTTTCATTTTCCAGAAATTATTTTCTAATTTTACAACCAAACAAGTTTTCTTCAATATTTTCTATTTTCCATGAAAATAACATATATTTTCTAAAATCAAACGGTATCTAAAATTCTCAAATAATTTAAGTATTTTTTATTAATAATATATTTTAATCCTTAAAATTTTATAATTTCATTCTCTAACATAAAATCATATATACTCAAGGATGGACCTAAGGAACGAATAGGGGCAGTCACTTGCTAAAATTTTAAATTACCATATATTTTAGATTTTTTAATATATTTTCTATTGAAATTTTTTTCACCCCATAAAATTTTATAAATTCAAATACATCCCCTTTGTATTTTTATAAGTTCAAATTCATCCCAACATAAATGCATGCGTTAGTCCCTGTTTAGACTTGCATGTAAATGACAAGAACTAATAAAGAACTTCAATTTTGTTCTCTTGAGAATATACAATAGTTGATGAAGAAAAGAAATGTAAGGAATATATAGGGTTTTCCACACAATTTCTTTTCCTTTTTAGAAAATTTGTTTCTAAAAAGAATCACATTCACACATACATCGATTCTAGTTCTTTGACCCCAACAGCTTTTAAGAATTGTTCGAAGCTTCGGTTTCTTTTTGATTGGTTTGCCGATGAGCGGACAACATCATGCCTTGTCTTCTTGTAGACAAAGTATTCCACTATCATCTTTCAAACTCTTTTTAATGTTTTTCTTCTTCTTTTTTATAAATTCAATTCCATGGCTTGGACTCTCCTTTTATTACTCATCCTCACTTCAAGTTAAAGATGCTATGCCTTTTCTTTTCATCCTGCATTCCAAAACAAATTTTACTGTTAGAAATGGACTAAAAAGAGAACAGGAACCCGATTGAACCTACACATGATTCTCTTGGATTTCAATGTGAATATTAGATATGAATATATTAATATAATATGACAAGATACTAGATTATTTAAGTAATGTCAGAGGTTCGATTCTTAATATTTGCAAACAGAACAAACTAGGATGAAGGGTCACCTCCATATTGAACCCGTAAAACATCTGATTCGAATTAATCAATTAATAAATCGAACTCTAGTTATAGAAAAGAAAAAGCAAAAAAGGTTGTTGGCTAAGTAAATTAGGTCCACGAAAAAAAGGGGGTTAGAAGGCTAAAGAATATTGATTGTCAAACATGACATGAACCCAATTCAAAAGAGAAACCCTTTTTCCGGACTACGGACAGACTTTTCTCAGCTTTGAATAAAAAAGTTCAAGTATGGGCCCTGTTCCACCTATGAATTGAACCGATGCATGCCACATAAATGGGATGATTTGTTGTTAGGTGTGAAGTTTGGGTTTTAAATCTCAGTTGAAAGAGACATGTCAAGGGGATGAAAAAAGAGTAATGGGTCAAATAGGTCATTCTAGCTGACTTATGACACTTGTCAAGAAAAAAATCATTAAAGGAAAGAAAAAAATTTCTAAAATTTTCGGTGATTACAAAATAATATATATTCAGAAATTTTTTAATCAATTGACGATACGTACACACCTTCCAGAACCCAAAATCTTTAAAAAATATTTTTTTTACTACCGAAACCACTTGATGAGTTAAAAAACTATCTAAAACTTTTCACAACTTTATAACATTAAAAGTATCAGTAACTTCCTTATAACAAAAGATAATACATGTGTCTATTTCATCATTTCCATTAAATGATACTTCCTTTGACCAAATGATTAAATGAAACTTGAAAGGAAAAGGCATACCTTGATGATAGAAAGTGTGGTGGTTGGGAGAAATCTAGTTGAGCTTAGGGGTGGGTTGCTTGAAAGCAACAGTGGGAGCAATTCTGAAGCTCCTCCTCTGATGTTCCAATACAAGTTCACCTGCAAACCAATCTAATTTCTCCATATTACTTTCCTCACCAATCCTTTTACCCCCAAACAACACTGATTCTACGTTTCTCTGCTTCAGCATTTCCTCTGCTATGCCTATCAGCATCTTCACATTGCTGGGGCTGGGGTCTGTATCTACATTAGCCCCACACCTGCCTACACTCGATCCATTTGCCTGTAAGATTTTATATTAACAGACTAATTTATAAGATTTTAAAGATGAAAAAGATTATTATATTTTCAAACAGATTATCGATAGAAAAAATAAATAAAATATATAAATATTTAAAATTTTCAGAGGTGACCCACCTCCGCCAAGTCCATCGCTGACTATGACCCAATATTCATTGCAATATAAATAAATGAATAACTTGGCCTCCATACTTTTTATTCCTCAAGTATATGTGTTCAGTATATATCTAAATAAAAAGTAAATTAAGGCTATAATGAAGCAAATTAAAATAAGAAAAGTATTCTTCTCGTCAGAAACGGGCACATAATTTTATGTTAAAGAGACAAACTTATAAAATTTTAATGGTTAAAAACATCAATAGAAAATACAAAGAAAACATCTAAATTATATAAGAATTTTAAATTTTTAGGAGGCGGCCGCCCCAACAACTTCTCGATCCATCCTTGCTTCCAGTTACTTATCATGGAGTCCATTTTGGCATTTAAACTCTTGTATTAGGTTCATCAAAATACATAACCTAAGTTGTACTAACATATTAAGGTAGGAATAGAGCAACATGTAAATAAATACTACAGCACACAAATATTTGGTTTAATGGTAGGTACATGTATTTTACGCTAAAAGACATAATTGAAACACACACACCCACACAAAAACTCAATGCTCCTTTAGGTGAAAATGACGTGTTACTCAGAATTGAGTATTTTATACGAATACAAGTATCTAAATAAACATTAGATTCCGATACTTATATTAAAAGAAATTATCGGATATAGTACTGGGGGAGCCAACTTATGATGAATAATGAGTGACATGTTTGTTTTTTTTTTTTTTAAATTGTGTTTTGCTCTACTCAATGAGCAATGCCCCACACCCTTTACCTAAATAAACAATGCAACATATCCCCCAACGCAACAAGTGGAAGTTGTTCCTCTAAAACTCATAAAAACATTCCCCATGGTAAACCAAACCAATTGAAATATGTGAAGGTTTTTTTTTCTGACCAAAACAATCAAAGAACTGACCATTTTGAACAAAAGAAGTAGAAGCAAGCACCGTGAACTGGTCTTGTTTGTACAATTTTGCCACATCAAAAACCTTTACAAAGCCCCAAAATGAAAGAGTCACCATGGAACTTTAATCCAAAGAGCTCATATTCAGGGATTTAAATAGCGATCCACTGTCCGATTAGCGGTAGTGATGCTGTCCGAAATTGTTATTTCACGACTATAATAGCACCCAATCGTAATAAACGTAACGCAACCGCAGTTTAAATCCCTGTTATAGCATACCGATTTTACCCATGGTTCAAAACTAGGCAAAGATATGTATGCAAGAGCTTCTTGCCCTCAACAAAAAAGGTTAAACCCCAAATCATCACTGACCCAACAATTCCAATGTGCAAAAGACAAAACCCTTAATTCCCACCAGCCTGTCTTTCATTGTCCCTTTGGCATTTTGCCAATGACAAACAACAGAACTTGCTCAAAACAATACCAACTGTTCCAATTGTCTGCATTCTATCATCAAACATCATATACTTAACTTTAACATAACAAAACATCAAACATGTTGAGTGTCCATGAAAGTCCATACCTGAATCCTTACGTAATTACTGCTTCTGCAGTGTCGGAAGGCCATCGCAACAGCCTGATCGACCGAGTCGACAGAACCATCTGCGGATATCCGAGCCATCGGTTTAGCCCATTCCTTGAGCTTCCAATTCTTGACTTGCTCATATTCATAGCTAACCTCAAGTAGCTGGCCGGCCCCTAATGAAAGCACTAACAAATCCTCAACCCCTCTAACGAAGGGAAACTCTTGTTTATTATGCAAAACATGTGTGATTGCTGCAACGGTCGGGTTGCTCATTGCCAACCCACCGTCCACCGCCACGCACTTGGTTTGACTGTCGACGGACTGCATCAAAACCGGTTCAGATAAACCCGGTTCAGCCGACGTTGCCCGGCAAACCTCCCACAATGGGAAATCAAAACTATCAGTCTCCAAAGCGTCAGCCCGGGAAAACAAAAACGGAGCCGTACTTGAAAGGTCATAACACGGAATCAAAACCGGCTTCAGAGTATCTTTCAACGTCAATCTCCTTCCGTCCGCCGTGAACAACTCCTTCATGGCCTTATCCAAACCGTTCGAACACGAACCGGTCGAGCCGTTTTTCAAAATCTTCTTTATAATACCTCCGTTTCTACTCGACCCGGACCGGTATATCCTCTTCCCGTTATCAGCGAGGAACCGACAAGTCTCATCGGCGGTGAAAATCGGTTGGCTGTTATCTCTGGTAGCGAAAAGCATGGTGGTGAAGATACCACCGACGCCAGAACCGGCGGCGACATCGAAATAATCGGCGATTCGAGCGTTGGGATCACCCGACTTGGATTTCAAGGCTTTTTCGAGATACGCCAACGCTTTACCACTAAGAATTCCTCTCATGCCGCCGCTATCGATACTCAAAATACAGATTTTACCCCTCTGGTTCTTGATAGCTGACAAGGAATTATCGTCACCCAGTTGAACCATCGGTTCAACGTTTGGTTCGGAAACCAGCGGAGAGATGGGTTTGGGAACCCATAGCTTCTGATTGTCGTCGTACCCAAACAAAAATTTGCTTTCCAGTATCGAAAAGATTTCGTAACTCAACTTATCTGTATCGATGCTTGGTTCTTGCATCTCTGATAATAACCCAAAATCCAAAAAAAAAAAACCAAAGAAAAATTCTTCTTTTTAGCAAGTGAAACTTGTTTGAATACTCCAAACTGGGTTTGCTTTCCTTTTTTACCAAGCAGCAATTATTGTTTCAGGGGCAATCCACCACACGGAAAATTCTCTGCGAAATGGAAAATTTAATGAGTTTAGCTTTAAAACAACAGTAATAAATGAAGATATTTCCAAAGTAAGTAAATCACCTTATTTGACAAGAATGTTCAACAAACATTTATTAGCTTCTGAAAATGGAAAATCACTCTTCATTTCTCAACCACTATCTTCATACAAAAAAAAAAACTTCTTTAAATTCACGCCTTTTGCCTCCCAATTCAGATATTTATCTATCTTTGAATTCGTCTTTTAGTTCTCTTGTTAATTAATCATCAAAAAGAAACAATATCCCCCATGGAAACCCAAGAGATAGACAAAGAACAAGAACCCAGAAACGAGAACAAGAAACAGCAGTTTGCTTTCAAAGGCTGTCTTCTTAATTTTGCATTTTTTAAACAACCTATAAAGTAAAATCCAATTTCCTTTTCTTTTCCTCGATTGAACCGTATTTACCGTTTTAAAATCGCAATGGAATCCGATGGCTGCAATTGTATGTTGGCTTTTAATCGACGGCCAATATTGTTTCATTACTATTGGTCCGTGATTTTCAAACTAATGATTCCTTTCTTTTTAAATTTTTCTATTGTTATTTGTAAGGGTAAACTACACTGGTAGTCATCAATTTATTATTTCTATTCTATTTTAACTATTGAATTAATTTATTTTGATAAAAACATCATTAAAAGTAATATCATATTATTAGTTTTTATGATTTAAAATATTAATTCATATACTTATTAATTTATTTAAAAAATAAAAAATTATAACTAAAATTAAATTAAATTTTTATAATAATTTTTAGTTTGGTTATAAAAAGGATAATTATGCCAACGAGAGGGTTGGTATAAGTGGTCGGGACTGAGAAATTTGAGCATATAATGTCAAGTTTGAATTCTATCGCTGCCACTCTTGGCGAGCAATCTGTAAATTTCTATATAAATATATTAATTAGATCTTAAATATGTCCTGATCTTGGATTAGGGGAGACACCCCTGATCTAAACTTTTATATACTAAAAAAGAAAATGAAAAATGATAACTATATAGCTTATTTGAGTAATTAAACATTTTTATCTTTTTGTAAGTCCCTTATTCGACTAACCCCAGTTATATTTTTACATTATTTAGATATAATGACATATCATAAGTTAAATATAAATTTTGGTAAAATATTAACAAAACTTTTCTAATTTAGTGGTTAGGCACTGAACTTCTATACAAGAGGTCTATGGTTTGATCCCTTTTAGTTATTTAAGCAAGATGATTTTTTTAATTTCATTAATCTAATATGATAGTGAAAAAAATGATGATGAGAAGATAAAAGATAATGTAAATTGTCGTTGAATTTTTAACGATCAATTAAAATAGAAAAAAAATAATATTAGATATATTTTAGGAAAAAAATAGTTAGGTGACTAAAATGAAATAAAATCAATATATTAATGGGTTTTGATAAGTTTACCCTTTTTAAATCTCCCACGCTTGTCCTTGACCGCGTAGGGCCAAAACGCCACCGCCTAGGAAAGAGAACGGAGGAGCCAACAAATTATGACCGAAATATATTTGTTTGTGGACAAATTTGCCCTTTAGGTCAAAAAGTACAATAAAAAGTTTATTCTGTAGGTGAAAAATAGTGGATAAGATAACTACCGATAGACTAATTGCTCAACAAATTGACCATAGTCGTAGTAAATAATGTTATTCTTACTATTACCTACTTTAGCGTTTCACTGTTGTACTAATTTAATCGGTACCTTACAAGAAAAATCCACTTCTTATTGTCGATAATAAATTGGTCTCATAGAAAGAGATATTATATCTCTTAAATAAGATGATATTTAAATTTTAAAGTTTGTAAATACAGTAAAATAGGTTGAAAAGCACATATTAGACATCTATAAAATTAAATTTAGATTAATTGATTAATAAATTAAATATAGATAATCAAATAAAAAAAAAAGGAAAAAGTCACTTCCTAACTAAGAAAAGTAATAGGAGTCAAATTTTTATTTGTCATCCACTTTTACTTAATTTATGTTTTAGTCATTTAACTATTTCTTTTCTTAAAATTATAAATAATATTATATTTTGATCACCTATCGTTAAAAAATTAATAGTGATATTGACGTGATACCTTTTTTTCTAATATTGATGTGTCATTGTCTTATAATGATATATGAGTATCACTGTTAATTTTTAAAGGCGGATGATCAAAACGGAATCAAAATATAATATTATGTATATTTTAAAAAATAATAATTGAATGACCAAAACATAATATAAGTAGTAGGTAGGTGACCAAATAAATAGTTTACCCTATAATAAATTACGTATCTTTCTTTAATTAATTAAGTTGAAGTGACGAGTCCCTAATTACATTTTAAATGATTGTTTATAAATAATGACTGTACAAATGATAAGCATGCATGCACCAATATATAACACATAAAAGATCAGAATTTAGTATCTATAAAGTTAGTATATTTTCTATGTATTTGATGATATTGTTTAATTGAACACTATTTAAAAAAAAGAATTTATTTGTTTTTATTTTAAACTAATTTTGTATAATCTACCATTAATTATATATTATTAACCTAATACCCAAATACTTACATGACAAACTCATTATGTGATATTAGCACTAAAAAGAAATATTGTTTTCTTTGGGTTCGAGCATTCAATTTACATTATATGTATATGTTGTCAACAAGATAAACATTTTAAATAAATATTATATTATAATCACCCCCCGATTATTATAAAAAGGTACTTAAATAAATTGTGAATCAAGATATATGACGTTGGAATGTAATATTTATTATTATATTGCCGTGGTTAAAAAGAATTATCTTGAGTTGAGTTAATAATGTTTTTTAATACAATATTAATATTGTTATATTTTAATTTATTTATAAATTATAAATAATATATATTTAAATATTTATGAATTTATATTTTTTAAATATTATAATAAAAATTATTATTCAGACTAAGATTTAATCAAAATTTAAATTAGGGTCAGTTTGACGTAGTTTTTGAAAAGTGACTTTTAAAAGTATTGTAGAAACAAACTTTTAAAAGTGTTGCACAAAAGTACAATTTAAAATTTAACTATTTGAGATTGTTGTTGAAAAGTGAGTTTGAAAAGATAAAATGTTCATTATAAACATTATGTTGTAAATTAAAAATATAGCATTTAAATTATATTTACACATTAATACTATGATATATAAAATATATAAACTTAAACTATAATAAAAATATAAAAAATATTTTAAGATAATTCATTAATAATATTTTTATATATGAAATATTTTATTAAGAAAAAAATATATAATCAATACTTTTTAACATGTGAACATAAAATTATCATGAAATAATAATTTAAATATTTGTTTTGATGAAAATAATATTACAAAAAAATATTAGTAATTAAAAAAATTATTAAATAATAATTATTTTTAAGGATGTTAATATTAAATTATTAAAATAAAATATAACTATATAATTGAGTGGAGCCCATACATTACTAAAGATAAAATTATAATTTGCTTCCAAAAGAAAAGTTGAAACTGAAAAAGCTAGAAATCTTAGCTTTTGTGGTTGGTTTAAAACCATTGTTTTCATCGTAAATTGTTTTTCCATTTTTTTTACCATTTGGCATTGATTTTGCGGTCGAAACGGACTTTTTACCTAAAAGTGCTTTAGAAAGCCACGTCAAACGGGACCTTAGTAATATCATTAATATGACACCAAAATAAATCACTAAATAAATTATTTTATTAAAAATATTAAAATTTTAAGAATCTCTTTCTCATGATTAATCTCTTATAAAAGTTTAGTTTAACTCTAATACAAAATATATTTGAATCATGTATTTTTTATTAAATGCTAAAAGCTTTGGAGAAAGATTTAGGGATAAGAATTTGAAATATATATGTGAATTAAGTGATTGCAGATGGCACTGGAATTGGAGTAAGGTAGTGACGGATTTAGAAAAAGTTTAAGGGTGGGAACACATATTAATAACATATTTTTTTAAATATAAAAGTACTAATAAAATTTTAATTATAATAAAAAGTCTTACAAAAAATACAACTGAAATAATTTTTACTATTATTCCCTTCTAGGTTTTATGTTATGATATCGTTGTATGATCTTTTCATTGTCTACATTATCAAATATTGTTAGGATTTTTTAGGCTCTATGAACAATAGAAATATTGCCAAGAGGGGATAAATCGAACTTTAGAAAATTTTGGGTATAGAGAAAAAAGGATAGAAAAATTTGCACAATTATTTATAGTGGTTCAACTTCCTCAATAAAGTCCACATACACTATCTTAGCTCCACACTAAGGATTTCTAACAAATTCAATGATTTGTTTTCTTTCTTTTTCTTGGCTCAAGAGTAACCTTTGCGAATTCTCTAGTTTTTCGAAGGCTAAATTAAAACTACCCCTTTTACAAAAATGATAAAAGATGTAAACAAGAAAACCTTAAAAGGTAGGTGTTTACAAAATTGAGCTCACAAGAAAGAATCTTAAAGATATAAAATTAAGCTCAAAACACTTATGTACAAGAGAAAAGAAAAAAAAAATTAAGAGTAAGATAGATTTTCTCTTGAATTAGATTGAGTAAGATAGATTTTCTCTTGAATTAGATTGCTCGGGTAGGTGCTGTAACCTTCTTCAAGTGTTCATGTGTTGTTTTTATAAGTTGAAATGAGTTTGTAGCCGTTTTTAGCCGCTGATGATGATTTGGAGCAGTTGGGGAATTAATTTTTTGTAAAATAAAATTGTCCAGAACATGAATATCAATACTCGGGCTTGTAGTACCAATAATTCCTTTATATTTTTTTAAATAAACTAGTCTTTCAAGATTGTTGGTCTTCACTAGTATTGATACTAGTATCAATAATGTAAGAACAATATCGCTATTGTTCATGTAGTATCGATTTTTACAATATCGATACTACTTACTCATAAAACAGTTTTGTGTTCAAATTCTTGTTTAATGGATTTTTTAATTATTTTTGAAAACTTTGAAAAAAGTCAATCAAATCCAAAAAACATTTTGCCCTTAAATTGTTATATCAAAATAAGTTCAACAATTCTCCTTTTTTATATAACAAAACATTTGAAAAATGTTTTTTTGGTAAAAATACTCATTAATAAAACATTTCATGAAAAAGAGAAATATTTTGAAAAATATTTAAGCTACCTTTTTTTTGTTTTTGAAATTGAATTCTTCAAACCCTATATTTCTCTCCCCTTTTTGTTATATAAAAAATAATTCAAAGTTTTAGGTTCAAAATAACAATGTAGAGTAAATAAAAAATTTATTATAAAATCATTTAAAAAAATTAAAACTCCTCTCAATAAAAGCATTCCATGTAAAAGTTTTAACATAAACTTTAACACTTAAAGAATATTGAATTTCAATAAAGATGAACAAACATGTTAGTAACACATGAAATTCAATATATACCCAAGTCTATCATACTTTATGCAATAATTAGAAATAAGTCATTAAAACTCACATGCATAAAGCATTACAACAATGTTATGAATTCAACATAGATATTAATTGGTAGAGAGATATCATAGGCAATGAAGAACATATGCATAAACATCCAAATCAAGGTAAATATTAAACAAATCATTTAAGATATAAAAACATAAATTGACCAACAATCATTATGATGAACCAAAAAATAAAAAAAAATTACTTTAAAAATATGTTCATCATAACATATTTTCAACATACATGAGATAGCAACCAATATGTAAAAATTCATGACCAACACTCATGCATACATAAAAATTTAATAGGTAATCAATATTCAAAATCAAAGAGTTTTAAGATTAGAGGTTACCCATCATTTTGTGTGACTAGAACATTTGAAATTCTTTATCTCTATCTTTATCACCATTGCTCCAACACACCTACAATAAATAATTCATTTAGATTTTGGCACCCAAATTGCTTTAGGTCCTTGAGGGATAATACCAATGTTTGTAATACCTTTAAGAACCCATACTTGTCTAATTTTAAAATGTTTTTTTATTTTTAATATGACAATTATGTATACTATAACTATGAAAATGACAATGTTATCATTTTGTCATTTGTAAACAAGATGAATTGTTTAAAATGATTTCTTTTTCTTTTGTTAAGCATTCAAGATTAACTTTTAAATCAGAAATTTCTTTTTCTAAATCTTCAATTTTGATTTTTGAAATCTCAAAATCATTTTTAAAAACCTCATTTTGTTTTTCATAATCTAATCTTGTTTTCAAAAGAAAATCACTTTCAACTTTAAATTTAATATCAATTTCTTATATTTGGAATTCATGATCTCAAATTTCAAATACAACTCAGATAGACATCATGTAACTCTTTAAAGGAATAATAATTTAAATCACAATAGTTAGAAGTTACCATTGATTCTTCTTCGATGGTCATGATACATAAATTGACTACTTCATTTTCATCATTGGAGTTGTATTCATCAGTACAATTACCCATTGACATTCTTATATAATAGTTTACTTACTCTTTTTCGATGGATGCTTTAGATGTAAGAATCTTGGATACAATGAAACTCCTCATTGGTACTCCCGATGCACCGCTCATTATTCCTCCCGATACCATTACACCTCGTAATGCACGACTCTTTCTTCGAAGGACTGCATCACAACCAGCACCAAAAGAGGACCCGCAGTCGGACGTGCACACCCAAATTTATGAAGTGCATGGTCGACTCAATTCCATCAAGAGCAACCTTGCTGAGATCCTCTCTTACCTTCTCCCGAGCACTTCTCAAAGAGACCGCAACCATTATTAGAATGGGGGGTATTTATGTTTCCTCTCATCTCTTTCAATTACATATTGGGATAATATGATTTAAGTGAAGGGTTATAAACTGAATCAAAATTTTCTTTTGCTTATTCAATTGGTTGAATGTGAGCTTTCTTTATGTTAATATGTTGGAATTTGTTGTTGCTTATCTTTTATTTTACTTTATTTCTTTGATTTCCTTATGAATTGTGACATTGTTTTTGTTCGAAATTAGGATGCATGATAGCTAATTGGCATGACTACTAATTTTCTTTAAATTTTTACTTGACATTCCATACATTTGTTAATTTATTTGTTGCGTGACTTAGTACATATTGCACCTTTTCATGTGAGTTTTGAGCCTTACAAGCATATGCTTTCATTCCTTATTTTTGTTTCTTTGAGTATGCCGAATTAGTTATTAACATTATAGAACTTGTAGTGTATTACTTGTCGAAACTACATACTTGAATATGATGCTTTAGTGTGATAAGGGCACTTAGGATTTAGCAATTACTCTCCTCTAATAAATTGCCTACCATTTATTTTTCCCTTAGTTAACCAATTTTGAGTCTTTATATCCTTTCTTTGTTTTAGTCCTTTATTAACTCGAACCATTTTATTTTCACCCTCTTTTGTCACTCTTTTTTAGGACAGAGGTAAGATTGTTTTGAAAAAATACAAGAAAAAGCTAGAAGAAACATTTTTTAGACAGAAGAAAAAAATAACATTTCAAACAACATTAGAAAAAATAGTAGTAGAAATTCTAGTTCTAATAGAGAGAAAAAACAAAACAAAAAAAGAAAAAGAAAAAAAAGGGATGAATAAAGAGTTGGTTATTTGATGTTTGTGATATTTCTTTTTGCTTCATTTGAATAAATTCGTGGAATAAGCTTATCTTTTGTCTTTAATTTTAGACCAGACTTTGACCTTTTTTCTACCCGAAACTAAGCCCCGTTACAACCCTCTTTAAAGACCCCTTGACTTTTGCATCATGTTCAATTTTTAGTAGGGGCATTGGATTTAGTTACGAGCTTATGATAATGTTTTGATTAGTTTCAACTTTAGCGATTCTTTCACTCAAAACACTTTTGAGTGGAATGAGTGAACCATTGTGAGGTACTAAGTTTTGGTTCATTGAAATTAACGGATTTCTGGAATTTCATGCTTTGCTTACACTTGATTTTGGTTATGCCTTTTGCTTAATTGTTCCTTAATTTTAACAATTATTATGGACTTAGCTCGTTTGGATGTTTTAGAAATTTTGTGAGATGGAGGATGGCAACTTGTGGTTTGGATGTGTTAATTGAGAAATACTTTAGGAAAAGAATTAAATAAGTGAGGGGGAATTTGACGAGTAGTTTATTTATTAGTTATTTTATCTTTAATTACTCTTTGTTGATTTGTTTGTGTTGCTGATTTGGGCATTTTCACGTATTTTCTTTGCAGGACGTTAACTTCCGAAAACAACACTTAAAAGTCAAATTTACAATATTTATTTTTATGGAGTCATGATTGGATTAGTGGGCATGACAACGTCTGATGTGGCATCGACACGCCATCCAGTCAACAGCTTCCAAAAGTTATAGTCAACATTATTAGCTTTGTTCTTTATTTTTTAGTTTTATAAAAAAGTTTTCTTTTCTTTCATTTCTTTTTTTCTTTTCTTTTTTTTATTTTCTTTAAACAAAGCTAAGCATGATTTCTATCATTCTTAGCTAATTTTTCAATAAGCCAAAGGCATAAGCGATGGATCAATTCTGATCGTGAGAATTGAAAAACACCTAAAACCTTCGGGTTATATTGTTAATTGTCTATGAAATTGGATTGGCAATTGACCTTTCCTTTAAAATCAAAACACTTTCATTCCAAAATGTGTATGTTGGCTTGAATGTTGTTCTGACATAAAGTTGGGAGGAAGGATCGACTTCTTGCATATTTGACTTCCTAATAACACACTTAGTGGTGTTCCACTAAGGGAAATTAAGCTCATATTCGAATCTTATTGAGGCGGCATAGTCTGATTCGAGTTTTTTTATATCTTTAAACTAAGTTGGTATTAACAACGATAGTCATAGTTAGTCTATAAAAGGAATGAAATTCAAAGATTGATTTTAGATTTTTGGTTTACTAGAGGGAAAAACAAGTTACAGAGGGTTGGCCCTGCAAGCTGTAACCGCCATTAATCTAAAGTAAAAATCTTATTAAATGATCAACAAGAATTGAGGCAAAGCAAGCTTGAGGTTGTTTTTACTATATTGAAATTTTATATCATTTACTTTCTTAAATTTTATTAGATTAAAATCTTTTCTTATTTTCAATATGTCTAACAAATTCCCCCATTATTTATTATATTTCTACTTAACAGGAGAAAAAACGCCTTTTACATCAGCAGCTTCAAAGTCCTTGTGGACTAACCCATCTTCTCTCTACTACTATTTTATTTCTTTTATTTTGAGATTAAGGATTTTATTTGACAATAAAATGATGCTTGTCACCTTTGTAGGACTTTTGGGTGAATTAGAGGATCATTTTCGTGCCCAAAATAAGGTATTCTAGGCATGGATATCGTTACTAGAAGAACAATATCGATATTATTCTTTAAATGCTAAAAAAAGGGATTTTGGGCTAGAAGTATCGATACACGTGCAATGGGTATCAATATTGTAGGTAAGGTATCAATACTCATAGGGTGGTATTGATACCAAGTTCACTTAGCAAATTCCAATAGCCATTTTTGGTATTGATACTCATGGGAGTATCGATACCAAAGGTAAAGTATCGATACTCCCTAATAGGGGTATCGATAATTAGGATTTTTTTAAAGCATGGAACCAAAATTTGGTATCGATACTCAGGACAGTATTGACAGGACAAACCAGGGGTATCGATATTCAAATTAGAGTATTGATACTAGTCATTTTGCTATCAGTCTTTACTAAGTCAGTAGTATCGATACCCAACGGTCAGTACTGATGTTGAGGAGCTTAGTATTGCTATCTATGAATAGTTTTAGGTAAGAAACCCAAGAGTTTTAAGGAATATATTTGAGGGACTCAAAAGTACCAGAAAGCCTTGAAATAAAAGTGAGAACAATAATAAACTCATAACAGTTAGAAATAATAACAACTAGGGTGACATAAAACTAGCCTTGTTTGATGCTCGAGAAATAGTTAGGACACTCGAGTCACTTTAACATACGACGATCGTACATTTTGGTGCTATAGATGCCAGCTGAGCGTAGATGCCCTAATACTCGATGGAGTATGTTAGCTTGGTGTACGTTTCTGATGCAATTCTGGATCTCACCCCAGATACCCAAGGGTATATAGGAAGGTTACAGGGGTGTGTGAGCTCCGAGATGCAGAATGTCTGCCACACAATGATGCCTATCCCAGTATGTCATATAAGCATTTATTTACATCTTCATACCTATGCCACTAGCAAGCGCATTAGTGAATGCATGTAGTATAGTACAATTTTAAGTGTCGCACTAAGCTCCTAAGCTCATTGTTCGGAATATTCTCCATACGCAGGTTCTTAGGAGATCGTTTGTGAGGCGTTATCATCACTAGATACTCTAGCTCATCAGAGAGCCTTAGAGTACGTCTTCATTTGTAGTAGAGGGCATGTACTATTTTAGACACTTTTATATTCACTCGTAACTCTATTTTTATAATAAACTTAGTATTGTTTTATTTTGAATATTTGGGAGCTCCTCAATGTTATAAAACTCATATTTATTATGTTTTTATGTTATATCACTTTGAATGATTATTTTATAGTGCTTATAGTTGTTTTAAAAGAAAATTTTGGGTTAGCCACTCGAGGGTCCCGTGTGACATCGTGGTATCAGACTAGATTAGTTGTTCTTAGATTAGGGTGTTACATTTAGTAATATCATAGTGTCCAGTTTAGTTGTTCCTAGAACCCACGTGTTAGAGTCAGTCAACGTCTATATGTGTACATACCTCTATAGAGTCAAGAGTACTATAAAGGCTGGAGTGACAATAATAAACTTCATACATTTATAATTTTAAAGAAAACCTATAGAAGACAATCCAACATACATTTAGGATGGCAGGGATGAGAGTCATGCATCCCTAGTAGTCGACATTGGTGATGTGCTCATCCCTGATATGGACCAACATGAGGTACCTGTAGATACGGAGGTCAAGGAGGCAACCTTCTTTAGAGACCTCACATCAGCCCTTAGATAAATCGTTAGGGTCATAACTATTGCCTCTGTCGTACCACCTTCTACACCATTACCTATAGCCCAAACTATGGTATAACCTTGGGAGTCCCTAATAGAGAGGCTCTACATATATAAGAGCATTGAGTTCTTTGGTTCAAGATATGACGATCCCATAACGGTAGATCAGTGGCTCAGGGAGACCCTCTGCACCATCTAAAAACTGTATTTTACCTTAGAGGGTAAGCTAGAGTGTGTTATCGCCCATCTCAAGAGTGACACATTTGACTGGTGGGAGATGATAAAGTTTGCTATGGAGCCAGAGAGACCACTGTGGGAGTAATTTCTATCCGAGTTCAGACAAATAAATAGGAGAGGCTCACACTGATTATCTGAGAGAGTAGTTCTTGTACCTAGTTGAGGGGGATCGTATCATGATAGAGTACGAGAGGGAGTTCCTCAAACTGAGTAGGTATTATCCAGAGTTGGTCTCGATGGAGGATAACATCTTCTGTAGATTTTGAAAAGGCCTACACCTTGATATTTTTTCACACCTTGCAGCCCTCCCAGGGTATTTGTTGAGTTTTCCCGCCAGGTGACAGCAGTCGAAATGGTCCTAAGTAGGAGGGACAAATATTCTAGTGATACCGTGGGATAGTTAGGAGAGCTATCGAGCTGACGAGGTCATCGTAGACTCCAACCAAGAAAGCCAGAGATAGTCAGGGTTCATAGAGAGCCCCAACAATATAGTTGAGGAGAGATGATCAGAGCTCGGACCGTGGATGTAGGTTTGATTCTAGGAGGAGACCCCTGATGTTAGTCTCTAGAACAAGTGCTAGTGACCCAACAAGAGTTTTCACTCATCCTATCTATGCTCAGTACGGGAGGAGGTATCTAGGGATATTTCAGTAGAGATGTAGGGGTTACTTCAAACATAATATTCTAATAACGTTTGGGGACCTCAATAAGAATTTTGGGTAAATTAGAGGGTCATTTTTGTGCCCAAAATAGGGTATTTTGGGGCGTAGGTATCGATACTAGAATAACAATATCGAATTGTTCTTCAGATGTTAGAAACAAATAGATTTTGGGCTAGAAGTATCAATACTCATGCAATGGGTATCGATATTGTAGGTAAGATTTTGATACTCGTAGAGTGGTATCGATACCAAGTTAACTTAGCAGACTTCTGTAGCCATTTTTGGTATCAGTACTCATGAGAGTATCTATACTAAGGTATTTTTCAAAACATCGAAGCCAAATTTGGTATCGATACTCATGAAAGTATCGATACCACATACCATGGGTATAGATTCTCAAATTATAGTATCGATACTAGCCATTTTGATATCATTCTTCAGTAAGTCAGTAGTATCGATACCTAAAGGTTGGTACCGATACCCAGAGGTCAATATCGATACTGAGGGGCTTAGTATCGATATCCACGAACAATTTTGGGTAGGAAACCCAATGGCTTTAGGGGATAGATTCGAGGGAACCAAAAATACCAGGAAGCTTTGAAATAAAATTACAAGTGAGAACAATAATAAACTTAGAACAACTAGAAAAAATAACAGCTAGGGTGACATAAACTAGCCTTGTTTGATGTTCAAGAAATAGTCAGAACACCCGAGTCACTTTAGTAGACGACGATGGTATATTTCAAATATATCCTATTCAATTTCAATTCATTTTAGATGCCAGCTGGGCAGAGGTGCCCCAAGACTCGACAGAGTAAGTTGGTCAAGTGTACGTTTCTGATGCAGTTATGGATCTCACCCCAGATATCGAAGGGTATATATAAAGGCTAGAGGGGTGTGTGAGCTCCGAGATGTAGAACCCTCAACCAAACCATGATGTTTATCTCAGCATATCATATCAACATTTCCTTATGTATTCATACCTATGCCAGTAGCATGCACATTTAGTGAATGCATGTAGTATAATACAATTATTAGTGTGGCACTAAGCTCGTAAGCTCAACGTTTGAAATGTGTTTCTGTGCATAGATTCTTAGAAGATTGTCCGTTGAACGTTATCATCACCAGACATTCTAGCTCAATAGAGATCCTCAGAGTACGTCTTGATTTGTAGTAGAGGGCATGTACTATTGTAGACCCTTTTATATTCAGTCGTAACTCTTATTTTGTAATTAACTCATTATTGTTTTATTTTGAATATTTGGGAGCTCCCCAATATTATAAAACTCAAATTTATTATATTTTTATGTTATATCACTTTGAATGATATTTTATTATGTTTACATTTGTTTTAAAAGAAAATTTTGGGTTATCCACTTCGGAGGTCCCGTGTAACATCATAATCCATCGATCTTCAGGTCATACTGGATTAGGGTGTTACACACCTAAAATTTTTCTTTTTATTATATCGTGCACCACTTTGTTTCTTCAAAAACTCACCTAAATTTCATTGGAAAACACATCATAATATTTTTTTTCCAATTCAAATCCATAATCATATATCCCTTCTTTAATGAAACCAATCAAGTCTTAGGTCTATTCTTCGGGTGCCAAAGGTTCGAACATAATTGATATGAGAACTCATTGAAAAGGGTGAATCAATGTTTGAGTTTAACTCAAATGTTTTTATTAACTATTACAAGATGTGTGTCTTCCCATGCTACAACTGTTTTAATTTCATTTAATAATTTTTTGTTAAATTTAGAATTAATTAAATGTTGATCGATGTTATGGTGATATATCTGAATACTTATGTGCCTTTGTTTGTGTTATTATGATTTTTTTGTTATGTACTACTTAATTAATTGATTGATTATCAAACATGTTTCCGAATTATATTTGAGATGTTTAAATAACATGTTTCATGTACTATGATTATATTCAATTGTTTGTGCTTCTGAAAGTACTATGATTTCTATATCACATGTCTTGCATTGTCCTGTAATTTGTATAAGCATGTCATTTGTCTAGTTTCATGGGTTGGGATGTGAAGGAAGATGTTTAGTGGTCCACTGCTCATATTTTAGCAATTTATTACTCTTTGTGGTGTAACTGTTATACGGTTTACGCAAATTATTTTTTTTGAATTTTAGCAGTCACCACTTCTGTTTAGGAGATTCGTCGCATCATGTTTGATGTTTGGATGATCAAGGGTTTTGGGGAACTCGTCCTATGAAGCTTAGCGGATGGTTGGGCAATTAGAAGCTTACTAGCTCGTGTCTGCATTCTACTTTGTCTGTTTTTATGAAATTCTTATGTATGATTGAATGGTCTTCTGAATACTTTGTTTATCTGCATATTTTGACCTCACTGAGCTCTATAACTCACCCCTTTATTTTTCCTCTTCAGATATTTTAGGACATTAGGATCGGATCGGCGTTTCAGATATCAGAGTCTTAGTTTTATATTATATTATATTATATTATATTATATTTTTCTATATTATTTTCTAGTGAATGGTAATAACTAAATAACTTACATAAAAATATGATTTCATCTTCGTTAAATTTTTTTAATTAAATTCTGGATCACTTCGATGATCAACATGACTTTAAAGATTCAGTTTTTAAGGTCTAGGATGAGTTTAAGAAGGTATATTTAATGGTATCATAGCGAGGTTCATTAATCTCAGACTGTGGAGCTCACCAAAAGTACGCTTTTCAAACTGGTTAATAAAAAATTATGAATCTAATTTGAAAATTTGGAAAAGAAAATTTTTAACTAGCTTTATGCCAAATATGTGTTGAAAATATTTTTGACATGTTTTAAGATTTCGATGTTGATCCTAACTCTAGTTACATTGTTTTTTTTCCTTATTTAGATAAATATTTTCTTGACAACTCGATGATATGAATCTGTTGTTAAGTCACAAAAAAATTTTAAGGACGAAATTTCCTAAAGGAATGAAGAATTGTCACGCTAAAAAGTCAAGGTTAATATTTTCATCTTGATAATTTAGAATCTTTATTAGTTATAATTTTGAATTTGATGTTAAATTTGATAAATGTCATTTTTAAAGATATTTTCTTAAAAATCTTAGAGATATTAACGGTAACTTGTTAAACTCTAAAAATTTTGAGGATCTTTTACATGATTAACCCATAAATGAACTTAAAATTCGAATTATCTTGACACTAGTACAACTCCTATTATCCTTTAACTATTTTGATATGAATTCGGTTGTGATCTTACCGAATCATATGATGTTGCTCGAACGTGATTCTATTGAGTGTTTGAACTTACTTGCTTAGAACCTGAAATTGTAACTTGTAAAATGATAAAGAAAGATAGGAATGTAAATGATGATGAATGATTGGCGATGTGATGGTTATAGTGATTTGGAAATAATGTTGAAGGTGATGGAAGTTGTAGTTTGATGAAAATGAAAGATGGTGAAGGTGATGGATATTAATAGAATGAGATATGCAGGGAAGAAAGAAAAGTGGATTGTTACCCAATAGCTATATGGAGCTAGAAACCAACAATATAAAATGATAGATTGAAATGGTAGGGGATGGAACTTGACCCTATAGCTATAATGAGCTAGGAACCAAAGTTATAAACAAATGAAATGGATGAAGACCACAAGAACAAACTTGAAGCCGATAAAGTTCTTCAAAAAAACTAGAAAGAAAGCAAGTCTCAAAGAGCAATTTTATATACCAAAGTGTGTGTTTACAATGCAAGGATGAATCCTATTTATATCGCTCTTAGGTTGAATATGAAAGGTTCACACAAAAAAGATGAATGCTTCAAATTAATGGTGATGAATGCTCATTAATGTGTTGTTTCTTCTTTCTCCTTTAATGGTTGAATATTCTAAAGTAATTAGGATGCATTCAGGCATATTTTAGACTGAATGTAGACACAAGTTCGTCCAACGAGATCCTTACAAAACTTGTCATATGCACTTTTCTCATATGCTTTATAAATATCTCCAAAATCAATATCAGATTTATAGAGTTTTTTAATAAAAGAAAACCTCAACAAATTAGCATCTAAGGTATTAAGAAGAGTATACCTCTGTGACAATGCATCAAAAATAATATTCTCCTTAACCTATTTATACTTGATCACATATGTAAAGGTTTCTAAAAACTCTACCCATTTGGTATGTCTCTTGTTGAGCTTATATTATCATCGAATGTGTTTTAACGCCTCATGATGCGTATGAATTATGAACTCTTTGGGCCAAAGGTAATGTTTCCATGTTTCTGAAGCCCAAATAAGAGTATATATCTCCTTTTCATAGGTTGGATAATTAATTATAGCACCACTCAACTTCTCGCTAAAATAAGCTATGGGGTGTCATTCTTGTGATAGATCTGCTCTAATCCCCAAATCTGATACATCATATTCAACTTCAAAGATTTTATTAAAATCAGGTAAGTAATAGGACATGAGTTAAATAATATTTAATGAAATTAAAGGACTTCTATAACTCTTCCCCAACAGAAGTTGGAGTTCTTCTTGATATATAGTCAAATGAGCAGCTAAGGTGCTGAAATTGGGTACGAAACGTCGATAAAAGCTAGCGAGTCCATGGAAACTCCTAACTTGACTAATGCTTATGGGTCGTGGCCATTATTCAATTACCTTAACCTTCTCTTGATCTACTTCTAGTCCTTCAGAACTAATGACAAAACCTAAGAAAACAACCTTGTTAGTGTAAAATGCACACATTTACAAATTCACATATTTCTTTACTTAAAACATCCAAAACTGACCTAAGATGTTGAACATATTCATCCATAGATTTTCTATATATGAGAATATCATCAAAATATACCACACAAAACTTACCCAATAATGGTCTAAGGATATGATTCATTAACCTCATGAATGTTCTTGGTGCATTTGGTAAGCCAAAAGGCATAACCAACCACTCATAAAGTCTTTACTTTGTCTTGAATATGGTTTTCCACTCATCACCTTCTCGCATTTTTATATGATGGTAATCACTCTTAAGATGAATCCTAGAAAAGATGTTAGATCCACTAAGTTTATCTAACATGTCATCTAATCATGGAATAGGATGACAATACTTTATCATGATTTTTTTCACTGCAAGACAGTCCACACATATGCGTTCATGTTCCATCTTTCTTAGGCAGAAGTAGAACAAGGACGACACAAGGACTAAGACTTTCCCTCACATAGACCCTCTCCATCAATTCTAAAATTTACCTTTGTAACTCATTAGTTTCCTCGGGGTTACTTCGGTAAGCATGCTGATTAGGAATGATAACCCCGGTACAAAATCAATTTGATGCTTAATACCTTTAATAGGTGGTAGCCCACTTAGAATCTCCTCATGAAATAAATCTTCAAATTCTTTTAACAGTGAAATGATAAAAAAAGGTAAATCGGGATTAAGTTCGTTAGTGTTTATATAACTTTCCTTGTACATGAGTACATGTACCATCATTTCCGACAATAAACACTTTCTTATTTATTTTTCCCTCACAAAGATGTTGATTTTCTTTCCCTCCTCTTTATCACTCTCTTTTTCTTTTCTCTATGTTTTTCCCTCTTTCTCTTTGGCTTTTTAAAAACTCTCTCAAATGGACTTTATATATATAGACTTGTTTTGGTGAAATTAAGGCTAAAGTGATCTTTTTTGCTTCATGAGTGAACATATACCGAATTGTATAGCCATTATGAATCACTCAGCTATCAAACTTCCATGGCCTTACAAGTAGTAGATAACTAGTATGCATCGGAACGACGTCATATAGAACCTCGTCTTTGTATCTTCCAATGGAGAAAGAAATAAGAAATTGCTTGGTGACCCTGAGTTCCCCTCTATCATTGAGTCATTGTAGCTTTTAAGGATGTAGATTCTTTGTTGTTGCTAAGCCAAGCTTATCTACCATCAAAGTATTAGCAACAATAGTAAAACTATCTCCATCAATAATGGCAAAGCATACTTTCCCATTAACGTGGCAGTGAGTATGAAATATATTATAGCGTTGTTCATCCCCTTCAATGGCTTGCACACTTAGGCTCCTTTTGACTATAAAGGCCTATCCTTCAATGACCCAACTCTTCTTGGTTGAGAATTTCATCTCCTTCATCCTCCACATGGTCCATTTTAATCTCTCCATCATTTTGAAGGAAGTGTTACGTTTTGGGAATTGACTAGCAACGTGTCCTTGCCTGAAGCATTTGAAGCATTGTACATCACGAGAACGAACAAGATTGGTCAGACTCTTTCTTTTGTTGGTTTCGACAATAGGCTTGTTGCTCTTGGGTGGTTTGCCTCTTTCATTAGATGGAAATGAAGAACTATTTTTGTAAGCAATTTGTACCCATTTTGATGTAGAACTCCCATAGGTGCGTAAAGTACCCTTTCTCTTGAGTTTCTTCTCCACCTTCATGGCCATATGCACCATGTCAACAATCTCCACATAATGTTTCAACTCTGCAATATTTTCAATATTGGGATCAAGGCCCATTTGGAACCTTGCCATCGTGCCTTATGGATCCTCGTCTATGTTAGCACAAACCATGGCCACCTCCATCACTTTATAATAGTCTTCCAAGCTTCGATTTCCTTGCATGAGATTTTGAAGCCAATCGAACAACTCACGATGGTAGCAGGATAGAATGAATCACCTCCGCATCCCTGCTTTCGTCTCATTCCAAGTAAAGATATGATGCTCTCCATTTCCTCTTTTTCTAGTAGTCATTTGATTCCACCAAATTAGTGCATAATTCGTAAACTCAATAGCAGCATGTTTTACCTTCTTGAGTTTAGAATAGTTGTGGCACTCAAAGATGTACTCAACCTTCTTTTATCATGCTAGGTGAGACTCATGTAGGGGTGTTAAAAACAATAATCGTTAACTGGTATAATCACTATATTTAACATGTTAATTAATCGAACCATTAATGTTAAACAATTTCGGTTAATCGAACCGCTAAAAATTATGGTTTACGATTTAGGTTACGGTTATGAATTTTGATAAATGATTAACCAACAATTAACCGTTAAAAATTAAAGTTATAATTATATATATATTAGGAAAAATGCTAATATTCACTCACTCTTCAGTTTCCACTCTCGAGTAAAACTACTCCTTGTCTCCGTCTTTCACTTAATTTATTGTTGCTGTCGTTGGTTGCCTAAACGGTTAAATGCTATCACCTATCGATTACAACTCTTCTCTCCGTGATTTAAAGCCATTGCTCCATCACCCAAGCACCCACCCTTCTGCTGGAATTCAATAGTTAATTTCTTGTGTTTAGGGAACCATTAAAAAAGTAATATATTATTTTATTTTGAATTTTTGAATGCTATAAAGAATCTTGTTCTAATCCTTCAATCCTCTCTTAGTCGTTTGTAACCTATTTGAAATCATTAGTCTTAACTACATATTAAGGATTTTGGCAACCATTAGAGTAAATAGTTTATGTTTGTTTTTCTTTTTTAGAAACAAAATTTGCAATAATCCAATAACGTTAGAACATTCAAATTTTTTAATCCAATAATTATATATTTCATCATTGCATAAAATTAAAACTCTGTAGTTTTAATAGTGACTGAAACTGCAATTTTGGCGATGTAGATGAACGTGTTAACAAGAAAGAAGAGTAAAAATGTTTAAAGTGGAATGAAAGGCAGAGGCAGACATGTGATTGAAGATTAAAGTGGTTTATTGTACCCATGCTTTTGAAAAGTTTACATTATCAAATTTCAGCTTTGCAGATCATAAAGATGGAGAAAGATGTAGTTACTTACCTAAGGAAGTCACATAGTCCATCAACATATCCAACCTCTACACTTACAGACTAAAAAAGTTAGCCTAGCCATACCTATGTTTTTATGCTTTGTTTCTAATTTTTTTGTCTAATATAGATTATTGCATATGGTCTGGTTCTTCTATAAGAATAAATGAAATATCAAAAATAAAAAGGTTTTGGAATCATTTATTGTTTAAATTTTAATTGGCTTTTAAAATTTTTTGTAGAGTATAAAAAGTTATGGAATTTGAAAGTGTTAATAATAATGCGATGAATGTTGAATCGAAAAATTAAGATAGTGAAAAAGAAGTTGTTGAGGGAGATACAACGAGTAAGAAGAAGAGGAAGAAGTCTTCTAATCCCATTCTAAGTAATGAAAAAGTAAAAAGAAAAAAAAACATCTCTTGTGTGGGACCATTTTCAGATAACTAGTGATCCAAACAAAGTGAAATGCAATTATTGTGAGAAACATATTGCTTATAAATCATCTAATGGGACTAATGGCATGAAAAAACATATCGGAAGATGTACAAAATTTCCTACAAACTTGGATATAAAACAAAAATCTATTGATTTTGAATCCAAAACAATTACATCTTAAGATGGCACCAATGAATTTGTTCAAGTCCCTAGGTGTTGGCAATTTGACCAAGATAATGGTAGGAAGGCACTTGTTAAGATGCTTATTATTGATGAGTTACCATTTGTCTTTGTGGAGCGTGAAGGATTTCGATATTTTTGCAAACAAATATGTCTTGCATTTTTTCCGCCTTTATGTAACACTGAGACAAGAGATTGTTATTGTAACAACCCGGATATTTTCCAAATAATATTTAATTGAAATTGGAGGTTTTAATTGTGAAAATCGGTAAATTATGGGGACTAAATTGAAAGATTTTAAAACTTGGAGCTTGTTTTAGAGTTAAAGAAAATTTAGGGACCAAGCCCTGAATTTACCCAAGAAAGTTAGGTATGTTATGTTATAAACGTGGTTTTCTTTTCAAAATAGAAAACCACACCTCAATTGCTCCCAAATTCCCTTCACCCTACGCCGGTTTCTGACTTAGATCCCGACGCCGTCTGAATTCCGATCGTCGTTTTGAAATCACCATCATGTTCGTTATCGAGTCAGGAACAATCCCCTTAAATTAATTGAAGCGAAACGCTACCAAACGTCGGGAATTCAAGTTAAAGCATCGACGTTTTTTTTAGCTCTATCGCCGGGAAAATCTCAAATTCACCGCCGATCGTTGCTCCGTTTACGACACCTCCTGCACCATCGTGTTCCTTGTGCCGTTTCAAGTCCACCGGTGTCATCCTCGGTCTCAGTCGACGGTGGCGCGTGAGGAGGTGGAGCAGTCAAAGATTCGGCCGAGTTGAAATCGAGCTCTCCGCCATTCAAAATTTTGAACCGATCTTTGTAAGTATATCGAAATCGCTCAAAATAATTTTTAAAAATTTTTCCGGGATTTTTAAAGCCCCAGAGGAGGTCTCATGCGCCGCCGCAGGGAGAGTGAGCAGCTGAAAAACCAGTTTGACAGGTTTTGACCGGTCTGGCCCGACCCGACCGTTGACCCGACCTGACCCGACCCGACCGTTGACCGTTGACCGTTGATTTTCTTTGACCTGAACCTTAAATGGCTTTGACCGACCCTTAAACGACCGTAAATATTTTCTGAGTATACCTATTCTGATAGTTTTCGACGTCCCGAATCTGTTTCCGAAGTCCGTTTCACCAAATTCAAACTCGAAGGCCTCCAAATCGACGGTCAAAATGGTTGACTTTGACCAAGAATTTAAATTTTCGAAAAGTCATACTTTATGTTTTTCGACGTCCTGATTCTGATTCCGCAATCTGTTTGGCCAAATTCAAACCCGAAATCCTCCAAATTGATAGTCAAACCCTGAAAATGCTTATATACTTAAGAATTTAGCTTTGAACAATTAAGTAAGATTTGGGGCTGATAAATTATTATTGTTTGAAGGTACAAGAGACTCTCCGGATCGTTCGACAGCTCGACCCAGCTCATCTAGATCAATTAAACCACGTGTGCCAGTATTCACCCGTAAGACCCGTAAATTTTATGATTTTAGAGATTTATTTATGTTACCCATAAGTAATATAGTGTTATTATAAAATAGGTTCGAAAACTGTAGCAGAGCGTGGTGAAACAAGCAATCAGTAGATCTACTATTTGAACCTATTATCGAGGTGTGTTCCCTAATTATTACTGAACTGTTTTATTGGTTTTAATATGAGGTACACTTAGTTCTTTGGTTACTGTTTTATTGATGCACCAATTTAATGTGATGATTTAAGGAATTTGTGTCACGGTGCAATTGAACTTTTGGATTGAATTACAATAGTATAGCTCTGATCAAGCTAATAAACAGAGTGGGCCTAATGTGACTCTTGGGGCCCCAAGATACATTAGGTTGGCTTCCCTTGCTGTGTGCTTACGGTAAGCTATATGGACTTGGACTTACGGGATTAAGGATACAAGCTCTAAAGCTTATCCTTAGGTTGGCTTTCTTTTTGATGTGTGCTTAAAGTAAGCTATATGGAAAATAGTTTTGGAAATTACTGATGGTGTACAAGAAAAGAGTTTAAACTATGATTTTCAAAAGTTAAACTCTTTTATGAATTTATGAGATGTACTGGACTATGATTTGTTTAATGTACCTATTGTGATATTAAGGTAATATTGGGACACACTGAGCCTAGCTTACCTTTCGAAAATGTTTTTCCCCCTTTCAGATACTGTTGGTTAGATACATCGGTTCGAGCACTTGGAGGATCAACATATCTCTTGAATTATATTCAATTGTAATGTTTTTATCATTCAGGTTGACTTTATTTTGGTGACATGGACCTTATTTTAAAGTATTGGATTTTATAGTGATTACACTTTTGCTATTAATATTCGGTTTATCGTGATTTTGATTTTTAAGACATGTTTTAAATTAGTTTTTTACTTATTGGTATTATATTTATGAGTTGGGTTTTGATAGTATAATATCATGTCATTTATAATGTGATTTTACAATGATTGAATAACGGTTTCAGAAAATGTCTTTAAGAATCATGTATGTGGTCCACTAGACTTAGTCGAAACGCATAGGCCAGGTCTAGGGGGTTACATTTATTGGTATTAGAGCTTTTGGTTTTTAAACCGCGGACTGTGTATGAGTCCACATTGAAAATACGATTTTAGAAATATTTTACAAAACAAGTTACTAAGGCCTTGTCACAAGTTATTAAGATTTTAACTGTGTTCGAGACTCCAAGTGCTTGTCTAACCCTAAGTTTTATCTCCTATAGTAAACTCAAGATCCACCAAAAAAATGAGTGCTAGACGTGGTCATCGAACTAGCCGTGGACAAGGTCGAGTGGCTATATTTGTAGACCCGATCGATGAGATACGAGTAGATCCCCCACCTCCGATAGGTGATCCTGCTCCTACGACCCCAACAAATCTGCCTCCTGCCGCTGGTATTGGCATGACTACACCGATCATAGGAGCGACCGATATTGAGTCAGAGTCTACCGGAGTTGCTTTGGATGAGAATTTTGGTAGACAATTTCTGCAGTTGATACAGGGAGCAGTCAGAGCTACTGGTGTTGTATCAGAGGTTCCTATTTCGCAGACTTTGATTGCCAATGGAGTTAGAACTTTTGGGGACAGATTGGTGGAGCTCCTACTGAAACTAAGGATTGGCTCCAGGATACAGAGAGACGCATGGATCAGATGGGTTTAAACTCAACTAAGTGATATTAGGGTGCTGTGGCGATGTTAGATGGAAATACCTACACTTGGTGGGAGTCAGTGACCAGTAGTGTTCCTACCGATCGTTTGACCTGGAATTTCTTTAAGGATCGCTTTCGGAGTCGTTTTCTGGGAGAGCGCTACTTAGCTCAGAGACGTCAGCAGTTTCAAGACCTAGTTCAGGGAGACATGACTGTTTCTGAGTATAAGATCGAGTTCTTGAAGTTGCTGAAGTATGGATTTAGTATAGTACCTACTGAGAGAGATCAATGTCGTAAATTTGCCCTTGGACTCAAATATGAGCTGCGTAGGCAAGTTGTAACCCATCAGGATGAGATATTTGATGTGCTGGTGGGCAGAGCCAAAGATGCTGAAGAGGTGGAGGTTTTAGCTTCTGGTAGAGAGCGTGTTGAAAAGGAACAATCTAAGAAATTTTCAGGCCCGATGGAGTCATCAGCACACTCCGGAAAAAAGACTCGTTCTTCAGTCCCTTAGAGAAGCAATACACGTTTCAGGCCTGCAGCATCCTCACCGTTAGTTTGCAGTCGAGGTGGTTCCTCGTCGTATTATCATGGGTTCCTTTGTGAGTTTTGTGGTAAACAACACACAGGAGAGTGTCGTAAGAAGATGGGTCTTTGCTATCAGTGTGGATCTAGTGGTCATTTTCGGAGGGATTGTCCTCAGCTAGCTTCGTTTGAGCAGACTGCTACCCAGACTCCTGTGCATTCTCAGACTACAGTACAGACCCTAATTAGAGATCATAGTCAAGGAAAGACTCGAGGATCAGCGTCCAGGACAGACAGTAGAGCCCGACCTCAGTAAAATAGAGGGCCAACAGTTTCTGAGGCTAGACAGCCAGCTTTGGTTTATGCCACTAGACGACGGGATGACAAGGATGAGCCTGAGGTTATTGCAGGTACATTTACTATTTATTCTATCCCATACTTTGCATTACTGGACAATGGCTCTACCCACTCCTATGTATCGAGCTCAGTATCTCGAAACCTTCAGATTCCGATCGAGAACACTGAAAATAATTTTACGGTTACGAGTCCAGTAGGACAGGCGATATTAGTGAATAAAGTATTTCGGCGTTGTCCTCTGGAGGTTAAGGGATAAATTTTTTCTCGCTAATCTTATAGAGCTTCCTTTAGAGGAGTTTGATCTAATTCTTGGGATGGATTGATTGACTAAACACAAGGTAAATCTGGATTGCGAGTACAAGAGAGCTACTCTGAAAATTTCTGATGGTCGGACTGTTGTGTTAATTGGTGAACGTCGCGGCTATCTCTCCAATATAGTTTCAGCGATGGAAATTGATCGTATGATCCGTAAGGGATATGAGACTTTCATTGCTTGTATTTTGAACACCAAAGGTGCATTGTCCACGATCGAGGAGATTCGTATAGTTAGCGAGTTTCCTGATGTTTTTCCGGAGGAGTTGCCTAGGTTACCTCCTGATAAAGAGGTAGAGTTCGAGATTGAGACTTATCCGGGATCTGCACCTATTTCTATGGCACCTTATCCCATGGCTCCAAAAAAACTTAAGGAGTTGAAGGTCCAATTGCAAGAATTATTCAATCGAGGATTTATCCGACATAGTACCTCACCCTGGGGAGCTCCAGTTCTGTTCGTGAAAAAGTAGGATGGGTCGCTAAGATTATGTATTGACTATCGGAAGTTGAACAAGATGACGGTCAAGAATAAATATCCATTACCCAGAATCGATGACTTATTTGATCAATTGTGAGGAGCTACTGTATTCTCTAAGATTGATCTTCGTTCGGGGTATTATCAATTGAAAGCTAAAGGATCTGATGTTGCAAAGACGGCCATTCGCACTAGATATGGTCATTATGAATTCTTAGTGATGCCTTTTGGTTTGACGAACGCTCCTACAACTTTCATGGATTTGATGAATCGGGTGTTTCGACCATATTTGGATCAATTTGTGGTGGTCTTCATTGATGATATTCTGATCTATTCTCGTACTGCAGCAGAGCATGACGAGCATTTGAAGATCGTTCTGCGGACTTTGAGATAGCATCATCTATATGCCAAACTAAGCAAGTGTGAGTTTTGGCTTCAAGAAGTGTCGTTTTTAGGGCATATTATTTCTGCGCGAGGTATTCGGGTCGATCCAAGCAAGATTGAGGCTATTGTGAATTGGAAATGACCCAAGAACATCTCTGAGATCGGCAGTTTCTTGGGTTTGGCTGGATATTATCGACGTTTTGTTGAGGGCTTCTCGATCATTGTTGATCCTTTGACAAAGTTGTTAAGGAAGAATGTGTCGTTTAACTGGGGTGAGGCACAACAGGAGAGCTTTGAGAAATTAAAGGCGGTTTTGACTCAAGCACCAGTACTGATTCAATCAGAGTCCGGGAAGGATTTTACAGTGTATAGTGATGCGTCACATTCAGGACTCGGCTGTGTTCTAATGCAGGAAGGTAAGGTGGTGGCTTATGCATCCCGTCAGCTGCGACCGCATGAGTGTAATTATCCTACTCATGATTTGGAGTTAGCAGCAGTGATTTTTTCCTTGAAGATTTGGAGGCACTATCTTTATGGAGAGAAGTGTTACATTTTTACGGATCATAAGAGCTTAAAGTATCTTCTGACCCAGAAGGAGCTTAATTTTCGACAGCGACGCTGGCTAGAGCTTCGAAAGGATTATGATTGCGTGATTGATTATCACCCTGGTAAAGCTAACATTGTAGCGGATGCTTTGAGTCGAAAGGCGGTAACAGAGTTGAGATCTTTAATGGCTAGGATGAATTTATATGAAGATGGCACTCTGTTAGCATAATTAAAAGTTAAGCCGACCTTGGTTGATGAGATCAAAGTTAAGCAGCCCCTTGATAGCTCCTTGCTTTCCATCTTTGAGATAGTAGAGCAAGGGACAAGCTCAGATTACGCCCTTGATAAGGATGAAGTTTTATGCTTCAAAGGTCGGTATTGTGTGCTTGATGATGCTGAGTTGAGGCAGACTATCCTTACTGAGGCTCATAGTAGTCCATATGTTATGCACCCCGGTGGAGATAAGATGTATTGGAATTTGAGAGAGAGGTATCAGTGGGTCGGCATGAAGAAGGACATCTCGAATTGTGTGGCAAGGTGTTTGACTTGTCAGCAAGTTAAGGCAGAACATCAACATCCATCAGGTTTGTTACAACCTATCAAGATTCCTGAATGGAAATGGGAGCGTATTACTATGGATTTTGTTACTGGTTTACCTATGACTCCTTCGAAAAAGAACTCAATTTGGGTGATTGTTGACGAACTTACAAAGTCAGCTCACTTCATTCCTGTACGGATAAATTATACGTTGGACAAGTTGGCGAGGTTGTATATTTCAGAGATTGTCAGATTGCATGGTGTTCCGTTATCTATCATTTAAGATTTTAGAAGGCGCTACATACGGCTTTGGGTACGAGATTGGATTATAGTACCTCCTTTCACCCACAAACTGATGGTCAATCTGAGAGAGTAATTCAGATTCTGGAGGATATATTACGGGGTTGTGTAATTGATTTTCGTGGTAGCTGAGAGAACTTTTTGCCTTTGCCTGAATTCGCTTATAATAACAGTTACCAGACCAGTATTCGTATGGAACCCTATGAAGCACTCTATGGGCGTAGGTGTCGCACCCCGATTTGTTAGACTGAGTTGCGTGATAGGAAGACTTTGGGACCTGAGTTAGTGCGGGAGACGGAAGACACAGTCAGATTGATCCGTGACCGTCTGAAAGAGGCATTTGATAGGCAAAAATCTTATGCAGATCAAAGGAGGAAGGATATACAGTTTGACGTTGAAGATCAGGTTTTTCTCAAGGTATCTCCATGGAAGAAAGTATTGAGATTTGGACGTAAGGGTAAACTGAGTCCGCGATTTATTGGGTCGTATCGTATTCTGAAGAAAGTTGGATCTGTTGCTTATCAGCTTGAGTTGCCTTCCCATCTTAGTCGTATTCATGATATTTTTCATGTGTCTATGTTAAGGCGATACCGTCCAGATCCAGATCACATCATTCAAGTTGATGAGGTAGAGCTGAGACCTGATTTGTCATATGAGGAGGAGCCCATCCAGATCTTAGAAAGAGATGAGCGAGTTCTTCAGAATAGGCGTATTCCAATGGTCAAAGTTCAATGGAGTAATCGAGGCCCCTCAGAAGCTACTTGGGAGACATTGGAGTCAATGGAGGCTCAGTTTCCTCAACTATTCTCATAAGGTAAATTTCGAGGACGAAATTTCTTGTAGAGGGGGAGAATTGTAACAACCCTGATATTTTCAAAATAATATTTAATTGAAATTGGAGGTTTTAATTGTGAAAATCGGTAAATTGTGGGGACTAAATTGAAAGATTTTAAAACTTGGAGCTTGTTTTAGAGTTAAAGAAAATTCAGGGACCAAGCCCTGAATTTACCCAAGAAAGTTAGGTATGTTATGTTATAAATGTGGTTTTCTGTCTTAAAACAGAAAACCACACCTCAATTGCTCCCAAATTCCCTTCCCCCTACGCCGGTTTCCGACTTATATCCTGACGCCATCCGAATTCTGATCGTCGTTTTGAAATCACCATCGTGTTCGTTATCGAGTCAGGAACAATCCCCTTAAATTAATTGAAGCAAAACGCTGCCAAACGTCGGGAATTTCAAGTCAAAGCATCAACGTTGTTTTAGCTCTATCGCCGGGAAAATCTCAAATTCACCACCGATCGTTGCTTTGTTTATGACACCTCCTGCACCATCGTGTTCCTTGTGCCGTTTCGAGTCCGCCGATGTCATCCTCGGTCTCAGTCGACGGCGGCGCGTGAGGAGGTGAAGCAGTCAAAGATTCGGCCGAGTAGAAATCGAGCTCTCCGCCGTTCAAAAATTTGAACCGATCTTTGTAAGTATCTCGAAATCGCTCAAAATAATTTTTAGAAATTTTTCCGGGATTTTTAGAGCCCCAGAGGAGGTCTCACGAGCCCACACGCGCCGCCGCAGAGAGAGTGAGCAGCTGGAAAATCGGTTTTACCAGTTTTGAACCGGTTTTGACCGGTTTGACCAGTCTGAACCGGTCGACCCGACCCGACCGTTGACCCGACCCGACCGTTGACCGTTGACTTTCTTTGACCAGAACCTTAAATGGCTTTGACCGACCCTTAAACGACCGTAAATATTTTCCGAGTATACCTATTCTGATAGTTTTCGACGTTCTGAATCCATTTCCGAAGTCCGTTTCACCAAATTCAAACATGAAGGTCTCCAAATCAACGGTCAAAGTAGTTGACTTTGACTTTAACCAAGAATTTAAATTTTTGAAAAGACATACTTTATGTTTTTCGATGTCCTGATTCCGATTCCGCAATCCGTTTGGCCAAATTCAAACCCGAAATCCTCCAAATTGATAGTCAAACCCTGAAAATGCTTATATACTTAAGAATTTAGCTTTGAACAATTAAGTAAGATTTGGGATGATAAATTATTATTGTTTGAAGGTACAAGAGACTCTCCGGATCGTTTGACAGCTCGACCTAGCTCTTCTAGATCAATTAAACCACGTGTGCCAGTATTCACCCGTAAGACCTGTAAATTTTATGATTTTAGAGATTTATTTATGTTACCCATAAGTAATATAGTGTTATTAGAAAATAGGTTCGAAAACTGTAGCAGAGCGTGGTGAAACCAGCAATCAGTAGATCTACTATTTGAACCTATTATCGAGGTGTGTTCCCTAATTATTACTGAACTGTTTTATTGGTTTTAATATGAGGTACACTGAGTTATTTGGTTACTGTTTTATTGATGCACCAATTTAATGTGATGATTTATGGAATTTGTGTCTCGGTGCAATTGAACTTTTGGATTGAATTACAATAGTATAGCTCTGATCAAGCTAATAAACAGAATGAGCCTAATGTGACTCTTGGGGCCCCAAGATACATTAGGTTAGCTTCCCTTGCTGTGTGCTTAGGGTAAGCTATATGGACTTGGACTTACGGGCTTAAGGATACAAGCTCTAAAGCTTATCCTTAGGTTGGCTTTCTTTTTGCTATGTGCTTAGAGTAAGCTATATGGAAAATAGTTTTGGAAATTACTGATGGTGTACAAGAAAAGAGTTTAAACTATGATTTTCAAAAGTTAAACTCTTTTATGAATTTATGAGATTTACTGGACTATGATTTGTTTAATGTACGTATTGTGATTTAAGGTAATATTGGGACACACTGAGCCTAGCTCACCTTTCGAAAATGTTTTTCCCCCTTTCAGATACTGTTGGTTAGATACATCGGTTCGAGCACTTGGAGGATCAACATATCTCTTGAAGTATATTTGATTGTAATGTTTTTATCATTCAGGTTGACTTTATTTTGGTGACATGGACCTTATTTTAAAGTATTGGATTTTATAGTGATTACACTTTTGCTATTAATATTCGGTTTATCGTGATTTTAATTTTTAAGACTTGTTTTAAATTAATTTTTTACTTATTGGTATTATATTTATGAGTTGGGTTTTGATAGTATAATATCATGTCATTTATAATGTGATTTTACAATGATTGAATAACGGTTTCAGAAAATGTCTTTAAGAATCATGTATGTGATCCACTAGACTTAGTCGAAACGCATAGGCTGGGTTAGGGGTTACAGTTATAGTCACTTCAATGAAGAAAGAAACAAATTGAAAGACTTTTTGAGTAATTTTTCTTCAAGAGTGTGTCTCACTACCGACACTTGGACTTCTGGTCAGAACTTAGGATATATGTGTCTCACAACTCACTTTATTAATGATAATTGGACATTGCATAAAAATATGATCAATTTTGTCCTATTTTGGGTCATTATGGTGAAATTGTTCGAAAACCCATCAAAAATGTCTACATGAATGGAATCTTCATAGGATTTTAACTATAACTGTAGACAATGCTAGTTCAAATGATGTGGCCATTAAATATCTTAGAAGAAGAATCACTCATTGGGAGTAGTGTGTTGGATGGTAAATTTTTACATACGAGATGTACGGCTCATATTTTGAACTTTATTGTTAAATATGGTTTGAAAGATCTTGATTTGTCCATTGCTCGAATTCGTGGTGCTGTGAGATTTGTGAGGTCTTATCCTAATAGACTTCAAAATTTCAAAGTTTGCATAGAGGAAGAAAATATTACAAGTAAGAGTCTTGTTTGTTTAGATGTTGAAACAAGGTGGAATTTCACCTTCTTAATGCTTGAAGCTGCTTTGAAGGGAAATAAAGCTTTAGATAACTTGTACACCAAGGGTAGTGCCTATTGTAAAGAGTTGAGAGGCATTTTTGTGTACCCGATGAAAAGCGTTGAATTTTTTTTTACCTTTCTTACAGATTTTTTTTGAGGCTATATTGAAGATGTCAAGGTGTCTTTATGTAACATGTAACTCTTATTTTACCTCAAATTGTTGGAGCTAGAGACTTGATATCTAGCTATTGTGGTCGTGAAAATATTAGAAGGGTGGCTCATCAAATGAAAGCCAAGCATGAAAAATATTGGGGAAATATTGATAATATCAATATTTTATTGTTTGTTGCTTTAGTCCTTGATCTAAGACATTAATGGGGTTTTTTTTGAGTGGATTGTGATTGATACTTATGATGTTGAAAAATGCTAATGTGTTGCTATCCACCATAAAAGTCACTCTAAGAACTATATTTGAGTTTTATGATGATGCAATACCTCACTCCAAAAGAAAGAATGGAGAATCAAGTAATACTACTACTCCAACTACAACATTTCAAGCCATAGAAAGTAGTGAGAAAAGGATTGATGTGCAACAACATTACTATAATAAGTATAGAATGGAAAAGGGGACTTTAGGAACTTGTGATGGAAAAATTTAGATAGAGAAATACTTGAGTGCAGAATTCGAACCCAATGACCCTAATTTTAATATTTTAGGATGGTGGAGTGAGTCACAAAGGAGATATATTGTTCTTGCTCAAATGGCTCGAGATGTGCTAGCTATTCCAGTTTATATTGTTGTTTTCGAGTCCACTTTTAGCACATGATGTCAAGTTCTTAATTTTTTTTTCGCACTTCCTTAACTCCAATAATGGTGGAAGCTCTTATTTGTTCACGAGATTGGATATGCCAATCTCAAGGCCCTCTTATAATAGAGGAAAGTCTTCTCAAGTTGAAAGGTTTAGAAGATGGTTAGTATTTGTAAATTATAATTCTTTTTTTCTTTAATTTACTAGTATTATATTATATATCTATTTCTAACATGTTTCATTTTTTAAAATATAGGAATGAAAGATTTAACAATCAATCAACCAATAATTACTATTGATGAGTCATATTCTATTTTGGAGGTAGTAATACTAGACCTCAGGTGTTGGTGATAGACTTTAAGTTATCATATTTATTTTATGTTTGTTAAGGACTTATTGATGGTGTATTGAACTATTAATGCTACACCTTTTTTATTTTATTTATTTATATCGGTGTATGAATTATGAAACTTTAAAATGTTTATGTTGTTTCTTTTGCAACAAATTCAGGATAATCGTAGGTGGTGTCAATTTTGTGTTTCATTTGATGATGGAATTTATCTAAAGGAGCTCTTGTTTGAGTTGAAGAATCGGGAAAAGTAAACGAAAGAACACAAGAATTTTAACGAGGTTCGGCAATGTGCTTACGTCCTCGGTGCCTAGGCGGCGCTAGAAATTTTATTCAATGTCTCATAGGTTTAGGTTACATCTCTATTTATAATAAAAAACTTGGTACATAATTACATAATTAACCTTGTACCGTACCAGCCTCTAGGTATATTATGAGCCATACCTATCAGTTTGCATATACATGTAAGGGTAATTATTATTCTCTGGAAGCGATAAGTGGGGTTCTCCAAAGTTATGGTGTGAAACTGTGAATGGAACGTTAGTTGTTCTTATTTCATTTGGGTTTCATTACATTTGTGTCCCAATTTTAATTATATGGAACTCCCACTTTAAGTCTAGTGTTTGAGCTTCTAATATTCTACATAGCTAGTGTTTCTTTTCCTATGTTCTATTATGAGGCAACTCGTTCCACGATTCTGTAGTAATAGCAATGGTTGACGGGTCTAGTCTTATATTGCTTGAATTTATTTCAGATACAAGGGTTGGATATCGGTGTTAGCTATGGTCAATGGTTCTTGATTTATATTTTTTTTATCGAATATTGTATGATATTTTTGCATTTGATGATTTTAAATAGTTTTGGGCACTCTTTTCCCGTATGTTATCCCAATTTTGTTTTAGCTTAATCGAGTTATAAGGGGTTTTTAATGAGGCTCGTTTAGTTTCCAACAAAATGTTCATGTTATGTTATTTTTGAAAAATAATTGTAATAGATTAACATATAACCGAACCGTTAATAATGGTTAACCGTTAACGGTTAACCGTTTCTTAATGGTTAAGTTACAGTTAAAAAAATCAAATAACCTTTATAACGGTTAACCGACCATTTAAATTAAACAGTACGATTAACCATCCATGAACAACCTCAGCCTCAGGATCTATCTTGCCTTGGAAATGTAGAATTGAAATCTTGATGTTGTTAAGGTTGTCATTCGTTCATGAGACAGTTTGAACAAATTCCACTACTAAAACAATTAACAATCTAAATTATATAACAATTCAAATGCTTATTTCAATTCAATGATTATCAATTAATCAAATTACAAGTTATTTTCAATTATTATTAATTTATACTGTTTGTTATTAGTATTAATTATTTAACATTAATAATATTTATTATATATTTTATATTAATATATAATATATTTTGATATATAAATTTATATTTCTATATAATATTATTAAGAATAATATTATATATCTTATATATTAAATATATCTTATTTATTATTTATTTATTTATTATTATTTAAATTAAATAATACTGAAAGATTTAAAGTATTATTTATAATTTATTATTATTTAATAATTTAAATATTATTTATTACATATTTAATTTAATTTAATTTAAATATAATAATTTAAGTATACGCTTTGATTTTCTTATTGTGAGGCGTGTTCTACTTTTGGCCTTTCAACTTCTTCTTCCTCAAATTCTTCTTGGTAGGCATCATCTCCTTGATCTTGCCTTTGACTCCTTTGAATTCATTCATCTTCAATGCGATCTATCCTTTCATGGAGTGGCTCTTATTCCTTCAACAATCTAGCCAACTCACGAACCATTACTTGCATTTGTAGATTAGGTGCACCACCATCATTTTGGGTGACACCTTTTCTTAAAATATGAGAAGTGTTTCTAGAATGGTGAGATGTTATTAGTAATAAAAATTAATAATAACTCACTACCACAAAACCTCACAAATTCACTCCAAAAGAAAAGTCACTTTGATGAAATGAATTTAATCCCTCACTCTTTAAGATTTTTTTTCTTTTTCTTTTTTTTTAATTTTTTATTTTTTGTACTAACCTGGGACAGAGAAAATCGATCTTACTAAATCATCGTAGCTTTGATGCCAAATGACATGACTCCATTTGTGATGTTACTGAATCATATGATGTTGCCCAAATGTGATTCTAGTATGTGTTTGAACTTGATTGCTTAGAACTTGAAATTGTAACTTATAAAATGATAAAGAAATATAGGAATGTAAATAAAGATGAAGGATTGATGATGTGATGGTTATAGTGATTTTGAAATAGTGTGGAAGGTGATGGAAATTGTAGTTTGATGAAAAGGAAAGATGGTGAAAGTGATGGATATTAATGACGTGGGATGTGTAGCGAAGAAAGAAAGGTGGATTGTGACTCACTAGCTATATGGAGCTAAGAACCAATAATATAAAATGATGGATTGAAATGGTAGGGGATGGAACGTGACCCTCTATCTATAAAGGAGCTAGGAACCAACTTTATAAACAAATAAAATGGATGAAGACCACAAGAACAAACTTGAAGCTGATATAGTTCTTCAAAAGAACTAGAAAGAAAACAACTCTTAAAAAGGAATTTTATATATCAAAGTGTGTATTTACAATGCAAGGATGAAACCTATTTATAGTGCTCTTAGGTTGAATATGAAAGGTTCACAAAAAAAATAGATGAATGCTCAATCTTAATGGTCATGAATGCTCATGAATGTTTTGTTTCTTCTTTCTCCTTTAGTGGCTGAATATTCTAGAGTAACTAGGATGAATTTGGACATATTTTAGGCTGAATGTAGACACAATTTCGTCCAAAGGAGAGGAAGACTCTATAACTTCCTTGGCTTGCTCACTTATAAAAGAATGGAGGATAAATGTGGGCACTTGATGTATGTAGACACTTAGGCGTCCAAAAGGCAAGTGTCTCTTGTTATTCCATGCTCATCTTCAAGCCGTTTAACCTTCTTGAAATCATAATAATAGGAATTAAGAAGGCTTTCATTTCATGTCTCTTTGTAGAATTTGAAAATCCTCCAAAGTGATGATAAAGAAAGGCTCGAATGATAGACTTGAATACATGTCTCCCATGTAGAATGTGAAAGGCCTCTTCCTTGGTTCAAACTCATCCAAAACATCCAATGCACTAAGACACAAAATAGTATACGTTTAAACTTAAAAATAAAGTATAAATAACTATGTCATGCAAACATTTAAAGGAGATAGTCGGATTAATGAGGTAGTTTAATTAGTTAACTAGGTTTATTGAATGAAAAGCATACTTGAATGAAGTAGCTTGCTTTAAGGAAACTACATGCTTTGAATGAAGTAGCATGTTATTTATTCATGTCAATTTATTTCATGCAAACTTGAATACTCATGCAAATTCATGCACAAGTAAAAGATGGTAATCCTCCCTTAAATTTGGTGTTTCCTTCCTTCCAAGCTTGACAAAATAAGTTTTCCATGATTGTTTGGAATTTCTTGGCCCTTGCACGTGTAATAGGTCCACTAGGGAGTTCTTCCGGGTCCTTGTCATTGGTGATCATATCATATTTATTTATTTTAAATATTGTATTTGATTTATCTATTATCTTATTTTTTTATTTTAATAATATATTATAATACCCATTATGAAAAATCTAAAATCTTTCTTCTTAATATATTGCACGCCACTTTACTTCTACAAACTCTCCCCGAGATTTCATTGGAAACTACATCATGCCATCTTTTCCCTAATCAAATTCGTAAGTACATATCCCTTCTTTGAGGAAACCAATCAAGTCTTAGGTTCACTATTTGTGTGCCAAAGGTTCAGACAGAATTAATATGAGAACTCATTGAAAAGGGTGACTCAATGTTTGAGTTTAACTATACGTTTTTTATTAGTTATTAAAAGGCATGTGTCTTATTGCACTACAATTATTTTATTTCCGTTTAATAAATTTTCTCTTAAATTTAGAATTAATTAAATAGTAGCTGATGTCATGATGATATATCTAAATCATTGTGTCTTTTTTTATATTATTACGATTTTTGTTTTTGTACTAATTTTTTGATTGATTATCAAATATGCTTTTGAATTATTTGTGAGGTGTCTGAATAACACGTTATTTATATTGTGATTATCTGTAATTGTACAAGCTTATGAAAGTACTTTGATTCCTGTATCATATGTCTTGCGCTATCTTGTAATATGTATAAGCATGTCACTTGTCTGATTTCATGGATTGAGACGTGAATGAAGAAATTAGTTGTCCACCGCTCCTATTTTAGTAGTTTACTACTCTCTGTGATGTAACTGTTATACGGTTCCCATAAATTATTTTTCTGAATTTTAGTTGTTATCACTGTTGTTTATACGATTCATCGCATCTTGTTTGATGTTCGATTGATTACAGGTTCTGAGAAATTCGTCTTGTGAAGCTTAGCGGATGGTTTGATAGTAAGGGTCTTACTAGCTCGTATATGCATTCTAGTTTGTTTTTGTTTCTAAAACTGTTGAGTACGACTGTATGACCCTCTAAATACTCTGTTTATTTGCACATTTTGACCATACTGAGCTCTATAGCTCACCCCCTTCATTTATCCCTTTCAAATATTTCAGAACTTTAGATCATATCAGTATCTCAAGAATCAGAGTTTCGATTTTAAATTATATTTTGCTATATTATTTTTAATGAAGGGCAATAAATGAATAAATTATTTAAAAATATGATTTCATGTCCATTAAAATTTCTGAATTAAATTATGGATCACTTAAATGATCAATGTAACTTTCAAGATTCGGTCGTAACATCTAGGTTGGGTCTAGGGAGTTACAGATTCAATTACGCACATGTATAAATTTAAAGGACAATGTTAGAAAAAATTGATAAATTCATTGAAGAATTTAATAACTGAATTTTTCTTAAATATGACATCAATTTAAATATTTCGAATTAAAAAGATATTATGTGGATTCTTTAAAATTCGAATATTAATAAGATAATATTCTATTATTTAAGGATTTATATTCAATTTAAATTAGAATACGTTATTTATGAATTTATATTCAATTGAAATATGAATATATTATTTATAAATGTATATTTGATTAAATATATTATTTATGAATTTATATTCAATTAAAATATGAATATGTTATTACAAATTTATATTCGATTAAAATATAATAATGTAGTTTCGAAGGATTGCTTTACCTTATTTTTTACTATAAGAAATCCGTATAAATATTGTGCAAACCTTTTAAGTAAACACAAGCTTTCACAATTCAATAATGTGAGGCAACTCAAAAAATTCTTTCTCATTCTCTTTAGTTTTTTCGGTGATCAATAAAGGCAAGGGTTAGTTCATGATCTCTACAATTGCGCTACTATAGCTAATTATTTAGTTGTTGTATCATGAAATATAGATAACCGACAATCTCGAATATCATAGTGTGACCGAGAAGAACTAGGTAACAACATGTCTCAACTCATTTTTTTTCCAATCGATTGATTTATAAGATAAAGTATTTCTTTCTATATTAAGTTTTATTATTATTTAAGATGTTTAATTTTTATTTGTTTTATAATCTCAAGTGTAAGTGTAGTCATCATCTTAAATTATTATATACTTCTAATACACTCAAATATATTGACATCATCAAGAATTCTAAATAAAAAGTTTTACATTACAAGATGATGGTCTACCTTAGTTGAACAACAGAACCATGAAAATAGCGCATTGCTTATTCAAGATTTAATAAGGATGAAAATGCTCTGATGTGGTTATCTACTTTTACTCTCGGCTCTCCTCTTGTGAGGGAGTTTCGCTGCTATCGGCGAAGACTATCGTCGAAGACTATCGTCGAAGACTATCGTCTTCTGGTGCAGGTCTTGGTTCTGGTCTCAACGTTCTAGTGCAAATCCCTTATTTCTTTTGATGTCTCCTTTCATCAATTCACTGTTCCTTGCCCAGCGAACGTGTTTTTGGAATTTTGAATAAGTCAACTCTCTGCAAAATTCTTCGGAAATGTTATCTCGTACAACCTGACAAATTATTCCGACACATTTTGTTGTCGGATCTTTTCTGGCCAACTGTGAAGTTGCAACGAGAAAGGTTCAGAGTCTGTTACCATTCATTGGAGGTGTATTCAGTTCGGTTCAGTTCGATTTTTTACAAAAAATTAAACCGAACCAAAATAAACGGATTTTTAAAATTTAAATCGAAACCGAATGATTAAAAAACCGAAATATGTGAAACCGGTTTTTTCGGTTCTGTAATTCGGTTTTTCATAAACCGAAAACATTATTAGACATACCTGAAAAAAATCATTGTCTGTTTTGATTTTCAATGAAAAATTCACTTGAAACTATAAATTCAAAAAAAATTTACTTTGCAGATGTTGAAAACACATATATAATCTTAGTAAACACATATAATCCATACAAAAACTATAATCCACATAGCACTATGGATGATCCACATTCCACATATATAATCCTTACAAAAACTATAATCCACATATTGTTCGTAGTTCGGTTCACACTACAAATTAAACAACCAAATCAAAGTGTAATTCAACTATCAAAGTTAAATAAAAAGTTATTTGAAACTATAATCATCCATGCATGAGAGAACAACCAGCAACCTCAAGCTTTTCATTTGCAGATGTTAAAAACTTTTCATCCTTCAAGTTTAGCTTTATAGTCAGCTCTCCATCACCCAAACCAGAATCTAAACCAACACATTAATGAATCAATAACAATCCATATTTTATGCTAAAAGCAATATTATTTCACATTTTGATTAACACTTTCCTCCTAATTAATAAATAAGATTTTGCAGTGAACATATTCCACTTCATGGCCCATGCATATGAGAGAATCAAATAAGCGGCCAAGAGGGTAGATTGGCATTGTTATATCAATTAGAAACTAATAATCAATTACATGTGATTTAGCCTTGAAGTTATCCATCTTCGATCAATCATCAATCACAAAGTCCTAATGTATATAAGTAATTACGTAAAGCATAAATAGCATTATAATAACAATCAATATCTCTATATTATACGTATAAGATTATTATACAAAATTTAAATCAAAATTACATTTGAACTGAAATATATTTAAATTTAAAACTAATATTTAATATATTATCAAAACAATATTTTAATATCACAAACAAAAACAGTATTTAAAAATTATCATGTCATAAGCTTTATAACATTAAATCATAGAAATTTCAATCGGTTTGGTTTCAAATATTATCATGTCATAAGCTTTATAACATTAAATCATAGAAATTACCTTTGTAAGTGTTCCATCTTCGATCAATCATCAATGGTCATCATTGTTTCATTTAGCCTTAAATCTTAGAAACCTATTAAAAGTCAAAAAATATTTAGAAGTAAGAATATTTACAGAAATGAGTCAGAAAATATATTTACAAGTGTTTATATAATTATTACTTACCACTCTCAATGTTCTCCATTTCTTCAATTTGTTCCTCTTTTTGGATTGCTACATGTGATGCTCTCAGCCAATTTTGTGCACAAATGAGACACTCAACAATTTTTGGAGTTCAAGAACTCCAAAATGAGTCAAGAACACAACCTCCAGTGCTGAAAGCAGATTCTGAAGCCACTGTACATACAAGAATTGCCAAAATATCTTGAGCCATTACAGAAATTATGGGATAAGTCTGACTTTTGTTCTTCCACCAATCAAGCAAATCAAATTTCTTAACATCAAGTTGTACTCCAAATAATTTTCAAGTTCAGATTTTCCTTCACTAAACACACTTTCAACCCTCTTCCTTTTGTACTTGGTCTTGGAATAAACAAACAAATCAAGCAGCTCATCATTTTCAACCCTAGAGACATTAGATTGAGAAGCAACACTTGGTTCATCTTGGGATTTACCACTTAACAAACTATAATGATCAAACAACTCACTTAAAGTTTGTTTTACAATTTCACTCAACTGCTCAACTTTCTCAGCATCGTAAACTTCTTCAATCACAAAAATTAAATAATCCATCTTATGTCTAGGATCTAAAATCATAGAGATGAATAACAGCGGATTAAGATTTTTCATATTCCCCCAATACTTGTGTTATTTTTCACTCATATTTGAAGCCATAACTTTTATGCTTGTGTTTGGATCATTGAGCTTATCATTAATTCTCATTCCAATGCTAAACACAACATGAAAATTATAATTGCTAGTAACATATGAAGAATCGGACAGCTTCAATGTAGCATCACAAAAGGCTCTTAAAAATGGAAATAAAACACGAGCATGCTCCCAATCTAAGTCAGTAGGTAGACCCTTCATTTTTGAACTTGAAAACTCATCTCTATACTTAAAATCCTACTCTCCCAACCTGTCAAAAGTTGTTTCGAATTTCACGGCAGCATCTAGCATTAAAAATGTTGAATTCCATCTAGTTTCAACATCCAAACAAACTAAACCCTTGCTGTCAATTTTTTCTTGCTCAACACACAACTTAAACCTTTGCATCCTAGCTCGTGATGACCTAACATATCTAACAGCCAAGCAAATTCTAAAAATCGAGTCATCCAAATCTTTCAAACCTTCTCTGACAATTAGATTTAATATGTGTGCACAACACCTCATGTGAAGGTAATCACTGCCTAAAATGCTATGTTTCCAATTGTTTAGCCTTTTTTTTATATACTTGATCGCAACATCATTGGAGCTAGCATTATCTACTATGATTGTGAGCACCTTATCTATTCCCCACTCAAGCAAGTGTTTTTCAATGCATTTCCCTATCACATAACCAGAATGACTTGGAATGGGTTTAAAATTTAAGATTCGTTGATGTAATTTCCATTCATCATCAACAAAATAAACAGTGAGACACAAGAAAATAAGGTTTTACCTAGAATTTCATATGTCAATAGTGAGAGAAACCCTTTGATTGAAACTCTTAAAATATTTAAAAAGTTTATTTTTTTCTTCCAAGTAAATTTCATGCAATTCTTTGTTATAGTGAACCTAGAGGGAACTTGGAAGCTAGGCTGCATCATATTGCAAAAATTTCGAAATCCATCATGCTCAACAACTCTAAAAGGCAATTCATCCATGATAATCATCATAGCATAATATTTTCTACATTGTGTTTAGTCAAATTTCTAAATAACTGAACCTGAACTTTGCTGCCCATCCTCCTAAACACAAATTCTGTTATTTTTCATATACCTTGTTAAATGGGTACTTAGGACAATTTTTCATATGATTATGCATGACACTAGTTTCACTTTTAGTTAGACATTTAAGGGTTTTTCCACAATAATTACAGCTACATTGTGGAATATCTCCAACTATACAAGGTAATCTTGTAAAATGTTCCCAAACTATAGAACTTGTGGTACCTAACCTGCCTCATGTTTTTTTTAAAGGTTGCTGAAGATTCGATGGCATGCTTGAAGAAGTTGCAACTGATTGATCAGTTTTGACATCATTTGAATTATTTGGAGTATCACAAGGAGTCTCAGCATCAACGCGAAACATAGGAGTAGCACTAGATGATGAAGATTTCATTTTCTGAAGAAAAAAAAACATTTTACAATGACAAGAAAAGATTGAAGAAAGTGAAAGTTGAAGCAAATAGAGGAAGTTGAATCAAAACATGAATTATGTTCATCGTACAGAAATCACCATCATGCTAAACTCAATCAAAGCAACACAAACCATTAACCTCACTACATATTAAGCATGAAGAAGCATAACTCAAATAACTTAAAATACACAATGATGCCCGGATTAACAAGATAGACAAAAGAGTAATACGAAAATGATTCTATGGTTATACTCTAGAAGTTGTAAAAATGAATATTTACATATACAAATGGTTGACATGTGACTTTGAGGTGATATTATCATAAATCAATTCGAACTTTACCTATAAGTCTTGTAATGACATTGAAAATAACTTAACGAGCTTAAAGTTTATTGAGATAATCAATAAAAACAATTTAAAGTTTTAAACACGTGTCAAATAAGGTAGAATTTAAAAACACATATTTATCACATAATTTAATCAAATCTTGAATCTGTAACACCCTAATTTGGGGTTATGTTTCTTATAGATTAAATATGAAGTTGGTTGGAAAATAATTGTTTTATTAGACCATTATTTTATTAAACAAATGGAGGATAATGAGTTTGGTTGAAGTGGACAAATTATTGGGTGTGATAGGATTAAATTATGATAATGGCATTGCTATAATCCATTGTTTCCAGCTTTTATTTTCAGCTAGTATCCACCATTCTTTTCAGCAGAAAGGTCCAAATGAAATTATAAAATAATGTAGTGTTGGATGATGATTGCAGTGGTTGAGTAGCCTCATATCATTGCTCAATATTTAATTATTTTATGGGGATTATTTGTTGGTGGGTTCAAGGAATGGAAGTAGACACTACAACCACTTCATCTCTGCTGCTTTCCTCAGCTGCCACTTATGGAAGTTTACGGACCATTAATTTCATGTTTTTGGGTTTCTCGAAACCTCCTCCATTTCCCAACCCTCTGGTGGGTCGAACCTTCAAACAACTAGTAAAGCAAAATCAACACACTCCGGGGCTAAGCAACCGTCATCACCAGTATTGAGCACATCTTCAAGCCAACACCAAAAGAAAGTAGTTGAAGATGTGAGGCTTTCAAAAGTTCCTTCACAGTTGGCTAAACCACATACACGTTCAACATCCTTAAATAATCAGAAAGCAAATACTGCATCTGAAACAACCAGCCAACATGTGGAAACTGAATTGCTGCTACCTCCGGAGAATGGATGTGCAGACTCTCCCCCAAAAGAAACTCTAATGGAAGAAAGCATTCGACTCATGGATGGTAAATTAAGGAAACCTAGATCTGCAGGTCAATGAAATAATGGAGATCGACCAGACTAATAGACTATCAAGCTAAACATCCTGAGCCATATCGTTAAACCACATCAGCCTTTGATCAACATCATTACAGTAACTGAGATGCAAATTACCACCAGGCTTAGTCGAGCTCCAACAGTATCAACAATCGACGATGTGAGCTCCATATTGAGTACAATTCCATTATCTGTAGCTATTTATAAATATTATCGATGATCAAAGGCTGGATTTCTGATAGGAAAATGAGGTGATTCAAATTGTATAATTTGGGTTTCGACTGACGGTTAGCGACGACGGCCGATGTGGTGTCCACCGGCAGAAAATGGAAGCCGATGATCAGCCGTTGGAATATCCTTGCGAGAGATATTAACAACACAGAAGAATAAAGAAAAAAATATAGAAATGGTGGAAGGTTGCGTGAAATGAAGAAGTGGTTTCATAATTTCTTTTTAAATTCACGTGGTTGTGGGGTGTAGAAATAGTAAGATGGGCAAATCATAGTTTCAGTCCTCTATGTTTGGTAAGGTTCTAACTTGTCCTTAAGTTTTAATAAATTTCAACCAAGCTATGACAAGTTTAAATTAATTCGATATAGTACCTGATTTTAGTTATTAAATATTTTAGCGACTCTAAAAGTTTTAGTTTTATCATTTGGATTCCCAAACTATTAAATTAGTTCTAATAATAATTTTTTATCACAAGGGGAAATATATTGGATTCAAGTTCGTATATTTTATGGTCCGGGTTCGTGAGAGAAGAAAATTGGAATCTCTACCCAGCACCTTCCGATCCATCTGTATGTATCGAGGACGTTCGAATGGAGTTTAAATGGTCGATCAGTATTGCATGAAAATCGAGGTAATACTTTACTACCTCTTTATGCTTTATGGAACATGTTGATATTGGTAAATGCATGAATAAGATAACGTTGGTCACTTTTGTGGAGTTGAATAATTTATTCACTCGATATGAATGTGGTAGAAATTCTGTAATTGAATACGGATCGAATGACTAATATAAGAGATTGAGGAATTGTTAGAATTAAATTACAAGTTTGTGATAAGTGATAAAGAAATCAGCCCTAGATTTGTAACTTATATTTTATATCATCAAAGGTTAAATGTTAAAGGTACTTATATGAGAAATTATGAGAATATTTCGATTAGGTAAAATTATGAAATTACCCTTATGTTGGAAAATGATAAGAATTGTCCTTGGAAGTGGATTAGTAAATCTGAAAAGACATATTGATCTGATAAATTTATTGATGTGCATAAGAAATGTTAGTTTTACTTGGAAATTATGGATAACCGGTTTTTAACCTCAATAGGGATTTTGCAAGATACTAGAAGTCTGTTAAGGAATCATTTCAAGATCAGAGAATGTTCGAGGAAACAACTAACCATAGGATCTTTAAATTATAAGTATGCTCGTTAAGAGTTAATACCGAAATCATCTGGTTAAGAAATTATGAAAATGCCCTTGAAAGGTAAAAATAGCTCGAGTTGACCCTGAATGAGAAAGTTCTTGGAGGATTTGTACTTAACTCAATGAATTACGTATTTAATTGTTCAGATCCTGTCTTTGTACATAAAATTTCTGATAACCTATTGGTAACATCTGAAAAGACAATCGATCTGAAAATCTTCGAGTTAAGAATAAATTATCGAGGGTGCTCTTTTGTCAGAATTATTTGAAAGGTCTGGAATAAATGATAAGTTGGAATTAAATAATAAGACAGAATTGAAGGAAATAATTGAAATACACCGGATCTGTAAAATGACCAGAATACCCCTGTAATGAAAAAGACTCAAGAATATTACCAAGCACAGGAATGATTGGATATCCTCGAGCTCTGAAAAGAATGGAATAAAACTGGGCACCAGAATGACCAAAATACCCTTATGACCTAAAATTAGTAGAAGTGTTGGATTAATTAAGGAATCCAAATAAACATGGATATGGTACTGCTCTTAAAAGTTATGGATCACATATTAAGCCGAGCAATCAATGCTAGTGTATATGTCAGTACCTGAAATGTATAGATGTTACTTGAATGCGTGTTCGTCTTCTCAAGTGTGGTTCAATGATAATTTTGAAAGTACTCAGCTCAACTCAACTCTAGGTCCCATTCGATAATAAGAAATGAATATTTGTTAGACAAATCAACCATGAAGAGCAAATTAAATTAAACGGAAGTACAATATATATATGAAATTCAGAAACGTCTGGATTATCTGGAAAGCTCTGAAGTAATCGGGATAGACTTGACTGATAAACGAACCGAGTAACCTCAATGACTGAGGATTAAATAGGTGATTTAATGAGTTTGGGAACACTGTTGAACTTACATGATGAATTATCCATATGGGTCATAAAACATGAATCAAGTACGTATGTATTTTCTGATATCGTTGAAATATGGAAATGAAATAAAGACTATTGGAAGATCTATTCAGCTATGATTACGAAGATGATTTATGGACAAGAATTTTGGTATTAAAGAGTAAATACTCTGAAAAGGCAGTAAATTGACGGGTCGACATGCATTAGTTCAGAGAGCTTGTTCAGTTCGAATTGTTCGATAAACCGATCGATTAACATGGATTGTAAATGTCTTGAAGCTTCGTTTCTCCTTTATTAGCTCAAATCACTCTGGGCATTCTGGAACGCTTTCCTGATGCACATGAATCATAGTGGAATTCGGATCGGGTTATCCGCATCGGTTTGAGGGGGTTACAGAATCATTTTCAGAGAATTTATCTTTTTATTTCCTATTATCTAGAGAGATACACGAATACACAATGTTTGAAGACAATACCAAAAATGTTTAAAGTACTCACAACACTCGAAGGAAACGCCAAATGTACATCTTGACAACCACCATATAAACATAATGTTTGAAAACAACCCCAAAAACACAATAGCTCTAGGTCTACACCAAAATAACTCGTACCTAGTCCTAGTCCTAATACATGTTCCAGTAAGGCATAATACCCCTAATGAACTATCAACTAGACAAGATCTCCCCCTATCTTTGGCCCTTATTACTTGGGGGTTAATTTACTAATGCAACCACTCTGTAAAGCGTCCAATCTAAAACCCAATTTAGGATTCAATTGATGTAGGATAATACCACTTTAACAAACTCAATCTACTAAGCTCCATGAGCCAGCGAATTATCTCTCGTCATATCTAAATATTTACAAAACGATGATAGTTTTAGTTATCTAGATCCAGATGGCAGGCTTTGAATAATCCAAGCATCGTGTAAGCACCCTAGAGCACTGTTCTGATTTGCATGCTTTCATTATTTGGCCATAATTATATTAACCCAATCTTGGAAAGCAATTTAAGCAGGTGGATTCTATCTCCAAATGAAAATTTAACTGTTAATTAACAAAATCTGTAAGATTTTTCTCATGAACACGAACATACACAGACAAGGGCATGTTATTTAATTTAAGTTACTTAAGCTTAGGAAGTCTAAAGTACCCATTAATTAATTTAAATCTTAAGCAACTGAAAACATGGGGAAGAAAAGTTTAGCTGGAATTCCGTATATTGAAATCTAAAACCAGCAGTCCTGATGGATCAAACAAATTCAAAATTACTGCAAAGCAACCATCACAGCTGAAGAAACTCGAATCATAAAATTGACTCAAACACAATGGCTCTAGGTCCACACCACGAATCAAGTTTCTTCGACGATAATTGGCCTGTGACTCAACCAAGTCCTAGTCCTATCTATAAATCACCTGAGAACAACCCACAATACCATCCACCATCAAAACATGATCAACATAACACACACCCACATGCAAATAATATATTTCATGAAACAAAATAGCAATCCTCAATGAAACATTGAAACCCACAAAAAAACCCTAAATTCACACCCAAAAATTAACAGACCAAAATATTTTTAATAGTATTTACCTTATGAAAATGGTTATTTCGGTCTGTTAATTTTTGGGTGTGAATTTAGGGTTTTTTTTTGTGGGTTTCAATGGTTATTTTTCTCCACTCTCCATCCCGTTATTCAGCCGTTCTTTAGTCTCCAGTCTCCACCATTTTCATTTCTGCAACGATTCAACAGAGCTTCGTTGCTTATGTCATTGATCATAATCCGTGGTCCTTCAATGGTGACTTGCTTGCATTATCATCATTTGATCCACAGTGTGGCCTGACAGATTATGACTTCACCAAGCTGTCAATCTGGGTGCGGATTTACGATGTACCTTTGGTGGGTTCAATGACGGTAGAAATGGGAACGTTTATCGGTCAAAAACTAGAAACTCGACTTACTGTGGATCTACGTACGGAGGTTGGCTGGATGAGCGCCTATTTAAGAGTTCGTGTGACCATCAGCATTACACAACCAATTCGTCGACGTGTGGCTTTCGGACGGCGTCCATATGGGAAACCACGGTTATGTCTGTCACTCTGTTGAAATATGAACGCCTCTCGCACTTTTGCTTTCACTGTGGGCTATTCGGTCACACTATTGCCTCTTGCTCCGCTGCACCCACGGTAACTGACATCAACCACCAGTTTGGGAAATAGCTTCGGGTTCCGCCACCACCTATTCGATCCTCAGCCTCGGTCTCAGCAGGGTATAGTTGTTCTAGATCCTGAGAGCTACAACGGGCCTTTAACAACGTCACAACCATCATCACCCTCCCAACTGTTTCTGTGACTCCACCTTTAGTTAAGGATGCCGGGGCTGGCAGTTCTTCTGGGTCTTCAACTTCAGCGTTTAAAAGGACTTCATCCTCCACCTCCTCTGGATAATATGTTACACCGGTGAAGCGACCAAGAGTTCGACCACCTGATTTTAACCGACCGATTTCAGTTACAGATGTTCGTAATTCTACTACTTCGGCGGAGGCTAGTACCCAATCTCGCCAATCATTATGAAAATAATATGTTGGAACTGTCGTGGGCTTAGGAACCCACGTACAGTTCGGAATCTAGAGCAAATTCTTGCTCGAAAGGACCCTGATTTAGTCTTCCTCTTTGAAACTCGGCTTCAGCAAGCACGTATTGAAACTCTGAAGCATCGGTTGGCTATGGAGGGATGTGTATATGTTACTAGTAGTTCTACATGCAATAGTTTAATTTTCTTTGGCGGGCGACTATTACTGTTCAACTGCTTTCTTACTCGGACCTCGACATTGATGTGTCGATAGTTGACTCCTTTGAACCATTCCGTTTTATCGGCCTGCATGGTTGTAGTGATCGCAGCAGACATGGGGTACATGGGCGTTGCTGGTGTTGGAAATATGGACTGCAAAATCACACTGTTAGCACTAACAGGAAAGGTAAACAATAATTTAAATGAAATAAATTCGTAAATCTGTCGTTATAAAAATCACTGCCTTAGAAACGAATTCCTCCCGATGTGTGTAATCGCTGCAGTTGGCGGACTGTCCCCCGAGGTTAACACGGTCGCTCCAAATTTCATACACCCGAAACCAGAGTGGACTGCTATTGGTATTGCACTTCTGATCGGAAAGCACACAGAGAACAATTTTAGAAAACACTTGGAGAGTGAGTTAAGAAGCTGAATCCAGCTCTCTATTCATAGACTAGATATAAGGTTAAAATTGTCCATAAAAAATTATGATTAAAACCCTTCATTGTAACAGCTGAAACGTCCAGATGAACCTAACTAAAAAATAGTTCAGGTTCATTGCATCATTATTCAGCTATTATAACTCCTGAAATTAAATCATGTAATATTAACAACTTGTCCCCTTTGTACAAAGCTACTATCATTCGAATTTAAACAGTCATCGGCAGCCTATAAATATCAGGTGAAATCTTTCACATTTTTTCATTTATTTCTTTCAAAGAGAAATTACACAAGAATTTTCTCTAAAAAGATAGTATTCACGCGGACGTGTCTATGACATGTATTACCACGACCACGAGACGGACAGACGGCGGCGGCGGTGGCGTACGAGAGTTCCCCTTGTTCTCTTTCACTTAACAAGGAAGTGGAGAATCCAAACCTTAAATACCCATTCCCAAAAGTGTTTCCAATACTATGTGGGATTGGGTATTACCAACATTCCCCCAATAATGCGAAAGAATTCTTCTGAAACTCGAAAATAATTTTTCCAGAAATGCAATAGCGAGATTAATTGTTTAAGCACTAGTGAACGTATCTGGAACTAGTACATAGTGATTATGAGTAATCATTCTCTTATAAAAAGTGAAACTAGTCTTAAACTTTCTAAGATGGGGTAAACTCATAACACACAACTAACCCCTTCATCCACTTGAGTCCTCGATGTGTAAGATATATATATAGATCTATATACAAAAGTATATATTTGGCCATCTTACCTCAGGATTCTAGTAAGTGTGCTAGAAAAATGGCCCAACATTTTTCATAGAAGGCGGCTAACCCTTCTCACTTACATATGTTATTTCATCAAGTTTATCTCGACATAAACCACCCGTAACAGGGATATTAAATAATTAAGAGCTTTTATAATAGCTCAACCTCACAAAGGGTATAGTGACTTTCTTCAAGTTCATTATTAATGAGCAACTCAAACTCTATGATAAGAAGTCATTAAGAATAAATATTCAACCTTATTAATCGATAAATTCAATAAGTCATTCTCACTAGAACCATCCAAATTCTTGGATTTGAATTTATTAAGAGTTTAACAAACTCAACCTTTATGTCGGTAAGTTCATTATTTCCTTCTCATTTAGGACTACCAACTCACTCTGGGTTATGAACTTATTAATAATAGATATTCAGCCAAAATCTGTAAATTCATCAAGTCTTTCTCACTAAGACCACCCAAAGCCTGGGCTATGAATTTATCAAGAGCAATTAAGCTCATCTTGGGCATGTACTTTATTCATCATAGGGATCGGCAGTAGGAATGTGCACTATGGGTCTTTCCATGGTTTCGTTTGACCACATGGAACTTAGATAACTAAGTTGGGTATCCACCATGAATTTCTCAACCAACGGGCTTTAGACCCATCCCCCTCGATGAATCTAGGACCAGTTTCCTACTTAACCCATTGTTAAGTGGATCTGTTAGGTTCCTTTCCGACTTCACATACTCTAAAGAGAGCACTACATTCTTTATTAAGTGTCTAACTGATTTATATCTTATGCGAATATGTTTTTTCTTACCATTGTAAGCTTGGTTCTTAGCCACACATATCGTAGCTTGTGAATCACACAACAAGGAAACTGGAGGAGTCGGTCTTCCCCACAACAAAATATCTGCTAACAAGCTTCTGAGCCACTTGACATCTTGCCCAGCTAGATCAAGAGCTATAAACTCTAACTCCATGGTGGAACGAGCAATACAAGTCTGCTTTGATGATTTCCACGAGATTGATGCTCCTCCTAAAGATGCTCCTCCTAAAGTAAAAACATACCCGCTCGTAGAGCTTACCTCATCATTATCAGAAACCAAGTTGGCATCACAATATCCTTCCAGTACCGTAGGAAAGCTAACAAACACAAGTTTTCAATCCAAAGTACCCTTAAGATACTTCAGTAAGCGTTTAAGAGCAATCCAGTGTTCACCACTCGGATTATGAGTATATCTACTCAGTCTACTCACAGCATAAGCAATATCAGGCCGAGTATAGTTCATTAAGAACATTAAGCTACCGATTAATTTAGCATATTTTGTTTGGGAAATACTGCTTCTTTTATTTTTAACTAGATGTATGCTAGGGTCATAAGGGGTTTGAACAGGGACGACATCAAAATTGTCAAATTTCTTTAGCACTTTCTCTATATAATGTGTTTGACTTAAAGAAAATCACTTTTCAGTTTTGGTAACTTTGACTCCTAAGATTACATCGACTTCTCCAAAATTTGTCATCTCAAACTTAGTGGACAATAAATTTTTAACTTTGTTAATGGACTCAATGTTAGAACTGAAAATCAACATGTCATCAACATACAGGCTTATGATGACACATTCAGTGCCAAACATCTTCGAATACACACAAGCATCCCAACCATTCACAATAAATCCAAAACTAAGAATAGTTTTATGGAATTTCTCATACCACTGTTTAAGAGCCTGTTTAAGTCCATAGAGTAACCTTTTAAGTCTATAGACTTTACCTTCCATACCAGATGCTTCAAACCTAGTGGTTGCTCCATGTAAATCTCCTTATCTAGATCCCCATTCAAAAATGCAGTCTTAACATCTATTTGATGTACATGCAACTTATGAATAGAGGCTAGTGCAAATAATGCATGAATCGTTGAGATTTTCGTAAGGGGAGAGTATGTATCAAAGTAGTCTAAACCAAACCTTTGAGCGAACCCTTTGACGACTAACCTTGCCTTATACCGCTGAATCGAACCATCTAGCCTCAGTTTCTTTCGGAAGACCCATTTATTGCAGATTGGTTTGAATCTCGTAGTCAACTCAACTAATTCCCAAGTATGATTAGACATTATCGATTCCAGTTCATCATTAATAGCGCTTTTCCAGAAACTAGCACGATAGATCTTATAGCTCTTTAAAAGTTTTATGATCCTCATCTAACAAAAATATTTGAGCTATAGGATCTGAAATGGAGTCTAAATCATTTATCTCATAAATAAAAGAAGTAATAAAGCCTGGTCCAAAAGAGGTTTCAACTTTTTGCCTTTTACTTCTTCTAGGCTCAAAAACAATTTGTTCAGAAGACCTAGCAGGATTACTAGAAGAAGGGGATGAAAAATATTATATTTGTGTTTCGATATTTATCATTGGTTCCTTTAAAGGAAAAGTGTTCTCATAGAAAATAACATCCCTTGACTCACAAATAGAATAATTTTGTAAAAGCATGAATCTGTATGCATCACTATTCGTAGCATACCCTATAAACACTGCATCAACGGTTTTAGGTCCGATGGTGGATTTCTTAAAGTCCGACAAACCCACTTTGGCCAGACACCCCCACACTTTTCAGGTATTGTAAATTAGGAGCGTATCCTTTCCATAATTTATATGGGGTAGAATCTAATTTCTTATATGAGGAACTCGGTTCAAGATATGAGTTGCCGATTGAATAGATTCTCCTACATGTTATCAGATAACCCTGAACTTATTAGCAAACAATTCATCATTTCTTTTAAAGTTCTATTTTTACTTTCGGCTATACCATTTTATTGAGGAAAATAGGGGGCTGAAGTTTCATGAATTATGTCATTCTTTTCACAAATATCTTTTAAGAAACTAGATCCATATTCACCACCTCTATCAGACCTAACCCATTTGATTCTTCTATCTAATTGGTTTTCAACTTTTGCCTTATAAATAACAAAGAAGTTTTCAGCTTTATCTTTAGTTCTTAAGAGATAAACTTTTGTATATCTTGAATAATCATCTACAAAAGTTATGCAGTAGTGTTTTTGTCCTTTACTTTCAGTGTTTCTAAAATCTGCTAGATCAATATGAATGAGTTCTAACAGCTCAATCTTTCTATTAGAAATAGTCTTAAAGTGAGGTCTAGCATGCTTAGCTTCTACACAAATTTCATATTTGTTAAAGTTAGTTATGTCTAGTTTAGGCAGAACATTCATATTCATTAATTTCTTTAAAGCATGAATATTTACGTGTCCTAATATAGCATGCCACATATCAATGGATTCAACAATATAAGCAAAAGTGGTAGCTTTATTTTCATTAAATTGTGTTTCTATGACAAATAAATCATTGTTTAAAAACCCTTTCCCAATATAATCACCATTTTGGGAAAGTAAAAGTTTATCTTCCTCAAAAACTAACTTAATGCCTGCCTTATTTAGAAGCCCACCACTTATCAAATTTCTAAGAAAGGCAGGTACATACAGAACATTATTTAAAGCCAGAATTTTACCAGAAGTCAGCTTGAGTTAAACCTTGCCTTTGCCTAGCACTTCAGAGCTGCTAAAGTTCCCCATGTACACACGTTCACCTACTTTCCCATCCTCGAATTCGGTGAAAAAATCCTTCCTTGGGCAGAAGTGCTTCGAAGCGCTAGTGTCAACTACCCATTCTAAACTATTTTCCACCAGATTAACTTCTGAGACCACCTCAGCAATGACTTCATCATCTTTTTCTACAACGTGCATCTGTGGCTTGTTGTCATTCTGGCGGTTTGAGCGGTATTGGCATTGGTAAGCTTTGTGGCCGGCTAAACCGCAAACATAGCACTTGAGCTTCTTTCCTTTAGGTTTGGCCATTCTACACTTCTTGAAGTTGGTAGCCTTTTGAGGTTTTTTCTTCTTGTCTTGATTCCCTCGTTTCATGATCTTCTTGAATCTAGACTCAACCAAGTTAGTTCTAAAAGATAAATTACTCAGAAAATTAGTAGTAACCTTATCTTTTAAACGATTGGCTTCTTCGATCTTCATATGGCATACCCGCTCTTCAAGCGAAAATTTCTATTCTTATGCTTAAGAGAATTTGACGCCGGACAGAATAGTGATTATCCTGCAGGCGCTCCAACAGATGATTCACAAGAGAAAATTCGCCCAAAAACCAGAGAAAAAAGTCTCTAGGGTTTAATAAAATATTATAAAATCAAACAATGCCCAAAATCAGTCCACAAGCCGGACTATTATAGCCAAAAATCGTCTTTATTCGAATTTTGTCAAAAATAGCAAAATCCCGAAAATCACTCTAAATTGAAATTCGAAATAAAATAAGCAATCTCCAAAAAAATCCAGCCTAAATCAGATTTAAATTGACTTCCTAATTGACAATCGAATATTACCATAAATAGTAAAAATATCTAAATCTAGTGATTCGGAGGGGAAAACAACAGAATTTGGGTGAAAAAAAGGCCACATGGAGCATAGCTCAATATGGAGAACTGATGCAGGGGGATCCGAGACTGATGCAGGGGGATCCGAGACAGATGATGCTGAGCTGTCAGATTGCACCTTGATGGTTCTGAGATACCATGAATTGGCAGATCAACGCAAAGGCGGGAATTAATTGTGACATGTTCCTCATTTGGGTCGTTTTGAGTATGTTTCAGTCTCTTGGCTATAACTTTGGCTACAGGTGTCAGAATCGCGCATAAGAGCTTTTCGGATTGGGGTCTTATGCGCGATTCTGACACCTGTAGCCAAAGTTATGGCCAAAAGACTGAAACATACTCAAAACGACCCCAATGAGGAACATGTCACAATTAATTCCCGCCTTTGCGCTGATCTGCCAATTCATGGTATCTCAGCACCATCAAGGTGCAATCTGACAGCTCAGCATCATCTGTCTCGGATCCCCCTGCATCAGTCTCGGATCCCCCTGCATCAGTTCTCCATATTGAGCTATGCTCCATGTGGCCTTTTTTTCAACCTCAAATTCTGTTGTTTTCCCCTCCGAATCACTAGATTTAGATATTTTTTACTATTTATGGTAATATTTCGATTGTCAATTAGGAAGTCAATTTAAATCTGATTTAGGCTGGATTTTTTTGGAGATTGCTTATTTTATTTCGAATTTCAATTTAGAGTGATTTTGGGATTTTCTATTTTTGGCAAAATTCGAATAAAGACGATTTTTGGCTATAAACAGTCGGCTGTGGACTGATTTTGGCATTGTTTGATTTTATAATATTTTATTAAACCCTAGAGACTTTTTTCTCTGATTTTTTTGGGCGAATTTTCTCTTGTGAATCATCTGTTGGAGCGCCTGCAGGATAATCACTATTCTGTCCGGCATCAGAATTGCGGTAGTCAGACCAGGACTTGGGCAGCTTCTCAATGAGAACATTGGCATGCTGTACCTTTCACATTTGCATCCCTTTGGCGATGATGTCAGTGACCAAGTTCTCATAGTCATGAACTTGATCCATTATCGGCTTGTCGTCTGTCATCTGAAATTTAAGCCATTCGCCGACAATATACTTTTTGAGCGAGAGGAACGGCGGCAACTGCTAAGGCATCATCATTCAGAACCACATCTGTATCATTACCGGCAGCTGGGGTTGGCGGCATGGTAGGTGGTGGCTTGAACAGCACGTAATCAAGATCAAGATGCTCGAAGAATATCAGAATTCGTTGGGACCACCTTCTATAATTCTTTCCATCAAGTGCATCGAGCTTGGAAAGATCAAGAATCAGTTTGCTCAAGGTGATGTCATAATTGCAGTATACAAGAATTCATTTATAAATTGTTGGAAATATGGACTGCAAAATCACACCGTTAGCACTGACAAGAAAGGTAAAGAGTAGTTTAAATGAAAACGATTTGTAAACAGTGTCGTGGTAAAAACCACTTCCTTAGAATTAATTCGCCCTGATGTGTGTAATCGCTGCAGTAGGTGGACCATCCCCCGAGGTTAACATGATCGATCCAAATTACGTACACCCAAAATCGGAGTGGATTGCTGGTGGTATTGCACTTCTGATCGGAAAGCACACAGAGAATAATAACAATTTTAGAAAACACTTGGAGAATGAATTCTGAATGTAGAGAGTGAGTTGAGAAGCTGAATCCAACTCTCTATTTATATGCTAGCTATAGGGTTAAAATCGTCCATAAAAAATCATGATTAAAACCATTCATTGTAACAGCTGAAACGTCCAGATGAACTTGACTAAAAATAGTACAGGTTAATTGCATCATTATTTTTAAAAAGATAGTATCCGCGCAGACGTGTCAAAGACAAGTATTATCACGAACACAGGCCGGCTGGAAGCGGCGGCGGTGCGCGAGAGTTCCCCTTGTTCTCTTTCACTCAACAAGGAAGTGGAGAATCCAAACCTTAAATACACATTCACAATAGTGTTTACATTCCCAATAGTGTTTCCAATACTATGTAAGATTTAGCATTATTAACAGCTGGATCGCCTACGATCTCATTCTTCACAGCCAAGGATATTAGTTGGGGATTTTAACGAGATCCTATCTGACTCGGAGAAAGCTTGTGGTCAACCCTAAAATAGGGCCGATATGCAAGATTTCCGAGATTTGCTACATCGGAACAATTTATGGGACCTTCGTCTGAACCGTGGATGGTTTACATGGCACAAGGGCTCTTCGACGACTGCACAATTCTGCGAGCGACTAGACCGGTTCATCACCAATTCTGAATGGCGGGATATTTTTCCGCACATGGAGATTAAAAGTGAATTCGCTGCTGCTTCGTACTACTTCTATCTCCTACTTAATATGCTGTCGTTGCCTTCCTCTCACATCCATCTGCGGCCAGATTATTTCAAATTTGATGATTGTTGGCGCCATGATCCGACGTGTGTAGCCAAAGTTCGTTTTGCTTGGAATCATTCTAGCAAGTCTTTGCTGGCGAAAATTGATGGGCTGGGCAGTGAATTCAGAGAATGGCAGCGAGCGAAATTTGCTGAAACTCAGGGTCGAATTGTTGTACTCCGGGAGCAGGTTAATCGGCTACTTTGCCAGCCGATGACAACTGAGGAATTGACCCAATTTGTTGCTCTCAAAAGTGAGCTTCATAAAAAATTAAACTCCACAGAAGTCTATTGGCGCCAACGATCCCGGGTGAATTGGTTGGTTCAAGGTAATCGCAACACTTCATACTTCCACCCTCGATCTTCAAACCAACGCAGACGCAATCATGTAAAGGGGCTTTATTCCAATTCTGGTGTCTGGGTTGATGAGTTAGAAGACATTCATACTACGACAGTGAGTTATTTTTCTAATCTCTATTTGTCATCCAATCCTCCTTCATCGGATCCTATCCTCTCTACTGTCACCCCATTTGTTATTGAAGAGATAAACAATCAATTGCTACAGGAGTTTACTAAGGAGGAGATTCTTGCGTCCTTTCTTCATATACACCCTCATAAGGCTCCGGAATTTGATGATTTACCAGGAAGTTTCTATCGTTCGTTTTGGCCTTTAATTGGGGATGATATCCTTACTTTTGTTTAGATTTGCTTCATTGTCGTCATTCTATGGCTGATGTAAATCGCACCGTGTTGGTGCTCATTTCTGAAGTTGTTAAACCTAAGCAGATGTCGCAATTCCGCCTGATTGCACTGTGTAATGTTATTTACAAAATTGTTGCTAAAGTTCTTGTTAATCGCTTGCGACCACTACTAATTGATTGCATTGATGATAATCAAATTGATTTTATTCCCGGTACATCAATCACAGATAATGTACTCATTGCTCACGAGTTGTTCAATTTTTTAAAGCATGACAATGGTTGTGCTTCTCGTGGTGCTGCGCTAAAGCTTAACATGGAAAAAAGCATATGAGAGGGTAGAATGGTGTTTCCTTCGAGACATGCTAATTCTACTGGGATTCGGAATAGTGGGTTTCACTAATAATGTCGTGCGTTAAGTGCAAATAAACAGCTGTCTCACTGACTGTTTACCCAGACGCGTGGTCTACGACAAGGCGATCTACTTTTTTCGATTTTTGCAAAAATTAGAATAAATTTTGAAAAATCCTAATTTATAGAAAATATTTTGACAAGTTTGGTGTCGTCGTCAACATTTGAAATTAGATAGGTTGAAAACCCAATATACGTCTTTTAAAAATAGAAAAATAAAAAAGATGCGATTTAGTATGTGATTCAGAGATTATGGGTTCAGAGTTACGTTTGGAGGAAGGATTAGTCCCCACAGTGTCCAAAATTGGTATATCCAATTATTAATTTATCCCTATATTAAAAATTAAGAAATTTGAATATTTTTTTAATTAATGATCCTTTTTTCCCTAAAACATGTTAAAATTTAGAGAGACGAACAATATTCGTTATTTCCAATTAAAGAAGAAACTAACCCTCTAATCAGAACTAAGAAAGTTATTTCTTATGTTTTAATCAAAATAATGAAATATGTTCAACCCTAAAAAATTAAAAGAATTAATCAATTATTAAACCTTAAAAAATAAAATTAATGTGACAAGTTAGTCAATTTATTATTAAAAAAGAATAAGGATGTTCCTTGATTTAAAGAACGAAGGTGAAGTCTTCGACGCTAATCAAACAACTTGTCATTAGCAATTTAAATATAGGAACAAACATCTACCCTTTTACTTAAAATTAGTGAACCTATTTAATTTTTGTGGTGACCACTTGAAGAATATTTGTTTATTCGAAAAATATTGAACATGAATGTCTAGTTATTTTAAGACCACCCCTTTTAATATTTAGGAATAAAAAAAACTCTTTTTAATCAATTATGATTTATATTTATGTGTTTCTAATTAATTTTATTAAAGAAACTAAACCTAAAAGGAAATTAATAAACATATGGATTTCTAATTAAGGAGCATAAACTAAGGCTTTAATTAAAACCTAAGAACTTAAAATCTAAGGCTTAATTAAAAAAAAATCTAAAAACTAATTAATATTAGTGATCAAATCAAAAGATTGAAAAATCTAAATGTTTTATCTCATTATTAAACAAGTGACCATTTTAAAAGATTCACAAATTAACAAGTGATATTAACAATTATACACATTAAATAAAGGATTCAAATCAATTGAAAAGAAATTAATGACTAAATTGCATTCGAATAAAATTCATATTACAAATTAAAAACAAATTGTGACTAAAATAAGATAAATGAAAAGCCACTTCCCAAAAGCAAAACACGCGTGAAGTGAGTGTTTTAATAAAGGAATTAACCCAAACATTATACACTATAAGATCTACACACAAAAAATGAAAAAGCCTCATTTTTACAACTCTAAAATTTCTCCCCCTAAATGCTCTCCACCAAAAATCCTAGCACCCACCTTGTTCTTCATAAAATTCAACCCTAAAACAAGCTTAGTTCCAAAACGAACGCCAAAACCAAATCAAAACTTGTTTTTTTTATCAAACACCCATATTTCTCTATGAAATATCAAGTGCTCATTCCAAAAACACAATTTGATTCAACAACATCCAAAAACCAACCGAACTTGTTATTTAAAGATCAAAACCCCAACTTTCCCTTAAAACACCAAGAACACCCAAGAACATTCAAACATCAAACCCAACTTCTCCTAAACCCCAAATCTACAACCACTACCCAAACACCAAAACTTCTACCAAACCCTCCGGCCGAGACGTCCCTTCGGCCAAATACCTGCCGTCGGTCGACATCAATCGACTACCTAAATTGTCGGCTAAAATTCACCCAAACCAAGATCTATTCAAACCGAAAATAAAGAAATAGAAGATTCACCCAAAATTGTGTTTCCCTCCGGCGAAGGTAAAATCTTTCCTTTCCTAGTCCTTTGATTTTGAAATGATTAAGCTTTTCTTAATCTTGGTGTGTTTGTGTTAATAAAATTAGAAGCTATTTATAGTGTTGATTTAGCTCCCAGATCAACATTTCCCATTCAAAACCATTAAGAAATGGTTACAACCACCTTAAATCTAGAAGCTTAGATTTTCCCTAATTTTATCTTATTTTTCCATGCTTCGAAATGGAACAGTGGTGGTTGAGTACAACAGTGGGCGCGGCGGTGGACGGCGGTAGCAGCTCAAAGAAGAAGATGGTCGGACCAGTGCGTATAGTTCATGCGTCGGCAAGCTCCCCTCTAGCCGCTTGACGTTAGTGATGCTTTGGAGAAGACAATTTCTTGGCCATTGGATCCATTTTTTTGATCAAATGGCTTAGACGAGTTTGTGCTTATTTCACTTGGATCCATCCATCCCTAGCCCTTAGATCAAGGCTCATCAATGGCTAGGATTTGTTTGGTTTTGTTTCACTAGGATTGGTGATGTAAGCAATCTAAAAAGAAGAACCAAATTAAATGCCTTAGTTTGACTTTTGAACATCCAAACAAATTTTCCCTCAATTAGCACAAAAACCAGAGACAATGTTAGTGGTTTTAAGGGATTTTTTTATTATTTTTTTATTTTTTTATTAAATGCACATATTATATTACATGTGGGCTTTTATATTAGGTCAATGCAAAAGAAAATGTAAATAGACTAACCTATTAATGCAAATGGACTTACTATTTTTTGGGTTTTCTCATTATTTATTTAGCAAAAATAAATGGGCTACTAATGTGACTAATCTAACATGCAACTATTATTTATAAACTATATAGTATATACAAATCATATAATACGTAATGTAACACAAACTAATTATTTAAATATTTAACATGCAACATGAATTAATAACATGCAATATTATATGAATTAATAACATGCTATTATTATTTAATACACTATAATCTTAATATATGCAACTTTATAATATGCAAACTACCTCATGCAAAAATGAAACTATATGATATCATACATTTAATGCCTAAACTATATTATATGTACTATGCCCACAATATTTATTAAATTATATACTATAAAATGAAATGCCATGTACGTGTCACCACTCGGATAAAATGGGTGATGACAGCTGCCCTTCTTTGCTCATTGTCGTGGAACGAGAATGAAGCAAAGACAAGAAGCACCAATTTTATTCGGCTGAGTACAGATCACGAGCTCCAGATTCTCCTGATATGAACCCTTCACTCTCTAACAAAAGCCAACTCAGAAATCTGAGCAAGCTTTTCTATATGAACTCCTCATTTTCAAAATGTATTGAACATAACAGATGAGATCTCCTATATGAACCCTTAATTCTTTTACAACAACTCAATCTAGTCAAACGAGCTCTTCTACATAAACTCATTCTTCCTGAAGAAATGTTGATTCACCTCCTTATGTGATAAAATTGAGCAAAAACACAATGATGATCCGACTCCTTTTGTGAAGAACCAAACAAAGTGATGAAGCTAGCCCACCTCCTTTTGTGATGGTGCCGAGCAAAATGGTGATGTTTTTTTGACTCCTTATGTAAAAAAACAGGCACTGAATTGACATTGATTCAACTCATTTTGTGAAGAAACAAGAGAAAGATTTTCATTGATCCAACTCCTTCTGTGAAGGATCAAGTAAAAAGTTTGTCACTGATCCAAATCCTTTTGTGAAGGATAGAATAACATGACAAATATTGATCCAACTCCTTATGTGAAGGATCAAAACAATTGCCAACGTTGATCTACCTTCTTTTGTGATAGAATCAAACAAAAAAAGGTTACGCTGATTCAACTCCTTCTGTGAAGAATCGAGCAGAATGACATTGTTGATCCAACTCCTTCTATAAAGAATCAAACAGGATGTCTATGCTGATCTACCTCCTTCTGTGATAGAATCGAGCAAAATAAGGTTATACTAATTCAACTCCTTCTGTGAAGAATCAAGAAAAAGATTGACACCGATCTATCTCATTATATGATGAAATCAAGCACCAAAATGGATATTAGAACAGAAAAAACTCTCATATATAAACTTCTTTAACTTCCAACAAATTCCTGTAAAATATATTGATGTACATGTATTGAGTTCTTCATCGGACTCTGGTTCCTACTGGGGAATGTCTTCTTTGAAAATCTCCATCCCTGTAAAAAATCTTAGAATGTTAGAATTGAATAAACATGCGTGTTCCTATTTATATTCCTAACATGAATGTTGATGCAATTATATTAGGACCACAATCTCTGCTGTCTCGTGGGCATATTCTCTTCTTCTTTTCTCGGTCTTCATCTTCATGATCCTTGTAAAGTTTCAACTCATGGTTTCATCTAATGCTTGGAATCAAACCCATATATGTCTATCCTTCGGTCTCCTTCCTTATATCTGCTCTAAAGTTCCCTTTTAGATTCACTTTTCTCAAAGTGCCCTTTCGGGTTTTCACTTTGGATATTTATTTTCTCAAACCGCCCTTTCGGGTTTTAACTTTGGTTTTTTCTTTTTTTTTTTCTTCCTTCTTTCTTTTTCTCTTTTTATCTTCTTTTTTTTCTTCTTCATCGAAAACAATCTTTCTTATATGCTCAATATAGCATAAACTTGATAAGAAATGCTCTAATTAGAATTGAAATGTGAAACTTGATAACCCCATTCCAAATGTTAGGCTCACAAAACTCCTCATTTAATAGGCTCAACGTACACTCTTCATCACTGAACACGAGTGTCGAGATCTTGAACTACTTTGGATTCCATGCGCTCCAAATATTAGCTCAAAGTAATACCAAGAAATATTATGTTTTTTTATATATTAACCATATTGACTCACTCGAAAGATGTTCAAAAATGAAAGAAACACTAGAAACAAAAGCTTGGATTTAAAAGAAATGCAATTTATTGATGAAAATTCAGAATTTTTACAAAGTCATGGCAATATTAAAAGGAAATAAAATCAAGAAACAAAATACAAATGCTTTCAACCACTACAAACAAGAAGGTTTATGTACTAATCAACTCTGGAGCGTTGAGGAGAGCCTGTGTTTATAAGACCTCAACGTTGTCAAAATGCTTGCTTATGTGAAACTTCTCCCAAAATATCAGACTCTCGAGAGAGTATTAATTGTCAGATGCCTAATATCAATATGCATTGGAGTCGCCCTTTCGGGTTTTTAGCTTAAATCCTTTATTTGGTTTCAATACGCCCTTTGCGGATTTTCATCTTGAACCCTATTTTATTTTTATTTTCTTTTTTTCTCTTTCTCTTTTTCTTTTTCCTTTTTCTTTTGTTTTTCTTCTTCAAGCATAATATTTTTTTGACAGAATATGAATTTATTGGATTTCTCAGCACTTCTCCATCCATTTCTACCAGAATCAATGCTCCTCTAGAAAAATGCCTTCTTGACAACATATGACCACTCCCAATTAGGCTTCTACTTCCCACGGAAGTCTCTATGAAATGGAAAGATCCTTTTAAGAACTAGATCACCCTCTCGTAATTCACTTGGACGAACTTTATTATTATGAGCTCGCATCATACGTTTCCGGTACATCTGACCATGACAGATAGCTTTAAATCTATTTTCTTCAATAAGGTTCAATTGATCATATCAAGCTTGAGCCCATTAAGCTTCATCTAACGAAATTTGTTTCAAGATCGAAATTGATGGAATATCAACCTCAATAGGCAATACTGCTTCCATTCCATAAACCAAAGAAAATTGTGTTGCCCCAGTCGAAGTCTGCTCTGTAGTACGATATGCAAACAAAACGAAGGGTAACTTCTCATGTCAATCTCCATAAGTGTCAGTAGTTTTCGAGATGATCTTCTTTATATTTTTGTTTGCTGCCTCTACTACCTCATTCATCATCGGACAGTAGGTAACTAAATTATGGTGCTTTATTTTGAGCTGTTCACAAAACTCTACCATCATCTCATTATTCATATTAGTGGCATTGTCTGTAATGATTCTCTCAGGCTATATCGGTCGATTATCTCTTTTTTGATAAAATTGTAAACTATTTATCTCGTGATAGTGGCGTAGGAAAAAACCTCTACCCATTTAGTGAAATAGTCAACAACCACCAAAATGAAACGATGACCATTCAAAGCCTTTGGAGAAATTACCCCAATGACATCCATGCCCCACATCGAGAATGACCACGGTGCAGTCATTATGTTTAATGGAAAAAGAGGCGTATGAATCTTATCAGCGTAGATCTGACACTTATGGCATTTTCTAGAATATTCTATGCAATATGTCTCCATGGTGGTCCAATAATAGCCATATTTCATATTTTTTTGGGCCATAGAAATACCATTTGCATGTGTTCCACATATCCTACCATGCACTTCTTCAACAATAACCTTTGTTTCTCTAGCATTGACACATCTCAATAAAACTTGATCTCTGCCTCTTCTATAGAGAATTTCCCCATCGAAAATATATCGAAAATATATCCTACTACAATCTTTCTGATCGTTCTTTTTTCTACCTCAGAAGCTCCCTGTGGATATGTCTGATACTTGATGTATTGCAAAATATCATAGTACGATATACAACCATCTACCTCCTCTTCCAGGCTATAGCAAAGTCCCGGGATCTTATACACTTGTATCAAGATTGGTATCATGTATGCCCTTTTACTTTCCAGAAACATCGCAGCCAATGTGGCCAAACCATCTTCCATCTGATTCTTTTCCCTAAGGATATAAGTGAATGTGACCTCTTAAAACTCTTTGATCAGTTCAAGGGTCAAATCTTGATATTCAACTAATTTTGAATCCTTTGTCTCCCATTCACCTCACAGCTGATAAATCACCAGTGAGGAATCACCGTATACTTTGAGCACTTTTATTTCCCTTCCCAAGGCTTCTCTCAAACACATGACACAAGCTTTGTATTCTGCATTATTGTTTTTGCAGAAGAATTCTAGTCTACTGGTGAGCAGATAATATACATTTTGTGGAGAAATCAACATTGCCCAATTCCTCACCCTAGGGCATTAGATGCTCCATCAAAATAGAGCTTCCATGATTTCCTGTTCATTATTTTCTTCAACTGTAATGCACATCAGATCCTCATCTGGAAAATTAAAGTTTAGGCACCCATAATCATCAGAGGCACGACTCGTGAGGAAATCTACTATGATGCTTCCTTTTATTGCCTTTTGGGTTGCATATACGATGTCAAATTTTGACAATAACATTTTCCATCAAGCCATTATCCCAGTCAAAGCTAGAGATTCCATCAGAAACTTCAATGGATCAAGTTCGGAAATCAACCATGTAGTATGATACAACATCTATTGTCAGAGTCTTTGGATTGTCCAAACTAAAGCACAACACAATTTCTGATTGATGGATATCTTCACTCACAATCAGTGAACTTTTTGCTTAAGTATTATATCGCTCTTTCTTTCCAGACTCATCATGTTTCCCCAACACACAACCCATTGAATTCTCAAACACTGTTAAGTAAAGAATTAATGGTCTACCAGGAACCGACGCTACCAAGATAGGAGCGTTCAACATATATTTTTTAACTAGCTCCAAAGCCTTTTGACATTCATCATTACAACATTCAGGGTTATTCTTCTATAGTAGTTTAAACACTGGATCACACTTATCAGTCAACTGAGAAATAAATCCAGAAATGTAATTCAACTTTCCCAAAAACCCTAAAACTTCTTTTTGTTTACAAGGAGGCGAAATATTATGAATCACTTTTACTTTGTCTGGGTCAATTTCAATTCCTCTTCGACTGACCACAAAGCCTAGGAATTTTCTTGAAGTTACTCTGAAAGTGAACTTTGCATGATTGAGCTTCAACTGGTATTTTCTCAATCTTAGGAATAATTTTCTCAGATTTTTCATATGCTCTTCCTCAGTATGGGATTGCAATCATATCATCCACATACACTTCAATCTCTTTGTGCATCATGTCATGAAAAAGGGTCACCATAGCCTTTTGATATGTTGCTCATGCATTCTTCAATCCAAATGGCATCACCCTGTAGCAAAATGTGCCCCACATACTCACGAATGTCATTTTCCCCATGTCTTTCAGATCCATCTTTATCATGTTGTACCCTTATAAACCATCCATGAAAAAGAACCATGAATATCCTGCGGTATTGTCCACTAATGTATCGATGTGGGGTAGAGGAAAATTTTCCTTTTGGATCACTTTATTTAGGTCTCTATAGTCCACACACATTCGTACTTTTTCATCTTTTTTCGGCACAGGGACTATATTAGCTACCCATTCAGGATATTTGTCCACTTGAAGAAAACTTGGATCAGTTTTTTTTCTTACTTTCTCCTTAATTTTTATCAGTATTTCTGGCCTCATTCTCCTGAGCTTTTACTGTAATGGCTTGCACTCAAGCCTTATCGGGAGTTTGTGCACCACTATATTTTTATTTAAACCTGGCATATCTTGATAGGACCAGGTAAATATATCCTTAAATTTTTACTGCAAATTTATCATATTTTGTCTTGCCTCGAGAGATAAGGTTGTGCCAATCTTTGCTTCTCTTTTCTCTCGATCAGATCACATATTAACAATCTCGACTTCTTCTTTATGAGGCACAATTTTCTTATCTTCTTTTTTCACCAGTCTTAATAATTCGTTAGAAACTTCATATTCCACCTCATTTTGACACTCATTAACATCTTCTAAACACAAACTTTGCTCAAGATCAATCTTATGATTAGTTAAAGAAATATTCATGTTATTAGTATCGGGGCACCTACGAAGAAAAATACATAACAAATATATAGTTTGGATAAAAGAAAACAAAACAAAAGAAAGAAATTATGCAAAAAGAATGAAATGCAAGAAAAAACGATTGCATTTGAGAAATGAATGAAAGCATCATTTTATTAGAAGCAAAAATGAGTGATATAAGCATAGTTGCCCATTACACAAGATCTCTTAATGGTCGTGGGTACAAACACAAGGGTTTGTTCTGAGTATTACTCTGGCTAAGCCTAGAAAATACTGGAAGATCCTCTGTAGTCCAATTGTTAAGCTTTTCTCCTAGGAAACACAGGCAAATACCAGTTAGATATTTCTCTGGTTTACTACATTGCCCACTCATGCTGATACTCATGCCTTCCATGGCATCATCAGGCATTTTTCATCTTCCAACAACTCTGCCTCTATGTTTGCACTGATTAACTATTGTTCAGTGTCAAACATTCCTCTAGATGTGAAAATATACTTCATATCTGGGATAAACATGGGTTCCCAAGCAATATCTTCTCCTCTCAATCGAGTCTTTCTCGCCTCTACTATTCTTTTTTCATTTCTTTTTGGCATTGTTGGATGTTCAACTTTAATCCCAACTTGAAACGATCTCTTTTCATAACCATAGGTTTCAAACGCAAGATCCCTTGCAAGTATTTTCCAAAGCCTCTTCCAATCCTTGCTCATCTTCCTAAAGTTTCTCGTACAGCCATCTTCGTACAGTTGAACAGGTGAGTGCGAGGAAATTTAGCCCCCTCGGTGATGAAAGTAGCATTTACAAACTCTAAAGCACAAAAAGAGCATTCCAAAACATTCTCGTTTGGATCTATATAGGGAACAAGTGTAGTTACGGAAGCGATGATCTCCTGCTCAGCCCCCGAGACTAATTAGTACTCCATCAACAACAAACTTCAATTTTTGGTGTAAGGATGAAGGTACTGCTCCAGCAGAGTGAATCCATGGCCTCCCCAAAAACAATTATAAGTGGGATTGGTATTCATTACCACAAACTCGACATTGTACACAACTGGACCTATTAACAATGGGATGTCAATCTTGTCCACAACATCCCTCTGAGTAGCATCGAAAGCTTGAACAATACTCTCATACACTTTTATGTGGGATCCATCTATTGGAAACTCTAGAGAGTAGCCATTGGCATCACATTGAGCGCATACCCATTGTCGATCAAACATCCAGGTAATACATGGCCATTACAATGGGTAGTAATATTTAAAACATTCATAAATCCCCTGCCTCCTTCCGGGATTTTTTCGTCAGTGAAAGTAATATAATTATCTGCAGCAATATGGTTCACTATTCGATCCAGTTTGTTCATGATTATATCCTCCGGTACAAAAGTTTGATTCAACACTTTTAATAAAGAGTTATGGTGCACCTCTGAATTCATCAGCAAATCCAACACTGAAATGTATGATGGTTGTTTGTGCAACTGCTACACTACATTGTATTCACTATGTCTCAAAAATTTTAGGAACTTTTGGGCCTGTGCTTCAGTAACAGGCTCATAGACCCTCGGCGGGGGTTCATCCTCAAATATCTTCTGATGCGATGGAGCTTTTGCCTTGCCCTTTGTCTTTTTGGCCTCATTGGATGCCTCAAGAGGAGAATAACATCTACTACTCCTTGTGAAGTTCCCTACTTCATTAATCACCTCAAAAGGCACCTTCATTTTCTCATCAGCGCTTACTTGTATTTCCTGTAACACTTTTGGCCCTTCCACAACCTTTACCTCCCCTGATATGGACATATTAGTGGCGTAGTTCCATGACACCCTGCTTGAATCCTTGAATGGGAATGGACATGGAGAGAAAATCACTATTTTAGGAGTGACCGGAACGAAATTTGTCACATTGGGCTTCAAAGTGATAACAATCGACTTTACAACCCCGTATACAGGTTCAGTGTAATCTAACATGCACACCTAAAACTATTTCCTTTCTTCAACATTTTCAAATAATTTAATCTCTTTATTGTTCATCATTGATTGAATTAAAGATATGAACTTGTGACAATGTTGAATATCATGCCTTTTATCCTTGCAAAACTTACAAAACAATCCACTTTCGCATGATCAGAAATCGGATTTTGATTAATTAAATCATCACTTGTTAGCTGCTCAAACACCTAGTTGAGCAATGACATGATCTTAGGCACGTACTTCTTTCTCTTTTTCCTACTCTTCGTGTATGGCATTTACTCCTGGTTCACCATGATTTGGCAATGGATTCTTTGCAACATCGGGGAAATTCAACTCTAACATCCCAGTGTCAATAAAGTTTTGTACCAACTTCTTGAAAGCTATACAATTTTCAATCGAATAGCCCATGATATCAGCATGATATTTACACCGTACGTTCACATCGTACTATTTTGGATAAGGTGGTTGAATTGGTTTAAGGTGGTATGGATGAACCATATTCGATTTGAATAATGATGCATACAATTTAGCGTAAGAGCACAAAATTGGTGTAAACGTCAATTTCTCAGGCTCCCTTCTATGCCTAAGATACTCACCCCTACTTGTACTAGACTCTATGCCCATGATCTTTGGTTGAGTAATCGTTACGTTCTTCGAATAGCCTTTGTTGTAAGTGGTTGTGGTGTTTACTTCATTATCTTTCTTTTTAAACACCCACTTTTCACCACCCTCAATTTTACCACTCTTGATAGCCACATCTATCAGCTCGATTGAGATTACCATATCTGAGAAGCTCATTGAAGCACTTCCCAACATGCGATCCAAGAAAGGACCTTTCAGTGTATGAAGGAAAATGACTGTTGTTTCCTTCTCCAAAAGCAGTGTTGAACCTGTGCTGCCAAATCTCTCCATCTTTGGGCGTATTGCTGGAAACTTTCATTCGGCTTCTTTTCCATATTCATCAGTGCTACTCGATTCTGTATCATATCAGTGATGTTTCTATACTATTTTAGACAAGTCTTTCCATGACCTGATATTTGTATGGCTCAATTGTGCATACCACTGGGATGTAAAACCAGTGAGACTGTCTTGAAAACAATGAATGAGCAACTTTTCATCGTGTAAAAATTCGACCATCTTTCGACAGTACATTTTAAGGTGAACAGATGGACAATTGGTGCCATTATACTTCTTAAATTCAGGAGTTTTGAATTTGAGTCGGAGAACCAGATCGGGTACCGGGCTGAGCTCTCTGGCGTCCATACCATATTCATCGATTGACTCCATCGCCTTGACCTTATCTTCTAGTTTCTTATATTTGAGAACAGTTTGACCTTATCTTCTAGGTAATCGACATTATCATTGAGGTGCACAGGGTGTGTTGTAGACGCTCCAGCTGCGTTAATTTGGATTCCCCTCCAAGTAACACATTTTCGGGCTGATCCCTCACATGAACTGATGAACCATGATCAACTATGTTATAATCTTTGACATGACCCTTTCTTTTATGGTCTACTCCAAGTAATATGGAAATCTGATCTATCACATCATTTTGAGATTGGGGAATTTGGTCTCTGAGGTCATTTTGGATGTTCTCCAGATGGGTTTCTAGGAATTTCTGAGCCTCTTTAAGTTCTCTCAATTTATCTTCCATGTTCTCTTTGGCTTTCCCCCGAGTATTATACGATTGAGAAGTACTTTTACTAGGAGCCATAATATATACGAATGAAAATCTTCAATTTATAAAAAAGTTTTAATGAATGAATATGAATGTAAACATAAAAGAATATTAACAATGAAATGATAAAAATGTAAAATGCATGAATGTATGAGGTATCGATCACGAAAAGCCAACTATCATAGAACAAATTTCACAATGAAAATAAAGTCTCGTGCATAATGATTCCTTTCTACTCAACTCTACAACCTCAACAATCAAGGACAATACTTTCTTACTTCTCTCTGAAACCAGGTCGAAGTAATGCCCCACCATTTTAGACTGATTATTCAACTCTCCCAGGTATCGAGCGACCTCGCTCATCTTAATTAACGCCTCAGTGATGACAAGCTCCCTAGCAGTATTTTGATCCTCATAGGCGTCTACCACCTCTTGTCGCTCCCTAGCGTGCTTTAAGTCAGAAACCTACTCTTGGCAATATTGCAATTCTTCCCTGAGGCTCTGAACTTGATGATACAAAGAAATTCTCTACTGAAGGCTCTCACTGAGATGCCTCGACTCTCAGAACAAATCCTGCTCCAACTGCGTGATGTACCTCATGAACTCATCGTTCTTGGCCTGAAACTAAGCCAATTGCCACTTCTATCTCGGGTCTCTTGTATTTTTAGGTTCAAACTTACAATCTGGTTAGTCTTGTTTTGAATCTCTCATTATACCTTAAGCTCAATCTCCTGACATTTTCTCTCGAGATTGAGTCTCACCCTTTCCATATCCAAGTGTTTAATCATTTGTGCCCTGACATCAAGCTCTACTAACAACCGGCTCACCTCAACCTCAACATGTTTCAACAAAGTGCTCATCTTTACTTTCTCTGTTTCTAATTTGGTGACCTGATTGTTCACCCTTCGAATATCTCTGTTTAAACCCTAAATTTGATGACCCTCCTCTTTCAACTTTATGATTCAGCGCCTTCTATTTTCTTTGAGCTCCTCAATAGTCTTTCACTGAAGCTCAATCTCAGCCTCTAGCTTCTGAACTCAATGTTTTTTGACATTCATCTCTCAAGTCCATTGTACTGAAGTTTTTCTAGATCTAGTCGCATTCTTTGTTTTCTATAACCTCTGATAAAATTTCCTTCGATCCTCATGATCTAGCTCGAGCTAATCTTTTCTTTTTCAAATTAATTCAAATTGTGCTGCCTAGAATTATACATCGAGATCTTCCATATATCTTTCATACTTAAGCTGCTCAAACATTGTAACCCATTTGATTTTCTTAGCCGTAAACTCAGGTCTAATGATCTCAACCTCTGATGGAATCATATGAATTATTTCCTCCATAGGAACGGTCTCACCCATGTCAGGAAGAGGAATTATGTCATTTACACTAGTGCGTATCCAGCTGCTCCCTAAAGTCCAAGAAAAAACACCCAATCTATATCACCAACTCTAAAAATGAACTCAACTGAATCTGCTACAAAGTACACCAAACCACATTATAGTCATAGAGGTTTCTGAGCGCTCTAATCCAAGTATCTTTGTCAACATGAGGCCATTTCTTCTCTAGAAATTCCTTCAAATGTGAATACTGAGTGCTGAAATGGTGATAAGACACCTTCTTGGTTTTTCAGAAGTGACTATAAATCCAGACATACAACAACTGAGCACATCCCAGAAAATGGCTCTCTCCAACTCGTCGGTAAACATCAAGGGATCAGAAGGTCTCGGATAGGATAGCTGGAGATAGGTTTACCTTCCTTGACAGCTGATCAAACAAATCCACTACAACTACCTTGATGTACCCCAAGGCCTTCGAAAAAATTACCAGTCCATAAATCCCCTAACTTGCTCATCTGGATGATGTATCAGGACCTCTTGTATATTGTTCAAGGCGATGCCTTCACCTTTACCCTTCTTCCTGGTTCGAGACGTGACCCATTCTTCATGCACTTCAACAATCCTGGGTTTGATTGACTTGGAGTAAACTCGGTCTTCCTAGACCCCCTCAATAAGCAACAAAGCGGTACACTTCTCCAAAGTAGTCACCAAATCCCTTCGGTTACACATGAAACAATCATAACCTGGATTCCAAAACTGAATCAGAGCTCTCACAAGATGATCATCTACCTTGATGGCCAAGAGGTAAGCGATATCACCAAAACACTATTAAAATTTTTGCCTCATATCGGATCCCCACTTCTCCCAGATCTCGCGTAGGTCAAACACATCATTTATCTTCAAAGAAATCAATGCATACTTAGATAAGATGGATATGTGACCGGTCGACAAACTATCTCCTTTCTCCCTCTATAGAGCTTCATACCACGGGAGTACTTCTACGTTTGGAACCATCTAACGAATATTTTTTTCCATTTAGAAAACCTTCAATTTCCACAGCTGACTAAAGATCTAATACCTCTGTCTATGGATGATGCAATAAATGCGTAGAAGATGAAAGAAAAAATCACAAAATAAACAAAGATAAACATGGATTAGTATCATCATATTAATAAGTAAATCAATAATAAAACCTAGTCTGCATGATTTTCTAGTTCGCATGCAATGACAAGAAAATAAAGATAAACGTTTAGAGTTGATTTCTCTCTTGTGTACGTATTCAAGTACCTACGGTGAAATTTCGGTAGAGTTTCGCATTAGGTGGATCTAAGGCAAATTAAATGCATGGTTTCAGCTCTAAGAGGAGATGGTACTCGAAATTATCCTTGCTGATGCCCCCTTGGGTGAGTCAGGCCCTCGATCCTCACCCATTATAGGCTTATGGATCAAGTTAAATTTCGAGATGGAGTATTTCCTTATGCCTGACACGAGGAATAAATTTTTATGAAGATATAGGTACTTTAGACCCCGAAAACTACTCACTAGGTTTGTACGAAGAATAAATTCTAACGAGTACGTCGCTTTCACTCTCACTTAAAAGGACAGCTTGGGTATAGAGCAAATGTCATGAAAATGGGAGTGTTGTATGTGGGGAGAAATACTCAAACCTTTAACCAAACGAGCAGAGAAAGAAACCAGATAAGACAAACAGTCTCGGAAACATTCTAATAACTGAAAAAAGTCACTCAAGACACACATTAGTACAACTGGTTAAAAGAATGAAGGGAAAATATCAATTTTAAAGAAGATTAAAATAAATAATCTAAATGAAAGGAAAATTCAAGGGAAAATAAAAGAATCGTAAATGAAATAAAGTTGTGTTTTTTAACTTTATAATACATGGACAAAGTATAATTGTTTTAAGGCCTAACTCTTTGAGAAAACCAAAGGCTTTTGTTTGTCCCCAGTAGAGTCGCCAAGCTATCGCGATGATCTTTTTTTGATTGTTGCAAAAATTGGAATAAATTTAGAAACAAAAATCTAATTTATAGAAAATATTTGAAAAGTTTAGAGTCACCATCAACCTTTGGGATTAATAAGGTTGAAAACCCGAGATACGCCTTTTAAAAATAAAAAAAAAACTTTAAAAAGATACGATTTGGCATGCAATTAAGAAATTATGTGTTCGGGAGTCGATTACGCTTTGGGAAGGATTAGTACCCCACAACGCCCAAAATTGGTACCTCCAATTATCAATTTGTCCATATATTAAAAATTAATAAATTTGAATATTTATTTAATTAATGATCATTTTATTCCCTTAACCATGTTAAATTTTAGAGAGACGCACTATTATCGTTATTTCCAATTAAATAAGAAACTAACCCCCTAATCAGAATTAAGGCGATTATTTCTTATGTTTTAACGAAATAATGAAATATTGCCAACCCTAAAAAATTTAAAAGAATTAATCAATTATTAAACCTTAAAAAACAAAATTAATTTGACAAGTTAGCCAATTTATTATTAAAAAGAATAAGGATGTTCCTTGATTTAAAGAACGAAGGCTAAGCCTTCAACGTTAATCAAACAAATTGTCTTTAGCAATTTAAATGTAGGAACAAACATCTACCCTTTTAGTTAAAATTAGTGAATCTATTTAATTTTTGCGGTGACAACTTGAAGAATTTTTGTTTATTCGAAAAATATTGAACATGAATGTCTAGTTATTTTAAGACCAACCCTTTCAATATTCAGGAATAAAAAACACTCTTTTTAATCAATTATGAATTTATATTTATGTGTTTGTAATTAATTTTATTAAAGAAACTAAACCTAAAAGAAAATTACTAAACATATGGATTTCTAATTAAGGAACCTAATCTAAGGCTTTAATTAAAACCTAAGAACTTAAAATCTAAGGCTTAATTAAAAAATCTAAAAACAAATTAATATTAGTAATCAAATCAAAAGGTTGAAAAATATAAATGTTTTATCTCATAATTAAACAAGTGACCATTTTAAAAGATTCACAAATTAACAAGTAATATTAACAATGACACACATTAAATAAAGGATTCAAAGCAATTGAAAACAAATTAATTACTAAATTGCATTCAATTAAAATTTCGAGCACAAATTACAAACAAACGGTGACTAAAATAATAAAAATGAAAAGCCACTTCCCAAAAGCAAAACACACTTGAAGATAGGTGTTTTAATAAAGGAATTAACCCAAATATTTGACACTATAAGACCCAAAAAATAGGAAAACCCTAATTTTTATAACCCCAAAATTTCTCCCCCTAAATGCTCTCCACCGAAAATCCTAGCACCCACCTTGTTCTTCCCTTTGTTATTCATGCTCTTCCTAAAACTCAACCCTAAAACAATCTTAGATCCAAAACTAACGCTAAAACTAAATCAAAACTTGTTTTTTCAGATTAAACATTGATATTTCTCTATGAAATATCAAGTATTCATTCCAAAAAAAACATTTAGATTCAACAACAATATCCAAAAACCAACCGAACTTGTTATTTAAAGATCAAAACCTCAACTTTCCCTTAAATCACCAAGAATACCCAAGAGCATTCAAACATCAAACTCAACTTCTCCTAAACTCTAAACCAACAACCACCATCCAAACAACAAAACTTCTACCGATAACTTCCTAAAAAGGCTACTTTTAAGTCCTTTTTCACTTAAGTTATTATTTATTTAGAAGCTCATTTTAGTCTTTTTAGGATCATGTAGTTGCATATAGTTGCATTAGGGATGGTATTGCTATTTTATCTTTTAAAGATGATGTGTGAGGGAAAGGTGCAGTTGTTTATGGTGTGCAGGAAATAGTAAGCAAAAAGTTACACTAGGAAGGAATGTCGTGACATCACACATTCCTGAACCAGATTGAAATGCCTTGGCATTTATAGCGCAGAAAAGGACAAAAAGTTATTTTTGCAAAAGGACAGCTGACAAAGCATGTGTCTGATGGTTATAACTACCTGCTAGGGACCACTGCCACCTGGGAGGATAAGACTCACACCCAAGGAGTGACTCTAGGGGTATGATGGGTATTTTGAGTGCAAACTCCCATTAATACCCATATATATTTTTATTATTTAATACACCTCAAATGAGAGAGAAAAGGAGAGGATCAATAACCTCCAGCTAGATTTTATTATCTTTATCTCCTTATCCTAGTTTTCATTCTCTAATGGTGTTCCTCCATTTACGAGCTCTAAGGAGTGGTAAGCTAGGCGTCCAAGAGGAGCTAGCAAGCTAAGGAGAGTCTTGGTGGTTGAGAAGAGCTTTGACTGCACGCGTCAAAGGTTTCTTCTCCCTTCCCCTTTGCTGTTATTTTTACATTTGATATTGGGTTGTTTGGAACGGATAAATTTCATTTATTGTTTCATGGATGATTCGAACCCCACCATGAACTAATCTTATTTGGTGGGGTTATTTTTATGGATGTTTAACATTATTTTAATAGTAGATTTATATTAATCTTTTGTATTTACTTATTTTTCTTATGAATGCTTCATCGTCTAAGTTTGTAAGAGGCATGAGATTGTCCATTACTTAGATGAAGGCTAGGTATTCGAGAGAAACTTAGCTATTAATACTTGCAGTATTCGAGAGAAACACAAGTAAGATCCACATAAGCAATGGGGTGTAGTATTTTCTTAAGCTTTGAACCGACCTAGTAATTCTATATCATAATCCCTTAGTGCTTGAGAGAGACTAAGATAGGATTTCAACGACTAAGAGAGGTATTTTTTATCAATAGTGTAGGATTCCATGGTTGAGACTGAGAAGAGATGTTGTGGAGTTCTATGCTATTAGGTTCCTTTGACTAGAGATAGCAGGAGCATTTTCAGCAAACCCTGTCGAGTAAGTGATGTTTAGACAGATTAAATATGCTTGAGAGATAAGTTTTAGCATCCTTAAATTAATCCCTACCATTTGTTCTCATCGAAGCTTGTTGTGTGAGGATTATCAAACTATCATTTATTTGATGTTTTACTATTTTTCAGTGCCTTGACATTCTCATCATTTTCAATATTATAAAATGATCTTGCCGCTACATTTTAATTTACTAGAACATCATACTTTCAATTTATATTCACCAACATACACTTTCCATTATCGTGACATTTTTCATTAATACAAATCAACACTAACTATACTTAGATAGAGTAATGCTTTACTTTGTAATTTCCACCAATCCTTGTCAAGACAAGACGATACTCACTCATTACTTTATTACTTGACTAAATGTGCATACTTGCACATTATTTGCGTATAATTTTATAGTATTCATAAAACACAACAAGTTTTTGGTGTCATTGCTGGGATTGGCAACGTGTTAATTAGTTTTTGCCAGAGCATTTTATTTTTGCATCTTTAATTTTTGTATAATTTACTTGATATTTTTTCTTTATTCTTTTTCATGTTTAATTAGTGTATGCCTAGAAGACATTCTGAAGAGCCATTAGAACCGTAGAACCTGAGATTGAAAGACTCTTTAGACAAAGGAGACATGTTTAACGTGTTAGAGGAAATATGTATCAAATTGGAAATCACGGCATTGGTCAAGATGGTAGAATTCTGAATGCCAAGGCATTACAAAATGTTGGACCTGCTGATAGGCCTCGTGTTATTTGTGATCATTTAAATCTGATGCTAGATGATTTGAATCCTAGAATTGTGGCACCCAGAATTCAAGCTGCACATTTTGAGCTTAAACCATTTATGTTTAATATGTTGAATTTTATAGGGTAGTTTGGGGGCATGCCAACTGAAGATGTCAGACAACATATTCGTAATTTTCTAGAAGTTTGTGATTCTTTCCGCCAAGAAAGAGTGCATGAGGATGTTCAAAAATTAAAGTTGTTTCCATATTCGTTACGTAACCAAGCAAGGGCTTGGTTGAGTGGAGTTCCATCTGGTTCGATGGAATCATGGGTCGATATTTGCAAGAGTTTTTTATTGCAGTATAACCCACTGAACATGAACACTTAGCTAAGGAATAACATAGCATATTTTCGTCAGGGCGACGATGAATCTATGTATGAGTGTTGGGATCGTTACAAGAGTTTACTTCGAAAGTGTTCAAATCATGGTTTTCATGATTGATCTCAAGTAGTTATGTTTTATAATGAAGTTAATGCACCCACGATGATGATGTTAGATGCCTCGGCAAATGGGACATTGCTGATAAATCACCTACTGAGGCGTTTGCTATTTTGGATAGAATTGCTAATAATGATTATCAATTTCCTTCCTCAAGGCTTGAGAGTGGGAGGAAAGCACCGAGAACATTTGAGTTATATACCAAGGACTCAGTGTCCGCTCAAATCTTAACTATCACTAATGTGCTAAAAAAACTATAACGTTTCACTGATGTAAATGAAGTGAAAGCAACTAGCTTGGCATGTCTGTTATGCCAAGGAAATCATCACGAGAGTGAATGCACGACCAGCCATGAATCCATCAACTTTGTAGGTAATTTCAATCGAGGCAATAATAATCCTTATTATAACACTTATAATGTAGGATGGTGTCAGCATCGCAATTTCTCATGGGGAAATCAAGGAGCCCATAATACTAGTCAGTCCACTCAGCAGAAGAATCACAATGAATATCAAGGTTATCAAAATGCTATGACATGGCATAATACCTACAAATGAGTTTCATCTTCAGCAAGCATTAGTTCATTGGATGTTACAATTCAAGATTTCATAACCACTACGAAGACAATGCTGCAAGACCATTCTACTTCAATTGAGAATCAATGAGCTTTACTTCATAGTCAAGGCGCCTTACTTCAAAGCCATAGCTCATCTTTGAAAGCTTTGAAAGGTCAAGTTGGTTAGATTGATATGGCATTACAAGAGTGTCAGCAAAGACATTTGCCAAGTGTCACTGAAGTTACTAAAATGCATTGAATAGAGCATTACAACATGTTAACTATCAGGAGTGGAACATAATTAACCAACAAGTCAAGGTTGGTGGAACACAACATGATGATTCTACTCCCATCACTGAAAAAGGGTGAAACTTAATTACATTATGATATCATGTTTGAGAAGGACAAGGAGGAGGGTTATATTATGATCCTACCAAGGAACAAAATTCTAATGCCAAGTAAAAAGCAATTTCTATTCCTGCAGTTAAGGAAGCACAAGGATTGAAGAAGCATAATGATGAAATTCAATTCAAGAAGTTTGTGGACATTCTTGATCAACTCCATATTAACATACCTCTCTTGGAATCTATTAAACAGATGTCGATTATGCCAAATTTCTTAAGGAAATTTGTAACAAGAAGAGGAAAGTAAAGACTTATGAGACAGTTGCCATGGCAACATAATTTTTTTCTTTATTGGGTAAGTTTCTACCAAAGCAAAATGATACGGGCAGCTTTATTATTCCTTGTTCTATAGGAGCTAATTTCATTGGAAAAGCACTATGCGATCTTGGTTCAAGTGTAAACTTAATGTCGAAATCTATATTCTTGAAGCTTGGCATAGGAGATACAAGACCAACATCGGTTATTTTAAAACTTGCCGAAAGATCCCATGTTAAACCTGAAGGGAGAGTTGAGGATGTCATGGTAAGGGTGGATAAGTTTGTGTTTCCAACCGACTTCTTAATTCTGGATTGTGAAGTTGATGCCAAGGCACCCATCCTTCTTGGAAGACCTTCCTAGCCACTGGTCGTATTTTGATAGATTGTTAAAAAGGTGAACTCACCATGAGAGTGGTGGATCAGTGTGTGACTGTCAATGTGTTTCAAACTCTCAAGTATGTCGATGACACTGAATAATGTAAAGGAATTTCTGAATTGAACTCAGTAATTGAAGAAGAAACTGAACAACTTTTCCAGGACAATTTTACTTAGCTAGGAAAAAAGGATTATAGGATGGATGATGAAAGCTTAGTGGAGTACGATAACTTCCCAATGTTGGAGCAGCAATATAGCTTACTACTAGCTAGATCGGGTATGAATTTTGAACCCTTGAATTTTGATGAATTTATTTCTCCTAAGCCATCATTATTGCATGCACCTACCCTAGAGCTTAAGACTTTGCTAGAGCATCTTAAATATGTTTACTTGGGTAGCGATAAAACTTTACTAGTGATTATTTCTGCTAACCATACTGCTAACCAAGAGCAAAGTTTGTAAAGTGTTTTGATGCAGCATAAGAAAACGCTTGGTTGGACTATGGCTGACTTGAAAAAAATTAGTCCCACGATTTTCATGGATAAGATTCTGCTCGAAGATTGCCACAGAAATTTGATAGAACTACAAAGAAGACTCAACACTGTTATGAAGAAATTTGTAATAAGAGAAATTTTGAAATGGCTTGATGCTGAAGTAATTTACCATCAAATAGCTCATGGGTGAGCCCTGTACAATGTGTGCCAAAGAAAGAAGGCACTACTGTGGTTACCAATGAGGATAATGAGCTATTACCCACTCGCACTATTACTGGATGGAGGATATGCATGGATTATCAAAAACTCAACAAAGCTACAAAGAATGACCATTTTCCTCTACCTTTACTTGTACCTATGGCTCTTTTTCCTTTAGGATGATGCCTTTTAGACTCTGTAATGCCCCGACAACATTTCAGCGTTGTATGCAAGCTATATTTTCAGACATGGTTGAGGATTTCCTTGAGATATTCATGGACAACTTTTCTGTTTCTGAAGATAATTTTGAGCAATGCCTCGGCAATTTGGCAAAAGTTCTCAAAATATGCGATGAAACTGATTTGGTTTTGAATTGGGAAAAATGTCACTTCATGGTGATTGAGGGCATTTTTTTAGGCCACAAAATATCTCACAAGGGTATTGAGGTAGATAAAGTGAAAATTGAAATAATTGAAAAATTGCCACCACTAACTTCGGTTAAGGGTATAAAGAGTTTTCTTGGACATGTTGGATTTTATAGAAGATTTATCAAGGATTTCTCCAAGATTTCTAAGCCCTTATGCACATTGCTTCAAAAAAAACAGCCTTTTGTGTTTGATTGGTTATGCCTCGGCGCATTCACTGAGCTAAAACAATGATTGATCTCGGCTCCTATTGTAGTTCCTCCTGATTCGACATCACCATTTGAGTTGATGTGTGATGCAAGCGATTATACCGTTGGAGTTGTTTTGGGGCAACGCCGAGGTAAACTTTTTTCGTGTTATATATTACTCTAATCGTACATTAAATTAAGCACAATTGAACTATACTACCACTGAGAAAGAATTACTTTCTGTGGTATTTTTTTGATAAATTTAGACCATACCTAATAGGCACTAAAGTTATTGTTCACACTGATCATTCGACTATAAAATACTTAGTGAATAAAAAGGATACAAATGCTAGACTTATTACGTGGATCTTATTTTTTCAAGAATTTGACTTAGAGTCGTTATAAATAGAAAATGTACTGAAAACCAAGCTGTTGATCATTTATCTAGGCTAGAGAATAATTCTGAATATCATAACACTGTAGACATTCAAGAGGAATTTTCTGATGAGAAAATTTTATATGTCACAACAATCTTGTGGTACACTGACCTTGTTAATTTTCTTGTTAGTGGAATATTGCCTTTTGATTTGAACAGACAGACTAAAAAGAAATTCAAGCACGATGCAAGGTATTATTTTTTGGATGAGAAATATTTGTTTAAGCATTGTGTTGATCAACGCATTAGACGATGTATACCTGAAGAAGAACAACGCAACAATCTATACCACTGTCATTCAGCCCCAAGTGGAGGCCATTTTGGAGGAGCAATGACTGCTGCTAAGGTCTTACAATCAGTCTTTTACTGGTCAACTCTATTTAGATATGCTCATGCATTTTACAAATCTTTTGATCGATGCCAACGTACTAGAAACATATCCAGGCGACACGAAATGCCACTGCAAAATATTTTGGAAATAGAGTTGTTTGATTTTTGGGGCATCGATTTCATGGGACCATTCCCATCTTCCAGAAGATATCTATATATCTTGTTTGCTGTGGATTATGTATCCAAGTGGGTAGAAGCAATAGCAACATCAAGGAATGACTCTAAAATTGTACTCAAGTTTTTGCACAAGCATATTTTCACTCAGTTTGGAGTACCTCAAGCTATCATTAGTGATTAAGGAACCCATTTCGATAACAAGTTGATTACCAATGCATTAAGGAGATATGGAGTTCGTCATAAGATTGCCACGGTATCATCTGAAGAAAAATGGTCAAGTAGAGATATCCAATCATGAGATCAAGCAGATTTTAGAAAAATTGGTGAACCCAAGGCGGAAGGATTGGTCACCAAAGTTAGATAAAGCACTTTGGGTGTATAAAACAATGTTCAAACCTCCTCTGACAAGTCACCATTAAAGTTGGTATATGAGAAGGCTTGTCATCTCCCAATTGAACTTGAAAATAAGGCGTACTGGGCCATTAAGCAATTGAATTTTGATGCTCAGTTAGCTGAAGAGCAGAGATTACTGGAACTTAATGAAATGGAAGAGTTTAGAGCAAAAGCATATGAAAATGCATGAATATACAAGGAAAAAATCAAGAAGTGGCATGACCAAAAACTGATTCCACATCATTTTCATGTTGGCCAGTAAGTATTGTTTTACAATTTCGGACTTGAACTTTTTCCAAGAAGCTTTAATCTCGATAGTCAGGACCATTTTAGGTGCATTATGTTTATCCCCATGGAGTCATTGACGTCAAGAATATAGATGATGTGATGATTTTCAAAGTCAATGGCCATCGTTTGAAAGCTTATAATGGAGTTCCACCTCTGTGCGACAAGGCAGTGTTGTACCTGCACGATGCTGAAGTGTGCCCAACTGAAAACCAAATTTCAATGCCACGTTGTTGAATTCCGTTGATTGTGCATAAATAATAAATTTAATATTTCCTTTATTTTTTATTTTTTTATTTATTATTATCTTGTTTTGTATATAATTCTGGTTTGTTTTGTAGGGGACCCACAGTACTGCAGCCGTGCATGGAGCGGTTATCAATGGATGAAAAGATAAATAAATTAAAAAGGGGAAATATTCTTTTTGATTTATTCCTTTGTTTTGTTTTATTTCCTTATTTTTCTCTTTCCATTGTCTTTTTACATCAAATTTAATTTTACAATTTACTTTTTCGTTTTTCCCACCTGTCCATTTACCCTATCCACTCATTTTTTTCAACCGTCCACTCACCCTATCTTTTTCAAATTTTCTTTTAATCTTTACTCACATTTTCTTCTTCCCTCATTTTCGTTCTTAGGAGAAACTCTTCAATCTTTCCAAGCGTACAAATCTCACTTCTTTTTCATTTTTCTTTCTTCAAAACACTAAGAAAAAAATGGTGCGTACAAGACCTACCGAGGCAAAAGCTCCTATTACTCAGCAGTTCAAAAAGCAAGGTTTCAAAACTTTAAAAATAGGAAGCTTTTCTTTGACTTAGGGTTTATCTTTACAGATAAAGTGGATGGCAGTTTTGGACCAGATGTAATGGATACAGTCGTTCCACACAAGTGGCACAAGTTTGCAAGGCACCCTAGTTCAGTGAATGCATCTTTGGTGAAAGAAATTTATGCTAATATTTCCAAACCGAACCAACATGCAATTTTTGTGGCAGGTAAGTATATTCGGTTTACACCAACTGTTATTAATCGATACTTTCATTTGTAAGGTGTTGAAGAACAACGTGCAAAGTTTGAAAATGACACTGACAGTGCCACTTATGATTGAGTTTTGGAGGATTTATGCTTTGCAAATACCTCCTGGAATGGCGTCTAAACAAGTCGCTACTCGGTTAACCGTGAACACCTCCAACCGTGTGCCAAACTGTGGAACCATTTCATGAAGAACAAGTTAATGCCCACAACCCACAATATGACGGTATCTCTTCCACGATTAATGCTCTTACATTCTATTATGGTAACCCGTTCTATTGATGTGGGTAGTATTATTGTTCAACAAGTACATGAATGCTTAGGTGAAAAGGCTAGTGCTTTAGTTTTTCCAAATCTAATTACTGCTTTGTGTCACAAGAAAAAGGTATGCGAAAATTCCTTTGATGAAATTTTATCTTGAGTTTTGGGTATTACTAGGGCCCAATTACCATTATTGTTGGGTTTTGAAAACCCAAAATATAAGGCTCCTATTAATGAAAAGTATGTAGATGATACATAATCTAATATCGATGCAAGAATACTTGCTCTCGAAGAAGTTGTTATGCAAACTCAAACTCATTTACACGTTTTACACGGTGACATAAAAAAATTCTTTGGTTATGTAAAACACGGAGATACTGTGGTGGAAACTATGGTTCAAGAAATACTTCCTCACGTGTAACAGAATTTCCCAGGTTTTTCGAATGAAATTCTGCCAGCATTCAATGTCGAGGCATCTTCAAAACCAGATGATGTCGATCCTCCTGTTGATGAACCCACTCCAGACCCTTAACGTTCCCAGACCCCATACTCACCTGTTGTTCTAGCTGAAAAAACCCAGACACAACAGCCGACGTACAAAAAAATCAGTTGGACGCATCAATATCTTCCATTACTATTCTACATCTTCATATTCCAGCCCTGCACCACTACGCAAGCGTACAAGACAAGGAGCTGCTAGCACCTCCACGGTAACACCACCACAGAAAACATAAGGTACCTCCATATGTATCCATTTGCATTCATATTTCATTTCATTGCATCGCATATAGTTTTATTTCTTTTTGTTCTCTTTAAGCATTGAGTTTATTTCTTTTCGTTCTCTTTAAGCATTGAGGACAATGATTCCCTAAAGTTTGGGGGAGGTAGTGTTCCTTGTAGAACACGTGAATGATGTTATTCGGATAATATTATGCCATGGCATCAGTAATTGGTAGGACAGATAGATACAATGTCTTGATGATACCCGATGATGATGAACTTGTTAGGCTAGAAATTGAATATAAATGACTATTGAGAATGATAGAATTTACTCTAGGGCTTGATGTTTTGTGAATTATTCTTACACGATTTGTATGTTCTCTATACTTAGGAAATTTAGAATTTTTTATGAAGAAAATCTAATTAGCATTGGCATCAAAATTTAGTATTGTGCTTGAAAAATAAATAAAAAATAACTCTCTTATATCTAATATTATGAATAAATGCTTCGTATAGCTGTAGAGGGACACTCCGCTTTGTCGTGGCATTACCTAAAACTCTATTTAATAAATGGAAGCCACGCGTATATGAGTGAATGAAAGTAGTAGAATCTACTTGACTAGATTGGGGGTAGAATGTATGCTCCCTTTCACCAAGAGTGTAGGAAGGTAGGTGTGATGAGCGGACTCCCTTCGTAGCAATAATTTTGTAAAAAAAAATTAGTAAGTAAAAAGGGAGTATAAATGTGCTTAATGAATGAGTAAATTTCGTTGCAAAAACTATGGGATTTGATTAGAAATTGTTTAAATTTGTTAAGTATAGATTGAATACAATCACACACACACACTACCACAAAAACTCTTGACCTAGGGAAAAGTACTTGAATTCTTGATATGTCAAACATGTTGAAGCCAATTTTTCTGAGGGTTGAAATTCGTTTTTCCTGTTGTCCTATTGTTGAAAATTTCCATGACATTTTGATTGTGTTAATTACTATCCATTGCTTGAGAACAAGTAATAACTTAAGTTTAGGGGTATGATAACTTCCTAAAAATGCTACTTTTAAGGTCTTTTTCACTTAAGTTATTGTTTGTTTAAAAGCTCATTTTAGGATCATATAGTTGCATATAGTTGCATTAGTGGTGATATTGCTATTTTATCTTTTAAAGATGATGTGCAACGGAAAGGTGCAATTGTTTATGGTGTGCAGGAAATAGTAAGAAAAAGGTTGCACTGGGAAGGAAAAACGTGACATCACACGTTGCTGAAGCAGATTGAAATGCCTTGGCATTTATGGCGCAGAAAAGGACAAAAATATATTTTTGTAAATTGACAGCTAGCAAGGCACGTGTCTGATGGTTATAACCGCCTGTTGGGACCACGTCCACCTGGGAGGATAAAACTCACGACCAAGGAGTGACTCTAGAGGTATGATGGGTATTTTGAGTGCAAAATCCCATTATTACCCTTATATATTTTTTATTATTTAATACACCTCAAATGAGAGAGAAAATGAGAGGATCAATAACCTTCAACTAGATTTTCTTACCTTCATCTCTGTATCCTTCTTTTTATTCTCTAATGGTGTTCCTCCATTGACGAGCTCCAAGGAGTGACAAGCTAGGCGTCCGAGATGGTTGATGAGAGCTCCGGTTACGCGAGTCGAAGCTTCTTCTCCCTCCCCTTTTACTGTTATTTTTACATTTGATATTGGATTATTTGGAACAGATAAATTTCATGTCTTGTTTGATGGATGATTCGAACCCCACCATGAACTAACATTATTTGGTGGGGTTATTTTTATGGATGTTTAACATTATTTTAATGGTAGATTTATATTTATCTTTTGTGTTTACTTGTTTTGCTTATGAATGCTTTATCGTCTAAGTTTGTAGGGGGCATGAGATTGTCCATTACTTAGATGAAGGCTAGGTGTTCGAGAGAAACTTAGCTATTAATACTTGTAGTATTCGAGAGAAACACAAGTAAGATCTACATAAGCATTGGGGTGTAGTATTTTTCTTAAGCTTTGAACCGGTATAGTAATACTATATCATAATCCCTTAGTGCTTTAGAGAGACTAAGATAGGATTTCAACGACTACGAGGGGTAGTTTTTATCAATAGTGTAGGCTGTCATTGTTGAGACTGAGAGGAGATGTTGTGGCATTCTATGCTATTAGGTTCCTTTGACTAGAGATAGCGAGAGCATATTCAGCAAACCCTGTCGAGCAAGTGACGTTTAGATAGATTAAATATGCTTGAGATATAATTTTTAGCATCCTTAAATCAATCCCTACCATTCATTCCCGTGGAAGCTTGTTGTGTGAGGATTATCAAACTAGCATTTATTTGTTGTTTTTAATGTTTTTCATTGCCTTGACATTTCCATCATTTTGAATATTATAATATGCTCTTGCCACTGCATTTCCATTTGCTACCCTATAAGACTTTCAATCCATATCCACCAACATACATATTCCATTGTCGTGATATTTTTCATTAATACATATCAACACTAACTATACTTAGATAGAGTAGTGCTTTGCTTTGGTTAAACTTTGTAATTTCCACCAATCCCTGTGGAGACGATACTCACTCATCACTTTATTATTTGAGCGATTGTGTATAATTGCATATTATTTACGTATAATTTTATAGTACTCACAAAACGAAACATCTACCAAAACCGACGGCCGAGACCTCCCTCCGGCCAAGTACCCACCCCGACCGAGGCCAAACCGATGGCTAAAATTCACCCAAACCAATATCTATTTGAACAGAAAATAAAGAAAATTAAGACTCACCCAAAACCATGCTTCCCTCCGGCGAAGGTAAAATCTTTATTCTCCTAGTGCTTTGCTTTGCTTTTGAAATGCTTAAGCTTTTATTAATCTTGGTGTTTGTGTTAATGAAATGAGAAGCTATTTATAGTGTTGATTTAGCTCTCGGATCTACATTTCCTGCTCAAAACCGTTAAGAAACGGTTACAACCACCTTAAATCTAGAAGCTTTAAAAGCTAAGAATTTTCCCTATTTTTTTATTTTTTACATGCTTTAAAATGGATCGGCGGCGGTGAAGCACGGCAGCGGACGGTGAAAACGACTCAACAAAGAAGATGATTGGACCAGAGCGTGTGGTCCGTCGGTGAGCTCCCGGTAGACGTTAGTGATGCTTTGGAGAAGACAACTTCTTGGTCATTGGATACATTTTTTATCCAAAGGCTTAGATAGGTTTGTGCTTCTTTCACTTGGATTCATCCATCCCTAGCCCCTGGATCAAGGCTCATCAATGGCTATGATTTGTTTGGTTTTGTTTTACTAGGATTGGTGATGTAAGCCACCTAAAAAGAAGAACCAAATTAAATGCCTTAGTTTGACTTTTGAAAATCCAAACAAATTTTCCTTCTCTTAGCACAAAAATCGGTGGCAATGTTAGTGGTTTTATGGGATTTTTGGTTTTTTTTTATTTTTTTATTAAATGCACATATTATAATACATGTGAGCTTATATATTGAGCCGATGCAAAAACAAATGTAAATGGACTAACCTATTAATGCAAATGGACCTACTATTTTTTAGGTTTTCTCATTATTTATTTAGCAAAAATAAATGGGCTACTAAGGTGCTAATCTAACATGTAAGTATTATTTATAAACTATATAATATATAGAAACCATATAATATGCAATGTAACACACACTAATTATTTAACTATTTAACATGCAACATGAATTAAAAACATGTAATATTACATGAATTAATAACATGCTATTATTATTTAATACACTATAGTACCTAATATATGAAACTTTATAATATGCAAACTACCTCATGCAAAAATGAAACTATATGATATCATACATTTAATGCCTAAACTATATTATATGTACTATTCCCACATTATTTATTATATTATATACTATAATATGAAATGCCACATACTTGTCACCACCTGGATAAAATGGGTGATGACACACTATCTTCATTTTTCTTTGTGTTATGTGCTCAGAGGTTATCGTCTTTGTTACATTGGGAACAAGAATATAACCGTATTCAAGGTCTCCGAGTTAATCGACATGATCCATATGTTACACATCTTTTCTATGCGGATGGCTGCTTGTTGTTCCTACAAAATTCAGATGTTGAATTTGCTCGGGTCCGCGATATCTTAGTTTTATACGAGCGACTCTCCGGTCAAAATGTGAATTTCGCAAAGTCCAACATATATTTCTCACCTACTATAGCTTCTGCACGGAAAACACAACTCTTTTCAATAGTCGGCATATCCTCTATCGTTGATCCGGGTATGTATCTTGGATGCCATTAATCGTCGGTCGAAATAAGAATCTGCCGTTTGGGTTTCTTTGTGATAAGGTTGTTGCAAGAGTGCGAAATTGGACTAAGAATTTGATTAGCTATGGGAGCCGTGCTATTTATATTAAAGCCGTCGGTCAAGCGATTCCAACATATGATATGGGCTGCTTTTTGATCCCGGATGGGGTTCTTTCAGACATCACTGGATCTTACGATCATATTTCTGGACTGGTGACACCTCTTCTCGGGGATTGCCTTTAGTTGCATGGCAAACATTGTGTCAATTGAAGCATTTGGGAGGACTAGGCTTTCATCATTTCCGCTCCTTTAATGTGGCGATGTTGGGTAAGCAACTGTGGTGGATAATCTAGCACCCTAATAGTTTGGTGGCTCATGTTTGCTGCGAAATATTTTCCGATAACTCATATTCTTCAAGCTTCAATTGGTTATCATCCATCTTTTTCTTAGAGGAGCTTATTTACAGAAATCCAACATTTGTGGACAAATTTTCACTAGAGGTGGTATTGATAGTACCACTCCAATGCATCAAGCACGATGGGGAGGGACCGATCCTGTCGACCTTCAAGCATCATACGTTGATAACATCGTGCAATCCATAGTTTGTGCTGCTTTTATGCTTCCTGTTGCCCCACGATGGAATACCCATCTTCTTCATTCAACAAGTTTTCACTGTTGAAGATGCCCAGACCATTCTTAATTTTTCATATATCGTCGGTCCATCATGATGAGCTGTTGTGGAATGGACATTCATCGGGAAATTATTTAGTGCGATCGGGATATAAATGGCTAGTTCGGCAGATCATGCCCGACGCTCATGCATCGCGATTGTGGATCTACCTTTCGAGGTTACCTACGTTGCCACATGTCCGTATGTTTGGGTGGCCAGCTGCTCATGAGGCCCTTCTAGTGGGTTGTCGACTAGCTCACGTCGGACCTGTTGATGTTCAGTGCTGTTTGTGTGGTTGGAGCACATGATGTTGTCGATCCCAGTACATCGATTTATCACTCTTCTGGTCCTGCTTTGGAAGATTTGGCACTGGCGAAACTTGCTCTTTCATGAAGGTCGTTTGCTCCCAGGTTGGCAGCTGTTGATCTTGACTGATGCTCTTCAATCCGTTTATAACACTGCTATTACATCTCTTGCACCATCAACAGCTTGCATGGCTGCAGGTCTAGTTATTCCACGTTTCCTAAAACCATGCCGGTGTACATTCATTATCAATGTTGACGGGGCTTGTCCACGACCACCTGCTACGTCAGCGATTGGTGTCATTCTTCGTGATAGTGCTGATGGGGTTGTTGTTGGTCGCGCTATTCCAGTTCCGCAATCACGTCATTCTGGCATCGTCGAAGCGTTGGCCATCTCCAATGGTATTTGTCTAGCTGTGGAGATGGGTTTAGCAGCGGTTGTGGTTGAGAGTGGCTCCCTCACTACGGTACAACATCTTGAAAACATGTCCGATGATCGGTCGGTGTTTGAATATTATATTGTTAATACAATTAGTTAATATTTGTTATTCTGTTAGGATTCTAGTTAGTTGGTTAGCATATTATTAGTGGGCTATATAAGCCTAGCAATGTAGTGAATTAAATCAAGCATTTTTGTAATTCATTTTCACATTTTAGTAAATCAAAGCCTCCTCTTTCACAGCTTCCCATCTTCATTGATGTCGTTTACATTCATCACCACCGGTAATTTCCGGCCATCATGGCGCCTTTCTCACATGGTATCATTCGCCAACAGTTCTAATGCTGTTTTTCTTTCGCTGCTACCTTTTGGATCTGTCGCCGATTTTACCGTCGTCGGTTATTTGCGCTTCCTCAGTCGATGATCGGCTTCTTCAAGCACGAGTTGTGTTGTCACGTGACGATTGAGTTCCTTCCTCTCAAGTCGTTGCTGCCACAACGAGTTATTATTCCACTATTGTTGTTGCTAAAGAATTTGTTGATCGTTACAAATCTGATGGTTCACTACATCTACAGTGCGATTTGTTGCTAATTCATCGTCGTTCCTTTGTTTTGTTTTTTCTGGCTGATATTGCATTTCTGAGGTTTGAAATCCTCGATTTGTTTCTCTGATGAGATCTATACCTTTATGGTTATTCTTAGTGTTGTTGCACTTTGATTCTTCGTTTTGATTTTTAGAGTGTGGTTCTTGGATCTGTAATCTGGTTTGTGTAGGGCATTTATGTTGATGTTTTTCCCCCTATGGTTTTGGTTCAATCTGGCTTGCTTAAGTTTGAGAGATACCTCAACAATTATATTGTCATTTACCTTTTAATTTGAGATCGACACATGGTTGTGATTCAGATTAGTTCTCTTGTTTCTATAGTTTAGCGTGCATGCACTGTATCGATGATCATGATGCATCATATCTCAGATTCATGGTTGCATGCAACTGCTGTTGCTTGGCTTCTGCTGAATTTGTTGTCCTGCTGCTCTTGAAAGCTGGCGCTCTGTTATGGCGGCTTCTTGGATTTCTTACTGATGTGTATCAATCTGAATGCCTAGAAACTGGTCAAAGAAATGTTTGAATGAGTAACTCTGAAGTTTACTGCTTAGCTTTTCCCTCTACGTGTCCCTATGTTGATGTTGTATTTCTCTTGTTTCAATTTCGTTTGGTGTGGACTGTCTCCTCTTGGTTGTGGTTCAATCAAACTTGAACTTGTTGGCGGCTATCAGATGAACGTAACCACTGGATGAGATCGATCTAGTTTGATGTTTCTCTTTAATGTTTTGGTTGATGACCGGTTTTGCTGATGGTTTTCAATGGAGATTATAGCAGATGTCAATTTTTTTGTTTTAGTTGTTGTTTTAGTTAATATTTGGTCCCTTTAGTTCACTACTGCTCGTGTTATTCATTCGTATTGTGGTTTAGCTGCTACAAATTGTTGATGGTTTGATTCTAAATTGACATTGAGTGGTTAATACTCCTGAATTGAGTTGGTGCATCTACTGTTTTGTTAGATATGCTGGATTGTGCAATTTTCATGGTTTGTTGCTAGTTCTGTGGGTATGAACAAAATGAAAGAAAAGAAAAGAACAACAGGAAAGGAAAGGAAAGAAAGGTGAATAAAGTAGAACAAAAGGAGGTATTGCACTTTCGATTCTCATCTAAAATAGAATGGAAGGAGGGATCGCATTTTAAATTATTGTCTAAAGTAGAACGGAAGGAGGCGTCGCACTTTTGATTCTCGTCTAAAGTAGAACGGAATGAGACATCGCACTTTCGATTCTCGTCTAAAGTAGAACGGAATGAGACATCGCACTTTCGATTCTCGATTACAAAATGATGAATGAAGAGAAAGTATATTTCTTTGTCAAGAACCAACTCAAGTGTTCATTTTTTTCATCAAGAAGGTTGAAAAAGTCGGATGAATGTTAGGATATTAGAATGTTAATACAATTAGTTAATATTTGTTATTCTGTTAGGATTCTAGTTAGTTGGTTAGCATATTATTAGTGGGCTATATAAACCTACCGATGTAGTGAATTAAATCAAACATTTTTGTAATTCATTTTCACATTTTAGTAAAACAAAGCCGCCTCTTTCACAGCTTCCTATTTTCATTGTTGTCGTTTACATTCATCACCACGGGTAATTTCCGGCCACCATGGCACCTTTCTCACAGTCGGCTGTCCGATTTTACCTTCTCGAAGCCAAACAACTTCTTGATTATCATCCTAACATTACCGTCCAATTCATTCGAAGGGAGGCCAATGGAGCGGTTCATGCATTAGCCAAGTATGCTTCTATTTTTGGTGTCTCTTTTACGTTTTCAATATGTAACTTGACTCGACTCGAAAAAATTTAGTCAACTCTGAGTTATAAAATATAACTCGTCTCGATCGAACACTCACCTCTATCTTCACCTAATAAGGAGCAAGAGTTTGTGTCAATTAATCCATAAATTCTAAAGGAAGGTGGCCATGTTTAAAAAAACCACTTAAAACACAAATAACCATTCAATTGAAATAAAAAATATGTACGGATTTTAATAAGCAGACCCTTTCTTTAAGATAGTCGTGCAACAGTTAAAAAATAAATAACTAATAAATTCACTGTATTTGAACCACTTCTCATATATAAACCATGAAGTATCCAAGATTGAAGACTGACGTACCAAATACCATATAGTTCTGTATGAACACCGGACCAACCTCTGGGCTTAGAAAAAAGACGGCAAAACTTGAGATCCAAGGAACTGATCAACATAAGTATCAAATCCATCGGCCACCATAAACAGCCATTAGGACTAAAGAGCAACCAAGTATCAACTCACATTCCGAAATTTGAAAACTGGAAGACTGCATTCGGTGCCGCAGAACACGAAAATGTAAGTTATAGTAATAAAAAGTAGATTAAGCCACACAAATCCTATGCATTTTATGTCAATGCATCTCATTCATGTACCTAGAGAACCAAAGTAGCTGGTTTGCAATTCCAGGAAGGATTTCTCAGTACCTAAAGAATTTGCATTCATTTCTGCAAGCTGCTTTAAAACATATTTGAATACAAGTGATCGGGTTAGTCCCTCCCTCCATCGGCTGCTACTGCCTCGCCTGTTTTGTGCACGATGGACATTTGTAAAACTTAATCAGTTTGGCCTCAGCTGGTGTTATCTTCACACACTTTCCATGGTATCACCGTTCACAGTTGTCGCAGCCGATCCAAAACTCATCAGAATTGTATCCTCCCCCACAGCTGCCACAAAATGTATCACCCTGCTCTTCTTCATCCTCCTCATAATTTTCATCGGCTAACTTAGGATTGCTTCTTGGCCGTTCATCAGCCAAGCAAAAGAAAGAAGAAACAGTGATACAAAGTTACATATTTACACAGGAATTATGCATGGACATGTACAGAAATTATACAAAGCATAATGGAAATCTCCATATAATTTTCCCAAGAACAATGATACATATACCAAGAAAGTTGCAATCTTGTATGTGAAAAATCCCACAAGCATTGGAATCAATTGGCAGCAGTCGACAATTTAGCAGCTAAATTAGTTTGATTTGATAATAAAAAATATTATTATCAGCTAGCATAAAACACACAATACCCATCTATCCACTAGTATTACCAACACCACCCGCACCCTTTACTTCGGGGGCGCGTGAAGCTCTACTTTTAAGCCAGTCAAGCATTTCCCCAAACACCAACTCGACGCTTTCCTCCGGCTCCCCAACAAGTTGATGCCACATCCCAGGATGGATCTTCAATGTCTTGTCAGCGCTGCAGGCGCGTTGATAAAGTTCCTCCACGCAAGCTGGATCGCACACTACGTCATCGCCGCCGTGCACGATAAGCAGTGGAACATCCACTTCCTCAAACCTCCCTTGCAAGTCATTGCAGATTCGAACCAGCTCGTAAGCCGTGGCGGCGCGTGGCCGAGCTACTGTTCTTCTAGGACTGGCTATCGCTAACTTCCTCTTCCATTGTTCCTTAAACGAAACATCCGGTATAGACCCGCGCGTCGGAATTACTTTCCAGGTAGGGATAAGTTTGGCCACTATGAATAGAAAATGCTCCAACGGCCATGGTGGCTTGAATTTAGCACTTATCCCGCACATTGCGCCGTTGAGAATCAATCCATCCCAAGCGCCTTTTTGTCGGAGAGATATATAGAGCGCGATGGCTCCGCCGAGAGATTCTGAGTACAAAAACGCAGGCAAATCTGGCGCGTAGCGAGCACGGAAGGAGTCAAAGAACTGAATACAATCGTCCACAACGCCATCGATGTTCGGAATGTGAGCATCGAGTCCGTCAAGGCCTTCGGAGAATCCATGGCCCTGGTGATCGATCGCACACGTGGCAAATCCCGATTTGGCGAAAAATACGGAGGTGAGTTGGAGGAACCAGCTAGACTCGCCGGTGAATCCGTGGACAACGGCGACGATGCCGAGGGCGGGAGTATCCAGTGGAGCCCACCACTGAGTGAAAAGCTTGAGGCCGCGAGCGTTGGTGATGAACTCGGACGAGTGACTCACTGAATGATGGGCATAGAACTCGTACGGGGTTAAGGTTCCGAAGGGGCTCTCCTCGTTGGCTTCGGTTACCGGATGCCGCGCCATCTTTTTGCTAAAATGCGCCGTAGGTGAAGGATAAGAGATTTTTCCTTTGCGACAAGTCTCAGTTGAGTCGGAGGATATTTATTATCGTGAAGTGGGAAGCCTAATCCGCTGCTCTGTGTAGTATGATCTTATCTTGAAACCTATAAACATGAGCATGACATGTAAGCAATTGCATTTTGATTCTTGATTATTTGCAATACAAAAGTACTATAATTATTTTTCCTTTCCATTTTAAAAAGTTGGTAATTATCGATTATTTATAAACAGATATTTGAATAATTAATTTTTTTTATTAATATGTGATAAGTACATAATACTATTTGTTTATAAATAATTCTCTATCATCTAATATTAAACGTTCGTATCTCTTATATTTTTTGTACACAAACTCTAATTTCAAAGAATAATAATAATTCATTTATCACCAAAGTATTTTGTTCACACAAAATATTCTTTTTTTTGTTACAATTTTAAAAATTTAAATTTTGAAAAATTTATACATTTTATATAATAAAATATTAATTAAAATAGATGCATGAAATCCAATTTATTTTAATTTTAATTTTTCAACTATTAAACCCAGTGATATATAATATTTGAATTTTTTATTAACATTTGAATAAATTTTGAATGTTGAAATTATTATTATTAGGAGGACTTTACTTAAATATTATTCCAGTTCAAATTATATCATTAACAAAATTATTCTAATTTGAATCATACATTAAAAGAATAATGACACCGGCGATCAATTAGAAATACATTACAAAAGTATAATTGGAGTATTAATTCAATTATATCTTAACTAAACGTAAACTTAAAAATTTAAATTAAGATATCATATAAATTTAAAACTCATAAATTAAAATTTTAAATTAAGAATATATCGATAATATTTGCATTCGATGAAAATCATGATTCGCTATGTCTCAACTTTGTTGTTGAAACAAAATCTCATTGATGACATGCGGAGTTTTTTTTTATTATACCGAAGATATCCCAAAATTTTTTATCTATAGGCACATAAAATAAAATATTAATTTTTTAGAAATATTATATTTAAGCACTTATGTTTGTAGAATATATTCGTGTGAATAGGTTAAAGAGCTTTGAACATATAACTATTTTTAATTACCTTAAATTATTAAAAATGAAAAATTATAATATAATATTTATTTAAAAAAATAAAAATTATAATGATGGATTTGTTAAAATTTAAAATTTCTAAAAAATGATATTTTTAAAAATAAGATCATTCAAAGGGTTCTGATCAGAATATTATTAAAAGCGAGGAAGTTGGGTGATAGTTGAATTGCATTCAATTATATTTGTTGAGTAAATTGAATGTATAAATTAAAATAAAATGTAAAAGCGTGCATTTCATTTAAGTTTTGGAAAGAGGAGTAGTTTGAAATTAATTTTCATTTAAGATGGGTTGTTGGAATGCCAAACTCACCTTTCTTGTTATTATTATTATTATTAGGGTAAATTATGCGTTTAATACTTCAATTATCAGTTTTGATTCGTTTTAGTACTTAAACTTTTAATTTTTTCCAAACCATACGTAAAATTTAATTTTTTTTTTATTTTAGTACATCTACTCAAAATTTAACGTTAAGCTTTGAAAAATTTTGAATGTTCATGTACTAAAATAAATCAAAATTGATTGTTTAAGTATTAAATGCATCAAGTGTTTAACCGTGGAAGTACTAAAATGAAACAAAAACTAAACGTTAATTATGATTTTAAAAAATAAAACTTTAGATATTAAAACGGAGAAAAAATAACAGTTTAAGTATTAAATGCATAAACTTTATTATTATTATTATTATTATTATTATTATTATTATTATTATTATTATTATTATTATTATTATTATTATTATTATTATTATTATTATTATCATCATGTCATCGAAAGGTCCAATAAGAACACGTCGCCATATCCTATCAATAATAGTCGATATGATCTAGAAAAAAATTAAATAAAATATATTCAAGTTATTTTAGAGATTGAATTTAACTACCGATTCAAGTAAAGATTAAATGCACTCGTTTTGTTAATCATTATATTGTGTTAATCATTTTATTATGATAAACATTATTATTATTATTCCTAAATTCATTATACAACATGTATTACAGTTCACTATATCTTGGATATAACATTTGTAGACACTCATTTTTGTCTAGGTCTACAAAAATATTATTATTATTATTATTATTATTATTATTATTGTTGTTGTTGTTGTTGTTGTTGTTATTTACATTTTTGTAGGCTCGATATTGGAGCTCATTTATAACAACATCAACCCAGTCGACCCAACCCAAGAGAGCCTAACGACCCGAGGCCCAGGATCCAATCCAGACCCGGATGACCCAATACCAGGCCCAAATTGTTGACCCAGAACATAGCTAGGGTTTCCCCTCGTTTTCCATGCGTCGCAACTCCATCCAACCATTGGATATGGAACCAAATCAATAGTTCAGATCAAAGGTCATTTAGGGTCTCTAAAACCCTAACCCTCGTAGACTTCCACCGCCTGAACGTTGTTGTTGCTGTTATCGATCGTCTCTGATAAGTGCTTAATTTAGTTAATATTTTGTTTTTAAATTACTCCTTAATCATTAGCTTTTGTGGCTTAATTATCCGTTTTCATTCATTTTCTATACATGACGTTATATTCTGGAAATTGCACTAAAATGACAGAATTCTGCAAAAAAAATAATTAATTTTCGGAATCAAAGTTGGATTAGTGGGCATGAATTCGAACATGAAACATCCGACGAGGCGATCACATCAACACCTTCTAGAAGATCCAGTTAGCGTTTCTAGAAGTACGAATGGATTGGCCGCACGTTTCTGGAATTGAGATTTGGATTAAACTCAAGTTTTAGGATAATATGTTAAACATTATATCTTTGTTTTAGATATTTTAGTTTAAATAGCTTTTAGTATTTTAATTAAGTTTTAGGATATTATTTTTATATTTTATCTTTGTTTTAGGTATTTTAGTTTAAAGAGGTTTTAGTATTTTAATTAGGATTTAGGATATTATTTTAAATATTATTTTTGTTTTAGGTGTTTTAGTTTAAATAGTTTTAAGTGTTTTAATTAGTATTTAAGATGTTTTAGCTTGTTTTTAGGAATTTGAAGGCTATAAATACCCTCTAAGGGTGAGCCTAAAAACATATCTCTCTCATATGAGAATTAAATCTATATTTTCCCTCTAGTTTTCTCTATTTTGCGCCAACTTCTCCTATTTTCTTTTAGAATTTTGTTTTCAACAATTGCTAAGTATGACTCTGGTCATGCTTAGCTAATTTTCTTTCAAGTCGAAGACTAAAGCTAAGGCTCAATTCCAAAAGTGAGAATTGTAAGATACTTAAATCACTTCGGATTTTCTCTCTGTTTTCTAAGCTTACTTTTTAAATCAAAACGATTTCGACATTGGTCCGAATATTGTTATGGTTAACGTTTGAAGAAGGATTTTCTTTTTGAAGCATATTTAACTTCCCGAGAACACACTTAGCAAAATTGTTTGCTAAAAGGAAACTAAGATCGGAATCGGTTATTGTTGAAACGACACAATTCAAGTTGGTAGCGAAGAAATGTCCTTGTAACCGACGTGAATCTTGAAGTAAAAATATGTTTCGATGATCCTAGGAATTTGAGGCAAAGCTGAAGTCTGAGGCAGCTTTCACAATAAGTTTTCTTTATCCCAATTTAGTTATTTTATTTAATTGTGTATTTAATTTTTATTTGATTATACTTCTTTAAACAATTTAAAACCCCATTTTTATATTTATTACTATTAATAGTTATTATTTTATTATTTCTCTTTTATTTATTATTATATATTTTATTTAATTAAATCTTTTAACCTTTACTTGGAATTTATCTTTTCCTAAAATCAAGAAACTGTTTTACTAAATCACAAATACCATAGTCCCTGTGGATCGACCCTGATTCTCTATACTACCTTTTCCTTTCTATTTAATTAAGAAGCCAGAATTTTTTTGATAACAAAACAACATGTATCAAATTGGTGACGTTGTCAGGGACTAATGGCAAGTACTGATTTATTTTTCTAGTTTTTGATTTATGACCAGAAGAAACCCATGTGAATTAGTAGATCTAGATCCAGAGATCGAAGCACGAGCACGAAGAATCCACGCACAAAAGCTTCGAGAAAAGAGAAAAAGACAAGAAAAACAAGAGCAGAGTTCAGAAGAATAATCAAATCCAGAGACAGACTCTGAAGCATACGCATACAACATCCCGATTGCAGAAGAATAACAAACAATTCAAGAGCTAGCCATAGCTCCTTTCACTCTCACACCATTATGCATCAATTTTCCTAGTGGCGGGACTCCGTTTCAATTAAAGACGGGACTTATTCATCTTCTTCCCACTTTCCACGGCTTTCTCATTGAAGATCCGTACAAACACTTGTTGGAATTCCATATGGTTTGCACTAGCATGAAACCACAGGGTGTTACTGAAGATCAAATTAAATTGAGAGGTTTCTTTCTCTTTAGCCAACTTGGCTAAAGAATTGTTATTTTATTTACCTCCAAATTCAGTTAATTCATGGGCTGACTTGAATCAAATTTTTATTGACAGGTTCTTTCCAGCGGCTAAAGCAAGCGAGTTACGAAGGAGCATTATTTACATTCATCAAAAGAGCGAAGAAAGTCTTTATGACTATTGGGAGCAATTTAAAAAGCTTTGTGCACGTTGTCCGCAATACGGATTAAGTGAGCAAACATTAATTCAATATTTTTATAAAGGCCTTTTACCAATGGATATGAAAATAGTGGATGTTGCCAGTGGAAGAGCATTAGTTAACATGACCCCAACAACAACAAGGGAATTAATTTCAACCATGGCAACCAACTCTCAATAGTTTTCAAGTGAACCCAACCGACGGGTTCACGAGATAAGTACTTTTTCTCTTGAGAATAAGTTAGACAAATTAACTGAAGTAGTTAATTCACTTGTTGCAGGAAAATCTAGAGCAACAAGAGCATGTGGGATATGCACAAAGCTAAACCATCTGACGGATTGTTGCCCGCTGATACAAAAAGGAGGCAATATAGAAATAAATGCCATAGGGAACTTTCTAGGTCCTCCACAAAGGCAATACAACCCATACAACAATATTTATAATCCAAGATAGCGAGACCACTCAAACTTCAGCTATTATGCAAATCAAAGGCCAACTTATCAACCAAGACATTCTTCTCAACAACAAACGCAAAAATCATCATTGGAGGAACTCATAGGAAAGTTAGCAATTTCATAAGAAAAGTTCATTACATCCCAAGAAAAATTCTAAAGTCGAACCGAAACACATCTTCAAGAGTTAGATAACCAAGTGAGCCGACTAGCTATGGGAAAATTGGAATCACAAGGAAGACTACCTTCTCAAATATAGTTAAATGTGAGAGAGAATGTTAGTGTCATCACACTCAGAAGTGGAAAAGTTATCTCGCACAAAGTTCTAGAAGAAAAAAACGCACATCGGGAAGAACAAGAGGAAATGCCACCTCCATAAATACAAGGTACGTCTGACTCACATCCTTCTCTTTCTTCTCATGAAATCACGCTACCACCCTTCCCATCAAGGTTGATGAATCATGATAAAAGAGCTAAAGAAAATGAGATCTTAGAGGAGTTCCAAAAAGTTCAAGTCAGCTTACCTCTTCTTGAAGTAATTCGACGAGCACCAAGGTATACTCGATTTTTAAAAGAACTTTGCACTACAAAGAGGAAATTAATGGGGCATGAAAAGGTAAATTTGGGAGAACATGTCTGCAAATTTTCAACGAAAGCTCCCACCAAAGATGAAGGATCAAGGTATGTTCGCTATATCTTGCAAAATATGTGATTTTAAAATTAAACGTGCAATGTGCGACTTAGGAGCCTCAATTAATGTTATTTCATTTTTTATATATAAAATGATTACTAACGAGCCTTTAAAGTAAACATGAATAACCATACAGTTGGTTGATCGATCTGTGATCTACCCAGTGGGAGTAATAGAAAATGTCTTAGTAAAGGTCGATGTATTATTTTTTTCATGTAGATTTCTATGTCATTGACATGGAACATGATAGGTCGGATTCTTATTCCGAGGTACTCTTAGGCCGACCCTTCCTAAGCACAGGACATACAAAGATCGATGTTAGAAGTGGTATACTAACAATGGAATTTGATGGTGAGATCGTTGAATTTGATTTTTACAAAGCAATGAAATGCCCTGATCATGTTGAAAGAATTAATTATGTTGATATTATAGATCATTTAATTGATGAATATATTGAATCTAATTTTTCTTATGATCTTTTTAAGGATTCTGAACTTTGCCACGAAGAGGAAGAAAATGAGTTTGAAAATATTAATTCAATTAATTCTGATTTATCTTTATCTTCCTCTAAAACTAAAATTTTACCTTCTATTTTGCAGGAACCTGAGGTAGAATTGAAGCAATTATCGGAGCATTTGAAATATGCACTTTTGGGCGAAAATAAAACTTTTCCAGTGATAATCTCAAGTAAATTATCCGAAGGAGAAGAGGAAACTTTAGTAGCAGTGTTGTGATCTCACAAAGAAGCCATAGGATGGACCATTGCCGACATTAAAGGATTAAGCCCACGACTTGCATGCACAAGATCAAAGTCGAAGAAGGAGCAAAGCCATCATGAAAAGGACAACGCTGATTAAATCCACCGATGATTGAAGTAGTAAAGAAAGAAATTCAGAAACTCCTTGATACTGGCATAATATATCCAATATCGGATAGTAATTAGGTAAGTCCGATTTATGTGGTTCCCAAGAAAATGGGAGTCACAGTGGTTGAAAATCAAGAAGGGAATTTAGTGCCAACAAGAGTTCAAAATGGATGGCGAGTTTGTATTGATTATAAGAAGTTGAACTCTCTTACTCGAAAAGATCATTTTTCTCTTCCTTTTATATATCAAATGATTGAAAGATTAACTGGGAAAACTCATTATTATTGCCTTGATGGGTTTTCAGGTTTTTTCCAAATCCTAGGCACCAGAGGATCAAGAAAAAATGACTTTTACTTGTCCCTTCGATACATTTGCATATAGACGAATGCCCTTTGGTCTTTGTAACGCACCAACCACCTTCCAAAGATGCATATTAAGTATATTTTCTGACTATGTGGAGAAGGGCATCCAAGTCTTTATGGTTGACTTCACGGTTTATGATAATTCTTTTAATGAATATATTGATAATTTAACTAATGTGCTTAAAAGATGCTTAGAATATAACCTTGGCCATGCAAAATTTTACCGCAGGTTTATTAAAGACTTTTTGAAGATAACACAACCTTTATGCAATCTACTTCAAAAGGATCAAGACTTTGACTATCATTCAAAATGCAAGGAGTCTTTCGATTCATTAAAGGAAAAGCTTATTTCAGCTTCAATTGTTCAGCCGCCAGATTAGAATTACCCCTTTGAACTTATTTGTGACGCATCGGATACTAGTGTTGGAGCCGTTCTGGGCCATAAAACAGGGAAAGAGCCATATGTCATAGCCTATGCGTCCCAAACTTTGGACTCAGCTCATAAAAATTATTCAACTACGGAAAAAGAGCTTTTTTCTATAATTTTTGCTTTAGAAAAATTTAGATCTTATTTGCTTGACACTAAAATTATTGTTTTCTTTGGTCATGCAGCTTTAAGGTATTTGATGAGCAAAAAGGATGCAAAACTGAGGCTTATCCGATGGATCCTGCTTTTATAGGAATTTAACTTAGAAATTAAAGACAAAAAGGGATGCGGAAATCTGGTAGCGGACCACTTGAGTTGAATTCCCCTTTCCACTTCCAACCACCACTTAGAGAAGAATTTCCTGAAGAAAAACTGATGGTGGCGCAAAGTATAACCCCATGGTTTGTGGACATGGTTAATTATTTGGCCACAGGTAAGTTACCATTAGATTTCCCGAGAGATGAAAACAATCAAATTAAGCGGGAATCCCGATATTATATTTGGTACGATCCTTATTTATGGAAGCACTGCTTGAATCATGTAATTCGATGATGTATTACTGAAAGTGAGGTAAATTCAATTTTATAATTTTGTCATTCTTACTCTTACGGTGGTCATTTTGGGCAAAAATGTACAACCCATAAAATTCTTGAATGTGGTTTCTTTTGGCCTAACATCTTTCGAGACTCTTATATGTTTTGTAAAACTTGTGAAAATGTCAACGTACAGGTAATTTAAGCCGTAGGAATGAAATACCACTTAATTCTATACAAGTTTGTGAAATTTTTGATGTTTGGGGAATCGATTATATGAGTCCTTTTACTTCGTTATTTGGAAATACTTATATTATTTTAGTTGTAGATTATATTTCTAAATGGGTGGAAGCTAAGGCCACTCAGAATAATGATGCTAAAACTACAGTTAATATTTTTTGGAAAATACTATTTTTCCAGGTTTGGCACGCCAAGGGCTATAATAAGAGACAGAGGAACATATTTCATAAACTAAGTGATTGAATCATTGATGAAAAAATTTGGAGTAACTCAAAGAATTGCTACCGCTTACCATCCAAAAACAAATGGACAAGCAGAAGTATCAAATCGAGAAATTAAAACAATTCTTGAAAAAAAAATTAAACCGGACCGAAAAGATTGGAGTTAAAAATTAACTGACGTACTTTGGGGATATCGAACCGCTTATAAATGTCCCATTTGGATGTCACCATACCGGCTTGTTTTCGGTAAACCATGTCATTTATCGGTTGAGTTAGAACATCTCCTTAAACAGTGTAACATGGATATGAATGCAATTGGTGAAGCTCGGAAATTACACATTCAAGAACTTGAAGAAATTCGAAGAAATGCTTATGATAGTGCTCGAATATTTAAAGAAAAAACAAAATAATTTCATGATAATAGAATTTCTTTTAAAACTTTTTCTGTCGGTCAAAAGGTTTTATTATTTAACTCCAAATTTAAACTTTTTGCAGGAAAACTCAAATCAAAATGGCTCAGACCGTTTATAGTTACTCAAGTATTTCCTCACGACGCTGTTGAAATTGAAGATAACTCAAGAGTACAATTTAAAGTTAATGGTCAAGATTGAAGCCATATTATGAAAATGCTCCGGTTGGTCTAATTGAAGAAATCAATTTAGAGGAACCCACACTTTCAAAAATCAGGTCGTCAAGCTAACGACGTTAAACAAAAGCGCTTGATGGGAGGCAACCCATTTCATAATATTTTGGTTTTTATTTTCATTTTATTTCGTTTTGTTTTCAGCGAACTTTATTTCATTCTATTTATTTTATTTTTCTTTGAACAGATTCGAATCCCGATCGAATATTTAACGAAAAATGAGTGCAGGAAAACTGACTTATTTCGAACTGTGCAGAAAAATTCGAACAGAAAAGTGCAGAAAAACTGATTTGGTTCGAACAGTGCAGAAAACTACACAGCAGATTTGAACAATACAGTGTAGAAAAAAACAGTGCAGAAAAAAATAGATTTGGTTCGAATTGTGCAGAAAAATTCAAACAGAACAGTGCATTATCAGACATTCTACTCTACAACATCTCATCTCGACGTGGGCGCAGTCGTCACTAGATTTGGGAGTATTCATTTTCTCTCTCTTTGATTTTAAATTTGATATACATTTTGGGACAAAACGGAATAAGTGGGGGGGGAGAAAAAACATGTCATCAAAGTTTTCCTTGAATTGTTTAATTGTTTGAAATTGAATTATTCTGATGTTGATATATTGGGATCGTTGGTTGCTAGTCTTGAATTTCGCTTTATACTCTTGATTCCTTTTGGATTATAACCATGTTTTTGATCGAATTTAATTTGCATGATTGGTGATTGATATAGCTGGTGAATTTTTGTTGAGTATTGATATTTCATGCTTTTGTCGATAGAGATGAATTTGACTCAATGCACATAAACTTTTCTTGTGAGATTTGGGCCTAACGAGCATACATTTTCTTTCTTGCTCATTGTTTGACTTGTGTGTGCTGAACTAATTAGCATATTCTAGAACTTGTAATCACAATGCATATCGAGACTACATGTTGAACATAATGTTTTAATGTGATAGGGGCATCTAAGATAAACCCACTTTTCCCAAAAAAGCCTACCCGTTTATATATCCACTAGTGAACCAAATTTGAGCATATTTCCCTTTCTTTCTTTTACACCTCATAATTAAACCCGAAGCCTTTCTTTTTATTTTTCCTCTCTTTTCACACCCTTACAAAGACTTGAGATCTTGTATCACTCTTGTTCCACGAATAAAAAATGAAGAAATTTTTTTTCACTGTTTCGAGAAAAAATAAAAAAAAAGCAAGATGTTCACTGTTTCAAACAGCAGAAAAAAACAAACCCTTGTTCAAAAAAAGGAAGGAAAAATCGACCGTTTCAATTGTCTTTCATCTATTATTTTTTTCCTTGTTTTGTTCTTCATTGCGCTTCATGTTAATTTGTGGATTGTTCTTAATTATTTTGATCTCTTGTTTCGATATTTTAAACCTTTCTTTTCGTCCTTTTCCCTACCCTAACCTAAGCCCCGTTACATGTTGTTTAAAGACCCCTTGATTGTTGCATTATGTTCATTTTTCGTAGTGGAGACTTGATTGGATTTCAAGCCTATGGTAATATTTTGGTTTGTTTCGGTTTGAGCGATTTCATTTACCCCAAACACTTTGAGCGAATATGTGTGAATCTTTGTGAGGTATTGAGTCATGTTTCATTGAAGTTGGAAATCAATTGGAATATCATGCTTACTTTAAATTTTCTTGGTTTTATCTTTGCTTGATTGTTACTTGAATTCGACAAATATCATGGACTTAGTTCAATTGGAAGTTTGAGGAATAACATGAAATTGAAGATGACAACTTATGATTTTGATATGTTAATTGATGAATGCTTGAGGACAAGCATTGAATAAATGAGGGGGAATTTGATCAGTACTTAATTTAGTTAATATTTTGCTTTTAAATTACTCCTTATTCATTGGATTTTGTGGCTTAATTATTTGTTTTCATTCATTTTCTGTGCAGGACATTAGATTCTGAAAATTGCACTAAAAGGTCAGAATTATGCAGTTTTTTTTAATATTCGGAATCAAAGCTGGATTAGTGGGCATGAATTCGAAAATGAAACATCCGACGAGGCGATGACATCAACACCTTCTAGAAGATCCAGTTAGCATTTCTAGAAGCACGAATGGATTGTCCGCACGTTTCTGGAATTCGGATTTGGATTAAACTCAAGTTTTAGGATAATATTTTAAACATTATATCTTTGTTTTAGGTATTTTAGTTTAAATAGGTTTTAGTATTTTAATTAAGTTTTAGAATATTATTTTTATAATTTATCTTTGTTTTAGGTATTTTAGTTTAAATAGGTTTTATTATTTTAATTAGGATTTAGGATATTATTTTAAATATTATTTTTGTTTTAGGTGTTTTAGTTTAAATAGTTTTAAGTGTTTTAATTAGAATTTAAGATGTTATAGCTTGTTTTTAGGAATTTGAAGGCTATAAATACCCTCTAAGGGTGAGCCTAGAAACATCTATCTCGTCTGAGAATTAAATCTATATTTTCTCTCTAGTTTTCTCTATTTTGCACCAACTTCTTCTATTTTCTTTTAGAATTTCATTTTCAACAATTGCTAAGTATGACTTTGGTCATGCTTAGCTAATTTTCTTTCAAGACGAAGACTAAAGCGAAGGCTCAATTCCAAACGTGAGAATTGTAAGGTACTTAAATCGCTTCGGACTTTCTCTTTTTTTCTGAGCTTACTTTTCAAATCAAAATGATTTTGACATTGGTGCAGATATTGTTATGGTTAACGTTTGAAGAAGGATTTGCTTATTGAAGCATATTCAACTTCCCGAGAAAACACTTAGGAAAATTGTTTGCTAAGAGGAAACTGAGATTGAAATCAGTTATTGTTGAAACAACACAATCTGAGTTGGCAGTGAAGAATTATCCTTGTAAGCCGACGTGAATCTTAAAGTAAAAATATGTTTCAATGATCCGATGAATTCGAGGCAAAGCTGAAGTCTGAGGCTGCTTTGACAATAAGTTTTCTTTATCCCAATTTAATTATTTTATTTAATTGTTTATTTGATTATACTTATTTAAACAATTTAAAACCCCCTTTTATATTTATTACTATTACTATTTATTATTTTATTATTTCTCTTTTACTTATTATTATTTATTTTATTTAATTAAATATTTTCAACTTTACCTGGAATTCTATCTTTTCCTAAAATCAAGAAATTGTTTACTAAATCACAAAAACCATAGTCCCTATGGATCGACCATGCATCTCTATACTACATTTTCCTTTCTATTTAATTAAGAAGTTAGAATTATTTTGATAAAAAAATGACAGTTATCAGTCTCAGAACTGCTACCTTCATCAACATTGACAGAAAGTCACACCAAAGTCAGAAAAGCCCAATAAAGTATGAGAACAAATTCAAAATGGAGTCTCGAGGAAATTGGGGTTATGACACTAACAAAATAGGACAACTCAAGCCCTATCATATCCATTAATCGCAAAAAACTTCACATGCAAGGCAGATAAAAAAGGAGAAAGCCAGAGAGAGAAAATCATTCGGAAATATTCTAGAACCGAAAGAAAAACCCGAGAGAGTTTTCAAAACAGAGGAAGAAAAAAACAAAACTGAAAGAAAAATCAGAGAGAATCAAAAGAAAAAAACACAAAATAAGAAAAGAAAGAAGAGATGAGAAGATACTTGCCTTTGTTTGTGGGGTCGAAAGTTCAAAAGACGTCGTTTCCTTGTTGATATCGAAAGGTACACCGTATATCTAGGGTTTCATAAAGCCTTTTAGGTGAAACAGGGTTGGGTTTCGATCTTAAGGAGGTGAGGGAAACATTCTGGCGGCAGTGACCTTTCTCTCCCCCAATGAAAGGGTTGAGAGAGTTTTGAATACTCTCTCTCTCTCTCTCCCTCTGATTTCAGAAGCAAAACAAATGAAAGAAAATGAGGAAGAGAAGCCCATTTTTAGGCTTATATACCCCGACCTAAACGTTGTCGTTTAGGGAGAGGTTTTTCCCGCGTTTTGTGTATGGGGTAAACCATGCTATAGGGCTTCTGATTTCTATAATTTTCTTTTTAGTCACCGGTTGTAATTTGCTTATTTCAGATTTTATTCCATACATTTGTAAATCTCGTATTTTGGTCACTTGGCAATTATTATATATGTTTTTTTAATGTTAGACATTGTTCTCATTGTTTATGAAACTTCCATTTTGGTCATTGTTTTTGTATTTTGGATTAAATGTTGAATCTGACCCATATTATTTCCGTTCATTACTTTTTAGTCCTTTATTTAACTGTACGAAAATGGTAATTTTACATTTTAGTACATAAGTTTTCCCTGGTGTATTTTCTAATCACTGTTTAAGTTTAATTTGGGTTATTTGCTTGCTTGGATCCCATTACTTTATTTAGGTTTTGTTTAGATCCTTTGATAAATATATGTTTAATATTTTAGTCCTTGTGTTGATTTTTTTATTTTATTTTAGTTCATCTTTGTCTTTTATGAATTAATATTATGGTATATTTATATAAATATATAATATATATTATTATTTATTATAAATTTCAATTAATTTATGATATTGTTGTTAAACTTAGATGTGTTTTAGTTTGTTTGATATACATTGTTTCCTTAATATATATATATATATATATATATATATATATATACTTTCGAAATTATTTTCAAGAATTGCATTTGTAGAACGGGTGTGAAAAATATCACTTAATCGAAGTGTTGCAATTCGATACAACGTTTGAACTAAATGAGAGCTTGAAATGAATCAAAGCTATTTTTAGTGCTAATTAATCGGTTTTAATTCAAATGATATAATACATATTTCTAAATGGCAATTTATGTTATTTTTACGAAATTGTAAAATTTTTAGTTTATATGTTCGATTCGCACTTTCATTCGAAGATAGAATATTCTTTTACGAATGAGAAATGGTTGAGATAGCTTTCCCGACGGAGGATTGCAAATTTCAAGATTTCTTATCGAGTAAAAGGATTTTCTTTTAAATAATTAATTCGAAGTAAGTTAATCAAACTTTAGTAAATGGATCATAATTTAACTTTATATTTGATTTATGATTTCCACCATTACGACAACGTGTAAGTGATCGAGTACCAATTTTGGGCGTTGTGGGGGTGTTAATCCTTCCCCACACGTAATAGACTCTCGAACCCATTAAATCCGATTTCTGGTAATCGCAAACCAATTTTTTTCTTACAAAATGATTTTTCTTAAAATTTGTTTTAAAAGACGTTTTTTAGGTATTCGACCTACCTAACCCAAAGGTCGATGGCGACTCCCTTTTAATTTATTTCAAATCAATTCAAAACCGACATTTTTTTATAATAAAAGTCATAATCATTTTTTAAAATAATATTTAATTGTTTCAAAAAATGGTTATGAGAGCTTGACACTCTACTGGGGACCTTTTTAAGAGAGTCAGGCAGTAAGTCGCTTACACGTTGTCATAGTGATGGAAATTATAAGTTCGAGTCTATAGTTAACTTATGATCCATCTATTGAAGTTTTTCTAATTTATTTATTTCTTTAAATTATCGTACTAACATTTCATTTTATGTTTTTAGCTTTGTCAAGGTTTTTTCAAGAGTTTTCGTTTTCCTTTTGAGTAAAAGGTTTGAATGTTCCTCCTTACACACATCACGTGTATTTGCATGACATAAGCTCTAGATCAGATCTTCATTTCAAATAAGTGGGGTGAATGCTTTACTCTCGTAAGAATTTATTATTCGTATGAGTTTTAGCAAATAACCCCTGGAATACATACTTTATACCTTCGTAGGGATTTATTCCTCGTATGGGTATAGGTAAGTGAATTCCCTCGAATTGAACTCATTCCGTTCGAACCTTGTAATGTGTGAGGGTCGAGGGTTTAGTAGCCCAAAGGGGACACCGAAATCAAGGACAATTCGAGCACCCTTTCCTCATAGAGCCGAAACTATGCATATAGTAAACCATAGAACGATCACCCTAGGTATAGCTATACCGAACATCTGTCTGTCAATAGGTACCCAAAATAAATGTACATAAAAGATGAGATTTTTCTGAACCTTTCCTTTGTGCTTTAAATTCTGTTGAATAACAACATTCGAATTAGATACCATGCGGTTAGGATCATTTTCTTGAAAATAATTCATTGTGGGCAGAAAACATGTCCGGGTAGGATTATTATCTAATGAAACATGCTCGGGTAAATACCATGATTGGGTAGGAGTTATATTCATCTCTGAATAACATTTTTATCTGTATCAATTATCTTACGTGTACTAACTCATTTCTTTTCTTTTGTTTGTATCATTTTTCATCCTTCTTTGCATTGCATTGCATCGTCATGAAATAATGCAAAAGTGTTGATCCGCAAGGGAATATTCATGTGAAAATTTTTCTTAAGAAGAGATAAAAGTTTTCAATCAAGCAGTCACGTATATGGATATACACCAAAGGCTAAAAGAAGATCAGAGTACAAGAATAAGACTTGCTCGAAGATCATGCAACATTCGAGACTAGAAAGATGATTCATTGATCCGATAAGTAATCCAGTAGTATAGCCGTATTTACAACCATTTTATCGCTAGTCATCAAGGAGTGACGCACTGACTTCAGCACCGCCAGGGCATTAACGGAGTTAGATTATAGAGCGCTTGAGGGGGCATCATTTTCAAGGATGAATATCCGAGACGAAGCAATGACCCACTTCAGACTCAACATATAAGCAAGAGCATGTTTGTAAAATGGATTATCTTGTAATGTGAAGGCTTTTATTTCTGGTGAAAATTATTATATGATGTTCACCATTGGGATCAACATTTTTGCATCTGTATTTGCATCATTGCATTCTGCATGGCATTCATTTAAGCATTTTTACATGCATTAATAATATCTCGTGGGGGAATTTGAAGAAGGGCTTCTAACTGTGCAACTGCATTCACACAATACTAAGAATGGAAGCAAAATTTGAGAATCCAAAGAAAGAGTTGGAAGAGAATTTGAAAAGGATTCAAATAGATTGGGAAGCTAAAATGGAGCAAGCACAAAAGGCCACCGTGGATCGTATCTTGCAGAACCAAAACGACCTAGTTTACCAAATCGTAGTAAAATTGGCTGGGCTCAACCAAGAAAGAGGCAAAGAGAAGATTTTCTCGACCAGAGAAGCCTCTGAATGTGTGATGGCACACGCTAATCCACCGATACTCATTTCGACCTACCAGCTTCCAAGCCAACCAATAGGCTTCTCCGCTACTAAAATACAAGCAACTGTGTTAGATCCTTGGGTTAATCCTATTAATCACAACATGTCCGCTCCTGATGAGATGAAGAGAGCGAAGAATGAGATCCCAGAGAATTTGAAAAAGTGGTGCAGAGAGACATTCAAAGGAATGAGAGAACAAAGCTCTCACAATAAAATAGATGCAAGAGAACTAGTCTTAGTTCATGATCTGGTGCTCCCGCCCAAATTCAAGATGCCCGACTTTGAAAAGTACAATGGAACCAGTTGTCATAATGCCCATCTCACGATGTTTATTTCTAAGGATGACTGTGTACACCAATAATGATCAGATGTTGATCTATTGCTTTCAAGATAATTTAATTGGACTCGTTTCTAGGTCGTATAATCAGTTGAGTCGTACTCTAATCTGCTCCTAGAATGATCTGGCTCGTTCCTTTCTGGGCCAATACAAACACATGACTGATATGGCCCCTGATTGAACAGCATTGTAAAATATGGAGATGAAGAGTAATGAAAGCTTCTGACAATACACACAATGAAGAAGGGATGTTGCATCTCAAGTACATCCACCAATGATTGATTAAGATTTCATCACTCTATTCATCAATACATTGAAATCTCCTTATATTAACTACATGATAGGAGCCACCACTAAGAGTTTATCTGGCATCATCATGTATGGACAAATGATCAAAAGAGCTTTCAAGAATGGCCAGATAAGAGGCATTAGCAGTACTGACTTTGAGGAGAAAGCTGAGGTTATCATAGTGGGATCTTATCTAGCCAATCAAGGGACTAGACCTCATAATGTCTTCCATGAAAAGACTCGCATCAATCCAATCCCAATGAAGTTTGAGGAATTGCTCCTAACACTAGTTGAGAAGAACCTTATGACTCTAGTTCAATCCAAACCAAGAGAGGCTCCATATCCTGAAGGCCATGATGTTAACGCTATATGCAACTATCATATTGGGAGCTTAGGGCACGCCACTGAGAATTGTGGAGCATTGAAGCGCAAGGTCCAAGATCTAATCGATTTAGGGGCATTGACATTTAATGTGTAATAAGGTATTTTGATCAGGGATAGGAAATGATATCCATCAAGAATTTTGTTGCATTCTCATCATAATCATACCATCTTGTTTGAACTTGTTTTTCTTTTCGTTTTTCCTATGTTTGAATGTTTGCAAGTCACTTGACATTCGAACATTTTAAATAAAATGCTTCATTTTGAGGAAATGAGCAAATTTTAATTTTGAAATTCTTTGAATATCATCTTAATAAAAAGCTTTTTAATAATTGAGGTTATAAATTTTTGATAACTGACAAGATTGAACCCCAACAAAACAAGGACCTCTTGATCATAATCTAAATATACACCAGAGTACATACTCTTCTCTTGAAGGGACCGAGCTAGTTTTTCCTCGCACGCAGAGTCAATCAGGGGCTTGGCATTCAGGTATGTGTTAGAAACGGACAAAGTGGGGAAACTTGCACATGAGTTTGCAAAACTAATTGGTTTCTATTTTCGTTGAGGACGTTCAATGATGATCATAATCTTCATAGATAGAATGGTCGAGTAGGTAAATCTAGTTTAGGTCAGCTGCTTTGAAATTGAACTTTAACGATGATATTTTCTGATCTTCAAAAACACTTGGACTATAACATGTTCTTATTGACAAACTTAAGAAATTGAATCTGTATACTCAGAATATAAATATATATGTATACAATAAAGCTGAGATATTCCGCTAAATCAATTGGTTATAGAGGAAACTCGAAAGCACTGGCTTTATAAATAGATTACATTCAAACCATGACATTGATCGGGTACTTGGAAATTCGATGCTTTCTCCACTATGATTGTCAAGTCGAAGACTTTGTGACGACATAAATCCTTCAGCTAGCCAAAAAAGGAAATTATAATATATATGTACAATAAAGCTGAATTCAGCTAGCCAAACAATGGCAAATTAAGTCAAATTTACTAAATAAGGAGCTTCGGTGAATATGGACTAAGAGAGTTGAGGAACACCTGTTATAGTCGAATTCATACGAGCACTCAAGAATATCATTTTAGGCTGATATTTCTACACTTCCTTTGCTAGAGGAGTCTACGAAGCTTGAACAAATGGAAGATTTCAGAGAACTGAAACAAAAATGTTCTAAAGAGTTTAGCAATTGACTATGCTAGTTGCGACATTTTGTCTGCTTCCGATCAAAATGCCAAACCAAGAAGGAGAGGCATGCCATGATCTTCACGATGACCGAATCGATGAAATAAACCTTATAGTTTAGGTAGCTAACCTCGAAACCAACATTTCGATCTTGATATTTGTCAAAGATTTGCAACTATGAAAGATTAAAAGAGCAGTTGATTCTTTTGATGTCCAATGAACTCTTGTTTTATGATTTGTTTTAATTGTGAAATTTAGAAGGTGGAATTTTTTTTTCAAAATTCTGTTTATATTTTTCAAAATTTTGAAAATAAAAAGAAGAAGAAAAACATTTCTAAACAAGATAATCTCTCTGGAAGCATATCTTGGAATTTAACAAATATCTCTCAGAAATCCATGATCGAAGCTAGGGAAAGGGAAGCCAAATTTTTGGGGGCAAAATTTGATGGGGCAAGGAAAACAAAATTGTATCAGGTCGAAGTTTGCAAGAGTACACCCTGGTGGAAAATGAAGACAACTGAATCAGGGATAGAATGAAGATTGCTCATGCAACCATTCCCCTCACAGATAAAGAAAACATACGTCAACACATACATACATGTTACATGAGTTTGCATCTTTGCATCACACATTCATCATCACGAGCAATAAAGACTTTGATTTTCCTTCTCATGAGGACAAATTCAAAATTTCAAAAAATAAAATACAAACTTCATCATGACATCATAAACATTAAAATACAAACTTCATCATGACATCATAAACATCCAAAATTGTGAGTCATAAATACATCATTTTGATCTTTCAGGAAATAAAACCTCGAAAATGACTAGATGACTAGATCATAAATGTCAGTCTATAATCCCTTGAGATCGTCTCTATAAAAAAAATTGTCTCCCATGAGACATTTTTCCACAAATTTTAAAATTTATGAAACAAATTTTGTCTCGCTTGAGTCAATTTTCTCTAAAACAAATTTTGTCTCGCTTGAGACAATTTATCTTGAAACAAATTTCGTCTCGCTTGAGACATTTTTCCTTTGAGGTGCAAATTTTGAATTTTTTTCACTTTTAACAAATTAATCTCACTTGAGATTGTTTCTTTCAAAACGAATTAGTCTCGCATGAGACAATTTTCCCTCAAAACACCAAATTTAGAAATTATTTCACTTGAAACATAAAACCTTTAAGATTGTTTCTCTTGAAACACAAATCTTGGAGTCTATTTCCCTTGAAACAAGTTGTTTCTCTCTTGAGACAATTTCTCTTGAAACATAACATCTTTGAGCATGTTTCCCTTGAAACAAATTTTGTATCTCTTGAGATAATTTCTCTTGAAACAAATCCCTAAAGATGGCCAGCCATCCTCATTGCGTAGGAACCATGTCATCCACCAAACATACCTCCTCATCGCGTAGGAGCCGTGTCACCCTTAGATAACCAACCGTCCTTATCATGTAGGAACTGTGTTATCATCCCTAAAGATGGTCTATCATCCTCATCACGTAGGAACCGTGTCATCCCCCGACCATAACTCTTCATCACGTAAGAGTCATGTCACCCCTAGATAACCAACTGTCCTCATCGCATAAGAACCGTGTTATCACAATTCCCTAAATATGGCTAGCCGTCCTCACCACGTAGAAACCGTGTCATCCACCGACCATATCTCCTCATCACGTAAGAGTCGTGTCACCCTTAGACGACCAGAACTCTTCATCACATATGAGTAGTGTCGTTCCCAACAACTAACATATCAAATTTCAAAGAAAAAAAAAAGAATCGGACAAAAACTGGTTGTTTTTTTCTTCTTTACCCTATTCTTGTTAACACAAGAATGGGCAAAAAGGGGCAGCTGTAGACACCCATTTTTGTCTGGGTCTCAAAAAATATTATTATTATTATTATTAATTATTTTAATTTACATTTTTTAGGCCCGATATTAGAACCAATTTATAACAACATCAACCCAGTCGACCCAACCCAAGAGAGCCCAACGACTCGAGGCCCAGGATTCGATCCAGACCAGGATGACCCAGTACCAGACCCAAACTGCTAACCCAGAACACAACTAGGGTTCCCCACATTTTTCTTGCGTCGTAACTCCATCCATTCATTGGATCTGGACCCAAATCAATGGTTTAGATCAAAGGTCATTTAGGGTCTTTGAAACCCTAACCATCATAGACTATCACCGCCTGAACGTTGTTATTGCTATCGCCAACCGTCTCAGAGCTGCCACCTTCATCAACAGTGACAAAAGTCACACCAAAGTAAAAAAAGCCCAAAAACATATGAGAACAAATTCAAAATGGTGTCCCGAGGAAATCGGGGCTTGACACCAACAAAATAGGATAACTCAGGCCCCATCATATCCATCAACCACAAAAAACATCACATGCAAGGCAGATAAAAAAGGAGAAATCCAGATAGAGAAAACCATTCGAAAATATTCTATAACCGAAAGAAAAACCCAAGAGAGTTTTCAAAACAGAGGAAGAAAAAAAATCGAAAGAAAAATTAGAGAGAATCAAAAGCAAAAAATAAAAAAAAATAAGAAAAGGAAGAAGAGATGATAAGATTCCTGCCTTTGTTCATGGGGTCAGAAGTTCAAAGGACATTGTTTCCTTGTTGATATTGAAAGGTACATCGTAGATCTAGGGTTTTAGAATACCTTTTAGGTGAAACGGGGTTGGGTTTCGATCTTAGGAAGGTGAGGGGAACATTCTGGGGGAGTTACCTTTCTCCGGCTGTCGTGGGCCACTATGGGCTCCACCGACGGTGGTGAACTTTCTCTCCCCCAATGACAAGGTTGAGAGAGTTTTAAAGACTCTCTCTCTCCCTCTGATTTTAGAAGCGAAACAAATGAAGGTGAATGAGGAAGAGAAGCCCATTTTTGGGCTTATATACCCCGACCTAAACGAATGTTGTTGTTTAGGGAGGGGCTTTTCCCGCGTTTTATGTATGGGGTAAACCATGCTATAGGGCTTCTAATTTTTGTAATTTTCTTTTTAGTCACTGGTTGTAATTTGCTTATTTCAGATTTTATTCCCTACATTTGTAAATCTTGTATTTTGATCACTTGGCAATTATTATATATGTGTTGTGAATGTTAGACATTGTTCTCGTTGTTTATTAAACTTCCATTTTGGTCACTGTTTATGTATTTTGGATTAAATGTTGAATCTGGCCCATATGTTTTCCTTTAATTACTTTTTAGTCCTTGCTTTAATTGTACGAAAATGGTAATTTACACTTTTAGTACATAAGTTTTCCCTGGTGTATTTTTTAGTCACCGTTTAAGTTTAATTTGGGTTATTTGCTTGCTTGGACCCCCGTTACTTTATTTAGGTTTTGTTTAGATCCTTTGATAAATATATGTTTAATATTTTAGTCCTTGTGTTGATTTTTTTATTTTATTTTAGTTAATCTTGTCTTTTATGAATTAATATTATGGCATATATATATATATATATATATATATATATATTATTTAATATATATTATTATTTATGATAAATTTCAATTAAATTATGATATTGTTGTTAAACTTAGTTGTGTTTTAGTTCGTTCGATATACATTGTTTCCTTAATATATATATATATACTTTCGAAATTATTTTAAAGGATTGCATTTGTAGAACGGGCGTGGAAAATATCACTTAATCGAAGTATTGCAATCCGATACGACGTTCGAACAAAATGAGAGCTTGAAATGAATCAAAGCTATTTTTTGTGCTAATTAATCAGTTTTAATTCAAATGATGTAATACATGTTTCAAAATGGCAATTTATATTATTATTTTTTTTGGAAAATGTCAATTTCAGTTTATATGTTCGATTCACACTTTCATTCGAAGATAGAATATTCTTTTACGAATGAGAAATGGTTGAGATAGCTTTCCCGATGGAGGATTGCAAATTTCAAGATTTCTTATCGAGTAAAAGGATTTTCTTTTAAATAATTAATTCGAAGTAAGTTAATTAAACTTTAATAAATGAATCATAATTTAACTTTATATTCGATTTATTATTTCCACCATTACGACATCATGTAAGCGATTGAGTACTAATTTTGGGCACTGTGGGGTGTTAATCCTTCCCCACGCGTAATAGACTCTCAGACCCATTAAATCCGATTTATGGTAATCGCAGACCAATTTTTGTCTTACAAAACGAATTTTCTTAAAATTTATTTTAAAATACGTTTTTAGGTATTCGACCTACCTAACCCAAAGGTCTATTGCGACTCCCTTTTAATTTATTTCAAATCAATTCAAAACCGACATTTTTTCAAATAAAAATCATAATAATTTTTTAAAATAATATTTAATTGTTTAAAAAAAATGGTTATGACAACATTTATTCACATCTGTAAATCTAATAATGATACTTTAATAAACAAATTATATTGTAGTTGTCATCTCTGAGTTTTCATGTTTAAATCTATCATTATTGCATGTTAGTATGTCATGCATAAAACATCAATGTCATAATGTGATTCCTGGTTTTCATAAATCATCATTAAATATGTTCGAAGTAAAATATAAAAGGGACAAAGGCCATAATGTTAGCGTAAATGTCATGGAACTCAACACCAATATAGAGCCTTGCACGTAAGGATGGACAAACTCGTTGATCCAGATGCACCGTAGTGTTAACTCAATATCAAGCGGAACACTCATGCAAAATTAACGAACCTCGAAGGTCCTAATCCACCGAAGAGCTAAACTCACACCAAACAGAATCACTCATATAAGGTGGATAAACCTAAAGGTCAATAGACACAGCTACTCGATCTTAGGCATGTGAATATATCATATGACCGCTATCCAATTTACATAGAAAATCAAAACATCATAAACCTTTTAATCATTTATCATGTCAAATTTCAAGGTTCATGAAAACTTATGATATTTTCACGATTCATGAAATATTCCTCTTATATATGAATATCTCTATATACATATTTTAATATGAGCATTTCATAAATTCATATCCAATATGATACATGCAATGTTATTAACACTTTAGGAACATGAATGTTCTTACCCTTTCATAAGTATTCTATAACACCCTCATACTGGTACGAGTGACCCAATTCAATCTAACGTGTCACGTTAGGACCACCAGAGTGACCCACAATAAAAATCTAGGAAAAACTAAAAATTTTGTTAAACCATTTTAAAACCGTAAAACAATTTATATATGAAATCATAAGCTCAATAATCATTCTGATGTTAAGATAGAATTCAATATTATTCAGTATTAAAACCAATTCCAGACTCTAATATACAGACAAAACGTGTCCTACATGCCCCCAAATTATACATTCCGTAAGCAACGTCGAAGGACTCCCATTACTAATGTCGATAACTACACATGATCGAATTTTTAACATGAAATGGTAAGTAATAGAGTAGCTTTGGGAAGCTCAGTAATACAATACTGCCAGATGGTGCTAAAGGACTAGTAAATATATGGCAAAACATAAAATTTCCTCATTGATTCAGGCATCTATAGGTTTTCATGATGAGTTGAGATTCGTTTAATTAATTCTTCAAGTAATAGATGGGAAACCTACAGTCCATAGGAAACAGAAAAATTCAGGAGATCGAAATAGGATGTCTAGTGTGTTCCCACGAAACTAGAATAAACGTAATCATAGTTTAAAAAAGTAGTAGTTTATTTCAGTAAAATCAATTTTTAAAATCATTATAATACCCTTCACCCGAAAACCAATATGCAGTTCCACATAACTGCATTCATAAGGACTTACCCAAAGCTCACTGCGCGTAGGAGCCAACCGAATGGAGTACCTTGGGGCCTTAGTTCCCATCGAAGGAAGTACCTTGGGGCCTAAGGGCCTATCGAAGGGAGTACCTTGGGGCCTAAGAGTCTATCTAAGGGTCACCATAGGTCCGTAAGGAATTACCATCTTGATCAAATTTGAACCTACATACTCTAGAATCCTACCCAAACAATATCCTAGTTAAATAATTCATATAGTAAATAGTAGGTCCATGATCTATAAAGCATGAATATGTATATTTTCTAGTAGATATAGGTAACTAGAGTGCATCTATCAGACATCTATAGTTCGTAAATGGTAAATTAGTAAATCATAATATCGATCAATTAAAATATTCGTAAATCAACCCGATAATAAATTGTATTTCATGATAGATAAAATAGTCATATAGCACATAGGGAACACACTAGAGGATTCATATATTTTTCGGAGGCTCTTGGTAGTTATTAGGAATAGAAAATATGAAACTTACGTAAATTGTTCAGATTTCAGGAACGATGACCCTATTAAAAGGGTTCGATTATTAACAAATCTAATCAAACATTTAGAATTTGATATTTCAGGACCATTTAGGATTCTAGTGCATTAGGAAGGTATTCAAGAACCTTACACCAAAACATGTTTAAAATTTCGAATATAAAAGGAGTGATTCCATTACTAAGGCCATTAGGGGTATTCTTGACATTTTGATTCCTATCAAAATCTCAATAACTTAATCCAATAAGGGAAAAATGATGATTTACGGTATTAAAATTTATGACAAATTATTAAGATATAGAGTCAAATCAATCCACCACTGTGATACTTGTAAATCATTCAGATTGAGATACTTCATGAATATTCATTTCTTAATACTGGTTGCACTATAAAGTTAAACTACTCACATTTAGAATCATCATTGAACAGATCTTGGGGGAAACAAACAAGTATTCTGGTGGTATTTATTTTGTTTCTCCATTGCAGCAGTATTCAAGAGAGATCAACATGCTTGGGTCGTGCTCCATAACCTTTAGAGGTGATACAACAATTAGGTTTGTCTGTGTTTTCAAACTTTTACCAATGACATTCTCTTATTTCTAGGTCATGAGGGTATTTAGGTTATTTCAATACTAAAAGTTATTTTAGTCATTTCAGAGCTCGAAGGCATCTTGGCCATTTGAGGTCCAAGGGTATTTCTTTCATTTCAATACTCAAGGATAATCCAATCATTTTAAATACTTCATTGATGTGTCGTGCATTCAGTAATATAGTCTTCAAATGATCATTCAAAAATCAAGAGATCACCACATCTTGAAATCCCAAAGGTAGAAATTGGTTTCCGGAGTTTTCCAGACAAATCGAGAATTTAACCAGTGATTCAAAGGTTCTAATGAATCAAAATATGTGTTCCTGGGCCGTTCCCACCATTAGGAAAGATCCATGTCCCTTTTTCATCTCAAGGGCATTTCAGTCATTTCAGTCCATTCTATCATATGCATTACTTCCGGTAAATTAGTCTTTAGATTTTTATTCAAGAATCGAAGTTCTAAGTCTTTTGTCATCCCAGAGGTTAAAAATTAATTATCAGGAGTTTTCTAAACAAACTAATCAATTAATAGGTGCATTAGTAGTTTTATCAAATCAAATATGTATTTTCGAGGTCATTTTGACTTTCAAATGCAATCATTATTTTTTTTACATCCCAATGGTATTTTCATAATTTCTTCATCAAGCATTTATGACAATAAAACCTTTAACTAAAATAATCAGAATTTAAGGATCATGTGGTTAATTAATTGACTAATTAATCACTGAACTTGGATTTATTTCTTATTGCTCTTCTAGTTCCTTACACAAGTCAATCGAATCTTATTTAGTTTACTGCATTTATACCATATTTGGTTTGATTCCATCAATACTTAACTGCATATAATTGACCAATCATTTCATTTCATGCATTTATCTATTATCAACAAGTTCCATAAAGCATACAAAAGGAAGTACAATATTACCTCAATTTTTTAACTAATTCGATTGATCATTTAAACTCCATTTGATCTCCTATGAACTTGAATTCGACATCCCAAAATATATTGGATACATAGAAAAAGTGTTAGGTATGGCTCATAAATATACCGATAAAATCTCGTAGTGGGGGTTACGATTATGTGGGTTGGGGGTATGGTACAGGGTTATTTTTGTAAATATGTACCAGGGTTTATTTATTATAAAAGGAGATGTAACCTAAACCTATGAGACATTGAATTGAATAAAAATTATAGCGCCGCCTAGGGCACCGAGGACGTAAGCACATTGTTGAACCTCGTTAAAATTCTTGTGTTCTTTCCATTTTCTTTACCCGATTATTCAACAACTGGTATCAGATGTAAGGAGCAAAATTTGAAGTTACGAAATTCGATGGTCAGGGTAACTTCGGATTATGGCAAACAAGGGTGAAGGATCTGTTGGCGCATCAAGGGATCCTAAAGGCTTTGCGACCTACAAAGCCGACGTCGATGGAGGACGAAGATTGGGAAGAATTGCAGCAGTGAGCGGTAGGAACCATACAATTATGTTTAAAGGACGAGGTCATGTATCATGTCATGTATCTGTCATCTCCAGATGAAATTTGGAAGAAGTTGGAAGTCAATTTATTTCCAAATCCTTAACGACTAAACTATATCTAAAGCAGCGGCTGTATGGGCTGAAGATGCAGAATGATCATGATTTGGCGCAACATGTGAAAGACTTCAATCAAATCGTTTCTGATTTGGCTCAGCTTGATGTGAAAATTGAGGATGAAGACAAAGCGATGATTCTGTTGTGTTCGTTGCCTCTCTGTTACGAACACATGGTGACAACTCTTACATATGGGAAAGAGATTATCAAAGTTGAGGAGATTATTACAGCCTTGTTGGCTCACAACCAGCGGAAGCAGAATGTAGGGGAAAGCTCTCAATCTAATAGCTTATATGTCAAGGGTAATCGATACCATAGATGGAAGCCAGAGAAGGCAAGATCGGGGAAATGAAATTTCATATCCAAATCTAGGGATAAGAAGACAATTCACTGTTACAAGTGCAAGGAGGCGGGACATATGAAGCGAGACTGTCCGAAGTTGAAAAAGCAGACTGATAAAAAGTGTGATTACTCATCCAAGTTTGTGAATATGGTCAAGGATGATAATTTTGATTGCAATGAGGGTGATATGCTCTCTATTTTAACGACTCAATTGACAGATGCTTGGATTCTTGATTCTGGATGTTCTTATCACATCACGCCAAATAGGGAATGGTTTTCGACATACAGGTCGGTTAATCCTGGTTCTGTTTATTTGAGTGATGATCGATGTCACAATATTGTTGATATTAGTGATGTCAAAATTAAGATGTATGATTGTCCTGTTCGGAAGTTGTGTGGTGTTCGGCATATCCCAGATTTGAAGAAGAATTTGATTTCTTTGAGCACTTTGCACAAGAATAGTTTTATCCCCAAGGTTGATGAGGATAGGGTAACCATTCTGATTGTTAAAGGAGCTTTGACTGTGATGAAATGAAAAATGACTGTAAGGAATATTTACAGATTTTTAGGGAGTACAGTTGTAGGTGGAGTTCATTCTGTTGAGTCCTGTGATGATACTACCAAACTGTGGCATATGTGTCTTGCTCATCTTAGTGAACGTGGTATGGCTGAATTACATAAAAGAAATTTGTTGCATGGTGTTAAAAGTTGTAAGCTCGATTTTTGCAAGTATTGTGTTCTTGGTAAATAGACTAAAGTTTGTTTCAAGACTGGGAAGCACATAACTGAAGGGATTCTTAATTATGTGCATTATGATGTATGGGGGCCTTCCACGACATCGTCTTTTGGTGGATCTAGGTATTATGTTACTTTTATTGATGATTTTTCACGGAAAGTTTGGGTGTATTTATTGAAACAGAAGTCTGACGTTTTTGAGAAGTTCAAGTTGTGGAAAACTGAGGTAGAAAACCAAACAGGATGAAAAATCAAGTGTTTGCGGTCTGAAAATGGTATGGAGTACATAGATTCACAGTTTCTAAACTTTTGTAAAGAACATGGGATTAAGAGACATTTTACAGTGCACAAGACACCACAACAGAATGGTGTTACGGAACGGATGAATATGTCGTTGAATGAAAGAGCCAGATGTTTACGGTTGAATATGGGGCTTCCCAAACACTTCTGGGATGAGGCTGTTAACATGGCGTGTTATCTTATCAATAGATCGCCAAGGGCATCATTGGCTGGGAAAGTTGCAGAAGAGGTATGGACTGATCATGATGTTACTTTTGACCAGTTACAGATTTTTTGTTATCCTGCTTATGTGCATGCACCTTCTGATGATAGATCCAAACTTGATGCAAAATTGAAGGAGTGCATTTTTTTGGGTTACAAGACAAGTGTCAAAGGATTCAAGTTCTGTGATACAGTTGGGAAGAAAATTGTGATCAGTAGATATGTTGCTTTTGATGAATAACCCATGTTGCAGCAGAAGAAAGACACAACAGTGGTGGATTTTGAGCAGTTTCGAGTTAAGAAAATAGAAACTTATCAATCGAATTCTGGTGGTTCTGCTACGGTTGATTTGTAGGATTATAGTCTCGCCAGAGACAGGGTGAGACAGACGAATATAAAGCCTCCAAACAGATTAGGTTTTGAAGACTTGGTCTCTTTTGCACTTCTTGTTAACAGTGATGATCCGATTACCTTTCATGATAATGTTACTAGTCAGAAAAATGACAAGTGGATGGCTACCATGGTTGAGGAGATGGAGTCTTTGAATCACAATCGTACATGGAAGCTAGTTCGCCTTCTTGAGGGTGAGAAGCCTATTGGTTGCAAATGGGTGTATAAGAAGAAACCAACAGTAATAGAAAAAGAGGGGGAGAAGTTCAAGGCTCGTTTGGTAGCAAAGGGTTTTTCACAGTAGAAATGAGTTGATTATGATGAAATTTTTTCTCCTGTGGTCAGGCATACTTCAATTCGAGCAGTACTTGCATTGGTGGCTAGTTGAGATTTGCTTTTCGAACAGATGAATGTGAAAACTAATTTTTTGCATGGTGATTTAGAGGAGCAGATCTACATCTACATGCAGCAGGTTGAAGGTTTCATTCAACCTGGAAACGAGCATTTAGTTTACAGATTGAAGAAATCTTTGTACGGGTTGAAACAGTCTCTGAGACAACGTTACAAACGGTTTGACTCTTATATGATCAAGATTGACTACAAGCGATGTAAGTATGATTGTTGTGTCTATGTTAAGAGCCTTGATGATGGTTCTTTTATTTTTCTGTTACTGTATGTTGATGATATGTTAATTGCTGCGAAGAACATGGATGATGTTATCGGTTTGAAAACTTTATAGAGTCAGGAATTTGATATGAAATATTTAGGTGTTGCAAAGAAAGTTCTTGGAATGGAAATTTACAGGGACATAGACTCAAGGAAACTGTGGCTATCTCAACGGGATTATGTTGAGACTAGAAAGGTTTGCGATGAGCAACGTAAAACCAGTGAGCACTCCATTGGCGAATCACTGTAAGCTCTCATCAGAACAGTGCCCTAAGACAGATAAGGAAGCTGAAGTTATGGAAAAAGTTTCGTATTCTAATGTTGTTGGCTGCTTGATATATGCAATGGTATGTACTCGTCCTGATTTAGCTCATATTGTTAGTCAAGTTTGTAAGTACTTGTCTAAACCTGGTAAGCAATATTGGGAAGCAGTCAAGTGGATCTTTAGGTACTTAAAGGGTACTGTGGGACATGGAATTATTTTTGGTAGTCAGTGGGATAATCCTTTGGTTTTACGATATGTGGATTCAAACTATGTGGGTGACTTGAATAATAGAAGATCTACGAAAGGGTATGTCTTTACTCTTGGTGGAGGCCTATTTATTGGAAGTCTACTGTTCAATCTGTTGTGGCATTATCTACAACTGAAGTTGAATACATGGCGGCGACTGAAGCTCAAAAGAAGCTTTATGGCTTATTGGTTTAGTGAACGAGTTTGGTGTTCAGCAAGGTGGAGTTCAGTTACTTTGTGACAATCAAAGTACTATTCACTTGGCTAAGAATCAGGTATATCCTGCAAGAACTAAGCATATTGATGTAAGGTTTCACAAGATCAGAGAGTTGGTTGCATCTGGAGAGATTTTGTTTCAGAAGGTACATAGTGATGAGAATGCCGCTGATATGTTCACCAAGCCAATTACGACAGACAAGTCCATGCATTACTTGGACTTGTTGAGTGTTTCGAGATGTTAAAGAAGTAAGGTAACCCAACCTACATTGAATATTTCCTAATGTGGCAGGATATTCGCCAAGGTGGAGATTTGTTAAGTATGACTCTTAAATATACCGAGAAAGTCTCGTAGTGGGGCTTACGATTATGTGGGTTGGGGTGCGGGGGCTGCGCCTGCGCTATGGTACAGGGTTATTTTTGTAAATATGTACCAAGGTTTATTTATTATAAAAGGAGATGTAAACTAAACCTAGGAGACATTGAATTGAGTAAAAATTATAGCGTCGCCTAGGGCACCGAGGACGTAAACACATTGTTGAACCTCGTTAAAATTCTTATGTTCTTTCCATTTTCTTTACCCGATTATTCAACAAAAAGAAATTACATCAGAAACGAAACTTAATTGAAAAACGAATCAAATCGAAAGGTAAAATAGTGAAAAATATCTTATCGAATTCGAATTTGGTGAAACGGACTTCGTATTCATACTCAGAATATCGAAAAACACAAAATATGACTTTTCATAAATTTGATTTTTTGGTTAAAATCAAAGTCAATACTGGTCAAAGTCAAAGCCAGTATTGGTCAAAGTTAACAGTCATATCAAAGTTAACAGTTTGGTCAAGGCCAACAGGTCAGACTGATTTGGGTTGACTCAGGCTAGTTCGGGTTAACTTAATTATGTCCGAGTTGACTCAGTCTGGGTCAAAGTAATCGTGCTTTCGTTATCGTGGAGGATGCCACTACAGCTATTGGAAAAGAGTCCCCTCGTTCACCCCTTATCTACTTCCATTGTAATAGAGTAGACCCGTTGGAGGTGAGGCTAGTTTGGATTTTGGGCAAAGATCCACTATTTTGGTTGGGATTAGGGATGAGCCACTAGGCATGGGTTTGGGTACTGGGTGTGTTAACAGATCAAGCTTAAGGAAAGAGTCGAGTTTTAGGCTTACATCACTTTATCAAACCCCTAAAATTTATGTCCTCAATGTATGAAGTGAAGCTTGGGTTAGTGAAGAAGTCAATGAGTGAATTGTCCACGACAAGTGACAGTAACGAAGGCTTATAAATATGTGATAGATCTGAGACACCAAAAACAAGTATTTAATGTGGTGATTCATCTATTGTTGTTTGCAAAGACCAACACAAATCATCTTCCATTTCGATTTTGTTGTATGAGAATTAAATACTTATTTATGTCCTTGTGTTACTAAAAATTATATTTTTCCCATTTCTATTTGTGATTATGCTCCAATATTGTTTGCTTATACTCGTTCCCCTTGAGGGATGTTTGAAAATATTTTATGAGAATTCAATTAAGCTCATCATTTGTCGGTGTTTATCGAGTCATCCACTTTTTTAACCTAGTGGTTTTTTTAGTAAGGTAGATTGTTTTTCAACACCCATGCATTTCTTGCAGAAGATTCTCAATGCTTTGATGAGATAATTATTCAAATAAATGGTTGTGAAGTGAAAGACCTCAATGTATTTACAGATTTGTTATAATCACTAGTTAAATGCATTGTTTGTTGAAGTGTATGCTTTTATATTTTGTGGATTTATTTCGAAGGCGTCTTCGAATGGGCATATTTTTTTACGGATTCCTGATGTCTTTATATGTTCTTTGTAGAGGATGTTCAACACTTTTACTGAGATGTTTTAATTGATTCAAAAGTTTTTCTCCAGTTCTATATATACTTCTCCATAGAGGATTCTCAATAATTTGGTGAGAATCTTCTGTGTTTTATTGTAGCCAAGGACAAGTTCCTCGTTTTTAGTATAAGCATCTCTATCAATTTGACCTATGAAAATGGTATAGTATATTATTCGTGGGAGGTATCTCCTCGTATTCAGACAAAGAATTAGGCAAGTTGACACCCTTAAAGGAGTTTGATTAATGGGCGGAGGTTTTTTTTATTGTGGTAGAAGCAATGAGAGGTCTTTGTCTCCCTTTCTAGAGCAAAGGAAACTCAACGCTTGTAGTAGCAACGAAGAATTTCTTGTTGTTGAGCGGAGGCATCCCAACATTCTTTGGAGGATACGCGCAACTGTATCAGTCAGAGTTTAAGATAACATCATCCGATATAATATCTCGAGCTATGTGGAGACATCTCCATGCTTTAGGAAAATTAAACAAGTGTGACTAAGGTGGTGTTTGGTTGGCATGAATCCCTTCGAATTAGGGGGAATTGGAATCCAATTCACCACTTTCCCATGTTTGGTTCAAGTTTTCCAAGGGAATTGGAATCCCTCATGGCTTCAACTTTTCATCAAATAAGGGAAAGTGAATTCCATCCATTCTATGATGGAATTCAATTCCCTTGTTGGAGGGAATTGAAATTTGACCATGCTACTCTCATCAATTTTTTGGTAACTTATTCATATATTGAATAAAAATATTTTTTTATTATTTCGGGTCGGGTCGGGTTTCTAATTCATATTTTCGGGTCGGGTTGGGTGAAACTTTATTTTGGTCGGGTCGGGTCGGTTTTTTTAAGTGTGATATTCGGGTTGAGTTCGGGTTTAGGGTGAAAAATACCCGACCCGAAAATATATATAATTTTACCTTATATATTTATGAATAATTATAATAATACCCCTCTATATATATATATATATTTTTCAATTAAGTCATCATTTTTATTGAATAAAAATAATTTTTTTATTATTTCGGGTTGGGTGAAACTTTATTTTGGTCGGGTCGGGTCAGTTTTTTTTAAGTGTAATATTCGGGTCGGGTTCGAGTTTAGGGTGAAAAATACCCTACCCGACTTGACCCATAAAATATATAATTTTACTTTATATATTTAGGAATAATTACAATAATACCCCTCTCTATATATTTTTTTCCAATTAAGTCACTGTTTTTATTGAATAAAAATAATTTTTTTATTATTTTGGGTCGGGTCGGGTGAAACTTTATTTTGGTCGGGTCGGGTCTCGGATGGAGGTTCCCTTATTCTCGGGTCGAGTCGGGTGGAAAAAAAACCCGACCGAACCCGACCCATGGCCATCCCTAATTGGGATGATTTTAACTTATGTTGTTTATTAACATGATTTCTATAATTTATTGAAATGAATAATCAATCAATCAAAAAAATTAAAATTTATTTTTTTAAATTTTTTATAATATATTGCTACACTTAATTTATAAAACAAACTAAAATTAAGCACACAAAAAACAAGAAGGGCAATCCTATCATTTTACATTACTCAAATCAAATTCATCTGACATGTTTGCGAACCAAACAGAATATGGAATTAGATTCCAATTCAATTTCCTGCCAATCAAACAGAATATGGAATTGGATTCCAATTCCTTCACAGATTCCAATTCCTTCAGAAACATTTCAACGAACCAAACGCCACCTAAGTCTTATTTACCTTAGTAGAAATGAAGATTTAGAATACCTCTTGCCTTGCTAGAGCAAAAGATATCTCGACACTTGTTAAGGCACAATGGAATCACAATTATGGTTAGAGTGAAGGCTCTTTGACCCCTGAGTAGTTTTCATAAGTTGTAAGCTTGGGGTGGAGGCATCTGGACTCTCGAAAAAGGCATATTGATGGTGTTTGAGGGTGAAAGTGGCTATGTTTCCCTTGGATAATAGAAGCATCTTAGCTCGTCTGGTTGGTTAATGCGGAGGCAACTCAACACATTCGATCGTAGGGAAGCATCCTCACTGTGGCAACACAATAAAAGCGTCTCAATGCCATGAAAGTATGAAAGGGGATATAAGGTACCCAATCCTAATACTATACTGTAGAATTTTAGTACTTAGATGGAGAAAGAACTCTAATATTTTTTGTTCATGGAATGTTTGAGTGCTACGTAGTATATTAGAAGAAAGTTCTCTCCTACTTTTGTTTGATAATCTAAGTTCTAGTTTAGGTATTGTCTAAGTCTAAGATGAAGGTGAAGGTTTGACTAGTAGGTTTTACCTAAACTAGTTCATCATCTTTAAATGGTAAGGCAACTCTCGTTTCTACTTACCACTTGATGATTATTTAAGTTACATGTGTGACTTATTGAGTTCACCCCTATCGGAGGAGCAATTAAGGAGCTCTTCTTACCACCATAGGCTTGACGTTTCTATACAAGATGTGGTTCCATTTTTTAAAGATACCTCCTGAACTATTGAGGAGGCAATTCCCGCAATGATTAATTAAACAATAATTTTCATAAATTTACCTAGGCAACTTACCTAGTGTTATCGGTTTGAGGAGGAGTTAGGGGGACAACGTCTTGGAGTTTTTTCCATCAGTAATTGGGCATCGTTTTTCCGGATGAGACTCCATGAGTGCTTCTAGGGAGCTCTTTTATCCATGCTACTGATCCTCTCTTAACGCTACCTTTGGTGTTGTCATGGCGAGAATATATAGTAGCGGCACCTGTCGCTTCTTGGCGAACAGCCTCAATAGGCATCAAAATCAGAGACATTACATCAATTCTCTTGTGTTCGTAGGGAAAGTGATCCGAGTGAGTAGAGCGTGTCATGCTTTCATTCCCATTCTCTGAGGGACCTTCAGTCGCACATTCATGTTATGCTATTTGATTCTACATGTGTTGGCTGGAAACAACCATGTTCGTCGGGGGATATTTTAGGAAGAAAGCGGGGTGGGGGTGGGTTGATATTGTCTATTTTTCCTTTTGAGATACATTTCGACGGATTCTTTTATGATAGGTGTTCAATTCTCATCCTACCAATTATTGATGGGAATAAATGGATTACGGTGACTATAGAAAATTCACCACTTTTAATTTGAACAAAGAGCTACATCTAGTGGTTGAAGGTTTTTCATGTGGCTTAATTTCACTGTAGGATCGAAACGTTTTCACTGCTAGTAGCCATACTGTTTCCAGGAGATTTATAGTGCTAGAAGACTTGCTTGTTCTTCACAAGTTGAAAATTGGCATCATAAATGTCTATGGGCCGAATGTTTATGGAGAACGCGTCAACTTTTTCGATAAGTTGAACAACATTATCGATTCTCTGAAGCTGTCGGTTATAGTGGGAGGGGACTTTAATATTGTTACGAAGAATTCTGAAAGAACAGAGGATCATGACATTTCGTCTTCAATGTTGTTGTTCGAAGACTTTATTTCCAAATGGGATTTGGTTGATGTTCCTATCTCTGGCAGTATGTTTACATGGTTTAAGGGTGGGTCGAGTTTGGCTGCTAGTATGCTTGATCGGTTCTTAATTTCATCCGAAATTGCGTGCTTATATCCTAATCTATTGCAAACTACTCTACCTAGAAGTCTATCTGATCACAATATTGTTTTGTTACGCAAAAAGAAGTTAAATAAGTCTTGTAGGCCATTCAAATAGTTCAACCATTGGGCGGATGATCCAATTGTTGCCGATAAAATTAAGGCAGTTTTTCGAGATAACAAAGGCAAAGGATTTATCTATGTGCTGCTGTCAGCCAAGTCAGTGATTAAGGAATGGGATAAGGTAAGCAAGGAGTCGAAGATCGATTCAATTGAGGATTTGGAGTTAAAAATCGACTCTTTAGAAAAATTGTGCCTTTTGAACCAAAGTGACTTGGTTTCATATTCTAATCTTTCTTCTACGGAGATTAAATTGTGGGCAGCGTATAAAAAGGAAGAAAAAGATTGGCTACAAAAATCAAGATTAAGGTGGTTCAAAGAAAGCGATAAGAATACTAATTTTTTTACCTCACTGCTGCGATTAGAGGTCGTACGAACCAGATTTCGAAACTGAAGGTGCAAAATTCGGTTTACAAAAATTAGTTAGGGTTTCAGCAAGCATTCATCAACCATTTTCATTCTTATTACAATGACGTGAAGACAATTCCTGTCAATAAGTTCGATATCCCGATGAAGAGAATAAGTGATGCCAATAGAATGATTATTGAAAGCCCGTTGTCATAAGAGGATATATGGCTAACAATTAAATCTTCGGATGGTTCAAGAGCGCCAGGTCCAGATGGATTCAGTTTGAACATTTTCAAGAAATTTTGGAAGGATATTAAAGCTAATGTGTTGAAGTTTATGGATGATTTTTATTGAAATAGAGTTACTGATTTTTCCTTTAATAACTCATTCATCGCTCTCATCCTGAAGAAAAGTCAGGTTTTTTTTCCTGAAGACTTTAGACCAATTTCTCTGGTGGGCAGTATCTATAAAATTGTGGAGCGAGTTTTGGCGAAGAGAATGGCTTACTGCATAAATAAAGTGATTGGCGAGAACCAGTTTGCGTTTATGGCTGGCAAACAGATCTTAAATTGTTCCCTGATTGTGAATGAAGTCATTGAAGATATGAACAAAAGCAAGAGTGAAGCTATATTGATCAAGGCAGATTTCAGCAAAGCATACGACTCAGTCGACTGGGGGTTTTTGAATCTAATATTAAAGAAAATGGGATTTGGTAAAAGATGGAGGAATTGGATCAATATGTGTATTTCGACTCCCATGATTGCGGTTTTAGTCAATTGATGTCTTTCCAAATGGTTTTCGATTAAGAGGGGTCTTCGACAAGGCTGCCCACTGTCGCCATTATTGTTTAATTTGGTGGGAGAGGCTCTCAGCGAAATGTTAAAGAAATCGGTTGCATATGGTCTGTGTGGAGGGGTTGATATTGGGCCAAGAAATACAAGTGTTTTTCATATCCAATTCGCTGACGATCTAATCTTATTTTCGACAGCAAAGCAAGATATGATCAAAAACTTGTTTCGTGCCCTTAAAATTTTTGAGTTGATTGCTGGTTTGAAGTTAAATGTGTGGAAGACTAAATTATATGGCATCAATGTGGAGGACAGTAAAGTGCAGGAGTGGGAAGATATGTTTTCTTGTGACTGGGCAAAACTTCCTTCGTCATATTTGGGGCTTCCGTTAGGCTACAAAAAAATAGTAAGTTGATGTGGCAACCGATCGTGGATAAAGTCAGAACGCGCCTACAAAGCTAGAAAGGCAAACTTCTATCTCTCGGGGGGCATATTACTTTGATTAAATCTGTGTTAGTGAACCTTCCGGTCTATTACATGTCTCTTTTCTCTATTCCTAACGCCATAGCAGAGATTATTAACAAATGCATAGCTAGATTTCTTTGGAATGTTAAGGATGATAGAGGTATTCATTGGATTACGTGGGATATGGTGTGTGGTCCGAAATCTCATGGTGGTCTAGGTATTTATGATGTTAAGTTTATGTATTGTACTTTGTTGAATAAATGGTTTTGGCGGTTTAGTGAGGATAAAGAAAGCCTATGAAAAGAGATTATTATTGCCAAGTACAATTATGTTTCGGACGCGATTATGCCAGTTAGCCCACGTTATTCGTCAGGAGTGTGGCACAATATAGTGAAGTAGACTGTGATGAATGTTGATGGTTTTTTATCGGATGAGAGGTGCGTTATGGGGACTGGCCATAGAATTGATTTTTCGAATGATCATTGGACAAAATATCAGTCCTTACAAGTTACTTTTCCTAGAATTTATGGGATTGTAATGAAAAAGTTTGGCTCCATTAGTGAGTTTGGGAATTGGGCGAATGGTGAATGGGTATGGAATATTGAATTGAGGCGTGACTTGTTTGAGTTGGAAAAGGTTACTTGGAATAATTTTTACCAAGTTCTGAAAAGAGGTGTTAGTTCAAATCCAAGTGTTGATAGATTGAAATGGATAGGTTCTTCTAATAGTATATATAATCCTAAAAATTTTTGCATTAAGTTGGCAACGGTAGGTAAGATTGAAGACCCAATTTGGAAAAGGTTTGGAATAAGTTTTTCCCTCCTAAAGTGGCTACTTTTGTCTGGAAAGCTGTATATCAAAGGTTGCCGATTGCGACAGAATTGGTTAGGAGGGGCATCAATTGCAATTTTCAACTATTGTGCTTGTTTTACAAAAGTCATATGGAAGATGTCAATCATGTGCTATGCCATTGTAATTTCTTTTGGCAAGTGTGGCAACGGTGGTGTTCTTTATGGAAAGCCTGGTTTATTTTTCCAAGAATGTCAAAGATTTATTAGCGATATGGTGCTCTCAGAAAATTAGAAGAAAAACAAGGAACCTTTGGCAGCTTGAGTTTTTCGGTTTAATTTGACAGATCTGGTTGTGCAGAAACAAGTCAACGTTCAATGAGTGTCTTACAATGTGGATCAGATAGTTAACAGCATTTTACTGCAGATAGGGGTGTGGGCTAATGTATTATGACCATCGCTAGTTCCACATGTTCAAGAATTCGTTCGAAGCCCGGAATCTATCATTCTTATTGATCATTGGTAAGTGTTTTGGTTTTTATGTTATCCAGTATATTTTATCATTGATTTTCACAGGTTTCATTCGGATCAAGAGCTGTGGTTATAGTGCTGCTCTAGTTTATGCTGGGCTGCACATATATTTATTTGTTTATGGTGAATGGGTATGGAATATTGAATTGAGGCGTGGCTTGTTTGGGTGGGAAAAGGTTACTTGGAACAATTTTAGCAAGTTCTGAAAAGAGGTGTTAGTTCAAATCCAAGTGTTGATAGATTGAAGTGGATAGGTTCTTCCAATGGCATATATAATCCTAAAAATTTCTGCATTAAGTTGGCAATGGTAGGTAAGATTGAAGACCCAATTTGGAAAAAGGTTTGGAATAAATTTGTCCCTCCTAAAGTGGTTGTTTTTGTCTGGAAAACTGTATATCAAAGGCTGCCGATTGCGACGGAATTAGTTAAGAGGGGCATCAATTGCAATTTTCAACTATTGTGCTTGTTTTGAAAAAGTCATCAGGAAGATGTCAATCATGTGCTATGCCATTTCTTTTGGCAAGTGTGGCAACGGTGGTGTTCTTTATGGAAAGTCTGGTTTATTTTTCCCAAGAATGTCAAAGATTTATTAGCGATATGGCGCTCTCAGAAAATTAGAAGAAAAACAAGGAACCTTTGGCAGCTTGAGTTTTTCGGTTTGATTTGGCTGATCTGGTTGTGCAGAAACAAGTCAAGGTTTAGTGATGTGTCTTACAATGTGGATCAGATATTTAACAGCGTTTTACTGCAGATAAGGTTGTGAGCTAATGTATTATGGCCATCGCTAGTTCCACATGTTCAAGACTTCGTTCAAAGCTCGGAATCTATCATTCTTATTGATCATTGGTAAGTGTTTTGGTTTTTATGTTATCCAGTATCTTTTATCATTGATTTTCACAGGTTTAATTCCGATCAAGAGCTGTGGTTGTAGTGATGTTCTAGTTTCTGCTGGGCTGCACATATATTTATTTGTTTTACACTTTAGGGGGACGATAGATGTATTGTAGTTTGTTTATTTCGTTGAGTATTCTGGAGTTGTTCTTGGCTGGGATGTTTTCGGTTTGGGTGTTATAGGGACTATGTTGTTCGTTATCTTCCACCTTAAGGTACACTCTTTTTCCTCCATATAGATTTAGGGAGGTTTTTTAATGAGGTCTTTGGGGTGGTGTAGTTTGTGATCTTTTAATACAAAGTACCCTTCTTTCAAAAAAAAGATTACTCTAAATTCTATAAACCGCTATGTTGGCTTTTCCATCAAATTTTAGTGATATCATTTAAATAATTAAATTATTTAATTGATAAAATGAAAACAATGGATGGACAAATTATAATTCTTACATACTTAACATAGTATGTTTTGGATGATTGTAGAACTCATTTGTACATGTGTCTTGGTTTTCTTTTCTTTATTTCAATCTTCTTACGTTGATGATCGTAGAACTCGTTGTTTTTGTTTTATTTATATGTTTTCGATGGTAAACCTCAAGCAAATTTATTCTTTCAAGATTACACTTGACATTGATTCTTCAATTTGGTTCAATTTGGTTTTCTTTAATGAATTTTGAAGTCTTTGTTTAATTTGAACCTTTGCATGTCTTGAGATTGGGATGAGAATTCGAGAACCATTTTTGACAAGTTGACCTAAAATTAGCCAATAACTAAACATAAAATCAACGTATTTAACATAAAAACGTGTGATTAAAATAATGTTCATAACTCTAAAAAATAAATTAAAGAAGCTTTTTTATATAAATTTTATATTTAATCTTACTTAAAGGAAAGAGAAGGAATACTCTAGAGAAAAGAAGGTGAGTGCTTCTAGTGGATACACCGACGGAGCCAACATATATGATGAGGGATACAATTTCTAAATTTGACACCCACAAATAAATTTTCTTTAAATTTGACACTCCAAATAATCTTTCTAGCTCCGTCCCTGAGTAGATATAAAAGTCAAAATCGAAAGAAATACAAGAAAACAAAGATGAATAATTTCGTCAACCAGTCAAATGCACTTGCTTGACTATAATCTAAGTTAAATCCAATTTATAATAACTCAAAAGATGTGTATACATTGCATTACGTAACAACTCAAAAGATACGTATAAATTGCATTAAACAACAACCCAAAATATACGTATATATTGTGGTACGTAACAACTCAAAAATACATATAAATTGCATTAAACAACTCAAAAAATACGTATAAATACTGAATAACAACTTAGAAGACAAATAAATTGAATTAAATAACAACTTAAAAGATACGTATGGATTCCATTAAAACTATAGATGAACATCTCCATCCATTAGGAGGGAACTAAAACCTTGAGTAAATCTAGCGTACGAGAAATTGTAGTAATCTTGTTTGGTACGATGCTCATCATATTTACCACACAGTTTTGTTCTCATTACAGTAACTACAAATAATGAAAGAATGTTTACAGCTTTCCCAATCCGATCCAATCCCGGCATTATTATTCGAGAATTCGACAAATGTTTATAAACCAAAGAATGAATCTTGTTTACAAAGGTAAAGATTTAGGACTTCTATCAAATTAAATATTATAAATGCGAAATAATATCATAATATTTCCAAAAAAAAAGAGAGAAGAAATTGGTTCTCAGAAATCCCGTAGTACTAAATCAATCAGGAATTTGGAAACCAAGGCACAACCAAACCTGCATTCCGGATCCACTGACAGATTCAACCCGATGCCATGTTTATTATCCATCACATCATCTGCACAATAAGTTTTAAAATATTCCATGTAAGAACCCTGAAAGAAAAGAGTTCTCATTTCTTCGCATATCAATGTTCTTATTCGTTCGTTTATTATAATCTATAATACCCGGACATTTTCGACACGTTCTAAGAGCACTTTTCATGTAGAGGAAGGTTAGGAAAATATTTTCAACTGTTTACTAGCAAAACTGCCGCAGAATACATGTACAATTCGTTGGTAAGATCACTTTTCATGCCTGTAATTTCTTAAAATGGATAAAAGTTGAAAGGGTATGTCAATGATCACCTTGAGCATGTCGCCGAACATATCTTCGATCGGATTTCTACGCTGTACCCCATAGAACTTTTCTGCAATTTCTTCCAGCAGCTGAACAATCAGGGTTGTGTTAGAACACAATACATGTAATGATGTAAAGCTTACCTTAAGCTAGCCTAAGCGATAATAAAATCAATGAATAAAAGCCACTTAGCACCTCATTGAACGCGGGTTTCCGATCAATGCTATCGTTGTACTTCACTCTCATTGCAGTAAAAAGAGCCAAAGTCTCTTTTTCCAACCTGCAGACAAAAGAATCTAAGAACAACTTACCAGTCCATGTTTAAATTACTAGACATGGATTAAGGTTGCCTGCCGCTAAGCTGAAAACTGTAAGTTATAACGTCTTTAGATAATTATCCTGTAAATATTAGTGCTCTAGTTTATCACTAACTCTAGCCTATTTTTTAAAAAAAGATAAAGTTAACTTAGCTAGGACTTTTGTACATAACTTATATAAAACTCTATTGTACCTATTCAATATTGAGAATCACGGTGAATAAAATTGATCTTCTTCACCAGTAAACTTATTTTTTTACATGGTATCAGTTTAGGTTAGATCCTATCTTGCTATATCTCGGCCACGATGGTATTCCCAACCTCTTCTAAGGTTGTTTCTGAGGTTGAGTCCTCTGTCCCTCACACAATCCCAGCTGACTCCTCTTCTACTTCCATAACATGTCATCGCTTGAATAGAAATAATTACATTCCTTGGTCTCAGTCGATTCGGCTATACATCATGGGTCAATGGAAACAACAATATCTCTCGAAACCTATACCGATTCCAGACTCTACTGATCCTAATTATGATACTTGGTTGAGTGAGAACACCATGATTATGTCATGGTTACTTATTAATTCCATGGTTCCTGAAGTAGCGGAAAACTTTATGCTATATAATACCACCTTTAAAATTTGGCATGCTAAGCGGGAAACTTATTACAATCGACAACTTTGCTGGTTTGTTTGGGATTGAGTGTCAGATTAATGAGTTTAAGCAGGTTGGTCAGAGTGTTACGAAGTATTTCACTCATTTGTCTCGATTTTGGCAACAACTTGATCTGTTTGAATCCCATGACTGCCATTGTGGAGAGGATTCCAGACTCTTCAAACAATTTATTGAGAAACAACGTTTGTTCCAATTCTTGTTTGGTTTAACGGCGGTTCTCGATGAAATTTGTGGGCGTGTTTTGGATGTTAAACCTCTTTCGTCGCTCAGGGAAGTTTTTCCTGAAGTTTGCCGAGAGGAGACTAGCCGTACTCTCATGCTTCTTACTCCTACTGTTGAAGGCTCGGCTTTGCTTGTGCACTCTCCCAATGATTCTCGCCCTAAGGCCGACCCTGGTGTGATCATTGCAAAAAGGGTGGACATGTTCGTGATAAATGTTGGAAACTCCATGGGTGGTCAGCGGACTGGAGATCTTCCAAACAACCGTCCCAACGCGAATCTCAAGGTCATTCTGTTACGACCAATACTGCCAGTAGTAGTTCATTTGGTAGGTAGCAGATGGAGGAGCTAAAACAACTGTTTGGTCAGTTGAATTCTTCTTCCGAACCCAAGCACGTATGTATTGTGTGCAAAGGTAGCCTCTTTTTTGCTCTATTGCCTTCTTTGCCTACTTTTACTACGTGGATGGTTGATTCCGGGGCTAGTAAATTAGTTGTTGACTTATGTTACACTACCCATTTTAACTCTGATGTTTGTCAATTTCAATATTCGAGCTCGGGGAAGGAAATTGGCAGTGCTAGGCATGGTGGTGGACTTTACAATCTTGAAGCCTCTCATCCAATTCAAATCCAAGCCAACTCTAGTGTTTTGTCTCCTCTTGTTTTGATCTCCCCATCACCTACTGATGTTCTTGTCGAGATCTTTTTATTGCATTTTAGGTTAGGTCATCCTAGTTTTTCCTATATAGCAAAATTGTTTCCCAAGATATTCAATAATTTTTTATAAGAATATGAGGCCTCGTTAAAAACCCCTTCATGATTAATGAAACGCAAAAAGGTGCTCCTTAATCAGCGGAAGGAGGAAAATAGTGCCTTATAATTCATTAATAACATAAAAGATACAATAAGTTTAAAAACAGCCAATATCACCCCCTTTACACAAAATAACCCGAAAAACAGAACATAAACTACCCAAACAACATCCAAATTAGCCAATAACAGCCTTAGCTAAGCCATTAGCTTCAATATTTGTTGTCCTAGCCACCCATCGAATTACACCCTCAAAATCTCTTAACCTATCAGCAATGTCCTTAACAATTGACACATACACATCTGGACATCTATCAATATTATTAACTCAATCCACTGACAACTTATTATCGCTTTCGATAATCAACTATTTCTTAAAACACCCTCGAATAGAATCAAAGAAAGTAAGCTCCTCTTAATTGCCTAGAGCTCCATCAAAGAAGGAAGACCCGGGCCAGAAGCCTCATTGAATGAACCTAGCATCGAACCAACATCGTCTCTTAAGATCCCACCTATTCCACTTTTCTTCCAGTCACCACTGATTGCTGCATCCACATTCGTTTTGAGGAAGCCCTTGGGAGGAGGGGACCAAGGCAACTGATTGACAATCGGATTTCTGGAAGACATGCATAAATCCCCAAGGGAGGGATCACTAATGAGAGAATCCTTAGAAATGGAGACATCATTGAACTTAGCTAAGAACCAAGAAGCAAGTCTAAATCTTGTCGTGAAAAATAAATCGATCTGATCTAACATTCCCCCTTCAAACACAATGTCATTCTTGTATTTCTAAATTGTTCAAAGAACGATGCCCAGAACAAAGGGCCATATAAAAAAATGAGACACCAAATCTTCCCAAGCTAAAAGAAAACTTTGGGCATTTTCATGAAAAACCGCAGTGATTCTCCAAAACTTCAGGAAACTATTCTATAAAGCCCACGCAACAGAGCATGAGAAGAATAAATGCGAGGATGATTTCTCCTCTAACTTACATAATGGGCATAAAATATCCACAATTCCTGAAACCCCTCTCTTAAGTAATTTTGTCTTTACTGCCAGTTTCTGAAGCATAACTTGCCACATAAAAGACTCCACTCTTTGAGGCACCAAACCCCTTCAAAGGATGTTCTTCCAAAATGGATTAGCCTCCGAACTAGAAGAGCACGACTTAACACAAGGGTTGATATAGTAGATACCAACCCCATTTCCTCTCCAGATCAGACCATCTCTCGAAACATCCGATAGACTAAATTTAATGATGATAGACAAAAATCTTACCATTGTTCCAGTTCCCAGTCGCTCAATTTTCTCCTTAACTATACATGCCAAAACCAACCTGCAGATCGAAACTCACCAAACTCTATTAACTTGCCATTCTAGTTTGTAGAAAGGGTAAGCAGTTTAGGGAAAACAACTTTAAGAGGTGAATCTAACGCCCAATTGTCTTACCAAAAACGAATATTCTCACCATTGCCCACTTGGACTTTAAACAAACTGCGAAATTTGGAACCAAAAAAAATCTTCTTTGAAATGATTATTTACCATCAATTTCCAAAGCCAAGAAGTTTGAGCTGGAATCTTACTGTTAAACAATAATAAGGTCGAATCAAGATTGTATTTGCTGCAAATCATCTTCCTCCAAACAGACTCCTTATCATTAGCGAACCTCCAAGACCATTTTCCTAAGAGAGCTCTATTCGTAACATTGACGTCCAACACACAGAGACCACCATCATTTTTGGTTTTACACACTGTCGACCAATTAACTCAATGAATCTTATTCTTCTCTATTCCTCCTCCCCATAAAAACTGTCATAATGGAATTAAGTTTTTGTTGGAAATCCTAGAATTAAGGGACTAAATCTTCTTCCTTATTTTTAGGAGTTAACTTAGTGTAAATATGTCTCTAATTGTAGTTCCTAATTTTTAGGGATTCTTTCCTATGTTTTGCACTAATTCTTACTTTAAAAGATGTAATATGATGTTAGAGAAAAATTAGAATCATTTTTATCAAATCTGTTCATGGTGTCAGAGCCGTAGGGATATTTATGATCCATTCTACTTCTTTATTTTTCTCCTTTGTCTTATTTTTCTATCATGGCAAACACTGGAAATATTTTTGATTCTGAGACTTCACAAGTAACTCAGAATGTCAACCAAGCACTATCTCATAGTGATGTTAATTTGTCCCTCACAATCACTAATCATCGATTAGATGGGAAGAATTTTTTACAGTGGTTCCAATCGGTACTCATGGTGATTCGAGGTCGTGGGAAACTAGGATATATCAGTGGAGAAATTCCACGTCCTCACCTTACTGATCCTACATATGCTACGTGGGAACTCAATAATTCTATTGTCATGACCTAGCTGATCAACTCCATGGAGAGTCACATAAGCCGAACCTACCTCTTGTTCAAGACTGCAAAAGAAATGTGGGATGCAGTCAAGGAGAACTATTCTGATCTAGGAAATGCTTCTCAAGTTTTTGAAATCAAGCTAAAATTAAAAGACATTCAGTAAGGAACTCTTGAAGTTACACAGTACTACAACTTAAATGTCTTATGGCAGGAACTCGATATGTACTATGAAGTGGACTGGGGTGAAGGCTTGGAGCACACCAAGTTTATGTCACATCTCAATAAAGAACGACTCTATGAGTTCCTAGCAGGGCTGAACCGAGACTTGGACGAAGTTCGTGGCCGTATTCTGGGTAGGACCCCTCTTCCAACCATTGGAGAAACATTTGCAGAGGTTCTGAGAGAAGAAAATAGTCACCGAGTAATGATGGGAGATTCCAAGGAACCAAAACCTGTGACCAATTATGGTCATAGTCCTACTGAATCATCTGCCCTGGTCTCAAAGGGCCCTAAATCTCAAAAAATTCGAGCAGGGAATGATTCGAAACTAAGTCGCTCAGGAGATCGACTGTGGTGTAGCTATTGTAACCGTACCGGCCATACAAAGGAAAAATGTTTCAAGCTCCATGTTTATCCCGATACAACAAAAATTCAGAAGGAAAATAAGGCTCTTTTATCCTTGGACAGCTCATCCACTGCGACCCTTGTACCTACTGAAGCCGTTCAGGATGTTCGCCTAACAAAGTCCCTACTTGAAACTCTTCACAAGTTACTCAGTGCACCAATAAGCCATGGTTCCTTGGCTATTCAAGGTATTGCTTTTAATATTACTTATGAATCTAGTAACCATCCATCTTGGATTCTAGATTCGGGAGCATCTGATCACATGACAGGTAATTTATCATTATTCAATACGTATGCCCCCTGCCACAACCAATCTCGAATTCGGATAACTGATGGTTAATACTCATATATTGTTGGAATTGGGGTTGTTCGACTCACTAAGGACTTCTCACTCGAGAAAGTTCTTCATGTCCCGAATTTATCTTGTAATTTACTGTCAGTAAGTAAACTTACTGAAGACAAGGTTGTTTGTGCTAAATTTTCTGTTGATGGTTGTATTATACATGAACAGAAATCGGGGAGGATGATTGGCACTGCTAAGGTTGATGATGGACTCTATATTTGGGATGACTACAAGGACAAGAATAAAAAAGGAGTATTTGTTCTCTCTTCTTCAAACGAGGACACTATCATGATGTGGCATCGTAGGTTAGGACATCCAAATTTCCTGTATTTGAAGCATTTGCACCCTATGTTATTTCGAAATAAAAAAATCAATTCCCTGAAATGTGAAATCTGTCAATTGTCAAAACATACCTATGTTCCTTATCCTTTGAAGCCTTATATACAATCCAAACCTTTCTCTTTGATTCATAGTGACCTATGGGGGCCAATTAATGTTAAAAACATCACGGGGGCTAGATGGTTCATAGCATTTATTGATGACCATACTAGAGTATGTTGGGTTTACCTTCTAAAAGAAAAAACAGAAACATCAAAAGTATTCCATAATTTCCACTCCATGATCCAAACCCAATTTGACTCAAACATACACACTCTCCGCACTGATAATGGAAGGGAGTATTTCAATTCTGTTTTAAGCCCTTATCTCTCTGAACAAGGAATTATTCATCAAAGCTCTTGTCCAGACACACCTCAATAAAATGGGATCTCAGAAAGAAAAAATAGACATATACTAGCTATTGCTCGAGCCTTAATGTTTACCATGAAAGTTCCAAAATACCTATGGGGGGAGGATGTCCTTACTGCATGTTATTTAATAAACCATATGCCCTCTAGAGTTCTTAATCTCCAAACTCCTTTATATGTCATACAAAAAACCTTTCCCCTGTTTCGTGTTCCTATCCTACCAGCCAAGATATTTGGTTGTAAAGCCTTTGTACATAATCACCAACCTAATCAATCTAAACTTGATCCCCGAGCACACCTATGCGTCTTTGTTGGCTACTCATCCACACAAAAAGGATACAAATGTTACTCACCCACCTTGCGTCGCATATTTGTCTCTCGTGATGTCACATTTTTTGAAACTGACCCGTACTTTTCTGCCACTCATCTTTAGGAGGAAACTCTTAGTGAAGATGAGACTCTAAATACTCTTCTTATTATACCCCCTGAGCCTATCCTTAACACCACTGTCACAGAAAATTCTAAGGGTGACCATGTCCTCATAACACCATATTTGAGTGTTCCACTGGATAAATGAATTTTCCAGCGATGAAATCCCCATTGGAAGTAAGCTTCAACAACCTAATCCTTCTGAAAAACCCGGAGGACTGTCCTGTTTCAGATCAGTCTCATGGTTCGTCGGATATAGATCTTCTTATCGTTGTTCGTAAAGGCACAAGAGCTTGTACTCAGCATCCAATCTCTCGGTTTGTATCCTATGGAAATTTATCTAAAGCTTACAAAACTTTTGTAACTAATATTGACAGTGTAAAGACTGCAAGAAATATGAAAGAGGCTTTGGAATCAACCGAATGGAGACATGTTGTTTTTGAAGAAATGAATGCTCTCAAAAATAATGGGACATGGGAAGTTACAGATCTGCCAGAAGGGAAGAAAATCGTGGCTTGTAAATGAATTTTCACCACAAAAATCAAGACTGATGGGAGTATTGATCGGTACAAGGCCCGGCTTGTGGCAAGAGGCTTTACTCAAACCTATGGTCTCGACTATGATGAGACATTTGCCTCCGTTGCAAAGCTAAATACTATTCGAGTACTACTTTCCTTAGCTGTCAACCTTGATTGGCCCTTAACATAACTTGATGTAAAAAATGCATTCCTCAATGGAGACTTGAGCGAGGAAGTATACATGGACTTTCCACTAGGCTTTGAAGAAGAAAAAGGGCGAGTATGTAGATTAAAGAAGTCACTATACGGACTAAAACAATCCCCAAGAGCTTGGTTCAGCCGGTTTGCCAAGGCTATGACCAGCAGGAATTACACCCAGGGGCAAGCAGACCATACACTATTTTACAAACACTCGGGAAATGGGAAATACTCTATTCTTATCGTCTATGTTGATGATATTATTTTAACAAGGGATGATTCGAGTGAGCTGTTGAAACTAAAAGACTTCCTCGGCACAGAATTTGATCTTAACGATTTGGGGAATCTCAAATACTTCCTTGGTATGGAAGTAGCACGGACTCGGACAAGCATTTATATTTCCCAACGAAAGTATGTTCTTGATTTATTGGCTGAAACTGGCATGCTAGGTTGTAAACCTGCCGAGACCCCAATGGAGTTCAATTCTAAACTAGACAATGATGATGATGAGGAAGAAGTAGACAGGCCCGACCTGATGTTGCATTCGGTGTGAGTGTCATCAGTCAGTATATGTATGCTCCAAAGGTCTTCATTTCAAGAAAAACACCAGTCGTGACATAGAACTTTACACTGATGCTGATTGGGCAGGATCAGTGAACGACAGACGATCTACAAGTGGTTATTGTAGCTATGTGTGGGGCAATCTTGTGACATGGAGAAGTAAAAAACAGTCCGTTGTGGCTCGTAGCATTGCAGAGGCAGAATATCGAGCTTTATCTTATGGTATATGTGAAGGAATTTGGTTACAAAGATTAATGAAGGAACTTAAAGTATCATATGTTAAACCTATGAAAGTATATTGTGATAATCAAGCTACTGTCAATATAGCACATAACCCAGTTCATCACGATCGTACTAAACATGTGGAGATAGATCGTCATTTCATCAGAGAGAAGGTAAATTCAGGAGAAGTTTGAATCACCTATCTTCCTACTAAGCAACAAGTTGCAGACTTGCTAACTAAAACTCTGAGAAAGAATGTGTTTGAAGATTTTATTGGCAAGCTGGGATTGATAAATATCTACACACCAGTTTGAGGGGGAGTGTTGGAAATCCTAGAATTAAGGGACTGAATCTTCTTCCTTATTTTTAGGAGTTAACTTGGTGTAAATATGTCTCTAATTGTAGTTCCTGATTTTTAGGGATTTTTTCCTATTTGTTGCACTAATTCTTACTTTAAAAGATGTAATTTACTGTTAGAGAAAAATTAGAATCATTTTTCTCAAATATGTTCAGGTTTTTATTCACAGAAGAAAGAATCTTAAACAATGACAGATAATAAGTTGGAAGTGAGCCTAATACCGCCTTTAACAAGACCAATCTCCATGCCTAAGAAAGGGTTGTTTCCTTCCAACCAGCAATATTCTTGTAGAATTTATGGACACCCGGATCCCATAGGGATGAAGAATTTTTGTTCGCACCAAGTGGCAGCCCAAGGGAATCAGAAGGGAATCTTCCAACTAAGCAACCAATAGCCCTCACCCACTCCTTTACCTCATCTTCGCTGGTGTTTATGCCAAATAATCTACTTTTATTGAGATTCAGTTGAAGACCAGACATGACTTCAAAAACTCTTAAAACTCTCTTAACATTTAATATATGCATCTTCGAGGCATTACAGAAAATGATAAGATCATCAGTAAATTGCAGATGCAATAAGTTAAAAGAACCCTCATTTTTACCTATAACCAAACCACATAATAGACCCGAAGAAACCACCCTAAGAAACAATAAGTTGAGTAGTTCCCCAATCAAGTTAAACAACAGTGGGGAGAGGGAGCAGTCCTGTCTAAGACCCTTTGCCATTGGAAATTCCTCAGTTGGTACCCCATTAACCAAAACTGACACCGAGGCGGTTGTAACATATTTTCTAATCCAACTGCACCATTTGGTTCCGAAACCCATCTTCTCCATCACTTTAAAGAGAATTGGCCAATCTACCGTGTCGTAGGCCTTCCTGAAATCCAATTTGAACACACAACCCTTTAGTTCTTTTTTCCTCCAAAAGTCAATTCCTTCATTAGCAATAGGAGAGCAATCCAGGATTTGTTGATGCAACATCTCAATCTCCTCGAAAGACACTTCGAAAGAATCTTATACATCCCTCCTACTAAACTGATAGGTCTGTAGTCATCTAAGCCACCAATGTTGGAACCCTTCGAGATGAGAGTTAAGAAAATATGATTATTTCCATACTCCCATTCTTTCCGCAAGAAAAAATTGTGGAAAATTTCATAATAAATTTTTTTAGGAAGGACCAAAACCTTTTTAAAAACCCCATATTCAACCCATCAGGTTCGAGAGCTTTATTGCTATCACATGAGTTTAAAGTCTCCCAAATTTATTCTTCCGAAAACTCATTTTCTAAAAGTAGGCGCTGCTCCAAGGAAATTCTAGAAACATCAGCTTTAAATCTTCCACTTCCAAGGTTGAATGGTAATTATAAACTTCGAAAAAGTGGTCTCGGACACTTGCCTTGATAAAAAACGGATCTTTTATGATCTCACCTTTAACGTTAATAGCTTTCAAGGAACTCATCCTCTTCCTAATTGAAGCACATGTATGGAACAATCTTGAATTACGATCACCATCTTTCACCCATTTCGCTCTTGAATTTTGGAACCAAATTTTCTCTTCGATTTTATAAAGCCTCCATAATTTTTTCCTCAAAGAAATCAAATCTGCAGCATTTTCGCTTCCCCTCGAATCTTGTCTCTGCTGAAAATCCTTCTCTAACTTATGAATTTTTCCTTCTAAGTCAAGAATCAAAGAACCTGGAAAATGTTCTCTATTTCCAGACCAATTTTTAATAGCAACTTTCGTACTTCTTAGAATACTCAAAATCCCAACTCTTTTCTAACTTTTCTTACAATCTTTAATAGAAGATAAGACCAGCTCCCCAAAACCATCCCCATTCATCAAATAATTAAAAATCTTGAAAGGTTTCTTGCCCCAATTTACTCTACTGTTCTCAAGGATAATTGCATTATGATCAGAAACAAACTTAGAAAGTAAAGATTGGATGATTTCAGTAAATGCTGTCATGAAATTAGCATCTACCAAGAACTTGTTCAGTCTAACAAAAGTAGGAAATTCCCGATTATTGCACCTTGTAAACCTTCCTCCAGATAAAGGTAGATCAATTAGGTCGGCTTGTTGAATAAATATCTCCATTGAGTTCCTATTTTGAGCTCTACCTTTCTTCTCTTCTTCTGATAAATAGACGTTGAAGTCCCCTCCCACACATAAAGGTAAACTGTGACAATTAAGAAAAAGACAGCTCCTAAAAAAACTAGCTTTTTCATCCTCCACTGAAGGTCCATAAACATTAATGAATCCACACCTTAATTGATTAGTTCGAAATTTCCCAAAGATAGCAATGAATCTTCTGTTCATATGATGATCTTCCACTTTGAATATGTTGTCATCCCAACAACTTCCAAACCTTTTGTTATCATTCATTATTCCAAACCTTCTGTTGATATGATTCAATAATAAAAATCATTCATTCTTTACTTGTGGTATTTGTCATCTTGTCAAACAAATCTGAAGTACGTATCACCATTCTTCATATCATTCTTCCAAACCTTTTGTTATCGTCAACAGTGACATTCAGGGTCTTTCTCGTGTCAAAAGCTTATATGGGGTTTGTTGGTTTGACTCATTTAGGCTCCACAATATCATATTGGTTTTGATTTGTGATTGGAATATTTGTACCTTACAGATCGATACGGCGCACTCTTTTTCCTCTATTTAGGTAAAGGGAGGTTTTTTAATGAACCTCTTATCGATGATCAGTTTGGTATGCATTCACTAATAAAACCATGCAAAATTTCATTTAAAAAATTGATGATCATTCTCGTACTACGTAGGTTTTTGTCATGCGTAATAAATCCAAGGCTAGTGATATTTTTAAGCGTTTCCATAAATAGTTGAAAACCAATTTCAAAAATTTATTGGGATTTTTAAGCCTAATAATGGCAGTTAATATTTTTCTCACACGTTGGGGGCTTTCTTTCAGAAAAAAATAATTGTGTATCTCACTTCTTGTGTCAATTCACCTCAACAAAATGGGGTCATTAAGCATAAAAACTAACACCTTTTTTAGGTTACCAGATCCCTTCTTTTTTCTACAAATGTTCCAATGTATCTTTGGGGTGAGGCTCTCTTAACTGCTATTTATCTCATTAACAACATGCCTAGTAAGGTTCTTTAATTTCGGTATCCACAAGATGTTTTTACCCAATTTTTTCCTCGTTTTAAACCTTTGTCTACTAGTATTTCTCTTCACGTCTTTGGTTGCACTGTATTTGTTCACAACCATAACAATTCTAAGTCTAAAATATATCCTAGAACAATTCGATGTGTCTTTATTTGGTACTTTTCTTATTAAAAGGTTTATCGGTGTTATTGTCCTCATACTAAGGTTTTTTCTTCTATGGCTGTTAACTTTCTTGAACATAAACATTTTTTTCTTTATATCTAAAATCCGGGAGGAGCGTGTGAGTGAGTTTGAATTTTAGTTTTTCTGATTAATACCAAACTACCAGTCACCTTATTTACTTCCAAACTTACCAAAATTTAGCCAACTGTTGACACCACTGAAACACCTAATCTTGAGAACGAAATAGACCTAAAACAAACCATAAACCCAATAAATTCCCCCAATACACCAAGCCCTCCTATTTCACTGATTATCACCCAAACCGAAAGATAGCATCTTCTTGTGTACAAATAAATGCCAAAACCCATCCTACTAGTCTCCACATAGCCTATGTATTGTCAAGAATCAGAACTAGGTTTCAATTGTTTAGCAGGTAGAGAAGGTGATCAGAGTATAACTAGTAAATTGGATGTCTTGGTTTATATTAGTAGGTTACCGATTGCTAAAAAAATGGAGTACGACAGTGTGCAAATCACCCTATTAATAAGTTTGTTGCTTATGGTAAACTAATGTCTGGTTTTAAGAGTTTTACGGCTAAAGTAGACAACATTTGCATTCCAGACATAGTGGAAGAAGATAGTAGAAGAACTTTCGACACTCGAAAGCAACAAAACTTGAATTCTTGTCGATCTTCCTAAAGACAAGAAACCAGTTGGTTGCAAATTAGTCGTTACTGTGAAGTACAAGGCGGATGGTATTGTTAAACGGTATAAGGCTAGACTTATGGAAAAGGGGTTCACTTCGACTTATGGAGTGGACTATCAAGAGAATTTACTCCAATTGTGAAACTCAACACAGTAAGAGTGTTACCATACTTAGTAGTGAATAAGGACTGGGTGCTTTATCAGTTAGATATCAATGAATACATTCCTGAATGGTAATGTCGAAGAGGAGGTCTACATGTGAGTTCCACCAAGAGTACAAATAAATTCAGGAAACCAACAAGTGTACAAATTGTTGAAGTCTCTATATGGACTAAATAGTTTCTTAGGACTTTGTTTCACATGTTCACTAAGGTACTTTTGTGAGACGACTACAAGAAGTGCCAATTTGATCACACTATTTATACAGATTGCGTCAAACAAGAAAAAGATAATCTGAATTGTCTACGTTGACGATATCATCATCACAAGTGACTCAGTGGAGATAGAGAGATTGAAGAAATTTTTGGCGAGAGAGTTTGAAACCAAGGATTTGGGGACCTTGCAAAATTTTTTGGTCATGGAAATGGCAAGACCAATAGAGGGAATTATTATCAACCAAATGAAGTATATTCTAGACTTGCTTTCTGAGACTGAAATGACTGGTTGTAAACCTTCAAAAACTCCCATTGAAGCAAATTTGAAATTACATAAGGTAATCACGTAAATAAAGAGCAATATCAAAGGTTTGTAGGTAAGCTCATTTATGGTAGCTTTTTTTATCAGCATTGTGAGCCAATACATGAATAACCCTACAAAAGAACATTTGGAAGTTGTGGATTGAATCTTGATATATTTAAAACTGACACCGGGACACGAATTAATTTTCAGAAAACATGAAGTAGGCAGTAAAGATTTTTTTTCATATTCTGGTTGGACTAGAGTGTTGACGGACAAGAGGTCGAATAATTGATATTGTTCATTTGTTTGGGGAAACTTGGTGACTTGGAGGATCAAGAAACAAGTCGTAGTTTCTAGAAGTAGCGCTGAAACAGAGTTTTGGGCGATGTCACTCGAGATCTGTGAATGTATTTGGTTACAAAGGCTTTTAACTGAGTTGGTGTGATAGTAATTATTTTGAACTTCAAAGTGACATCAACTCAACATAAGCATCGCTAAAAATCTAGTTCATCACGACAAAACGAAACATGTGGCAATTGAAAAACATTTTATTTCTGAGAAGGTAAATGGCGGAACAATAAAACTAAATTATGTCTCTTCCAAAAATCAGCTAGGAGACATCCTGGCCAAGACACTTCCAAGGCTACTTTCGACGAGATCACATCCAAGTTGGGTCTTTATAATGTTTACTACCCAGCTTGAGGGGGAGTGTATGTTATAACTTCTCTAGATAATTATCCTGTAAATATTGGTGTTTTAGTTTGTCACTAACTCTAGCCTATTTTATAGATAAGGATAAAGTTAACTTAGCTAGGACTCTTTTACATAACTTGTATAAAACTCAACTATACCTATTTAATATAGAGAATCATGGTGAATAAAATTGATCTTCACCAGTAAACCTATTTTTTACAAAAATTGATACATGCATCACAAGGCTCACACCAAAGAAAGATGGACTAGCTCTTTCAATTGATCCACAAGACCAAGTCTTGAAAAAGAAGAAAAAAATAGCAGTAGATTTGCGATTGCTTTTTGAATACGATCAAAATGTTATTTCATCAACATGTCTTCTGGAGTTACGACCGATTTTTTCTTATCTTTTCAATGGTTCTTGAATCGCATCAATACGATATCGGAAACTCAAGATACGCTCATTTTAGTGAAGAAGGTGCATGCAGAAATTCCTATATAGGATTAATACAAGATTTTGTAAATATTACAAATTTTTATTGATTATTCGTAATGTAATTTAATAAATGATGATGCATTATCTTTTATGATTATATTTATTTTTTTATTAGAAATTAAGATAGAGTTAAAACAATTATCTTTAGTTTATTGTTACTAGGAATTAGGTTAGTATTTTATTGTTATTTTTATTATTATTTTCAAGCATTAGTCATACTACAACAAGGACTCCTTCACCCTATATAAAGGATGCTCCTCCCACTATTATAAACACATCTTTTCTTGAATACAATACATTGAGCGTTTTTCTTTGCAAGTGTTGATTACTTGTGCCTTCGAAGCTTTTTTTCATTAAGTTTTTTCTCAAGTTCTTTGTGAGAGAGATCTTCACACTCCGAGTTGTCTCTTTATTGCGATTAGGGGGCTGGTTAGAGTCGATTATCGAGTTTTCCTAGTCTATTGTGATTAGGAGGATTCGTAGGACAATTATCCATCGATTATCGTCACGACCATCATCTTCATCGTCAAATCACCATTATCATCCATCACCTAATTTTGGCTAAGTTATTCCTATCTTATTAAATTCGTTGTCTTTGTTTTATTTCATTATCTTTATTTTCTTAATCTTACTTCTTTTGTCTAATTTTCCAACAACCATAATCTCTCTTGAACCCTAATTACTATTGACACCATCCATTCTTCTCCTCTCGTTCTTTGACAGAGTCTAGAACTTTCTAGGTTTGATTCTTCAACAAGAACAACATCCATTCATCCACTGTCTCATCTCTATCAAAAACCAGCCATGATTTTAACTGAAAGTAAATCATTTGCAAGTAACAGTCACTGTTGCAATTCTATGTTTTTATAGCTCCCCTATTCAAAACAAAAAACATTTACAATATAGTTTTGAGATCAGATCATGTCCAATTATACTTTGTTACTGATAATTTTATTTAATACCAAGGAAACACAATTAGCACATAAACCTTGAAAAGTATTACTTGTAAGTTGTAACTGATTTTAATTTGAAAATTAGTTTAGATTAGTATAAACTCTATCTTAAGTTTAAATAAGAGTGGTTAGTTTAGAGTAGAATAAGCTCTATCCTAAGTTTAAATTAAGAGTTGTTTAACCGAAGTTTAAACTAACCGAGTTTATTTAAATTTAGCATAGAGTTTATCCTAATCTAAATTAATTTTCAAATTACAATCAATTACAGCTTACATTACTAGTATATGACTAAAGGAAATAAACTTGCCAGCTTAATCCCCATCCCCTTCCCATAAACCCTCCTGAAACTTTCTCCAAATTGTTGCACAGTGTTATTTGGATTTGAGTGTTACTATCAGATATGGGAATGTGTCTAACATGGCTAAATGCAGATTTTTTCTAATTTTTTTATGTATTCAAAAGATCTTTAAAGGTCACATTCGGTAGACAACTAAATAAAAAGAGTTTTATTGAAGAGTTTTATATCATTTCTCTCGGTGGTAACATCAGCCAGATTTGCTTGATTGTCCCTTGTTTTGCCTTGCCCTATTTGGTTTCCAGTCAGTCAGTTTAACAATGCAATTTTGCAGCACTACTCTCTCACATGACCTGATTTTTGACAATGATCACACCATGGTCCGCCCTTCCTTTATTTGGACCCTAAAATGATGCATGTGTGTACAAGGCAAAGACATTTGTCATTGTTGATCCATCTGGTTCTATCAACATTAATCTTTTGCTTTCTTCTCGATGAACTGCTACAAACAGTTCTAGGATCGTGGGCAAGGGTTTACTACCCAATATTTTTTCCCTTAAGTTCTTTGTTGAAACCAAAAAGGAATTGAAAAATCCTTGTTTGGGCGGTGATCTTCATGCATAACACTACATCATGAGTGCACTTCCAAGAATTAGTATCAAATAAATCAATTTGCTATCAATACCTTGTCATAGTGTTCAGCACTGATTTGTACTCATAGAGTTTGCTTTCAAGAGTTCTAGGATGTTATCTGAATTGAAATATGTTTCCTAACTACTTCCAAATCTCTCTTGCTGTCATGTAAAGTAGAAAGTTTTCTCCTATTTTCAGTATCATTGAGTTTATCAATCAAGACATGATCATGTTTTCACTTCTCCACAGGCGACATTTTTGGTCTGTAGGCTCTGGAATAGTCATCTTTATTGATAGATGGTCATCCTTGCCTCAGCTTGAGATGTATGGTAAAACTGATAGTGACCAAGGAAGGTAATTGTGGCCATTTAGTTTGTTGCACGTTATAGGGATGAGTGAGGCATATTTTGTTTAGATTTTGAAATGATTTTTTATGAGGAAGTTGTTTGATTAATCTTTGATTAGGTTTTCAAGGAACCTAGATTGATACCAATTACCATGTAGATAACTAAACAAAAAGATGAAAGAGTTTTTCTTTAAAACAACAGCAATTTCCTACTGTAAATACAATCTTAGTCCTAACCTACTTAGACAAAAGTCTATCAAATCTTCTACTTAGATATAGACATAGAATACAAGTTTAATGAGTTGTAAAATACTAATTTCAGTCTTTAAGACTTATACGGATACATTCTACACATATCCATATCCATGAGTCGGACATGAGTGTCTGTCAGACATGGATATTCAAAAAGAAAAAAGAGTGGAGTTACATAAATTTCACATTCATGCATTAATATCTATGCTACTCGACTCTTTATTTTCTTTAATTTACTCGTGTCCACTATTCATGCTCTACACATTTACACGAGAACGAGGGTAAATCTTCAGATAAAAGAATTTTTTTTTCAAAATTTGAGCATGCCCATGTTGAACATATACTCGTACCAGAAACTCACTCTTGTGTCTAGGCAACATAGATTAATATCACCCTTGGGGTAAATTGTAGTGAATACCCATTTCAACAATATTATTGATTCACAATATTCAAAAGCATAGAATCTATGCATATATGCATTATAGATGGTAGAACTGTTCTGTAATGAAGGAGAAAGAATCAATGACGAAAAAAGCAACTTACGTTAGCAAAAGTAAATTGATAAACTGAATCAAATCTGATATAGGAAAATCCATCTCCTGGGTTTGCACTTGTTTCCTCAATTCATCCATAAGGGAATTAGCATCTTTAAGGTTACCCAAAGATAAATACCTACCATGCAAAAGTAAACTTTTCTTCATTAGTACACAATTTATGACAAAAAAATAAACAGTTTCAATTTTACTTCCGAGTTTCGAACAATGTGAAGTTGAGGACAAATTAAAATCCCTATAATTGATGGAAATTTATAAGAGTCAAGTACAAAATTTCAACAGATTTGATAGACAAAATGATAGCACATTTCGATCATGGTTTTGCTGAGCCTAACTTGAATAAAAAATATACTAAAAGATCAAGTGAGAAGTTTTATGGTGAGCTCACATAAGAATGGCTTCTGCAATGGCTATATCATCTTCACCGGGATAACACTGCACAGTTGAAAACCATATAGGTTAACAAATTAAATAAGTATTGGATGATTCTTCAAAAAGAAGTCTTGGACAAAAGTAATAAATACAGTTGATCATTGAGATGGAGCTAGAATCCGAGTAATTTGAGTTATGCTAATTTTCCTTGCAATTTTTGAAAGATCATATTCTGATTCCTAAATATAACTATAGTTTCTCGACCAATGTTTCAAATTATTTTAACACTTTGAAGCTTAAACTAATATTACTCACTGTGTATTAGATATGAGAATGTGTATGGCATGGATATGTTCCATTTTTTTCCATGTTCTTCCATATATTTCGAGGATTTTGAGGATCATATCCCAATATCCTTGTTCGGACATGTCGAATATGATTGTCCGACATGGGTACCTCAAAAGCTATGAATGTGCTACCTACATAAGCAAGAAGTATATTTTCCCTGGCAGAATCAGCAACACAAGCAACAAAATCTGAAATGTACAAACATTTTCGATGAGGTATTTCCAAATATGAACTACTGCACATCTATATTATTAAACTTTCACATATTGTATAGGTACACAAGGGAATACGACTTTGATTTGTAAGCCTCGAACTTATGTTACCTGGACACAGATCACAGTTTCGGATACAGGTACCGACATGGGTATGCTAAATTTCTGAGTTTTTCTATGTATTTTGAGAGGTTTAGGGATCATATTCCCAAGTACATGTCCAGATATGCATATTTTATGGGTCTCGTAAGCCGTTATTTCAGAAAATTGAAGAGTCAAAGAAACATAACATGGAAGGCTGGAACTATTTCATGACAAGGATCAAGAAAGAGAAGAAAAATAACCTTGCTCATAAAATTTACTAAAGTAGCTGCAAATTTCTTTATATTGTTTCCTCGAACAAAATGATACGACACTTTCGCCATGTCCTACAAAACAACGTCACAAGACTGTTCATATGAATGTTAACTAACGAAGGGACCTGGGAGCTCAATATTTGGATACTTTCAGAGGCTTTTATAGTAGATAGATGGAAGCATACATGCAACAACCCCAATACAGAGATCCTAGTGCAATTTCTAGATGAAATTAAGATGGTCAATGGTGTAGAATTCATATCTGTAACTAAGGGTTTAGAAATCTCCCTTGAGTTACTCTAAGTATTGGGATTTGGCCATTGCAACCACGTCCGCTTACATCAAAGGTATTTTCCTTTTTGAGTGCCTCTCCTGGCACAAACAAGGACCTCCCACATATTGGAGACCATTTACCAAGACAAGTTATTGATTCCAATAAGATTACTTGAGGGAGACGTCAAGGAACCCAGTCACTATAAAATACTGCGTAAGCCATCAACATACAAAGATTTTATTTAAATTTTTCTTTGCCTTCTACATTAGGAGACAAAACAATTCTCAGTACCAATTCGTAGCAATGCAAAGATTGGGAAAGAATGAATGTGTGATCGAATAGAAAAAGCAAAGCCTAAATATTTAGTTCCAAACCTACCACTTCAGGAGATTCAGAATATATGTATTCGGCCAACATAGTGTGCAGTTGCGGATCACCATTCTTTTGATCACCAAACTCTGCAGACCACCTAAAACCCAGAATAACAAAACAGGTTAGGAAAATAAGCAGTAGTATTCTACATGTCATTAGGGGGTGTTTGGATCAAGGAATCTGGGATTCCCATAGGAATGAAATCCACATTCCCATGTTTGGTTGGCCGGAAATCTCATTCCCGATAATGTTTTATTACCAATAGTAGATTTTTTGGGGTATATTATCGGGAATGTCATTACCTCCCTTTCTTTAGGTATTGTTGGATTACCGGTATTTTGGACTAAAATGCCCTTAAATTTTTTTTCTTTCAAAAATATCATTCTTCTGTCATTGAATAATAAAAATTCAACGACGGTTAAATTACAAATTTATCCTTTAACCAAACACGGTAATCTTACATTCTTGCTAAACCAACCAAACACAAAATACAACATTCCCAGTAATCCTATTCCCTGGTAATCTTACATTCCCACTGATAATCTTACATTCCGTGAACCAAATGCACCTAAAGGTTTGTGTCTTGCACATCCAAATACGTATATTATCCTCCATGAATCCTCCACATACAAGGAAATCTTGAAAAAAAAAATATAATATACTATATTTATTCAACACGCACAACCGAGTCCAAGTAATATAAGTAGCATTTAATACTAATAAAAAAGAAAATAAAAACTCTTTTATTCTTTCTTCTATTTTCATATCTTCACATTCCATATTATTTTAATGGTGTAAGCTTATAATACAAACGGCCTAATCTCATGCCTTCAAAGATATTGCAAGGTTGCAATATCTTTTTATTGCAAACTGGAGAGTACATGATTCATCTATATTAACCACAAAAATAATAGGACAAGGGGAAAGGTAGAGTATTGTCCAATAGTTCTGTAAGTTATAGATAAATCCAAATATTCTTTTAGAATATGTTCTCTATATTTCTAATCTCGCTTGCAATCTTCTTTCCGTTAGTAAATTGTGTGTTGATTTACACTCACTACCAGGGTTTTAAATAACGGACCGCTAATGCTATAACGCCTTTATTTCGTGGTCGCACCACCGTCCGAGACCGATATTGTCCGAAATAGGAGTGTGAACGCGGAATCACACTAATAGTGGCCGATAACAGCCGCAACTTAACGGGTAACGGCCGATCGCGACGATAACGGCCCACTATTCCCGTTATTTTCCGTTACACCAAATCAATCCATCAAAACAGGTTCAAAAGAGAAAAAGAGAGAGAAGGGGGTTTCGAACACAACAAAAAAACAGGATGATTCGAAAAAAGAAAAAGAAAAAAGAAAGATAGGAGATTAGTGTTATTCCACCGTTTCTTCAAAAAAAAAACTTATGAAAGATTTTTTTTGTATTCATCGTCGTCAAGCCTCGTTTTTTTCCCCTTTCTTTTCGAATCTCTGTTTTTGATACATGCATGTTGAGATTCAAAAAGAAAAAGATAATGGAAAAGTAAAAAAGGAAGAATGCAACACTACATGTTTTGTGGGTCTTGCTGGAGTGGAAATCACTAGAATCGGAGAAGGAAAGCTTTTGTTTAACTTGAGTCTCACTTTTAGGCTTAACAGATCATGGTTTTTGAGTTTTTTTATCTATTGGTGAAGAAAGCATGAAGAAACATGGAGAAAGGAGAAAACAATAGGGTGGGGTTGTTGGGGGGACTTAGGATTAAAATATTTTAGTGTTTATTGGGTTTAAAACATAATCCACTCACAATCCTATTTCCCATTTTTTAAGGAATAAATTAATTTGTCATCCCTACTACTTTTTAGAATTTATAATTTAATTCTTAGTTTAGAATATAAATTTTTATTTTACTTAATTTAGTCCTAATTTTGGTCATTTAAATAATAATGTATTCACAATGTTATCATTTAAATAATTATTTTATCCTATTACCGGATTTTTAAAGTCTTCTATTTGGTTAAACTATATTATATATATATATATATATATGTTATTTTCACTTAGAAAACATTCAAAAAGTTATTAAAAATGATTCCTTATAATTATAATTATAATTATTATGTTTTAGGGTAAGTTGTGAGAAATTTAAAATAACTCACAACCGCAACACTCGCAATGACCGTAATAGCATTCGTTATGTTTGCAATCGCGATAAACGCGATGCGACCGAAAACACAGCCGCAAACGCTATTTAATTCCCTATTCACTGCCCAATTTGACTCTGATTGTTGTGAATTTCAGGATTCATGCTCGGGGAAGGTGATTGGCAGTTATAAGCTTTGTGGGGGTTTTTACATACTTGCAGTTAACCTCTCCTTTCAGCCTCAAGCTTATATTGGTTCCTTATCACAATTTGCTCCTATATCCTCTTTCTTACTTGAGCCTTCCACATATATTATGTTATTGCATTTACTCTTAGGTCACCTTAGTTTCGTTTATCTTGTAAAATTGTTCCCATAGTTGTTTGTAAATAAAAGTTCAAAAAATTTCTCTTGTGATATTTGCCATCTTGCTAAACAAATCAAGAGTATTTATCACCTTTCTCCATATAAATCGTCCAAATCATTTGCCATGATTCATAGTGATATTTGTGGTCCGTCTAGAGTAGCAACTTTACATGGGTTTCGGGGGTTTATTTCATTCATTGATGATTACACTCGCACTACATGTTCTTTTCTCATGAAAATTAATTAAATCTGAAGTTGTTGATATCTTTAAACAAACCCATAAAATGGTTGACACCCAATTTCAAAGTTCTATTTAGACATTTCATTCCGACAATGACATTGAGTATTTTACCAACATCCTGGGTTCTTTCTTTCAAGAAAAAGAAATTGTTCATCTTACTTCATGTGTCAATTTCCCTCAACAAAATGGGATAATTGAATGAAAAATAGACATCTACTTGAGGTTATTAGGGCCCTTTTTTTCTACACATGTTCTTATGTATTTTTGGGAGGCCCTTTTAATTGCTACATATAATATTAATCGAATGCCCAGTAAACCTTTACGGTTTTAGTGTCTACGATATATTTTTCTTAAACATTTTCTCAATTTTAAAGTCATGGTTTCTTCTTTACCTCTTTGAGTCTTTGGTTGCACTGTGTTTGTTCATAACCATGATAAAACCATGTCTAAGTTGGATCCTAGAGCGATTCGGTGTGTGTTTGTTGGGCAACTCAAAAAGGATTCCATTGTTATTGTATGGGTACTAAATTTTTTTTTGTTACGATAGATGTTACTTTCCATGAAAAGAAACCTTTTTTCCTTAAATCTGAAATTCAAGGGGAGTCCTTATCTAATGAATTTCAATTTTTTGAGTCTACTTTACAGCCATTGTCATTTGACCAGTAGCCATTCACATTTAACCATCCAGCAAAACCGAACCCACTAAACCAGCTAGCTGAACCAGACACACCAAACCAGCCACCAGAGTCGGACCAAGCAGAACCAGAAAATTTACCAAACTAGCCAACAACGCCAAATTCACCAAAGGTTCCTCCATCCAAAAAAAAACAAATTACTTGTTTATAAAAGAAGACCTCCCACACAACATGAACACTACCCAGAGTTGGAACTGAGTCTAAATCCCTCGAAAAATGAAGAAGTTAATAAAGTTTTTCCCACTGAAATAAATGCCTTGGTTGATGATAGTGATTTGCCAATTACTCAGAGGAAAGGAGTAAGGAGATGCACAAATCATCCAATTAATAAATTTATTGCATATGGGAAGCTAATACCTTCTTTTAAGAATTTTACAGCCAATATAGACAGTGTTATTGTTTGAGGAACAGTGAAAGAAACATTAAAGGATCCTAAGTGGAAAAAAGCAATATAAGAGGAATTGATGGCACGGAAAAACAACAACACTTGGGTTATAGTTGATCTCCCTAAAGACAAGAAACCGGTCGGCTGTAAATGGATAATTATTATGAAGTACAAAGCAGATGGTAGTATTGAAAGATACAAGGCGAGATTGGTGGCAAAAGGATTCACTCAATCCAACCAAGAAACCTTTGCTCCTCTGGCAAAGCTAAACACTGTGAAAGTGTTACTATCATTGGCAGTCAATCAAGATTGGGTGTTCCATAAACTAGACATTAAAAATGCTTTCCTAAACGGTAATTTAGAGGAGGATGTTTATATGCAAATTCTACCTAGCGTGAGAAGTGGTATAGGAAACCGACAGGTATGCAGATTGCTAAAGTCCTTGTATGGTCTTAAGCAGTCTCCGAGGGCTTGGTTTGACAGGTTCACAAGGGTGATCATTCAGGAAGGTTACAAACAGTGTTAATCAGACCACACTCTATTTGTAAAAAAGGCATCAAAAAAGAAGAAAAAAAATTAATTGTCTATGTGGATGATATCATCATAACAGGTGATGATTCTATGGAGATAGGAAGATTGAAGAATCTATTGGCGAGGGAGTTTGAGACTAAAGACTTAGGTACTTTGCGATAATTCTTGGGTATCGAAGTTGCAAGATCAAAAGAAGGGATAGTCATTAATCAAATGAATTACATCCTAGATCTACTATCTAAAACAAGAATGGAAGGATGCAAGCCAACAGAAACTCACATGGAAGCAAATCTAAAACTAAGAAGGGAAAATGGGAAGTCTTGTGAACAAAGAACAAAACAAAGGCTAGTAGGTAAGTTAATCTATTTGTCGCTTACTAGACCTGATATAGGTTTTTCTGTCAGCATAGTAAGTCAATACATGAATGACCCGAGAGAAGAACATTTAGAGGTTGTGAACTGAATCCTAAGATACTTTAAAATGACAGCAGGACATGGGTTAATTTTCAGGAAAAATGAGGATAAAACAGTGAGAATTTATTCAGATTCAAGTTGGGCGGGAGAATTGATTGATAGAAGGTCTACTACAAGTTATTGTTCATTTGTTTGGGAAATCTGGTAACTTGAAGGAGTAAAAAACAGGTTTTGATTTCTCGAAGTTGTGCATAAGTAGAGGTTTCGGGCGATGACACTTGGAATTTGTGAAGGAATCTGGTTACAAAGGCTGTTAACTAAGCTTGGGCTGTGTGACAACCAATATTTTGAACTTCAAAGTGACATCAAGTCTATCATAAGCATTGCGAAAAATCCAGTTCATCGTGATCGAACGAAGCATGTAGAGATCGATAGATATTTTATCTCTGAGAAGGTGAATGGTGGATTAGTAAGGCTTAACTAAAAACCAATTGGCAGATATTCTCACCGAAGCAATTCCAAGAATTAACTTTGATGAGATCACATCTAAGCTGGGTCTTTTTAATATTTACTCCCCAGCTTGAGGGGGAGTGGAAGTTATAGATAAATAGATAAGGTTTATCTTGTATATATTAGTAGTTTAGTGGATAAATAACTCTTAGCGGTTTAAGTAGATAAAGATAACTACATGGGTAGTTTAGTTTAAATTAAATACTTGTTCTCACCTATTGTATATATTTGTTAAACTTGTAACCTGTTTTATATGAATATACGATAGTGAAGATTTTCACTTTTCCTTTAACGTTTTCGTTTAATTTACTTCACCAACTAATTCCTTTCACTTCACTTTACATTAGCTCTGTTTTCAACAAGTTCACATCAAACATGGCTAGACGGGTATAAGAGCAATCAAACATCCTTCTCGTAAATTTTGAGGCATTGTCTAGTGAATGCATAAAATGAAAATCATAACAAAAAATAAAATGACAGATCAAACCACACAATTAGCAGATCCCTTGAATAGTTTAACCATCAAGAAATGAAGAGAAAATAACCTTAACATCATCTATGATGTTGAAACACAAAATAGCTTTCAAGATAACAATATAATATGGAAATGATGTCTCACTTTATAGCAGCTTTTAAGAATGATGAGCAGCCCTGGAGACGTGCTTTTGCCTCCCCGATAGCTTCAGTAAGTTGTTGAACATCATCATCAACTGCTAAGTTACTAGCCACAGGAATCTGTGGAAACAGCTTGTAGATTTTCCGAATACGGTCTGCCACATGCATTACATAATAATCACAATAGAGATAGCATAATTAAATGAACCCGATAGCTATATATAAAATAATATGATTGACTTGGAAGTTCTTTTTTTTCTTTTTATCACATAAAAGATATTTAAGTCATTGGATAAGAGAAGAGGGTCCATGGAGTATTCATTACAACCAATGTAACTCGGACTCTTTATCAAGTATCCATGTCTGACACCCTTGTTAAACGCATATCTGGACATGAATATGGAGATATGAACCTCCAAATATGTGGAAAAACTTGAAAATAATTAAACCTTCAAGTTTCAGATGCATCCAAGTAACATGGATTACAACCTATGCTGAGAATCACATTACAAGAGAAGGCATGTACTGACCCAGGATCTCTTCCTCACAAGGAATTTTCCCTTTGACAAGGGCATCGACAAACATGACCGCAAGTTCGGACCCACAAGTAACCTGAAAAGTTCTGTTTCGTGATTACGAAGTCATGGACCATGAAAACGCAAGGATAGCTATGCAGAATACCGGCAAAACAAATTCCCTCATCCCAATCTCACTTAAGTAAATATCAAATAAAATCCAATCAATATACCAAAATGAAAATGTTTAGCCTGCCTTTTGATCATAGAATATCGTGTTCTGGTAAATAGCTAATAATATAATCCTAGACATGGTCATCATTCTTACATCCAAAGTTATATTTGACTAATAGGAAGGTCAACCATGCATGTAAAGGGTATTAATCATGAAGTGCTTGCAATTACAGAATTTGTCATCTTATATTTGTTTCTATCTGAAATAACTCGGACTCTAAGCTGATGATTACCCCATAGGAAATAAAATTAGCTTAACATCCAATCATCTTCAACTCATTTGAAAGCCAAATGTAAAACGTGAACGATCAAGTTTCATGATACTTTGCATTTAACAAAGAATAAAACCTTGACTAGTAAGTGCCAGATAAATGTAATGAAAGAAAATAAATACCTCCCCATGCTTCAATTGGAGGCATGCACCTGAATGAAGCAGATCCAAGGCCTCAGAATATCGCTCAGCAGAGACATATCTGAAATAGGATATTCATTTTTCATAATCAAAAGTCTTTTGAAAGCAACAAAAAGGATCAAACAGGCCTTTTACTATTCTTACCTTTACATCAATTGCAAGTTTTGAAAAAGGAAATGAATAACAAGAAATGAAAAGCTATAAATACGAAACCCTAAATCAAAATCGAAAACCAAATAATAATGCAAGAAGCATCCTTAAACTACTCAAGTTTATGTACCTTAAAATTCAAGTATAAGCAATTCTACCCAGTTAAGGCCCATCTAAGACTCTAACCATACACAAGCTTTATGTTGCTCTAAATGTTCATTTTATGAAGTAGGCATGTCCGACATATACTGTGACATTGGCATAGATTTTCAACACTCCCAATATAAGAAAAGGAAACAATTATGTATTTATACCCGACATGTGCTTCTGATTCCATGCAATATAGACTAATATACCATTCTGTGGCTCTAAAAAATCATACATTTGGGAAATTGCAGGCATTTCTAATGCGCCCTTAAAATCTAGACCTAGAAGAAAAAAATTGCACACACACTATCAGACATGCACTCTCAAGACCTAGAAACATGCACTAATAAACCATTTCCAGCAACTAGTAGCTCTAAATAAACATAAAGTTGGGAAATTGAAATCATACCGGTAACTTATAGACTTGTACATCTGTTGAGCTCCATAGTGATTACCATCTTTTATAACTTTTTCTAATTTATCAATATTCTGCATTTCATAACAAGAAAAAAAATTAAATTAGGAAATAATTTTTCTCCATAACAATAAGCTCCAACTCATACTTATACACACATATAACACTCTACTCTTTAATGGTTTTGTCTTAATTATATAAGAAAAAGACGTGCCTTATCAAAGATAAAATTTCCTACATCTAAGATGAAAGAAATGCCAAATATAAAAAACCACGGATCAAATTAATAAAAGGTTTAAACATTCTTTCTCTTAAATGAAAGTATCCACTAATATCAAACACCAACATTTTCTTACCAACCAAACAAAGCTACGAGACCAGGTATAAATATGTTAAAATCATTCAAAATTATCAAGTTTTTCAGGTTTCTTAGCTACCAAGCAAATGATGGGTTGTTTCCTTTGGCATTCACCAAAATAATTTCAAAAAACAATTATTGAAATTAGTGGTGAAAAGAACAAAAAATACCTCTTGAACAGGAGGAAGATTTGCCCGTCTGGATTTTTCTCTCGACATTTTCTCTTCTACTTGATTTCCTTCTTGCATTCTTCTTCTTCAATGGAAAGAAAACAAATCAGATTTATGATTCTTACGAGTGTGGGCGCCCTTCTCAACAATTGCTTTGATCCTTATGAGTTTTTTCTTTCTTTTATGATTCCTTTCCTTAAAAACGTGCTCTTTTTTAGGAAGAAAAAACAATTTTAGAAAAGTTTTTTAACAAACACTAAAGATAAATTAATTATGAGTTTAATAATGAACATTTCACTTTTCCTCTAAATATTTTGAGTAAATTACCTAATTCTGCATTCAGTTTTATTAATTTAATACTTTAACTTTTAAATTGTTTTTTGTTTTGGTCACTCTAAGTCAGTAACATTGTTGTGACATGGCGTTTGTCCAATTAAAATAAAAGTAAATTTTTTTCTTATTTTCACTTAAAAATTAAAAAAATATATTAATAATTACTTATTATTGTGCATAATGAAAATATCTAAATATCCCTGAGAACCCTTCCATCCTTGATTTCCCGCCTCTTGCCAGATCCATGGATGATAGCCTAGATCCAAAGAAAGCTCGACACCACGAAGTCTAGCCACCCAACCCCCTAAACCCTTTGTCATATCTTCCCTCTTCATCCATGTATTACAACACCCCGTCCCCCAAGACAGATCGCCTCCTACAAGGATATGATCATGGGCAATACCGAGGGCATTTCTCATCCCGATCTCGATAGCCTAGAAGAACATGAATGGACCTCTTTGACGATGATGTCTCAGTGGGTGAACTGGATGGTATGCCTTTCATCAACTTCTCGGAAAGAGTCCAGAATCTAGCCATCAAAAGCAAGGATCTCACTCTTGTCGTTAAAGTGCTTGGCCGACGAATGGGTACAACACTCACCAGAATTAAATCTACAACATATGGAAACCCTCCCACCAGATCAAGCTAATTGATATCGAATATGATTACTTTCTTGTGAAGTTCTCCTCTAACACCGATTACCTCAAGGTGTCCTTGTTGATGGCCCTGGGATGATTTTCAGACATTACATAATGGTTGAACCTGGTCGCATGGTTTTCAGAACTGGACCGGTTAACAAACCGGTCATTCTATCGGTTCACTGGTTCAACTGGTCGAATCGGTCTAACCGGTCGAAAGAATCGGACGACGTCATAATTATTTAAAAAATTAAATAAAAATACCAAAAATATTTAATAAAAAATAATTTTTTATATCACAAGTCATATTCAAAGCAAGTTATAACATATATAAGTTAAAAACCATAAAATCAAGTGAAACAAAATGATTCAAATTAACTATAATATAATATTTAAGGTAAAACATATTAAATAATAAATATAATTATATAACTATAATTAAAAAATAAATTTGGGGTTAAAAAATCATAACAAAATTATATTGTTTGGTTTAATTTTTTTTAAACAATCTCACATGGCTAAGAAACATAGAAGAGCATCCCAAAAGTCTAAAGAGTAAAAATATGAGAACAAAACAATCTCACATTGCTAAGAAACATAGAAGCGCATCACAACTAACTTCTATAAATAATAGAGGTAATTCGGCATTCAAAATCATGGAGCCTTTTGGTGAGCATTGAGTGAACTATTCTTTCACTTCAATCAAGCTCGAATTTTAGGCTTCAATCGAGCTTCTAATTTTTTTTTTTTAGTTCAAGCCTTTTTGAGTTCAAGTTTCAATATTATATTTCGAGTTTGAGTTGAACTTGATAATTTTTAGCTTGTGAGTTTGAGTTGAGTTGAGCTTACTTTTAAAGTTTTCAAGTTCGAGTCGAGCTCAGCAATACTAGAGTTCGACTTGGCTCGTTTAACAAACGACGTTGTTTGGTTTAATTTATTTTTAAAAAAAACAAAAATCCCGGTTTTTCCCAGTTTTCAGCCGGTCCGGTTCGAACGGTTCAGCGGTTCTGGCCGGTTCACTAATAGCGGTTCAACCGGTTTAGATTGAACCGGACTAAGCAACGATTCCTGGTTGAACCGGTTGAACCGATCGGTCCGGTCCGATTTTCAAAACAGAGCCTGGTCGATAGATTTTTACCTATCCCAATCATTTTCGAGAAATATCATGGCGTGGGTTCAGCTCCCGGGACTTCCAATCACATGGTAAAAACAAAACATAATCGAGTCTATCATATCTAGAATTGGATTTTTCATAAAAATAAACTATCAAACGGACAATGGTCGTAGAGGACGCTTCGCCTATAACGTCCCAAAATCCAGGGTAGTTTTGGGTCGGTAGTCATGTATGAATTTTAGGTAAAAATATTAATATCGGTATTTTCAAGTGATGAATATTTCTAAAATGATTTAAAATGATTTTAGGATTATTAATTTCTATTTTGGGAATTTATAATTAATTTTGCATAGTGACTAAATTGTATAAATTGAAAATTGTGATTTTAGTAACTAAAATGTAAAGATCACAAATCAAAAGATCTAGAAGCTTATTATATCAAGGTTTATGTTTAGTATTTTCCCTCTCAAATTAACTGTACCTTAATCTCTCCTTTAGCCAAAATTCCATCTAGATTCATTTCCTAATTCTTTCTTCATTTTCATTCTAGTTTTGTGATTAATCGTTCTTTCATTTTTTTTTCTTTCACCCAAAATCTATTGTATCTTTTCTCCCAAAATTTCCTCAAGTCCTCTTTTATTGATTCATGTTTCCTTTTCTTCTTAATTTATTCCTTCAATTGTGATTAAACTTCTCTTTTTCTTCTCTTACCATTTCTTCCTCGATCACTTTGGAATCTCCATTGTTGTTCATCCTCCTCATTTACAGCAAAGGTAATTTTCTTCTTCTTGGTTCTCTTGTGCTTCAACGATTAGCCATTAATGTGATTGATGATTTTTAATCGAGCAATTGTTTTAAGAGAGGTTTGTGCATTAAAGTGATTTTCGAATGTATTATTATAACTATTTTTTCTTGAAATATTTTCAATTTTTCTTGAGGTTAATATGTTGTTTTATAGGTGATTATAATCACCTATAAAACAGATTTTTAATTAGAAATGATTTGGATATCGTTTTCTTGGAAACAATCTTAATTTTGTTGTTTTTCATAAATCCGGGAGTCATCTTTGGTTGATGATATTTTGGACGATTTAAGTGATGATTAGGAGTTGATTTAAGTTGTTCTTGATTATCTTTAGGTGAAGGAAAGTGGTGCTAACGTTTTAGGAAGCTTTGGTTGTAAGATCGGTAAGGTTCTCGATTGCTTTGGTATTTTCGTTTTGTTTTGGTAGTATAATATTTTGCTCTATTTTGGAAGTGTTAATGACTCATTAATATGTTTTCTAAGGTCTTTATGGAGTGTTTGATGAAGTAAAATTAATATACCAATATCCGACAATGAGTTAGGAAGTGTTTGGAGTAGAATTGTGCGGTTTCGCCATCGAGGTGTGTGGCTTTCATTCTTTGTGAATGGATATGTTCAAGGGTAAAAAGGTGTAGTTTGTAGTGTCTCTTTAATTGAACTCTGGTTTAAATGCATCAATAACAATTCATTTAATTGATATGAAATATGATATAAGATGTGATCGGAGATGTGGATGTGTTACATAAATTGTGTTGTGAATGATGCATAGAGATTTCAAAAGTGTGTTTGAAAATGTTTATATATGTGAATGTTTGCATGGACGAGTTGAGTGTCTCGCTGTCCTTATGAGGTTGATCATGAAAACCATCTCTAATTGTGTTTCGAAATGAGTTTGAAAGTGTATATGCGAAAACTATGCATCATTGTCAACCACTCTTCATGAACTTGAATTAATTGGCTATTTATTCTTAATGGGACCTTTGGATACGAAAGGCATGCCTAGAAAAGAGTACTATATGTGTTTTATACGTGTGTGATATCGGGTTATACGGGGTAAGGTTGGTGCATTGAGCTATATTCCGAGAAGAATACGGGGTAAGGTTGGTGTGTTGAGCTTTTCTCCAAAAATGTAGTTTTGGACCTAAGTGAGTCCAAAAATAAAAGGGAGTTGTATGGAGTCCATTTATCCAATGAGTGAGTTGTGTTTCGAGCAAAAGGCCATGATCTTTAAATTAAAATATGTGCATTGTGAGTGACTTGCCGAGGAGGTAATTGTGCATGATTGTATGTGGTTACTGTTGGATATAGGGACTAAATGGCATGTGACTATTTTGGAATTTATGAGAATTTAGGGTGTAATGTGTTGACATAAAGGCATAACATGGTGATATGAATCTTGAGGTAAGAACAAGTGAGGAGTGAATGCATGTAGGGTTTTCCTTTAGTTTTGGTTTGTGCATTACTTAGAATGTTGGTTATTCATTAGGCTTTTCAGCTCACACTTGTTGTTTAATATTTTTCAGAAGATTAATAGTCGATTCGGAGGCGAGGAGTGGGCACTCGGAGTGATTAAGCCAGATATTTTCTAAATAAGCATATGTGATTCGAATCCATGTGTGGCAATGTAGGGATCATTTTGGGATCTAGACTTTTATTGACATGTTGAGTTGTAATAAGTGTGGCTTATATGTGGACCATTATTTGTGTTGAAGATTGATAAATTGATTTGATTTTTTGAATTGATAATGTTGAATGCATGTTGTTGAATGGATTGATCATAAAATTTGCTAAATGTTTATTTAAGCCTTAAGGAAGTGTTTGGTGTGTTTAAACAAGTGACACTCAGTGTAATAAGTATGTTAGGCTCATTGGAAGCATGAAATGACCCAAAATGCAAATTGGACTATGTGACTTGTGATGAAAGTGAAAAAATATGCAATGTTTGACTTTTGATGCCAAATTCTTGTACGATGTTGTGACTTGTGTTATGAAGAATGATATAGGTGTATACTGACGTGTATGAAGTGGTATGAAAGTGTCCAAGCATGTATCTAGTCCCTAGGATCGAATATGTGGAAGTTTGGTAATTCGTTTATGCATGATCTTGAGAATTCTGCACTTTTATAGAAAAATGATCAATCCCATTTCAAAAAGGATCGATCCCTTGGCCAAAGGATCGATCAAAAGTTTCTGTGAAGGATCAATCCCCATGAAAAAGGATTCATCCCTTCGTTGTGTGCTCGATTAAAATGGCAAAATTGCATTCATTAAAGGTCTTAAGTGTCCCAAAGTCTTCGTTTGGCCCCAGGATGTTTGTGAAGGTTCAAAATTGATTTGCTAATTAATATTAGACCTTAACTCAGAATTTGATGAGACTTAAGGTGAATGGTTAAAGACTGAAGGTGTACAATGGAGCACAAATCCTGCGAGATAAATCGGCGTCGCTACTCCACGATGCCAAAGAGTTTGCTCCTCATCCCTGAACAAATTTTGTTGCCTAAGCAACATAATTTTGCATTATGTATGTAAATAAGTTTTTATTCTTTATCTTATTATGCACAAGTGTTTTATTTTTATTTTATTTTCTAATATCATCTCTTTTGGTCTATATATGCATGGCAGAATAGGGCTACAACCCATACATGGAGGGACACAAAACCCTAAAAAAATATTTGATCGATACTTTTGAGAGGGAAAACTCTTTTCACTTAATTATTTTAATTCTTTATATCCCATCATATATCTTTTGCATTAATTACCCTATCTTTATTTCTCACTTTTTACTTATTTACCCCCAGAAAACCACCCATTACCCACCCTTTTCTCACAAAACCACCTACTTTACTATTCTCTTACACCTTTTCTCTTCCACTCACTTTCTTCTTCGTATTTTCTTTTGCCTTTGATTTTTCCTTTTTACCCAAAAACCTCCTTTGTTTCCATCAAACATCCTTTTTCTCTCCATTACTTTTGTCATGGCTCGATCCAAGTCAACCCCTAGTGTTTCCACATCATCAGCCGCTGCAACAAGTATTTCAGTACTTCCAAAGTACTAAGGCTGAGAAAAATTTAAGGCATTGCAGAAACGCCAAGTCTACATGGAATACGACTTTGTATTCCCTGAGGTCGACGAGGAACCCTTCGGACCGAAGGTGATGGACGTCATCCGAAAATACAACTAGGAGAAATTTGCCTGGCACCTGAAGACAGTGACACTAGCGTTGGTCCGAGAGTTTTATGCGCATATGGGAAACCCTTCCCATCACTCTATTTATGTTCGAGGGAAGTTCATCCAGTTTACTCCCTCAGTCATCAATCGTTATTTTAAACTTGGAAAATTTGAGAACCACCGAAGGAAATACCCCTAACCAGAAGCGTGTAGATCGCCCGCTCTCAAGTCGGTCATAAACCTATGGAATCATTTTTTAAATGGCAAGTTGATGCCCACATCTCACAACACCACTGTGTTGTTATGACGACTAATGTTGCTTCATTCCATCATCTATGGACAATTAATTGATGTGGGCGGCATTATATTTGAACAGGTCCATGAGTGCACCAAATGGGATTTACGGAAGCACGAATCGATAACCGAAAGGGTTCGCCAAGAGGGGTTGTATTGGGTTTTGTGTTTAGGGAGTAAGGAGATTGAAAGATAGAAAACTGCACAACGATTTATAGTAGTTCGACTTCTCAACCAAGTCTACATCCACTACCTTAGCTCCTCACCAAGGATTTTCTAACAAATTCACTAATTTGTTCTTTCTTTTTCAAGGACAAAGAGATAACCTTTACAACTCTCTAGTTTTCCACGGGCTAAACTAGAACCAATCCCTAGTTTTTCACGGGCTAAACTAGAACCAATCCCTAGCTTTTAACAGGCTTAGCTATAACCAAAACCCCTTTACAATAAAAGGCAAATGTAAACAAGAAAACCTCTCTAAGGTAGGTGTTTACAAGATTTAAGCTCACAAGAACAAAATATTTACAAGAGAATGGAAAACTAAGAATGAAAAATTCTTCTCATGTGTTTGATTGTTTGGATAGGTGTTCTTTTACTTCTTCAAGTGTCCTCAGCTTGTTTTTATAGCTTGAAATGACTTTGAATTCGTATCTAGCCGTTGGGGATTTATTTTTTGCAAAATAAGGTTGTCCAGAATAAGAAGTATTAGTACTCCACTATAGGGTATCAGTACTACCTTTGTTAAATTCAAATAAGTAGTCGTTTCTAGCCGTTGGAGCATTGTAGTATCGATATTGTCTGAGGAGTATCGATACTACTTTGTATTATTGTATCGATACCCTTGCATGGTATCTGTACCAATTTTGTATTCTGGAATTTGAGCCTTCATGGTAGTATCAGTACTACCTTTTCCTATGGTATCGATACTACATGAACAGTATCGGTACCATTTATGTGGTATCGATACTGCAAAGAACAATATTTGTACTACTTGTAATTTTTGCTCAATCCCACTTAAAATGGACTTTGAATTATTTTTGAAATCTTTTGAAAAATTTGAATAAATTCAATTCAAGTCCAAAAACATTTTTTCTTAATTTTTTATATCGAAACATAGTTCTACAATCTCCCCTTTTTTGATATAACAAAACATTTTAAAAATTTGTTTTTGGCAAAACTTCCCCTTAATAAAATGTTTAATGAAAAAGACACCAATTGTTACCAATTGTTGGAAAATATATGAAAATGTTAAGCTCCCTCTTTTTCATTAAAGAAATTGAATTTTTTTTAACCATACTTCTCACCCTTTTTGTTATGTCAAAAATAATTCAATCTTTTAAGTTCTAAAATAACATTGGAGAGTAAGTGATAAATTTGGCAATTAAAAAATCATTTGAAAAATCAAAGCTCCCCTCAAAAAGTGAATTCCAAACAATATTTAGCTTTAAAATCTTGACACTTAAATAAAATTGAATTTCAACAAAGAATAACAAACATGTTAGTAGCACATGAAATTCAATGTATCCAAGTCTAAAATACTTTATGCAATATCAATTGTTGAAATTAAATGCATATGCATAAAGTTTTCCAAAAATGTTATTCATTTGAAAAATATTTTGATATAAATTGTTAGAGAGATATCATTTTCATTTAAACCACATGCATAAACATTCAAATTTATGTCAAAATAATTGTAAAGTCAAAGTATTTAAAAAGTTGATATCAATTGTTAGAGATATATCTTTTGCATTTAAATCATTTTTAACCAAAATTCATTATGATGAACTAAAATTTATGAAAAATCATTAAAACTTTAAAATGTTCATCATAAAACATTTTTCAACATACATGAGATTAAAAACAATGCATAATCATTTAAAATCAAAACTCATGCATGCTTAAACTCAAATGAGCAACCAAATAACCAAAATCAAAAGCATTAAGTTTAGAGGTTACCCATTTCTTTTAAAAAGTGTGGCTAGAGCATCTTGATTTCTTCATCTTCATCACCATTGCTCCCACACACCTACAAGAGACATTTATTTCAATTTTGGTATCCAAATTGCTTTGGATCCTTGGACGTTAGTTTCAATGCCCCTTGTTCCCTTGGGAACCCATACTTGTCTAATTTTAAAAGATTTTCTTTTCTTTATGGGACAAGTATGTTCCAAATGACCATGAAAATAGCAATGTGAGCATTTTTTTCATTTTTAAACATAATGAGTTGTTTTTAGAAATTAATTCTTTTTCTTTTGTTAAGCTTTCGAGCTTAACTTTTAAATCAAAATTTTCATTTTCTAAATCATTGATTTTGACTTTTTAAAGCTCTAAATCATTTTGCAAAATTTCATTTTGATTTTCAAAATCAACTTTTGCTTTCAAAACCAAATTATTTTCATTTTTAAGTTTTGAAATTAATTTCTTATATTTGGAATTCATGGTCTCATATCCCAAATACAACACATTATAAGCATCTTGTAACTCATCAAAAGAACATGAATTTAATTCATTTGAGTTAGAAGATACCTCAGATTCTACTTCGGTGGCCATGAGACATAGGTTGACAACTTCATCATCATTATTGGAGTCATCTTCATCACTCCAAGCTGTAACAAATGCCTTCTTCTTAGATGATCCCTTCTTTCTTAGAAGGTGACAATCATACTTGATATGCCCCGTTCTTTGACAACTAAAGCACACCAGAGGACTCTTCTTTTTGGTTGATTCATGCCTCATTTCCTTGGAAGTCATGAATCTCTTTAACTCTTTGAAGAGATTGGCCATCTCATCTTCTTTTTCGTCATCATCTTCATCCACATCATCACTTGAATCTTGATAGCTTTCATTGGTGGATTTGAAGACAATGCCTACCACCTTCTTCTTGTTATTTTTCTTCTCTTCACCTTCTTCCTCTTCCTTCACCATCAACTCATGACTGAGAAGAGAACCAATTAGCTCATCAAGAGTGAGAGACTTTAGGTCTATAGCTTCGATAATATCCGTCTTCTTCGATTGGAAAGTCTTTGGAAGAGAGTAAATCATCTTTCTCATAACTTCTCATTATGGATTACTTCTCTAAATTCCTTGAGACCGTTGACAATCATTGAAAATCTATCTGTCATAACTTTCATATCTTTATCGGGTTTCATCTTGAAGTTCTCGTAGCTATGGTTGAGAAGACTTATCTTTATTTCCCTCACTTCATCGGTACCTTCATGAGTGACTTGGAGCTTATCCCAAATCTCTTTGGCATTAGAACAAGATGATATTCTTCTATATTCATCTGGGCCTAGAGAACAAAAGATAATGTGCATAGCCTTAGCATTAAGCTGGAAATTTTTCTTTTCTTTATTATTCCAATCATCGTACTCACCGAGTGGAGTAACCCTTCATGATTGAGTTCCAAGCTCATAGATCGTAGGCTTGAATAAATAACTTCATCTTATTCTTCCAATAGGCATAATTTACTCCATTGAAAAAGGGTGGCTTGTTGACCGGTTGTGAATCTATTGTTGGTTGCGTCGGGAATCAGTAGAGCTTCTTCTAGGATCGTCTCAAGGATAAGCCTTCTAACGAGTCAAGCTCTAATACCAATTATTAGGATTTGTGGAAGAACGAATCGATAACCGAAAGGGATCACCAAGAGGGGTTAGATCGGTCTTTGTGTTTAGGGAGTAAGGAGATTGAAAGATAAAAAATTACACAGCGATTTATAGTGGTTCGACTTCTCAACCAAGTCTACATCCACTACCTTAGCTCCTCATCGAGGATTTTCTAACCAATTCACTATTTTGTTCTTTCTTTTTCAAGGACAAAGAGATAACCTTTACAACTCCCTAGTTTTTTACGGGCTAAACTAGAACCAATCCCTAGATTTTAACAGGCTCAGCTAGAACCAAAACCCCTTTATAATTAAAGGCAAATGTAAAAAAGAAAACCTCTCTAAGGTAGGTGTTTACAAGATTTAAGCTCACATGAACAAAATATTTACAAGAGAATGGAAAACTAAGAATGAAAAATTCTTCTCTTGTGTTTGATTGTTTGGATAGGTTTTTTCTTACTTTTTTAAGTGTCCTCAGCTTGTTTTTATATCTTGAAATGAGTTTGAAGTCGTATCTAGCCGTTGGGGATTTATTTTCTACAAAATAAGGTTGTATAGAATAAAAAGTATCGGTACTCCACTATGGGGTATCAATACTACCTTTGTTAAATTCAAATTAGCTGGTCGTTGCTAGTTGTTGGAGCCTTATAATATCGATATTGTCTAAGGAGTATCGGTATAACTTTGTATTATGGTATCGATACCCTTGCATGATATCGGTATCAATTTTGTATTCTGAAATTTGAGCCTTCATGGTAGTATCGGTACTATCTTTACCTATGGTATCGATACTACATGAACAATATCGGTATCGTTCATGTGGTATCGATACTGCAAAGAACAATATTTGTACTACTTGTAATTTTTGCTCATTTTCACTTAAAATTGGCTTTGAATTTTTTTTGAAATCTTTTGAAAACTTTGAATAACTTCAATTCAAGTTCAAAAACATTTTGCCTTAATTTGTTATATCGAAACATTGTTATACAGTAACTTACTTTTTCCTAATATAATTACGAATCTTTGTAGGAAAAAAAAGGTACCAGATGAGCCCTTGGAAGAGTTCATTAAATATAAAGAGGGCATTACCAAAAAGAAGGTGCCTAAGATAATGAGTTTTGATAATAATACTCTGGGTGAAGGATTAGAACGATGTGCAAAATATTTAGCCGCTACAAGAATGGCGGATGTGGTCACCAACACTCGATAGACAAGGGAGAGCTAAAACACTTGGAAGGTCAAATGTAGACCTTCTTCAATTATGTCAAGGTTAGAAATGCACAATTGAATGCCTTCTTCAATGAACTGTTACCAGTTACCATTGTATACCTACCGCCTTTTCCTGAGGAAATATTGCGCAAATCAGTACCCACAGGCGATAACACATTTTTCGCCTCAACACCAAACGTTCAGCCCGATTCCCCAGTTGATGTCACCGACCTTCGCCACACATGCCACTCCAATCATGAAGATGAATAAGTACATCGGCTTGTCCTCTTCCTCTTCAGAGCATACTCAAGAAATCCCCCTAAATTTTTTAAAGCCGAAGACTTTGCCCCGGCAATAATTTTTACTGAACCCATTAATGGTCAGTCGTCCACTAAAAAAGCCCCCGAACAGTCCCTAGATTTGAACAATGAACCGATTATTGCAACCACAACTAGCCAACCCTTACAATCCCATGTCGAGACTGTCCCTACCGAGGAGATGCCCCATCAAACAGTCCTCCCAGGACCCGGCGTCGCCTCAAGCTCTCAGCTGGTCATATTGCTATGTCATCTCTATTATCGCTCCCGTAAGAAGACACTATATATGCTAGCCATTTTCCTCTCAAAAGAAACCAAACATGTTCTGCTAGAAGAACTACCCCGCCACAATAAGGTACCGTTTTCCATTTTCATTTACATCTATTTTAGAATAATTACTTTATTTTTTCATGCATTGAGGATAATACATCCCTCAAGTTTGAGGAAGGCGATGTACTTCACACATAGTTTCTTACATTGATAATGATTGGTAGAAATAATTTTTTGTCATGGTATGAGTAAGGTTAGGATAATTGTTTGGAATAAGGTGAGGATGCCCGATGATCAAAGCAAATTTTTATTGCTTTACATGACTGTTGAAGGATAGAAACAACCTTAGAAATTGACTATTTGTGATCATATTAACACGATTGTATGTTTTCTCTGTTTAAGGAACTTAGAAAATTTTTAAGAAATAACTTGTTGCACGTTGTGGCATTAAATGAATGAAAAGATTAAGTTGAACTCCTTAATGTATTGAATTGTGTTGAATTACAAATAAATGCTATGGCATAACTGTAGAGGGACACTCCTCTGTGCGATGCCATGATCAAGCAACTCCTTTAAATAAATGGTTGCCTCGGCACATGAGTGAATGAAAGTAGTCACAAGATGACTATACCTAACTAGCTTGGGGGTGGAAAGTATGCTCTCTTTCACCTAGAGTGTGGGATGGTAGGTGTGATGAATTGACTCCCCTCGAAGCAGTGCTAAAAATATATTTGAATTTACATGTTGAATAAATAGGAGTGAAACTGTGCTTAATGAATAATTTGATACCTTGGCAAACTAGAAGAATTTACTTAGGAGTTTTCTAATTTCGTTAAGCATAGACTAGATACAATAATGTACGCACACTATCAAAGAATCTTGACCTAGGGAATGGTACTTGACTTCTTATTTAGTATAGCATTTTGAGGCCAAACTTAGTGCTGAGGGTTGAAATTTTAAACCACTTGGTTGTCTTAATCTATACTTTGTTGTGACACTTTATTTTTTCTACTTCTTATTATCCATTGCTTGAGGACAAGCAATAGCTTAAGTTCGGGGGTGTGATAACTCTGTAAATATATTGTATTTTGTGACTTTTTACTTAAGTCATTGAATGTATAAAAGCCATTGAATTACCATTTTAGCTGCATTTAGTTGCATTTAGGACATATGTGCATGTGGTGGATAAGTTTTACCAAGGCAAAGTTTATTTGAGTAATTTGATGCTGCTGAGGGGAAATGTTGTTTGTTGGTTGTGATGATGTAGGAAATGACTAAGGAAGAATTCAATTGTAGAGATAAATTAATTTTCTAGGGCTTGTAAAACATAAGAATACGACAGTGAGGAACAAATTTTCTTGCCAGGATGAGTATTATCTTGCAAGTCTGACGCAACATAAGATAAAATCGCTGACGTCATTTGGCCAGCTGTCCAATTGATCTTACGTGCAATCATGCCCTCATAAAAGAATTTGGGATCACTAATAGCTGTCATGACTATTCACACAAAGGTTATAAAACCAAGGGTATTTGAGGAACTTCTAAGGGTATTAAACCCTATAAATTTCCACTATAAATACCTCATTATATCTATTCAAAAAGGGGGGATTTTCTTGGAGAGAAGAATATACCCTGAAAAAAAGCTTGGAGTAAGCGGCATCGGTATTTCACTTTTTCTATCGTTCCCACTCGACCGTCCTTGGTGCCCTCTATAATTGGGCTTCATTGGAGCAGGGACCAATCCCTCGAGAGAGGCTGGTCGCCGGAGCAGTCATGGTGGTGGTCCAAATGTCATAGCAGAGCTCTGTTTTAGGGGTTTTTCTTCATTTATTTCTTTATTTCTTTATCAATTAAGGGCTTGTACTTAAAGACTAAATTTTGGGATGATATTTACCACACCATAAACTGTTTTATTTGGTGTTGGATGATGCTTGGATGATATTTTATTTGAGTGTCAATGAATGATGAAGTCTGTTTATGCTAAGTGTTGTTTTGTTCATTATTTTAAACTTTTGCCTTGACACTGTAAGAGCTTTTGAGAGATTACCTAGTGCCACGGTAAAATATTCCTAGTCTCTATAAGAGCTTTCGAGAGATTGTCATTTTTCTAGGAGTTAATACCTAACATCGAGTGAGCTAGATTTGATCTACATAAACAAATGAACTAATCCAAGATAATGAGGTTCTAATCCGCCTTAGAGATAAGGGGAGGATTTCATTCTACTAAAAAGGGTGAATGCTTGAGTATGATAAACTAAAAGTTACAGTTTATACTAAGGAGCATTGCCACAACAACAGTTTGAAAAACCAAGGATTGTAGTTCACGCTGAGTAGTATTACCGTAGTAAAAGTTCTAGGAGCACTCTAGTATATCCTGTCGGACAGCATATACATAGCATATTAAATCATCCTAAACATAGAATAGTTGATCGCCATTGCAAAGCCAATCCAAGTGCTCCGTTAGAAGTCTTCTTGTGTGAGGTTTTTTAGAATATATTACACTCAATATTGTTATTTTCTTTGACAACTTTTATTTGTTTACTTTGGCATATTTTATTTGCGTCAACCAAACTTTTATGCTCACTTCACTTTATAATTTTTCTTGCCTCGACCATACTTTTTTATCTGTTTGTATCATTTGTTATTGTTTTCTTTTCTTTTTAGACAATAATCTTATAACTAATTAGAGACACTTAGCTATAGCTGTAGCAAACATCTAAAATTCCCATCAATCTCTGTAGATACGATAACTCACTTACTACTATATTACTTGCATCGATTCTGTATACTTGCACAGAATTGCATGCCACAACACACATTTACATGTGATTAGGAATTGAATGAATAATAATAGTAGATGCAATCACATCATGCTCATTACGGTCTTGTCAACGTCTAACAGCGTAAACCAACACATGATGTTTAGCCTCAAATTTGGCTAGACCCATACTCTGAGAAGCTCGACCTCTACTAGTTGATCTTGATGCTCTCTCATGTCTACGACCCCTACTGGATTCTAAACTGTAGTCTGAGTACGATCAAGAGTACGAGCTGGTGTCTAAACTATAGGAGCTAGCTCTGGACAATCCATGAAGAGATTGTAACCATAACCACATAAAAAATAGGTACTCAACTTCTTCTTACATTCACCAAAATGATGTCTTCCAGAGTACTCACATTACGACAAAGGTTGTGATCCAGAAGAACCACCCTAAATAAAATGTGCCACAACTGATAAACTTGACTCCATAGGCCTGGCACGCGCACCGCCTCTCTGAAAAGACTCACCCATGCCTCTCTTACTGGGGCGTACAGAAGAGTCAACAAAACAGAAGGCCTCCTAAATTGGTCTCGATCTCGATCTTTATCTCTCCTGAGCTCCATACCCACTCACTCTATCTCCTGAGAGGTATTAACTATCTCAACCAAGGCATCAAAGTTCCTCTCCTGGTGGGTAGCAACTATACTCCTAATCTCAAACCTAACTTCATTCTCAAACGTTAAGCACCAATCTAATTCAATGTCAACACGTTCAGTAGCATAGCGGCTCAATCTGATAAATTCAATCTCATAATCCATGACAAACATATTACCCTGCTCTAAATTTTAAAACTCTTGGCGTAGCTCATGCAAGTATCTTTCTCCGATGTAGCGACTCTGAAAACATGCCTTAAAAAGATCCCAAGTCAACTGATTCCCCTGAATACTACCAAAAATCAATTGCCAAACTCTCTTTCTTCTACGTATCTAGGGCCCCCTTTAACATCTGCTAAGGCTTAAGATATATCTCATCCATAATCCTATATGTATCCTCTAACTAATACTCAGCGTCATTTGGAGGTCCATCAGTAATGCCCTCGAACGAAACTACTCCAACAACTACCAAAGACTTTGAAATCTCGACAGCAAACATATTACCAAGGACTCTAGCAGCTCTCCTTAACATATGAAAGAAAATTTTATTAATGGCATCTTCATTCATATCAGTGTCCTCGTCTTCAGTGACGGGTGGGTCTCTCACATGTGTAATCGGATCATCATGAGAAATAGACGGATCCATATGAGGAATTGGAGGATATCACGATGACATCAGATCTTCTATCATAACAGAAGGTAGAGTCACTCGCCCTCGACCACAGCCACAGCTTGACCTATGACCTCTAGTAGCACTCATCGAATAAATCTACAAGGCACTATAGAAAGAATTTGAACATAAGTTAGACTATCATTAGGAATCTCAAATATATTTAAAACTCATAAAATAAGGTGACATTATTTTTTTAAATATCGAAAATATCTTAAAAATCCAAAGTTTAGGACTAATCCACAGTCTGAGTGTTTAAAACCAATGGCTCTGATACCACCAAGTGTAACCCCTTAGACCCGACCTAGACATTATACCCAAATATAGGCAGTTACATATCGTATTTAGAAATTATTTTTATATTTAAAATAACGTTAAAATCCATATAACAGTATCATATGAAATTAGTTATAAAAAAGTTCAATCGATATATATATATATATATATATATATATATATATATACATACATACATCATAAAACCGTATAAAACATATACATAATAAAATATCGGTAATACAAATATATCGATACGGTAACAAAAACACGTGTCACCAATGTATAACAAAAAGACATATAGAGATATATAGCGGTACAAAACAGGAGTCCTTTTAATGCCAAGTCTGTTAGCCTATGGTCTGCTACTATTTAAAAAATTTAAAAATTACAGAATGAGCTAAAAAGTCAGTGTGTTTCTTACAGTGTATAAAAATATATAGATAAAATACTTCAGTAGAAATCGGTTTATCAAACATGTTTTTAAAAATATGACAACTACCTATATCTGATCACTAGAATGTGTAGGTTCCCTAGAACCATACACCCACCTGTACACCCGATAAGGGCCTTATGCATATAGCATAAGGACCTACGGTAAGGACTTACACTGTGCACAAAGCAGAGGAGCCTGCGATAAGGTCTTAAAAGTCATAGACTAAACCTGATATACTTCTTCCAATAATACTCTCAATTACAGTAATAAACATGTATGTATTCTAGTGAAAACGGTAGTTTAATCCATTAAAACATGAAAATATTCCAAACTCATATATCAAATATATAAATATAATAAGCAGAGATCATATAAAAAATATACAGTAAATCAGATATCATATAAAAAATATTCAAAAAATCAGATATCGCGTCATAAAAATATTTAGTATCATTGGAAATCTAAAACAGTTCAGATAAATAGTTTAAAATAGTAATGTAACACCATCGGGAAACACATATGTATCGGTCTGAGTAGTCTGATAAGAAAGCATACTACTGAGTCTGCCGATCACTATCAACAGGAACGCTAGATCATAGGAATCGGAAAATCCATATCAAAATCCTAATAAGAATAATAATAACCTCTATTTAAACAATTTACAAAAACCTACGAGTAACTCTCGAAGAACGTGAATCGAACAGATCTGATAGATGGGAAACACCGGATCTAACCGAACCTCTGTTGGGTGAAACACAAATACCTTCATAAAATTATTCTCTCGAGCCAAATCTCAAATAAATAAGCAAAAATGCTAAAAAATACTAAGCGTTTTCGAATTAACGGGCTCAATTTAGGGCTTTCGAGTCAGAATTTGGCAAAACGGATTTCAAAATCAGACTCATGACGTTGAAAAAGATTAAGTTAGAGGGTTTCGAGAAAAAATGTTAACGTCGGTCAATGGTCAACGGTTAGTCAACTATCAACGATCAATAGTCAACGACTGATCGATTCGGTTCGGGTTCGACTGGGTCGGGTCGGATCATGTCGGACAGGTGGGTCAGGTCGGGCTGGCGATTCGGATCGGGTCGGCCCGTTTCTAGAAATACACAAGGCAGTGGGACTTCCCTATGTGCAGTGACAGCGCGTGGGAGTGCGTGGGGGCCATCCGGGGTCAGAAAAATAGCGAAAAAATTCTTATATGCTTTTTAAGGGGTTTTGAGACACTTACCAAGGTCGGTTCACAGTGGTGAACGGCGGAGAACTCAATTTTACAACATCAGAAACTTGATCTTCCTCACCCGCTCACCCGCCGGTGGCAACGATGACAAGATGAACATTGGTGGACTCGGGACGACAAAAGGAACATGATGGTGCAGGAGGTGTTGAAAACGAAATAACGATCGGCTACGAAACGACGATTAAAGATTTTTGCTAAAATAGAAAAGCTTGAAGAGAGAGAGAGAATAGAGTTTCCAAAAGAATAAACTTCCCAGATTTGGGGTTATATATTCCCAAAAAGGAAAAATGGTAAAATTATGCCATAAGTCCTCTAATTTTTATAGTTTCTGAATTTGGATCAAAATTTAATCAAAATTTCACTTTGGCACCCAAATTTAGTTAAAATTTCAATTTAGTTCTCAGAAATTTTTTTAGAATATTTTAGTCCCTAAGTTGGGGTGTGCTAGATAAAATATAGTGAGGGAACAAAACTTGTAACAGGGAAGAACAATGAATTATAGTGAAAAAAAATCAAAGATCTACCTTCAGGAAGATCCAGAACTCAAAACAAAAAATATGAAACTTACCTCTGTTGAAGATGTTGGAGTCACAGTGATAGCCAAAGAGGAATAGAACTGGTTAGGGAAGTGAGCCACTGAAAATACCCAATTATAGGAGCCAGTGAATAATGAAGATTGACAATGAATGGGAGAGGACAATGAACTGTGTTGGTCTAAGATAAGAGATTTAGGGGGAAAAGAACGTGTGATAAAGGAAAAATGAGTTACCGCTATTTTTTCTTTAAGTTGTTTTACGGGATTTGAGTTTATTTCCCCTTTGACTGTAGTTTGATTTCTATTGATTGTAATCGGTTTTTCCCAACCAAACACTTAAAAAGAGGGAAATTGTTTTAAGGAAAATGAATTCCCTCAAACAAACAAACCCTAACCAAATACTAAATTGAAGTTTTACCTAGCAAACTATGAACCGAGACAAAAAAAACATATATATATATATATACATATGATTCTATGTGTATATTATATTATTTGACATGTATAAACATCTACATCTACCTTAAACTTGTTTAAGAGAAGCGTAAATTACGTATTTAATCATTTATTTATTTATTTTTACGATTTTATTTTGAGCATTCAAATATTTTTTTAATCGTATATAATTTTATATTTTTTCATTATGATGATTTATTATTAAAAAATAAATTAAAATTATTAGTGTGCTAATTTTTTAATGATAATTTAATATTATTTAATGATAATATTTTTTAATATATTATTATTAATTTGTTAACGTCGGGTAATCAAAATAAAACTAAAAGTATATATAATATAATTTAGAAAAATAATTAAATGATGATATAAAGTGTGACTAGATATACAGTTAACCCTTAAAAGAATCTTAAAAAAAACTTTTGCAAATTCCAGTTACTTTTGAATGGACAAATTCCAAAAATTTGGTTGATACAAAAATCCAAAACTTGAAGCAATTTTTGTAGGGTTCACCTTGGACCCATGGAGAGTGAGATATCAGCAGGAAAACCAAAGTTGTCAGCCCAAGTCTTTGACTCCAAATACAACTTTGAAACCTTCCCCACAACTCTGCTCATTTCAGGCCTTTTCTCCGGATCTTCCTCCAAGCATTCCAACGCCACCACCACCATCTTCTCCGCCACTTCCACCGGAAAAGAGTCTTTCAACCTCCTATCCACCCACCTCCTCACGCCTCCACCGCCACCGGCCACCGCCTCCCTCGCCGTGTCTATCACGCTCACTCTGTTATACCCTCCATTCACTTCATCAAACATGAATTTCAAGGCTTCGTCCCCACTCAGCAACTCCAAAACCACAACCCCAAACGCATAAACGTCGCATTTCTGCGTCACTAAACCTCTGGATTGAAGCTCTGGTGCCATGTAGCCCCTCGTTCCTTCGATTTTCATAACTTTACTGTCTGTTCTACCGAGGCTTTTCGACCCTTGTTGTATCACTTCCCCGCATATATCGGCAGTCCCAAAATGACAGATTTTGGCCCTTGAAGAATCTTGAGCCACTAAAATACTCGTCATCTTTATATGGTTATTAGTGAAGCTGGTTTCGAGACCCGAACAATGGTGAATATAATCCAAGCCATGAGCAACATCGATGGCGATTTGCATGCGGGAAATCCAAGAAGAAAGCGATGTAAAAACTTGGGTTCTTGGGGTTTCTCAAACAATCACCGAGATTAGCTCCATGAACATATTCATAAACGAGATAAACAAGATTCCCACAAAGGGAAGCACCCAAAAGCTTGATTAAACTACTGTGGTGGCTCCTGCAAATGACTGATAACTTGAGAACCAAGTCATCTAACTCAACGGGACGCCTCAATTTTCTTTGGAAAACGACAACTTGCTTACCTTGAAGCTGACAACGCCAAGAAGATGAGGAAGTTGATGAAGAGAAAGGTTGGGAAAGGAAGTTGTTGGTGGCCGAAGAGATGTCTGAGAAGCTGTAGATATGGGTGTTTTCAGGGAGAGAAGCTCTTAAAGAGGAGAGAGTTTTGGAGGTTTGGGTTGAAAGTGAGTAGCTTGAAGAGTTGATGCAACTTGAAGAAAAAGCTAAATCGTCGGAAGATGGATCGGAGAAGGAAGACGAGGGTTTTGAGGTTTTGGGTGTTTGAAAAGATGAAAAAGATTGTTTTTCTGAATATGGTGATCTTGGTTGTATTACATCGGTGCTTTTTCTGGATCTACACATCAGGAAGAGCAAAGGGAAAATAGGAGAATCGTTTTTAATTTCGGCGGTTGAGGCGGAGATTGTGGCAGCCTGGGGAGAAAGAAATGTTATTTTTTTCAGTGAAAAATGTTTGTATTGGAATTTGAATGTGTTTTGCTTTGAAGTCTTTCTTGTGTTCTGTTGTTTGGCTTTGAAGAATTGCAGTGTTGTCCTTTTCATTTGTCAAATTAGCTTCAAGGTCAACCTTCGCGTCGTGGGTTAAACTTTCTTTTATCTTCTCCTTTTGGTTTATTTAGGATGAATTGTTCGTAGGGTTCTTAATTTTGTAGTTGTAGGATAGAGTCTTACGGTGGTCAAATTCATAATTTTCGATTGTCGAAATTCTTCCACGGAAGTTGCTCTGCGTTAGGACATCCTACTACTTTACCTCCCCTCACCCCATTATATATGTGAATAGGGTCAGCTAATTTTTTGATTTATTTAGAATAAATGCTAGGGTAAGCTACATATTTGGTATTCAAATTATCACTTTTATTTTGTTTTGGTCACTCAAATATTTTTTTTTAAATTCATATATAATATTACGTTTTAGTTTGATTTTAGTCATTAACTGTTAAAATATTAACGGTGACGCTGACGTGTCACCATAAATTAATGTCATTATGTCATCATTGAAATTTTTAAAAAATGTCACGCTAACGATTTTGTTAATTTTTAATGACTAATGATCAAAATGAAATCGAAACATAATATTGTATATGATTTTAAAACAAAAAATAGTTGGATGAACAAAATAAAACAAAAATAATAATTTAAACATTAAACGTATAGCCTAAATACTATTATTGGTCACTAAATTATTATCTTTTTATTTTGATCACTAAATTATTATCAACACCGTGGTTGCTTTTTGACAGCTTGGGTGACTAAAATAAGAAAAGCATAATAGTAGCTTGGGTGACTAAAAAAAGAAAAAACAAAAAATTGGTGATCAAAATAGAGAAATGATAATAGTTTAGTCTAATAATATAACTTACTCATTTATTTACTATATAATATTAAACCTAATTAATATAGATACAAAACGGTTGGCATGGGTCATCCGAATAGGACCAGTTCAAGTTATTCAAACTTTATTCTAAATAAGTTAATTTATAGTTTGAATTTATCTAAGTTATTATTTAATAATATACATATATAATATTTTTATTTAAATTTAATAAATAAATAAAGGGGTAAATTATTTAATATTAGTTCATATATGAATTTTGGTTAAATATGTCACATAACACATCAACCTCAATTTTATAAAATTATATACATCAAAATTTTGATTTAATTAATTTTCACATAATACTAAAAGCATCACAGACTTACCTTAAGGACTCGTGGGGTCATGGCTCACCCTAAGAAACGAAACATATTTATATTATAATATACATAAAATGGGTAAATTATATATTTAATACCTAAACTATTAATTTTATTTTGCTTTGGTGCCCAAATTTTATTTTTTTCAAAATCATGCCTAATGTTTAGTTTAGACTTCAATTTGATATCACGCCGTTAGAAAATTTACAAATGGCATTTTTTCTAATTTTTTTATCGATGACATGTCATTTCCTTATGGTGACACATTAACATCACCGTTGAGTTTTTAATGGGTAATATTAAAATGAAATTTAAACTAAATGTTAGATGTGATTTAAAAAAAATTAGATACCAAGATAGAACATAGATACAAAATGTGTAGTTTACCCTAAGTATTAAATTATTATGTTTGTCCCTGAAAAACATATATAATAAGTTATTAAATTTAATTTCTTAAAAAAATGTGTATACTATTTTTGCAATTCGAAAACCCCTTAAATATAATTTATTAAAAAAGAGTTAATATTTTTTATATTATTATTTTTTTAAAATGAATGAAAATTTATTTTCTTTTATCTTTTTTGAGTTGGCAAGCCAAGGGAGAGGGGTATACTCCAGTAATTTCAGTAAGTTACTTTTTTTCGTCATAGTAGCTCACGTCTGACTGTAAAAGGCTTCTGGCGGAAGGGATACTTCACGGATATTAGGGGTGTGTCCGGGTACCCGGATTTTCGGGTATCCGGAACTTCCGGGTCCACGATTTTTCGGCCCATGTCCCGACCCGGATGTTACAGATACCCGGTAATCGGGTACCCGAATTTTACGGGTACCCGGTAATCGGGTACTCGGATTTTGCGGGTATCCGGTAATCGGGTACCCGATACTCGGTTTTTAATTTTTAAATTATTAATTTAAAAAAATATATACACAAATTATTTAAATGTTCGAAACTTCGAATTACATACTCTAATATCCGAACATAAAATTTAAAAGTTCGAAATATAAAATATAATAATCCATAATATAAATAATTCATTATATTTTATATAATTATATATAAAAAATAAAAAAAATAAAAACTAACCGGGTACTCTGGTAACCGGGTACCCGGAAAAACTAGATTTTGTGACCCGGGCCCGACCCGGGAAATGTCGGGCCGGGTACCCGACCCGGCCGAGTAATTTTTTTTAGAGAATTACCCGGTTTTTTTAGATCCGGGTCGGCGGGTCGACGGGTCGGGTCAACCGGGTCGGGTAATTTTGCACACCCCTAACGGATATGGCTGTTTCCCGTGGGCTGTTTTGAGAGGGATCAGGTTGTTTCTCGTTCTTAAGAGATCGAGCGAATATGAATATATATTTGTCAACACACCTTTTCTTTCGGGTATAATACTCTCAACAATCTTGATTTAATAGGATTCAGAAAACAAACATAACTTTAGAATTTTACTATGATTCAAACTCCTAAAAATAGAATAGAGTTTTACTAAAATTCAAACTCCTAAAAATAGAATATAATTCTACTATGATTTAAACTCCTAAAAATAGGATCCACAAGCATTATAAATAGCCATTGTAACTCACTATTGTAACACAAGATTTACATACAAAATAAAGAGGAAAACACGAAAAAATACAAAAACAAAATTATTCTAAACGAATCGAAAAGGAAATAAAAGGTAGCATTTTTTTACCTTAATTCGTTCATTTCTCGCATGTGCATGTTATTTTTCTTGAGATTTGGTTCGAATAACCCAAAACGTGGGTTGCGCCAATGACCAAAAAGGGTGGGGTTTCGAAGTTTCGAACATAGATCTACCTCGAGGCGTGTTTCTATTTTTAAATATTCAATTCTCCCCCTAAATCCATTTTAATTCGGCCAATAATTTTTATTTTTCCTTTTAATTTGAGCCCCTAACCTTTTTTCATTCAATTCGGTCCCTTCATTTTATTATTAATGTTTTTTATTTCTTATTTTTTAATTTCAACAGTATATTTATTATTATATATATTTAATTATATATTTTTATTATCTATTATTTTTATTATTATTTATTCTTTTGTCATTTTAATCTATATATATATATATATATTTATCACTATTATATATTTTATATATTACTATATTTTATCACTATGTATATATACTTTTGATATTTATATTACTATATATTTTGGTTATTTGTTATTTGATTATATTGCATATATGTATATTTTTCTCTTTTTTTTTCTTTTCTACTTTATTTTCATTTTTATTTATTTTATATTTTCTTGATGTTCATTTTATTACTTTCTTTCTTATTCTTATTTGTTAATTGTATATAGATTTTTACTATTCTATCTATTTTTTTATTTATTATTTTCTTCATTTTTTTATCTTCATGTTGAATCCCTATTTTCTTTTTTATCTCTCAATTGTATTTGTTTTCATTTTTTTCTCTCTCTAACATATTTCTTGACTTTTGTAAGGGTAAACTTTTAAAACTGTCAGCGGTAAGTAATTTGGATCGTTATTTTACCTTTTAAATTAGACTTATAATTTTCTTAATTTAAGACAACTGAAAATTACACAGTACCGAAAGGGCAGTTCAAGGGTGCTAACCCTTCCTTGACTGTAACCGACTCCCGAATCCGACACATCACTGGTAAGATGCATATCAGGTAAGAAATAAGGTATCCGGTCAGCCCATTTTGTTTAAAATAAATTATCGGTGGCGACTCCTAATCATTTAACCCAAGTCGAAGCCCAATTCCGGGCGCACCCGAAAGACGATTACGACAGCTTGGCGACTCCGCTGGGGACAGATAAGTGAGTCAGGCTAAGGTAGTTTCCAGTTGTCTTTTTAACGAAAAGGGTAAGTTTAAAATTTAAAGTAACATTTCGATCCTTATTGCTTACTTTTGATTATATTTTCGAGTAAATAGTTGTACTAACCGTTTTCTAATGATTTCAGCCTCCCAAACCTGTTTTTCACTTGAGGCTCTAAACCTGATCTCTGAACCCTATTTAAGTGGGGGTGAAAGCAACGCCTTCATGGGAATTTATTCACCGCACAGGCCTAGCAAGTAGCCTTCGGGATTTATATACCTTATGTCTTCGTGTGAATTTATTCACCGCACAGACATAAGGGAATGTGTCCTCTCGAGTTTAACTTAGTCCACACAAGCTTGTAATAGGCTTAGGACTAAGGGTCTGGCAAGCTCAAGGGGGCACCAGTAAGGAGAACTCGGGTACCTTTTTTTTAGAACCTAAATCGAGAGAGTACAGGGAATTAGAGCCCACCCTAAAACCTCATTTCCAAACCCTAGGCTACTTTGATATTATTTCGTGCTTTATTTCATATTCAAAGCATGTGAACTACAAATTTATGCGGTTAGGACTTGTTCAAAATCAACTTGCGGGATAGAGATCATGTCCGGGTAGGAATCATGAGCATGTGGGATATATATCATGCAGGGTAGGACTTTTATTTTCATGATTGATTTAATTATTTTTTTCTCACTAACTCTTTTCATTTTTTGTTCTTTTTTATTTTATTTTCATCATTTGCATCATTCAAAAGAGGTGTTGATCCACCAAAAACGTGTTTGTTAGACATAAATAATTTGTATTAATGGACAAAGGGGTTGTAATACAAGAGATGAAAATGCAGAGGACAGTCTACAAGGTGACTATGTATCACATTCAATCCAGAAAATGTGGTGCCCACAATTGAAGAGTATATTACTCTGTTGCATTATAAAGGACTCAGAATGAACCGGGTCAACATCAAGCACAATGAAAGTCTATCTTGGAAGAACTGACTAGCAGAGGTTGTAGGGGCAAGATGAAGGTTACTGATCTTGGGGGTCCCTTCAAATACAACAATGGCAAAACGATAGCTGAAATTGGAGACCATTGCTGACGAATTCAAGAAACAAACAAATGAATTTCACATAGTTCTTATCAATTTAGGGATCCAATGACGTATTCGTTGAGAACATGTTCAACAGAAGATAAATGCTAGAGATGCAGTCATTCAAGACTTCTTGGACTAGTACAAAAAGCAACTCAACATTTGCACGGTTCATCCAGAGAAGCCAAAGCGGTTTGATAGGTTATTCAACCGCTGACAAACGAAGGCAGAAGACTAGTCAACATGTCAGAAGCTGTCAGGATATTTTTGTCTCTTAAAAGATAAAACATTTTTGTCCCCAATAAGGATTATTTATAATAACATACATGTTTTCGGATCAATGCCTCAAGCATTTCATGCATTTTTATCTACATTTCATTTTTAAGCATTTTCATAAACATGAAATTTCATCATGGAGGATTCGATGAAGTGCTCCTAATCACGTGACACCACATAGAAGCGAGATTTTAACAATTAAAAAAACTAAAATCAATACAGTGGGAGCTTGATCAGCTAATTGTAGGACAAAGCCTGCCAGGATGATCTGAGAACAGAATCCATATATCCTAAAGGCTACGATGTTGAAGCTGTGTGCAGTTACCACATAGGAAGCTTCAGATACTCCTCAAAGAACTATAAGGCACCGAAGCGCAATATCCAAAACCTAATGGATTCAAGGGCATTGACAGCCGAAGAAGGGGACATTGCATATACCATTTGCACTTAGAGCATTGTTTTGTTTGAACACGTCTTTGATCTTTCATGTTTGCTTAATCTTTTAAACGATTGAATTTATGCTACTTTCTAAGGTAGAGCAATTGAACAAATTTTAATCTTTAGTTCTTCGAATATTAAATGAATTAAGGATTCTTTTAATTCTTCAAGAATTATAGATTTTTGACATATGGCAAGATTAGACCTTTCTTATCCTATCTCAAACCCCAAAATAAAATACCTTGATTCTTTACCAAAATAACTCATGGTCATTACCAAAAAGACCAAATTTTGAAATTACCTCCCTTTGAAATTTTTTAACAATGTATTTATCTTTTTGATACACCCATACATTTCTTTGAGTCAATAAAATCACACCATTGCCTCTTTAGACTCAAAATTGACATTTTTATACCATTAAAACCCAAGGCATTGAGTTGTTCATTTGAACATGAGCATTCTTCTAAGACACAACTTGGGGCATCTCGGAGAGAGCCTGAACATTGAGACATGTTGGGGGCAAGAAGAAGAAAGAAGAATTCACTCGAAATAATTCTATCATGCATTAATTACACTGTTTTGATGTGAATAGAATTAATCCTGAAAATCTATCCCCTTGGGGATACCTCTTCTGTGAAAGCTTCCATGTATGAAATGATGAACGGCTTTCTTTCTTTACCCCTTCACAACAGGACAAAATATATATCCCTTGTGTCCCCTTTTGAGCATATAGTATTTTTCTTCTGATTCAACCCTAACCAATGATCACCCTCCACACTGGGGGGCAAGGTGGAGAAAATATGCTCGCATGAGTGAAGACATTGATTCAGATGAGATACCGAAAGGTGAACCAAATGCCAAATGCGAAGATTCAATCACAACAAAAAGAGAAAAAAAGCAAAGAGAAAATAAAAAATAAAAAACAAAGGAAAATTGAAGAAAAAAGAAGACAAGATACATATGCAAAGATTCTCTCGATTCAAACGACACATCGAGATTCAAACTATGAGATTGATCAAGCACAATCATTTCTGAATCACTGAATCACTCCAGTCAAAGATCATAGAGCATCAAGAGAGAGACACATACAAGCAGATTCAAATTGAGCAAGATATGATTGAATACATTAAAATGAATTGATCCTTGGTTCAATCACCCTTAAACACTTGTTTGAGCCTTTTATCCATTTCTTTCATAACCATGAACCATGATATACGTTACGTGCCTTAAAAGTTTCTTCTAATCATACATGGATTTCTAAACAGAAGATACTATCTTCATATTTCATCCCGCCCATCAGGATTAATCTTTATTTGCAAAAACTAGTGTAATTAATGTAGGATAGAGAAAAATAGCAAAGGGGGGTTCAAGACTTAAATTATGAATGACGTCTTGAAACCAAAGGAGAATTCGAGTTGAAAACCTAAAAAGGTGGCTCGAATAAAAAAATTGGGCAGCTAAGGCGATCGCATAAATTCCTTGATAAGGCATCGCACAATCCGAGCGTGACCATGAAAGTTGGGAATCAGAGAACACTTCCAATAGAGGAGCATACAAGCTACCCCATCAAACCTTTGAGCATCAAATAAACAAAATGGCAAACCTTTGACCAAACACAATAACTTGAGATTTTTTTATCATTTCCTTACTTAACCTAACCATTTCCCAAAAATAGATTTGATCTTGGCACGTGTCAAATAGCTATAATTTATTGAAGGATTAACAATGTAATTAATTCTTTGATATCCAATGAATTCTAGTTTTATGATTTGTCTCAATTGTAAAACCGTGAAAGGGGCAATATTTTCAAAATTTTTGATTAAACATTTTTCGAAACTCTTTTTTGATATTTTCAGAACTTTGAAAATAAAAGAGAAAGAAAAACATTTTTTTTCAAAACAATACAATCTCTCTAGAGTGGATCTTGGTAAATGACATGTGGCTCTCAAACACAAAGCTCATGCTTAGAATCAATGTTGAAGCAAGAAATGAGGAACAATGAGGGCATCTTTGAAGATTCAACATCAGATGTTGGGGCACTTTTTTGTGATTTAACATCAAATATTGGGGCATTTTTTGATATTCAACATCGAATATTGGGGCATCTTTGGGAATTCAATATCATGATGTGAATTATCAGATCTTCTGAAGGTCTTTCCTCCACGTGCAGGAACCAGCAGACAAAAAATGAGATTCTGTCCGATGAATAAAACAAGAACTAATTCATTATGCATGCATTTTAGAGCATCATTTTTTCACATACATAATCTTTGCAGCTTTAGAGTCAAGTTTCAACTTCAAGTAGAAAGATACTCGATTCAAAGCACATTCATAAATTGATGGTGGTTGATCAACTTCACAGCGAAGGGGCAACTGTCTGTCGATAAATAACTTTTCAATTTCATTCAGAGTCAATTTCAATTTCACAGCGAAGGATATTGGACTCAAAGCGACACAATTTGCTCGAGAGTAGATTTCAACTTCACGACGAATGATATCTAGCTCGAAGCTAAACTTCACAATAAAGGGGTCATCCACAGTTTCAACTTCACGGCGAAGGGAATTATGTCCACTCGCAACATGCAATACTTGGATTTCAACTTCACGACGAAGAATATCCAAGTCAAAGCTCAACTTCACAACGAAGGGGTCATCCGCGATTTCAACTCCACGACGGAGGATATCGTACCCACACATCCACGATTTTAACTCCACGACAGAGGATATCGTGCCGTTTTGAGGCTCAACTTCTCGACAAAGGGGCTTCCCAGTTTCAGAGCCAATTTCAACTTCACAGCGAAGGATATTGGACTCGAGACAACACAAGTTCAACTTCACAGCGAAGGGTCGACTGGTTGTCAACAAACAATTTCCCAGTTCCAGAGCCAATTTCAACTTCACGGCGGAGGATATTGGACTCGGAACAATACAACTTACTTGGATTTCAACTTCACGATAAAGGATATCCAATTCTTGGCTCAACTTCACGGCGAAGGGGTCACCCACAGTTTCAATTTCACGACGAAGGGAATTGTACACACAAGCATCATCCATCTCCAGATTGGATTTCAACTTCACAGCGGATGATATCCAACTCAGAGAATGAGTGTTTATCAACAAACTTTCCAGTTTCGAAGTCAATTTCAACTTCACAACGAAGGATATTGGCCTCGAAATAGCATACTGGATTTTAACTTCACGACGAATGATATCCAATTCGAAGGCTCAACTTTACAACGAAGTGGCCATCCACGGTTTCAACTTCACGACGAAGGGAATCGTGCTCACCATTGTCTCTCTTGAGACAGGTTCCCTTGAAACAAATTTCATCTCCCTTGAGACAGTTTCTTTTAGAACTATGTTTTGTCTCTCTTGAGATAGTTTCTTTAGAAACAAATTTTGTCCCTCTTGAAACATAAAAAAAAACTCTCGAAATTATTTCTCTTGGAAAAGAAACTTTGAAAATGTTTCTCTTGAAACACAAAGCCTTCGAGTTTGATTACACTCAACTTCGAGGGGACATCATTTGCAGCATAACTCAAGGCTAGAAGGGTTATCTATCAACAAAGACCTTCGAGTTAGACTACGCTCAGCTCTAAGGCATATCATTTGTAGCATAACTCAAGGCAAGAAGGGTTATCAGTTATCAAATACCTTCGAGTTCGATTACATTCAACTCAGAGGCAAATCAAATTTGCAACATAGCTCAAGGCAAGAAGGGCTATCTGCCAACAAAATTGTCGAGTTCGATTCCATTCAGCTCAGTGATAAATCAATCATACTACTTTCCAGTTGCAGTCAAAGTTTTCAAGTTGAGAAGAAGACATGGGTTAGCCGTGCATTAGTGACAAGCAATCATTTTCAAACAACATAGCTTAAGTCAAGAAAAACTATATGTCAACGAAGATTTCTGAGTTCGATTCCGATCTAAGAAGAATACCGAAAGGTAACGAGAAGCTACGTGCCGATTCAAATTCTGAACTACGACTTCAATTCCATATCAAGAACTCGACTTCATCTGCAACTCAATTCGACAATGAGCTATTGAAACATCATAGTCAATTTTCAACTCCACCGAATGAAAAGCGTGTCTTTTAATCTTTGCCCTATCCCCGTTACACGATTATGGGCAAAGAGGGGCAGCTGCCAGCACACCTTTTCGTCCGGGTATAATACTCTCAACAACCCTGATTTAGTGAGATTCAGAAAACAAACATAACGTTAGAATTTTACTAGGATTCAAACTCCTAAAAATAGGATAGAGTTTTACTAGGATTCAAATTCCTAAAAATAGGATAGAGGTCTACTATGATTCAAACTCCTAAAAATAGGATCCACAAGCGTTATAAATAGCCATTGTAACTCACTATTGTAACACAAGATTTACATACAAAATACAGAGGAAATCACGAAAAAAATACAAAGGCAAAGCTATTGTAAACGATTCAAAAAGAAAATAAAAGGTAGCATCTTTTTTACCTTGATTCGTTCATTTCTCGCATGTGCATGTTATTTTTCTTGAGATTTGATTTGAATAACCCAAAACGTGGGTTGCGCCGATGACCAAAAAGGGGTGGGGTTTCAAAGTTTCGAACCTAGATCTAACCCCGAGGCGTGTTCCTATTTTTAAATATTCAATTCTCCCCACTAAATCCATTTTAATTTGGCCTATAATTTTTATTTTTCCTTTTAATTTGAGCCCCTAACCTTTTTTTTCAATCAATTCGGTCCCTTTATTTTATTATTAATGTTTTTTATTTCTTATTTTTTTAATTCCAACAGTATATTTATTATTATATATATTTAATTATATATTTTTATTATCTATTATTTTTTTTTATTTTTTTACTTTTTTATTATTTATTCTTCTGCCATTTTAATCTATCTATCTATATATATATATATATATATATATATATATTATCACTATTATATATTTTATATATTACTATATTTTATCACTATGTATATATACTTTTGATATTTGTATTACTATATATTTTGATTATTTGTTATTTGATTATATTGCATATATGTATATTTTTCTTTTTTTTTCCTTTTCTACTTTATTTTCATTTTTATTTATTTTATATTTTCTTGATGTTCATTTTATTACTTTCTTTCTTATTCTTATTTGTTAATTGTATATAGATTTTTACTATTCTATCTATTTTTATTTATTTATTATTTTCTTCATTTTTTTATCTTCATGTTGAATCCCTATTTCCTTTTTTCTCTCTCAATTGTATTTGTTTTCATTTTTTTCTCTCTCTAACATATTTCTTGACTTTTGTAAGGGTACACTTTTAAAACTGTCAGCGGTAAGTAATTTGGATCGTTATTTTACCTTTTAAATTAGATTTATAATTTTCTTAATTTAAGACAACTGAAAATTACACAGTACCGAAAGGGCAGTTCAAGGGTGCTAACCCTTCCTTGACTGTAACCGACTCCCGAATTCGACACATCACTGGTAAGATGCAGATCAGGTAAGAAATAAGGTATCTGGTCAGCCCATTTTGTTTAAAATAAATGATCGGTGGCGACTCCTAATCATTTAACCCAAGTCGAAGCCCAATTCCGGGTGCACTCGAAAGACGGTTACGACGATATCCATTATAAACGAGGATTTCATTTAAGTTATTAAATATTTAAATTTTATTTCAATTGAATGTAATTTTTAAATTATTTTTCAATTTAATTTATATTTATTATTTTATTTTAAATGTCTATATTTATCATGTGGCTTCATGAATTTTCATCTTTCAAAATAAAAAATAATACACAATTCTAGATAATATTATTATCGATATATTTTATTTTTTTAAATTTTTATGTAAATAGATGAATCTCAAGTATTTATAAAAAAATTCTTTTGTTAATATGATATTTTGGTATTTAATTTATATTTATAAAAATAAAATAATAATTTAGATAACAAATATATATATTTATATATTAAAATAGACCCTCAAGAAAAATTGTTGTATTTTTCTTGAGTTCCGCCACTATAGACTTGTAATATTTTTAAGTGTTGTTTTTAATATAAGCTAAATAAATGTTAAGAACTAAATTTTTCTCTCGAAATAGATTATAGAATGATCTAATTTTATTAAGAAATATAAAATATTCAAGCTTATAATAAGGTTTAAAATTAAAATCATAAATTACACATATAATTGATATATTCTTATATAATCATTACATAACTAACCACTCAAGATCATATAAAGACCATACAAGAAAAAGTGAAAGTGTCATTTAAAAAAACTGGAACAAAAGGTAGTTACTAACAATTTTAACTGTTATGACAAAAAAAATCACAACAGAGGGTTAAATTCCTAAAAGACCATTGACAAAATGTAAATCAAAATCAAGCATTATGAGAAAATTATCTATGATCGCAGGCTGCGTATCCAAATTCAATTCAATGGTCCAAAGCAAAAAAGATTAGCGAGATAACATGTAACACCCCATGCCCGGTCACGAAGAACAACCTGAGTACCTGAGTGTACATTACATTTTGAACTTGTCGGATAGAATAGAAAACCTAAATATGCGTACTATACGAAAGAATTGAATTCAAAACATACATCATGCAACACATGGCAGCGGATGAGTAAACAACAATTAACATCATTTAAACCTTGATGCATTGCAAGGTATACATTATTAACTAAGCATGAGTAACTCGATATTTTCACATTATCCAAAAGAATTATCTAGAAATACTAAATTAAGTTTACCAATATTCATTATTAATATTTAATTAGTGACATGAAAATTTTCAGTTTAATCGGACACCAAACAAGGACCTAATTGAACATGCTTTTCTAAGGACTAAAACGTAAACAATTCAAAAGTCACATAAGAACAAAAATCATGCAATTGACTCATTTATTATGAAATTCAGTATATTTAAGAGTGACAAAACCATTCTCATCAAATTTCAAGTTAGGGTCTAATATTAATTAGCCATTTAATTTCTGGACCATTTTGAACTTATATAAACTTCTTGGGGTCAAACTAAGACTTAGGGAAACTTAGAACCTTTAATGAATGCAATTATACCATTTTTTCATCAAGAACACATCAAAGGGATCGATCCTCTTTCATGGGGGATCGATCCTTTTTAAAACAGTGAGTTTGGAATAGTCCCTTTTTGCGAGATCATTTTTCTAAAAAAAATGCAGAATTCTCAAGAACTTGTATAAATAAGCCAAACTTTCATATAATCAATCATAGGGACTAGATACATACATTCTTGAACACATTCATACCACATCATACATGTCAGAATACAATTGTAGTATGCTTTATAATACAAGTCAATACATCATACAAGGATCCAGCATCAAAAGTCAAATATTGCATAAAAATTCACTTTTGGCAAAAGTCACTTATTCCAATTATGCATTTTGTATCATTTCATGCATCCTATGAGTTCAAAATATTAAGGCATAATTCAACATTTGATCAACTTGGTATTCAAACTACACATTCATATGAATTCAACATCTTCAACAACAACATCATACTTCATTTCTAGTCAAAAGGCCAATCAACATGCCATATTTATTTCAAGTTCAACCATTCAAAGTTCATCTAAGTTCCCAATGGTTCACACATTGTCGTTTTCATAAAAAACAAACAAACCACATACACTTTATTTAGTATTGTCTTGCTCTATCACAACGGATGTTGGCCCCTTGCCTTTGATTCGGCTACTAATCCTCTAAAAAATATTAAACAACAAATGTAAGTTGGAAGCCCGGTGAATAATTAACATTCTAAGTGATGCTCACTTTAAAGCTAAAGGAAAGCTCCTACATAGAATAACTCATCACTTGTTTTTACCTCAATAATCATGTCATGTTTTCATATTATCAAAATGCACCATAAATGCACTCAAAATCTAGAATAAAAACAAGCTTCTCATCATCATATACCTTGCAACAAATTACATACACACATGCATAATTACCTTTTTGAAAAGGTCACACACATATTTTCCAATTAAATCAATGACTTTTTGTTCAAAACACAACTCACTCATTGTATAAACAGACTCCATACAGCTCCCCTTTATTTGTGGACTCACTTAGGTCCAAAACTACAAATTTCGGAGCCAAACTCAATGAACCAATCTCACCCTGTAATCTTCTAGGAGCTTTTCTCAACGTTCCAATCTTACCCCATTTCCCTTTGTTCACACACATATAAAAAAGTATAGTGTACTATTTACTAGGCTTTTCTTTCATATCCAAAGGTACAATTAAGAATAAATAGTCATTTAATCCAAGTACACAAGAGTGGTTGTCAAGTGTTGCATAGATTATATGTATATACGCTTCCAAAATACATTTTGAAACACTTATTGAAAAAGGTTGTCATGATCAGCTTTATATGGATAGAAAGTTACTCACTCATCCATGGATAGTGAAATTTTTCCACTCATCCTTAGCACATTCATATATATACATTTTGCAAAATTCACTTTCAAAATCACTATGCATCACTCGTAACACATATTCAACAAACATGTTAATATTCACATTTCATATCAAATTCCATATTAACACACCTTTGCTACACCTTCATTTACCCTTGGAAATGTTCATCCTCTAAGAATGAATGTCACTCACCTTTGTGTCCACTAACCGAAATTGCCTCCAACCACTTAGAAAACGATCACCAAAATATGATGCACCTATTTTCCCCAATTATCAACACATTAAACACCTTGAAAAGCAACACAACATATTTAGAACATATCCAAAACATAGCAGAATTTTTTGTTTCCAAAACAGAGCAAAAAGATCGAAATTACATAAAATCTTACCGAAACGACTTTCCAAGCCTCCAATCCAATCGACACTACATCTCAATAAGATTTGATCAAGAAAAAAATAATATTAACAACTAAACTAAACTAAAACCTAAAAAATGACAACAATTAACATTAACTCCCGGATTTTCAAAAAACGTAAAAAAAATAAGCTAGTTTTGAAGAATTCTTTATCAAAATCAAATAAAATTGAAAAACTGATTTAGTATGATAATAATACCATCATACACACCTTAATAAACACAATAAAGCCTTGAAAAGTGATCAAGAAAAAATAGCACATTAAATACCTCCAAAAATCAAGTTTAATTCACCAACTTTTCTTTAAAAGAATTGATTAATTAAAATCATTAAAACATTGGATCATTAATCTTTGAAGTACAAAAGGAACCAAGGAAAAGATAATCACATTGCTGGAAAAAGAAGATGAAGAGATGAAGAAGATCAACAATGATAACACCAAAAAACAAAGGAGAAAATAACAAGAAAAAAAGGAAATTGAAACAATCTTGATTAAAGAGAAAAGATCAAGATAAAAGGAGTAAGAGTCAATAACAAATGAATAGAAAATGAATAAGAAGAGTTTTGGCCATGAAGAGCTTTTTTTGGGAGAATTTTGGAGAGAATTAAAAAAGTGTTTGGATAAGAGAATGAAATATCAAAATTATGAATGAAAATAAAAAGGATTTGGAGAATGAATCTAGCTAGGAAATTGGAAAAAGGAGATGAGAGGTATGGTTAGAATTAGAGGGAAAAACCAACCACACAAGCCTAGGTAAAACTAGCTTCATAGATTTTGATTTGTTATCATTTTACATTTCAGTCACTAAAATCAATGTTTTCAATTTATTCAATTTAGTCACTTATTAAATATTTATTTTATTAATATTAAAAATCATACTTAATATTTCAAAAATCATTTAAACACTTAATATTAATATTTATAATTTTGAAAACCAAAAATACTATTTTTATCAGAAATCCCAGAAATCACCTGACTACCAACCCGAACTACTGACCCAAACTTTGGAACGTTACTACTCTCGCCCCCCTAAAAGGAATTTCGTCCTCGAAATTATTTTAATCGAATAACCGCGGATATTGAGTTCTCATCGAGTCCTCCGTCTCCCATGTCGTCTCCTCAGTATTGTGGTTACGCCACAACATCTTCACTAACGAAATCGACTTATTTTGAAGAACTTTCATATTCTTAGCTAAGATCTTAACCGACTCATCCACATATGAAAGATCATCACGAACCTCGATATCATCCATCGTAATGAAATGTGAAGTATCCGACCGATACTTACGCAACATCGACACATGGAAAAATCATTAATACGCTCAAGATCAAGCAACAATCTAAGACAATACACAACAGGACCAAAGCGCTCTAACACCTTATACGGTCATATAAACCTCGAACTAAGCTTATTCTTACGTCCAAAATGCAACAGCTTTTTACAAGGTAAAACCTTCAAGAAACACAAAATCACCTATGACATACTCAACCTCACGACACTTCAAATCCACATAAGACTTATGTTGATAAAAAACAACCTGTAAATGCTCCAAATCAACTTAACCTTATCCTCTATCTCATGAACTAGATTTGAACCAACAACACGCCTCACATTATACAAGCCCGAAGCATATAATGCTCATAATGGAAAACTCTACCAATGCTATAATGCTCCCAATAACCACTAAATTCTATAACACAAGCCCGAAGCATATCTCTAAAACTTGAATCACGCGCTCTGACTGACCATCATTCTGCGGATGATAATTCGTACTAAGACTAAGCCTCGAACCCAAAACCTTATGTAAACTTTCCAAAACCTCGACGTAAAACGTGAATCCCGATCTGAAATAATCGAAAAAAGAACACCATACAACTGTACTATTTTAGTTATATATAACTCCATTAATATCTACAACGAAAACGTCGTCCGCACTAGTAGAAAATGCACACTCTTAGAAAAACAATCAACAATCACCCAAATAGAATCTTTCTTTGACGGTGTCAACAACAAATTCATCACGAACTACATTGTAATATGCTCCCACATTCACTCTGGAATACTAATATACTGAAGCAAACTCTAAGGAAACTAATATTTCCTTCACACGTTAGCAAACCAAACATCGTCCTGCAGACTTAACAAATGCATGCTTTAATCTCGACCACTAATACAATCTAACAAATCCTGATACATCTTCGTACTGCCTAGATACATCGTAAATGATCTGTTATGCACCTCCAACAAAATCTCTCACTTCAAATTCGAATCAACAGGTACACATAACCCACCCAAAAACATAATACAGCTTCAGAATTCAATGAGAAATTACCACCAAAACCATTATGCATAAGATGCAGCTTTGCGTCCAACTTCTTTTCAATACATTGCAAATCACGAATATACTGCGACCACATAGACTTAATTTGTAATTTCGCGACCAATGCTCCATCCTTAGACACGCTCAACCTCACAAACAAAGCTCGCAACTCACCCATTGACTTACGACTCAAAGAATCAACAACAACATTCATTTTCTCCAGATGGTACTTAATCGAACAATCATAATCCTTCAACAACTCAACCAAAATTCTTTTCCTCAAATTCAACTCCTTCTGGATAAGGAGATTTTTGAGACTTTTTTTATTAGTGTAAATGAAACAATTTTCACCATACAAGTAGTGACGCCAAATATTTAGCGCAAACATTACCACATCCAACTCCAAATTATGTGTGGGATAGTTACGCTTATACGACCTCAACTGCCTCAACACATAAGCAACCACCCTACCGTCTTACATCAACAAACACCCAAGACCAGTAATAGACATATCAGTAAACCATAAAATCTTTCCCCGACTCTAGCTGTACCAAAATAGGAGCCTCCCTCAACACTGACTTCAACTTATCAAAACTCATTTGTCTCTCCTCCATCTATTCAAACTTAACATTCTTCTGAAACAACCCCATTAAAGGATAATCAATAAGAGAAAAATCTTCCATGAAACAACGATAATACCCAACTAAACCTAGAAAAATACAAACTTCAGTTACACTTTTAGGTGGCTTCCACTCAACTAGCACCTTAATCTTATTTGGATCAACGTGAATACCCTCAGCTGAAATAACATGACCAAGGAACGCTACATTGCTCAACCAAAACTTGCACTTTGAAAACTTCACAGACAACTTCTTTTCCCTTAGCACTTGAAAAACAATCCTAAGATGTGAATCATGTTCTTCCTCCAAACTCAAATACACCAAAATATCATCAATGAACACACCACAAAATGATCAAGACACAGATGGAACATATGATTCATCAAATTCATGAAAGAAACAGACACATTCTTCAATAAAAACGTCATCACCAAAAACTCATAATGACTGTAGTGTTGTGAAATTCGGGTTAATTTCCACCAATAACAGATTCACCTTGAAAACTATTATCTAGGTGACTAGTGTGAAAACGATTGTACTAAAAATCACCCCAAGGTAGATTCCCAGGAAAGAGGAGGGGTCACAATGGTCCCTCTTAAAACCCACTTTCCTTAGACAGAACTACCAAGATAAGTAATTTTAATAGGACAATAATTGACAACAACTATACCCGACAATAGCTATTAAATAGACATAAAAGAGAACACCAAAATATTTCACTAATAGAGGAAATATTACAAAGAGAGAAAGAATACAAATAGCCTTTAAAATAGAAGAAGGCTTATATTTGTGGGATGATTAACTAAGGAGGAGGAGGGCTTTATTTATAACAAAAAAATTTCCCCTCCTCCTTATACACAACCAATGTGGGACTTTTGCCAAAAACCAACAAATCTCCACCTTGGCAAATTCCACACACATCTCTAAAAAAACAATCTTTTAATTTGTAACAATATTGACCAAATCTAAACAATGTTTAAACTTGACCGCAGTTACCACTTTTGTTAACATATCAGCAGGATTCTCAGTGGTCCGAATCTTTTGGATTATGACTCCACCTTCTTCTAGAATCTCTCGTACAAAGTGATATCGAACATCGATGTGCTTCGTCCTTGCATGGTAAACCTGGTTCTTTGCTAAATGAATAGCACTCTGACTGTCACAGTGCACTTTGATGTGCTTTTGTTCCATTCCCAATTCACCAAGCAACCCTTGAAGCCAAATTGTCTCCTTCACAGCCTCTGTAACTGCCATATACTCTACCTCTGTAGTAGACAAAGCCACTGTTGACTGTAAGGTGGACTTCCAACTGATTGGTGCCTTTGCAAATGTAAACACATAACCAGTAGTTGATCGACGCTTGTCCAAATCACCTGCATAGTCTGAATCACAATACCCAACTACACACTGACCATCTTGTTTGTCCTGCTGAAAGACCAAACCAACATCTACGGTGTTCAGAATATACCGCAGAATCCATTTCACAGCTTGCCAATGCTCCTTTCCAGGATCATGCATATACCTGCTCACAACCCCAATTGCCTGTGAAATATCGGGTCTCGTACACACCATTGCATACATCAAGCTACCAACAGCACTTGCATACGGAACCTTTGACATGTATTACCGTTCTGCATCATCCTTAGGTGACATGGATGCAGCGAGCTTGAAATGAGGAGCAAGAGGTGTACTAACTGGTTTTGACATCTCATTTATGCCAAAACGTTTTAGTACCTTCCTCAGATATTCTTTCTGAGAAAAACAAAGCCTCCCCAATTTCTTATCCCTTGATATCTCCATGCCTAGAATCTTCTTCGCTTCACCAAGATCCTTCATCTCAAACTCCCTGTTCAATTGAGTCTTTAGTTTCGCAATTTCTGTCTGACTCCTGGAAGCTATCAGCATATCATCAACATAAAGAAGAAGATATATATAGGATCCGTCTTCTAGCTCGCGTAAATACACACAATGATCATATTTGCTTCTTGTGTACTTCTGCCCTATCATAAACTTATCAAATCGCTTGTACCACTGCCTTGGAGATTGCTTCAATCCGTACAGCGATTTTTCTAATTTACACACCATCTCTTCTTTTTCAGCAACTTTGAATCCATCTGGCTGAGTCATGTAGATTTCCTCATCCAAGTCTCCATGTAAAAATGCAGTTTTTACATCCATCTGAACTAGTTCCAAATCCAACTGCGCTACCAAAGCCAACAAAATTCTGATGGAGGAATGTTTTACAACTGGAGAAAATACTTCATTATAATCAACTCCCTCCGTTTGAGCGTAGCCTTTAGCCACCAATCTTGCTTTGTAGTGGATGTTATTCTTGTCAGGAAATCCATCTTTCTTTGCATATACCCACTTGTACCCAATTGCCTTCTTTCCCTTCGGAAGACTAGCTAGTTTCCACGTCTGATTCTTTTGAAGGGATTGCATTTCTTCATTCATGGTAATCCTCCGCTTTTTATGTTCTGAACTTTGAACTGCTTCATTAAAAGTGGCAGGAACGTCATCAATTGCAATTGGTGATGCAAAAGAGACCATATCAGCATAACGAGCAGGTTGTCTAATGGTCCTCTTTCCCTTTCTGAGTGCAATTGATTCATGTTGCTGTGGAGGTTCTTGGGTCTGAACCTCTTCTTCATCTGACTCTTCTTCTACCATAGGAGAGTCAACATCATTTTCTTTACTGGTTGGGACAAATTTGCTTCCTTCAAACTCCACCTTTTTGGGAGTTCCATCTGTCTGCTCCAATTTTTCTGAAGTCACCTTTCTCAACATGGTAGATTCATCAAAGGTAACATCCCTGCTGAAGATTATTTTCTTTGTTTCTGGACACCAAAGACGATAGCCTTTCACACCAGAGGTGATCCCCATAAAAATCGCTTTCTTTGCTCTTGGATCCAGCTTTGACTCCTTAACATGGTAGTATGCAGTGGAACCAAACACATGTAAGGAATCATAATTTGTAGCAGGTACTCCAAACCATTTCTCTAATGGTGTTTTACCACCAATAGCAGTCGATGGTAAGTGGTTGACAAGGTGACAAGCATAGACCAAAGCCTCAGCCCAAAATTCTTTGCCTAACCCAGCATTAGACAACATACACCGAACCTTCTCCACTAATGTCCGGCTCATACGCTCTGCCACTCCATTCTGTTGTGGTGTACCTCTGACAGTGAAGTGCCTAACAATACCTTCCTCTTCACAGACTTTCAGAAATGGATCATTTTTGTACTCTCCACCATTGTCTGTACGGAGACGTTTGATTTTTCTGCCTGTTTGAGTCTCCATCATCTTTTTCCATTTAAGGAAAAATCCTAGCACCTCATCCTTTGTCTTCATTGGATACACCCAAACTCTCCGGGAAAAATCATCAACAAAGGTGACATAATAGTGTGTTCCTCCCAATGAAGTTGTCTTGGAAGGCCCCCATACATCTGAATGAACATAATCCAAAATACCTTTAGTATCATGGATTGTTGTTCCAAATTTCACCCTCGTCTTCTTCCCTTTGATGCAATGCTCACAAAAAGCTAATTTGCAAGCCCGAGCACCCTTCAATAATCCTTGATCTATCAGTAATTTCAAGGATTTTTCACCAACATGCCCCAAGCGCATATGCCATAACCTGGTTGCTTCTGACTCCTGTTCATCAGTAGAAGCTGCCACTGCTGTTGTCCCAACAATTGTACTACCCAGAAAGTAATACACATTGTTTCTTTTTTGGATTCCCTTCATTATCACCAGTGCACCAGAGATAATCCTCATAATCCCATCTTTTGCCCTCACTTCTAAACCTTTTGACTCTAAGGTTCCCACAGAGATGAGATTTCTCATTAAATCTGGTACATAATGGACACCTGTTAAGGTTCTGATTGATCCATCCTGATTCCTCAAGCGAATTGAACCAATCCCAAGTGTGTCAAGAGGGGAATTATTTGCTGTGTAGACAGTTCCACCTTTTAGTTCTTTAAAATCAAAGAACCATTCTCTATTGGGGGTCATATGGTGGCTACAAGCTGAATCTAACAGCCATGAACTGGAACAGCTGGTTGATGGCGTAGCAGCGAATGCGAAATCTGAATCTCCATCATCATACTCGACCACATTTGATTCTGAGACAGCCTTCCCCCTTTCAGGTTTGCCTTTATTCTTTAGCCTGGGACATTCTTTCTTCCAGTGCCCTTTTTCTCGACAAAAGGCACATTCATCTTTGCTCAATCTGGACTTTGACTTCAATCTCCCTCTGTTTCCTTTATTCTGACTCTTGGAACGGCCTCTAACAACAAGAGCTTCTGCTTCGACACTTGTGTTTTCTTGTTTGTCTTTATTTCTCAATTCATAACTATACAAGGCAACAGTTACTTCACTGAGAGACACATCAACCTTCCCATGAAGTAGAGTAGTTTCAAGATACTCAAACTCATCAGGAAGTGATCCCATCAACATCAGAGCCAGATCTTCGTCTTCAAAAGTCACGTCCATATTCATCAGATCAGTTACCAGCTGATTAAAGCTAGTAATGTGATCATTCATAGTGGTACCTGGTACATAGTTGAAGCGGAACAGTCTCTTTTTCATGTAGAGTTTGTTCTGACCGCTTTTCTTCAAAAATTTCTCCTCCAGTTCCTTCCACAATTTACTTGCAGAAGTTTCCTTAGAAAATGCATACTTCTGCTCTCTAGAAAGACACGATCGAATAGTACCACATGCCATTCTATTGATCCTCTTCCATTCTTTCTCCTCAACATCATCTGGTTTCTCTCCTTCAATAGCAATGTCTAGACCCTGCTGAAATAGGGCATCTAGAACCTCGCTTTGCCACATGCCGAAATGACCGGTGCCATCAAAAATCTCCACTGCAAATCTAACATTTGTCACAGCATTTCTTGCCAAAATTGAAGATGAAGAAGCGTCTGCCATTTCTGCTACAAATTCTATTTAATAGCTGCCAATGCAGAATGTCAATTATCCCAAGGAAATTTTTCTGATGTGGAAGATCAGCCTAAGCCGCAACCACAGAGCATACTAAAATAAACCAAGAGCTCTGATACCAATTGTTGTGAAATTCGGGTTAATTTCCACCAATAACAGATTCACCTTGAAAACTATTATCTAGGTGACTAGTGTGAAAACGATTGTACTAAAAATCACCCCAAGGTAGATTCCCAGGAAAGAGGAGGGGTCACAATGGTCCCTCTTAAAATCCACTTTCCTTAGACAGAACTACCAAGACAAGTAATTTTAATAGGACAATAATTGACAACAACTATACCCGACAATAGCTATTAAATAGACATAAAAGAGAACACCAAAATATTTCACTAATAGAGGAAATATTACAAAGAGAGAAAGAATACAAATAGCCTTTAAAATAGAAGAAGGCTTATATTTGTGGGATGATTAACTAAGGAGGAGGAGGGCTTTATTTATAACAAAAAAATTTCCCCTCCTCCTTATACACAACCAATGTGGGACTTTTGCCAAAAACCAACATGTAGCGCCTCCTAAAAGCAGTCTTTATCATATCTGACTCACTAACCTTCAATTGATAATACCCCAAAAACAAATCAATCTTGAAAAACACCGTAGCACCTAAAAACTGGTCAAACAATGCATTGATCCTTGGTAAAGGATATCGATTCTTGATCGTCAACTTGTTCAACTAACGATAATCGATACACATATGCATCGTATAATCCTTCTTTACAAATAAAACTAGAGAACCCCAAAAAGAAATACTCGGACGAATGAAATCACGATCCACATGTAACTATGCCTTCAACTCCTTCAACTTCTTAGGTTCCATGCGATAGGGAGAAATAGACACATTAGTCAAATCAATACAAGTTTCAATGCGAAACTCTACCTCACAATCTGGCGGAAAACTCAGAATCTCTTCAAAGAAAACATCAGAAAAATCCTTAACCATTTGAATATCTTGCACACACAACTCTCTTCCACATGGATTAAGGACATAGGCCAAGAATGCCTCGTATCAGCGACTCAACATTTTACTCGCATCCAATACCGACACAATATTAGAAAGAAACTCTGACCTTTCTCCAATAATCACAACCTCAACAATATTTGATGTCTTCAAAATCACATGGGACAATTTAAAATCCAAATCCACACTATGCTTACGAAGCAATTCGTACCCAAGATGACATTAAACCCACGAAATGACAATTCCATCAAATTCGCTAGAAACACCTCACCCTAGATAACTAAAAGACAGCTCTGGTACACTTGATCCACAAGTGCACTCTTTCCTAATGCCTCATTCACTACCAAAACCACATCCTTAACACTAACAGGAACACTCAACTAACCCACTAAACTACTAAGGATATAAGAATGCGTAGAACTGAAATCTATCAAAGCGAGCAAAGAAAACGATTCTAGCTGAAAGGTACCTGTGATCACATTCATCGGGACATAATTTTGAGGTTTACGAATCGCATACAATCTGCCAGGACCACTAGTCTCAGCTACACCGGTACAACCTTGGCCCTACCACGAGCCTAACCCGTCTAACCACCAACACGTATGCCTTCTCTCGTAGGAACAAAAGCAACATCATGACTCTCAACCTTTTTCGAATAATCTCACAACTGATGATCCACATCTCCACATCAGAAACAACGTCCAGTGAGATGCTAACACTCACCAACATGCCTCTTATTACAAGTCGAGCAGAGTGGAGGCTATTACCAACCACCAGCTACAGTAGACACTCTACCAGTCTGCCTCAGATAAGAATCACAATGATCGCCCCGATGATCAAAATCTCGACCTCTCTTCGTTTGACAACTTTGAGAACCAACATCTATTGACCTTTTCCCAGAAAACTCTCGAGCTCAATCACCCATCAAGGTAGCCTCAACCTCTCTAGCATGATCCACTAAGGTATCAAACACCTCTGAAGAACAGGTAACAAGATACATACGAATCTCCCTTTTTAAACCATCATTGAATCACTTACACCTCTCTAGCTCTTTCGGAACTATCTCCCTAACATACTCACTCAGGAAAGCAACTGCCTCATACTCATACGCCGATATTATCCCCTGAACCAAGTCGTGAAACTCATTCTTCCTCATGTCCTTATACTGCTCTCCCAAAAACTTTCACCAAAACACCTCCAGAAAATACTGCCAGGTTAACCTATTTTCAGCAACACTTCTCTGAATCATCGTCCACCAATGAAATGCATCACCCTATAGTAGCGATACAAAATAACCTAACTTCTCCTCATTAGAGCAACCAATCTGATCCAAGATCTACACCACACTCTCAAGCCAATCCTCAACGAATGTCGTCTCAGTCCGATGAACACCACAAAACTCTCTTGCACCCAAAGTCGTTAAACACTCTAATGAAAAACCTCTACCCGCTGGTGCTAGCATAGGAGCAAGTGTAACATTAAGAATGAATCGACATAAAGCACTGATAATTGGCTCAGTTAACACATCGACATGAGGATTCAGGTGTAAACCCACAAGTAGGGGTCCATTGGCACCAGCTCCAATTACATTAGCTCCGGTGATAGGACAATTACCCTCATGCACAACCATGATAGCATGACATGGAACCATAACAAAATTAAGCTAAACACTACACATTTAAACAATATAAGGTAAGAAACGCATCGATAATCAAGGCAAGACATATTAAAATTTCCAGATAAAACATAACAATGTGATTCCTATTTTCCTACTCGAACACACACAACATACAACATCGTTAACATAGCTCTCATACCACCAAATGTAACACCCCATACCCAGTCACGAAGAAAAACTCGGTACCTAAGTGTACATTAGATTCTAAACTTGTTGGACAAAAAAAAATTCTAAACTTGTTGGACAAAATAAAAATTCTAAACATATGTATTATGTAGAAGCATTTGAATTTAAAACATACATCATACAACACATGGCAGTGGATGAGTGAACAACAATTAACATCATTTAAACCTTGATACATTGCAAGATATATGTTATTAACTAAGTATATATAAATCAGTAATTTCACATCATCTAAAAGAATCATCTAGAAATACTAAATTAACTTTACCAATATTCATTATTAATCCTTAATTAGTAACATGTAAAATTCCAGACATGTTTTTCTAAAGACTACAACATAAACAATTCATAAGTCATATAAAAACAACAATCATGCATTTAACTCATTCATTATGAAATTCAGTATATTTAAGAGTGAGAAACTAGTCTCATCAAATTCTAAGTTAGGGTCTAATATTAATTAGTAATTCAATTTCTAGACCATTTTGAACTTATATAAACTTCTTGGGGTCAAACTAAGACTTATGGACACTTAGAGCCTTTAATGAATGCAATTGTACCATTTTTCATCAAGCATAAAGTAAAGGGATCAATCCTTTTTTATAGGGAAACGATCATTTATAAAACAGTGAGTTTGGGATCAATTTTTTGAAGCAAGGGATTGATCTTTTTTTGGAATGATCGATCCTTTCCCTGAAGGGATCGATCATTTTTCTGGAAAAGTTCTTAATTCTCAAGAACATGCATAAATAAGCCACCAAACTCTCACATAATCAATCATAGGGACTAGATACATGCTTGAACTCCTTCATACCACATCATACATATCATAATGCACTTGTAGCGTGCTTTATAACACAAGTTAACACATCATGTAAAGATCTAGCAACAAAAGTAAAATATTGCATAAAAGTTCACTTTTGATAAGTGTGTTAGTCCAATTATACATTTGGGTCATTTCATACATCCTATAAGTCTAAAATATTTAGTGCACTTAGTCTTACTTGTGTAAACACATCAAACACTTCATTAAGTCATAATTCAACATTTGACCAACTTGGTATTCAAACTACATATTCATATGAATTCAACATCTTCAACAACAACATCAAACAACATCATACTTCATTTCTAGTCTAAAGGTCATTCAACATGCCACATTTATTACAAGTTCAACCATTCAAAGTTCATCTAAATTCCCAATGGTTCTTACATTACCGTTTTATGAAAATAAACCACATACACTTTATTAATATTGCCTTGCTCAATCACACCAGATGCTTTCCCCTTGCCTTCTACTCGGATACTAATCCTTTGAAAAAGTATTAAACAACAAGTGAGAGCTAAAATCCCAATGAATAACTAACATTCTAAGTTATACTCACTTCAAAGCTAAAAGAAAGCTCATATATGCAATCACTCCTCACTTGTTTTTCTCTCAATAATCATGTCATCATGCCATGATTTCATATTCTCATAATGCACCATAAATGCACACAAAATCTAGAATAAACACATGTTTCTCATTATCATATACTTTACATCAAATCATATACAAACATATACAATTACCTTTTTGGCAAGGTCACACACATCACACATATTTTCCAATTAAGATCAATGACCTTTTGTTCAAAACACAACTCACTAATTGGATAGACGAACTCCAAACAACTCCCTTTTATTTATGGACCCATTTAGGTCCAAAACCACGATTTCTGAAGCTAAGCTCAACATACCAACCTTATCCCGTAATCTTCCCGGAGCATTGGTCAACGCACCAATATTACCCCATATAGCCCTTTGTTCACACACATATACAAAACCATATAGTACTCTTTCCTAGGCATGCCTTTCATGTTAAGAGGTCCCATTATGAATAAATAGGCATTTAATCCAAGTACACAAGAGTGGTTGTCAAGTAATACATATATTATACACATATACACTTCCAAAATACCTTATATGGACAACAAGTTGCTCACTCATCCATGGATAGTGAAGTTTTTCCACTCATCCTTAACATATACATTTTGCAAAATACACTTTCAAAACCACTATGCATAACTCGCAACACATATTCAATGAACATGCCAGTGTTCACATTTTATATCACATTCCATATCAATTATGTGCATCAATATAAGTTCATTTAAACTAGAGTTCAATCTAAGATAAATTCCCTAAACTACACCTTCTTTTACCCTTGGAAATGTTCATCTTCTAAGAATGAAAGTTACTCGCCTTTGTTGTCCACTAACTGAAATTGCCTCCAACCACTTAGCAAAGGATCACCAAAACACGATGCAACATTTTCCCCTAATTAACAACACATTAAACACTTTGGAAAGAAAAACAACACATCAAGAAAATATCCAAAACAGAGCAAAATTTTCTGTTTCTAAAACAAAGCTAAAAGATCGAAATTACCAAAACCTTACCGAAACGGCTTTCCAAGCCTATGATCCAATTGAAACTACTTCTTCTCAATAAGAGCTGATAAAGAACAACTAAACTCAACTAAAACCTCACAAATGACATCAATTAACACTAACTACTGGATTTTCGAAAAACGTCAAAATCAAGCTTCTTTTGAAGAATTTCTTATCCAAATAAAATGCAATTGAAAAACTGATTTGGTATGATAATAATACCATCATAAAAACAAGAAATCCTTGAAAAGTGATCAAGAAAAAATAGAACATTAAATGCCTCAGAAAATCAAGTTTAACTCACCAACTTCTCTTTAAAAGAATTGATTAATTAAAATCATCAAAACATTGGATCATTAATCGTTGAAGCATAAAAGGAACCAAGGAAAAGAGAATTACATTGCTATAAAAAGAAGATGAAGATGTGAAGAAGATCAACAATGGCAACACCAAGAAACAAATGAGAAAATGGCAAGAAGGAAATTGAAACAATCTTGATTGAAGAGAAAAGATAAGATGAAAGGAGTAAAAATCAACAACAAATGAATAGGCAATGAAGAAGAGCATTTTTTGGGAGAATTTTGGAGAGAATTATTAAAGTGTTTGGATGAAAGAATGAAGAGAACAATTAATGAAAATTGGGAATGGAAATGAGGAGGATTTAGGAGAATGAATCTTGCTAGGAAATTGGCAAAAATGAGATGAGAGATATGGTTAGAATTGGAGGGAAAAACCAACTACACAAGCCTTGGTAAAACTAGCTTAATAGATTTTAATTTGTGACCCTTTTACATTTTAGTCACTAAAATCAACATTTTCAATTTATTCAATTGAGGCACTTATTAAACATTTATTTTATTAATATTAAAAATCATACTTAATATTTCAAAAACATCTAAACACTTAATATTAATATTTATAATTTTGAAAATCAAAAATATTATTTTTATTAAATCTCGAAAATCACCCGACTACCAATCTAAACTACTGACTCGGACTTTGGGACGTTTATAAAAAATGAGCTTCATCTTGATTAGTCATGTCAACGTTAAACCCAACCAAAAAAATAAAGGATAAACAACTGAAAAAGAAAATAAAAATGTGCCAAAAGACGGATAAAAAATATACTATAAAATTATGAAAAATTATACCATAAAAACATAGTTATTAGAAATAAAGAGAAAAAGCTTATTTATTTGATCATAAATCTTCAAACAGATAACAGTTAAGCAGTTAATAGAATATAGTTTTTAGACTTGAACAAATCAATAATTTAGACTTGAACAAATCTCTAATGAAAAAGATTGTGATAACAGATAAGCAGCTAATAGAATATAGTTTTTAGATGAAATAATGAGCTGGAACTTGGTACAATGAATCATATCTTAAATTAGTTGATGTGAAACAAAATCATTGTTTTCATTTAACGAAATCATTCCTAAGCCGCCACCAAATAAAATAATGTTTGACAAACTCATGAAGATTATGTTTGATTATGACAATAAAATTTATATATTATTTTGTATATATTTTAAATTAATAAATAATTAATTTAAAATGAAATTTAACTTAAAATATTATTATATTAAACTTAAAATGTTATACAAATTTATAATATTCTCGATTATAATCGATTTCTACCTTTTTTAGTTTTATATTAACAAGATGTATTTTAAATTTTTAAAAAAAATAAAAATAAATTAGTCTATTAATTTAAATAAAGTTTTTTTTTTTTGAAAATGACAACTAGATTTCATTAATTATGAAAGCAATCAAAATTACAACGCATCAAAATATAGAGAAAAAAAATGAAAAAACAATCATCAAAATACTCATGCAAAAATAAAATATTAAACCTAAAAATACGAAAAAAAAATAAAACCTTCCATTGAGAAATATGACCAACATCAAAACTCAATAACCTTCATAAAAACTCACTGTCTCTGTCAAATGAGACGTTTTTCAAAGCGATAAAAGAGTGGTGAGCGAACCAAACAATCTAGCAGGATACTTCGCTATGCAATTCTGATTACATCGACAAACAACCTTTTACTGAAAAGGAGATTTGACTATACTTAACCACCGATTAACTAATCAGAAAATAAATGTTGTGATTGTTTTTGTACAAGTACCAAAACGATCGTAAAGGTATGCGAAAAATATATAAAAAAACCATAATGATCGCGTCATAAGAGTAAAGAAAAAGCGTTCCACAAGAACAGAGACAAACATTTCACAAAGATAAAAGTTCTTATTCAAAATTAAAAAGATTAAAAATAAAATAAAAGATATGATATGAAAAACAATAAAACTAATAATCATCAGCGGTCGGCAATCAACACTAAGATTAATATTGTTACCGATTAAATAAAAATCAAATAGAAAAAAAGACGATAAAAATATTAAAAAATTAGGTTGAAGAAAGGGGGAGACAACTAGGATGTTCTTAAATAAAGTTTTAAATATTTACAAATTTTTATTAAGAATGTTACTACTTTCCCGCTATTTTTATTGGTTGATTTTAGTGTCATAATTTTACCGGTTAATTTTAATGTCAAATAATTTGTTGTGTACATTATAATACTTAATTCTGATTACTTTAAAATTAATAATTAATTATAAGCTTAATTGATTTATTTTTAACTGTATTTTTATTTTTTTATAAAATCATTACAAATCTATCAAATCTTAACAGTTGCTACTTGAACAATTTTGACAATGACAACGGTTGTACAAAAATGATTATTTCTTTAGTTCAATAAATTATCCCGAGCTATAGGATAATGTTTTATCAACTCTTTCAATTATTAAAAATTAAAAAATAATCATCCGATTATAAGAGGTTGTTTTGTTGAGTTACAGAACAATTAAAAGTTACAAAATGGTCACCATACTATTCATATGTTCCAAACTCGTCATTTTTCGTTAAGATTCGACGGCCATTTGAGATGGATATTAACATTCTGACTGAGATATGATACTCATCTGAGATTATGAGATCATATTTTATCATAACCTAGTAAGCATGTTAACGTCTAGCTTAGATGGACGTCAATTTTTTTAATAAGAAATGACGAGTTTGAAATATATGAATAGTTAAGTGACCATTGTATAAATTGTAATAGTCAGTAGACTCAACAAAATAATATCATATAGTCGAGGGATCACTTTGTAACTTTTAATAGTCAGAGACTCAACAAATCAACACCCTATAATCGAGGACCAATTATGTAATTTATCCTGAATTATATTGTTATATTTGAAATATTTAATTCAGCTCATTTTAAATTGTTATTCATATAACAATATAAATTAAAAAAAAATTCAAATGTTTCGTTATTCTAAAAAAAGCCAATAAAGATTTCAACTCTCATAAATTAGATTTTAAAATCGCTTAAATTTAGTTTTGTTGATGGATCATAGGGGAAATGAGTTTATAGTCCTGTTTAACTGTTTATTCCTTTTAATTTGGATGAAGGAAGTAGAGAGTAAGTAGTCTGAATAAGATGAGAAATATTGAGATTAATTTCAAGAGAGAAACAAAAAAGTCCATTTTCTAACCCTTGCATGATGACTTAAATGTTCCGATCATATAAAAAAACCAAAATTTATACTTAAAAAAGTAAGAGTAAAGTATACGGACGATCCCTTATATTTTCAGTGCATATGATTTTAGCCACCAATTAAAAAAAAAATGGTTTTGATTCCTTATATTATCGTTTCGTTCGGTTTTGATCCCTCGAACGTGAAAATAAAAAATAAAACAGAAGTCACATGTCTTCTCCTCCTGCTGCTGCCCGCAACATCAATCATATTTCATGAGGAGAAAGTAGATAAATACAACATACATGGGGAATTCCTGAAAACAAGCACTATGGTTTATATTAAATAGAAAATTTCTCACAATCCATGAAAGATGATCATCTAGCAAGTAATATTTTTATCGTTTTCGTCTCTCACTAACCTTATATCTCTCCTTGTCTACTCGGCCAAAGTAACAATCAGAAAAATGCTAGCATATCAAGTTCAAATAAAAAAAAATGTTGAATAATATATAAGTAAAACCAGTCTTAGAGTTCATAATCAAACTTAAGGACGTTTCTTGTAATATCCCAAAATTTTTGTTAGTGACCAAACTGTAAATTTTGAAAGTTTGCTGACTAAAGTAGTAATTTTTCCAAAAATAATTTTTATTCCATAAATGTATAAAATACTCTTGAAAGTGAGGTATTATTGAAATCAGATTCTTGATCTGGAAATTGTATTAAAAACTAAAAAGTGTTAAAGTCAGGTAAAAATTTGGTAAATCGGATCGAATAAAAATTTTTAAAAAAGTTGAAGGATGATAAATTAATCTTATAAATATTATTTCGACATTTTAAAATGATGAAAAATAATATGGAGCATTGGATTTGAGAATTTATTTCCATGTTTAATTTGGATCGTTAGATGAAAAATGACAAGTTTGAAATTTTTGGAAAATGGCATTGGCAAAGTTGTAAAGGGAAAAATATTTTGTCCATCTTTGACTTTGAAAGATGATAAGGTTAATGTGGCTTGGTATTATTGTAAATATCAAGTTTTATTAATGACAAAATGAATATATCTCATTAAATAAATATTTTATTCATTTAAGCTTAAATAAATGTTAAATTAACATAAATTCATTAGAAAATTCATGAAAACTTAACTATTTTCAGCCAACATTTCGTGCTCTCCATGAACAAGAATGATTGCTTGAAATCAAGATCAAATATTATTAAAGCTAAAGAGAAGCTTAAGGATGAAATTGGAAATTCAAAAGAATGTTGCAAGCTAAGAACATCAGGTGAGTGCAAAATTAATTTGTACTTATGTTATCGAACAAACATTGGCTTGCAATGAGCCAGTGACAGAGTTACTATGGTAAGTAGTGACTCATAAAATATTATGTGATTTGTGATGCATGCATATATGTGCATTTGGTGAGCTAATAGAATTAGTGAACAAGTTGAAAATGCAAGTTGGTGAAATCTGCTTACAATTTATGTTCTGGATAGTAATTTTTGAAAAGCACTATAAATTCTAAAATAATGATTAGAGGGTTATTTTTATACAGTTGGATTATTATACCAATGTAGTTCTGTTTAGAACAAACGAAAACTAATTCCAAGGTGTATACAAAAAGATATGAATTTTTAACCGATGATAGGTCAGAAAACAGAGCAACAGATTTTGCTCAAAACAGATTTTGTCGATCAACTTTGAAAGTTCACCATAAATTGTACAAATTGAACTAGAATGAGTTACTTATATGGATAGATTCGTATTTAAGTCTAGTTTCCATTGGTATAAATGTAATAATTTTTTAGTTTGTAGATTAATACATAATAATATTTCTTTAAAGGTAGTACAAACAGCCAAAATATGAAATTACGACAAATTTTGGGATTTAACCCAATTAGAAGCGAAGGATCAAGTTAAAGCTTAGTGAGACTTATATTTTTACTTGTATATAATTTCAAAGTGAGTTCAATGCATACATAATATTATACATGGATGTTTTATACATCATTGTGTAGGACTTGTCATAAGTTTACCTTATTTATGTTGACATGTTATTTATGTCATATATCACATATTTGACATATTCTAAGTATGTCAAAGGTTGAATATAAAACACATTCATCATTGGTTATTATATATGATGTTTATTGCTAATGTTATTTTGGGTATGAACTGCCCAATGTTAAAATTTTATTAATATACATCGACATGAATGGAATAAAAATAAAATAGACTATATGCCCAAGCAAGTCATTGAAGAATAGGGTATAGTTGGCATGTAGTAGAGTATAGCGGCTGCAAGTTTATATTAGCACTAGTTTGTAAGGACACTAGGTGCAAGTGGTGGACACAACCTTATGTGTCATATCAGGATCAGCACTAGAGTGTAAACCTAGTGTAGGTGGTGGGCACAACCTTATGTGTCATATACGGATTAGCACTAGAGCGTAAGCTTAGTGCATGTTTAGCACTACGGTGTATATATTTGACTCGAATACTCAGGTTCCTCAGTTTAAATTGGGCTATGGTGTATTGGTTAATACATGATAAACAAACAAATAAGCTTACGAGCTTGTGGAATGAATGACAAGTTTATTGGTAAGAAACTTGATATCCAATTATATCATGTTATTATATGGTAACATGGTTGGAATACAGGTATGTGATCATATTGCATTGAATATGGTTATTCATTTAAATTTATCTGTTGTATTGCTTTAGATATTCATATGATTGCCTCACTAAGTGTATACTTAGCGTGTGATGATTTTCACACGTAGGAAAAAGGAGGAAAAGGAGTAAGGAGTTGAGGTTGACATCAATCACCAAAAATATATTTACAGGTAACAATGATGACATCCTACTGTGTTCTAAAAATTCTAGCTGACATGTATATGAGAATGAAATGTCTGTAATTTCTTAATATAGTTAGTATCAATTATAATTAATATTATGATATTAAACTATGCTTAAAAATAATTTGGATTTTAAATCAAACATGTTAGACAATCTTATTTATTTTATGGAACATAACAAAACGGTCTATCACTGCTTGAAACTGGTTTTGAATTGGCAACCAAAAATATTATATTACGATTTTTCTCTGAATAATTATTTTATAATAATTGTTCAAGTTATGAAACTGATGATGTTTGAATGAAACAAAAGTTTACTCAGTTCAATCAAAGAAATGTTTGAATTTTGATGTGACATCTGTAACTCGTATTGATTCGTGTATAAGCGTTATGGGTGTTACATTTCTTTTTTGCATATGGGAATGAGACAATGTGATGTTATTAAATACACATACACTTTTTCAATTGCAAAACCTAACAAAATTTCAGAGTGTTAACTGTTGCACTTCCATATGAAAAATATATCACATGAAATAAAAAGCAAATTATTTTTATTAAAAAGAAGATAACTATAGATACACATTTTGTTTCAAAATTTTTAGGCTTCTTAAGTTAATCTTATATTTAATTTGCAGTATTATTAATTTCAATATACATATTAAACTCATCTATTAGTGGCGAATGCATGATTTAATTTTACATATGCTATTTATATTATAAATTAATATTAATGTACATTAATTTCAAAGTTTTCATAATATCCTAATCTTGTTCGACCCAAAGATCGAAGGATTAAAGTGTCACATGGGACCACTAAAGTGACTAACCCAAGATTTTTCTTTTTAAAATGATTGCAAACCATTATATGAAAATCATCCATAGTAATATAAAATAAAAACATAATAAATCTGAGTTTACAAGTATGAGGGAGCTCCCAAATATCCAAAATAATAACAATATTGAGTTTTACAAAATAGAGTTACGACTAAATACAAATGGTCTATACGTAGTACATGTCATCTAATATAAATCAAGATATACTTTGAAGCCTCGATTGATTTGGAATATCTAGTGACAATAACACTCCACGAACAGTATCCTAGGAACCTATACATAGAAACACATTCCGAACGCTGAGCTTACAAGCTCAATGCTACACTAATAATTGTACTATACTACATGCATTCACTAAATGAGAATGCTAGTGACATAGGTATCAAGATATAAAAATATTGGCATAACATCCTGAGATAAGCATCACATTGTGATTGAGGGTTCTACATGTCGGGACCACACCCTTCTAGACTACCTAAAATACCTTTGGGAAAATTGTGCTACGAAATTGTTACAACATTCAACGAAAGTGCACGTATCGCATACCAAGTAATAAAGTGGAAACTACACAAGTTTTAGATGTCGAACCCATAGAGAGCAAGGAATAACAACTTAGAATTGTTGATTCTTTGCAAAAGATAAGTTTGGAATGAAATAGTGATAGGTTTATAGCAAAGATAAAAATTCAGAATATTAAAGGCAAGCAATGCAATAGTAATCAGGAGAGCAAATAGACCATTGGACCAATGAATGTTGTTGTCATTTAGTAATTGACATTTTGATTATGTGTTGGCAATACAATTATGTAACATGCAATGATTAACACATTAATCCCCTTTCAAAAATTAAAATTTTAACCAATGAAAATCAATTTTCACTAATTTCATGAATCAAACAATTATCAAAGCAATGTCAACCAGTGGCATACATCTCCATAAGCTTAAACCCACTTTCATAAATATCTATGTTGTACATAAGCAACATGCAATCTTAATGATTTACATTTCTAAAAATAACCAAGATTAACATACATAAAGATATTTCTATTTCTAAAAATATCAAATGATGTTTGAACACATAAAAATATAATTTCAAGCAAAAATCATAAAACAAACATTTCATCAAACACCTTATGTTTGAATCCAAACAACAACATAAAAATTAAAACATTCAAACTAAACAAAGTTTTTCCCTCTTTCAAGTAAATACACTAAGAAGTTGGAATCTCAAATGGTCACCACTGCTATGACGACGTTGCTGCTACACTTCCCGACAAATTCAAACCTCCATGGACGATTGAGGAAAAAAATAAAATGAAAATGAAGAAAGGTTGAAGAAGTGTGTAAAAAGTGTGAAGGGATGCCTTATTTATAATCCCAAAAGGTCAAAGCATCTACCAATAGGAAAATTATAATTTTCCTATATTTACCAGCTATTTTACAATTTTATTAGACAATTGTCTGATTCTAGAATTTTTTATAATTGCTTGTTGAGTCATTAATTATTGCAGCATTGGTACGACATTCCAGTACAACATCAGTGCACAACAATGTCTATAGCATCAATAATGTTACAACATCATCATACCAAATTACAATAAAATATCATAAAATAACTCAAAAGATATAAACTCACTCCCAATATGTAAATGATGTAAAATATGATAAAATAAACCTAAAATAATCCTAATATGATCCTACTGATGCCAAAGTTCAAGCTTAACCTAAATAAAAATATCCTAAAAGATAACTTTTTTGTAGAGTTATCACACCCCCAAACCTAAGTGTTTGTTTGCCCTCAAGCAAAAACATGCATGAAATGCAACTATTCTAAACATTAATGCTATAGAATAATGCCACCAAACCCAATAAGATTTTTAATGTTCTTTTTTTTCAGCTCTTAAACTTTTTATTGCTGCCAAGAAGTGATATCATTAAATGATATCTAATTAGGGAATGTAATGTCAACTTATCAAAAATTAGAATCCACAATGTGCAATAGTGTGCAAGTAAAGTGTATCCAATCAACACTCAGCTAAATTAGAAAAAAAATTCCATACTCACTTATTGGATTTCAATGTTATAGCAACCCTCATGAAACTAATGTTGGAAATTCCAACTTATTCGATATATACATTTTTTATTAGAGCCAGTTTCGGGGACCTCTAGTTCTATTCTTAACAATTTTTATGGTTGCTATAGCATCTACTAAAAATGTGAGATTTAAAGATTAAAAATTTCTAATGTCTTTAAGTATTAAGAACATACACCTATTGTGTAAAAGTGCTTATATGGATCTTAATCCTAACAAGTATCTAAAACATTCTCAAGATATTTCACAGCTAATTGTTCATCATCAAGCATCATAAAAAGTTAATAAAAAAATCATTAATCTAGCAACATTATATTTGCAATATCTTAAATGCTCTAAACAATATGAACAACAGTACACACATCAAACAAACAAATTTAATATGACAAATGCAAATATTAACAACATAAATGAATGACATAGTATAAACAACACAAATGGACAACACACCCTCAAACCTAAGATGTGCATTTTCCTCAATGCATGCAACAAGAAAACATTAAAAATGTGAATAAAAGAAAATGGTAATTTTCCAAAAGTTTAGGGACCAAAAGTGTAATTTCCAATAACTATTTATTTTGTCCCCATAAATGAATATTTCCAACAACATAGATGTTTTATACATCATTGGGTAGGACTTGCAATAAGTCTACTTTATTTATATTGGCATTATATTTATGTCATTTATCATATAATTAACAAATTCTATATATGTCAAAGGTTGGATATAGAATGTATTGATCATTGTTTATTATATATGATGTTTATCATGATATATATGATATTTATTACGAATGCTATTTCGGGTATGAAATGCCCAATGTTAAATTATATTAATATACTTTGATGAATTAAATAAATATATACTATATGCCCAAGTATGTATTAATGGCATGCCATAGAGTCCAACAACTGCAAGTTTATATTAGCATTAGAGTGTAACCCCAAGACACTTAGTGTAGGCACTAGAGTGTATAGCCAAGACACATAGTGCAAGCGCTAGAGTGTATACTCAAGACACTTAGTGTATATGGTGGGCACAATCATATGTGCAAGCACTACGGTGCATATTTAACTCGAATATCGAGGTCCTCATAGGTTTATATTTTGGGCTATAGTTTATCGTTTAATAAATGATAAACGGAAAAATAAGTTTACGAGCTTATGGGAGAAAATGACAAGTATATTGGTAAGAAACTTTATATCAGGTTATATCATGTTAATATGATAACATGGTAGGAATACAGGTAAAGTGATCATATTGCATTGAATATTGTTATTCATTTAAATTTATGTGTTGCATTGGCTTGAATATTTATATGATTGCCTCACTAAGTGTATACTTAGCATGTGATGATTTTCATGCGTATGTAAAAGAAAGCAAAATAAGTAAGGAGTTGAGTTTGACATTAATCACCAAGAAATATTTTTAGGTAACAATAATGACATCATATGTTGTTCTAAAGTTTCTAGCTAGCATGTATACGAGAATGAAATGTATGCAAATTTTTATTATAGTTAATATTAAATAAATTTATGGTATAAGTAAATATTACTATATTAAATTATATTTTAATTATTAATTAAATTGGATTTTTAAATCAAACAATTTTATTTATTATATGAACAAAGCATAACTTCTTGTTACTACTTGAGATTAGATTTGAATTAGAACTTGAAATATTATATTTTGAATTCCTTTGATTATTTATTTTATAATAAATGTACAAATATGGAATTTATGAAAGAAACAAGATTTTACCTATTTTGAGGTAAGAAATGTTTTAATTATTTGATGTGACATCTATGAATTGTGTACGGGGACGTATACGAGAAATATGTGTTGCATAGCGAGTCTTTCTTGGGCTGGAAAACATTGTATGGGTCTTCTTTATCGATGCCTTCTCTTTCAATTGCATTTTTCTTCTTGCTGGAAGATGATAATGCGCCAATTACTGTCTGTAACTCTAGCTGATGATGTGAACCAAAGATAACATGTGTTGGTTCATGGTGTGATGATCAATGTGGAAACATGACCTGAAAAGAAAATAAAACTAATAAAATAACAAAATAAAATATAATATAAGTAAAATAAATTAAAACAAAAATATAAACTAGTCAGGCTTGAGTTCATAGAACTAACTTGAAGCAATATGTTAGGTATATTATCACCATAGTGTTTCATCATATGCCCATTACAAATGCTCCAATGTTCATACAAATGTGCTTGCTTTGTTCCCTCGATAATGCCAACAACATAACATTGAGTAATGTCATCGCATTGCAAAATATTGAATGTAATCTACCTGTCATTTAAACACATTGTGAGTTATTCCTTGTGGACATCAACCAATATTCGTGTTGTAGCAAGGAAAGATCTACCCAATATTTTTGGCACATCCTTGTCGGCTACACAGTTCAAAACAATGAATTTTGTTGGAAAGATGAATTTGTCTACTTATACTAGAACATTGTCTATTTTGTCGTAAGGATGGGCAATAAATTGGTAATCAAATTGTAATGTAACAGTGGTGGGTGTTGCTTTAGTCTCAAATTTCATGAAAATAGACAAAGGCATTAAGTTAATGATGGAACCTAAATCACATAATGCTCTAGCAATGAATTGATTACCAATAGTACAAAGAATAGTAAATCTCCCTAAATCCTTTAACTTTGGTGGCAATATTCTCGTGACCATGGTGTTACACCCTACAGTGAGTGTAACGATTTTGAACTCACCAATGCTTAGGTACCAATTTCTGATTGCAAGTTTCGTGGTTTGGATGGCATATAATACTTAGGTATCGATGTTAGATGATGTGTGGGTGCTCATCATTCTCCACGCGTATTCGACTTTCGAACTCTTTTCAAAATGAGTTTCTAGTTAAACATATGTTGTTTTTAGGTTGAACTTTTAAATTGATTTTTCTTAAAATTATTTAAAATGTAAACTAATCCAAAGGTCAATGGCAACTCCAAATTTGTTTTTCTAAATTATGATCTTTTAAATTAAGTTGGATCGCTCCCCGTCTGAACAATAAAGTTTAAGGACCATTCCGACAATAGCAAGATAAAAGTTCATTTTGTTAAATGAAGAATGATAGCAGTGACGGAGATTGGGTGGTATTGGGGAGTTAAGAATGGGGGAACTGTCATGGATGGAGATAAAATCTTTCATTCTTCGTAGATCCTTATGGTGTACATGTTTTTTTGAGAGGAGGAGAAGGACAACACTTAGTTTTTTTTTTATTATTTTGACTTGTTAATTTAGATTTCTGTTAATGACTTAACATAAATTAACGGTCGGGGAATCAAATCGAATTGATAATATAAGAGATTAAAATCAATTTTTTTGAATCGTTGATCAAAATTGGACGAACCAAAAATATAAGTGATCATCAGTCTAATTTATCCAAAAGTAATCAAAGAACTTTAGGTTTGTTGCACAAGAAAGACAAGAGTATGTGAATGTCCCTTATTATCATAAAAAGCACAAACTATAATTTATCAAAATGCCTCCAGTGGTATAAATGTTAATTTTTCCATTTATTTTAAATCTCAATTTATTATTTTTGTTAGTGAATTCATGTTTTATCATCATGTTTATAATGTTATTTTATTAACATTAATATAAAAATTATACGATTGAATCAAATCATGTTGCATTTAACATAGAAATATAAAAACAATAAAAGTATTAAAAATTTACATAAAATCATAAAATTATCTGATTTAAAAAACATTTTTATGATTTTATAGATATTAATTTTTAAAAGTAATTAATTATAATTATAATTTTGAAAGAAAATATAGTTCAAAACATGAAGTCTGAAGATTAGAAATATTTCAAAATATATATATTTAAAATTTTATGAGTTTTCTAATATTATACAATTTAAGAAACTTTGAACTTTTATTAAATATGATGTCTTATTAATCCACATTGCTTTTTCTTTAAACTTTATCGATAACAATATTTAAAGAGAATGGTGGATATAATAAATTATGTATTTGGTCACTCAATCATTTGTGTGATTTGTTTTGATCACTTATTTATTTTTTAAAATCATATTTAACATCATGTTTCGGATTCATTTTAGTCGCTAGTAATTAAAAAATAAATGTGTTTGGGCTGTTACCATAAGATAATGTTACGTCATCAATAAAAAGACAAAAATATACATAAATAATTTTATTAATTTTTTAACGATAAATGACTAAAATGAAACTAAAATATAAAGTTAAACATGATTTTAAAAAAATAATTAAATAACCAAAACAGAACCTCGTAAATAATTAGATGACTTAATACAAAATTTATCCTAGATATAATAATAGCAGAAGAGTAAACTCAGAAAAATAGTACAAAAACGGAAAGCTAAAGTAGAGGCAGAAATCAGCTAATAAGGCAAATAAAACACGTTGCACACAAAACTAGCATGGGAATGTCATTTTCGTAAATAATTGCCAAAAGCTACCATTTGTACGTCCATCACAGTTCAGTAAAGATTGAAGCTTTTTTTTTCAACATTTAAGATTGAAAATGAAGAGAAAGGAGTTAACTACAAACTATGAAGAAGGTTCATAACTAGAATGGTTTTTTTTTTTGTTTTTGAGTTATTAGTTTTCTGGTAAGTTGTTTAACTTGATTTTGGTTACTAGGAGGGGAAGAAATCATGGAAGCATTTGATGATGAAGAAGACAGTGGTAATGGTAAAAGACTCCTTTTTTCTGAACGTGAATGATGCTAAAGATGCCTCATTTCTGTCGTTTTTCAATGTTAATGAAAGCCTTTTTTACAGTTGTTTTCGGCTACTCCATCTGGGTTTTTTCTTCTCCATCTGTTTCCATTGTTTGTCGGACGTAGCTTGACTTCCTTTTTCTGGAAAAAAAAGAAAAGAAAAAAGATAAATAAAATGTTTGTCTTCTAAAGGACACATGTAAGGGTATGTTTGTTTTCCGTAATTGGAATTACGGAATTAGTTTTCCTTGAATTCCCAATTACGGAATTAGTTTTCCTTGAATTCACGTGTTTGTTTCACGTAATTCGTTTTCCGGAAAATGTTTTCCCGTGTTTGTTTAACGTAATTCATTTTCCGGAAAACGTTTTCCCGTGTTTGTTTCACGTAATTCGTTTTCCGGAATGTAATTCATTTTCCTAGTAACAGAATTTCCTTTGTGTTTTCTGTAAAATGACTTACGGATTCATTTTTCGTAAGTCATTTTTCGTAAGTCATTTTCCGAACTTTTCACTTCAAAGCAAAAATACTCAAAATAATTTTATTTTATGAATTTAATATTAATAAAATATTTTAATATCATTTTCATCAAAATATTAATTATTAAAATATTTAAAATATATTTATTAATATTTATAATAATAATATAATATTATATTTTTAATATTATATAAAATAATCAATTATATTATAATAATATAAGATATTATATTTTTATTTTAATAATATATAATAAATTTTTTATATATATTTAATAATGAATAATATTATTTTATATATTTCAATAATATTTTAGTAAAGATATTAAAATATACTAATTAATATTTTTAAAATATAATATAATACTATTACTTTAATAAATAATTAATATAATTTATAAAATTTTATTTCACTAAAATATACCGAAAAAATGTTTAAATAACATCTTCCAAACATCATAAAACGTTTTCCAGATGTTTTCCAGAAATGTAATTCATTTTCCAGAAATGTAATTAATTTTACAGAAATGTAATTCATTTTCCAGAATTCAAATTCCAGTAATTCATTTTCCAGTAATTCAAATTCCAGTAATTCAAATTCCAGTAATTCATTTTCTGGAAAACCAATTACAGCTAAACAAACAGACCCTAAGTTTTATTTTTCTGTTCTGTTTATCGATACCTTATTCTGATGATAAAAGTAAATGTTGTTATTTTAAATGATCTTAATTTTAGAAATTTGTTCTTTTTAAGGGAATGATTGTTAATGGTGTGATAAAAATATGTTCAATGTTGATCAAACATGAGATATTTGTATTTCTAACTATTATATTTTTATTAAGATCTAATACAAATAATTTTAATTTCCTATTTTTTTTCATCTGCTTACTGAGCTAAACTGTAGTATTCCAAAACAATAGGTACATAATTCGCCTCTTGTATATATAATCTTATTTTGTTATTATTCGGCTCACCAATTCATAACAAATGTTATAGGGGAAAAATTAACCATGAATGATGTTCACACCTAAGAGTAACATGTGTTTTTAACGTCTGTATTATCAAATTCAAATCATCTTTTTAACTTAATATGATTATTGTTTGGTTTCAACTTCATGCCGGAATCTGTGTTTCTCGCGATGAGTAGATCATTTGGACCAGTTTGAAACTGATGGGTTTATTGTACTGGATGATGAAGATGAAGATGAAGATGACGGAGTTTTGAAGGGCAAGAAGACGAAAACGAAAAAGAGGAAAAGGTAAACCTTATGTCCTAATCTGTAGTGTTGAATTTATTTTAATCTCATGACTGTTTCCATTTTTAATTCTCCAGGAGATCAGTGAAGAATCTCGTTCTTAATGATGATGGTATTGAATTGCTTCACGAAAACAGAATTTCAGGCATTTATCAATCTTCTAAAGTAAGCATCGAACTCCATCCCTAAAAATTTATTGCCTTGATAGCATTTATATTACTATTCATGGTTAAGATAGTTCTATCATTCTGTTTCTTTGCTCGGATGAAATTTCCTACTCGAATTTCCCTTACGATTTGGCTGGATGAAATTTTACTCAGGAAACTGAAAGGCTTAAGCGGCTCAAAAAGGCTGGAAAAGGCACTGAGGTGGTTGATCTGTCTGGTTTTTCTGATGATGAGGGTAATTTCCTATTCGATGCTCGCATCTTATTGTCGATATTTGCTCGGATGTTTCAACTTGCCTCTGCATTCCCTACCAAGAAAGAAAGAAAGGAATAAATTGTTTTCTAATGCAGTTGAATATTGTAGGTCTGCTATTTGATGATTTATGCGGAGAAGAGGGAGCTTCATTTGGAGGGGGTCATCTACAAGGTACAAATTACTCATTGTAAAATCACTTTTTTATGAAGCTTTGACAAACATTAAGTATATGAAATATTAGTTGATTATTAAATATCTTGCCTTATGTTATCTGTGATTCATGCAAACTATCTCCATAGGTGGTTCAAGATCAACCAAAAGAAGTCGAAGCAAGTTGTAACCAATTGTTCAACTGGTTTAGACAACGAGGTTCATATGAAGGATGGTGCCTATCAGACCCAGAATCATCTGAAGCAAGTTCAAGCTTCAAAAGTGAACCTGGATGATTCTACTGCGTTTGAACCTTTTTTTCTAGCCAACAAGTATACAATTGAGAGGGATGATCATGTTGGGGAGACAGACATACCAGAGAGGATGCAGGTATATTTCGTTGCATTTGATCCCTCAGGACACAAGGGCTTGTAATAATTTCTCGATTTCTTTTCCGTAGATGATTGAAGAAATCACGGGGCCTCCTCCGCTTGATGCAAGGAGCATAGAAGAGGAAGCTTCTTGGATACTTAATCAAATTGTAATGAATTCATATATTTTATTTTGCAACAAAAGAACTGCAGAAAGATATGAAGAAGTATCTATTCTTCTCAACAAAATTAAGAAGGAAAATGTTATGAAGTTCTTGGAATTGCATCATGTGAAGAAGTTTGATGTGAGTAGCAATAGCTTTAGATACTAACTTTTCCTCTTAAGTTTGAAATTAAAATGCAATCGTTCATGCATCTTTTCTCTCTATGCTAGGTTCCATTTACTGCCATGTATCGGAAGGAGCAATGTCTGAGTCTGCTGGATGATTTAGTGCAAAATGAGGCTGAGAACGAAGATGATGATGCTTTTGTACAAGTAGGCAAATTAAAGTGGCATAAGGTAGTGTTTTGTTAAATGTATTCTTACAAGTTACTTCCCTAGAGTCAAGAATGGCATAGATGCCATAATCACTGGTTTCCATACCGTGATGGTGAACTAAAAGAGTGACTTCCCAGAATAAAGTTTCATTTCTTACATTATTTGCAGGTACTTTGGGTTATAAAAGAATTAGACAAGATGTGGTTGCTTCTTCAGAACCGTAAGAGTGTTCTTCAGATCCACCAAAGGAGAATCCATGATGAAGAATGTCTGAAGATTGATAATAGTGAAAGATTTGCTTTGAATAAGCAGTTATTTGAATCAATCTCAAAGTCTCTTAATGAAGCTGAAACAAAGGAAGAGTTCGATGATGTCGATGCAAAGTTCACCTTGCATTTTCTTTCTGCTGTAGAGAAGACGGGTGGAAAATTTAAGAGGCCGATTAGGAAATCACATTATGGTAACTGCATGAAGGCTGGCCTGTGGAAGCTAGCCAGCTAGTTCTGGTATGCCTCCGAGCAGCTCAGTTTGCAAATTTCTTTAAAGAAAATGGTAAGTACCCTGTTTTATTTTTGTGGGGTGCTTGTGTAATTATATTCAAGTAAGCATACGCGCAAATACTTCCCTGCTTAAGGGCTTGATTTTTTTTCCATGTATACCCTTGAGCAAGTTAGTTTGCAAATCTACGTCGCTCTGACTTTTTATTTTTCTTAAGTATCCAAGTCTAACCCACATCCTAATGTGAATATAGAGATATGATTCTCCAAGGATCTTTTAATACATGGAAAAACTTAGAAAAAAAAATGAACATATTTGTGAGGAACACGGTCCCATATCTGAGAATTACACTAGAGTCTGAGTAAGATAGTTGCAAATCGCTTAAGAAAAAAAAAATCTGGGTGCACTCTAGTAGACTTGTTTCTGAAGATGCATGTGCGAATATGTATTTATTGATGTAAATATTCCTCGAGGATCGAGTAGGGGTCTAAACATTTTCATCACACAACTATAGGACATGGAGTTTCGAGATTATCCAGATGAATCACCTGAGGAGATAGCATTAAGTTTTACATGTGTTATGTTTGAAACTCCAGAACTAGTGCTTAAAGGTTCCAGGCACATGGTAACTTTCAATATTCATGTATAACATTGCTCTTTTTCAGGGGTGTTAATTCTCTATGTTTCTTTTAACTCACTGTTTTTTAAGGCTGCGTTGGAGTTGAGTTGTGAACCATATATCAAGAAACATATTCGTAGCTTTTTCAGAGACAAATCTGTAGTCTCCACAAACCCTACTCCTCAAGGAAATGTAGCAATAGATTGCTTTCATCAATTTTCGAGCATCAAGTGGATACACAACAAGCCACTTTCCGAATTCAATGATGGTCAATGGCTTCTTATTCAAAAGGCTGAAGAAGAGGAGCTCCTTCAAGTTTCTATAAAGTTGCCAGATAGTATGCTGAATAAATTGATCACCGACTTTAATGATGTCTACTTAATCGATGGACCTGCAAGACCTGCCCAGCTTTGGAAAGAACAGCACAAGTTAATTCTACATGATGCTTTCTTCAACTTTCTACTTCATTCTATGGAGAAGGAAGCTCGGAACCTTTTGACCACCAGAGCAAAACACTGGTTGCTTATGGAATGCGGGAAGGAATTATGGAAGATGGTTTCTGTTGGTCCTTATTCATGTAATGTAAACATTCACAGGTCAGTGGAAAAAACTGCACCGAAAGTAATGGCTTGCTGTTGGGGGTTTGGGAAGCCTGCTACAACTTTTGTGATGTTGGATTCATCCGGAGAATTATTGGATATGTTGGAAGCCAGGTCCTTCTCCTTACGGCCACAAACAATTGATGACCAGCAGCGCAAGAAATATGATTGGGAACGTGTCCTTAAGTTCATGAAAACTCACCAGCCACTTGTCATTGTTATTGGTGCAGCTAGTGCATCTTGTGTGCGATTGAAAGATGATGTGAAAGAGGGATGTATATACACTCGCCACAATATATCAAATTTCAGATTTAGATCCTTGTCTTCCATTTGAAAAATTGTCTTTTACTTTAATCAAATTTGTTATATCCTTTTTGTGAAAATTAAACAAATTTTATCTGCACACACATATATCTTTAGTGAAAGAACAAATTTTGTTTAACAACTTGTCTGAAGTCTCTTGATCTATAACAAATGATTGGCGCATTTCTTTTAAATCTGAAGCCATTGCAATAGGAAACTTGTTAACACTTATTTTTTTAGAGTAAGCATAACTTGTAACGTGTATCTCAAGTTTATATGAAAGCTTGCATGTTATGCTGTTATGAATGAACTTGAGGATCACATCGTAGGAGCCAGGAGTGAAATATTTCATAGATGCAGGATTAACATTTATTGCATTTGTCATCAAAATATTACCGGCGTCATTTCTTTGTCCTCAACCAGATCATTTCTAAATTGGAGGAAAGTCATAGAGACCTTGGTCAAGCTACGAATGAAATTAGTGTTGTTTTTGGTGATGAATCTTTGCCTCAGCTTTATGAGCAGTCTCCAATTTCAGCAGATCAGTTTCCAGAACAGCCAGGTGATTACATTTGTTTCTTCATGTTTTTAATAATTTAATTGCTTATATATATTTCTTCACTAATCCTCTCTTCTGTTTTGGGCTGAATTTTTTTAGGCATTGTCAAGCGAGCCATTGCTCTTGGTCGTTACCTCCAAAATCCTATGGCTATGGTTGCCACGCTTTGTGGAGCTAATAGAGAGATAGTGTCATGGAAGCTTAGCTCTTTAGATGAATTTTTAACACCAGATGAGAAGTATGAAATGATTGAACAGGTGATGGTTGATGTGACAAATCAGGTCGGTGTTGACATAAATTTTGCGTTGAGGCATGATTGGTATTTTCCTTTGCTTCAGTTTGTTTCTGGACTTGGACCACGAAAAGCTTCCATCTTACAAAGGGAAGTTGTTCAGTATCAAGCAGTTAATAATAGAAAGGAATTGGCTAGTTTGGGACTCAAGGCAGAAAAGGTTTTCCATAATGCAGTTGGTTTCTTGTGTGTCCGTGGCAGTTGGCTGCCATGTACCAGCTTAGATGGGACAAGAATTCACCCCGAGTCATATAATCTTGCAGAGAGACTAGCTAAGTCTGCATGTAATAATATTACAAAGGAACCTATTGAGTATGTTAAGAAGGAACCACAGGTGCTGAGTATGTTTGATGTTAATAATTTTTCAGATAATTATGAAAACGAGAATAGTGAAAATAGAAGAGAGACCTTTTATCATATTAAGGTGGAATTGCTCCACGGATTTCGGGACCCTCGCAAGCCTTATAAAGCACCATCCCTTGATGAAGAATTCAATATGATATGTGGAAAAAATGGGACTGCTGTTGCTGAAGGAAGATTTGTTCAAGCCATTGTCCGGCATGTTGGACCACTACAAGTTTTTTGTGTGCTTGATTCTGGCTTGACGGGGATAATAATGAAGGAATAAATTGCGGATGAGAGTGGCGATTGTTCTTTGCAAAATAAGCTGCATGAGGAGGACAATGTATTGTGTAAGATCAAGCAGATTGACAAGATGAAATGCCAGGCAATTCTGACTTGCAGAGAAGGTGAAATGAAGAGGACCAGATATGAAGCTATCAATGAAATTGATCCTTTCTATCATGAAGGTGGGAAAGTTTCCTTAAACCAGCGGCAGAAAAGTTGTGTTGAGGAGAAGCTCGGAAAAAGGCGTTTCATATCACGAACAATTACTCATCCTTGCTTTAGGAACATGACAATGGATGAAGCAATGGAGGTATGCTCTATAAAGCCAAGTCTTTTCTTGTTAATGTTATTTTTGAACAATTGAAGTGGCTCATAAAGTACATGTTTTTTGTCTTTCCATGAACAGTTTCTATCAGATAAGGCTGCTGGTGAAAGTATGTTTCGTCCGAGTTCAAGAGGCACATCCTTTCTGACTCTAACTTTAAAAGTCTTTAATGAACTTTATGTTAACAAAGACATTGCTGAAAGTGGAAAAGACCACAATGATATCATTAGCTTGCTCCAACTTGGAAAACCATTGAAGATTGGGGATAAAGCTTTTGATAATTTAGACGAGGTTGGTAACTTGTTTACTATTGACGAATGATTTTAAAGTTCCCTTTTTCTTTTCTTGAAATAATATATGTTGTGCATATTTACACCGGGGTTCTATTTTGACAAGAACATTTAATATCATAACGTTTACATTCATATATTAAGAGCCTTTGTGTCAAAAACAGGTTATGGATCGTTATGTTGTCCCATTGGTAAAGCACTTGAAAGAAATGCTAGGTTTCCAGAAATTAAAGAGCGGTTCGAAGGTTGAGGTTGATAAGCCTTGAGAGTTGAGAAAGCAGAATACCCTTTGAGGATTGTTTATTGTTTCGGGGTTTCTTTTGAGCATCCAGGCACTTTCATTCTGTCATATATAAGAAGTATAAACCTACACCATGAGTATATTGGATTGCTTCCAAATGGATTCAGATTCAGGAAACGAACATTTGAGAAGATTGAACATCTTGTGGGATATTTTCAGAAAAACATTGATGCTTTGCAGCAGAAGTCAACTGCACTTGAAAGTCGGTAAACCGGGAATTCTTCAGGACCATGCACCGGTGATGGTAGACAAGGCCAGTTCAATTATAGATTTTTCAGAGCTGTTTCAAAAGGTAAAGTGAATAAACTGAAAAGGAAACCCTCTCTTCCAAGGGATAAGCTGACCTGCAGAATCATGCGTCACTTTTTCCCTGTTCCATATTCTGTCTGATATTGAGAATTCTGATGAAAACAACAGTAATTTGCATTAAGAGAAAAAATTTTAGAACCTTTATTAGTACAAGTTGTATTAAGAAGTGTACGGTATGTTACTTGGATTTGGGTGGGCAGATGTGGGTATATTCAGTTTTTCCATGATTTTGGATGGTCATCTCTCTATACCCTCCCTTGTCTGGTTATGTGTCGGACTATGGTACTTAAAGAAAAATAGGGTGCCGGAGCAACATAGGTTATACTCATGTTGACGAGAACAGTTCAGGATTCCAAATAAGTGATGATTAAAACATAGGATTAGCAGATGTCATCATGATATAAAAATAATTTCATGTCATTAACGTATGGTGTTGAATTTTGTTTGTTTTCATTGTATGTTCTGTGTCCATTGACAGAAAGGAATCATAGAGATGGCAAGGGAGAAGAAGATGCAGGGAAAAAGCATCCAAGTGGAATTTGTTGGAAAGTCAGCAATGGGTGGCCACCGAAAGTGGCAAGTTAGGCACCGAATGGTGTATTTAATTTTTTGTTGAAAAAATGTTAAATGGCATAAGTGCATTTTAGTCATTACACTTTAGGGTATTTGCAAGATTAGTCCTTAAGCTTCAACTATAAAATACTCTAACCCATTTAGCTTTAAAATTATCTCAAAAATTATTTCTTTCTCCTAATACTAGAGAGCTTTCTTGTGAGTAGTGAGTGTTTTGCAAACACCTGTAAATTTTCTCTTAGTAAAAGATCTGTAGCAGTCCGGAGACGTAGGCACAATTGGCTGAACTCCGTTATCAATTTTTCGGGTATTATTTTTTCATTTTTATTTTGCATTCTTACTAATCTGGTTATAGGGAAATTATTTGTTACTCGTTTATTTCCCAACAACTGGTATCATAGCTTTTGGTTGTGAATTTTGTCATTTTTTTGCGAGGTTACTATTTATTATCAGTCACATGAATAGTGAATTTCATGAATAGTAAAATTTTGTTGGCGATACGAATTTATCGACAGAGGTGTTTTAATACACGGTGGTTTGCAAGAATTGTCAGAAACGATCCAAACGAAGCCATATTCGAGTGGTAGCGATGACTGCAGACGAATGGAAGGTGAAAATTGAAAAGTTCGATGATGCAGACTTTGGCTTTTGGAAGATACAAATTGAAGATTTTTTGTACCAGAAAAATCTATATCAACCCCTCTCAAGAAAGCAACCAGAGGGCATGGAGAATGAAGAATGAAGAATGAAGAATGGGCTCTTCTCGACAGACAAGCCCTCAGAGTTATCCGACTGACGTTGTCCCGAAATGTTGCTTTCAACATAGCAAAGGAAAAGACCACGGCAGATCTTATGGCGACTCTCTCCAGTATGTATGAGAAGCCATCGGCCTCAAACAAAGTTCATTTGATGAGACGATTATTCAATTTGCGGATGGCGGAAAGGGCATTGGTGGCACAACACCTAAATGAACTCAACACAATCACAACCCAGTTGAGTTCAGTGGAAATTGAATTCGATGATAAAGTTCGAGTTTTAATTCTCTTATCATCTCTACCAGACAGTTGGAATGATACTGTTACAGCAGTCAGCAACTCGTCAGGAAACATCAAATTAAAATTCGATGATGTTCGGGATCTGGTATTGAGTGAAGAAATTCAACGAAGAGAATCGGGTGAAGCATCAACCTCCTCAGCTTTGCACACGGAGTCTAGATGGAGAACTTCAGAAAGAAATTTAAATTGTGGCTGATCAAAATCTAGACGGGGAAAATCCAGAACGAGGAAGAAAGATTTTACCTGTTATAATTGTGGCAAGAAAGGTCACTTTAAAAGAGATTGCCGAGCAATGAAGAAAGATACCAGCGCACAGGATTCTGCCAACATGGCAGAGGAGACAGGTGATGCCATGATTCTAAGCGTCAACAGTTCGATTGAATCATGGATCTTGGATTCAGGGGCATCTTTCCACTCCACCCCATGCCAAGAAATCATGGAGAACTATGTCAGTGGTGATTTTGGAAAGGTTCATCTAGCTGATGATGAAACCTTGAAGATCGTCGGAAAAGGAGACATCCGATTAAAGTTGCCAAACCATACCACCTGGACACTGAAGGGAGTGAGACATATTCATGGCCTCAAAAGAAATTTGATTTCTGTATGACAGCTTGATGGAGAAGGATATAGCACAACATTTTCAGGCTGTGAATGAAATATTACCAAATGAGCACTCGTCATTGCTCGTGGTAAGAAGACTGATACTCTCTATGTAACATCAAATTTAGAGAATATCATTGCTGCAGCAGATGCTGATGGAAAATCAAACCTATGGAACCAAAGGCTTGGCCATATGAGCGAGAAAGGGATGAAGACACTTTTGTCAAAAGGGAAACTGCCGGATCTAAAGAGTGTAGATGTCGGACTATGCAAGGATTGCATCTTTGGCAAATAAAAGAAAGTCAGCTTTGCAAAGATTGGTAAGACACCTAAGGCTGAAAAGTTAGAGTTGGTTCATACTGATGTATGGGGACCATCTCTGATTCCATCTCTTACAGGCTCATTATATTATGTCACCTTCATCGATGATTCTACAAGGAAGGTGTGGGTTTTTTTTTCTGAAGAAGAAATCAGAAGTCTTTGATACCTTCAGAAAATGGAAGGCCATGGTGGAAAATGAGACTGGTCTGAAAGTCAAGTGGTTGAGGTCTGATAATGGAGGAGAGTACAGAAATCGTAGATTCAGAGATTTCTACGCAAACAATGGGATCAAAATGGAGACAACAGTTCCCATGACACCGCAGCAGAATGGCATAGCAGAGTGCATGAATAGAACTCTGAATGAACGTGCCAGAAGCATGAGGATACATGCCGGATTACCCAAATTTCTATGGGCTGAATCTATCAACAATGCAGCTTACCTGATCAACTGTGAGCCTTCAGTTCTTTTGGATGACAGAATACCAGAGGAAGTTTGGAGCAAGAAAGAAATAAACATTTCACACTTAAGAGTGTTTGGTTGTATTTCTTATGTACACATAGATTCTGCTGAAAGAAGTAAACTTGATGTCAAGTCCAACAAATGTGTCTTTGTTGGTTATGGTGGTAATGAGTTCGGTTATCGATTTTGGGACTACGAAAATCGAAAGATCATTAGAAGCAGAGATGTCATTTTCAATGAGAATGTGACGTACAAAGAGAGGTCAACTGTAGAATCAAGTAGCTCCAATAACGAAGCTGAAATAAAAGAATTTGCTGAGTTCGAGGAGATTTCTAGAAATGATGTTCAGATCAATCCTGAAGCAGTTCAAGAAGAACCAGGCACACCAGAACTGAGACCCTCCTCTAGAATTCCTAAATCAACCCAACGGTATTCTCCTTCTTTGCACGACTTGTTGCTAACTGAAAATGGTGAACCAGAGTGCTATGATGAAGCAAAGCAAGTGGATGATTCAGTCAAGTGAGAGTCTTCCATGAAAGATGAGATGGACTCGCTTATGTCAAATCAGACGTGAGAATTAGCTGAATTACCACCAGGCAAGAAAGCGCTCCATAACAAGTGAATTTACAAGATCAAAGAAGAGCACAATAAGAGCAAATGCTACAAAGCAAGATTGGTTGTTAAATGTTTTCAGCAAAAAGAAACTATTAACTACAATGAAATTTTCTCTCCAGTCGTAAAATTGTCTACAATCAGACTGGTATTGAAAATTGTAGCTGCAGAGAATTTACATCTTGAGCAGTTAGATGTAAAGACAGCTTTCCTTCATGGTGATTTGGAGAAAGAAATCTATATGAGGCAGCCAGAAGGCTTCATAGAGGCAGACAAGAAAAACCTGGTATACAGGTTGAAGAAGAGCTTGTATGGTTTAAAACAAGCTCATAGACAATGGTACAAGAAGTTCGATAGTTTCATGAGTAGCAGTGGTTTTACCAGATGCCAAGTAGATCATTGTTGTTACATCAAGAGGTTCGACAATAGCTTCATTATTTTATTATTGTACGTTGATGACATGCTCGTTGCAGGCTCAGACATGCAAGAGATTATAAACTTGAAGGAAAAATTGTCGAAGCAGTTTGCTATGAAGGATCTGGGCGCTGCGAAGCAGATTCGTGGGATGAGGATTAAGAGAGACACAAAGTCGGGGACTTTGATGTTATCACAGGCTGAGTACATCAACAAAGTACTCTCCAGGTTCAACATGCAAGATGCTAAACCAGTAAGTACACCTTTAGGTGTTCATTTTAGACTCTTCAAAGAACAGTCACCAAAGACGGAGGAAGAACGTGCACACATGGAGAAGGTGTCGTATGCCTCAGCAATTGGAAGTCTGATGTATGTCATGGTTTGTACTAGACCAGATACTGCTCATGCAGTGGGAGTTGTTAGCAGGTACATGAATAATCCAGGCAAGGTATACTGGGAAGCAGTCAAATGGATCCTTAGATATCTGCGGGGTACCACAAACAAAACACTTTGTTTCAAAGGTGGAGATACGATACTGACAGGCTATGTAGATGCTGACTTAGCCGGAAATGTTGACATCAGAAGGAGCACTACAGGGTATGTCTATACTCTAGGAAGAACCGCAGTGAGTTGGGTTTCTCAACTACAGAAGATAGTTGTTTTCTCCACAACTGAAGTAGAATATGTCGTTGTTACGGAAGCCAACAAGGAGATGGTTTGGCTCCAAAGTTTCTTGGACGAGTTAGGCAAGAAACAAGAAAACAATGTCTTGTATTATGACAGTCAAAGTGTTATTCATCTAGCAAAGAATCAGTCTTTTCATTCCAGGATGAAGCACATACAATTAAGATATCATTTTATTCGGTCTCTTCTGGAAGATGGGATTTTGAAGCTTGAAAAGATTAGTGGAGCTAAAAATCCAACAGACATGTTGACAAAGACGGTGACCACAGACAAACTGAAGTTGTGTTCAGCTTCAGTTGGCGTGCTAGAATAACAAGACTAAAAATGCTACTGCATTGATCGAGGTGTGAAGAAAGATTAAAACCAGTCTTCAAGTGGGAGATTGTTGGAAAGTCAGTAATGGGTAGCCACCGAAAGTGGCAAGTTAGGCACCGAATGGTGCATTTAATTTTTGTTGAAAAAATGGTAAATGGCATAAGTGCATTTTAGTCATTGCACTTTAGGGTATTTACAAGATTAGTCCTTAAGCTTCAACTATAAATATTCTAACCCATTTAGCTTCAAAATCTTCCCAAAAATCATTTCTTTCTCCAATACTAGAGAGTTTTCTTGTGAGTAGTGAGTGTTTTGTAAACACTTGTAAATTTTCTCTCTTAGTAAAAGATATGCAGTAGTCCGGAGACGTAGGCACAATTGGCTGAACTCCGTTATCAATTTTTCGGTATTATTTTTCCGTTTTTATTTCGCATTCTCACTAATCTGGTTATAGGGAAATTACTTGTTACTCGTTTATTTCCCAATAGAATTCCTAGGCCACGCAATGTTCCTGCTCGTGTCTCATCTGGTGATGCTACGAAATGAGTTAACGGTATTGATTTTGCCGCCAATAATGAAGATCTGCCTAGTGGATGGAGCAGTGTTGGAAATTGGAACAAAAATGATGTCATCGGGAACAATGAATGGAGCAAACATAGTAGAAGAAAATGGGGTCAGAATGGGGATAATTCTGTCAGTGGCTGGGGCAGCACCAAGAACAGTGATAGCCTTGACAATGTTGGAGTTTGGCATGCTAGTGGAAACAACATAAGTGGACGTAGTGGTAGTCGGAGTTAGGGCGGTAATGGGGGAAATGGTAGAGGTTACAATGCTAGGGGAAACAATAGTGATCGATTCAGGGGGCGTGGTGGGAGACATGAGCATGGTCATTGTCCTAGAAATGGCAGGGGTCACAGCCGTTGTTGGAGTGGCAACAATGAGGATCAAAGTGGTGGTGGCAGCTTTGATAGCAAGGGAGCTTGGCATACTAGTGGAAACTATGCAGGTGGATGTTGGCGTAGGGGAAGGCATGGTTGGGGTGGCACGGAAGAGACAAGTAAAGGCAGCCTAGAGGGTGCGGAGGGAGATTGCAATGCCTCTGGAAACAATTACATAAGAAATTGGCATAATGGAGGCAGACGCGGGCGCAGTGGTGGACGTGGTTATGGTGGTAGGAAAGGCAATCGGGACAGTCAAAGGGGAGGTCAGAGAGGAAGTGCAAGAAGTGGTCGTGGAAGAGGTGGCAGAGGGCGTGGTAGCAATGGTGACTGATAAAATGTTATCTTAAACCCATACTTTAAAACATTAGAATATGAAAAAAATTATTCAACCTTTTGTATGGTCTTTTGGTACTGAAGTCGGTAGATGAATGCGTAATTTCAGGCTTACATGGGATTTAACTGATTTGCTATTATTATTACTATAATGTTTTATCAAACTCAGAATTAGTCGTTCCTTTATTATGCATAAGTATTCCATATTCAGGAACGGATTGACGTGTAATTTACTGGGATTAATTGAATTTATTCGGATCTAAAAAATCTTTGTAAAAAATAAAAATATTTGATAAAAGAGAAAAATAAATATACTTAAACTCATCACATAAATCCACTTGATATGAAATTTAAATCTGGTACGGTCTCTATACATGTTCATCATCTCATACGTTACAATGGGACATGTATGTACATTTACACAACTTCCCATCCCACACATTTCACTTACCGCTTTAAACCTTTATCAACACCCAAAACATCTTTAATATTTTAACCAAATTTGTTGTAAAACTCGAGAATATGATTGATCTTTTATGTTATCATTTTATTCGATTTTAGTCTTTCAATCGTTAAATAACATTTACGTTATCATTTTATTCTATTTTAATCCTTCAGCCGTTAAATCATAAGCTACCCAGATGAAGTTCTGGTCGTCTATCAGAGAAAAAAGAACGAAGGGATCTTGTAGGATTCCCAAGAAATTCTTCGATTTCTTTCGAAAGCAGATGATTATTCATACGCTTCTCACGTTCCGTGAATAACCAGGACATTAAGGAATATCCAGAAAGGCATTAGGAGAATCAGTCTGATTCTATCTTTGTTCGTTCCGTTTGAAGAAAGAAAGGATCCCAAAGAATCGATCTTTCTTTTAGTTGTTGAATCTCCCCGTTAAATCATATTAGCTTATGATTTTAATCTTTTAACCGTTAAATCACATTAGCTCACGTGTCTTTTTCTTCAAAAATTAACATTATAATTTGATTCAGCCTTGTTATTTTTCTTATTCCTTTTATATTTGTTAAAATCTTGCTCGAATATTATACCTCAAATAAAAAATTATTATTCTTACTCATATTTTAATCATTTATCATATCATATAATTATATCAAGGTTAAATTTATAAGATTAAAACACCACGAATAACACAGTTTTATCACCACCTAAGATGAAGTGACACGTTAACTTTTTATTTCTAATTAAAAACTCATACTTCCATTAATGGGTCAACAAAATTTAAAGGCTAAATGACTTAAACCAAACAGATCGATAACGTAAAGAACAAACAAATCAAACAAGATAATAAACATTCCCGATAATGCGTTGAGCAATGCAATATTATGTGAACCAAACTACACCTAAAGTTTTTAACTCAAGGCAAATTGCTTGTATCAACAATTTCAAATTGTCAATAAAATTAGGAATGGAATTTAAAAGAGTAGAAATAAAATCCTCTTCGAGTAGAGGAATATATGATCATAAGTAACATAACCAAAACATATGCAATTTCCGAAACTTCAAACCGTTTCGGAGAAAGCTTTTCACATAAATAGAGTGTTCATACCTCATTTATGTCATACAACTGCTTGAACACAGTGCTAGTTCGAGCTTACCAATTTTCGAAAACTTTAAATCCTTCATTCTTCAATAAACTTCTTGAGGTTCTTCAACCACATAAGATAGTCCCGGCTGTCTTTGTTAATCATGTACTCATGCAAATAATTAGTCGTGCTCGGTTTGATTCCCAGGATCTCCAAATACTTGTGGAAAGCCTTCTGCAAGTTCTCATCCAAATCACTGCAAAACACAACCGAAAACATAAGTTATAGCAAACGAAACAATAAAAATACCAATTCCGATATCTATCCAATAAGCTTACTAGAAATCAAGGCCTTCATAGGCAAGTTAGTCCTCAGAGTCGGGATTTCGAACAGACAAACTATCATTGGCAATCTCATCGGGGTATGCAGTACAACCGAACTCCAAATTCAGACCACCACTCTTTGAGATACTAACAACCAATAGGATGCTTGATCTACTGAGCTTTTCAGAGTCATCTTCATCATCGTTTCGGTCATCGGTTTCGCCTTCACCCGAGACGAGATCCGGCATGTAAACATTAACTTTGACGAGTTCACCATCATATACCCTTGTCACTGTTATGGTTTGATGTCCAGGACTGTCTTCGATTTCGAAAGGGAATCCACTTGGAGTTTCTTCAACCTGTGAACATATAATGAAAGAAATTAGCACAAACAATACAAAATGAAGAGAAAAAAATTACTTTCAGCTTGAAAAATTAACATCATGACTATCATGTCATTGATCTCCTAAATTGCAAATGACTAAAATGAGATCTAATTATTGTTTTACCCCGGAAAACAATCCAAAGTCTCAACCAATCATCATTTAAAAAAGAATTAAAAACAAAAAACTAAAACTTTTTAAGAAAACTCAGATTCTAATTTACAGCAAATTTTGGTGAAATAGATCATTTATTAATATGTTCAGAAACCATTTTCACTCTGATCATATTTTTCTAGTATAACACCCAAAGATTCAACAAATTGTTACTCTCATAAAATCCCTAAATGGAAAGATAAATAATTAGTCACCTGATTATATTCATCACTCTCCTCAGCACACTAAATCTCCGACTCGATAACTTGGAGAAGAGACTCATCAGAAGCGGTTTTCCGAGAATCAACAGACGCTGAGAAATGAAGGGTGTTTGGGTAAAAACGGTTTGGAGTGGATTGGTGGGAATGGAAGGTATGGCTCAAGGCCATGAAGATGGAAGAGTGGTAGCTGTTCTCCGGAGAATGGAAGTGAGAGCCATGAGAAACAACTGGGGGGGGGGTGTTAGGGTTTTGTTACATATATATATAAAATTCTATAGAATTGTGAAAAAATAAATAAATTTATGACTATTATTTTATTATTTAAATTTAATTTGAATTTATTTAAATTAAGTTTATAAAATTTGAATTTATTTAAATTAAGTTTATAAAATTTGAATTAAATTTAATATATTTATTTAAGTTTTGTTTATATTTAAATATAATTATTTATAATGTTATACTATGTAATTAGAGTTGGTCCTGACTATTTTTTGACTCGGGCGAAAATAAAAAAATAGACCCCTCATATAAATAATTTAAGAAATATATAATATAATTTTTTTTTAAATTTTTATTAAATTAAAAAAATAATATATTCTTTAAAATATAAAAAATGTCAAAAAATATATTTAAACATACAATATATAAAATTCAAAAGAAATAATTTAAAAACATGATCTAATTATAATTCTAAGAACACTCTTCAATATGATTGAAGCACCACAATTAGATAAACAATTATGACTTTGTGTGTGTGATAAATATGATAAATTAAAAAAATAAGAATAATATTTTCTAGAAGAATTTTGAAACATGGAAGAGAAAAGAAATATATTAATTATTCTTAAAAAAAAATTTCCTCTTATTGAGTTTTGAAAAAATAATTAACTTCAATAAAAAAATTCATTGATATGAAAAATCAAGAAATAGATTTAATGAATTGATTGTAGGAACTTGGGAAAAAAAATTAAATAGATTCAATTGATTTTTTTAAAATTTTAGGAAATAAATATTTAATTAGAATTTTATGGGAATAATAGTTTATTAACGTTAACATAAAATTCAATGATGACAAGTGACATCTTAATAAATTTATGGACACTTTTATTTTATTAGGTAAATTATACGTTTAGTACTTAAATTATTAGTTTTGATATGTTTTAGTATCTAAACTTTTAATTTTTTTTCAAAACTAAACCTAAAGTTTAATTTTTGTTTCATTTTAGTACACTCGGTTAAAAACTTTAGTTTTTTGTTTCATTTTAGTACCTCATTCAAAATTTAACATTAAGTTTTAAAAAATTGGAATTTTAGGTGTTAAAACAAATAAAAACCGAGAGTTTAAGAATGAAACACATTAAGTTTTTAACGACGAGTACTAAAATGAAATGAAAACCAAACATTAGGAATGATTTTAAAAAAAATAAAAGTTTAGGTATTAAAATGAATCAAAACTGATAATTTAAGTACTAAATACGTAGTTTACCTTATTTTATTTTATATTTTTTTAATTTATTATAAAAAATTAATAAAAATATGATACTATTTTTTAAAATTTGTTTCATATTAAGAATGATTTCGGGTTAGATTGGATTAGGGTGTTACAACGTCATCAATTTAATGGGGATGACGGTTGAGTGACCATTTTTATACAAATCGATAATGTTATTGACCAATATGTTACTTTTAAAACTTTACTGGGAAAACTAAAACTTATTCAAACACTAGTGACAATTGATGTGGTTTAGCCTTGAAATATTTCTTTGAGTTCAGTTCATTTTATTTATGCATATTCACTTTTAGTTTAGTCTCGAGTTTGTAGGCTGTTCTGATCCTTTTTGGTGTCAAGGTATTATTCTCGAGCGATACTTGAAAGAGTTGTGCACCTACATTAGCGCGATTGGGCCAGCCCTCGATTTCCAAATTTACATTTGGATATCATATTAGCTCCCATATTTTAATCATCTTTTTTTTTCCTTTCAATTTTCTGATCAACCAAACAAGAAATTCCCCACCGTCAATAAAAGTAGAATTTTAAAGGTAGAATCCAAAACCAGAGATGTAGGAGAAAGGCAAATAAACAAAAATACCAACACTTTTTCCATACATATAACAAAATACAGGGAAATCTACAAATAACTGAACAACACAAGCAAGTGATCGAAGTCCTAATCTACAGAGTACACTCATAAAATGGAAACATGGATCATGTGTTGAAATTAATGTGGTTGTAAAGCTCAATTCCAATGAGCCAAGCTCCTTCCTCTTCGTCTATTTCTTGCTCCGGTGTGCCTATAGCTCGGCCGATGCGTTGTGTATTGCCTTGGCCGCCACCCTGAGCTCCTCCTCCATGATAATTAGGGATGAACACTCCAGTCCCTTGAGACGGCGGAAGATCTCCGACGTACCAAAACAGGTTATTTCCTAACGGAATGAAAACGGGAATAAGAGTTGTGACTCCATGCCTTGCCATTGAAGAAGGAAGATTGAATCTTGATGAAGACAATCAAATGTTTTATAGGATTCATCTTCCATCGCGAGAGGATGATGAAGGATGCCATTCGCGCGCATTCCCCCCCCTCCCCCCCGCGTTTGCAAATTACGACTATCAACTATCTCGTATTCGAATATCATTTTACTGAATAAAAATTTAAAGAGTAAACTACACATCAGGTCACTAATATTTAAATAAATTTTGGTTTTTGTACATAAGTTGAAAAAGTAACAAATTAATCATTAACTTTATCAATTTATAACAAAATGATCCCTAATTTTTAAGTATTTTTTTTTCACTACATTTTCAAAAGTAACAAATTAATCACTAATGTTTAAGTAAGTTTTCATTTTTCCACTAAAGTTTCAAAAGTAGCAAATTAATCACTAACATTATCTATTTGTAACAAAATGGTCACTAATGTTAGAGTACATATTTATTTTCCCACTAAAATTTCAAAAGCAACAAATTGATCATTAACGTTATCGATTTATAACAAAATGGTCACTCCACCGTCATCCTTGTTAAATTGATGGCATAGCAACGTTAGCAAGAAGGTTAATATTTATTTTTATCCCTAAATTATTACTAAAACATTAAATAAGTCCTTAAACAATAATTTTATGTTCATTTATCCTAAATGCATTTTAGTTTTCAATTTTTTCAAAGCACTCACCGCATCCACTAAATTCACCCTTGATGCAGCCAACAAACTTAACCAACCACATTAGTGTTAACTGTGTAATAATTTAAAATCCTTAAAGTAAATGAAAAATATAAAAGGAAATCCTATAGAACAAATTAATGAGAAATAATTTGATGGAGAATTAAAATTTTATATTTACTTCTTAGATTAAAAAAGCGTAGGACATCATTTTTATTAGTAATTGAAATATTGATACGATAAATAAACATTGTTTAAGATTAATTAAAAATTTTATAAAAAAAAGGGTTAATTGAAAATTTAAGCTTAATAGCTTTCAGATTCTCTTGCTTTTATAAAAAAAAATCAACGTGATTTTTTGTTTTGTATTTTTCACATAATGTAATTCTTAAATTTAAAGGGTATAATTACAAAATTACCCTTAACATTTGTATAGATGATCATTTTATTATTTCTTTTAACATTTTAACTTTTAATATTTTAATTTCTAATTTGTTCCTTCTCTTTTAATATTTTAACCTTCAGCTTTTTAATTTTTGATTGAAACATACTATATTAGATAACAATTGAAACATACTGTATTTGATAAAAATTGGAACATTCTATATTAGATAAAAACCGTTAATTAATTAACGATCAACACATATTATTAATGTGATATTTCACTTTATTTTCTGTTTTGTTTTATTTACATGTCACATGACATGTAAGCAATGTGTTCATTAGTCAACTAACGATTCCATCCAACATGGTTTGTTTTAATAAAAATTGTAACACTAGTATAACTAAAATACTAAAAAAAAAAGGGAACAAGGTTAGCAAAACAAAGGGAAGAGGAAAAAGGTGTATGAGAATATGGTTATTGAATTGTGAAGAAGCGATGGGAACATTATACCGAAAACGGAGAATTGTTTTGTAATTATATCAGTCAGTGCCAACTGAAGAATTTGTTTTTTGACTGAAATAGCCTCTTCCTTTCAAGATTCACAGCTCCATTTTGCAATCTTGAACAAGGATCAATACCAAACTTCCCTGGACTTGCAATGTGCAGATACATATAAAGCAAACTAGATTGAATCCAACATTTTCCATAAAGAGTAGATGTGAGTACTCAAATTCCGAAAAAGAAACATCGTTGCAGGCAGAAGCGAGATTACAGTGAATCTATTGAGCCTGGATAGCTAAGATTTTCAGAATTTGACTCTCATAAAACTGAATATACAATAACTGTCTATCGAAACAATTGATTACCGATTACAATGTTGTTATGATGCTGTACAACCTGGTGAATTCCAACATGGTAGTTATCTGTAAACATCGAATCACACTGTAAATTCATGATGACAAGGAAAACATACGAGCGTAAATTTCCTAATGTAGCTGCATGCAAGTAATCATTTTAACCAGAACATAAAATGTAAAAAGTCCAGAACCCGCTTTCAAATATGAAAAGTCTGCAAATGCTTATCAAACATTGCATTGAGCCAAAACACAAAAATGATGGTGGTCACAAGGCAAATCTCGACAAAGGAAAACATTTATTGCTATTGCATTAAAAAAAATTCAAAAACATGTAGAAAAGATGATGTGAAAAAGTGTGATTTGTTAATTTAAGTGTTCCGCATTGCTGTCAAAAGGTGTTGTGGAAAATTCAAATGACTACTTTAAACTAAGTTGAGAGAGTTTTAATAATTTTATATCCAAAAGCATTTTTTAACCTTTACGTTTGGACAAAAAAACTAGTTTGTAAAGCACTTGTCATCTCAAAATTCTGTTCTTCATTGCTTATGTTACCAAAAGCACTTTTGAAAAGTAACGAACAACTAGGCATATGTCCTTAAGGTTCTAAGGATCAGTTCTCCATTGTCGTTTGATTTTAAAACGTTCAAAGAAAAAAAGAAAAAAAAAGTGATGTGAAAGTGTAGTCTGTTGAATTAAAGCATTTGACATTGCTATTGAAAAAATGCCCAGAGAAGTTAAAATGTCATTTTAAACATGATATCAGAAAGTAAATAAAAAATAAGTTAAATGGTATCTAAATAATATTTTGATAATTTTATATCCAAAAGTTGTTGTTTTTTAGCTTTTCTAAAAACTGGTTTGAAAAGTTCTTTTTATTACGAAAGTTAAATTTTTAAACCTTGTTCTCTATTGCTTTTAGTACCAAAAGTGCATTTGACTCCAAAAGTTGATTTGAAATCAATGAAAAATTGGGTCAAAGTAACATGCTTTTGCATCCATTGATTTCAAATCAACTAATTTTTAATTCCCCCTCCTTTGAGCTCCAATCTCTAAAGCATGGTTTCAGAGATAACATGTTTCAACTAATATCTTAATCATTGTCTTCATGTTCTATAACTGAAGTCTTATGAACTAAAAACAACCAACTGGAAGTGAACTTTACCGGCTGAATGACATCCAAAGTAATGAGAATTACGGAAAAGAAACATGTGAACGACCATCCTGGCACAATCAAACTTGTTTCGCATAGGTAATCATTCATTCTTTTATGTTAAAAACGGGATGCTTGTGGAAAAATTCAGCTCTTTGATAAAACTCACAACAACAGGAAGTAGCAAAACAGAGAAAATCAGTTGTGGCCTATCAGCAAATAATCTAACCTAGTTGAAATATGATTTTGAATCTCTAAAAATCCTTGCATGCAACAGTGGTTGTAGGCTGGTGCATAGCTTAACCATACCAATCCATAAAATGCTGCTACCCAACTACAGTTCCTAATTATGTTACTCAAATTCCAATGTGTCGGATTTTCCAAGATTTCCAAGTATTTGGAGAGTACTTGGAGGATCATGTCCTCATATCCAGACAAGAGTGTCAAACAGAGATATTTCAATAAAAAGAGTCGGGGCAAATTTGGCACCCAGGTATATATGTCTTGCTTGAATAAAACACTCAAATGAGAAATGACAGAAAAAAAATGTTACTGACCTTGTTTATTTTGCCATGGGAACTACTTGATGCCTGAAATTCCGCAACAAAAATAAACCATTTGAAGAAACAAAAGAGAATCTATGAACCGTCTCAGCTTGTTGATCTATCCTTGATTCAAGCAAATCTACATCATCTTCAGCAACATGAGAAACTCTGTTGGTTCCTCATCTTCTTTGCTCATAGTAAATAATCAAGGTCAACATTAGAAGGATAAAAGGTAAAAGAGTTGATTCACATCTCTTCTTCGGCTGAATACAAAGGAACTTATAAAAATCAAATAGAATGTCGCAAAAGAGAAATCACAGACAAATCTTACGAATCTCTTTTATAGAGGTACACACTCTCTTTTTTACTTTATTCGTAAATTAATGAGATTTAAACTTATGAAAGATATTAACATTAAACTAAATGCAACTTTCTTAGTTATTAATGATTTTTATAATTTAAACCCCCCAGTTCAACCTGGAAGCAGAAGTCCAATCTCAATACAACCTCTGTGCCAGTTTTTATAATGGTGGTGAAATTCTCAAACAAAATTCTACTCTAGCATATAAGCATAGCAAGAACATTTAATTTAAAAAGTGAATAGATACCTAAAGAAGAATCCATAACGTCGGTCTTATGCTTGATTGAAAATAATCTAATAAGTAGCACAGCATATTTAGTTAAATTTTTTTTGATAGGAATGGTAGGCCTCGTTAAAACCCTCCTTCATGATTTAGGATCACAATGTGCTCCTTAATCAGCGGAAGGGGGAAAAGAGTGCCTAAATAATTCATTGATAACCACAAATTACAAAACTTAAAAACAACCATACAATCTCTCTTACAAATAACCTACCCAAAGCCTAACAGATAACCCAACCAACCTAACGAAAACATCGTATCTATCCAATACCAGCCTTAGCCAATCTATCAGCCTCAACATTGGCTGACCTAGCAACCCATCTAATACTCCCATTCAAACCACTAATCATATCGACAATAGCTGTCACAATGTCTAAGTACACATAGGGACAGCGGTCGATATTCTTGACCCATTCTACTGCTAATTTAATGTCTGATTCAACTAATAACCTATCCTTAAAACTCTGCTGAATAGAAGCAAAGAAGGATAACCCTTTCTTAATAGCCTTAAGTTCTATCAAAATAGGATTAGGAATTATGCAATGATATTTCTGAAACATCTTGTGGTTGCATATTTTTAAACATTGATATACAGTTGTTAGGGCTTAAATCTTAATCAAGATCTTAAATCAGAAGCAAACATGCCATAGAATATATACCATAACCCGTGAATGGACATGAAAAAGAAGTAAATAATATAAAGTCCATAACTTCAAAAACGTTAATCACCTTCACAGAATCCTTTGGCAGATCCACTTGAGTTAGAACATCATAACCAACTTGGTCCCAGTCAATATCCTCTCTGTCCCTCATCATTCTGCTGCTATCTAACTGAATCGAGCTTTTCTCCTGTTGAAAAGACCTTCCTATCCAAAAATATAGAATCATATCTTCATTTTTGCCTATGGCTGTAGTCGGAGAAAAAATTGCAAAAGCGGACTTTGAATCTAGTTCAATTCTACTAAATTTTGTCATCTACTCTATACTGGGCCAGTGGCATACTAAAGGCTGAAGTACACCAGGGCAAGCAAAAATACTTTCCTCCATTCTGTTTGGAACAGGAGACGCAAGACCATCCCGAGGAAGATTTTCTGGACTTTCACAAGTTTTAACAAAAGCAGAGTTCATATCACGTGAATCAGCAGCATTAGCTGGTCTACCAGGAGATATCTTCAAACTGGAATCTTGAATCAAAATATCCACACCATTTCCACCACCACGCTTTAAGTCAAAGATAATTTCAATATCTGATTCACATGATGAACAATTTTTTTTTTATCTGGATCCCATATTTCTTGGTTAGAAAGCATGACTGCTCATTTCTGTTTCTTACATTATCACTCACCACCAGCAGCTTGAGAGACTTTGACAAACTGCCTCGGCGTTCAGCAAGAGAAGGTGAAACCTTTTGCAAGGGGGATGAAGCGGATTGAGAACAAGGTTGAGAAGTGCGATCGACACTGCCAATTTCCATGCTATTAGATTTATGGTGTGAAGAAGTTCTTCTCCTTCCTTTATAACTGTTATCGGTCCCTGCACTCTCTCATATCTAACAATCTGACAAACAGCTACTCGTGCATCCCTTTCCATGATAGATTCACAGTTTTTGCCAATCCAAATATATATTGCAGAAGGTATATGAACAATAAATGCACCTCGAGAATCCAGACCCAAAGGAGACGGATCATTTAGCATTTTAGGGACGAGGTGCAAAGGATCATAAGGTGAGTGAGCTGCAATTCTATACATCCTCAATAAGGAACTAGGGCTCAACAGGAAAGCGTGGACCCTCTTTTGGCACTGTAACAACTGGCAAGCAAAACCCATATTCGGATCAGCAATTCCTCCTGCAGCTTTTACATACTCAAAGGCATCATCGAAACTCTGTCCCTCTCTCCACATAAGATATGCTATCACCAATGATGTGGACATCGATACACCCTGGCAGCAATGAACAAAAGTTCTTCCACCCAGTTCCTTAACATCCTCAAAATAATCAAAAACATCATAAAGTTTGCTAGTAATATCCTCTGATGGACTATCTTGCAACCACAAAGTTCTGTACACAAAATCAGCCTTGAAATATTCTGGACAAACAAAGCCAACACAATTTAAAACATGAGTGATACCATTCGTTTTGAGTATTTCCCTGTCCTTTGCAACGGCATCTCCGCCGAGATAAATATGCTCTGCACTTTCGAGCATTCTTTATCGAAGAAAGCAATCTTGTCCCTCTTTAGAAGCCCACCATTCTTTTCATTATTCCACTGAATTGGTGATAAATCAAGCTTCAACCTCTCACCAATCTTGTTCTCACTTGGGGTAGGCGGCTGTGGCCACTCACCAAGGTCATCAGAACTAGCTTTCGGCCACTCATACAAACTACTCCGTGCAATCGACAGTGGCTGCAAAGGTGGCAAACAGGACCTGGCCTTACAATTCTGTTGGGAACGTGGAGGTAAAGGAGGAGGAGGAAACCGGCGAGTTTGTCCATTATTATTAGTACCATCATTACCTTTGGGACTTCTCCTAGATCTCTGTCCTCAGTTAATGGAATTTGGCCATTCGTCTGGGAAGCGGACCATGAAGCTGAACGCCAAAACATTTTCCGCGATCTGGAAACCTGGCATGATGGAGCCCTAGAAAGAGTTACATAGAAAGAAAATCGATTAAAAGAATGGAAGACCAATTCTGAAAATCTATCAGTTTTTTCTTTAAAAAGAAAAAGAAGCATTAAAGAAGGGCATAAAAGAAAGAGAGATTTGGTACTTACAGAGAAGTTAAAGGAAGATGAATAAGCCTTGGTGGAGTTAGATAGAGGGAAAAATATCAACAACGAAAAGAGGAAAGGATGAGTAATGAAGGGATGATACCAGTTTTTTTTTTCAATGATTTTCTTTTTCTTTATTTTATTTGACTCTGTTTGAGAGAGACTGAAAGTTAGAACTGTTCCTAAACATGGTTTATTATTTGGATAAAGTACAAAAATGATCCACAAACTATAAGATATTATTATATTAAGTCCACTGACCATTAAAAATTATAAAATGATCCTTTTACTATAAAATGTTACTTTATTAAGTCATTCGACTATTAAAACTTACAAAATGGTCATCTGACTATTTATTATGTTCCAAACTCATCTTTTCTTGTTAAAAAATTAGCGGATGTTGAAGTTGAACGTTAATATGATGATTGGAATATGATAGTCGTTTAAGATTCTGCATCAGATTTTTTTCATATCACGGGCAGCGGGTTAACGTTTAGCTCAACGAAAAGGAATGAGTTTGAAACATAATGAATAGACGGTGATCATTTTATAATTTTTAATAATCATGTGACTTAATAAAGTAGTACCCTATACTAGAGGAACCATTTATGTACTTACCCTTATTATTTTCAAAGGTGTTCACTATTTGATCATTTGTCTATTTTTCTTATTTTTTTAAATATTTTAAATCTAATATTTATATTTAAATAATTACAATTAATAGGTAGAAATCATTATAATTAGGACTCATATATGGTTGATTCAATTTCAAAAATTTTAAGTAAAAATTTTGATTTTTAAAAATATTAGTATTTTAAATGGTTAATTTTTAAAATGTTAGCATTGTATGTTATTTTTTGGATAAATAATTTAAAATAGATTGTTAAAATTTTTTGAGTTAAAAATAATTATAAAAATTAATTATGTTAAAAATAAATAATATGAAATATAACATAAAAATATATTAACACTTTTAATAATATAAAATATAAAAATATGCATATTGTTAAATAAAATAATATTTTAAAGTTATTTTTATTGTATAGCGGGATTATGCATATTAAATAAAATAAAATTAGGAAAAAAATAAAAAATAACATAATTACTTAGACATGTATGACAAGAACGGTATAATTACATTTTAATTTTGGGTAAACTACACAGGAGACCACCAATATGGTCAATAATCAATATGACCACCGAACTTTTTTTGAATCAATCAGACCACCAAACTTTTTAATTGATTCAATCAGACCACTCTCCGTTAAAAAATAATGGCACGTCCGATGTGGCTGCTCAATAAGCTTATTGTTTCCAGGTTGGACACATACCACGCCACGTCAGACTGTCACATAAGAAAAAAACCATTTAATGGCTCTCAAACTCTTAAATTCAAATGTTTCCTCATTCTAAAAACCCTAACATATGTGCTGAAAATATAAGAAACAAAGAGTGAAGGAAGAAGAATAGAAGACTGTTTCGAAACATGAATGAAGAAAATGAGAATCAATTGTGCTTATGTGGAGTTCGTTCGACGCTAACAACAGGATGAACCGATAAAAATCCTGTTATGAAATTTTGGGGTTGTGGAAATTATAGAAAATAGACTCGGGTTTGTAAGTTTTTTTTGCTGGTACGATCCACCAGTAACTTATCGGTCAAAAGTTATTATTGTTGGTCTTCTAAGAAAGATTGGAGCTATGGAGGAGGAACAAAATAAACGTAAAATTTCTTGGATGTTGACTTCTCTTCTTGTTTTCTTTGTGGGAGTGATACTGGGAATTATAATCACTTGATTAAGTCTTCTTTCTTTGTCTTCTTTGTGGGAGTGATTTAGGGTAATATTATGCTATGTGTTGTTAACTACATTGTATGTGTTAATAGATTTGTGTTAGAAATGAAGATGCAAGACTTGTGTTAAAAATGAAGATGCAATATATGTAATATGTTATTTTCAGTGTTATGCTTTAAGTATTAATGAAATGAAATGTTAAATTTGTGAGTTATATTTGTCTTAAGGAAATGCTTCAAATATAAGGAAAGAAAACAAACAAAAAATGTCATTGAATTCATTTTGAAGACAATAAATGGCATACATCGAATGTTTGACCAATACACATAAGCAAAAAAAAAAAAAAACATCTAGAGATCAATTGTTTGAACATACATAAGCTCTTTTCAGCTATCAACACAAAACCTGACAATGTCAGCTGATCAAAACACTATAATGTGTATGGTTAAATACACTACTCAAAATATCAAACAAAAGGTCTATGATTGTGGAGATGACTGGCTGCCAGAAGTATCACTTTTATGCCTCTTTGGAGATGACTGGTTGGAAAAAGTATGCTGCCTAATGTGGATAGTAGGGGTGAGCATCTATCTAATAGTATAGCCTTGTGAAGCTGATTGTTCCCTTGGACTAGTTCTTTGATTTTGCATCGCAACTTGATTTGGTGTTGGAGCTTGTTGATGGGGAGAAGATTGACTGACACAACCATCCTAACTCAATGGCACAATGGGAGTGGGAATCCATCAAACAGTATGGACCCGCGCAGGTTGTTGTGACCTTGAACTGCTTGTTTTATTTTGTATGACAACTTCATTTAATCTTCTAAACTGTAATAAAAAAACAAATACAATCAATAACAAATGCAAGCTAAAATAAATGCAATAAAAAGCAAACTCAATAAAAAAACAAATGTAATCAATAAGAAATTCAACTACAATACAAATGTCTCAAGTGTAACTTACTGACAGTTTTGATCTTCTTGCAGCATATGTTTGTTGGAAGGGCCTTGTATTGCGACCAACCTGACCCTTGCATGTTCTGACATTATGTCCAGAACCCCCACACTTTCTATATAATATTTTAACTCCCCTCTTTGTCACCGTACGAGTATAAGGTGGTGCTTCATCAGCCTACCTTCTTATGTTCTTGTGTGGTCTTCCCGGGGGCCTTCTCAAGGTAGGTGGTAATATAGGCTCCATTGTTTCAATAGGATTCCACTAATTAGAACCTCTTACCGGGTTAATAAAATATGAGTATATGTCTATTTGGGTTTTCACTAAGTAGCATTGGTTGAGAAAGTTTTCTGGGTTTTCATGATTCATGACTATGACATAAATTGCATGTATATAAGGAATGCCTATATTAAAAAACAATTAGTTATTATAAAAATAAAGAAAAGAATAAATTAACATTATATTAATAAAACATTAAGTTACCTGTTAGTTCCCATTTTCTACATGATCAAGTTCTAGTTTCAATGTTGACACAATGTTGATTTGAAGGATCACATGAAACTTGGTATGTTGGTCCACCAGCATGAATGGGCCAACAACTATACAAGAAAAATATATATAAACATTAACACGATAACAGTATGCAATAACAATATTCAATTATTTTAATATGCAATAACAGTAGGCATGAACAATATGTAATAACAGTATGCATGAACAATATGTAATAATATTATGTAGTAACAATATGTAATAACACTATGCATGAAGAATATGTATTAGCAAGTTAACCAAATCATACATAAGCATTACCAATATGCAATCAAAACAAATGCCAAAAATATAAAAAGTTATACTTATTTTCTTGTGATATTGTATTGCATAGTTTCTTCTAAATTTTAGGACATAGAGACCCAACAAACTTATTAGCTTGATCCTTTTTTTGCAAGTCTTTGCATTAACATTATTCTAATGGACTCCAACAATGTAATAATTGGTTTGTCTCTAGCTTCAATTATCAACTAATCACAAAATGAAAAAAAAAACATCTTAGATTACATAATAACAATATTTTAAAAGTTGTATGACTTGGTTTGTCTTATTCACCTTATTGAAAAACTCGCAAAAATTGTTTAACAACATGTCTTACTTGGCTCTGAAAGAGAAGTGTGACTTTTACAACTATTTAGGATCCTTCTCTGACAATCACTTGTGTATTGTCCTTGATAAAAGCTGCATGAAAAAAATTATTTTTATTATAATCTTCATCAACATGAACACATGTAAAATAACAAGTTTACCAAAAATATATATACCTTCATTCTTTCCATGGCAGATTCAAACTTCTTAACATATGTTGCCCTAACAACCATCCACAGTTGGTCCTTCAATATTTTCCCCTTGTGATGACCATTGGTCTTAAAATTTGAATATAAGTGCCTCACGCATGTTCTATGTTCTGCATTGGGGTACAATTCTGCCACATCTTCTATCAGCCCCTACACACACTAAAATAAAAGATTAGAAATTAAAATTAGCATGATTTAAAATAAACAGAATTTTAAAAGTATGGGAATAAATACCTTCTATCTATCAGTCATGAATGTCAATATGTGAGAATTATTCAACTCCAAATCATTATCCAGTAATTCTAAAAACCAGAACCATAATGATTGATTCTCACTCTCTACAACTGCAAAGGCTAATGGATAAATAGAGTCATATGCATCAACTCCAACAGCGGCTAGTAGATGACCCCCATAATATCCCTTTAAGTGAAACCCATCCAAACATATAATCGGCCTACACCCTGATTTTAACCCATCATTCATTGCTTGCATACAAATATAAACCCTCTTGAAAACTCTCTCATCCAACTGACAAACAGTGGTTGTGTCTGGATTTGTGTACCTAAGCTCACATAGGTAATTATACAATTTGGTGTACTGTTCTGTGTGGTTACTATGCAGTTTTTCAAGGGCTATCCACTTAGCTCTAGAACACTTATATGTAGAGACCATGATGCCATAATCATTATGCATAGCTTGCTTAAGGGATTTAATAGAATAATTGGGATGAACATGGAATGCTTGTAAATATTGTTTTGCTATCCACTCAGCAGTTATATTAGCATTTTCAAACCCCTTAAGACATGTATGTTCACAATTCAGTGACTTAATTTGCCAAGTACCATCACTGATCTTTAGGGGTAATTGAAGAGACCCATAAAACCCAAGGACAACATGCCTTACATCTTATTTGGATTCTTGTGTTGTCATTTGTTCTAAACTTCACATTTGTTCTAAACTTCACATTATACCTATTTTTAATTACATACATTCTGATTGCCTCCCTTAATATTATCTTGTTAGCAAAGATCATTCTAACCTTTAATTTAGGGTTTAAAATATCTATGGCAGTATTAAATTTAAGGTGTCTAGGCTTCCTATGTGGACCATCACCATCTGATTCATCTGCACTGTATAATGAGTCAGAATTTCCATATTCAAAGTCACTAACAACCCTTATTTCATCACTTTTCACCCCAATATTCAAATCATATAATTCAACTTCTGAATTTTCAAAGTCATTATCACTACTAGAAAACTCAGATTCATCACTACTTATATGTGGGGCTTCATACTTAGAATCTATCCTCACCTCATCAGGTTCTGGTTCATTAATTCCAGGTTCATTAATTTCTGGCTCAACTGGTTCTGGTTCATCAATTTTGGGTTCATTAATTTCTGGCTCAATTGGTTCTGGTTCATTAATTTCTGGCTCAGCTGGTTCTGGTTCATTAATTTCGGGTTCACTAATTTCTGGCTCAACTGGTTCTGGTTCATCAATTTCAGGTTCATTATGTTCAGACCAATGTTGATTATGTTCATTAAGTCTTTCAATGCCTTCCAAATAAATTTGAATGTTATGGTCACTAGGTAAATCCCTAAGCATTTCAAGGATATCACTATCAATTAAGAGTGGTTTAACCTCTAGTGGATTATTTGACACTTGCCAAAATATCTTAAGAGAATAACTAATTCCTAATTTGGTTATCATATCAATAATTGCAAAGATGGAAATTTCATCAGCATCACAGTTATCAAAGTAGTCCACTAGTATGCCAGTGTATTCCAGCCTTGGTCTCTTAACAAAACAAAAAAAAAACCCATGATGTACTACAGTTTTAAATTTTCCAGAATTCAAATCTGTTAATGAAAAATTTTCATTATTATTCAAATAATTAATGAATATTTAACTACAACTGAATATACTAACAATATATCAAAAGAGACAAAAAATTAACTTTTCAAATAATAGATTCAAACACATAACATGTGGGGATCACATTCAAAATACTATACTAATAATAACATATAACATGTGGGGACCACAACAATTGCAAAGTTACATGTTTGTACATGTGCACTGCAAAAGTGATATAAATAGAAAAATATAATATGTGAAAATATAACTACAAAAGTGCAAAAGTGATATTAATTATGTGGACACCCAACATAATAAAGTCAACATACTAAAATTCACTAAACACATATATTCATGCAGAACATATACATGCAGTACATATATTCATTGACTTCATGCAAAACATATCTATTCATGCAAACAAATAATTCTATCACAACATATATTCTATCAATAAACATAAATTATCCAAATGAACATATATTCTATAAAACAAATTATTCTATTGGAACATATATTCTATCAATAAACATATCATTAATAAACATATATATTAATCTCCCTAACATATTTAGCAGTAAACCCATATATACTAACAGTAAACCCATTCGTGCAATCAGTAAGCAGTAAGCATAAGAAAAGCCATATAAACTCATATATACTATTTCTCATTCGTGCAATCAGTAAGCAGTAAAACCATATATACTAACAGTAAACCCATATAAACTCCCTAACATATATAGCAATTTAATATGAGAAACCACTAAACAGTAAGCAGAAGAAAGTCCTAAATATAAACTTAGGGTTTTTAACATAAGAAAATCGTAAAATTTTTTTGTATAAGAGTTTTCAAATTTATTTTTAGTAGTTTCAAAAATATTTTTTTAAACGGAAGAAACCCCTAAAGACTTTTTTAGCGCTTACCATATCTCGCGTTTGAGTCTTCTTCCTCGCAATGATATATGCTACCCATTGTTAATTTTCAGCAGAAGTATTTTTCGATCAAACGAGTATTTACCCTAAACCCAAAAACCCAAAAAATAAAATTTTTTTTACTTTCAGAATCTTTCGATCAACCAACAACAAGTGGTTCCCCTAAACCCCAAGAAAGAAAAGATCTTTATTTCTCAGAATCTCTCTAAAGCTCTCTGAATCTCTCTAAACCAGTTTGATTTTCAGACTAGGGTAATGAAAATGGTTTGAAACCGAATGGGTTTTGTGTGAAAAAACGAGGGTAATGAAAATGGTTTGAAATCGAATGGGTTTTGTGTGAAATAACCCATGTGTCTTCTCAGCTGACATTAATAATAATATAAAAACCTTTGGTGTATGTCGCCGTTAGTTTATAACAACCACGTCAGATGCGTCATTATTTTTTTAACGGAGAGTGGTCTGATTGAATCAATTAAAAAGTTTGGTGGTCAGATTGATTATTGACCATAGTTTGGTGGTCTCTCGTGTAGTTTACCCTTTAATTTTTAGGTCATCATTTATTGTAAATATGTGTATTATGTTGGTACTTAAAATTTTAGGCCAAGTGTGGATTTACATATTACTCATCAAGAGTGACGGTGGCAAAACTCAAACTTGACCTTATAAATTCGAATTCTTAAATTCTAATTATTTGTATCAACACTTTGGCATAAATATTTGTATTATACATTTATATAAGTTTAAAATGTAAATAATATTAAATGTTATAAAAACATTAAACCTTACTTTTTTATATATAAATATTAAGTATTCAAAAGTACAACTACTAACAAAATTAAAATTTACTAGAATTGCAAAAATGTGTTATAATTATATAAACCCAATAATAATAAATTGTAAGTTAATGTTATGAGAGAAAATAAATAATATATAAGAACTTCGTATTATATAAATAAAAAAGCTAAAATATTTTTATATATAATTAATGTTATAAGAAAAAATGTACCTACATAAAATGAAAATCAAAGTTATCTATGTAATACCCTAAATAAGCCAAAAACGTACCTTGAAAAGAACGACGGTTTGGGGCACACGTTGTTGCCTGAAATGCCCTCTGCAGTTCAACACATGATTCACATGAACAAAGGAGTTTAAGTTGAGGTTTTCCCACACCGGTGTCTCTTTTGTTAAAAAAATGTTACATTGGACTACCAAAACAATCACTAAAATTTATTTTTTTAATTTTCATTTCAAAATATGATGTGTTTATCAAAATAGACATAAATAATAGTTATAAAAATATTTTTACAAATTGAAGCTCCGTAACACAGTGTAAATCAAAATAATACATACATAGATTTTCAAATCCAAATACAATAATAAGGGTTCTATGAAAATATATGTCCGCTAAAAGTATCAGTACAATACTCTAGAAGGAATGTTGAAAGTTTTGCTATGATAGTGCACATCAAACGACTCAAGCTACTAACCTATAAACGGATTACAAACCTCAGTAGTATAACTAATGTAGAGTAACATTATGAATCTCTTAGACATAAGCATGCTAGAAGACATTATTATAAGCAATGGTACATACATGATCATAATCAAGTGCTACATACTTAAGGTTCAATAGTTCTATACAATAGTACGAGTTTCATGCTTTCCTTAATCTACTGCTTAGGGTCTCACCATGAGTATACATATACTAAGTCTAACCAAAATAGCATACAACTATTTATCATCATATATAATACATAATCATCACACAAACATAATAATAATATCTGATATCATAATAACCTTCAGGTACTAATCACATATTGGGAATTGAGTGTCGCATAAGTCTTGGTAAAATTCCTATTAATCATCCAAATGATCTCCTAGTCATCACATAACCTTCGAGTAAATCATGGAAGAGAACCTAATTTTCACAGTCTTGGTAATTCTCGCTCAAGCAGAGTATTAGCTCGGTATCACAATAGCATTCAAGTCAAACATTATGGATATCCATCAATCAACATCAATGCAATCACACATAGGGATTTGCACTTAACCCAAGTCCGACGGGTTTCGATATGATAAATTTAAGTTTAGTTTGGGTCAGATCAGGTTGCATGGGAGAGTATATCAGGTTCGGGTCGGAGTCAAGTTTAGAGTGAAAAATACCTAAATCCACCCGACCCGACCCGACACAATATAAATTAATATTTAAATATTTACAAAAATTTCATCCTATATATATTATTTAGGGTTTTGGTTCCTTTCAGTTTCCCCCTCTAGCTCCGCCACTCCTTTCTTTTTTATACTTCTGCCGCTCATTTCTTCTTTATTTTTCTCATGTTCTTCATTATTTTATTCGTTTTTCATTTTTTCCCATTGTTTATGCAAGCCCTGATAGTGGTGTTCGTCGTTCAGTCTGGAATCAATTGCGAGATTTGGAACCGGTGGATAACAAACCATGGGTACTTGGTGGGGATTTTAATGCAATTGTTAATTCCATAGAACATCAAGGTGGCTCTAATAAAAGATCAGGGGTTTGTTCGAAGTTCTTTGATTTCTTATTCCACTCGGGTTTATTGGATATAGGGTTTAATGGCACTCACTATACTTGGCAACGGGGTAACCTCATGTCACGCTTGGATCGTTGTCTTTGCACCAGTCACTGGTATGGTTCCTTTGCTTTATCTGAAATTTATCATTTGCAGAAGATGGGTTCCGACCATAGGCCTATTTTGCTTAGAACTGATGAGCCAAAGTTAGGAGCTATCAATCCTCCTTTCCGTTTCTTGACAGCTTGGAAAGAACACCCCGATTTTGCAATTTTTATGGCCAACTTGTGAAGCAGTGAGGCGCCTCTAATGGACAACCTCATGGATTTCAAAGTCAAGGTGTGCAAGTGGAATAACGAGGTCTTCGGTCACATCGACATATGCAAGACACCGCTTCCTGCTCGTATTCGGGGAATTGAAAAGGCTCTTGCACACTCGGATTCCTCCTTTCTTATGAAAAAGGCTCTTGAACACTCGGATTCCCCCTTTCTTATGGACCTAGGGGATGCCCTTAAAATGGAGTTAGACATGGTGCTTCTACCAAAAAAATTATTATTATTTTATTTATTATTATTATTATTATTATTATTATTATGTTTTTATTTAAATCATATATTACATTTTGCAGGTCCACTGGAGCTCAAATTACGAGCTACCCAGCCTACTCGAGGCCCAATACATCAACCCAGTAGCCCCAGACATTTACAAATAGACCTGGTTCCACATCACGTAGGAGCCGTGTCACCCCTAGATAACCAACCATCCACATCACGTAGGAAGCGTGTTATCATTTTTAAAGATGGCCTGACGTCCTCATCGCGTAGGAACCGTGTCATCCCCGACCAGACCTCCTCATCACGTAGGAGCCGTGTCACCTTCAGATAACAAGCCGTCCTCATCACGTAGGAGCCGTGTTATCATCCCTAAAGATGGCATATCATCCTCATCATGTAAGAACCGTGTCATCCCCCGACCAGACCTCCTCATCACGTAGGAGCCGTGTCACCCCTAGATAACCAGTTGTCCCCATCGCACAGGAATCGTGTTATCACCATTTCCTAAAGATGGCCAAGCCATCCTCATCACGTAGGAACATTGTCATCCACCGACCAGATCTCCTCATCACGTAGGAGCCGTGTCACCCTTAGACGACCAAACCTCTTCATCACGTATGAGTCGTGTCGTCCCCAACAATAAACACATCAATTTTCAAAACAAAAACAAGAGAACCAGACAAAAACTGATTGTCTTTTATGTATTTTCCCTATTCTTGTTAACACAAGCATGTGCAAAGAGGGGCAGCTGTAGACACACGTTTTTGTCCAGGTCTACCAAAAAAATTATTATTTTATTTATTATTATTATTATTATGTTTTTATTTAAATCATATATTACATTTTGCAGGCCCACTGGAGCCCAAATTACGAGCTACTCAGCCTACCCGAGGCCCAATACATCAACCCAGCAGCCCCAAACATTTATAAACAGACCTGGTTCCAGAAACCAACCCAACAAGTTGACCTGATCCAGCCCATGTGAACCCGACCCGCTAGGGTTCCCATATTCAGCTCCAGCCGCCCCAAATCTTAAATCGTTGGATCTAATTGAGATTCAACGTCCCACAAGCATCCAAGAATTATGGTTTTCTAACCCTAATATATTAACATCAGCCACTAACACTAGTTCAGCCATCAACACCAGCTCAACCGCCGCAACTCAAGCCGGACCTCTCCCTCGCCGACTGCCTTTGATGCCACCGTCAACAAATCTAACTGAACAGTGACATAACAAGCACTCCATCAGTCCATCAACAGTTAGAAAAGCTGAAAAACATAAAAATATATATTTTTTTTGTACAAGAAATCCCGAAGAAATCGGGACTATTACTCTAGGGCACTCAAACTCTATGTGCTTTGGAAACAGAAGCCATCACCATTAAATAAAAGGAACACACAAATCAGAGGACCATTTGAGGGAAGAGTCAAAAAAATGGAGAGAAAAAAAATGAAAGGAAAAACCAAACCAAAAAAAAAAACCAATCACACATAAATAAAATCAGTGAGTAACCGAGAGTAAAGAGGATCCTTACCTTCGTTGAAGTAGCGTTGGGAAGCCCACGGGTCGTCAAAATCTTGATTTTCCGTGGGGTAAACCCTTAGATCTAGGGATTTTGGGGACGGTTTTAGGCTAAAAGTTGTTGGATTTCGAGTCTAGGGTAAGGCGAGGATCATTTTGGGGGGTTTATGTTTTCTCCGACCACCGTGAGTCTCCGTGAGCTCCACCGGTGGTCGTTATTTCTTCTCTCTTTCGATGAGAGAGTTGAGAGAATTCTGATTATGTCTCTCTCTTCTCTCGTTGTGAAAGTAAGTAAATGAGGTGGGTGGCTGTTTTTTGGCCTAGGGTATTATATATATATTAGACACAAAACGGTGCCGTTTTGGGTACTCTTTCTCCGTGTTTTTGAGATTTTAGGGGGAAATAGCTTGTTTAGTCCCCATGTTTCGTTTTAATTTCTAAGGGAAAAATTATGTTTTAGGTCCCCCACGCTTTGTAATATTATGTTCTAGCCATTTAATGAAGTTTCATTTATTTGATTTCAGGCACTAATGTTTCCTTATTTGTATTTTAGTCTTGTTCTTACTTATTTTGCTATTATTGTCAATGTTTGACTTTGGTCACTTTAATTATAAATATTTCATTTTAGTCATTGATTTATATGTTAGGATATTTTCTTTTGATGTTCTAATATGGACATTACATTTGTAATTATTTTATTTTAGTCACTGCTTGGCTTGTGGTTTAATAGTTGTTCGTTCCTTTATGTTTCTATTTTATTTCATTTTAGTCATAAATATTATTTTTGGATTATTTTTATTTCTAGTGCCTATATTATTTAATATTTACTATTTGGGCTATGGTTTATTTGTAATTACTATTTTAGTCCTTTTAGATTCTCTTTTTAATATAGTCCTTTAAATGTCTATTTTTGCTATTTTAGTTCCTTAAGTTTTTATTTTTGCTATTTTAGCTCTTTAAGTTTCTATTTTTGCTATTTTAGTCCTTTAAATTTCTATTTTAGCTATTTTGGTCCTTTAATTTTTTGTTTTTCCCATTCTAGTCCTTGCAGTTATAAATACTTACTTTTTTATCATTATATTTTGGGTTTTAACATTCATTTGTTTTTATTTCAATACCGTGTGTATGTACATTTTATATGTTATGTATTCATTTGTATTACATATAAATAAATATGCTTATCTCTATTTATTGTAAATATTTTATTTTGTATGTTTCCAATCATCATTATTTTAATATTAAAAAAATGAAAAAAAAAATTCATTGTGAGGGAAATATACGAAAATACCTCCCGACTATAAGGGAAGGTATCTTTTTGAAGATTTTTTGCACAAATGTTTTTTTATTTTGATAATTTTCTTTGTTTTCCGCACAAACTGTTATTTTGTTTTATTTTATTTTATCTTTTCAAAAAATTGTGAAATAACTGCAAAGGAAATGCATTCTCGAAGATTGTTCACACATAATGGCATTAATTATCCAAAAAGTGACACTTTTTGAATAAAGTCAAATGAATAAAAGGATCTTAATTTAAATATATTTTCGAGTTTGTAATTCCCAATATTTAAACAACATATAATCGTTTAGGTACCAAAATTTGGGCGTTGTGGAGGTGCTAACCCTTCTCCACACGTAAATGACTCCTGAACTCTTTAAAATGAATCTTTGGTAAAATGCAGACCATTGTTTTGACGTTTAAGGTTTCCAACCTACCTAACTTAATGGTTGGTGACGACTCTAATATCAAACTGTTTTCCAAATTACATTTCATTACCATCCCCGAAACTAAAATTTTTAAGTCTAACAGGTCCCCCGGGGAATTGTTATGACAGCTTGGCGACTCTGCTGGAGACTTTGAGAGTCAGACCATAAACAATTATACAATTTTTTTGGGAATTACAAATTTAAATTGTATTTAATTTACGATCCTTTTATTTATTTTGGGTTTCAACATATTATTTTTTTAACTAATTGATTTTTGATTTTAGTGATTTTTAGATTTGAATAGATTTTTGGAAAGTGTGAGAGTGTTGTTTTTGTCGTGTTTTTAAAGGTTTTTGAGTTTCTCCTTACACAAAATACGTACATGTACATATCATAAGCTCACTTAGGAGCTTTGTCCTTTTTAAGTTGAGGTGAAAGCTTAGCCTACGTGAGATAAATTATTTCTCCTCATGGGTTTTAGCTAGTAACCTTTGGGGTTCATATACCTTATGTCTACGTGAGATAAATTGTTTCTCCACATGGACATAAGGGAATGTATCTTATCTAATTGAGCTCGATCAGCACGAGCCTTTATTTGGCCAAAGTTAAGGGTCTGACAGCCTAAGGAGGCACCAACATGGACAATTCGAGTACTTTTTTTCTTAAAACCCAACACAATATATAGTGAGCCCTAGTAATCCACCCCAATAAATTTCATTTCGAACCTTTGTCCATCAGTAGGTACCCAAAATAAGTGTACACAAAGGAGAAATGACTCTAAAACTCTTCTCCTTACCTACATTATTTTATTTTCTTGATATTTGCTTGATATTTGATTTTTTTACTGACACATTTTTTATGTTTGATTGTTTATTATTTGGCATTGCATGATCATCATAAATAAAACAAAGGTGTTGATTAACCAAGTAATCATCAAAATATAAGAGCGACCATTAAAATGGAAAAAAGTTTTCATAACAAGGAAGAACGCAATTTGGCGGTCCGAGCTTTGTAGTTTCCCTGGGGATTACGTATCACAAAACAACATTCCTAGATGAATCTCTCTTGTAAATATGAAAACTCTTTTGGATAAATGTAAGTCTTTCTAAAAATGATTACTTTTGGAAATCGATACCTTTTGCATTTACATTCTGCATTACATTTATTTAAATATTCTCACATTTTTTGCATATGTATTTGCATATTCGCATTTTGCATGGCATTCATTGAAGCATTTTTTGCGTGCATTAATCATGGATTCATGGTTTATCTCGTGGAAGACTCTGAGGAAGTGTTTTTAACTGTACAACTTTGTTCACACAATATTGAGCATGGGAGCAAAATTTGAGAAGCTTAAGAAAGAGTTGGAAGAGAATTTGAAAGGATACAAACATAGTGGGAAGTTAAAATGGAGCAGATGCAAAAAGCCACTGTAGATCACATCTTGCAAAACCAAAATGACTTGGTTGATCAATTTGTAGCCAAACTAACTGGACTCAACCAAGAAAGAAGCAAAGAAAAAATTCCATCGACTGTGGAAACCTCTGAATATGTGATGGCACATGCTAATTCCCCGATACTCATTTCACCCGACAAGTTTCCAAGCCACCTAGCAGGCTTCTCCGCCACTAAAACTCATGCAACTGTGCTAGGTCCTCGGGATCATTCTATTATTCACAACATGTCAAATTCCGATAAGATGAAAAGAGCCAACAATGAGATCTCAGATACTTTGAAAAAATGGTACAAAGAGACATTCTAGAGAATGAGAGGACAGAGTTCTCACAGTGAAATGGATGCAACAAAACTAGTCCTAGTTCCTGACTTAGTGCTTCCGTCCAAATTCAAGATGCCCGATTTTGAAAATTAAAATGAAAATAGTTATCCTAGTGCACATCTCACGATGACTGGGTACACGAGCAATGATTAGATGTTGATCCACTGCTTCCAAAATAGTTTGACTTGACTCACTTCTAGGTGGTATAACCATTGAGTCATACTCAAATCCGCTCTTGGGATAATTTGGCTAGTGCCTTTCTGAGCCAATACAAGCATATGATTGATATTGTTTATGATCGAACAATGCTGCAAAACAAGGAGATGAATAATGATGAGAGTTTCTGACAATATGCTCAACAATGGAGTGATGTCGCATATCAAGTACATCCACCGATGATTGAAAAAGAATTCATCACTCTATTCATCGATACATTGAAATCTCCACACATCAACTACATGATAGGAGCTACCACCAAGAGTTTCTCTAACATCATAATGTGTGGAGAAATTATTGAAAGAGCTTTCAAGAATGGCAAGATATGAGGCACTAACAATACTAGCTTTGAGTATAGAGCTGAAATCAATATAGTGGGATCTTATCTAGCTAATCTGGGGACCAGATCTCATAATGTCTTCCGTAGAAAGACTCATATCAACCCAATTCCAATGACATATGAGGAATTGCTCCCGACACTAGTTGAGATGAATCTTGTGACTCCGATTCAATCCAAACTAATAGAGGCCCCATATCTTGAAGACCATGATGTTAACACCATATGTAGCTATCATATTTGAGCTCGGGGTATACCACTGAGAATTGTAGGACATTGAAGTGCAAGGTCCAAGATCTAATCGATTCAGGGGCATTGACATTCAATGTGTAATGGGGCATTCTGATCGGGAATCAATTGGGGCATTCATCAGGAGTTTTTGTTGCATTCTCATGCATGTCATCTTGTTTGAACTTGTTTTTCTATCTATGTTTAAATGTTTGTAAGTTACTTAACGTTCGAACATTTTCAACAAAATGCTTTATTCTTAGGAAATGAATAATGAACAAATTTCAATATGGAAATTCTTGGAATATCATTTTAATTAAAAGACTTTAAATAATTGAGGTTGTAAATCTTTGACAAATGACAAGATTGAACCCCAGCAAAACAAGGACCCCCTTGATCCTATTCTAAAATACATCAGAGTGCATACCCTTCTCTTGCAGGGACCTAGCTAGTTTTCTCTTCTCATGAAGAGTCCATCAAGGGTTTGGCATTCATGTATGTGTTAGGAGCAGACAAAATGGGGACAACTAGCACATGAAATTGCAAAGAAAATAGGTTTCTACTTCTTTTAATGATCGTTCAATGATTATCATAATATTCTCAGATGAAATGGTCAAGTAGGTGAATCTAGTTTAGGTTAGTTGCTTGGAAATTGAACTCTAATGATGAGAATTTTTGCTTCAGCAAACACCGGGACTATAATAGGTTTTCCTCAACGAGCTTAAGAAATGGAATCCGTATACCCATAATATTATATATATATATATAAGTATACAATAAATCTGTGCTATTCCGCTAAAGCAATTGGTTATAGAGGAAACTCGAAAGCCCTAGCTTTATGAATAGATTACATTCAAACCACGACATTGATTGGGTACTTGACAATTCAGTGTTTGCTCCATTGTGGTTGTCAAGTCGAAGACTATGGGATGACATGAATCCTTCAGCTAGCCAAACAAAGACATTTATAAGATAGATGTACAATAAAGCTGAATTCAGCTAGCCAAAAATGGCAAATTAAATCAAATTTACTAAATAAGAAGTTTCAGTGAATATGGACTAAGGGAGTTGAGGAACACCTGTTATAGTCAACTTCACAAAGCACTCAGAAATCTTATTTTTAGACAGATATTTCTGCACTACCTTGACTAGATGAGTCTACGAAGCTTGAACAAATAGAAGATTTCAGAGAACTGAAACAAAAGAGTTTTAAAGAGTCTAGCAATTAACTATGCTAGTTGCGACATTTTGTCCACCTCCAATCAAAATTTCAAACCCAGAAAGAGGGGCATGTCTTGATCTTCACGATGACCGAATCAATGAAACAAACCTTAGAGTTTAGGTAGCCAACCTCAAAACCAACCTGTCGATCCTGACATTTGTCAAAGATTTGTAACTATCAAAGATTAAAAGAGTAATTGATTCTTTTGATATTCAATGAACTCTTGTTTTATGATTTGCTTCAATTGTGAAACCTAGGAGGAGGCAACATTTTTCAAAATTCCTTTTGATATTTTTCAAAATTTTGAAAATCTAAAGGAAGAAAAACATTTTTAAACAAGATAAGTTATTTGGAAATATCTTGGAATTCAATGAATATCTCTCTGAAGCTCAAGATCGAAACTGGGGCAAGAGAAGCCAATTTTTTGGGGCAAGGAGAACAAAGTGCCTCAGGTCAAGGTTTGCAAGAGTAAACCCTAGTGGAAATAAAGACAAACTAAATCAAGGATAGAGTGAAGACTGCTCTCACAACCATTCTCCTTCCAGATCAAGAAAACATACATAAACACATATATACATGATACATGAAATTTGCATCTTTGCATCAAACATTCATCATCAAAGACATTTTTTGCTTCATTTGAGGACAAACTCAATAATTCATCAAATCAAGCTCATTATCCATAAATGCATCATTGATTTTTCAGGGAATAAAGGTTCGAAAATGACCAAATGTCTTTAGCTTGGAAGAACAATGTCATCCACAGATTTGACTTCCTGAAGTCAACAATCAGATCTTCTGAAGATGTATCCTCAACATATAGGAATCGATATATAGACTATGAGCTCTTGAGATTATCTTCTTAAAAAAACAAATTGTCATCTCTTTAGAGACAGTTTTCTTAAAAACAAATTTTATTTCGCTTGAGACAACTTTCTCTAAAAAAAAAATTTTGTCTCGCTTAAGACAATTTCTCTCAAAACAAATTTCGTCTCGCTTGAGACATTTTTTTCTATCTGAGACACAAATTTAAAAGTTGCTTTACTAGAAACAAAATCGATAATCTTTGAATCTTTTTCTCTTAAATCAAAGTTTAGTCTCTTTTGAGACAGTTTCTATTTAAACATATATCTTTGAGATTATTTTCCTTGAAACGAATTTTGTCTCATGTGAGACAGTTTTCCATTAAATATTGATCTTTGAGAACGTTTCCCTTAAAAACAAATTTTGTATCGCTTGAGACAGTTTCCCTTTAAACGTCATTTTTGAGTCGGTTTCCCTTAAAACCATTATCCCTAAAGATGGTCTATCGTCCTCATCGCGTAGCAACCGTGTCATCCCTTGGCCAGACCTCCTCACCACGTAAGATTCGTGTCACTTTCAGATAACCAGCCGTCCTCATCACGTAGGAACCGTGTCATCCCTCGACCAGACCTCCTCATCACATAGGAACTGTGTTAACCATAGATAACCAACCATCCACATCACGTAAGAACCGTGTTATCATTTTTAAAGATGGCCTACCATCTTCATCGTGTAGGAACCGTATCATCCCTCGACCAAACCTCCTCATCACGTAGGAGCCGTGTCACCTTCAGATAACTAGCCGTCCTCATCATGTATAAATCGTGTTATCATCCCTAGAGATGGCATGCCGTACTCCTCACGTCGGAACCATGTTATCTACCCTAAAGATGGCATGACGTCCTCATCACGTAGAAACCGTGTCATCCCCCGACCATATCTCCTCATCACGTAAGAGCCGTGTCACCTCTAGATAACCAGCTATCCTCATCGCATAGGAACCGTGCTATCACCATTCCTTAAAGATGGCCAAGTCGTCCTTATCACGTAGGAACAGAGTCATCCACCGACCATATCTCCTAATCACGTAGGAGCCGTGTCACCCTTAGACGACCAAACCTCTTCATCACGTATGAGTCGTGTCATCCCTAACAACAAACACATCAATTTTCAAAACAAAAACAATAGAACGAGACAAAAACTGGTTGTCTTTTTCATCTTTTCCCTATTCTTGTTAACACAAGAATGTGCAAAGAGGGGCAACTGTAGACACCCGTTTTTGTCCGAGTCTACAAAAAAATATTATTATTTTATTTATTTATTTATTTATTTATTATTATTATTATGTTTTTATTTAAATAATATATTACATTTGGCAGGCCCACTAGAGCCCAAATTACGAGCTACTCAGCCTACTCGAGGCCAGTACATCAACCCAGCAGCCCTAGACATTTATAAACAGACCCGGTACCAGAAACCAACCCAACAAGTTGACCCGATCTAGCCCACGTGAACCCGACCTGTTAGGGTTCCCATATTCAAATCCAGCTGCCCCAAATCTTCAACCGTTGGATCTGATTGAGATCCAACGTCTCACAAGCATCCAGGAATTAAAATTTTCTAACCCCTAATATATTAACATCAACCACCAACATCAGTTCAGCCACCAACACCAGCTTAGCCACCGCCACTTAAGCTGAACCTCTCCCTCACCGACCGCCGTTAATGGATCTGACCGAACAGTGACATAACAAGCACTCCATCAGTCCATCAACAATCAGAAAATCATAAAAACATAAAAACATTTGTACAAGAAATCTCGAAGAAATCGGGATTATCAATTTAAGGCACTTAAACCCTATATGCTTTAGAAACAGAATCACCATTAAAGAAAAGGAACACACAAATTAGAGGACCATTCGGGTAAAGAGTCGAAAAAACGGAGAGAAAAAAATGAAAGGAAAAACCAAACCCCCAAAAAAAATAACCAATCACACACAAATAAAATCAGTGAGTAATCGAGAGTAAAAAGGACCCTTACCTTGGTTGAAGTAGCGTTGCGAATCCCACGAGTCATCTAAATTTTGTTTTTCCGTGAGGTAAACTCTTATATCTAGGGATTTGGGGGCGGTTTTAGGCTACAAGTTGACAATTTTTGAGTCTAAGGTGAGAAGAGGATTATTTTGGGGGTTTATGTTTTCTCCTGCAACCTCCGACCACCGTGAGCCGCCGTGAGCTCCGCCGGTGGCCTTTATTTATTCCGCCGATGGGTGACCGTTTTTTGGCCTAGGGTAGTATATATATTAGACACAAAACGGTGCCGTTTTGGGCTCCCTTTCTCCGTGTTTTTGAGATTTTAGGGGGAAATAACTTGTTTAGTCCCCTTGTTTTGTTTTAATTTCTAAGGGGAAAAGTTACGTTTAGGTCCCCCATGCTTTGTAATATCATGTTCTAGCCATTTAATGAAGTTTTATTTATTTGATTTCGGGCACTGATGTTTCCTTATTTGTATTTTAGTATTGTTCTTACTTATTTTGCTATTATTGTCAATGTTTGACTTTGGTCACTTTAGTTATAAATATTTCATTTTAGTCATTGATTTATATGTTAGAATATTTTTCTTTTGATGTTCTAATCTGGCCATTACATTTGTAATTATTTTATTTTAGTCATTGCTTGGCTTGTGGTTTAATTGCTGTTTGTTCTTTTATGTTTCTATTTTATTTCATTTTAGTCCTAAATATTATTTGTGGATTATTTTTATTTTTAGTGACTGTATTATTTAATATTTATGATTTGGGCTCTAGTTTATTTTTTATTACTATTTTAGTCCTTTTAGATTTTGTTTTAATATTTAGTCCTTTAAATGTCTGTTTTTGCTATTTTAGTTCCTTAAGTTTTTATTTTTGCTATTTTAACTCTTTGAGTTTCTATTTTTTCTATTTTAGTCCTTTAAATTTCTATTTTAGCTATTTTGATCCTTTAGTTTTCTATTTTTCCCATTCTAGTCCTTGTAATTATAAATACTTACTTTTTGATCATTATATTTTGGGTTTTAACATTCATTTGTTTTTATTTCAATCCCTTGTGTTTGTACATTTTATATGTTATGTATTCATTTGTATCACATATAAATAAATATGCTTATCTCTATTTATTGTTAATTTTTTTTGTATGTTTCCAATCATCATTATTTTAATATTAAAAAAATAAAAAAAATTCATTATAAGGGAAATATACGAAGACATCTCCCAACTATAAGAGAAGGTATCTTTTTTAAGTTTTTTTTCACACAAATGTTTTTTTATTTCGATAATTTTCTTTGTTTTTTTCGCAAAAATTGTTGTTTTATTTTATTATTTTTTTCAAAAAATTGCGAAATAACGTCTTTTGTGGGGAGAATCTATGGGAAAGTCTCCTAACTACAAAAGAAGTGCATTCCCGAAGATTGTTCACACAAAAGGGCATTAATTATAAAAAAATTGGCACATTTTGAATAAAGTCAAATGAATAAAAGGATCTTAATTTAAATATATTTTCGAGTTTGTAATTCTCAATATTTAAACAACATATAATCGTTTAGGTACCAAAATTTGGGCGTTATGGGTTGCTAACCCTTCCCCACACGTAAATGACTCCCGAACTCTTTAAAACGAATCTTTTGTAAAATGCATACCATTTTTTGACGTTTAAGGTTTCTTAACCTACCTAACTTAATGGTTGGTGGCGATTCTAAAATCAAATTATTTTCCAAATTACATTTCATTACCATCCCCGAAACTAAAATTTTTAAGTCTAACGGGTCCCGAGAAAAGTTATGACAGTTTCTATAGGAGTCCTTATGGCACAAAAAAATGAGAAGCCAATGGATCATGAAAGGTGATTGGAACACACGGTTCTTCCATGCAAAAACAGGAAATAGAAGATGATGTTACACCATTCGTATGCTTCGGTTGGATGATGGCGTATGATGTGAGGATCCGATAAAGCTTTAACAACATGCGGTGGAGTTTTTTCGTAACTTATTTTCTTTAGAAGCTTGGAAAATGTCAAGGTTGGAATTTATGGGTGGTTTCAAACATCTAGATGAGGTTCAAATGGATAGTTTAATCAGACCTGTGCGCTTGGAGGAGGTGAGACGAACCTTGTTTATGATGAAACCCTTTGAAGGCACCTGGGATTGACGGTACCAAGCAGATTTCTTCCAATTTTGAATTGGAGTATAGTGGGGGAGATTGTTGGTCGCACTATAATGGATTTCTTCGAACATGGGAATCCTATGGATTGGATGAATAAAACGCTCATGGTGTTAATTCCAAAAATAGAGGTTCCAGAAAAAAATTTCTCAGTTCAGGCCTATTAGCCTTTGCACAGTGCCTTACAAAATCATTACTAAGTTGTTGGTGAATCATTTGAAACAGTTCTTTCCAGATTGGGTCTCTCAGAATCAATTGAGTTGTGCTTCAGGGCGAAATATAACAGAACATTATCCTCGCGCAAGAAGGAATTTACTCCATGAATATTAAAACTGGCAAGACGACATGGATGACAGTTAAAGTAGACCTTGAAAAAGTCTACAATCGCCTTGAATGGGATTTCATTGAAGAAACCTTAATTGAGGTGGGACTACCTTGTAAGTTTATCCGGTGGATCATGTCGTGTGTAACATCCGTCTCTACCCAAGTTCTTTGAAATGGGGATGCATCTGATAGCTTTACATTGTCCAGAGGTGTTCGGCAAGGAGACCCGCTCTCCCTATATTTGTTTGTTCTTTGTATGGAAACGACTTTCTCATGCAATAGAGCCACGCATCGCTAGTGGAGATTGGAAATCAATTCATTTATCAAGGAATGCCCTGGAATCTCACATTTATTCTTTGTGGACGACTTGGTTCTATTTACCGTAGCAACTATCGAACAAGCGGTAGTAATAAAAGAGGTTATGGAAGGATTTTGCGCATGTTCCGGACATTGTGTTAGTATTGCTAAAACTTAGGTGTTCTTCTCGAAAAATTGTGATGCACGTTTGCGTACTGCTTAACTCAGAATTTTGGATTTGAAGAGGTCAAGAACTTAGGCAAGTATCTTGGAGTGCCCTTACTTCATGGCAGGCTGACCAACGCCACTTACAAGTAACTAATTGAAAAAGTGGAGATGAAACTGGTGGGGTGGGCAACAAAATCGCTTTCGCTAGCGGGGAGAAACATACTCACCAAAGTAGTCTTACAAGCAACTCCTTACTATGTAATTCAATCGACCTGGTTGCCTAAAGGTATTTGTGAAGCTTTGGGAAAAAATATTCATAGATTTGTGTGGAGGCCGAATGGAGATACCGCAAGACTTGCCTTAATTAAATGGGAGATAATGAAAACTTCAGCCAAGGATGGAGGTGTGGGTTTTAAGGACCTGGGAACACAAAACCAAGCTTTTCTTATAAAGATTAGAATGCAATTGATTACCAGAACTGATAAGTTGCGGGTCCGGGTGTTATAGAGCAAATACAAGTGGCTTGAGGACGTTCATAATTCTATTTTTCGGCCCAGATGCTCTCGCCTTTTGAAGGGATTGTGCTGTATTTGGGAAGATATCCGACGGAGCATTTATTGGAATATTCGGAACGAGGTTAAAACTTATTTATGGAATGATATCTGGCTTGACGATTCTAGACCTTTAGCTGAGCATTTCTTGGATAATACGGCTTTACAACCAATGCCAATGTGCTTAATGTTAACAGCTTCTGGCGATTGGGATTGGAATAGACTGTCAGCTTGCGTTCCGAACCATATTTGCCAACAGATAGTTGCTACTTGTCCACCAGCTTTAGGATTTGGTGAGGACATTCCGGGTTGGCGATGGGATGCTAAGCATGTGTTTTCCGTTAAATCAGCATATAAAGCCCAGTCTGCTCCTACACAAAGCATGTCAGCAAAATCGTGGAATGTAATCTCGAGATTTAAGTTCGGGTAAGGGTTTTTCTTTGGTTCTCTCTTCATGGAAGATTGCTTACAAACGAGGAGCGACATAGGCGTCATATAACTAGCTCTGCACGGTGTTTTATTTGTAAAAATGGTGATGAATCTTTAACTCATGTGCTCCGCCATTGCCCTTTCGCCCTAGGTGTTTGGCGTCGATCAATCCACGATGATAAGTTACAGGAGTTTCTAACGATTCCTCACAACGATCGACTTATAATGAATGTTAATAACCAAGGACATTTTGGTTTTAATGATAGAGATTGGGATGTGTTTTCGCCATCCTCTGCTGGAAATTATGGAAGCGAAGGTGCAGTGTGGTGTTCCAAGAAGATTACTTTGATCGGGAGGACGTTGTTGTGCAAAATTTAAGGTTGAAGAATGAGGTTTTGGAAAACACCAATGTCCAGGTTACACAAGTTTCTACTCCTCGTAGTATGGTAAAATGGATAGGGCCTGATACGGGATGGGTGAAGGCCAATGCTAACGGTGCTGTCGGGGGGTCGAATAGGCAAGCTGCTGTCGGGGGTGTAATACGTGATGATTGAGGACAATGGCTTTTTGGCTTTAATCGAAGCTTAGGCGTCTGCTCAATTCTGAATGCAGAACTTTGGGCGATCCATGATTTATTGTTATATGCATGGGATCTTGGCTTCAAAAAGGTCGAAATGGAGTCAGCTTGCCTGAGCGCGGTGGAAATTCTTATCTAGTCACCTAATTTCGACAACGGAAGTGCGGTTGTTACTTTGATTCGTGAGCTTCTGAACAGAGATTGGGAAACGAAGATTAACCACATAATAGTGAGGCAAACACAGTTGCTGATAAGCTTGCTACGATGGCGAGAGGTGGTCCGATAGGGGTGACAATCTATAACATCCGTCCTCCTGAGGTGGTTCCATTAGTTGGTCGAGATCAAGCCTGCATGTGCATGAGCTAGTCTTGTGGTTTTGTCTGCATTATCGAAAAACAAAACACTAAAAAATCTCTCCAAATTGAATTGTTCATTAATGTTGTTAGATTATTATTTGTTTTATTTTAACAATTGAGAATTTAAGCTTAAAATCTAAAGCATTTGAAAATTGATCAGTAAAAATATTTTCAATTAGTCACAATAAGATATAAAAAATTCTTGCGCAAAACATTATGTGACATAATTTCACATCTTTCAAAATTATCATATTAAAGAAGAGAGATAACAATGAGTGATGAATAATTAATTTTGTCATCCTAAAACTATTTTAGTGACAATAATAAAACATCAGTTTTAATTTCTTATAAAATATGACGAATTAAATAGTTACGAATAAAATTTATTAGTGACAAATGTGCAATGTCACTAATCCAAAAAGGAATCGCTATTATCATAACTCGTCACTAATTTTTTTTATTGGAGACGATTTTACATTGTCACTATTTTATCTAAATGTTATTAAAAGATTTCCAACTCATTTTGTTTGGAGGGAAGATTTTGACTCCACACATATAATGACAAAAATCAATGACTATTTTTGAAATTATCATAATAGCTATATCATTTATCACTAAATACGAAGAAAAGAAAAACGTCATATTATAATATAGTTTATGACGTCATATGCAACAATATAGAAATTTCGTCATAAATTGATAAATTTGTTATAGTGGGTCTCTCTTATTCGGACTCCACAATCTTGAGGAACCGCCAACTAATATAGAAAACCTGATTGTGAATGACTGATCAGTGAGCATAATAAACTAGCTTAAATTTATACCTTTGTGTATCTAAAAATAATACTAATAAGTTCAAGATAAATTAGATAAATTATTTGAATTATTCACTGTAAATTTTTAAAAAGTACAAAATATAAAGTATAATTTTAATTATAAAATAAATATACAAATATATTAGGATTAAAATAAATTATTACAAATACAAGTATATCAATAAATGAAATATATCACATCAGAGTTAATTTTAAAAAAAGTTACATGTTATTGTATTTAAATCAAAATAACTATGAAAACAATTTATACACAATTGACATAGTATAGGAGTCAAACACATTTCATCCTTTATCATTTGGCCACAATTTCATAGCAGTTTCACGATAGAATTGATTGAAATGAAATTGGTAATTAATATTATAATCTTCGAGTTATTGAAAGTGGATTAGAAGTATCTAAATTGGTCATGCGTTCAGCTTAAGTATAAACAAGAGTTAAATTTAGTAAAAATAACACTTAAGAAGTACACTAGACTAAAATGGTTATGATGTGAGATTCTAACCTATTTTGGGTTTGAATCCTTACAATAGAATATATAATATTGTTAAAACGTGCAAACATACTTCAAAAATATTTCCTCATGTATTATACAACTTAACTGTGGTAAGATATATAATAAAAGTATTGTAACTGCTATTTACTAACAAACTAGCTAACCATAACAGTTTACTAACTAAACTTACTATTATTTTTCACACTCCACTCAAGTTGGGGTTCAAAAAATTTTCTAGCCCCGAACTTGGAGACCAAATTAAATGTTGTTAGATTCCAAGTCCTTTAGACATGATATCGACAAGTTGTTCCTTTGAGGTAACATATTCGGTTTTAATCAATTATTCTTGTATCTTTTCTTGCACAAAGTGATAATCTATCTTGATGTGCTTGGTCCTTTCATGGAACACAAGATTGACAACGATTTGTAAAACAACTTTGTTATCACAGAAGAGCCTAACTAGGTCTTTGATTTTTTTATTCCAAGTTATATAATCAACCCAGTGAGCCAAACAATTTCTGATGTGGTCATGGCCATACTCCTATATTCTGCATTGGTTGAAGATCTGGTGATGAGAGTTTAATATTACATAGTTTTATTAATATTTACCTCTCATTTATCACTTGGATATTACTGATTTACCTTTAATTTGAATTTATTTTGGAAATGAGCTTCATTGGATTAATTAGCCTAAAAACTAGTAGATTTCGACGGTCCATTCAACATCTTATAGAAGACATGTAGAACTTCCTTGAATATTTCATTTGGAATTTACCTAAGACAAGGTTATCAAGAAGATGAAGAAGAATTCAACTAGAAGGCATAAATATTTATCTTTTGTGACAAACCTTTTTAATTTAGGATTTTTAGTTTGAATATTCTATTATTATTTTATTTAAGAATTAGTTATTTTATTAAAACTCTTATTAGGATTTTTAGTTTGATTATTTTAGGAATTAGTTATTTTATTTGCTTAGAAATCTCGGGTTATAAATATCCCTTAGGTTCAACAATTGAAACTCATATTGGAATTGATTTTCCTTTGTTATTTATTGAAGTTCTACTTTTCTTTTATCTTCATCTTTCTTTCTTTATTTTTTTTTCATTATTTGCTTTTCACAATGCTAAGCATGTTCCAATCCATGCTTGCCTAATCTTCTACTTAGCCAAAGGTTTTTGTGAAACTCAATTCCATTCGTAAGAAATGAATCTTGATCGGCATACCTTTATATCGTATTCTTGATTCTCTAGAAACTGGGAGTGACAATTGGTCATTCTCTTAAAAGTTATTACATCTTCAACTCAAAAGGTGCACATTGATTTGAAGACTATTTTGCTTGAAGTTTGGATGTCAGATTGGTTGGTCGTAGTTCGACTTCCTATGAACAAACTTAACGACGGTCCGTTAAGGAGAATCAAGATTGAGTACGATTCTCAGTGAGATGCTATAACTAGAGTTGGGCTTTTCCATAATTTAAAGTTATTTTAGATCTAATGGCGATAAACATGGCTAGACCAACAAAGATCGGATTTCAGAGATAGACTTGGAAATTTTGATTAACTGGAGAGAAGAGTTAGCTGCAGGGGTTGGGCCCTATTGACTGTAATTGAGATACGTCACAAAGGGAAAATTTTATTTCGATGATCAATCGAAATTGAGGCTAAGCAAAACCTGAGGCTATATCATCTTTATTAAATTCTTCTACTTTATCTACTTTATTTATTTTCTCATTATTATAATTTTATTCGGTATTTATTTTTTTATTCATTTATTTTCATTAATTTTAAATCCATTTTTTTATTTTATTGCAGTTGATTCAATATGAGAAATAACATTATCAAACTTCCTTATGTGGATTGACTCTACTTCTCTATACTACTTTATTTATTTATTTGAGAATTATGAATTATTTTTATTTAGAAAATTTAAAGCTTTTCAAATTGACATCGTTGTTGGGAACTTCAACAAATTTACTAGTATTGTTTCTTATTTTGATTTTTGACCAATAAAAATCCAGGCAAACTAGCAAATTGGGTACCTAAGATCAAAGCACTAGCCCGAAGAATACATGCACGACCACTACGAGTAAAGAAGGAAAAAATCAACAATCACAACAATCCGAACTTAATCTGGAGATACCTGTAAAAACCTTCTCTAATGTGGAAGAAGACTTCGAAGAACTCATTCCAATGGATCAACATATAATCCGATAATTAGTTGCAACACTTTTCGAACCAACACTATTATGCATCGCATTCCCTCATGGACAAAAATTGTTTGAGCTCAAGACAGGGTTAATTCATCTTCATCCCACCTTCCACGGATTACCAAGTGAAATCTGCATAAGCATCTCACTGAATTTCACATGGTTTGCTCCAGCATGAAACCATAGGGAGTATCTTAGGATTAGATTAAACTTCGCGTTTTCCCATTTTTCTTAGCTGATTTGGCTAAGGATTGGTTATTTTATTTACCATCAAATTTTGTCACTATGTGGACTGATATGACTCGACTTTTTCTTGACAGGTTCTTTCTTGCTGTGAAAACAAGTGAATTAAGGATAAGCATCTCAGGAGTTCACCAAAAAGACAACGAGTTACTCTATGACTATTGGGAACGATTCAAGAAGTTCTGCACTAGTTGATCGTAACACAGATTAACTGAGCAAACTCTTCTCTAGTACTTCTATAAAGGCTTATTTCCTATGGTGTTGAAATATGTTTCGATATAACAAATTTAAAGGAAAAATGTTTTTGGACTTGAATTGAATTTATTCAAAGTTTTTCAAAAGGTTTCAAAAATAATTCAAAGTCTATTAAATTTAGATTTGAGCAAAAATGTTAAGAGGTACCGATACCCCCCAGGGGTATCCATACCCCTTTGAAGGCAAAAATTCCAGAATGTAAAGAGGGTACTGATAACCCCCAGGCGTATCCATACCCCTGGCTGCAACGACTAGTTTAATTTGAATTTAATGGAGTATTGATACCCTATGTAGGGGTATCGATACCTCCCATTATGGGCAGCCTTATTTTATAGAAAAATCATCTCCAAACTGCTCCAAAACATCCCTAACGGCTATATACGACTTCAAACACATTCCAAGCTATAAATACAAGCTAAGGACACATGAAGAAGCAAGAGAGAACAATTATCCAAGCAATCAAACACAAGAGAAAAGTTCTTCAATCTTATTTCATCTTTCTCTTGTAAATATTTTGTTCTTGTGAGCTTAATTCTTGTAAACATCTACCTTAGAGAGGTTTTCTTGTTTACATTTCTTATTCTTTTGTAAAGTGGAAAGGTTCTAGCTTATCTCGTGTAAAAGCTAGGGAAAGGTTCTAGTTTAGTCCGGAAAAACTAGGGAGTTGTAAGGTTATCTCTTTATCCGCAAAAGAAAGAACAAATTAGTGAATTTGTTGGAAAATCCCTTGTGAGGAGCTAAGGTAGTGGATGTAGACTTGGTTTATAAGTCGAAACACTATAAATCGCTGTGCAATTTTTTATCTTTTAATCTTCTTACTCCCTAAACACAAAAACTATTCCGACCATTCTTTGCAAATCATTCCGATTGTCGATCCGAGCTTCTGAAAATCCAAACAATTGGCATCAGAGCCTAACTTGTTAGAATGCTTAACATCCTTGAGAGGATCCTCGAAGAAGCTCTACCAATTCCCGACGCAATCGAAAAAGAAATGACTTTTTCCTCCGGTGCTTATTACCTTAAAGATTATCCTATTATGGATTCACAACCGGTCAACAAGCCACCCTTATTCAATGGAGAAAATTATGCATATTGGAAGAATAAGATGATGTACTTTATTCAATCCTACAATCTAGGAGCTTGGAACTCAATTATGGACGGTTATTTCTCTCCACCTGGAAAGTACAACGATTGGAGTAGAGACGAGTAGAAACATTTCTAGCTTAATTCTAAGGCTATACATATTCTATTATGTGCTTTAGGCCTAAATGAATATGGAAGAATCTCATCTTGTTCTACTGCCAAAGAGATTTGGGATAAGCTCCAAGTCACTCATGAAGGAACCGACGAAGTGAGGGAATCAAAGAAAAGTCTTCTCATCCATAGCTATGAGAACTTCAAGATGAAACTCGATGAAGACATCAAAGCTATGACAGATAAATTTTCTGTGATTGTCAACAGTCTCAAGGGATATAGAGAAGTAATCCCTAATGAGAAGCTTGTGAGGAAGATTATCTACTTCTTCCAAAGGAGTGACAATCGAAGAAGACGACCATTATCGAAGCAAGAAACCTAAAGTCTCTCACTGTCGATGAGCTAATTGGTTTTCTTCTCACTCATGAGATGATGGTGAAGGAATATGAAGAAAAGGAAGAGAAGAAAAACAAGAAAAAGAAGAAGGAGGAGGAGAAGGAGGTAGACATTGATTTCAAATCCATCAATGAAAGCTATCAAGTTTCAAGTGATGAGGTGGATGAAGACGATGATGAACAAGAAGATGAGATGGTCAAGATCTTAAAAGAGTTAAAGAGATTTATGACTTCTAAGGAAGTAAAGCATGAATCAACCAAGAAGAAGAGTCCCACGGTGTGCTTCAATTGTCAAAGAAAGGGGTATGCCAAGTACGAATGTCCTCTTCTAAAGAAAAAGGGGAAGAAGGCATTTGTTGCATCTTGGAGTAATGAAGATGATTCCAATGATAAAGATGAAGTAGTCAACCTATGCCTCATGGGCACTCAAGAAGAATTCGAGGTATTTTCTAACTCAAATGAATTTAATTCATTTAATTTTGATGAGTTATATGATGCTTATAATATGTTGTATTTGGGATTTGAGACCATGAATTCCAAATATACAAAATTAATTTCAAAACTCAAAATTGAAAATAAATCAATTTTGAAAGCTAGAGTTGATTTTGAAAATCAAAATGAAACTTTTAAAAATGATTTAGAGCTTTTAAAAATCAAAATAAATGATTTAGAAAAGAAAAATTTTGAGTTAGGAGTTAAGCTTAAAAGCTTAATAAAAGAAAAGGAATTAATTTCCAAAAACAACCTATTATGTTTAGAAATGAAAAAATGCTCACATTGTCATTTTCATGGTCATTTGAAACATACTTGTCCTTTAAAGAAAGGAAAACGTTTTAAAATTAGGCAAGTATGGGTTCCGAAAGGAACAAGGGGTATTGAAACTAACGTTCAAGGATCCAAAGCAATTTGGATACCAAAATCTACTTAAATGTCTCTTGTAGGTGTGTGGGAGCAATGGTGATAAAAATGATGATATTCAAGATTCTCTAGCCACATTTGAAAAAGGAATGGGTAACCTCTAAGCTTAATTATTTTAATTTTTGTTATTTGGTTGCTCATTTAATTTTAAGCATGCATGAGTTTTGGTTTTAAATGATTATGCATCATTGTTTTAATCTTATGTATGTTGAAAAGATGATTATGATGAACATTTTAAAGTTATATTAATTTTAAAGAATTTTTAGTTCATCATAATAAAATTTTGGTCAAAATTGGTTTTAATGCAAATGATATCTCTCTAACAATTGATATCAATTTTTCAAATACTTTAATTTTACAAATTTTAAATTTTTGACCTAAATTTGAATGTTTATGCATGTGGTTTAAATGAAAATGATATCTCTCTAACAATTGATATCAAAAATTTTCAAATGCATAACATTTTTGGAAAACTTTATGCATATGATCTTAAATTCAACAATTGGTATTGCATAAAGTATTTTAGACTTGGATACATTGAATTTCATGTGCTACTAACATGTTTGTTATTCTTTGTTGAAATTCAATTTTATTTAAGTGTCTATGATCTTTAAAGCTAAATTTTGTTTGGAAAGCTATTATTAAGGGGGAGCTTTGATTTTTCAAATGATTTTTAAATGTCAAATTTACTAATTACTCTCCAATGTTATTTTAGAACTTTAAAGATTGAATTGTTTTTGATATAACAAAAAGGGGGAGAAGTTTGGTTTGAAAAATTCAATTTCTTAATGAAAAAGGGAGAGTTTAACATTTTCATATATTTTCCAACAATTGGTAACAATAGGTATATTTTTAACAATTAGTATCCTTTTGTTAACAATTGGTATCTTTTTCATTAAACATTTTATTAAGGGGAAGTTTTGGCAAAAACAATTTTTCAAATGTTTTGTTATATCAAAAAGGGAGAGATTGTTGAAATATGTTTTGATATAACAAATTTAAAGGCAAAATGTTTTTGGAATTGAATTGAATTTATTCAAAGTTTTTCAAAAGGTTTCAAAAATAATTCAAAGTCCATTAAATTAGGATTTGAGCAAAAATGTTAAGAGGTGCCGATACCCCCAGGGGTATCCATACCCCCTTGAAGGCAAAAATTCCAGAATGCAAAGAGGGTACCGATACCCCCCAGGGGTATCCCTACCCCCTAGTTGGAAAAAATTCTAGAATGCAAAGAGGGTACCAATACCCCCCAGGGGTATCCATACCCCCTGGCTGCAACGGCTAGTTTAATTTGAATTTAACGAAGGAGTACCGATACCCTATGTAGGGGTACCGATACCCCCCATTATGGGCAGTCTTATTTTGTAGAAAAATCATCTCCAAATGGCTCCGAAGCATCCCCAACGGCTATATACGACTTCAAACACATCCCAAGCTACAAATACAAGCTAAGGACACTTGAAGAAGCAAGAGAGAACAACTATCCAAGCAATCAAACACAAGAGAAAAGTTCTTCAATCTTATTTCATCTTTCTCTTGTAAATATTTTGTTCTTGTGTGCTTAATTCTTGTAAACATCTACCTTAGAGAGGTTTTCTTGTTTCCATTTCTTATCCTTTTGTAAAGGGGAAAGGTTCTAGCTTATCCCATGTAAAAGCTAGGGAAAGGTTCTAGTTTAGCCCGGAAAAACTAGGGAGTTGTAAAGTTATCTCTTAGTCCTGAAAAGACAGAACAAACTAGTGAATTTGTTGGAAAATCCTTGGTGAGGAGCTAAAGTAGTGGATTTAGACTTGGTTTATAAGTCGAACCACTATAAATCGCTGTGCAATTCTTTATCTTTTAATCTTCTTACTCCCTAAACACAAAAATCGTTCCGACCCCTCTTTGCAAATCGTTCTGATTGTCAATTCGAGCTTATGAAAATTCCAACATATGGTGATGAAAATGATTGACACAACAAGTGGAGGAGCTCTTGTCAACATAACTCCCTTCGCGACCAGAAACCTAATTTTTACTATGGCCGCCAACTCTCAACAGTTTCGCTTTTCTAGTGAACCCTCTGATGGGTTCACGAGATAAGTACTCATTCTCTAGAGGATAAAATTGATAAGTTAACTAATATGTTCAATCTCTCATTACAGGTGAAACAAGACCAGCAAGGCTATATGGAATCTGCACGTTGTCAGATTACCCCATAGACTGTTGTCAAATGCTTTAAGAAGATAATTCGACTTATGTGGATATAGTGGGAAATTTTCTGGGACCTCCTCAAAGATCCTATAATCCTCACACCAATACCTACAATCCAGTGTAGCGATATCATCTGAATTTTAACTATTGCTAGAATCCCAGATTGAATCAAGCATATCAGTCGAGACCACCTCCACCTCAAAAATATCAATTACAAAAATCATCCTTAGAGTCAATTATTGAATGTTTGGTGATATCTAGAAGAAATTTCAATTTAGGACTGAAGCTTATTTTCAGTAGCTCGAAAAGTAGATGAGTAAACTAGCTCAAGCTGTGAGTCGATTGGAATCCCAAGGAAATTTACCTTATCAAACTAAGCCAAATCCAAGGCAAAACATTAGTGCCATTAACCTTCGAAGTAGCACCTTCGTTGAAACTAAGCCACAAAAAGTAGTTGACGCAAAGACCCAGGAGAAGAAGAAAGAGTCAAAAGCTACTACACCATTTTCTATGCCATCTTCCTATGTTGTTCCACCTCATTTTCCATCGAGAATAGTTAAGCATGATAAAGAAGTTGAGGAAAATGAAATACTTGATGTATTTCAAAAGATCAATATAAATATACCCCTCTTTGATGTTATTAAAAATGTTCCACGGTATACTAGATTTTTTAAGGATCTTTGCACAAATAAAATGAACCTTACTGGGAATGGAAAGGTAAACTTAGGCGAAAATATTTCTGATGTCTTTCAACATAAAATTCCACCTAAGTACAAGGATCGATGTATGTTTGCTATTATTTGTAAAATTGATAAGGTAGGTACAAAACGAGCTCTCTATGATTTGGGTGCTTCAATAAATGTTATTCCTCTTTTGATATATAACTTACTTAGTGTTGAGCCTTTAAAGGAAATATGTGTAACAATCCAGCTCGCTGATAGATCCGTGGTGTATCTTGAAGGAGTTTTTAAAAATGTTTTGGTAAAGCTAAATAATTTATTTTTTCCGGCGGATTTTTATGTAATTGACATGGAAGATTATCTTTCCAATAACTCTTTCAAAATTCTTCTTGAAAGACCATTCTTAAGCACGACTAACACTAAAATTGATCTTAGAATCGAAACTTTAACCATGGAGTTTGACGGTGAAGTGGTGAAATTTGATGTTTCTAAGGCGATGAAGCATCCTAACTCTGTGACTAATGTTAGCTTTGTCTATATAATCAAACCTTTTGAACATTTTTTGATGAGTTGTACAGGAATTCGAAGATTGAAACTCAAAAGGAAACAAAAGTGGATGTCATTTTTAACGTGGACTCGCGATCATCTGACAAGGAGAAAACATTTAAATTTGATTCCTACTCAATCTACATTTTTTCCATCTATTTTGTAGGCATTAAAGTTGTAATTAAAATCACTTTTGGAACATTTGAAGAACATTTTTAGATGAAAGAGATAATTTATCTATTTTGGATAAATTTCTGAAGCTGAAAACGATCTAAAAGCCTATGAGAATAACAAGAGGAAAAATAATTCTATGATCATAGAATTTCTCATAACGAATTTCTTAGTTGAAGAAAGCGTATGAAGTGGAGGGAGTATATTTCATAGAACTTGTAGTCTGAATCATGTCATTGAGCTAACGACGTTAAACACAAGTGCTTTAATGGGAGACAACCCCTTTTATTTTTTTTATTCTTTTACGTTTTTGGTATTTATTTTTTATATTTTTTAGGTACACCAGGTATTTTTCTGATCGAGTATGGACACGATGTTGATTTCAATAAAGGTCAATGTTCTTATACTACCGGACAACCCACTGATGCTAGACATGGGGAGTATTTCTATCCCTTCTCCTTTACTTTATTTATTTCTTATTGGGACAATACTCTTTAAGTGGAGGGTCGAGTGAGAATTTCATCTTATTTATTCAAGTTGGTTTGATGGGATATCTCGATTCTTACGACTATTTATTGCCTTAATTGACTTGTTAGTTTTGTCGTGATACCTTGTTTTCAAGCTTGAGTTGATCTTGTTATGTATGAATAATTGATTTGAGTTGATGAAATAGTTTAATAAAAGTTTTAACCATGTGGTATAATTGTTAGCGTTGCTTAAATATGAGTTTGTGCTTGTTTTTCTAGTGATTGATGTTATCTTCAGGTGTGTAACTTTGTGAGGAAACTGTGAATGGTAGATCATTTGAATGTGATCAAATTGGAGAACTGGGGCGAGGTTCTTGGGTTTTCATCTCTTTTCCAGTTTAAAGATTTGATGAAGAGTGTAGACTACAAAGTTAAAAAATAGAGAGAAGAGCAAAAGAGAAGGAATTTCCAAAAAAAATGGAAAAAAAAAAGAGAGCAAAAATAAGAACTTGAAAAAAAAGAGTGAGTGACACAAAAGGGGAGGAAAATAAAACTCACTCTGCCAATCGCTTATCATGAGGAAACTAAACTTGGTTTAATTTCGTCTCACAAACAAATAACAAAAGCTCTGCATATCTACCTTTTATTCATTTGGTTAATTGTTTTTTATTGGATTATCTTGTAACTTTTGTTAGATTATCTTGTCTAAATTCTTCAATCCATACATGTACTTGAGATTTAACATAAACTTTCGAGTGAATCTTTGGTGAATGATGGAAATTGGAATTGATGTATGCTTGAGGACAAACTTTGGGAGGAATCAAGATCGAGTTCGATTCTCGGTGAGAAGCTATAATTCGAGTCAGACTTTTCTAGAATTTAAAGTTATTATAGATTTAACGGCGATAGACGTGGCTAGACCAACAAAGATCGAATTTCGACATGGAAATTTCGATTAACTAGAGAGAAGAGTTAGCTGCAGGGGTTAGGCCTTGTTGACTGAAACCGACATACATCACGAAGAGAAAATTTTATTTCGATGATCGATCGAAATTGAGGCTAAGCAAAACCTGAGGCTATATCATCTTTATTAAATTCTTCTACTTTACCTACTTTATTTGTTTTCTCTTTATTATATTTTTATTCAGTATTTATTTATTTATTTTCATTAATTTCAAATTCCTTTTTATTTTATTTTATTGCAGTTGATTCAATCCGAAAAACAACATTATCAAACTTCCTTAGTCCTTGTGGATCGACCCTACTTCTCTATACTACTTTATTTATTTATTTAAGAATTAAGAATTATTTTTATTTAGGAAATTCCACGTTTGTCATCTAGTCATTGTTGTTTTTTTTATTTCCAAGAGGTAAGTGAGTCTCCAATCTTCACACAAAATCTGTCACTAATTTTCTTGACATTGGACAAGAGGCCCAATCCAAATTACAATAAGCTTGTAGTTGGAACTCACTAGAAGCTTTGAAGAATAACCCGAGTACTGGTTCCTTTTTTATATAACGAACAACTCGTAAAGCTGCTTCAAGGTGTGACTTCTTCGGTTGCTGCATAAATTGGCTTAGGTGTTGCACTGCATAAGCAATGTCAGGCCTGGTATGTTTTAGGTAAATTAGCCTTACAATTAACCTTTGATAACCAGTGACATCCTCCAACAAAGGATCATCAACACCTTGGTCCTTCATTTGATTAAAAAAAACGGATGAAGTTAATATTCTGCTCCAAAGGTGTTATGGCAGCCTTTGCTCCCCCTAACCCTGGATCTTTAATAAGCCCCTAACCCTGGATCTTTAATAAGTTCCTTGGCATACTTCTTTTGATTTACCAAGATGCCTCCCTTTGTTATCGTGACTTCAAAGCCAAAGAAGTATCTCAATGTGCCCCAATCCTTCATTTTAAAATTTTGATTCAACATATCCTTCAGCTCACCAATCAACTTCTCATTATTTCCAGTAATTAGCATTTCATCTACATATACGAAGATAACCACCAGCTTTTCACCTTCCTTCTTAGTAAACATCGAATAGTCGTGTTTACTTTGACAGAACCCAACACTCAACAAGGCTTCTGTTAACTTCAAATTCCAGTGTTAAGAGGCCTGTTTCAGGCCATAAAGTGATTTTTGCAGTCGACAGACAGTGATCTCCCTTGGCTGTAAAAACTCTGAGGCAGTTGCATATAGACTTCATCAGTAAGATCCCCTCGCAGAAAAACGTTGTGGACATCTATTTGAAACAATGACCAATTGTGAATCGCAGCAAAAGCAAGTACATATTGAATAGTGACAAGCTTTGCGACCGGGGAGAAGGTGTCAAAGTAATCAACCCCTTCTTCTTAGTTATACCATTTGGCAACCAACCTTGCTTTAAAGCATTCAATTTTTCCAGAAGCATGAAATTTGATGCGAAATACCCATTTGCAGCCAATGGGGTGCTTACCAGAAGGCAATGGTACCAAGGACCAAGTTTTATTTTTTTTTTTCGAAGCTAGAACTTCCCTCATAGCTTGAACCCAAAGTGGATTTTTTATGGCTTCAGTGTATGATTTTGGTTCAGAAATGTCAGATATGGAATAAATAAAAGGATGGGAAGGAGGAGGTAAATAGGTACACGAAATAGAATGAGATATTGGAAATAGACCTGGATGAGAGGATTGGCAATGAAAAACATAATCTCCTAACCGAGTAGGAGGCCTCGTGACACGAGTAGAATTTCTGACATCAAAACAAGGTTGACTTCAGGTACCTGTTAGGTTAATAGGAGGGTGGTGACTGTATAGGTGGGGTGAAGACGCGGGTGTAGAAGGTATAACCAAAATAATCTTCATCAGAAACATACGAAGTTGGTGGGAAAAGAGTAGAAACTGATTGTTGAGGAAATTTAAAAAGGAAAATACACTCATGGAAAACCACATCCCTGGTGAAAAAAAAATGTAGCTTTTTTGAGTACTAGAGTAGCCCATAAAGATGGATGGATTTGCCTTAGGTGTGAATTTATCACGATATTTAGAAGTAGTGGCATAGCACAAGCAGCCGAAGACTCGAAGGTGAGAAAGATTCGACTGTTTTTTGAAAAGTAATTCAAATGGAGTTTTCCGGTTCAAAACAGATGATGACAAACGATTGATGAGGTAGCAGGCAGTGGAGATGCATTCTACCCAAAATTTGACAGGTAAATTAGACTGAAAACGGAGAGCCCTAGCAACATCTAAGAGGTGCCTATGCTTTTTTTCAACAATCCCATTTTGCTGAGGTGAGGAGACACAACTACATTGATGAATGATGCCCAAGGGAGAGAAAAATGAGAGCAATAAGGATTGAAAATTTCAGTTCCATTATCGTTTCTTATGGTTTTGACTTGAGCAGAAAATTGAGTTTTAACTAAGTGAAAAAAAGTTGGTAAGATTAAGAACAAGATATGTTTTTAATCGCAACAGGTATACCCAAGTCATTCAGCTATCATAAGAAACATACGATGGGAAGAATGAGTAGAAATGCGATAAGAACCCCATAAATTGATGTGAATAAGTTCAAAGGGTGTGGAGGCTTGGGAAACACTGAAGAAAAGGTAATCTAGGTTGTTTTGCTAAGGGACAAATTGAGCAATGTTGGTTTGTATGTTTCACTCCATGCAAAAAGGAAATTTTATTCATTTTTGTGAAGGCAACACGTTCCAAACGAGCATGCCAGATATCAATATCATCATGCTTAGTAGACATATAATGAGGAACGAAAAAATTACGGGAAACACTAGCATGTGAAACAAAACTATCAGCAGAAAAAAATGTGAGGTTAAAGCCGAACAAGAAACAAGTGACACAAACACGTAAAGGCCTCCAACAGCTTTACCAATGCCTATCATCCTCCCATTGGAGGGATCCTGAAGAAGAAAAAAATCAAGATAAAATGATACAATACAAGGCAATTCTTTAGTAATCGTGAAATGGAGAGAAGACTGTGTGTAAACTTAGGAACATACAAGACATTTTTAATGACATAACCAGGGCTTAAGGAAAAAGAGCTAGTGTGGGTGATTCGTGCTCGTTTACCACTAGGAAGATACACAAAATGATAGTTCAAGCTACAAATGTGATCAAGTGCACCAGAGTCCAAGATCCAAGTAGAGGCAGATTTGATAGGTAAACAACAAGAAATAATACCCGTCATATTAGCAGCAACATCCTGAGGAGAAAGTTTGTGTAAAAGTTACAAAATCTGCTGATACTGAGCCTCGGTGAAAGTAGTAGTAGCGACAAAATCGTTTGAAGGCAAATCAGGCTCATTGGCAAGAGGAAGAATCAACGATTAAAGCTGATGAGCGATCCTTTCGTTTTGTAAACTTAATGTCAGGAGGGAAACCAGTGAGGCGATAAAACTTTTTTTTTTTATAAGAATATGGCCTCATTAAAAAACCACTTCATAACCATCAAGTTCCGAAAAACTCAATAGTCATAGGAAGAAGGAAAAGAGTGCCCAGATTTTATTACCAGTAATAAGGATTACATCCAAAAGCAAACAGATATAGTACGTAGGCCCCAATACAAAACCAAAAACAAATCGCCAAATAACAGAACAAAAACACCAATCCTCATACTATCCTAAACCCGATTTAGCTAAACAATCAGCTTCATCGTTAGTACATCTGTTAACAAGTCTAGTTATAACATTGAATTGCAACATAATCTTCTGAATAACTCTAACCAAATGAACATATCGAACCGGGCAGGTCTCCGGATTGTTTATCCACTTCACAGCAAGAGAGGAATCACTCTCTAAAATGAGACTCCCCTTATCCTTCCACACCAAGTTAAAAAACAAATTTAATCCAGCTTGGATCGCTAAAATCTCTGCAAATATTGGAGGGCCTGGACCGGTCGATCTTGAGAATGAACTCAACCTCTTATTGTCAGCATCCCTGAGAACACACCAATACCACTGCACCTCCAGTCAAAATTAACAGCCCCATCCACATTCATTTTAAAGAAACCCGTAGGGGGTGGACACCACTTTGGCTTAATCAATCCCAACTTTGGAGGGGAACGATACAAATCTGCTCCGATGCCCTTTGACTTTGTAGTGTTCACAGACGCCATTGAGCCATCGAGGAGACCTAGTGGAAGCATTGGAATAGAAAGCTGTAGAATCTACCAAAAGAGAAGCCGTGCAGAGATGAACCCTGAGAGACTCTTCTTGAAGTATCATCAAATAGCTTGGTTTACTAAAGGTAGAGGTTGAAGAAGTAAATCTGGCTTCGAACAACGGATTAAGTCATTAAGGCCCATCAAAAATTGAAACAGCTTCTATTGAAGAATATGCTGCAAATTGCTTTGGGATTCATGACAAGCACAGGTAGTCAAGGGAACTAAAGCACCGTGTCCGTCCCACAGTAGCTTGAACTTAGTGAAATAAGAGGAAATTGAAAGATCGCCTTCAACAAACATAGAAATTTCTCGATGTAGAAAAAAAAATTACGAGATCCATTGATTTTGTCATACCGTTCATGAAGATCCTTCCAAACCAGAGCAGCGCTGGAAGCAAAGACTATACCAGCTGAAAACTCCTTGCTAACCGTATTAAGAATCCAAGAGAGCACGATAGCGTTGCATCGATCCCATTGTGAGTGCAAGGATTCATCAAAATCCTCTCGCTTACAAGAACCATTGACGAAACCTAATTTCCCCCCCCCCAAGAGCGCAATTTTCAACGAACGACTCCAAACGCTGAAATTTTCCATACCAATGAGTTGATGAGAAATGAGAATCGAGTCCGGTGCACCGAAAGGATGAAGATATAAGATGCGAGTGAAATCAACAAATTTAACCACTGAAAAAAAGAAAGAAGGAAAAAAAGCTTCAGAAAGAAATTGGGTTATGATTGGAAATAATTAGGGATTTTAGATGTTCTTTTAGCTGATTATCTTTTGATTTGGGAGTAACAATGAGGAGGAAATATCTAATCAATCAAGTAATGATTTGATCTTAGATTTCAGTTTTGGAGTTCATCTTTTTGATCATTACCATAGTTTTTTAATGTAGTGATTTTTTTAACAAGTTTTAATTGAATTTTTTTTTTACATTCTTATGTATAATTGAAGCTTCAAAATCGCTAGTGGCATCCTCCAACAAGATAAAGGGAAAGGAGAAAGTGGCTGACCAATCAGCGTTAGACGATCGTTGATTCGATGAGTCCTTGGCATAGTTGTGGCTTCGCAAAATCTCAAAATTCTTATTTAGGATTTTAAGGTTGTTTGTTTACTGTTGAATGGAATCATTTAGTGTTTAACGTGTTTGATTCTCACTTCTGAATGAAGGTTGTGCTTAATGAAACAATAAAACACTGTTGAATGATTCAGTATTAAAGTACATTATGAATCATTAAGCACCCGATATTTTATCATAATACCTATTTTTTCACATGTTGTCTTATTAAACAACCATATCTTATAATATAATAAATCATTATGAATGTAAAAATGAAAATATTCATAATTCAGATTGTACATTCGGAACCATTATCAAACAGCATGTCACATTCAGAGCCAATTCATACATAGCTATTGAATCATTCAGACCATAATTAAGCGCTGAAAAATTCAATGGTCTGAATGATTCAATAGCTCTGTATGAATTGACTATGAATGTGACATGTTGTTTGATAATGGTTATGAATGTACAATCTGAATTATGAATATTTTCATTTTTACATTCATAATGATTTATTATATTATAAAATATGATTGTTTAATAAGACAACATGTGAAAAAAATGTATTATGGTAAAATATCGGGTGCTTAATGATTAATAATGTACTTTAATGTTGAATCATTCAGTAGTGTTTTATTGTTTCATTCAACACAGTCTTCATTTAGATGTGAGAATCAAACACGCTCAGCACTAAATGGTTCCATTCAGCAGTAAACAAACAACCCCTTAGAATTAAGTTGAACCCTTATTATAAGTTTCCTCGTAAGTGAATTCGTCCCTCTTTAGATTTAGTTATCAGTGTGCATGATTTTTAGAAATGCATCAGTGGTTGAATTGAGTTACAAACACAATGACATGGTTTGACATAATTTTCTAGCATGTTGTAGATGATTTTGTCCCATGTTCATGATGTACCTACATGAACTTTGAAATATTATATGATGATTGAGATGCATTAATGACACTACAACTTCGTATATGAGATGAATTTATATAAAGAGGTACATGCTTCTAAATGAAATTTTACAATAGTGACTCGGTGCATCTAAAACAAATTTTCAATGAATTTAAATATGGATCTATTGATTCTCGTGAGACACTTTAGATATAATGATATGATATACGATTGAGTATACTCTATGTATTTTAAAGTGGTATGATAATTATATGTTTGAAGACAGAATGTGAACATGTTGCTTTGCATCATCAGACATTTGTAGTCATATCAGACTCTATGACTCATGCTGCTGGCTATTATGTAATTGTTAAATGTGTCTAAACAATATATACCCCAACTTATCTACATGTTAAATTGTATTAAAAAAAGTCTATTATTATTTTTCTGCTTAGGTATATTATTTTGCACTCTGTATGATGTTTTTGTTGTTAAAGTGGAAGTATTATTGTTCCAGTGATTTGTCGTACAACTTTTAGATTTATAATTTATTGGGTTTATCATTAAACTTATGACTCATATGTATTTTTGTGGTGCATTCATATACTAGTGATTGTGTATTTGTAGTATTATTGGGTATTGTTGATCGAGTTTAATTGGATATCACGAGCGTCCTAAATTTTCAAATAAATAAATTTTTTTTCTCAAATAAATAAGTTAAGAACGTAGTATATAGTAGAAATGGTCGATCTGTAGGGACTTAGAAATTTCTAATGTCGTTTTGAATTTATATTTAACCAAGAAATCTGTAAGAGAAAAATAAAAAGGAGTTTAGTACAATAAATAGAATAAATCGAAATAAAGTAAAATAATATAAGTAAGAAAAATACACAGTTGAAAATAATTATGATGAGAGATAGCCTTCAACTTTGATTTGCCTCAATTCGTGTTGATCACTGAAATAGATTTTACTTTGGATACTTGTCAGTTATAGTCTACAAGGCGCGACCATTGTAACTTACTCTTCTATCTGGTGAACTAATTTTCCAAAGCCAGTCCTTTGAATTTAGCCCTTGTTTTGATTAACATCGACCATCAACGCTAACGCAAATGTTTTGTTTATGTACTAAAAATATCTGTGCTCGGATTATGATGTCTCAATGAGAATTGAACCCGATCTTTATTTCCCTTAGCGGACCACCGCTAAGTTTGTTCTTAGGGAGTTGAATTTTCTACAAGTCGACTCTTCTCCCCAGTGGTAGATCACAACTTTGATCAAGCCAATGTTCACTCTTTGGATTGAAAGTGTTGAGATGTTTGAAAGAAAGGCCGATTGTCAATCCTATTTTGTTGAAAATTAAGAAAGAAATCTAAAGATGTGAAGAGGTCTTTTAATTCTCACGAAACAGGTTGAGTCGTTGCTCAGCTATCGGCTAAATGGAAGTTTAGCTAAGCATGATAGAAATCATACTTAGCATATAAAATAAAGAAATAAAATAAAGACGATGAAGAAGAAAAAAGTAATCTTTATAAAAATCTAAAAGCTAATTAAAGCAAAAGTAGTACATCTATTAAGCTTCACACGGATGTGTATTTATAGCTTGAGAAAACCTAAAGAAAAAAATCATGCCCAAAGTCATGCCCATGTGTTCAGTCTTGATTCCGTTGATTGGATCATCTTCTAGAACCTGACGATGACTGGACTGTAGATTTTTCCACGTCGACATCATCATGCCCAAAGTCATGCCCATGTGTTCAGTCTTGATTCCAAAAAATAAAAATCTACAGAATTCGCCCTTTAAATGTTGTTTTCTGGAAAATAGATTCCTGCAAAAAATTGAATGTAAGTGACCCAAATTAGCAGTATCAAAGAGATAACACAGAGTAATTAACAACAAAATATTGATAAAATAAAACACTTATTAAATTCTCCCTCACTTTTTCAATGTTTGTCCTCAAGCATGCCTTAATCAATAATTAAAATCTCAAATTAAAAATCTTTCATCTCACAATATATTAGGGAATACCAAATGTGTCAATGATCACATCAAATATTAGAAACAATGTGATAATTAAGCAAGTAGGCACAACTAGTAACAAGTTCAAGCAAAACCCAAGATATTCCAATTATCTATCAATTTTAATGTAACAAGATTGAATGCCTCACAAGGGTTCACTCATTATCGCTCAAAGTGTTTCGGGTTAAAGAAATCGCTCAAAGCCAAGATTAATAAAGACTTTAGGCTTGTAAGAAAATAAAGTCTCCGCCACTAGAATGAACAACATGCATTAATCAAAGGATCTTTAATAAGGTTGTAACGGGGCTTAGGTTAGGGTAGGAATAAGGCTGAAAAATTGAGTTTAAATGTCAAAACAAGAGATGCAAAAATATATAGTTCAAGCCAATAATTCAACAAAGTAAACAAAATCGAAGAAGCGTAATCAAACAATCAACTTTTTTCTTTCTTCCTCCATTTTTTCGATTTTCTTTATTGTTTTTGTTGTTTTTTGTGTTATGTTTGAACACTTATTCGAACCAATTTTTTTCGAATGCTTCTTCTTTCGTTGTACGTGGAACAAATCAATCTTTGTATTGACATGGTAACAAAAGAGGGTAAAAATAAAATAAAAGGTTTCGCGTTAATAATGGGGTAAAAACAAAGAAAATGGGTAAATGCACAAAGTTGGTTCACTAATTGATATAAATGGAAGGCAATTTGGGTAGAAATGTTGGTTAATCCTAAGTTCCCTAATCATCTTAAAGCATCAAGTTCAACGTGTGGTCTCGATATGCATTTAATCACAAATTCTAGAATGTCAAAATTAATCCAGTACAATCAACCAAACAAATAAGCAAGAATAAAAAGTATGCTCGTTTAGACTTAAATCTCACAAGAAGGTGTAACGTCTATCGAATCAAAAAACATATCAACCAACTAACTCATGGAATATCAAGAAAAATTTTAAAGAAAATACTAATCATGTCATTTCACTATCATGCATCCTAAATCTGATAAAAGTGTGATCATAAACTTATAAGGTAATCAATGAAACAAAATAAGAATCAATATTAATAGCAAGAGATTTCAACAAATTTACCAAGCAACTCAATTTCAAGCATATAAACAAGTGAGCGATAATTTGATGCAAGAGTTTTCTACCCCCTCACTTAAAGGACATTGTCCCAATATGAAAAAAAATAAAGCATAGAAGAAGAAAAAAAGACACTCATCGTGTTTAGTGATGTCCGCGGTCGCGACCTCAACGAGAGGTACCCGAACGAAGATAGGACAAAATCTCGCAAGATTGGAGTTGATGGAGTTGAGACGGTCGTGCACTTAATGAATTTAATATTGCATATCCGGTCGTGGATCCTTCGCTAGCGTCGGTGGTGGTGCACACCTCCAAAGAAAAACAAGCTCGTTATGAGGTGTTATGGTGCTTAGAGGGACAATAAACAATGCGTCGTAAGTGTCGGCTAGTAATCCCATCGTGTCCAAGCATCACATAACTAAACTATCCATATAAAAAGCATAAGTAAATTGTTCAACATCAAAATTTAATAGAAATAGTCTAGAAGCGGGATGAGTGATGTAAGGGTCGAGAATAAGCAAACGATTGGAGCACACAACATGCTCAAAAGCTGACATGAACTAAAACCCCAAATTAACTTTCATTCCGCTAAGCATACACCATTGGAAGAATAATTCAACTTTACTCAAGCAAGGCGTAGTGTTGTCGTGTCCTGAGTAATTGTATGTGCAATGAATCGATGAATGTAACGAAGTGCTGGGTCATGGATGTGCCATTCTTTCGTTGTCCATGCATTGTAGACTTGCCCTGCCAAACCAGTAAGAGCGAAGTAAGCGGTGTTTGCATCTAATTCCTATGGGATATCAAGCAAAGATCTCAAATAGCCTTGATCTGTGACATCCATCACGAACCCCATAAAAAAATAAACATTAGAAATTGATATCCTAAAATATTTTCCAAATAAGTGAAAGGAAATAACATCCGGGGAGTTTTACATTTATAGCATTATGCTACAAAAAATTAAGTGTGACATAAAACTCAAAAATCAATTCCTAAAATGTTCCAATTTAATTTTAGGATATAAAGACCAACCAATTGCATCGAATTAATGTGCAACGAATTCTCTCAGATGCAAAGTGTCTAAAGTGGGAGGAGGAATGTCCTTACAAACTTGAAACGTTTGATGCTAGATAGTATTAAACCAAATATGCTCGTCATCATCAAAGTGTAGGTCATTTCCTCTCACCTAAACTATTTCGCTGTCCTCTCACCTAGGACGTTGAGGAAAGGTTAATTAGCACTTAAATGAGTATTTTAGTCATCTATGACTTCAAAGAGATCTCTAAGCATTTCACAATTTTTTTCCGATTACGCTTGTTGTTCACCGACTGAATCACTAGTTAGCCCGATACCTGACTCGGGTTCATTACTAGGTAACCACACTCCTAACGCTCTTAACGTACTTCTCCCAAAGCCTTTGAACTAGTGGAACGACTTATCCATTCCCAGTTCATTGACGTTCTCGAAGCCTCATACTTTTTGTCAGTACTGAATCTGACATATTCATCGTACCACTTATCGAATATCTCTTGTACCGATCTTCAATGCCAACTATTCGTATACGTCCTTGATTGAAGATATTTTGTTGTATTGTGCTTAATATAGTTACACCCGATGTAACCTACTCCTACGAGTGTTTTTAGGTATGTTTGGTCATTTATGTCCCTCATATACTAAGTCTTACTATTACGGATCATCCTTAGATCTTATGGACCAGACCTTAAACAGGTTAAAAGAACATTCAACAACACTTAGGACCTTTAATGAATGTAAATACATCCTTTTCCATCAAACAAAACAGAAAAGGGATCGATTTCTTTTTTTCGAGGGATTGATCCTTTTCTCCAAGAGATCGATCCTTTTCTCCAAGAGATCGATCATTTTGAAAATGGATCGATCCTTTCTCCTGAGAGATCGATCCTTTATTGGACAAAAACTTTGGGATCGATCATTTTTCTGGGAATGACTTGTTTGAGCTCAGGAATTACTCAAGAATCATCCCAAACGACATGAGTTAGTTTCTAAACTTTATTCAAAAACTTTTGTAAGTTATTCAATGTCTTAAGGCATCATTTAAACATATTATTAACACCTAAAACGTGATTTGGTTGAGAAATTAAAGATGAACCCTAAAATTCTCAAATCACCAAATCTTAGCAAAAACAATAGATTTATGAAACCTTAATACTCCAAAGAATTAGAAATACACTACCTTGAATTTAGAAACCCGAAATGAAGCACCTTTTTCTATCAAGCACCCTCATTTTTGACTTTGGTTGATTTTCCACCATTTTTTGTCAAACCAAAAATAAAGACAAGATTCTTAGCAATAGATGGAAATCATGAAGCTTAAGAAGGTAAACAAGAAACCTCCATCACTCACCTTAGCTAAGCACCTGCTATGGAGGAAGAAAATGGAGAAAGAAAGGAGAAATGAGGAAGATGAGAGAACCCACACGTGAAAGCTTGATATAAGACCCTAAAATCATCTTCCAAAATATTCAATGGTCTAATTGCACTTTTGGTCCTTTTTATTTTATCTTATATTCAAAAATCCCCTTTTTTATGATTAATAGGGTCTCAAAGCCAATCCAGTTAAGCCCAACAACTTAATTTATAATTTCACATGGTCCACTTACCTCTCGGGTAAACCCGAAACTATTAACTTATAATTTGGGGGTGTTACAATTATGATATTTGAGGATTAATTTTAAAATTAAACCATAAATTGAATTATGTGTAATCAATCCTTTCATTTATAATGTACGCCAGTCAATCCATTTTTTTAAATAAAAAAGGCAAAATGGTACTTAAGGTCTATGTACTTTTCCAAAACATATTTAGAAAAAACTAATGTAGCCTTTGAATTTTTTCCACTTAACGTGATCCTTGAACTTAGAAAAAGATCTCAGTGTGGTCATTTGACCAACAATTTCCGTCGTTAACCATTACGATGCTGACATAGCGGTCTACAGTGCTAACGTGGTAGCCCACGGTAGTCGGCGGCGTGGCTGATGATGTGATAAATGAGCTAAATTGGTTTTTTCCAAATTTGATGGCCAAATTGTTTTTTTTTAAATTCAATGGCTTATTTGATTTTCTTTTAAAAATAAAAATATTTTAAATTTAAAATACTACAAATATATTTTAAGCCATTTAGATTTTTATTTTTATCCCCTCTTAAAATTTGATTCTTTTACTTAAACATTTTATTTTCACCACTGTTGGTATTAATTTCTTTATTTTGGAACAAATAATAATGTTAGGAAGTATAGTACAGAGTAGATATTTTAGAGTTAATTACAAATTTTGATATATCTAAAGAAAATTTTGGTATTAGTATGTTATGATGTTAAAAATATATTTATGAATTAATAAATTTGTGATTAAAATAATATAAATTTGATTGGATGAGAATTATTTGTAATGCAATATAAATAATTGTTAAGAACTCATTTTATTTGTACTAGTACGAAAATTTTACTCTTAATGATATATTTTTATTGTAGTATATGTTATATTTTGATTTTTTTTTACCTTTTACTCATGTTTATTTTTTCTTAATTTTATAGTAAATATTTATTAATTTTAATATTTTTATTTAATAAATAATACTAATAATTAATTATATTTTTATATTTAACTTAATATTTATATATTTAAAATTTAAAATATTTTTATTTTAAAAAATAAATAAGCCCTTGAACTTCTAAAACAATCAATTTGGCCCATAATTTGAAAAAAAAATCAATTTAGCCTATTTGTCATGTCATTAGCCACGTCACCGACCACTATGGATTGCCATGTCAACACTATAGATTGCCACGCCAACATTATGAAGTGCTACATCAACATCGTAAAGATCAACGACGTAAACCGTTGGTCAAAAGATCACATTAGATTTTTTTTTCTAAGTTTGAAGGTCACATTGAGTGGAAAAAAATTCGAATGATGCATTGATTTTTTTTTTGGAAAAATACAGAAACCTCATATACCCTTTTATAAAAAAAATAACTAAAAGAATTCTTTAAATTATATATTATTTAGTTTTAAGTACTTAAATTTTTCTCAAAATATATTCTTAAGCTATTATATATAATCACTTGTACTTAAATTATTCTTTTTGGTCAAAATAAACATCTAAATTACTTAAATTATTTTTTTATCGAAATAAGTATCTAATATTTTTATATGACGTGTCAATATTTTATTAATTGATATAATTTTATCTCATTTAAAAAAATGATAAATCTTAGAGTGGACACATATAATAATTTAAATACTTATTTTAAGTAAAATAATTTTAAAACTTCAAAAGAAATATAGTTTAAATATTTTAAATGTATGAAATAATCTTTAAAAAGTCCCACACACTATCCCACCCAATAGAAGCAATATATCCAAAAGCATTTTTGAGAGGTGGCCGCAGCTTCTTCACAGACATGGCAATGGCAGTTTCATTGAACTGGATTCCACCTTCCTTTACAAAGAAGGTTCTTTTTAATTACTCTTCCCATTAGCTTCTTCTCTTTATTATCCCCCAAACCAATTGTTCTTTTTATGCTTCCATTTTCCAGGCAAATCATGTCGCACAGTCAGCTCGACCGTGTGCTTTTTCTTTGCAAAACTCAGTCACATGCCCCAATGAAGAAAGTACGATAAACCCATCTCATATTCTTCGTTGCAAATCCTCTAAAATCATTTTCCCATTTTTTGTTGAATTTCAGGCAATTGCAAGAGAAGACTGTTGCTGTTGGGTGTAGGAGCTATTACAGCTAACTTAGTCCCTGCAACTTCTCTTCTTGCAGAACAAGGTAATATGATTCCTCTCAGTTGTCTTAATTACACATTTTATAACATTTTATCCTGTTTTTTTTACAGTGATACCTCAAAACTATAGAGCGTTTGTTGACATTCCAGATGGCTATTCTTATTATTACCCATCAGACTGGAGGGTAAGTTGTTTCTGTCTAGACTGCAACTAGTGATTGACGGAACTGTTGCTGGATCGATTGTCTCTTAAAGTTTCAAATTATCGTATATTCTAAATATTTTATCTTAATTATTTCTTTTCGTTACCTAAAATTTTATAAAATTATCTTATAATATAAAATCATGTATTTATTCTTAACTAGCAACGTAATGTTATGATTATTAAATGATGACATAATTGGAAAAGCATGTTGACCGAAGAGCAAGTTCTTTTTTTCTCGACTGCAACCAACTTGTCTCGACTACAACCAGTGATGAACGAGGGGTTAGCAGAGCGATTGCCAGTGGCGGATTCAAAGTTTATTCAGGGTGGATACATGCCTACTTTGAAATCTTAATTTTTTTTATAATAGTTATCCATCTTACTATTTGTGTTCACCTCGTATGAAATTTTCTATTATTAATATGTGCGTCAACCCAAAAAAATGTTTCTAGATTCTCTACCGAGGATCCCTTGAAAATTTTAATTTTTTATATATTTTAGATATTTTTATATTTTATCCTGATAATTTGTTTTCGTCCTTTAAAATTTTATAAAATCGACCCGTAACATAAAATCATGTCGGGATTCCAATTCTCGATGATTCCTGTTGTTAGGAATTTGATTTTAGGGGACATGATTCGGCATTCAAAGACAGGTTTCTTCAACTGCAAAATGTTAGGGTGAGATTCATACCAACTGATAAGAAAGACATCCATGACTTGGGACCAATGGATGAGGTAAAAGAATGGCTTCATTTTCTTTTCCTGAGGAGAAGGCAGAGATTCTGATTTGTTTACAGGTGGTTTACAATTTGGTGAATCATGTTTACGCTGCACCAAATCAAATGGTGAATATACTTGACATGCAAGAGGTTTGCTCATAAAAAAGAAAAAAAAAATCAACTTTTATTTCTGTTCTATTGACTGGAAAAGAATCTGACAAATTTTATTGGAAAAAATGCAGAGAACAAGTGATGGGAAGAACTATTACACCTTTGAATATGAGCTCACCTCTCCAAACTATGCTAGTGCTTCCTTTGCAACAATAGCTATTGGAAATGGTAAATTCTATGTTTCTCAGATTTATGTGACAAGACAATCCATTACGAGATTTTCTCACCATTAACTTACATTTCCGTTGCAGGGAGATATTACACACTGGTCGTTGGAGCACTCGAAAGGCGATGGAGAAAGGTTCGGAACAAGCTGAAAGTGGTGGCTGACTCCTTCAAGGTGCTTGACATCTGAAGATCCCCACTGCTCTGACTGTATGTATGGCAGTACACACCATTGGTGTTGTTTTTGTTGAGCATCATCTTCAACTTTAATCATTTACCATTATTCCTTCAATTTTTCGATCGTGGCTTCCTCTATTATTTCTTGCATCTGATAATTTCTCGACACAGTACGAATAACATGAAAATAGCAATTTAACAGATTTAAAGCTTCTGCAGAGTGAAATATATAAAAAGAGGTTTTTACTGGAACATTTATTTACAGAGACTACGGCATTTTCATCTTCTAAGCTTTCTCGGAAGTAATCAAAAGTTAAAAACTTCACAGCTAAATTTACATAAATCATCAGAGCACAGCCTTAATGGGAAAACCTGAAAATTCAAAGAAATGAGGAGCAAAACCTTCAAATCCCAAAAATACATAGCTAAATGGAGCTCGAGCTTTTTTCTGGTCAGTAAACAAAATTACTATACCATGGAGGCAACACAACCTTAAATCTAATGCCTGCTTGCCCCTGTAAAGAATACGGACCTATCCCTCAACCTTAACTCGTGGTTAAATCTAATACATTAGGTGGCTTCAATGCTGAGTTATCATCTGGCTCAATTTTAGGGACTCGATCAATAATGTCAAACACTGAAATGAGAGATTTCCACCTTTTGAGTATGTATGGTGCCAATCCAAATGGCTCTACCAGTGCAAAAGTTGCAAAAGAGAAAACCATGTATTCTTTGATAGCTGTAGGCAGATCTATATAGCGTCTTTTAACAGATAGTGTGGTGTACCAAAGGAGAAGAGCATTACAGGCAAAAAGAAGAAACTGTGAAAAGCCAAATGCAAACCCTATGGCCATTCCATGAAAGAAACTCTGTTTCAATATTTTCTTTAGCTGCAATCTATAAAGGTCCATTACCTTATTACCAGCACAAAATGCTACAACAGTATAAATGTTCCTCTCCGCATCCTCAAGAACCAATGATGCCTTCCTATGCATCTCCTGGATTCCCTTCGAAAATCCGGCAAGCCATAATTTCTGCAAAGTTTAAGTAGGCAACTCTTCCCTCCGAATTTAATAAAAAATGAAAAAAGCGGAAGTTATAGAAGGGAAAAAGAAGGAAAGATATGCAGATATCCAGATGCTCCCATGTTTTTTCAGTGATGAAATAAATAACAATGAAAAGATATGCAAAATTGCAAACCTGAGCAAAAGCAGAGACAGCTAGGACTGGCAGGGTTGCAAATGCCACAAGTGCCACACGCCAATGTAGCAACATCCCAATTAGTATAGCAACAATAACAGCAGCACTGTCCTGTATAAATATTGAAAGCCGGTTGCTAAAAGCAGCCCTTACAAATGTAGCATCATTAGCCAATCGCATTGACAAGTTATCAGCACTATCCTCTTCATTATCACTATCCTCTTCATTATCAAACCAGCCGACTTCGTTCCTCAGCATTGCTGTTACATGGAAGGCAAAACAAGCTAAATAATTTCCATGAAATTCAGCATTCAAGAAAATTTAGAAGAAGTTTGAAGATTCAGATACCCGAGAACATCATTCTGTGCACCCGTTCAGTCATCTTCCCCCCCCCCCCCCATAATGCCAAAGTAGAAGTGTTGCAAGAAGTTGGCAACAACAGTCACTATACCCATGCAGGCAATTATCAAACACCACCTATCTACTTCATCCCGTGAGTGATGATTTCCATGCCTATAATATGTTGTTGCTATCAATGCAATAACATAAGCAAGAAGTGGATTGAAAGAGCCAAAGATTGCCGCGCCAATACTTCCCAACACAGCATAGAGCCACTCCGTGAAACTAAGTTGTGCCAACCTCCAAAATGATGGAGCTTTCCCATGATGCACATCCTTTGCTTCCTTAACTTTCATTGGGATATCATCAGAGTGACTGTGAGGCCGACTAAAATTCTGAGAATGTGAACGTTCATTTCTAGGATCAGACGTCAGAAGGGGTGATACAGGAGATTTTGGGTCTGAATCATTTGATTTTTTCTTCTGGGAAGACTGAACATCAAGTTTAGGTAACTCTGGAAGTCTGCGTTCAAAACTATCCTGCCTCCTAATTGACGGTTCCTTACCACCAACATTTTCTCTGGCGGTGGACTATGAGGTTTAGGTGATTCTTGTGAGTTAAAAGCATCATCTTGGGGCCGAAATACACCAGGAACTCTTTGGAGAGATGGTGATTTGACAAACTTTGGAGATGATGATTCTTGTACAATTGCCAAGGAGATATGGGATAAACTAAAAGTCACTCATGAAGGCACAAACGAGGTAAAAGAATCTAAAATTAGTCTTCTAACTCATAGCTATGAAAATTTCAAGATGAAACCGGATGAAGACATCAAAGCTATGATGAATAGATTTTTCGTGATTGTCAGTGGTCGCAAATTATTTGGAGAGATCATTCCAAATGATAAGTTTATGAGGAAGTTAATTTATTCTCTTACAAAAGCTTGGCAATTGAAGAAGATGGTGATCATCGAAGCTAAAACCTAAAGTCTTTAACTCTTGATGAACTCATCGGTTCTCTCCTCACGTATGAAATGATGATTCAAGATGAGGTAGACCTCGAGAAAAAGAACGAGCCAAAGAAGGAGACGGAGAAGAAGAAAAACATTGAAGTTACTCTCAAATCCAAAAAATTTTAGAGTGATTCTGATGATGACGACGATGATGAAGAAATGACATTATTTGCCAAACGATTAAGAAAATTAATGAAGCCCAATAGAGGAAGAAAATTCAAAATAAATGAAGGCTTCAAAAACGAACCAAATGAGAAGGACCCGATCATTTGCTACGAATGCAAAAAGCCCGGGCATGTCAAATATGATTGCCCGCAATTAAAGAAAAAGGGTCAATCCAAGAAGAAGCACAAGAGTGATGATGATGAGTCATCAAATAAAGAGGAACAAGAAGTGAACCTGTGCTTGATGGCCACCGGGGAAGATTCTCAAGAGAAGAAGCATTGCTACAAGGTGCAAAATACAAGTTCAAATTCATGGTTTCTTGATAGTGGATGTTCAAGAAACATGACTAGAGACAAGATCCGATTTATAAAGCTTAACGACAAAAAATGGAGTGGTAATCTTTGGTGACAACTCAGAAGGTTACATTGAAGGTATAGGTACTATAGGTAATACCTTTGGTAACCATTAGTTATTTTCATCCTTGTGGATGTAAATATTTTGTTTTAAACAACGGTAAAGACAATCTTGGCAAATTTGATGCTAAAAGTGATGAAGGATTTTTTCTGGGTTATTCCTTAAATTCTAAAGCTTATCGAGTATTTAATAAAAGAACTTTAGTGGTAGAAGAGTCTATACATGTTGTTTTCGATGATAATCCCCTTTCGAGGAAGGATTCTTGTGTTGATGATGACGTAGGTATTGTAAATACAAATGACATTGGATATGAAGTTGGAAAACCATCATCAAAGGAAGAAATGAAACATGAGAAAACTCACGATGTTCTTGAGAATCCAACCATTGAAGAAAGGGAAGTCTCTTACCCAAGAGAAAACAACTATGTCAAGGATGGTGAAATTATAGGTGATCCATCTAAAGGGGTAACAACTTGATATTCTCTTAGAAATAAATGTAATTATATTGCATTTATCTCATGCATAGAGCCTAAGAATATCCAAGAAGCATTAAAAGATGAAAATTTGATTATGGTTATGCAAGAAGAGTTAAATCAATTTGAGAGAAGTAAAGTTTGGACATTAGTTGAAAGGCCTAGTAATAAATCTACTGTAGGTACTAAATGAATATTTAGGAATAAGCTCGATGAAAGTGGTAATATAGTGAGGAACAAGGCTAGACTTGTTGCTCAAGGCTATACTCAAGAAGAGGGTATAGACTATGATGAAATATATGCTCCCGTAGCTAGGATGGAAACAATAAGAATGTTATTAGCATTTGCATGTTTTAATGAATTTAAATTATATCAAATGGATGTTAAAAATTCATTTTTAAATGGTTTTATAAAAGAAGAAGTGTATGTGGAACAACCTCTTGGTTTTGAAGATTCAAAATTTCCAAATCATGTTTTTAAATTGACAAAAACTTTATTCGGTTTAAAACAAGCTCCTAGAGCTTGGTATGAAATATTGTCAAACTTTTTAATAGAAAAATGTTTTTCAAAAGGAAATGTTGACACTACATTGTTTTTAAAGAAAAAAAGTAAAGATTTATTAGTAGTTCAAATTTATGTTGATGATATAATATTTGGTTCTACTAATGATGCTCTTTGCCAAGAATTTTCTAAGCTAATGCAGAGTGAATTCGAGATGAGCATGATGGGGGAGCTCTCATTTTTCTTGGGACTACAAATCAAGCAAAGAAAAGATGACATCTTCATCAATCAAGATGAAGGAGGAAAATGTGTAGATGTCAAATTATATAGGTCTATGATTGACTCCTTGCTTTATCTAACCGCAAGTAGACCGAACATTATGTTTAGTGTTTGCTTATGTGCTAGATTTTAATCATGTCCTAAAGAATCATATCTAAAAGCTATTAAGAGAATCATTAGATACCTTAAGGACACTCCTAGTTTAGGACTTTGGTATCCTAAAGACTCTAGCTTTAGCTTGTATGCCTTCTCTGATGTGGATTATGGAGGATGCAAAATATATAGGAGCTTGTTTTCAAACGAAATACATTTCAGCCGGTAGTTGTTGCACACAAGTTTTATGGATGAAACAACAACTTTTAGATTATGGAATTGAAGTAAGTACCATTCCTATCAAGTGTGACAATACTAGTGCTATTTTTCTCACTAAAAATCTCATCCAACACTCTAGAACTAAACACATTGAAATAAGACATCATTTCATTAGAGATCATGTCACTACAGGAAATGTAGTTCTAGAATATGTTGATACTTTGCATCAATTAGCGGATATTTTTACAAAACCTTTAGATAAAGAAAGATTTTGGACACTTAGGAGAGAATTAGGTTTAACCAACCTACCTTGACTTAGTGTTTAAAATAATTTTAGCACTTTTAATTAGAATTGAAAAATGCTTATAAAAACAACACTTTTGATTGCATTCTTTGCTAATAGTTAGAGGGAGTTTATAATCTATAGTGAAAATTAATAATATGTTCAAATAAATTTTAAAGATAGATTTGATTAATTGAACATTGTTAATTTTCGATATTTGAGTTGCCAATACCACTAGAGCTAGTTAATTTAGCATTCTAAGTGTTTAAAACAGTTTTTAAAATTTTTGTGCAACAGTGTATCGATACCTATGTATCGATACATCCTCGCTATATATCGATACACTATGAATGTGTATCGATACATTCCTTGAATGTGTATCGATACATTCCTTGAATGTGTATCGATACATTCCTTGAATATGTATCGTACACTCAAGAGTGTACCGATACACCCGTCGGGTTTTGGGTTTAAATCCCTAAAAACTTCATTTTTTTATCAAAACCTAAACTCTCTAAACACTCAGCTGTTTGAACCCCTTCTCACCAAAATCTCAATCTTTCTAAAAAATCATCGATTCAAGTCGGAATTCAACTGTTTTTCAACGTAGAATCCTACTACGATCATCAAAATCGTGCTAACTACATCATATCTCACTTAATCCAAAATTTTCAAGGTAAATTTTTCTAAAACCACTATTTTATTGATTTTGAACTTAGGACTAGTTTTAATTTGTTCTAGGTTGAATTAGATATTGGGCATTTGTTAGATTGTAGTCTAGAACTATAATCTCGAATGAATTTCATCAAAAACACAATATTTTTCAAAAAAAAAATCTAATTTTTGAAATAAAAAGGGTTTTGTTCTAAAATTGTTTTTTATGTAATTATGTTGTTTTCATGGAAATTATACATAATATGATTTTTCAAATATTGTTTTCAAAAATTGCCCATTAGGATATTTTTAGAGAACCTTGAATATTGAGGACTCTTATTGAGTTTTGGGATTGATTGTATTGCATACATGTGTTTTAAAATTGCAGGTATAACTTAATTCTATTCTGATTTAACCATGTCTCAATCCAAACGCCCTAGGTCTTCGTCTAGTCAGTCATCAAACTGACCTCCTATTCCACCTCAAAATCAAAACCCAAATGCTCCTGATATGACTATCCTTAATTCTTGCTTTAACCAACCTGGTCGTCGAGAAGATCTCTACCATAGGTTCGTTAACTCATTCGAGTCATACAAAATCCAGGAAGAGCGTATCCCCTCAATCCAACCTATGGTCGATATGAAATTTCAATATTTTTCTACCCTTAAATCTTAGAAATTTGATAAACTCTTTCAGCTCAAACCCATCGTTTATCACCAACTCGTCCGCATTTTCTATTCCAATGTGGTTTGTGTCCACAAATCATTTTCGGTGAGCTAGTAGAAACCGTAAGCAATGTCCCGTCCAAATATATAGAAACCTTGGTTTATGGTTTTCTTCTAAGTATTTTATTTATCAAATCCAATTTTAGGGTCTCGCTTGATGTAGCCATCCCCCTTAAGAACCAAATAAATTTTACAACCTTGAAGAAATCGGGAAGCTCCGAGGAAAATGATCAATGGGTTCGATCCACTGAGAAAACTCCGGGTGCTAGCTCTTCACGAGCTCCTCCGGCATCGGTTGCGGACGATGATCCAGAGCTTGAAGAACTCATGCGCGATATAGATGATCACGTACCCGAGAATGAGTCGGTACAGAAAGAGAGTCATATGCCTCCATACTTTCGATCGTTTATAGAGACTCTTGATATGAGGTTTGCATCCATCGAGACTCATTTAACTGCTAACAACGAATCGATGAATCATCGATTCGATGCTATGAACGAAAGGGTCAACGCACTTACACGAGATGTGGCTAACATATGGGCACATCTATCACCTCCCGATCCACCAATGGACGAGTATACATTTTTCTTGCTTTGTTTTCTTAGGTTGATTTAGAACTTAATTGTTAAAACATTTTGAATGTTTTTTATTTTTGTGTTATGGATGTTTGAATGTTTATATATATATATATATATTGTTATTTGACTTTAATTGTTTGAATTTGGTTTGTTCAATATTATTTTACATGTTAAAAATATGCATCATTTTCATCTTAGTTAAAAATATGACCAACTACCATTGCACACTATTTTGAATATTGATTATAGGCTAATGGTTAATCTTTCTCTTGATTGTGATCTTAGCAGCTTAAGCTATATTTCGTTATAAATCAATTGGCTAAATTTTTTTAAAAACTTGTTTAAAAATGTTTTATAGAGTCTTTTTTATTTAACAAAAAGGGGGAGAATAAAGTAAGGGGGAGTAATTTTAATTTTGAAAATTGATTTCAAAAATGATTTTCAAATAAAATCTTAAAATTACTTAAATATTTTGTTATATCAAAAAGGGGGAGATTGTTGAAAACATTTTGATGTTTCAATATAACAAATTAAGTACAATTAAATTTTAAGATTTTAGTCAATTTTAAATCATATATTCGATTAAATTATTTGAATATCAAAAATATTACTTCAAGTTTTCAAATGTCAATTTTAAACCTTACTTAAGTGTAAAATTGTGTTTTAGTCTTAAAATATTTTTGAAACAATTTTTACAAAGTATTTCGAACAATAACCAGGCCAAAAATTATTTGTGCAAAGGGATGTACCGATACACTCTTGGATGTATCGATACACCCCCAACATCGAATGCATTTTGTGTACTGATACACATCAGATGCATCGATACACTCCTGGCTCCGAGAAATATCGAATGTAATTAGTGTACCGATACACCTGGGATGTACCGATAAGTCAACCAACGGTCGAAATATTTGAATTTTACACTGAGTGTACCGATACACTTGATAGTATATCGATACACCTACGCTCCTAACATATTTTTTAAGTGGAAAACATACAACAACGGCTCTATTGACTTCACCAATGATCCCCAACGTTCAGAATTGATCCAATTTGTATTTAAACAAGCTTAGAAGCCATTGATCAAAAACAAGAAACAAGAATCAAGAAAGAATAAAAAAGAAAGCATCAAACCTTATCGTTTGAGCTTTTCAAGCCAATTTTCCTTCAATATTCCTTTTGCTTTCAAGAGCACATTCTGTGCTCAATTGTATTCATTCTTGAGTGTTCTTTCTTTGTTCTAGAATTGTGCAAACATCTTGCCTTGAGAGGTTTTTATGTAAGTTTGCGAAATTTGTATTCTTCTCTTTGGGAGAGAGTGTTCTCAAGAATTTGAGGTATAATTCTTGAGGGAGTTGTAAGGTTACTCTCTGTCCTCAAAAGAAAGATAAATTAGTGAATTTGTTGGAAAATCCTTAATGTGGATAGCTATGGTAGTGGACGAAGACTTTGGTTGAGAAAGTCGAATCACTCTAAATCGTTGTGCAAATATTTTCAATTTTCTGCAAAAGCTTCCACCGAAATTTTATTGTCAATTCACCCCCTCTTGGCCGATTCATCGATCGATTAACTCAACAAAAATAAATGAAGAAAATATTAAATTTCAGAAAAGAAAAATAAAAAAATATAAAAAAATGTTAAAAGAAAAAATAAAATAAAATGTGGGAAAAAATTGAGAGTATTTATAGGGAGGATTAGATTTTTGTGATTTAGTAAAATTGTTTCTTGATTTTAGGGAAAAATAAAATTCCAAGTAAAGTTGAAAAGGTATAATAAAAATAAAATAATAATAAATAAAAGGGAAATATAATAAAATAATAAATAATAGTAGTAAAGATAAAAAAAGTTTTTTAAAAGTTATTTCTTAAATAAATAATAATAATTAAATAAAAGAAAATAATTAAATAAATAATCTAAAGAGATTGAGATAAAGAGAAACTTATAGTGAAAACAACCTCAGACTTCAGCTTCGCCTCAAATTCTTTGGATCATCAAAACTGATTCTTACTTCAAAATTCATGTCGGTTACTACAAGAACAATTTCTCGTTGCCGACTTGGATTAGTTTCAACAATAACTGATTCTGATCTCCGTTTCCATTTAGCAAACAATTTTGCTAAGTGTGTTCTTAGGAAGTTGAATGTGCTTGAATAAGCCAATTCTTCTTACAATTCTCACGTTTGAAATTGAGCCTTCACTTTAGTCTTCGGCTTGAAATAAAATTAGCTAAGCATGACCAATGTAATACTTAGCATAATTGAAAACAAAATTCTAAAAGAAAATAAAGAAGTGTACGCTAAATAAAGAGAAAGCTAGAGAAGAAAAGAAGATTTTATTCTCTGAAGTGTGTGTGATTTCAAATCTGTCTTTCTAGGCTTACCCTGAGAGGGTATTTATAGCCTTCAAATTCCTAAAAACAAGCTAAAGATAATTCTTAAAATAATATCTTTTATCTTAATTAAAACACTTAAAACTATTTAAACTAAAATACCTAAAACAAAGATAAAATAAAATATATTTAAAATAATATCCTAAATCCTAATTGAAATACTAACATCTATTTAAACTAAAATACAAAGATAAAATATAATATTAATATATATACTAAATAAGCTCCGGACGAAAATGTGTCTACACTTACATTACTTATTCTTTTGATTAAGTTCATCGGCCGTTAACTTCCGTTAACTCATTAATAGAAATCTAAGTTGACAACAAAAATTAAAAAATATTAAAAAAAACCACGGTGTCTCTCATTATCATTTTCTTCCATGCCTTCTTCTTAAAAAAAGAACTCTTCTTCATCTTCTTCTATGCCTCTTCTTCTTCCGAGAAAATCTCACTTGTACCAGCCTTAATATACGGCTAAAGAAATATGCTATCGGTTTTGTTATTATTTTTTTAACATTTCCGATAAAAAAATTACTTAAAATATTATTATTTGTATCGATTTTGTTATTATTAGGCGCTTTACCGGATTTGTTAACATATTCAATAAAGTGTTACCTAAAACATTATTTTTTTTTACCGGTTTTATTATTATTGATCACTTCATATCCTGAATTTTTTACTTCCATATCAACTTTTGTGGTTTTTCAAATCACAAAAAACGTGATTCAACCTCCACGTTCATGTTTATCACCCTATAATCTAACAAGAGTTTTTGTATGGGTATGTTTGATAAAGTTAATGAGAAGTTAATTGGTAAGAAATCCGAATTGTGGGTGCAGTCAGATTACCTCCACTCTCATCCTGGGTATTGTCATTGTTCTATCCTTTATTGTTTTTTCCCATGAGAATCCATTTTACCAGTACAGAGAAGGGTGCGACAACAACAACAACCTTTGAAAGAGGCGGAGGAAGAGTGAAGGTAGTAAGTGTGATGGCGTTAAATAGGTGGGGCGCTTTGGGAGTGGCCGCCGTCGTTGGCAGAGGATGAACGCATTTCTAGGGTATGATTTAGATAGTTCGTAGGTGACATTTTATGCTGCTTTCCAAAGGAAAACACAAAACGTGAAAGAACCTTTCTTTTTTACATGGTTTACATGGTTCATAGGTTATGCTAAAGGTTTAGATGGTTTACATGTAGATGAGGTTTGTAGCATTAAAGAGATGATAATAAATTGGTTTTCAGAGAGACTAAGGCCAGTTAGTGAGTCAAGGCAACCGAGTTCCCACGGGATGTAGCCGATTAACCCTTTGTTAGGAATAAATATCGAGGTAACTCGTTTGCGAGTGCAACTGTGAAAGCGATTCCCGGCCAGTGGCATGGAGTTGAATCAAACTTGGACCAACAGTCGAGGGACCAAGTTGGATAAGATTCCACGGCTACCTTGAGAGCCAGAAGAGAGACCATCAGAATTGAGAGATGAAACCAGTGAAGCAAAGAGAAACAACTTTTGGAAGTGAAAGTATCATCCTTTTTTACTACTGATTTCGCTAATGCCACTCCTTCTAAAGCTTATTTGTTCTTTATCGAAAATATGGATTTCATGCAACGAGAAGTCGCAGTAGAAGAGACGAGAAAGAACACTTCTTTGATGTGTTTGAAAGTGGGAAAGAAAGTGAACTCATCAAGAACATAACTGGTTTTCATTATAGAAAACTTTTTATATTCTTTCAAAAGTGATTTTCAAAATATTTTTAGTTTATTGAGCATTACTCACACTTCTACTGTTATCGTCAAAGAAGAAGAAGAAACAGACTATTATTCAGAAGAAGAAATAAAAAAAGAAGACCCAATACGCGAGTTTTTCTAATATTTTTTTATTTGCCAACTCAGACAACTTTCATTAATGGGTTAACGGAAATTAACGGCTGAAGGACCTGAACCGGATGGACCAATAACGTTAAAGACCAAGAGCACTTAATTAAAAAGCAAATGACCAAAGTAGGTCAGACCGAAAACAAAATAAAACTATTAGCATAATTTATCCTAAAAAATTTAGGCGTGCGAAAATATGTTCCCTTTAAATAATACACTACACTTGATTTTCCAAGAAAAATGGGTCTGCGATCCCTGCTCCATAAACAAACCTAGAACGTAGGGATAACATATAAACGAAAAATTAAAAACAAAGTCATCTTACTTGGACTTTGTATTGAAACGGTTAAATCCAACAAAAGACAACGTGGGAGAATATACAGCAATTCAGCACTTTGAAGTTTTAACGTTCTCAATATGTCAGAGACGCAACTCTTTTCTTTTCTTTTTTTTTACTAAAGAGCTAGAGTATTTGACCAAGCAAAACAGCAGGGGAGGGCCTCATTTCATTCTTCTAGCTTCTAAATGGTACTCATCCAAATCAGCATCAAGATCTTCTGCAGATAATTTCTTACCAATAGGTCCACCATGCCCACGTCCTCGAGTGAATCCATGGCTGGCACCTCCAAGGTAAGGTCCATTGACAACGCCACGAATCCATCCCCTTTCAACCCTGTCCAAGCGGGATGTTTAGTTTTATTTCAAGCATCGAGTATTGGCACAGTATTCCAATTTTTCATTTTTCTTTCAAGTGTCCATTTCCATTTTCCGGGACTCATTCAACTAATATCCGAACATGAGTATTGAATTATGACCCTCCATGGACCTATATTCAACATTCAACCAAATCCGAAACATACACAAACATGGGGAACAATCCTCCAAATATATGAAAAAGTTTGAGCATATTCTCGAGCAAGACACATTACTGCACCCGACACTCATCCTCGAAACTAGATAACATAGGTGCCTGAAATAACGCACATGCGTCAAACAGGACATTCCAGGTACCATTAAGCAGATTCAAGAAACCCAAATACGTGATTAAAGCAATACCCTAAGCAAATAACTAAGGAAAACACTCGAACATCAAACCTTCTAGGGGCCACATTTGGTGTTCTCAGAATGCTGCTTCTGGTTGGAGGGATGGGTGCAGAAATAACTACATTAGCTCCCACGAGCTCAATTGTCATCGGCTTTCCATCAAGTTGAAGATTGTTGTATCTCTTGATAGCTGCCAAAGCATCTGTCTGTCTGAAAAAGACAACTTCTGCAGTTCCCTAATATAAATACTAAAGCATTTTCAGCAGTAGACAAACAAACTTAAGTTATGAAGCTCTTCAAACTTGAATAGTAGGTACCTTTGATCTTCCGTTCATATCGTAATTAATCGAGTACCTCTTCAAGTCGCCAACCTCAGAGAAAAGCACCTATATATCAAACATATCGCTATGAATAAACGGAAAAAAAAAACTATAAATCCTCTAATTTACAACAGACAGAACAACAATAAAGGTAACACCTGTTCGAAAGGCTGATAGGCAAGAAAAGTATATTGTGGGATAGGTGCAGTACCAAGAGAAGTTTCTAGCGGTATTTCCAGTAAAATATAAATGAATTGTTTTACTAGAAAGTTTCAAGCAAGTCAAATTCATATTTATCATAAAGATACCATCATATAATTCAGTCCCACTGCTTTGCTATACTCGACTCTGCCAACCCAAATTTTAATAGAAAATTTCAAGCAAGTCAACTTCATATTATCATAAAGATCTCCAAAATATCGACCATCATATAACTCATTCCCACTGCATTGCTAATGCTATACTCAATTCTCCCAACTCAAATTGCTGAAACCTATGTTACTCGGAATTGAGCGTAACTGTAAGAATACAGATATTTATTTGACAGAAATATACTCATTTTTCTATTATATTTTTGAAAACCATAAAGGCTTTAGAATTTCTATCAATACTTCCACTAAAACATACATATATTTTAATAAAGAGTTTCAATGACTTCAAATTTATATTTATCATAATGATCTCCACAGTCTCAAACACCATACAAGCCAGTCCCACTGTGTTACTAATTGCTATACTAAATTGTCACCGATTGCCAACACACAACAGACATTAAATGTTAGTATCCTAATTAGCAACCCACTTCCAAAGAAGAGACTGCCTCATTTCAGCTCAAACCACATTCTTGTTCATATAATACACTTTCATCAACTACCTACACAAAATGCTAACCAAGAAGATTGTGCATGTGCTCAACTTGTATTACAAAAGATGCTCATACATGAAAAGTACAGCAGATGGTAAGCAACAACATTTCATTACGAACTTACTCCACAAATATAATTGAACAAATCAACTCCCAAAGGCTAACCATTAATCAGACATACTTCTATGCTTTTACCATAATAGGCAAGTACTAAAAAATGCTTCCACCAACTTGCATTGACATCCTTATTGTGAATTCCTCACTACCATGCAAGAAGCATAATTGACCTCTATTACTTTTCAAAATAAAAACAACCCATCCACATCCAATCATCCAATTCATATTCTTAGTAGCCTGAAATAGTTAGACTCTATAGATGAACACCCATACAACAGATTCTCCATCGCCATCCAATATCGACCACTACTTTAGCAACTAAAGAAATGAACCCACGTTTTTTTAACAAATAACACATTTCAAGCTTACACATTTGCATTCACTTTTGGAATAAAAACAAGACTATATCTATAACAACATAGTAATCCGCAAATAAATGAAAAAGGAGAAGAAAAAATAACAACCTTAATATCCTCATTAGAAACACCATAATCCAAGTTCGATATATATAGCTTCGACTCCACATTTGGTCCTCCACTCGGAACCAACTGTCCCTGGCTTGGCGGCACCTCTACTTGCATCGGCATAGCCTGCATTCATAAGCGCGTGAAACACACGCGTTCACAAGCGAGTGGCCATACTTAAAGATATAATAAATTCTCACAAAGAAATTTACGCACATGTGCGTGTGAGCATGCATCCCAATATTCAAATAATTAGGAATTTACGGTTCTTGATGATAAGTTATCAAAACAGTTATCGCAAAATTCACTAAAAATATACATTTTCAATATACGTATATGTTTAGTCGTGTATATAAACAACATTGATTTTTATTTATTACTAGAACTCCATGTTTTTACTTTTTTATTGGAGCATATGACCTTACCGGTGGAACCGGATACGGGGTGGTTCTTATCTGGTCGCGAATGGGTCCACGACGATCAGGTCCCGGACCGGAGATACGTGGCTTGTTACGATAATGCCCTTCGGGTCTTCTTTTGTTACGGATGATTTCGTCGAGTGACATGTCCAGCGAGCCGGACATTTTCAGGATTTCACGTTGCTTTTGGATTTTGCTTTTTCTTTGCTTTTGCCCTGGAAATGCTGCTTAGGGTTTTGTTGAAGCTTTTGTAAGAGTGAGTGGATATTTATGGAGCGTGTGAAACAAGAATCCAATCGGAGGCACGAAAATTTGGTCCACCCTTTGTCATTTTGCTGACACGTGGAAATGTATGGACCCAGCTTTTTTGTTAGCGGGCCTTTGGATTCAACGAAATATTTGTTGCCACTATGATTTCAATCCCACGATTTCTCCTTTCTACGTTTCTTAGTTGCTCCCATCAAAGCTCTTTTTATTATTTGGAATGGATACGCCTACCGCCATTAAAGTTTGAGTTGGTTTCTATTTTCACTAGTGAAGTTTTAAAAGTTATAAAACAATCACTTAAACGTTTACTGTTGTTACTTGAATAATGACAGTAAGATGTAACATATTTACTGAACCAATATTTTTTTATAGAAGCTACTAATTTTATTTGAAATAGGAAATATCTCAAATTACAATAAATGTTTACAATCATAATCATAAATTAAACACATAATTAAGATAATTTCTTATAATCATTAAAAGAAAACTAGCAACTTAATATCACATAATAATCATACGAGTAAAGATTAAAAACCTAACCAAGAAAATTGAACAAAAATAGATACAAACATATCTGATTGCATCGACAAACAAACCATAAAAGAGGATTAAGCTACTGAAAGAACACCGACAAAACCATAAATCAAACTCAAGCGATGTAAAAAGCTATCCACAGATGTAAATCGGATATTCAAATCCAATCTGAGGATCAAAAGCAGGGATGATCAATTAGATATCGAATAAATGATATCTTAATCAGTCGTGACGATGTCAAATCAACCCATAGTAAAAGATAAATAAAAAAATGATCAAACTACCGAAAAACATATCAAAAGGCAGGAAAAAACAAATCACAAGAATAGGAAAGAAAAATGGCCAGACTTATTGAAATAAAAATAAAATAGAGATGTGATATAAAAAGAGAAAATGATAATAAAGAATACAAGCAACCAACATTATAATCTGAATTGACTTGATCTTCTTGAAAATCTTTGATGATTCGTCTTAACCTTTGATTTTCCAAGATCCTTTCTAGGAGAGAAGATTAGAACCGTGTGAATGAATTTATTGAATCTTTTAATTCAAGGGATTCAAGGGGCACTTAGGGTACTTGCATTTCACGTTATTTTTATTCTATCTATTCTATTTTTATTTCATAGTCTTTAATATTAATATGACTTATTTAATTTTTTTCAGATTATTTTTGACGCATCAAAAATGGCTTCCTCGCCCATGTATGGCGTTGAAAAAAATTCAACGTATAAGGTTCTAACCAAATTATTTCTTGAGCTGTGGTGTTTGCTATAGTGTAAGGGGATGTCGCTAGGAATACAATGCAACTTTAATTTTTCTAAGTGGAAGACGTATGTATTACCATGCAACTTTAGGTTTTTCAAGGTTGAAGACGCATGAATTACCATGCGACTTTGGCTTTCCAAGGTTGAAAACGCCTAGAAATCTTGGAGCATTTGTAAGGCATTGCAGCAAATACCTTCTTTGGGGAAATAAATTGAGGAAAACACTATTTGGGGAGTTCTTTTTTTCAAACGCCCTACATGACCCATTTCCCCGTCAAAACCCTTTTACTGGTCTAGAACGCTGAAGACAGAGATGCAACTTAAATAACTTACTATTTTGTGTGTTCTAACGTTTCTTTCTTTGTGTTTCATTTTACTTATTGTATTTTGATGAATATATAATATGTTTTAACTAAAAAAGTTTTTTTTTTTTAATTCAAATTAAGGGTTTTTGTTTTACATTGACTACACCTCAAACAAAGTCTTTCAAATTGCTTGGCAAATTAGGAATTTTTGAATTTTCGTTCATTTTAACCATAGTTTTCATTTTGTTGTGTGTTTATATGCTTTGCAACACTTTTTTGGTTTTGCGTTAGTAGGAAATGCTATCTTTCTTCATTGGTACAATAAAATCATTGTGTGAAACCTTATTGGTTATTTTATTAGACCCATAGTGCTTGGGTTTGTTTGAATAGTGTAATCGCCATATATTCTTTACAGTTGAGATTAATTACTTACTCCATTGAGTATATTTTTGTGAGGTTTTGCAATTCTTTTCTTGTGAATGGTTTTTATTTCTTGATGACTTATATAAAAAGATGATATACCATAAATTACTCTTGAGAATGTGAGTGATATACCATAAATTACTCTTGAGAATGTGAGTGAATTACAAAAAAAAAAAAAATGTAATGGAGATACGAGCACTACAGCAAAATAGAGTTTTAGATGCATTTTTTTAGTCCTATAGCGGCGTTTTTAAGCGCCGCTAAAGTTAGTGGCGTTTGAGAACAAAAAACACCGCAATAGGTCAAGATCTATTGCGACGTTTTTGGAACAAGTGCCGCAAAAGGTTAATATCTATAGTGGCATTTTTGGATACAAACGCCGCAAAATGTCATATCTATAGCGATGTTTTTGGATACAAACGCTGCTAATTACCTTTCTTTAGCTAAGATTAATTGATTTTGCATATTTCATTTCTGCTCTACATCACCTAAATTTAATATCATGTAGCTTTATCTAATTAACAACCATACATTTTATTTAAGACACAAGTTATGCAGAAAAATACTTAACAACAAAATAAATTAAAATTTATAAACATTAAAATTAAATTTAATATAGTTTGACATAGTTCTCTAGAATTTAGTCTAGGTTCTTTCACTTTCAATTAAAAAATATTATTCACTAGAATTTAGTCTTCATTGTTCCTTCGTATGTCTTGCATTTTCCAATCAATCTTTACAACGTGAGTATCATAGTAAACTTATTGGTCTCTCCTCTACTAAATTCCAGAAAGAAACGCAAATTAACATAGAGATGGAAGATTATTGAGAGATTTAAGAAAAATGAGTGCATCTATTAATCACCTGCAAGCATAACACGAGATTTTCAATGGACACCTCATTACATTCAGAATGCTCAAATGGGATGGATCGCTCTTGTACTGCCTTCTTTACATTAACCCATTCATCATCCTCAGCCCCATATCCAACAAATCTGACATGGACTTCCTTCAACAAATAATACATTTTATCAAATGACTTAAATATTAGGCCCATAAAAGATTCAATTCCCATAAAAGAATTATAACTACTTCCATTGCGTTACATTGAGCCATTTTCACAACCGATTTCAGAAATTAATTTAACACAAAGCAACCATAACCGGTAAAGGAATCGAAAAGAAAGGGAGTTAAAACTGACATGGAAAAATTCGAGTTGGTCCTCGAGATTCTCGAGAGCGGTTCTGATAGAATTAAGCTCACCCATAAATAGAATTAAGCATTTAATTGTGTTCAGTTGGATTCCTCTGTTAAGTAAATGTTTAAAAGTGGCAAATGACTCAAACAAACTACTACCGTGTAAACACCTTCATTCCCTGTTGGAGAATATTCTTATTGAAGTATTTTCAAGGCTGTTTGTTGTGCAGATGACAATTAGAGAAAAGTGGTTTGACATGTGTAGACACTAATTTCTCACCGAACACTCCCACAGCCGCACACCGTATGCTTCTCAACCAAATGCAGTCAACGCCATCTTTCTCGACACCAAGTAACACCGTGGAGTTAGAGGACACAACAAACAACAAAAATCAAGAGTTTCAGTTCGGTTGAGACTAAAAAATTTGAACTAAAAATAGCAAAATCATGGGCTATAAATGGGTGGAAGAACACGATAAGAGGGGACTACTTTCGAAAGCCACAGGATACCAAAATTCAAACCCTTTCGAAAAATATAAATCAAGAGAGAAGAAAGAAGAGAAGTACATCGTTCTCCATTGGAACTGGGGCCACCGACGATACTTCATCGGACTAGAAACCGTTCGTTTTTTTCGAAGAGGCAGAGGAAGAGAGATAGTTGAGATCGGGGTTCGATCAGCTTGTAGTCATCGTCGATTTACGACAACGATGGCTTCCTTCTCTCTTTGCGTCGCAGTGAGGAAAGCAAAAGAATGAGAGAGCAGTTGAAAGAAATGAATTCACGCGTGAAATAAGGGTTTTTTGAGTTTCATAGATGTTTTGGTTTAATTAGGATACTAGCCATTAAGGAGTTCTTCCTTTGTAGCGATGGAATAATATTTTTATTTCTTTCAATTTGGTCACTAATTGCATTTGTTTTTATTTTGGAATCTCTATCTTACTTTTATTTTAATTTAGTCATTTCTGTTTTATTATTATTTTTTTCTTTCACGGTTTTAGTTTAAATATTTTTTTATTATTTTTATATTATTTTTTAACTAACACTTTTACTTTTTTATTTTATTCATTTTATTTTCTTTCTTTATTTTAATTTTTTTATTTTTATTTTAATTTTAATTTTAAGTTTTTTGTTTATTTTCTTTTTTTTACTAACTTTTAATTATCTCTACTACCTATTTTATCTTAGAATTTTTTTCATCGTATTTATTTTTATGTTATTATCTAACATTTTGTGGTATTTTCAGTGGTAATTTTAATCGATCAAAGGTAATTATTCGAATCGATGTTTTAAATTTTAAATTTTAATTTTTAATTTTTAATTTTCGCCGTAAAGACAACCGATAAATTAATTGGTACTGAAAGGGCGGTTCAAGGGTGCTAATCATTCCTTGACCGTAATCGACTCTCGAACCCGACACATTTATGTTGAAACACAGATCAGGTAAGATGGTGTTCGATCAGCCCAAATCTTATTTAAAATGATCGATGGCGACTCCAAATCATTTTTCTTAAATCGAAACCCAATTCCGAGCCCAACCGAAAGACGGTTTCAACAGCTTGGCGACTCAGCTGGGGACATGTAAGTGAGTCAGGCCAGAATTAATTTTCGATTTTCTTTTTATGCGAAAATAGTAAATTTTAATTTTAATTTATTTATTTGATTCCAATTATTTACCTTTGATATGTACTACATTTGTTTTCAATGATTTCAGATTTTTCAAAGTTTTCATCTAAGGCTCTATACCCGAGCTCCAAACCCTTTTAAGTGGGGGCGAAAGCGACGCCTTCGTGGGAATTTATTCTCCGTATGGGCCTAGCAAGTAACCTTCGAGATTCATATACCTTATGTCTTTGTGTGAATTTATTCTCCGTATGAACATAAGGGAATACATCCTCTCGAGTTTAACTTAGTCCACATAAGCTTGTAATGGGCTTAGGACTAAGGGTCTGACAAGCCCAAGGGGGCACCAACAAGGAGAACTCGAGTACCTTTTTTAGAACATAAACCGGGATAGTATAGGGAATTAGAGCCTATCCCAAAACCTCATTCCAAACCCTAAGCTACTTTGATTTTATTTCCTGCTTTACTTTCTGTTTAAAGCATGCAAACTAGACAAATATGCGGTTTAAGATTTGTTTGAAATTAGCATGCGGGATAGAGATCATGTCAGAGTAGAAACAATAAGCATGTGGGGTAGATATCATGTGGGATAGGATTTTTCATTTTAATTATTGTTTTGATTTACCTCACTAACTCTTTTTATTTTTGTTCTCTTTTATTTTGTTTTCATAATTTAAAACGAGGTTTTGATCCACCAAAAACGTATTTGTTAAACATGAATAATCTGCATTAATGGACAAAGGGATTATAATACAAAGAGATAAAAAGCTCATAAGTTCAGCCGTGGTCAAAGAATACTTAGAGGCAAAGGTTGCAGGGGAAAGACGAGGAAAAGGTTACTGACCCAGAGAGTCATTTCGAAAACTACGAGAACAAGATGGCGAAACCCTAGCTAAGCTGGAGACCATTATTGACGAATTCTAGAAACAAGTTGATAAACTTCGGATGGAGGGTTCCAATGGCGCTTTCGTTTGGAACAAGCTCGACATAGAGTGAAAGCCAGAGATGCAGCCCTTTGAGACCTTTTTTGGGGCAAGCAACTCGCATCTGTAGAAGTTTAGCTAAAGGACTCGGAATGGTTCGTGGGATATTCAACCGGAAAAAAGGCGGAAGACGAATCAACTTGTCAGAAGTTGTGTGGGATTTATACCATCAAAAAGTTTTTTGTTTCTTCAGTCGTAACACTTTTGTCCTCAATAAGGATTATTCAGAATAACAGGCACATTTTTTAGATCAATGCCTCGGACATTTCATGCATCATGCATTTAGTCATTTTGCATTTTGTTATTTTCTTTGCATTCACATTAACTAACGGAAACATGTCTCATCAGAAAGGAACAAATACTGGAGATAGCACCTCAAGCTCAGGACACGCCCCATCCGCATAACACCCGCTTGAAAAAGAAAAAAAATGGAAGCCAGAATTGCTCAGATTGAGGAGAACATGTTAAAGCTCTAGAGAGAGTTGGAAGACAAGATAAACGAGAGTAGTCTGAGTACTCTTAATACAATCATGAAAAACCAAGAGTCCTTGGTCGATCAAATTGTGACCAAGTTACTTGGCCTACAACAGACCAGTGCGCCTGGGGCAGGTTCACCTGAAGGGGTAACTATACCACCTACCCCACAAGTTGTCTCACCTGAAATCTTACCGGAACTTCGAGGGGACTCATCTACTACGAAAGTGAAGCCCTCATCCTCTATATTTAACCTTGAGAGCAATTCGGGTTATTATCATATATCGGATTCAGATGAAGAGGACAAATCAAAGAAGATAAAAGAGAAAATCAAGCAATTAGAGGACCAAATGAAGGTAGTTAAAAGAGACCATGACTACCTTGGAGTCGATGCCGTGGAGCTCAGTCTGGTCCCGGACTTGGTTCTTCCTCCGAAATTTATGTCCCCATAATTTGAGAAGTTTGACGGGAATAGTTGCCCATCCGCTCACATCACCATGTTCTGCAAAAAAATGACAGGATATAGAGGAAATGATCAACTCCTGATCCACTGCTTCCAGGAGAGTCTATGGGGTTCAGCCATCCGGTGGTACAACTAGCTAAGCCAATCAAATATCAAGACCTGGAGGGACCTGGCCAAGTCATTTCTGGAACAATACAAGCATGTCAATGATATAAGGTCAGATCGAGTTATGCTACAAAGCATGGAAAAGAAGCATAACGAGAGTTTCTGGTAATACGCACAAAAATAAAGGGATTTTGCTGTACAAGTTCATCCGCCCATGGATGAGAAAGAAACTTGAAAACTTTTTGTACAGACCCTGAAGACTCCATACTTCGGACAACTGGTTGCGATCACATCATGAAGCTTTTCAGACTCTGTTATAGCCGAGGAAATGGTTGAGTCGACCATAAAGCAAGGCAAGATAAAGGATGGAGAGGCCAGTAAGAAACCTCCTGAAAAGGAAAATGATGGGGATATTAATAATTGTAACACATACCACACTAATAAAGGTGTTACAATCTCCAAGCCAAAATCAACTACAGCTTTACCGTCAGGTACTTCTAAATAAGATTCCAGAGAACCTAGGAGGGAAAAGGAATATTTCGACCCTATTCCCATGACCAGCAACTTCTTGGCACTCACGTAGTGTCACCATATTCGGTGGAATCCATGAAGCCCCCATACCCCAAGTGGTATGATGAGAATGCTCATTGTGAATATCACGACAGTGTCCCAGGACACACTATCGAGAACTGTTACACATTCAAGAGGGTCGTACAGAAGATGCGTAACCAGAATTGGATCGACTTCAACAACTTGGGAGCATCCAAGTGAGGGAGATCATTTCATCATTTAAGGCATTCTGTTTGAATATGTTTTCTTTCATTTTTTTTCTCATGTTTTTGTAAGGACTTTTAAATAAATTTATGTTACTTTAAAGATGTTGAGCAATGAATCACATTTGCAAACTTGCAATTCTTTGAATATAAACTTAATTAAAAAAACTCTATAAATGATTCAGAATTACATATCTTTGACAAGTTAACATGATCAAAACCTGATAAAACAAGGACTTTACCCCGAAAAACTCGAACACCATTTACATAGCCTTCTCCCTTCATAAGGCTTAGCATTTAGATGTACATAGGTACGGAAAACATGGGACATCTTTTGTATATGAAAATTACTATACTTCTTATTTAAGACGTTCATTGATGATAAAGATCTTCACAAATAGTATAGTCGAGTAAGCAAATCTAGTTTAGGTCAGTTGTTTGAAAATTGAACTCTAAAGATGAGATTCATTGACTTTAAAAAACACTTAGACTATAATAGGTTCTCCTTGAAAAACTTAGGAAATTGGATTCGTATACCCAGATTATAATATTATATATATACTATAAAGCTTGAGTTGTCCCTCTAGAGCTATTGGTCAAATGCCATGGCTTTATGGATAATATTAGCTAGCCTGATAAAGGTGATTATACTATACAATAAAGTTTGAGCTATCCCTCTAAAGCAATTGGTTAAACTCCCCCGCTTTATGGATAAGATTCAGCTAACCTGATAAAGGTGTTTACATATTGAGCTGTCCCTCTAGAGCAATTGGTTAAACGCCTCGGCTTTATGGATTCAGCTAGCCAGACAATGGCAAATTAAATTTATTTAAATAAGGAATTTCGATAAAAATGGACTAAGGGAGTTAAGGAACACATGTTATAATCAATTTCACATGAGCATTCAGGAATTTCATTTTTAGACCGATATTTTTGCACTACCTTTGTTAGAAGAGCCTACAAAGCTTGAACAAATGGAAGATTTCAGAGGACTGAAATAGAAGATCTAGTAATTGATTATGCTAGTTGCGTCATTTTGTCCGCATCCAATTAAAATGCCAAGCCAATCAATGACCGAAAAAATGACATATGTTATGGCTAAATAGGAGGCCACATAAAGCCAACTCATTCATTTGAATATTTGTCAAAGAGCTATAACTTTGAAAGCATTAAAAGAGCTATTGATTCATTTGATATACTTTGAACTCATGTTTATGATTTGATTTGATTGCAAATCTGAATTAAGGGGCAATGTTTTACAAAATTCTTCTATTTTCATATCCTTTTTTCCCTCCTAAAATAAGAGAAAGGAGAAAAACATTTTCAAACAAGACATTCTCAAATGTGAAAGGCTGCAACCCAAGAAGAAATGGGGCATAATATATTCCAAGGACCAGTTCGACAGACGAAACATGAGACTCCATCCAAGGTTAATTCATATTGCATGCATTGTAGTATTACATTTTTTAGCAACATAATTTTTTTACAGCTTTTAGAAGTCAAGTTTCAACTTCAAGACGAAGGATACTCGATTCAAAAGTACATTTAAAAGTTGACGGTGGTTGCTCGACTTCACAACGAAGGAGTGTCTGTCAACAAACAGCTTTCTAGTGTCATTCACAGTCAATTTCAACTTCACAGCGAAAGATATTGGACTCGAAACAACACAATATTGGATTTTAACTTTACAACGAAGAATATTTAATTCAAAGTTTAACTTCACAGTGAAGGGGCGATTGTCTGACGACAAAACAACTTGCCAAGTCTCGTTCAGAGTCAATTTAAACTTCACAGCGAAAGATATTCAAGTAAAATCTCAATTTCACAGCGAAGGATTCATCCACGATTTCAACTTCACGAAGAAGGATATCGTGTCTGATGAAGTGATTTAGTGTCACAGCAAACATTTCATCCACATATTTGACTTCCTTAAGTCAACGATTAGAGCTTCTGAAAAGATTTCTTTAATATGCATAAACAAGCAGATTATCGATCACCTTTGAGATTGTTTCTCTCGAAACAAGGGGTCGTCTCGCTTAAGACTAATTTACTCAAAACAAAGTTTTGTCTCTCTTGAGACAATTTCTCTTAAAACAAAGTTTTGTCTCTCTTGAGACAATTTCTCTTAAAACAAATTTTGTCTCTCTTGAGACAGCTTCCATTGAAACAAATTTTGTCTCTCTTGAGACAGTTTCCCTTAAAACAAAATCTTTGAATATGTTTTACTTTAAACAAATTTCGTTTCCCTTGAGACAATTTCTTTAGGAACTAAGTTTTGTCTCTCTTGAAACAAATTTTGTCTTTGTCTCTCTTGAGACAGTTTCCCTTTAAACAAAATCTTTGAATATGTTTTTCCTTGAAACAAATTTCGTCTCCCTTGAGACAGTTTCTTTTGAAACAAAGTTTTGTCTCTCTTGAGACAGTTTTCCTTGAAACAAATTGTCTCTCTTGAGATAGTTTCCCATGGAAAAAAAATCTTTTGGAACTAAGTTTTGTCTCCCTTGAGACAGTTTCTCTTGAAACAAATTTTTTCTCTCTTGAGACGGTTTCCCTTGAAACAAAGTTTTGTCTCTCTTGAGACAGCTTCTCTTGAAACACCAATCTTTGAACATGTTTCTCTTGAAACAAAATTTTGCCTCCATTGAGAAAGTTTCTCTTGAAACACAAAAAAACCTTTGAAATTGTTTCTCTTGAAAAAATATCTTTGAAAATGTTTCTCTTGAAACACAAAACCTTCGAGTTCGACTACGCTCAGCTCAAAGGCGCTATCATTTACATCATAGCTCAAGGCAAGAATAGATATCTATCAACAAAATTGTCGAGTTCATTTCCATTTAGCTCGATGACACCTCAATCACACTACTGTCTGGTTGCAGTCGAGGTTTTCAAGTCGAGAAGAAGACCTGAGTTAACCGTGCCTCAGTGACAAGAAACCGTTTTCAGCAGCATAGCTTAAGTTGAGAAAAGCTTTCTATCAACGAAGACCTTTTGAGTTCGATTTCATTCAGCTCGAAGGCCTATGAACCACATGATGGATTCAATGAAATACTTTCCAGTCGAATTTCCAACCAAGGTCTTTAAGCCGAGAAGAAGACCAAAGGGCAACGAGAAGTCGCATCCCAAACTGCGGCTTCAATTCTATATCATTTCGAGATGGACTCGACTTCCCGACGGAGTGTCATCCACAACTCAATTCGACATAGAGTTTTTCTTAATTGAAATATTAGAGTCAATTTTCAACTCCACCGAACGAAAATTAGTGTCTTTTTATCTTTGTCCTATTTTTTGTTCCATGAAAAAAGACAAAGAGGGACAGTTGTAGACACTAATTTCTCACCAAAGACTCCCACAGTCGCACGCCATATGCTTCTCAACCAAACGCAGTCAACGTTGTTTTTCTCGGCACCAAGTAGCACCGTGGAGTTAGAGGACACAACAAACAACAAAAATCAAGTGTTTTAGTTCGGTTGGGACTAAAAAATTCGAACTAAAAATAGCAAAATCATGGGCTATAAATGGGTGGAAGAACACGATAAGAGGGGACTACTTTCGAAAGCCACAGGGATACCAAAATTCAAACCCTTTCAGAAAATATAAATCAAGAGAGAAGAAAGAAGGGAAGTTACCTCGTTCTCCATTGGAACCGGAGCCACCGACGCTACTTCATCAGACTAGAAATCGTTCATTTTTTTTGAAGAGACAGAGAAAGAGAGATAGTCGAGATCGAGGTTCGATCGGCTTGTATTCATCGCTGATTTAAAACAACGATGGCTTCCTTCTCTCTTTGCGCCGCAGTGAGGAAAGCAAAAGAATGAGAGAGCACAGATGAAAGAAATGAATTCACGCGTGAAATAAGAGTTTTTTGAGTTTCATAGATTTTTTGGTTTAATTAGAATACTAGCCATTAAGGAATTCCTCATTTGTAGCGGTGGAATAATGTTTTTATTTTGGAATCACTATCTTACTTTTATTTTAATTTAATCATTTATGTTTTATTAAATTTTTTTCTTTCAAGGTTTTAGTTTAAATATTATTTTTATTTTATTTTTTTAACTAACCCTTTTACTTTTTTTATTTTATTCATTTTCTTTTCTTTATTTATTTATTTTAATTAATTAATTAATTTTTGTTTATTTTCTTTTTTTACTAACTTTTAATTATCTCTGCTACCTATTTTATCTTAGAATTTTTTTCCTTGTATTTATTTTTATTTTATTATCTAACATTTTGTGGCATTTTCAGTGGTAATTTTAATCGATCAAAGGTAATTATTCGAATCGATATTTTAAATTTAAATTTTTGATTTTCGCCATAAAGACAACCGATAAATTAATTGGTACTGAAAGGGCGGTTCAAGGGTGCTAATCTTTCCTTGACCGTAATCGACTCCCGAACCCGACACATTTATGGTGAAACGCAAATCAAGTAAGATGGTGTTCGATCAGCCCAAATCTTGTTTTAAAATGATCGATGGCGACTCCAAACCATTTTTCTTAAGTCGAAACCAAATTCTGGGCCCAACCGAAAGACGGTTCCGACAATATGAAAATCCAGATAATATTGAAACATACCTGCCAAAGTACAACTTTTGATGATGTAAGCACTAACAAGCCCAACCTACAAGGAAAAGAAAAACATCACACCTTGGTGTTAACTTGGTATTCACAGAATGAATCAGATGTGCATGAAAAGATACAACCACCCCACTATAGTGCTTGCTAAAACTAAATACAAAAATTTGCCAAAACACTCGAGAGCAAATTTAGGATCAGCATTTGTGAGAAAAAACTCTGGATCGCATTGAAAAGCACCACATATGTTATATCATTTACAACCCATCACTCCGAAAACCATACTGTAAAGTAACGGAGTCTCATCCTGACTAAGCACCTACACCATCAGATAGAAACAACTCGATTTTAGCAAGTTTAGTATTCTAGTTTCAATTTAGAAAAAAATGTTAGCACAATTTTAATCTATGAATACCTGCAGTATGCGAACAGAATCTGTTGCAGCAATCATTGCACCAATTGCTGAAAGTCATAGGGAACAATAGTGAACACACTGAAATAAGAACATACATTTTGGAAAATAAGGGAGCAATAAGAGAGATTACCTAGAAAATCCCCAATATCCAAGGAGCCAATGTCCATTTCCTTGAAGGTGTTAATAGCATAAGCATACAAAGGAGAATGGCAGCAACAAAAAAACTAAAACATTACGAACCAAGAAAACCATAAGCATACAAAGGAGAATGGCATCAACAAGAAATGAAAATAAAACATTACGAAAGAACACAATCAGCATCTGATGTGCCTAATTAAAAGTCATAATTCCATATAGGTTCTCTCAAAGTTTCCTTCATAGAAATTTATTATCCGCTAATGTTTTATTCGTGTTGTTCCTCTAGTTTGAAAGGAGACAATATGAACAGCTTCAAAAAATAATAAACTGGTCACGAAACAACATACTACCAATGCATCATAGTGGAGACCGTCATAGATCAGCATGACTCTTTCAGAGTAGTTATTTTCCTGTCATGAAGGTCACATTTAAAAAGAAGAGGAGAGTCAGCATTGATAACAAAAAAAATTGACCACTCGAGACAAAAAAGAGAGACAACGTCAGCATTCTAACCTGACCAAACAAATCGCAACGTGTTGTCTGAATATCATACGCTGCAATTTCAAGGCCATAATAATCTGCTAATATTTAAAGCTCAATGGCGCCTTCAAAATGCAAAATAAAGCTTAGTAATCTTGAACATTTCCCATAAAAGCCCCAACTGTATGGGTTTGAATACCAACATATAAAGCTTAGTATTCTGTAACGGTTCTAGCCATAGATCAAAGTCTAAATACTAGAATTCATTAGCTAACATAAACTGCAGACAAAGTTTTGATATACTTCTTCAGTTTCCATGCAAGAATAAAATGATCTAAACAAAGCGCTTTGACAAAAAAATCATGAGAATAAGCATATAAGAACTTGTCTCAATTCTGGAGCTTTTGTCTTGTCATGATCCATAACATACCTAAACACGAGGAAATGAAGAAAAATGATCTCAAATGAACAATAATCACACCAATCGAACCAATAAAAGTTAAAACGGAAAGTTATCGATCTAGTAGTTTAATGAGCAAACCCAACAGCATTGAAAAGGCATCTGTTGTCTGATGGAATGACCCTTCTAACAACAATACCTTCCATTTTGCAAATTATTTTGAACCTAAACAAACAAACAAACAAAAGAACACAAAATTAACTTCCACCATTATACAAATTTGTAATTGAAATAGCTAAGCAACTGTTCTTTAGATTCCATAAATATACACACAGGGAAACAAAACTTGTGAAGATGAAACAACGAACAATAGATTGATCAAAGAATGAAACCTAGATAATATAATTCAAATGAAATTTTCTTTAAGCAATTTGCAAATATCTTAAAATAAACAATGAATAGTTTGAACAAAAAAGAAAAAATGGCAATAAAATCAAAAGAAACAGTAAAAGACATTCAAAAGAAAAGTCAAGACTTCGAACCTTCAACAAAGAATCATTCAATCAAAGAAAAGAGATGTTGTCAACAAGATCTAAAACCAACCCTGATGAAAAATCCTATCAACAAACACGAAATTATCCAAATTTATGAAATTAAATTACCTAAAACGCAGTTCGAAAAAGAAGATGCAGAAGAACCCAATTTTATTACGAAAAAAAAATGCCCCCCAGATCTTGAACCCGCAGGCACCAAGAATAATAGCTTTAAATAAGGGAACTTCAAAGATAACACTAGGACATATATTGAGCCGTTCCGGTTATCGTCGCCGACGTCGTTGAAGAGCTTCTTCTTGTCAGATTTTTTGAGGGCTTTGATGGAATTTAGAAAGTGAGCTCGCGAAATGGAGTGAATGGCGTTGCTAAGCTTGTCGTGTAAGTTCCAGATCTTCTCGAGAACCGCCTCGATTTCTTCGATCTCCATATCCCATTTCATTTCAGAGGTGATGGTAGAGCCAGAGAATTTCGCCCTTGTTGGGGGGAAATGATTTAATTTCTTTTTATGAAATGAAAACAAAGAGTAACGACGGAAATAAACAGGTATAGGAAGAAATAATGAAAAAAGGATAAGGGATCTAGGTTTGATATAAATTCATCCTTTTATGGCGTTTATTTTTAAAAAACACCACTAAAAGTTAAAGTCTGTAGCGTCGTTTGTATAAAAACGCCGCTAAAGTATTACGTTGTCACAAATGCCGCTAAAGAACCCTATTACGGCATTTGTATAAAAAATGCCGCTAAAGTACTAATCTATCGCGGCATTTGTTGGAAAAACGCCACTATAAATGATACCTATTGCGGCGTTTATATAAAAACGCCGGTAAAGTACTACTCTATCGCGGCTTTTGTTTAAGAAACGCCGTTAAAGTATTATTTTGTGGCGTTTCGATTGTAAACGCCGCTATATGCTTAAAGTTTGTGGTGTTTACTCTCCAAACGCCGCTAAAAACACCGGTAGAGAATAGTTTTGCTGTAGTGGAGATCAATACTACTAGGTTTCAAAAAGAAATAAATGGTTGTGTTGATCTTTAAGACATGATGAGCAGCAACTTAAACAAAAGCTTACCTTCCATTCGAAGGGTTTTCATGATATGATACACCCTAAATCTTCTTTTAAGAGTTCTATAAACTCTATAAAAACAAAATACGTGATTAGAGTTTTTGAAACAAAAAATGGGGTTCCCATTGTTATCGACTTTGAATTTCTATTTTAATTATAGTGTTCATATTGTATGATTATATAACTCTTAAATATACACTTATTTTATAATTTTTAGAACACCCATTGTTTTCTCATTTCTCACTTTCTTATTTTTATTTTTTATTTTCTTCATCCACAACTCAAACTGTTAACGTCCCTTTCTTCAGTCCTGAATCAATTGGTACGATGTCGTTCACTCGTAATTTTATGACGAACTTCTCTGACTGAGCTACCTTCAAACTATTTTCTCTCCCTTTTCCTTTGGTTCTTCACTTATTCTTTTACACTATTAAATTTGGTTAAATTTTGTGTTTTAGTTTTAAAATTCTTGAAACTTGAGTGCGTTAAAATTAATGAATTAAATTTAAATTTTGGATTCAATTCGATATATTTGAGTGATTTTGTGAAGAATATTTAAATGTTGAATTATGATATATGAAATTAATGAAAAATATATTAAATTTTTATAATTTAAGTTGAAGTAATTTGGATACTTTAATTTATATGTTGAAAAAACTAAAATTACTTAATTGCTAATTAAGATTTTACTTCTTTGATAACAGATATCACTATTAAATTATTAATCAGTGAACTCTAATTAATAATTATTGTAATTTGTAAATTTTATAATTGTAGTACGTAGAAGATGAATGACAATAAGATTAACCCTACATAAAAGAAAAAGAATGAAACTTTAGATTGGTTTGTTCAAAATTCTAAAAGAACTGATGCAAGTTCTTCCTAAATGTCAACTTGTGTCTCATTATCAACTCAACCTTCAACAACCCAAGTTGAGCAAAAATTTTATTTCTCTTCGTGTAACATGCTCCAAACTCAAGAAATCGGGATTGAATTGCGGAAAAATATGATGATATAAGAAATGTTGTTTTACAAAATACACCTAAAAACAAAATTATCAATTATGGTGCGAAAAGAAATACCAAAATAATTGTAAAAGATCTTAATAAGGATTATTTTGAAATACTAGACGACGAGTACAGTAATGTATTTCAAAAAGATCAAAAGATTTTGTGTGTGTTGATAAAAAAAAGATGAACGAACAATTGTTTCGGAATAGTTCATGTGGGAAATACCGCCAATTTGTCTTTTAAAAAAACTATATTTTGTTTGTTTAATGAACATTTTTTGAGTTTTTCCAGACGTCGTGAGTATTAGTGTGATGGGCTATCAATATAAAAAGCGAACTTAACGGTCTTTAAACTATAATCTTATAAAAAACACAACTTGTATATTATATATATTGTTTTATTCACTAATTTCAATTACTCTTATTGTTTTTTTTAAATGAAGATTGTCGTTGATATTTTAATACACTTGAAGATTTATTGAATGTTGTTGAATCATCTTGTAAGTAAAAGGATTTGCTTAGAAAATAAGCTGAAAAAGTTACAAACATCTTTAAAAATTGCGAAATTATGACCGGAAAAATTTAAACAAAGAATACGACTTAGATAGATCATATGATACATGTTGGAGGTCTCAGTAGAAGTCGAATTTGAATGTGATTGATTTATATTATGCAATATATACAGACAAAACCTTGATGATTAACTTGATAATTATATTACTGACATGTAGAAGGATCATAAATTTTGAGTATCGAAGGATATATGTGAAATTCCCATAAAATTAATCGAGATAAAGAAACATCACATGTACCAACAAGCCTATTTACTTATAAAGTTAATGTTGATTCTTCTCATAGGATCTGCAAGTGTATAAAAAGTTTTTTAAAATGAACATTGTAAAGAATAAGTTACGAAATATCACAGGTGACCAATTTTTAAACGATTAATCACTTATTTAGAAAGAGATGTTCTTTAAATTGATGATGAAGGAATCATGAAATGATTATAAGAATTAAAAATTCGTCGAAAATAATTTTAATTATTTTTAATATTGACAAAATTGTGTGCTTTTTGAATGGATTATTATTTTGGATTTTGAGTTATACAACTTTTTCTTCTTGATTAATAGGTTTACTAATTCGTGTTTGTTTCTTAAATGTTATTATGATTTAAGTATGTATCTCATATATATTCTCTTGTTAATTTTTACACTAAACATGATCTCTAGATAAATCTTGTTAAATGCATGCTCCCTGATTATTTTTCTATACTTAGAGATCATATTGGGTTTAATAGCTCGCTTCAATTTTTACTCTCCTTTCAAATCAACCCATACTCAAGGGATCACTTCGACATCATCTTAAGAGTCTTGATTTCATATTTGTTTCTAATTTTCAAGTATTTCTCTTACTACTATTTATTTTTTAGTTTATGGCTTTTGGGGTGTTTTATTATAAATTTTATAATTTTTTTGGTTTAATGAAAAATAAGTGTTCAAACAATACTTAAAATTAACTTTAGGTGCCTAAAGATTCTTCGTTCAAAATAGGTACCCAACGTACCGATGTACTCACGAAGGGGGACTAACAAGCAAGGTCTTTCAAGAAATTCTAAACAAGTTTGGGAATGGCAAATATTCACTCACCAGCTTGAGGGAAACTGTCATAATCAACCATGTAGAAGTCTCTTTTGTTTAGGAGTCTTTAAAGATAACAAGTTCCTAGAAGTCTTTATAATCTCAGACTCAAGATAAAATTTTATCTTTAGTAGAAAAGTCCTATTAGAAACTAGCAACTTAGTTTTTTTAAACTACTGTAATCTCCTAAATTCAATAATCAAATCTCTTTCATTACATCTTTTATTATTTCCCTCTTTTTCTATTTATTTATGTAGATTATAACATCACTATAGCAAAACTGTTCTATAGCGACATTTTTAGCGGCGTTTTGAGAGCAAACACCACTAAATTTAAACATATAGCAGCGTTTACATTCCAAACGACACAAAATGGTAACTTTAACGGTGTTTTTATTCAAAACGCCGCGAGAGAGTAGTACTTTAACAGCGTTTGTATAAAAACGCCGCAATATGTTTCATCCATAGTGGCGTTTTCAACAAACGCCGTAACATAATATTACTTTAGGCGATGTTTTATACAAATGCCACAATAGGTTCATCCATAGTGGCGTTTCTCAACAAACGCCGTGACAGAGTTTTACTTTAGCGGTGTTTGTATAAAAATGCCGTAATAGGGTTCATCTATAGTGTCATTTTATAACAAACGCTACAAAAACGCGTACTTTAGTGACGTTAATAGCGACATTTTTATAGTAAATGTTGTGATGACATTATACATTTCTAGTGTTTGTTATAAAAAAAATGTCGCAAAAACACGTGCAATAGTGGCTTTTTTAAAAAACGCCACCAAAGGATCAATATAACTCACCCTTTTCTCCTGCCTGATCCTTAAAATCATTTCAACTCTTCTTCCCTAAAAGTTTTTTCTCTTGTACAACAGTGGGCCTCTCACGATTCCAAGCGACGTCGTCTTTTGTCTCTCCCGACGACCAAATCGGGCTTCTTACCGGTGAACTATAACACGATTGCATGGTTTGATCACTTCTCTCACTACTGAACTTTTTCATTTTTGTAAATGTGGGTATTCTGAAAATAGGGAAAAGCCAGAAAGCTAACATATTTGAGAAAAATAATAGCTTTCAAATAGGAAAACCAATAAAATCCCGCTGTCATTTTCATTTCTGTCTCAAAAATCAATGTTCTTCTTAAACGTATAAGATTTGAGGCAACGTAAATGAACCATCCCTCAAGCCATGTGTCCAAAATTTGGTTGGATATATTCTAGGTGACTTATGTTAGCTTATTTTATAGTTTATTGGAGTTGTTTTTGATGTTTTATGGAAAGACTGGGGTAGGGCTCTTACCCTTTTGTTCCACAGTACTCTTTTTTATCCAAGTAGTTTGAGTTTGGGAACAAATGGTTGTGGTACAAAGAGCATTGTGTTCTTTTCCTTAGCTTTATTTCCATAATGTAGCTGACTGAAAGGTATTTGTTTGAATGCCAAAAAGAAACCAATGCTTGGACTAAGACTCAAGGTTATTATAAGGCTGATCTAACACTCACCAAATTAGTATAGCATAAGAAAAAACATCTATCTCTATGTGGAATTAAGGTTTACAAGTTAAGTTTTTACACCAGTGCATTTGGAGATAGTGTGAATTCTTATTACTTTGTGTGTTGGATCTATCCTGCACGTCTAGTGATATAGTTTTTCTAATTTTTGAAGGCCTATGAAGTAGTTTCTTGGTTCTGTTAATGCGTCAATTCCATGATATTTTGTTTGGTTTGGATTTGGTTTTTGTTGATTTTTAACTGCTATAGTTGTTGCAATTGAACTGTGTCTTTATATGCTTCATTTGCTTAAATGGACTTATGCATCATAGATAAAGGATTTACATCAAAATACATGCAATAAGTAACTCAATCACCCAAATGTATGGACAGAGTAAGAGAAATTGATTGTGGATTAAACTTCATAAAATTTAATCCACAATATCTAAGCAAAATCGTCGAAATGTCCACGTGGCGTATTTGCTCTGACATTGGATCAAATTATCGTTGGGAGGCTTCCGGTCCGTTCTTGCCATCGAAACCCGATGATAACCCGAAAGGAACTCCTATTGATCCATACCCTTCCATGGTCAATCTCTTACTTCAAGGTAATAATCTCTGAATCTTTTCGCCGCTATATTTTTATTTCGTACTCTCAAATTTCATAGATCGTGCGCAGGATGTTCGAAGCTTATTGAGAATGATAATAGAGGAATGGATAAATACCCGATGTTTAGATCCGGATTGGGGAAATCTATGGCATTGAAAGAATCTTCAATGGCAAAGGCAATATCTATCATCAATGAATACAACGCTACCTCTACTGTTACTCCAAGTAAACACTTCTATATTTTACTTTAATTTTTTTGTTTAATGCTTGATTATGTTCTCAAGCCACCACCAATCAATTTTCATATTGTAGGTGAAAGGTCGTTATCTGTTTCAAGTGAAGCATTGAAGCGTGCAAGGAGTCTTGTTGGTGAACCGGAGCTAGGGGGTTTATTTGGTGAAATGGATAAAAAGCTTCTCCATATATAGTTTACACGGAGGAAAAACTTAACGATGCTTCACCAAACAAGGAAAACTGTTTTTTACTTCCTTTCCCCACAAAGGAGCAATGAAGACTAAATTCTAGTGAATAATATTTTTTAATTGAAAGTGAAATAACCTAGACTAAATTCTAGAGAACAATGTCAAACTACATTATATTTAATTTTAATGTTTATAAATTTTAATTTATTTTGTTGTTAAACTTTATGGTTGTTATTTATATAACATGATATTAAATTTAAGTGATGTAGAGCAGAAATGAAATATGCAAAATATCAATTAATCTTAGCTAAAGAATGGTAATTAGCGGCGTTTGTATCCAAAAATGCCACTATTGATATGACCTTTTGCGGCGTTTGTTCCAAAAACGCCGCTATAGATCTCAACCTTTTTGTGACATTTGTATCGAAAACACCGCTATAGATCTGACCTTTTGCAGCGTTTGTTCCAAAAATGGCGCTATAGATCTCGACCTTTTGCATCGTTTGTTCCAAAAACGCCACTATAGATCAGACCTTTTGCGGCGTTTGTTCCAAAAATGCCGCTATAGATCTCGACCTTTTGCGGCATTTGTTCCAAAAATGCCGCTATATATCTTGACCTATTGAGACGTTTTTATTCCACAAACGTTGCTAACATTAGCGGCACTGGTATGGCTGGCGCTTCTTGCGGCATTTTTCCTATCACCGCGAGTGCTTTTAGCGGCGCTTAAAACGCCTCTAAAATTCTATTTTGATGTTGTGCATGTTTAAACAAAGTATTTGCTTTTTTTTCCTTTTTCTATCACACTACAAAAAGGTGTAACAAGGTTTACCTTATTGACCCCAAAGGGAGATACGTTACTCGTGGCACATAACAAACAATGAAACAAGATCCAACAACCACTCTTGGGTTTCAAATAATTTCTTATGCTCTTCATCTTTCCATTCTTTATTTGCATTATCATGGTTTCGTATTTCCCTGATTATGGGCAAGAATAATTTTTTAATCATTCTAAACCCCCAAAAAAAGTTACAATAAGTAGGAAGTTCTAAACTCATACTTGATTAGGTCATCTTGTGCACTATATGTTGAAACATTTTAATATTTCGATATAACAAATTAAGGTTAAATGGATTTTAAGATTTTCCAAATGATTTTCTAAGTATATTCGATATAACTATTCGAATATCAAAACATTACTCCAAATATTTCAAAAATTATTTTTAATCCTTACTTAAGTGTAAAATTAAGTTTTAATCATAAAACAATTTCAAAATAATTTTACAAAGTATTTCGAACCAATTCAAAGCCAAAAATTCCAGATTGCTCAGAGGGAACCGATTCCCCCCATAGGAGGAACCGATTCCCCCCTGAATGGTTTGGCTCCGAGATTTCCAGAATGCTCGGAGGGAACCGATTCCCCCCTGTTCAACGGTCGAAATATTTGAATTTTACACTTAGGGAACCGATTCCCTATGAGAGGGAACCGATTCCCCCCACGCTCCAAGCTGTTTTATTAAATGTTTTCACACTAAAACGGCTATAATATCTTCTCTAATTATCCCCAACGTTCAGAAGTGATCCAAGGTGTATTTAAGCAAGCTTAGAAGCCATTGATCAACAACAAGAAACATCAAGCAACTAGAATCAAGAGAGAATCAAAGAGAAAGCATCAAACCTCAAGTTTGAGCATTTCAAGCCTATTTTCATTCAATATTCATTTTGCTTTCAAGAACACTTTTTGTGCTCAATTGTATTCATCTTTGAGTGTTCTTTTCTTTGTTCTAGAATTGTGCAAACATCTTACCTTGTGAGGTTTTCTTGTAAGTTTGCAAATTTGTAATCTTCTCTTTGAGAAAAGAGTGTTCTCAAGAGTTGGGGTATACTCTTGAGGGAATTGTAAGGTTATCTCTTTGGCCTCAAAAGAAAGAACAAATTAGTGAATTTGTTGGAAAATCCTTAGTGTGGATAGCTAAGGTAGTGGACGTAGACTTTGTTTGAGAAAGTCGAACCACTGTAAATCGCTGTGCAATTACTTTCAATTTTCTGTAAAAGCTTCCACAAAATTTTTATTGCCAATTCACCCCCCTCTTGGCCAATTTCGTCATTCGATTAACTCAACAATTGGTATCAGAGCCTAACTCATTTGAAGGTTTTATCGCCTCTTGAGTCAATTCGGGAAGAGTTATATCGATTATTAAAGTCATCAATGGCCTCCGCTTCAAACTTCGACTCCGGTCTCGATTCGATGCCCGTCAACAAACCTCCTTTCTTCAATGGAGCTAACTACGCCTATTGGAAGAATAAAATGATGTACTTCATTCAAGCAAGTGACATGGGAGCATGGAATGCTGTAGAAGAAGGATACATTAAGCCTATCACTCATCCAAGGTTGTGGAGTGAAGGAGATACAAAAATGTTCCAGCTCAACTCCAAAGCCATCCATATTATCTTTTGTGCTCTTGGACCAGATGAATACGGAAGAGTTTCATCGTGTACAACCGCCAAAGAAATATGGGACAAGCTTCAAGTCACACATGAAGGTACCGATGAGGTAAAGAAATCAAAAATTAGTATTCTAACGCATAGCTATGAAAATTTCAGGATGAAACCAAATGAAGACATCAAAGCTATGACGGATAGATTTTCAACGATTGTCAATGGTCTCAAATCATATGGAGAGATCATCTCAAATGAAAAGCTTGTGAGGAAGTTAGTCTACTCCCTCCCAAAATCATGGCAATCAAAGAAGACGGCAATCATCGAGTCTAAGGACCTATCGTCCTTAACTCTTGAAGAACTTATCGGTTCACTCCTCACTCATGAGATGATGCTTGAAGATGAGGTGGACCTTGATAAAGTTGAAGAGACACCAAAGGAGAAGGAGAAGAAGAAAAATATTGGAGTTGCTCTCAAATCCACAAAAGATGAGAGTGATTCTAATGATGATGATGATGACGAGGAAATGGCATTGTTTGCCAAACGGTTCAGAAAAATGATGAGACCTTACCAAGGAAGAAAATTCAAACAAAACGAAGGCCTCAAAAATGAACCAAAAGAGAAGGACCCAATCATTTGCTATGAATGCAAAAAGCCGGGGCATGTCAAATATGATTGCCCACAATTGAAGAAAAAGGGTCAATCAAAGAATAAGCACAAGGCTCATGTGGCTACATGGAGCGATGAAGAAGGTTCCGATGAAGAGGAACAAGAAGTAGCAAACTTGTGCTTGATGGCATTCGGGGAAGATTCTAAGGTAACCTCTAACTCATCCGATTTTGATGATTTATCTTATGATGAGTTATTTGAGGAGTACAATGGGTTGGCTTCGGATTATGAGAAATTGTTTTTAAAATATAAAAATGATGTTTCAAAATTGAAAAATGAAAACAAACTCATATCCAAAACCAACAACGATCTTGAAAGTAAAATCAAAAATTTGCAAATCAAACTAGAAGAGTTTGAAAAGAAAAATTTAGATTTGCAAAATTTACTTTCAAAGATCAATGATGATCATCAAAAGAAAATTGATGATCTTAAAACTTCTTTTGATAAAGTTGAAACAAAACATTTTGAAAAAGGTGGAAATTCAAAATCCAACTTTGTTAGAAAAAGTTTTAGAAACTACAATCATAGAGGTCCCCAAAGAACCTCTAATGGAAAAATCATTAGAAGTGTGTGGGTTCCTAAAGAACTCATTACTACTAAAGATAAAAATATCCTACACAAATGGATACCTAAGGGGACTAGGATTTTGGAAACTAATGAATATGGACCCAAAAGAATTTGGGTACCAAAAATCAAAAATTAATCTATGTTTGTAGGGAAAGGAGCATTGCTACAAGGCACGGGAAACAAATTCAAACTCATGGTACCTTGATAGTGGATGCTCAAGACACATGACCGGAGACAAAAGCCGGTTCATAGAGCTTAACGTCAAAAATGGAGGAGAAGTGACTTTTGGTGATAATTCAAAAGGTCACATTGAAGGTATTGGTACAATAGGTAATACCTCTTCCATACAAATTAAAAATGTTTTATATATGAATGGATTAAAGCATAATCTATTGAGTATTAGTCAATTATGCGATAAGGGATTCAATGTCTTGTTTGAAATTAATGGTTGTAAAGTTATTGACATTGCATCTAATCGGATTATGCTTGTTGGTCATAGAATAGGAAACATTTATATGGTGCATTTAGATTATATTGATATGACTAATTTATGCCTAGTTGCTAAGGATGAGCATGATAGTTGGTTATGGCATAGGAGACTAGGTCATGCTAGTATGAGTGTTTTGCAACGGTTAATTCAAGGAGACTTAGTAAGAGGGTTGCCTAAGCTTAAATTTGATAATGATAAAATCTGTGATGCTTGTGCTAAAGGAAAACAAAAACGAGTTTCTTTTAAATCTATTAATGATGTATCAACTAGTAGAGTATTACAATTGATCCATTTAGATCTTTTTGGGCCAACTAGAACTACTAGCTTGGGAGGAAAACAATATGCATTTGTCTTGGTAGATGACTATTCTAGATACACTTGGGTTCTATTCTTAAGTACTAAAGATGAAGCATTAGAAAATTTTATCACATTTTCAAAAATAATCCAAAATGAAAAAGGTTACTCTATCACTAGTGTTAGAAGTGATCATGGAACTGAATTTGAAAATCTTGGATTTATTGAGTTTTGTAATTCTAATGGTATTAGCCACAATTTTTCAGCACCTAGAACCCCTCAACAAAATGGAGTTGTTGCGAGGAAAAATCGAACTTTAGAAGAAATGGCTAGAACCATGCTTTGTGAAAATAATTTGCCAAAATATTTTTGGGCGGAAGCCACAAATACCGCTTGTTATGTTGTAAATCGAGTAATGATTAGGCCAATTTTAAAGAAAACTCCATATGAAATTCTCAAAAATAAAAAGCCTAACATTAGCTATTTTCATCCTTTTGGATGTAAATGTTTTGTTTTAAACAATGGTAAAGAAAATCTTGGTAAATTTGATGCTAAAAGTGATGAAGGAATTTTTCTGGGTTATTCCTTAAATTCTAAAGCTTATCGTGTATTTAATAAAAGAACTTTAGTTGTAGAAGAGTCTATACATGTTGTTTTCGATGATAATCCCCTTCCGAGGAAGGATTCTTCTGTTAATGATGATGTAGGTATTGTACAAGCAAATGACGTTAGACATGACGTTGGAGAATCATCATCAAAGGAAGAAACAAAAGATGAGGAAACTCATGATCCCCTCGAGAATCCAACCATTGAAGAAAGGGAAATATCTTTTCCAAGAGAGTACAACTATGTCAAGGATGGTGAAATTATAGGTGATCCATCAAAAGGGGTAACTACTCGATCTTCTCTTAGAAATATCTGTAATTATGTTGCATTTATTTCATGCATAGAGCCTAAGAACATCAAAGAAGCATTAAAAGATGAACATTGGATTATGGCTATGCAAGAAGAATTAAATCAATTTGAGAGAAGTAAAGTATGGACATTAGTTGAAAGGCCTAGTAATAAATCTACTGTAGGTACTAGATGGGTTTTTAGAAATAAACTTGATGAAAGTGGTAATATAGTGAGGAACAAGGCTAGACTTGTTGCTCAAGGCTATACTCAAGAAGAAGGCATAGACTATGATGAAACATACGCTCCCGTAGCTAGGATGGAAGCAATTAGAATGTTATTAGCATTTGCATGTTTCAATGAATTTAAATTATATCAAATGGATGTTAAAAGTGCATTTTTAAATGGTTTTATAAAAGAAGAAGTGTACGTGGAACAACCTCCAGGTTTTGAAGATTCAAATTTTCCGGATCATGTTTTAAAATTGACAAAAGCTCTTTATGGTTTAAAACAAGCTCCTAGAGCTTGGTATGAAAGATTGTCAAATTTTTTAATTGAAAAAGATTTTTTTAAAAGGAAAGGTTGACACTACATTGTTTTTAAAGAGAAAAGGTAAAGATTTATTAGTAGTTCAAATTTATGTTGATGATATAATATTTGGTTCTACTAATGATGTTCTTTGCCAAGAATTTTCTAAGCTAATGCAAAGTGAGTTTGAGATGAGCATGATGGGGGAGCTCTCATTTTTCTTGGGACTCCAAATCAAGCAAAGAAAAGATGGCATCTTCATTAATCAAGCTAAGTACGTCAAAGATATGCTCAAGAAGTTTGGACTGGAAAATGGGAAACCTCATAACACTCCAATGAGCTCTTCAACAAAGCTTGACTTAGATGAAGGAGGTAAATGTGTAGATGTTAAATTATATAGGTCAATGATTGGCTCTTTGCTTTATCTTACTGCAAGTAGACCGGAAATTATGTTTAGTGTTTGCTTATGTGCTAGATTTCAATCATGTCCTAAGGAATCACATTTACTAGCTGTTAAGAGAATCTTTAGATACCTTAAGGACACTCCTAGTTTAGGACTTTGGTATCCTAGAGACTCTAGCTTTAGCTTGCATGCCTTTTCTGATGCGGATTATGGAGGATGCAAATTAGATAGGAAAAGCACCTCCGGTACTTGTCAATTCCTTGGAAATATGTTGATTTCTTGGTTTTCAAAGAAACAAAATTGTGTTGCATTATCCACAACTGAAGCGGAATACATTTCAGCCGGTAGTTGCTGTGCACAAGTTTTATGGATGAAACAACAACTTTTATATTATGGAATTGAAGTAGGTACCATTCCTATCAAGTGTGACAATACTAGTGCTATTTGTCTCACTAAAACTCCCATCCAACACTCTAGAACTAAGCACATTGAAATAAGACATCACTTCATTAGAGACCATGTCACTAAGGAAGATGTAGTTCTAGAATTTGTTGATACTTTGCACCAATTAGCGGATATCTTTACAAAACCCTTAGACAAGGAAAGATTTTGGACACTTAGGAGAGAATTAGGTTTGACCAACCTATCTTCACTTAGTGTTTAAAAATAATTTTAGCACTTTTAATAAATCTTGAAAAAATGCTTATAATAATAATTTTTGATTGCATTCTTGCTATTAGTTAGGGGGAGTTTGTGATTCTTAGTGAAAATTAATTTTATGTTCAAAAATCGATTAAAGATTAATTTAATTGTTTGAACATAATTAATTTTTGATATATGAGTTGCCAATACCACTAGAAAAGATTAATTTAGCATTTTGTGCTTAAAAAATCGAATTTTAGCATTTTGGTGCAGAGGGAATCGATCCCCCTTGAGGGAACCGATTCCCCCTTTGAAGGGGAACCGATTCCCCCCCACAGGGGAATCGATACCCCCCTGGGGTTCTGTTAAAATCGACAGAACACCCCCAAAATCCCAAACCCTCATTTTCCTCTCTCTTCCGCCGCTCTTCACCTTCTACACCCTCAAATCTCCATTTTTGTCTCAAATCGACGATATTAATCGGAATTTACTTCATATATCATCTTCTAAACCTGTTGAAATCATTAAAGTCGTGCAAACAACATCTAAATCCCCTCAATCTTCATCTTTCAAGGTAATTTTTCTAAACTCTTTATTTCATTATTTTTGAACATAGGATTAGTTTTAATTAGTTCTAGGTTGAAATAGTGATCGGGCATTGATTATTTAGTGATTAGAAACTAGATGTTACAACTAATTTCATCAAAAACACAAGAATTTTTCAATTTTTTTTTAATTTTCGAAATAAAAAAAAATGTTATTTTTCAAATTATTGTGTTTTGATTAAATTATGTTGTTATTATGAAAACTATACATATATTGTTTCTCAAAACCATATTTTTCAAAAGTTTCTCAAAAACTTTGCCCATTAGGATTGATTTAGAGAACCTTGAAATATTGAGGACTCAATTGAGTTTTGAGATTAATTGAGTTGCATACATTTGTTTTAAAATTGCAGGTTATTCTATCTATTCCGATTTCCTTCACCATGTCAAATCCTAAACGTCCTAGGTCTTCATCTAGTCGTTCTAGTCGTCAACCAAATCCACCTCCAAATCCTCCTTCTATTCCAATTTCTAATCCCAATCCCACTGATCCTAACTTGACTATTCAAAATTCGTGTTTTAATCATCCTGGGTCTAGAAATCACCGATTTTGGTATTATCAATATTTCGATTCTTACAAAATCCGGGAAGAACGTATTCCTTCTCGTCAAGCTATGTTAGCTATCAATTTTAAATATCTTCCCATTTTACAAGTATGGAAATTTGATAAACTATTTGATCTTGAACCCATCGTTTACCATCAACTTGTTCGTATATTCTACTCTAATACCGTATGTGTTAAAAACCAAGCTGAAACCGAAACCATAGGAATTCGTTCCTACCTCCTAGGATAATTCTTATATATTGACCCGGCATATATAGCCAATACATTTGGATTAGATAATGATGGTATTTCGAATGAAAAACAAATTTTAGGTTTTCGTTATAAAAGAAGAGATAGTGCGAGTGTCTTAGACCTACATGAGCGTTTTCTTCATCTAATGATTTCTTGGTGGTTTCGACCATCCGGAGGTCGTTATTCTACTCTTAGAGCTTTGGATCTTTGGTGGTTACATTATTTCGAAAACCGTATTAAAATTAACCTACCTCAGATTATTTTTGCTGAAATTGTTGAAACCGTAAATCTTGTTCCTAACAAGAAACACTGTTCATCTCTAGTTTACGGTTGCTTTTTGAGTAATCTGTTTTCCAAAGCTGGGCTTAGAGTCGGTCTAGATGCCGTTTTTCCTCTTAAGAAACAAATAAATCTTCTTTCCTTAACGAGAGCGGGATGGGTAAAGGACAAAGAAACCGGTGAATGGGTTCGATCTTCTACTCCGGGAGCTAGTTCTTCACAAGCTCCACCCGAAGCTGACGAAGATCCCGAGCTTGAGCAATTAATGCAAGATATCGATGAAGCCGAAGATGAGCCTGATCAGCCCGAAGAGCAGCCCGAGGAGCAAGCACAACAAACGCATCAAATGCCTCCATATTTTCAATCCTTTATGGAGACATTCGATTTCCGATACGCTACCATGGACTCACGCTTTTCCTCTATGGAGTCTCATTTATCCACAATGGGAGCTCAACAATTAGAGATTCTTCGGGAGATGCGTGCAAACAATGAATCAACCAACGCTCGTATCAATGAACTCACACACGAGATGGCCGCTATGCGAGCCCGTTTTCCTCCTACCGATCCGGATGCTTAATTTTATGTTTATCTTTAAAACTTTGAACAAAATGAATATTGTTTCAACATTTTGAATTATTTGATTTTGTGGATTGTTGGATTTTGGATTTATGAATGGTGTGAACTTATATGTTTGGTGTTTTATTCATTTTTGCATCATTTACATTATCATTAGCAATATGACCAATTTTGCCATATCACATTATTTATGAATATTGATTTATGAAACTAATGGCTAATCTCTCTTTTGATTGTGATCTTAGCAGCTAAAGCTTATAATTAATAAATCAATTGGCTAAATAATTTCAAAACCTTGTTTTACAATGTCTTTTTGATTTAACAAAAAGGGGGAGAAGAAAAGGTGTTAAATGTTTTTACATAACAAATTGAAGAAGTGTTAAAGTAAGGGGGAGTAAATTTCAAAACTTGATTTCAAAAATCTTAAAATTACGAAAATGTTTTGTTATATCAAAAAGGGGGAGATTGTTGAAACATTTTAATATTTCGATATAACAAATTAAGGTTAAATGGATTTTAAGATTTTCCAAATGATTTTCTAAGTATATTCGATATAACTATTCGAATATCAAAACATTACTCCAAATATTTCAAAAATTATTTTTAATCCTTACTTAAGTGTAAAATTAAGTTTTAATCATAAAACAATTTCAAAATAATTTTACAAAGTATTTCGAACCAATTCAAAGCCAAAAATTCCAGATTGCTCAGAGGGAACCGATTCCCCCCATAGGAGGAACCGATTCCCCCTTGAATGGTTTGGCTCCGAGATTTCCAGAATGCTCGGAGGGAACCGATTCCCCCCTGTTCAACGGTCGAAATATTTGAATTTTACACTTAGGGAACCGATTCCCTATGAGAGGGAACCGATTCCCCCCACGCTCCAAGCTGTTTTATTAAATGTTTTCACACTAAAACGGCTATAATATCTTCTCTAATTATCCCCAACGTTCAGAAGTGATCCAAGGTGTATTTAAGCAAGCTTAGAAGCCATTGATCAACAACAAGAAACATCAAGCAACTAGAATCAAGAGAGAATCAAAGAGAAAGCATCAAACCTCAAGTTTGAGCATTTCAAGCCTATTTTCATTCAATATTCATTTTGCTTTCAAGAACACTTTTTGTGCTCAATTGTATTCATCTTTGAGTGTTCTTTTCTTTGTTCTAGAATTGTGCAAACATCTTACCTTGTGAGGTTTTCTTGTAAGTTTGCAAATTTGTAATCTTCTCTTTGAGAAAAGAGTGTTCTCAAGAGTTGGGGTATACTCTTGAGGGAATTGTAAGGTTATCTCTTTGGCCTCAAAAGAAAGAACAAATTAGTGAATTTGTTGGAAAATCCTTAGTGTGGATAGCTAAGGTAGTGGACGTAGACTTTGTTTGAGAAAGTCGAACCACTGTAAATCGCTGTGCAATTACTTTCAATTTTCTGCAAAAGCTTCCACAAAATTTTTATTGCCAATTCACCCCCCTCTTGGCCAATTTCGTCATTCGATTAACTCAACACTATACATTTCATCAAGAACTTTGATCATAGGAGTTATTAGAACTCCAAGTCCTGTACCACAGGCTCCTTGATCTTCTCCATTACTAAGATGCATTTCAGATAACTGAGACTACACACCAACCTGTGCTAATGCGTGTAAAAATTCATATATTTGTACCCTGAATGGCTCACCAGACCGGATTGCTACCGTTGTAAGAGCTCGAGCAGCAATAATGCGAACCTAATATGTTCATACAAAATAAGAAGAATACAGAAATACATAAATTAGAGCAACATCACTCTAGAACGTTGAAATTTGAAATAAATTTGAACATGATAATGTATAGCACACATAGGCCATTGCCAACAAACACTAAGAACATATCCAAGGATCATATCGAACAAAAATAATGCTCACATCAATCAACAAAACTACAGCAAAGTTAATATACTAGAAACAATTATTTACAATGAATACATGTGCATGTGTTTAGCAGTTCAAGGGTATTCCATTTATTCAAATATTAATGGAATCGGCTTAACCAAATAGTTTTACTGCCACATGCCTAGAAATTCTATTTTCTACAGCATTTTTTCCAACAATAAAATGAAAATCATTCTTTCAACAGCAAATAGATTTGCTGCATACTGATATGAGCAGGACATATTTTGGACCTATATCAGACCTGTCCAACACAGCTGGATGCCCTCCAAATATAGAGAAAAATATAGAAATATTTGGACATACCCGTCTTCAGTTCATCAAATCATAATCATAAGGAAAAGCGCCATTAACATTGAAGATTGAGGCAGAAACATGCTGAGCTTTAAAAATGAACACATGCCACTCTAGTGCATGTTAAAGCATCTAACAGAAACAAGAAAAATGATCAGACAGATATCATACAAGTTAGTGTCCTGCATGACAAAGAAACTAATCGAGGGACTGATATATTTAAAGTTTTATTTCTGTTAGGGTTTAATTGCTAATTTTATGGTTGAGGGTTATATTTGTATATTACCTTTCTAATGTGTTCTAGAAACTTAAGTATTTCTATTTCTACTTCAGACCACATATTTGTTCAAGTTCTATGTAAATAAGAGTAATTCTTTAAGATTAGGGGAGCAAGAAAATCTGTAACCATTGCTTGGATCCATTGACGGTGGTAAATCATAAGCATGTATTACACTCGTATTACAAATGAGCTGCAGTGCAATGTGCAACATTATAGAAAACCGTAAGCCTTGTTTGGATAAAGAGAAGGGAAAGTGTAGAAACGAGCTCCATAACTGGTACATTAGGATATATTTTTCCTAAGAAATAGGAACAGTCGTTAGCTGTTTCCTATTTAGTTACTTTTCTACTTTGTAGAATCGAGCTCCATAACTGATACATTAGGATTTATTTTTCCTAAGAAATAGGAACAGTCATTAACTGCTTCCTATTTACTAGCATATGCTCCCTAAACCGTGACGGTTTGTTACCTTCCAAAGCTAATTACACACCTAAGTTAATGTCAATGAAAAGGAGCACAGAGTAGCATATGTTTACAGGAAATAAAGACTCAATCACAGAAGAAACACATCAATTGAAACTCATACCTCCCAGCTACCACTGAAAGCACACCTCTGGAGTCGAGTCAATACACCTACTAGAGTGGGCTTACGGGAGCTGGCAGCAGCAACCATTTTATCCGCATCTAACATCATCGATGCAGTACCAGGAGGCGTAGCAGACTCCCAAGCATATTCTGAAGCAGCATAGGTAGCATTTTCCCCACACCTAACAGCAGCTCACTTTAGCATAAAAATGACTCAAAATGCAAATTTAATTTAACAGAAAAGATTCTTACAGCTGCTTGGACCAATCTCTGTAACGCTAGAGCTGACTTTGGATCAGATGCAGATACCCTGTCTACTGATGTAAATCCAGACATTGGTCCAGGCTGTGGGGGCGGAAGGTCTAGAACAATAGTGACTGCTTCCAATGCTGTGTGTTTCCCATCAGGACCAGCTCCAACAAGACAAGTCTAATAACATAACAACGACTTAATCAGTATGTTCGGAGATGACAACTCAATCTGTCACATGCATTTCACAAGTCTACTCTGAGTGGTTGGTATGTAAATTTTTTGAAATTCTAACTAATAGACGCTTCTTCCTGATACAAAATTATGGTAGTCATATATAGTGTAAACTGATGTATATGTGGAAAGCTGCCGTGGTTTAAAAAACTATTAGAAACGGAGTTTTTGTTCATCTTAAACTGAGTTCTAATTTACTTGGGATTAGGTTTTATCTTTTCAGAAGATAAGTTTTCTTATGAGATAAAGGTTAAGGAAAAGATGCCTAGTTAAATTCTACTTCTGATATTCTCTGCCTAAAAAAGCAGGCTGGTTTTTTACTTTTCAAGTAAGAAATAAGTACAGAACTTAAGAATGAACAGGTAACGAGGTTGAAAACTCATTTAAATAAATACTAATTGTAATTCCAATGTTAAGCAAAAGTGACCTACAAGCACACAAGCAAGTGCATAAAAGACAAAAACTTGAATGTGCAAGGATAGGAGAAACTAAAAGTGGAAATGCAAATAATAATACGCGCGTAGAGTACTATAAATGCACTTCTGGTAAAGTTTGGCCCCAATATTATTTTTGTCCCAACAATTCGAAAAGTCACATTTATGTCCTGAAACCTGGAATTTGTACAAAAGCACTCCATCCATTAACCTAGCAAGTAACTCTTTCATGCCAACTAGAACTTACAGCCCAGCAATAGGTATTACCAATCGACAAGTTAACAGATTATACAACTATTAGATTGATGATATTAATTTCGTCAATTCAAATTTGAGCACAAAAATTGGGACATTTTAAATGATTATGACGAATATGTTATTTGAGTAAGTTCTAGTTATAACATGAGCAATTTACAGTCCAAAAGGTAAAGGCAGATAAAACAACAGGTACACAATCTATTATCAAGAAGAAGGAAAGGAAACTTACTTTCCAAAGAAGTTGTAAAACATCAGCATCGATCTTCCCTGGAACTTCAGCAGCAAAGATCCTTGCAAGTTCAAGAAGAGTGACAGCCATATCTGGTGTAGGCTGGTAAACCAAAGAATTAAAACATTATATGTACATGTTGAAATTATTTCTGCTTCAGCATTAGTACCGAATCTATATAACCTCCAAGTTTTAGGGACACGGACAGAGCACTGCATACAAACAAATAAACTTGTTTTTTTTATTATCGGATTATATAACAGGTAACCCTTTGCCAACATTCATTCACCTCAAGCCAATGTTCAGACTCTAAACTAGGTAGGACCTATAATGCTTTCAAGGGAGGTACCACCCCAAGACAATGCCGCGTAATTCCAATTACAGTCCACAAGGTCCAACCAGATTACCTAATGCTAAAGAAATATTGAAAGCTTTACTTTTGAAACGGTTTAAGCATGTGTTGATCCTTGTAGTTACAAATTTATGAATTTTGGTCCTTTTCTTTATTTCAATAAATTAAGTCCATAGATTCCTATTGAATGTGATTTCAACCCCTCAGTCAATAATCATCATTACATTGATTAGGTGAATTATTAGTTTTATTTTTGTCAAATAGAAATATGAGTAATAAATTCAGAAGAATCTTTAACAAAAACTATTAGAATTTATTTTACATCGTTTGCAGTTAAGTTGACGTGTGACATACCTAACTGGGTAAAAAAAAGAAACATGTCAGTTGCCATGTCATGAAAGGTAGCCATTCATCAATTTTACAGTTCATTCATCATTTTAAATGATGCTTATTAACTAAGAGACAAAAAAGTCAAAGACTAAGAAGACCTAACTCATGGAAATGGAGGAAAATAGATTGTGGAGGAGAAAAATAGAGTGGAGGACAGGAATATAGGCAATACAAAAACAAACAAGTCTGAAACACATTCTTAATAATGTAAGGTAATCACAAGTTCGCTTATCACATACCCCAATTTGTTAGAGATTGGTGAACAGAAAGAAGGCCTTCATTTAAAAGAAAAAAATATTTGCCAATCAAGCTTTAAAAAGTTTTTGCGATGGAGCAGAAGGATACTATAAGTTGTTTCCATTTTGTACCTTAAAACGGGCATGCAACGTCAGCAAAACATCATTCAAAAGCGTTGCTGGCCAAGCTGGGTCAGAAAGCTCAGATGCAATAATGGATTTTAGTTCATCAAATGATTCATGTGGACTTTGCATCCAAATCAATCCCTTGATCACCATTGCCCGAACATAAACACACTCACAAGCCACAGTGTTCTAACTTCTTCCATAAGCAAAGCTAGCATGCCTGCAATTGTATCCTTGCCACCAGCTGCATTGGATACACCAGTGGTTCTTCGGATACCTACAGAAAAACAACAAGGAACATAAGAAATGTAAGACTTCAATAAAAAAATTATCAGGTCACTATTCCACACATTCTGAAAATAGTAAAAACAATGAATCCATCAACCACAAAATGTAACCAGATACAAGGAGATATGTTGCATATACATGCAGAAGAAACAAGAAACAAGGGCACATATGAAACTAGAAAGAGTGTAGAATAGATGTGACAAATGAATGCTTAAGGTTCATTGATAATAGCCGCATTTGAAAACTTAGGCTTCCTGATCAAGAAATCCGCATGGAGACCACTTTTATCAATATCTTTAAAGTTTTTGAGTTGCATGGAACATATTGAAATACCCTGGAAATTGCCAAAATTTCTGGTTTTTAGTTTTAGTTTCCATAACCAAATAAGGTGCGATTTTCTGCCAGTCATTTTTTCCTATTTTCTTCATGTCATTAATTTTCCAGGACAACAGTTGAAAATCTTACAGGAAGAAAGCAGACTAGAAATTCAAAAGAAAGGAATCAAAAGAACAAATATGGCACTGTTGGGAGATCAGTTTATTATTGGCATCAATTATTTAATTATTATTTTAGGAAGGAATCAGATTGAATCAACTCTTAGCGGATATAAGGCTCTCTCTAACACATTCCATAAACTAGTTCCACTTGTTCACCATAGGTCATTCGTGAGAAAGAAGTAGCAATCAGGGAAGAAGCGGTGCTAAGAAGGTTTTCCTACAAATCATCCGGTGACTTGATCCATAATGTGGGACCATAATAAATTGGCTTTAGAGCTAGAGACAATGAACGATCCTGTTACTATTGAAGAGTTTTTTTTATAAGAGTTGGAAGTCTTGTTAAAAACCCCTTTCATAATTACTAAAACTCTTGAGGTATTTGGTAAAAAGCGGAAGGGATAAAATAGTACCTCAAAATTTATTGATAATAGGGAATTAAAGACCCACAGCTTACATACTAAGCAAAAGAGCACCAAACAAAGTTAAACATCAAACTTCTACACAACCAAACCCTACCCTAAAGTTACCCAATCCCTTTTTTGGCTAGTTCATCTGCATTACAATTGACACTTCTGTTAATCACCCTCAATAGAATCTCACCACTATTCACCAAACAAGCAATCTCCTTAACAATAATCTCATAGAATTGAGGGCACATCAATGGATCCTTAATCCACTCAACAATATTCCTGCAATCACACTCCAAGATCAACCTACCCTTGACAGACCAATTCGATACAAAACAAAGTAAGATACCATCTCTAATCGCCTTCAATTAAGCCATCGTTGGAGGGCCAGGATCAGGGATTTAAATAGCATTCGCGGTCATGTTTTCGATCGCGTCGCGTTTATCACGGTTGCGGACATAACGGATGTCATTGCGGGTATCGCGGTCGTGAATGTTTTTAAATGTTGCACAACTTACCCTAAAATGACTAAATTAATATAATTAAAATAAAATTGTAAAATTTAAATTGCAGAAATTTAGATTACTGAAATTAAGATTAAATAAATAAAAATTAAAGTTTACATTTTAAACTAGGGATTAAATTATAAATTCTAAAAGCGGGAGAGATGTCAAATTAATATATCCTTTAAAATTATATTTTAAAAAATAAAAAAATAAACCAACTCCCCTCCCCTCCCCTTCCCCAACCTTTCATCTTTCAACTCTCCCTTCCCCCTTCCTCCTCCCCGATTTCATTGTCTGAAACAAAAAAAATAATTCACTTTGACTCTAGCTGCACACCTACCATGTCATCGACTAAAGTGTTTGGTAGGGGAGAAGATGGCAGTATCAAATGTGGAAATAGTAGCAGTAGATGCCATTCTCCAAAAAAGAGGTTAGAATTTCATTTTTTTCAATAATTACTAATGTTTACTTTCAAATAGAAGGTGTTTGATATAGTCCTTCTTTTACCTTTCTTCTCCTCAATTGGTTATGCTCCATTCCTCATCAGGAAACATAGAGTGAAGAGATCGATCAAGGAGCCATCAATCAGTAACAAGCTTGCCGATATTCCTCCCGATGATTATTCTTGGAGAAAATACAGGCAGAAGCCAGTCAAGGGTTCTCCTCGCCCTAGGTAATGATCACCAATGCAGTTGAAATCACGGTTGGAATAGCGCTTATAGCGTCCCGTGATCGGCGCAATTCACCGTTACCCGTTAAATTACGGGCGCGACATACTGCTATTTGTGTGAATCCGTTACCCATCGCAAAAATCATGAAAATCAGTTTCGGACGGTGGTGCTACCGCAATATCACGTGAAACAACCTAATTATTAAGGCCACATGTATATTGGCTGGTAGTGATAATTATTTAGGTGTGTTAGGCCAAATGTCATTTTCGGACACCTAAGGCCATAGCAATTATTATGGTTGAATTTAGCAGCTTATCAATCAAGCCCATAACCGGGTTTTGTTCTTTAAATTCTATTTTCTACAGCAAACGCACTTCATAGGAAACTCATATCTGCACCGGTCCTATGTTCCACATATATGGATTCGGAGCTTTTGCCATCGGAAAGCTCACAAACGGAACCAAGGTCGTGATTTTATTAAAGTTTGACATGAAAGAAATACTGTCGACGGTTAAGAAGTACCATGCCACTTGTCTTCCACTTGTGCCACCTATACTCTTGGCGTTGGTGAAGGATACTGAAGAGATAAGAAAGAGGTACGATAGCGTAGGGTTGTTGCTGTCGCAACTCTATTTCAGTTTCGTTGCCTCTTTCGGTCGTTTGAGGTCACGACCGGCCTGGAAGTGAGGTCGCCAGATCTGTGTGGCTACTGCCCCCAATTTTGACATCGACAACTCCAAATTCTTGAACTGGAAGATTATATTATGGCTCTGGTTAAGAATCACAAGGGAGTATGTTAGTGGAGGGCGGTGGGTGTCGACGGGAATGAAGGGGATGAGAAAATTAGAGGAATGATGTATAAGGTCCATGGCTAACCTGCGTAGAAGATGAGAGGTGAGAGATGTTTGAATTTGTGTAGCATAATTCGTAGATCAAAATCAATGGAGATTTTGAAAACAAATAAATTAATAAATAATTGTAAATTGGTTCAGAGTGCACATGGTTTTGGAAAGTGAAAAGGGAGCAATGAAAGAATTCACGTGGGTTGTGGAGAATTGTTGACAACATGCAAAAAGTGGTAAATCATAAGGTATGTCATCCAAGTTTGGTGAGATCTTTACCTTGTCTCTTAGTTTCCAAGTGGTTATAATTATGACATAATAGTTGTTACAAGATCAATTTAGTCCATGATGTTAGTAATTAAATATTATTGGCTTCTCAAGTTTTTAGTTACGCTAATTGGGTTTCCAAATTATTAATTAGATTCTAATAAGTTATTTTTTATGGCAAAGAAAATTATTGGAAGTCGTATTTGTACGATAAATTATCCGTGTTCGTTACAAAAAGATTGGAAACTAGAAATCAAGTTGGTGAGCTGGAATTTAAGACTAATATTTTGGGTTTTGTTGATGTTTTGATTTTGAGGTCCATTTCGCTAAATTCAAATCCGGTAAGCTATTTGTCACTGATTAATCACCCGATTCGATCCGTTTTTCAGAATTAAGCTCTGTTTTTTATAAAATATCTGTTAATATGTATATGAGGAATTATTGGAAGTTGAATTAAAGATCGAGGGCGTTCGAATGGAATTTATATTGTCGATCAATATGGCACGAAAATCGAGATAATACTTTGCTACCTCTTTATGCTTTACGGAACATGTGAATATTGGTAAATGCATGATTAAGATAATGTTGGTCTCATTTGTGTAGTTAATTAGTTTCTACACTCGATCTGAATACGGTAAAAGGGTTCAGTAATTGATTATGGTTCAGATGATTTTTATAAGAAATTGAGGGATTGTTAGAATTAAATTACAAGTTCTGTGCCTAGTGATAAAGAAATCAACATGGATTTGTAACTTATAGTTTATTTCATCAAAGGTTAAATGTTAAAGGTACTTGGATGGGAAATTATGATAATACTCTGGTAGGGTAAAATTACAAAAATACCCTTAAGTTGTAAGATGTCAAGAATTGTCCCTGGAAGTTGATTAATAACTCTGAAAGGATATATTGATATGATAAAACTACAGATGTGCTTAAGAAATGCTAGATTTTGCTTACGAAATACGAATAACCGGTTTTTAACCCCTAGAGGGTTTGTGCAAGATATTAGAATTCTATTAAGGAATTATTTCAAGATAAGAGAATGTTCGGTAAAGTAATTGATCATAGGATCTCTAAATTATAATTATTTTTGTTAAGAGCTAATATTGAAATTATCTGGTTAAGAAATTACGGAAATGCCCTTGAGAGGTAAAATAGTCCTAGTTAACCCTGAATGAGAAAATACATTGAGGATTTGTACTTAACTTGATTAAGTACGGATTTGATTATTAAGATCCTGACTTAGTTCAGGAAAATTCCTGATTTTACGTTTGTAAAATCTGAGAAGACACTTGACCCAGAAATATCCGAGTTATAAGTAAACACCTGAAGAATAATTTGTCGGGGTGTTCTGTTGTCATAATTATTCGAAAGGACTGAAATAAATGATAAGATTGAATTTAATAGTAAGATCGGACGGAAGGAAATGATTGTAATACGCTGAATCTATAAAATGACCAAAATACCCCTGTAATTGAAATAACCCAAGAATACCACTAAGCTCAAGAATGATTGGATATCTTGAGCTCTGAAATAAATGGAATAAAAATGAATACCAAAATACCCTTGTGTCCTATTCTAAGTAAATGCCTTGGATTAATTAAGGAATCCAAATAAGCATAGGTATTGGACTACCTTTAAAAAGTTATGGAACACATCATAAGTAAGCCGACCAACTTTAATGATATGTCAGTACCTGAGCGGCATAGATATTACTTGAATGTGTATTCGTCTACTCAAGTTTAGCTCGATGATAATTTTGGAAGTATTCAGCTCAGCTCAACTCTAGATCACATTCAGTATTTAGAATTGGACGTTTGTTCGACAAATAAACCACGAAGACCAAATTAAACTGAATGGAAATACAATATGTATTTGGAATTCAGAAACGTCTGAATTACTCTGAAAAACTCTAAAGTAACAAGAATAGACATGATTGTTAAATGAACTAAATAACCTCAATGAATGAGGATTAAATAAGTGATTTGGATGAGTCTGGAAACACTGTTGAACTTACATGATAAATTGTCTTTATGGGTTATAAACCATGAATCAAGTACGTCCGTATTTCCTGATATCGTTGAAACATGGAAATGAAATAAAGACAGTTGGGAGATCTATTCAGCGATGATTATGGGGATGATCTATGGATCTGCATTATGGTATTAAAGAGTGAATACACTAGAAGGATAATGAATTGACTTGTTGACATGCATCAGTTTGAGAGTTGTGTAACTCGAGTTGTTTGATAATATGGTCGATAGTCATAGATTGTAAATGACTTGAATCTTTGATTCTTTATTTTCATCTAAAATCACTTCGGTCATGTTTGAAAACGCAAGTAACGCAGAAGGAAAAGATTCAGAATACCTCATTTGGTTTAATTGGGTTGAAATCCTATGAATTCAAAGTATATTCCTGAATACCCCTGATTGTATGGGTAATGGAATCACTCGCAGTAAATCTAAATTTAGAATTATTATGTATAAAGGTTCCTGAACGTTTTCCTGATGCACATAGAAACTTAGTGGAATTCCAAAGTATCAATTTGAAATGTCTGATTAGATCGGTTAGAAATCGATTCTCTTTAATAAGATCTTATTACTGAAATACGATCAAATTTTTACAAGTTCATGTTATCCATATTGATAACTACAAAATACATCTGAAAAATATTTGGATTCTCTAGTGTGTTCCTTATATTTTGAAAAATTATTTTATTATTTTAATATGTGGTACACTAAAATCTATGGTTACTATTTTATGGATGCACCGACTTAACGGTGATGGCTTATGGATTTGTATAATTGTATAAACTGTATCTTGGAGATACAAATTTGTAAAGTACAGATCTGATCAAGCTGGAAATTTTTATGGACCTAATGTGACTCTTAGGTAGGCTCTGTGGCCCTGAGATCATTATTGGGTAGGCCTTGCGGCCCTAATATGTGTTCTTAGGTAGGCCCCACGGCCCCAAAATCTATCTTGGGTAGGCTTTTAGGCCCTAAGATGTTCCCTTAGTTTAACTTTTTGTAAGATAGTTTAAAATACGAGTTTAAAAAGCTCCACTACAGTATGGTTTATGGGATTTTGCTGAACTATCATTTGATTAGTGTACCTATTATGATTTTATCGTACTGATAGAACAGACTAGATATCCTATTCGACCTCATGAAAATGTGACTGTATGAAAGGTTTCTTATAAATTGAGATTCATGGATTCTACTCGATGAACTACTAATGGAACCCCAGATTATTCTGCAACTGGTATACATTTGATTTAATAAGGAAATTATGGCTTCCCATTTATCTGCATGTCATGTAGCATCATCTGGTAGTTCTGTATTACTGAGCTTTCCGAAGCTCACTCTATTACTCACCATTACAGGTTAAAAGAATTATACGAGTACATCTATCAACATCAGTAAGGGAGTTCTTCCGGCGTTGCTTGCAGAGTATAGTACATGTGATTAGGGGGCATGTGGATTATATTTTGTTTTATATTTGAGTTTGAAAAACCTATTTTATTTCTGAATAATAATAAATCATTTATGATTTTACATGTTTAAGAAAAGTTTTAAATTTTTCGCTATTTTTACAGTGGGTCGCTTCGGTGACCCTAATGTGACACTCCAGATCAGATCGGGCTATCCGCATCGGTTTGAAGGGGTTACATTTAGTGGTATCAGAGCTATGGTTTGAGTCAAAATTTTTATCATAGACCGGCCGGTCGAATGTCAAAATATGTCTGATCAGTACATGCCCCTAGACTACAATCGTACCTCTCTGAGCCGGACCTCCAGGGCTGAGTCCCTATCTGTAGCGAGTAAACCAAAGTTTCTATATGTTAAGGCTATACTTGTACAAAAAGAAATACCAGTAACATCTGTTTAAACGCTGTGAAGTACCTTACAATCCATGTGAGAGTTATTTATCTGAAAAATTCTGACTTGACTCCAGAAATGAAATTTGGATATGCTGCTGCTTTTTGAGCCTATTCTCATGACCAAGATTGAATTGATTACTCAAGGGAATTTTCGTTCAGATTCTTTTATTGAAATGAGAGAGATTTCTGATAAGAATGTATATTCAACTGGTTAAGGATTAGTGGAGGATCTGTATTTTTATAAGAGCTACATGAAAGATATGAAAGAACTGATGGAAGTTTTATTTCTGTAATTACGTGACATGATTGAATTTTGAGGACGAAATTCTTTTAAGGAGGGGAGAATTGTAACAACCCAATTATTAAGGCCACATATATATTGGCTGGTAGTGATAATTATTTAGGTGTGTTAGGCCAAATGTCATTTTCGGACACCTAAGGCCATAACAATTATTATGGTTAAATTTAGCAGCTTATCAATCAAGCCCATAACCAGGTTTTGTTCTTTAAATTCTATTTTAAACAGCAAACGCACTTCATAGGAAACTCATATCTGCACCGGTCCCATCTTCCACATATATGGATTCGGAGCTTTTGCCATCGGGAAGCTCGCAAACGGAACCAAGGTCGTGATTTTATTAAAGTTTGACATGAAAGAAATACTGTCGGCGGTTGAGAAATACCATGCCACTTGTCTTCCACTTGTGCCACCTATACTCTTGGCGTTGGTGAAGGATACTAACGAGATAAGAAAGAGGTACGATAGCGTAGGGTTGTTACTGCCGTAACTCTGTTTCAGTTTTGCCGCCTTTTTCGGTCGTTTGAGGTCACGACTGGCCTGGAAGTGAGGTCGTCGAATCTGTGTGGATACTGCCCCCTAATTTTGACGTCGGCAACTCCAAGTTCTTGAACTGGAAGATTATATTATGGCTCTGGTTAAGAATCACAAGGGCGTATGTTAGTGGAGGGCGGTGGGTGTCGACGGGAATGAAGGGGATGAGAAAAGTAGAGGAATGATGTATAAGGTCCATGGCTAACCTGCGTAGAAGATGAGAGGTGAGAGATATTTGAATTTGTGTAGCATAATTCGTAGATAAAAATCAATGGAGATTTTGAAAATAAATAAATTAATAAATAATTGTAAATTGGTTCAGAGTGCACATGGTTTTGGAAAGTGAAAAGGGAGCAATGAAAGAATTCACGTGGGTTGTGGAGAATTGTTGATAACATGCAAAAAGGGGTAAATCATAAGGTATGTCATCCAAGTTTGGTGAGATCTTTACCTTGTCCCTTAGTTTCCAAGTGGTTATAATTATGACATAATAGTTGTTATAAGATCAATTTAGTCCATGATGTTAGTAATTAAATATTATTGGCTCCTCAAGTTTTTAGTTATGCAAATTGGGTTTCCAAATTATTAATTAGATTCTAATAAGTTATTTTTTATGGCAAAGAAAATTATTGGAAGTCGTATTTGTACGATAAATTATCCGTGTTCGTTAGAAAAAGATTGGAAACTAGAAATCAAGTTGGTGAGCTGGAATTTAAGACTAATATTTTGGGTTTTGTTGATGTTCCGATTTTGAGGTCCGTTTTGCTAAATTCAAATTCGGTAAGCTGTTTTCACTGATTAATCACCCGATTCGATCCGGTTTTCGGAATTAAGCTCTGTTTTTTTATAAAATTTCTGTTAATATGTATATGAGGAATTATTGGAAGTTGAATTAAATATCGAGGGCGTTCGAATGGAATTTATATTGTCGATCAGTATGGAATAAAAATCGAGGTAATACTTTACTACCTCTTTATGCTTTATGGAACATGTGAATATTGGTAAATGCATGATTAAGATAATGTTGGTCTCATTTGTGTAGTTAATTAGTTTCTACACTCGATCTGAATACGGTAAAAGGGTTCAGTAATTGATTATGGTTCAGATGATTTTTATAAAAAGTTGAGGGATTGTTATAATTAAATTACAAGTTCTGTGCTTAATGATAAAGAAATCAACATGGATTTGTAACTTATAGTTTATTTCATCAAAGGTTAAATGTTAAAGGTACTTGGATGGGAAATTATGATAATACTCTGGTAGGGTAAAATTACGAAAATACCCTTAAGTTGTAAGATGTCAAGAATTGTCCTTGGAAGTTGATTAATAACTCTGAAAGGATATATTGATATGATAAAACTACAGATGTGCTTAAGAAATGCTAGATTTTGCTTACGAAATACGGATAACCGGTTTTTAACCCCTAGAGGTTTGTGCAAGATATTAGAATTATATTAAGGAATCATTTCAAGATAAGAGAATGTTCGGTAAAGCAATTGATCATAGGATCTCTAAATTATAATTATTTTCGTTAAAAGCTAATATTGAAATTATCTGGTTAAGAAATTACGGAAATGCCCTTGAGAGGTAAAATAGTCATAATTAACCCTGAATGAGAAAATACTTTGAGGATTTGTACTTAACTTGATTAAGTACGAATTTGATTATTAAGATCCTGACTTAGTTCAGGAAAATTCCTGATTTTACGTTTGTAAAATCTGAGAAGACACTTGACTCAGAAATATCCGAGTTATGAGTAAACACCTGAAGAATAATTTTTCGGGGTGTTCTGTTGTCATAATTGTTCGAAAGGACTGAAATAAATGATAAGATTGAATTGAATAGTAAGATCGGACGGAAGGAAATGATTGAAATACGCTGAATCTGTAAAATGACCAAAATACCCCTGTAATTAAAATAACCCAAGAATACCACCAAGCTCAAGAAAGATTGGATATCTTCGAGCTCTGAAATAAATGGAATAAAAATGAATACCAAAATTACCAAAATACCCTTGTGTCATATTCTAAGTAAATGCCTTGGATTAATTAAGGAATCCAAATAAGCATAGGTATTGGACTACCTTTAAAAAGTTATGGAACACAGCTTAAGTAAGCCGATCAACTTTAATGATATGTCAGTACTTGAACGGCATAGATATTACTTGAATGTGTGTTCGTCTACTAAAGTTTAGCTCGATGATAATTTTGGAAGTATTCAGCTCAGCTCAACTCTAGATCGCATTCAGTATTAAGAATTGGACGTTTGTTCGACAAATAAACCACGAAGACCAAATTAAACTGAATGGAAATACAATATGTATTTGGAATTCAGAAACGTCTGAATTACTCTGAAAAACTCTAAAGTAACAAGAATAGACATGATTGTTAAATGAACTAAATAACCTCAATGAATGAGGATTAAATAAGTGATTTGGATGAGTCTGGAAATACTATTGAACTTACATGATAAATTGTCTTTATGTGTTATAAACCATGAATCAAGTACGTCCGTATTTCCTGATATCATTGAAACATGGAAATGAAATAAAGACAGTTGGGAGATCTATTCAGCGATGATTATGGGGATGATCTATGGATCTGCATTATGGTATTAAAGAGTGAATACACTAGAAGGATAATGAATTGACTTGTTGACATGCATCAGCTTGAGAGTTGTGTAACTCGAGTTGTTTTATAATATGGTCGATAGTCATAGATTGTAAATGACTTGAATATTTGATTCTTTATTTTCATCTAAAATCACTTCGGTCATGTTTGAAAACGCAAGTATCGCAGAAGGAAAAGATTCAGAATACCTCATTTGGTTTAATTGGGCTGAAATCCTATGAATTCAAAGTATATTCCTGAATACCCCTGATTGTATGGGTAATGGAATCACTCGCAGTAAATCTGAATTTAGAATTATTATGTATAAAGGTTCTTGAACGTTTTCCTGATGCACATAGAAACTTAGTGGAATTCTAAAGTATCGATCTGAAATGTCTGATTAGATCATTTAGAAATCGATTCTCTTCAATAAGATCTTATTACTGGAATCCGATCAAATTTTCACAAGTTCATGTTATCCATATTGATAACTACAGAATACATCTGAAAAATATTTGGATTCTCTAGTGTGTTCCTTATATTTTGAAAAATTGTTTTATTGTTTTAACATGTGGTACACTTAAATCTATGGTTACTGTTTTATGGATGCACCGACTTAACGGTGATGGCTTATGGATTTGTATCATTGTATAAATTGTATCTTGGAGATACAAATTTGTAAAGTACAGCTCTGATCAAGCTGGAAAATTTTTATGGACCTAATGTGACTCTTAGGTAGGCTCTGCGGCCCTGAGATCATTCTCGGGTAGGCCTTGCAGTCCTAAGATGTGTTCTTAGGTAGGCCCCACAGCCCCAAAATCTATCTTGGGTAGGCTCTCAGGCCCTAAGAAGTTCCCTTAGGTTAACTCTTAGTAAGATGGTTTAAAATACAAGTTTAAAAAGCTCCACTACATTATGGTTTATGGGATTTTACTGAACTATCATTTGATTAGTGTACCTATTATGATTTTATCGTACTGATGGAACATACTAGATATCCTATTCGACCTCATGAAAATGTGACTATATGAAAGGTTTCTTATGAATTGAGATTCATGGATTCTACTCGATGAACTACTAATGGAACCCCATATTATTCCGCAACTGGTATACGTTTGATTTAATAAGGAAATTATGGCTTCCCATTTACCTGCATGTCATGTAGCATCATCTGGTAGTTTTGTATTACTGAGCTTTCCGAAACTCACTATATTACTCACCATTACAGGTTAAAAGAATTGTACGAGTACAGCTATCAACATCAGTAAGGGAGTTCTTCCGGCGTTGCTTGCAGAGTATGGTACATGTGATTAGGGGGCATGTGGATTGTATTTTGTTTTATATTTGAGTTTGAAAAACCTATTTTATTTTTGAATAATAATAAATCATTTATGATTTTATATGTTTAAGAAAAGTTTTAAATTTTTTGCTATTTTTACAGTGGGTCGCTTCGGTGGCCCTAATGTGACACTCCAGATCGAATCGGGCTATCCGTATCGGTCTGAGGGGGTTACATCACAGTTGCTATCGCGTTTTCGGTCTGCATTTTGAAACCCTGGCTAGGACCAATTGATTCGAAAAAGGAACCAAGGGTATGACCATTAGAGTCATTTACCAGAACTCCAATACTACTCCTATTCCAATCCCATCTTACAGCACCGTCAACATTCACCTTCGAGAAACTCGGGGAGGAGGAACCCAAACATCAAGGGTTGTTCTAACATTTTTCCTTAAAGCTAAGAAGGAATATGCTAAGAGAAGATCCTCAATCAGAGAATCGAGAAAAAATTTCGCCTCAGGGAACTTAGCAGAGAACTAAGAGGCCAAACGAAATTTTGTAATAAACCAAAGGAATCGGGGATCTGTAACATCCTAGACCAGCACGACACACAGTCGACTTATTTAGGATGCTGCAAAAAACCACCAAAGTTGATTTGTTTATTTGGTTGTATTATATGTGTTTTTATTGCAGGAGGTTAGCTCATTCACCAATTTTCACTTAGAACCATTATTTTAGGTTTGTCCTCCAAGTGTTTGATGAAATTCCTAAAAGAACTTGTTCTTGTCATTAGCCATTTTTTTTCAAAATGCCTCATAGAACAAATTTGAAATGTCTTAGGACTAGTGGCATTACTCAACAAGGACATTCCTATAACTCTGAAAGGTTTGAAAATGCTTGCTTTAGGAACCCTAATGCACTCGATATTTTCAATAGCTTTTTTCAAAACTAAATCGCTTAGAACCAAACGTACCATCGACCTAAACTTTCTTATATCGTGGGATTATAAGTTCCTTATTTTTTAAACCTTCGTCTATTGGGGATAGTTAGACTTGTTTAGTATTCCTCCCAAGGTTAATTCTAACTTTGTTCGTGCTTTCTTCTCTAACATAATTCTTGTTCATGTGGAGGATAATGTTAACAAAGTTATAGGGATAGAGGCATACCTTATGGGAAAGACTTTCACTCTTAGTCCCACTTCCATTGTCTCGTTCTTAAACATAAAGAATGATGATGGGCCTTTTAAGGATAACATTTATGTTCGAATGGAGAGATTTCCTAATTACATGGTTTTTTCATCCTTTCGGTGGTAAAGCTACCCATATTCACGTTTGCGGTTATTGATGATTTTACCATATAAAAAACAACATCTATCCCAATTTTGCCATGATCACCAAAACTCTTCCCTATAGTTAGTTACATCTTTAGGGATAAGCTTAAAGTGTCCACCGTTCGTTGACCATCATATTCCTCTCGTTAGTATCATCGATCTTAAATCGGCCCACAAGGCCACTTGGGATTTTAATGAAAATACCGGTGAATGGATTCTTATAAAAGATAACTTGTGGATGTTGTTGAGGAAGAAGAAAATGAAATGGAAGAGCCTCCGGTGCCACCACTTCAAGAGGAGATCTTGATTAAAACTATGTACAATGACATACTTCGAGGCATTGTAAACTTGGATGCTCGTATGACTTTGATAGATCATCGCTTGGACTCGCTCGAGATTGACGTTCGTTCAATTTGTGACAACATACATTCTATTCATCATCACTTGATACCTCCCTTTTGTTTGCCACTGTATACGAAAGAATACGCTTTCCTATGTTGTTTTAGGACATTTGCATTATGACTTTTTTTCATGCACTTTATGGATTTTATTTTAGCACTTTATGTTGCCTTGTTTTTGGTACTCTATGTTTGAAATACTCTTATTGATGAATTTATGCTTATTTGATCTTATGAATTTCATTATATTATGATAATCATAATCTGATCTTAGAAGTTTATGTTGAATATTTGAGTTCCCTATTACACTAACATATTTTCTCTTTTGAAGCTTAATTTGATTTTGTTATAACAAAAAAGGGGAGAAATATGTGTAAGTGTAAAATTTGCTAGCCAAAAATTGTTTTACTTACGGGGATATTTTATTTTTCACAAAACTAAATTGAAAAAAATCATTTTAAACCTAAAGCAAATTTTACAAAGGGTTTTGTTATATCAAAAAGGGGGAGATTTTTGAACCAACATTTGATATAACATGTTTTTTTAATGTTTTAAGTTGTTAAAATTTGCATTTTATAATTGTATAAATAATTTGTCGTAAACTATTTTAAAGCGTCTTTAAGTGTGAAAAATAACCATATATGTTATTGAGTGATTTTATATTTTTACAAATATTGTTTTAAAGCCCAAAACACTTGAAATGAGCCAGAAACCCTTGCCAGTCTCGAGACCAACAATTCAATCTCAATACCATTATTCCAGTGTGCAATTTGGTATTGATACCATGGTGTTGGTATCGATACTATTGGATGGGTATTGATACTCATTTAAATAGTATCGATACAGAGGGTTCAACGACTATATTTTTTATTGTTGGAAAGGTCGGTCTTGATACCCATTACTTGGTATTGATGCCTAATGTGCATGTAAGTATTAAATGCTCAAAATTAATGAATCCAACGGCTCTAAACGACTAGATTAATGTTATAAGACATAAAAGGGACCAAGATTCAAATAGAGAGCAACAATAAAGTCAATTGCAAGATCAATCCAACATTAAAAGAGTTTTAAAGCTAAAATTGTCAAATTCTTTGCAACACACTTGTGAGCTTCTTTGTTTAATCTTGCTCAAGTGTGATTTGGGTGTGAGCTAAATTAGTTGCAAACTTATTTACCTTTGTGAGATTTTTCTTTAGTTTGCCAAATTTGTAATTCCTCTTGTGGAGAGAATGTAAATAAGGTTTTGGGGTATAAACCTTGTGAACCTTGTAATGCTACACCATGTTCTCAAAGGTTAGAAAATCCAGTGGATTTGAGTAATCCTTAGTGTGGATGCTAAGGTAGTAGACGTAGACTTTGGTTTAGAAAGTCTAAATTCCTTATGTAAAATCTTATTTTTCGGTTGCTTCCACCATAAAGTTTTTAAAGGCCAATTCACCCCCTCTTGGCTACTTTGGTTGATCGATAAAGCTAACAAATATAATAGGTGAGTTTACTATGGTTGAAGCTGGAGGAAAGGCTTCAAGGATGTAAAGTCCACCATAACGCCTAGCATTGCCAATCACCATTCTCGAGTTTAAATCTTGAAATTCACAAACATAAGAGTTAAAACGAGAAGTGCAGCCCAAATCGCAAATAATTTACTAACTGAAAGAAGATTGCAAGCCAAATTTGGAACATAGAGAAAATTTGATAAAATAATGTGGCAATTAAGGCGAATCGTGTAACACCAATAGCCCATTTATGTCTCACAATACGAGCCACAGATGTCACATCAATTTGATAAACATTTATTATGCAAAAAGATTTAAAATCTTGTTTCATTTTAAACTTTCACTATTTCAACTTTTAAAATTTTATCTTATTCGTATAAAATCATAAAAAAAATATTTAATCACTGAAAAAGAAATCTAATTTTAGTCAGTAAGTAGGCAGTTCAGAGTGATCATAACTATATATATATATCATTGTCTAAATACAATTTAATTTTTAAAACATTTAAAATATAATGCTTATACTATTCATTCATAAATATGATTAATACTAAAAATTAACCAAAGTTAAAGAAAATAATCCTAGTTACTAATACAAGCCCTTTTTAAGAAATGAATCTAATAAAGCAACCCAACGGATAAAATGTGCATGCCACTAATAAGTCAAAGTTAGGATGTCTTACTGAAACTGTCGGTAGGTTTGATTTTCATAAGATGCTGGCAAGCTCCTCACTTTACGTCCTCTACTTTATACGAACCAAAGTATGAAAATCGTCACGCGCTAAGTAAAACTTAGTGAGGCAATAATAAAGATAACATGATAATCATAAATTCCATAAAATATAAAAGAAATAAAGTCACACCCCAATTTAGGGGTCAAATTATAAGTTTTCAAAACTTATAGTTAATTTTAGAATATACAAGAAATTTAGGGACCCAATCCTGAATTTACCCATTTTTGTTAGATGTTGAAAAATAAAACCCCTCGCCCGAGTAATCTTGTTTTCTCCCGAAGCTTACCCCAATTTCCTACCCTATTAAACCCCCTTTGTTGCCCGGATTCTCCAGAGTCCGGCCACCGTTCGTCGCTCCGACACCACCAATAGACTCACCATCGAACAGTAAACAAAACCTAACCTCTATCCCGTCATGAATCAATACCATTCACAGTAAAACCCAACTGAAAATTTCATCGGTTTTAACTCGATCGCCGTTTGTTTTTCGTTGATTTCGGTCTATCCATCCACCCATTCATCACACCGCCTGCACCATCAGACTCACCATCACCGTGCGCTCAAAACCCGACCAAAATCGTCACTTCGTTATTATTCCAACATCTTCACTTACCGACCACTGTTAGAGAAGTTTGTACGTTTTAAAATTCTACAATCTGTTATGTTTCATTGAAAAAATAAAACTTGCACGAGAATCCCGAGGTCTCGATCTAACAATTTGGAAAATTTCCACGCCGAACCAACAACCGGAGCCGCCGCACGCGCCACCCCCTGCACGTGGGCTTCGTCTGACAGCCTGGGGATTGGTCTGAACCAAGCCGACCTAGCCACATGATCGAGCTGTCTGACCGAGCCGACCGAGCTGATCGAGTCGACAAATGTTGACCGTTAGCCGTTGTTGATCGGTCGTTGATCGACCGTTGACTTTTTTTGGGTACACCTATTCTGATGTTTTTTTGCTGTCCTGAGTTTGTTTTTGAGGTCTGTTTCGCCAAATTCGAACCCGATAAGTTATTTTTCACTGATTAACTACCTGATTCGATCCATTTTTCGCAATTAAGCTCTGTTTCTGATGAAATTTCTATTGTTATGTATATGAAGAATTTTTGGAAGTTGATTTCAAGTTTGAGAGTGATCGAATAAAGATTAATTGGTCGATCGATATGGCACGAAAAATGAGGTAATACATTACTACCTTTTCATGCTTTATGGAACATGTCGGTATTGGTAAATGCATGAATGAAAATGTTTGGTCTCATCTAGGTAGTTAAATAATTCCTACACTTGATCCTAATGCGGTAAAAAGTCGGTAAATTAATAAAATTCTGATGGCTTGTATAAGAAATTAGAAGTCTATTAAGGAATAATTTTGAGTTAAGAGATTATTCGAAAAAACAATTAACCCTAGGATCTCTAAATTCTATTTATCCTTGTTAAGAGTTCTAAAACTGAAATTACCTGGTTAAGAAATTATGAAAATTCCCTTGAGAGATAAAAATAGTCCGAGTTGACCTTGAATGAGAAAGTACCCTGAGAATTCATACCTAACCCGATAAATTACTGATTTAATTGTTAAGATCCTACTTTGGTAAAGAAAATTCCTGATAATCCGTTCGTAACATTTGAGAAGGCAATTAACCCAAAAATCTCCGAGTTATGAGTAAATACCTAAAGAATAATTTATCGAGGGTGCTCTTTTATTAGAATCGTTCGAAAGGACATAAATAGATTGTAAGTTTGAATTAAATAATAAGATCGAAAAGAATGAAAGGATTAAAATATCTTGGATCTATAAAAATGACCAAAATACCCCTTGAAGGCAAATGACCCAATAATATCACCAAGCCCAGGAAGGATTGAATACAACAGAATGGCAATGAATTGACCAATCGACAAGTATCAGTTCTGGGAATTGTTCAATTTGAGTTGTTTGATAATTCGATCGATCGATATAGATGGTAAATTTCCTGAATCTTCGTTCTCCCTTATCAGCTCAAATCACTCTGGTCATATCTGAAAACACAAGTAACTTATATGTAAAGGATTTCTGAATACCTTTCTGATTACTTACTTCCTCTGCAAAACGTCTGAATACTATATAATCCTGATAAATCACATTATGAATAATTGATGTTTCCATCAGCTAATGAACTCTTCCGGTAGTGATTCTAACTTTTAGCATTCTATCAGTATATTGAAGATATGTGTTTCTCTTCCCGATAAGATTATCCAATATCTCCGAACCATATCTGGAACCTCTAGTGTGTTCCCTGATCACATAAATGTTTTCTCTGATTTTTGTTCTGGTCTCTGCTCTGATTTTTGAAATCTTTATTTACTGAATGAAAATATTTTATTTGGGATACTTTGGGATATTGTATGAAGACTCTGGCAGGTTCAGTGGTTGCGTTTAATTCCTTTTATAGGTTCTGCATCGACTGGTAATTGCTTACGGACCTAAGGTGACCCTTGGGTAGGCTCTGAGGCTCTGAGAATCTTTTTTGGGTAGGCTCTTAGGCTCTAAGGTGCGCTCTTAGGTTATGAAGTTATGGGGAACTGCATATGGCGTTCGGTTGGAGGGACTACTATGGTTTTGAAAACAAGTTTTAAAATGATATGTACATTTTCACTGGTTTTGTGGGAACACTCTAGACAACCTATTCTGATCTCCTAAACCCAGTCATCTGAAATATTTCCTCTGAACTGAAATTTTATTGTCTGTTACTACCAGAGATATCAGTGGGACTTCAACTCAGCCTAAAATCTATAGATGTTTGAACCAATAAGGAAACCTATGCTTATATATTATCTGCATGTTCTTCAACATCATCTGGTAGTTATGTATTACTGAGCTTTCCAAAGCTCACTCTGTTACTCTCTATTCTAGGTTAAAAGAATTGTACCAGTGCAGCTATCAACATCAGTAAGGGAGTTCCTTCGGCGTTGCTGGCAGAATATGGTACATGTAGGTTGTATTTTGTTTTATATACGAGTCTGAAAATCTGTTTTATTTCTGAATACTGGTAAAGTTTACCTTTGTATTTATAAATGATTTTATAATTTAACATGTTTTAATAAAATTGTAAACGTTTTCGAGATTTTTACGGTGGGTCGCTCCAGTGGCCCTAATGTGACACCCAGATCGGATCGGGTCACCCGTATCGGTTTGGGGGTGTTACAAATAAATTTTAATTTAAATAAAAACATTAGAACTTCAAACCAGGCTAGTCAAGTCATTTTCTTCCTGAAAATGTAACCTCCCAAAGATCGGGTTAGTGACTAAAATGGGAATTTTTGGAATTTGGTGATCAATTTTGGAAAAATTAAAAAGTTTAGGGATTTAAAATGTAATATTATGATAGTATATTAAATAGTAATTTTGGAAGCTTTGAAAGGGTATTATGGTCTTTTTAGTTAAAAGATATTTATCTCTTATTTAAATAGATAAGCTTATGGGTAAGGAAGTATCTGGAAAGCTTTATTCTTCTTATTTCTTCTTCCCGTTGGTTTACTTCATAAAGCTAAGTTTAATTTCATCTTTTTAATTCTTGAAGTTGTAAGTTGGTTTTGATTATTTGGTTGTTATATAAGCTTAAGGAAAGCTTATATAAGTTTAAATCATCAAGTAGAGAGAATTAGAAAGGAAATTTTGTTAAGGGTTAAGAAATGAATTCTTGATATAAAGAGGTTTTTGAAATTGTAATTATGAATTTGACTTGTCATAAGAAGGATTAAGAGGTTTAAAGCATTAGAATTGAATTTAGAACATGTTACAAAGTTGGTGTAATTCTTGAATTACATATGAATGATAGGATTTTGAGGTTAAAGAGGTGATTACTGAGTAGAAATGAGTTTAAGTATGAGTAGGTAAGTTAAGGATAGGTGAAGGAATGAAATATGAAGTGTTGGACTGAAAAATGAAGTAATTTCATGCTTAAAACGTGAATTCTGGGCTGATGTGTATCGGTACACATTCAACAGGCACCGATACATCAAGGGTAAAATTCATGAAAATATTCAAAGGGTAATGATACCTTCAGGAGTGTATCGATACCCCCTTAAAATGAAAACATCGAATGTAATTTGTGTTTCGATACATAGGTAGTGTATCAATACACACGTTAAGGAATGTACCGATATACTATAGAGTGTACTGATACCTCTGAAGTTGAAAAGTTGAAATTGAAGTTTTAATTAGTTTATATTGATATAAATCGTATTAAGTAGTTAGAATCTCTGCATTCATTAAGCCGTGTATTTGTGTAGACATTGATCGAAAGCAAAGTGCGGATAGGCTATCAGAGTAAGATTAACGAGAAGGAATAAGAGTTTGAGATTGGTAAGAAACAAAGTGAGTACATGATATGAAGTGTAGTTATGTTAGGGAATTATGACTTGTGAGGAGTCTAATTCTGATAATAGATTATATAAGTAACAAGATGTAAGCATGTAGTGATATGATGTCTAGAGATATAAGGGTCCATGCATATGTCTAGATATAAGCACATTGTTATGTTTGTGATATATGTGAATACATGTATGTATGTTAATTATGTGATTATGTGTAAAAATGATATAAGCTATATGAACACAAGAAAATGTGAACATGAGACATGATATGTAAAGAGTATAAGTATATGTGATTAGATATGTGACAATGAATTATCTACCAATATGCTATGTGTAAGTGAACCATGTGGTTATATGAAAATGTGAAATGTTATAAATAAAATGCCCATATTATGTATTATGAGAGCTAGGGGTATAGTTGGCATGCCAAGAGTCGAGGGTTCTACGTGTTCTTTCTGGACATATATGTAATTATGTGGAACATATATGTAGTACTTCGATACACTTATTTGGTCCATTGTATTATGTATATGGTTCTTAAGGAGTGGTCCTTCGGAACATAGTGGTCATTCGGGACAAATTTAGAGTTTCCCTAGTGGGAATTATACGAGCTATGGTGACAACATAGTGCACAACCTCATTGTACTAATATACCTTATGTTCTCAGAAGTATACATAGGCTTTAAAGTGATGATATAAGTACCCTTGTTTGATATTACATGTATTTTAGTGTGAAATGAGCTATTTGGGATATGATGTGTATAGAAAGGATAAATATATGTTTACATGATAAAAAGGGATTATGACAATAGTATAATAAATGTTTAGTTTATTAATGACGATGAATGTATATATGTGAGCATTGTATATATATGTAAGCATTGTATTGCCTGATAATTACATGCATTTGATAAGTAGTTATAGTTCCATTATTTATTGGCATGTCTCACTAAATCTATGACTTAGCGTGTGAGTGTTTCACACGTAGGATCCAAGAAGTGCTAAGAGAAGATAAGTAGTGGAGATAACATAACATCAACGAAGATCGAATCAGAAATTGTACAGTAGGTTTCTCTTTTTGTGTTATATAGTGTTGGCATATATTTCCGGGATTGAATTTTTATAAGCTCTGAATGGTTTTGTAAACTTTTTAAATTGACATATGTAAATTATTTAGTATGCTTGCATTTTTCTTAAATTCTATTTATTTTATATAAGAAATTGATACGAAAAGTTGGTGTGACATTTCAGACTCATATTCGGGTCAAATACGGGTTGGGGGTATTACAGAAAACCTGAAAATCATCATCTCATTATTATATCAAAAATCATGTAAATCAACGTCAAATATCATAAATAACTTGTGTTCTCTTCATTCAAACATATTTCAAAACTTTCTTTCCAATTCTAAGTTCCTTTCTTTCATATATTATCATAACTTTCACATTTACTCTTATAGCGCAATGTATATGTAAGAGAATATAAGGTACGTGAGATTAATGTGCGCACTAGGCATAACACGGTGCCGAATCATAATTGAAACTGCGATATAATGCACTTTAGTGCAATCATAACCTGAGCATCAATTGTGTTGAACAATGGTACATGAATTTTATCAAAGCTGAACTGATAACTAATAATTGAAAAGTACTCACTAAATGGCATGCCAAATGTACCGCCAAAGAAATATTATTCTGTATTAATCCATATACTGAAAAATTATTCATTTTGAACCATTGAAAAATAGACTCGAATACAAATCTAACCTTATAAGGAACTCCATCTATTTCCACGTTTACAATTTATAGTGAATTTTCAAAGTTGACTGACAGAAGCTAGTTTGAGCAGAATTTGCTGTCCTATTTTTTGACCTATCCTAGATTAGAAATTCATATCTTTTTGTATACACCTCAAAATCAGTTGTCGTTTGTTCTAAATGAAACTAGACTAATATATAAATCCAATTGTATAAGATTATTCCTTAAATTATTTTTTTTTATAATTTCTGATAATTTTCTAAACTTATTGTTCAGAACATAATTTCTAGCTAGATTTCACCAACTTCCATCCTTAACTTATTCACTAATTCTATTAGCTTACCATATGAACATATCAGCTTGAATCACACTTCTCATAATTAGGAGTCACTTCTTAACGTAACTCTGACACTTGCTCATCGCAAGTCAATGTTTGTTCGATAACATAAACACAAGTTAAATGCACTCACCTTTGCCTCATTATCGAATATTCTCCATGATAATCTTCTAATTCCGTATTTTTTCCTTCTCTTTTAAGTTACTTGGATCACTAAATTTATTGTAGTTTGACAATGACATATAACATCATAAAATATCCAAGCTATATGTTAGTATCGAACCAACATAATTTAAACTTAAATATGAAATTTGATAAAAATAAAATCGATATAAAAACTAAATCGTACTTCCATCATAATTTCAAACTTCTCAAATGTTCCTTAAATTCCATGAATATTTAGTTTCACTATCACTCATCAACTTTTACTAATTTCATAATCTAACCACTAATTATGAATTCTGTTTAGAATTCATATTAACTTTCCTATTTAATCCATAACGGTCTTTCACCATTATGATCATTTCACATTAATCACATAAAATTTTTAGCATCTCAATAAAATATTCAAATCAACACTTAAACATTCAAAAGCTTGCAATTTTATCCTAAACTTTTTTATACTTTTCAAATTCAACCACACAACTTGATAAACTTAGAATTAAATCTCAAGAATTAAACCCAAAAATCAGCATATTAAATAAATTTCCAGCATTAGAATAATTTATCCAAATGATACTTACACATTTAATAAACTTGAAATTAGGTCCCCATAATGCTGAGACTTTTCGAATTCCAGCCTCAACTTTATCAAACTTGCAAATTGGTTCCACTCAAATTTCTAATTTAAAATTTTCAGCATTTCAACTATCAAAAATCAGCATTGAATCCTCCAAATATTACATTCTTGCAATAATATCCAACAATTATCAAAACTTGTATACTAACCATTTTACTAACTCAAGGATCCAAATTGATCCAAATCAGTCCCTAAATCACATAGAACACTTCTAATATCATTTATAGACCATAGAAAAATTTTCAATATTTTTCCCTAATTTTTCCCCGATTGGTCGAATATCACCATGTACATAGGGTGAACTTTTCATTCAATTTCAAGCTTGAATTAAACTTCCTTAGATTAAATTCATGCTGTTTTAACCATAAAAACATCAATTTACATCAAATTCCCAACATTTCCAAAAACCCTAATTACACCAAACGGTATACAAACATGTACACATCAAATTAATCATCATACATGTCTTAGAGTTAATCAACACACAAGCATCTGCACCATGAAATATTGGTACCAAATTATAGAGAATTTCATGTAGATTAATTCTCTAGTTTACAACATAATCCAAAAATAATCATATAAGTTTAAAAATAAAAAAATATAATTTTTTACTTTGGTAACTTGTATGTTTCGGCCATGAGGAGAAGGATATCTGAAAAAATATGATTCATCTCTTGAAAGTTCTAGTATTTATGAATTAATACACTTGGCATTTAACTAATTAAATTGAATTTAAAATTTAATTATTAAGAAATTCCATTTTTACCATTAAAGAACCTTGATAATTACCAAATGCCATTGCATTATCTTTCATTAATATATTCCTTAGACAAAGATGAATCAACTTGGCTTTGACTTTCTACTTTGGCCATTCAAGTTTTAAAAAATTACATTTTAGTCACTAAAATTCCATTGTTCAATCAAATCTGAAAAATTACGCTGATCTGAGCTAAATTTATCTGAATATAAAATATATAAATAATATTTCCTACAATTTTATAACATCCTTCAAATTTTTGTAAAATTTTGATTCGATCCGATTATCTGATTTCATTATCGAACTTTATCACTTTATAGTTTTTAACACAAATCCCAGATTAAAAATATGTCTTCCATAAAACCCCACTTTCAAGAGTAAACTATCCATTTAAGGAATAAAAATTCTTTTTGGGAAAACTACCATTTAGGTCCCTAAACATTTCCTAATGTATACTTTGGCCACTAAATTTTCAAAATTTGTATTTTAGTCACTAGTCAAATTTTGGGGTATTACAATTCTTCCCCCTTAAAGAAAATTCATCCTTGAATTTTCTATACATATATACATACCTGAAGTAAAGGGATATGGAAACTGTATTTTTGTGTTTTTTTCCTCGTTCCTAAGTCACTTCCTTAACTTTATGATTTCACTAAAGAACTTTTACCAGTAGAATCGTCTTATTTATCAGTTCTTTGTCTTCATATACTAAAATATTTATTGGTTTCTCTTCATATAATAATTTTGACTGAATCTTGATTTCCTCTGTATAATCACATATACAGTTTTCAATTTATACTTTCGAAGCATCGATACATGAAATACATTATAAATCTTATTCATTTCCAGAGGTAATGCTAAGTTATAAATTCTCGAACCAACTATCTTTGCAATCTCAAATAACTAAAAAATCTCAGACTTTAATTTCTTTTATACTCGAATCTCAAGCCCTTTTTCTAAGGTAAAACTTTGAGAATACTTTATCATCTTCTTGATACTTGATTTCCTTTCTTCATTTTTCCGATCCATATCCTTTGATTTACATCCTATTCTTTCTAGATAAGCAAATACTTCAAACTTTTATGATTTGTTCAAATTTAACATCATTTACCATTTAGATAGTGGTGTCATATTTTCAAAGTAAACATCACAGCCGCCAACTTTACATTCTGAGTCTGATAATTCTGTTCATGCATCTTTAGCTATCTCGATGTATAAATTACCACTTTACCTCCTTACAACAAGACACATTTCAAATTATTAAGGGATGTGTTATTGTAAATAACATAATATTTACTTGATTATGGTTGCACTACAATTGGTGCTTCTATCAAAATCTTCTTAATTATATCAAAATTTTCTTTTCATTTTTCAGTCCAAACACTTGGTACATATTTTTCTAAGTAGCTTTGTAATCGGAGAAACAATCATTGAGAAATTCTTCACGAATCTTTGATAATAGCTAATCCCAAAAAATTATAAACTTCGAAAACATTCTTCGAGGTTTCCCATTCTACTATAACTTGTACTTTCTTAGAATATACTCGGATTCCCTCTGCTAAAAATCACAAGGCCAAGGAAAGCAACTTCTAACAATCAAATTTTGCATTTTGACAACTTAACATACAACTTTTTATGCCACAATGTCTAAAATACAATGCGAAAATGAGCATCGTGCTCCTCTTTATTCTTAGAATAAATCAAAATATCATCAATGAACACGACCACGAAGCAATCTAATTACAAATGAAACACTTAATTCGTTAAATCCATAAATGATATTGGAACATTAGTCAGTCTAAATGGCATCATTAGAACTTATAATATCCATATCTTTAACTAGTGATATTTTGATCGAAGATTAATCTTCCAAAATACTGATATATATTCGAAAATATATATATAGTTACATTTATTCGTTTTTATTTACTAAAGAATACCAATATACCATACAAAGATACTTTTGGTCTAATAAAACCACAGTCAAATAACTCTTGTAGTTATAACTTTAACTCTCTGAATTCTGTCAGAGCTATCTGATATGGGACCATCAAAATTAGCATTGTACCAGAAAAATATCAATTTAAAACTCCATTTTTCATTTAGGAGGAAATCTAGATAATTCATCATGGATCACATCTAGAATTTCCCAAACTATCAAAATATCCTCTAATTTAACTTTAGCTGTTCAGCTGTCAATGACATTTACCATGATGATCTCAATTTCATCAAATGGTAATTCCATTAGATTCACCGGGAATATCATTCCTTGAATTTAATCAGGAAATTCCTACTTATCCATTTTACTCTGACACTAAGACTCAGTGGTTTTGTTACTATAAATAACTTCTATTCTCAATGATAAATCACTACTCTATCACTTGAAATCATTCTTCATATACTTTCTCATTTCTATAATCCTACTCCAACTATCATAATCGTGAAATCCTTCAAGATCATAGCCCATATATGTCTCGTAATACGAGCCACGCATGTCACATTAATTTGATAAACTTTTACTATGCATAAAGATTTAAAATCTCATTTCGTTTTAAACTTCACGTTTTAAACTTTTATCTTATTCATATAAAATCATAAAATAATATTTAATCACTAAAAACAAATCCAATTTTAGTCAGTAAATAGGCAGTTCAGAGCTGATCATATATATATATATATATATCACTGCCTAAATACTACTTAAATTTTAAAACATTTAAAATATAATATTTATACTATTCATTCATAAATACGATTAATTCTAAAAATTAGCCAAAATTAAAGAAAATAATCCTAGTTACTAATACATGCCCTTTTAAAAAAATGAATCTAATAAAGCAACCCAACAGATATAATGTACATGACATTAATAAGTCAAAGTTATGATGTCTTACTGAAATTGTCGGTAGGTTTGATTTCCATAAGATGCTGGCAAGCTCCTCACTTTATGTCCTCTACTTTATTCGAACTTACACATGAATATCATCGTGCGCTAAGTAAAATTTAGTGAGGCAATAATAAAGCTAAAATTATATAAAACATAAATTCCATAAAATATAAAGAAATAAATTGTAATTTAAATAAAAACATTAAAACTTCAAACTAGGCTACTCAAGTTGTTTTCCTCCTAAACACCTGAAAATCATCATCTCATGATTATATCAAAAATCATGTAAGTCAACATCAAATATCATAAATAACTTGTGTTCTCTTGATTCGAACATATTTCAAAACTTTATTTCCAATTCTAAGTTCCTTTCATTCATATATTGTAAGATAATATAAGGTACGTGAGTTTAAGGTGCGCACTAGGCACAACATGGTGCCAAATCATAACTGAAACTATGATATGATGCACTTCAGTGCAATCATAACCTGAACACCAACGGTGCTGAACATTGGTACACGAATGTACCAAAGCTAAACTAATCATTGATAACTAAAAAGTATTCACTAAATTGAATTCCAAATGTACCTATGACTCTCAATGCAACATACAATGGGCTTATATGTATCATCGTAGAATCATTTATTAATATGTGTCTGATAACTGTAAAACATCTGATATCTGTAAATATCTGATAACTGTAATCATCTGATATATGTAAATACATGATAATTGAAAATCATCTGATTACTGTAAATATTTAGAATTCATCATCATAAAACTTGATGAAAAATATTATAGAAATATTCCATATTGAAAATTTATAAATCATACTAGAAAATAAAATGAGGTTGACTTATCGCAAGTCATCCTCGATTATAATAATCAAATAAATAAACTACACTCACTTTAACACTTTATTTTTGTAACATCCCAAAAACAGGGCTAGTGACTAAAATGAAAGTTTTTGAAATTTGGTTATTAATTTAGGACAAATTGATAAGTTTAGAGACTTAAATATGAATATCTTAGTATTGGATTAAATGGTAATTATGGAAGGAATGAAGGGGTATTATGGTATTTTTTGCTTAAAGGATATTTTCTCATCTTTATTAAGGGATAAGCACGTGGGTTTTGGGGGAGAGTTATCTGGAAGCTTATTCTCTATTGTCTTCTTCTTCCCGTTAGTCTCATTTCAAAGGTAAGTTGAATTATAGCTGCTGATTTCTTGAATTTCTAAGTTGGTTTTTGTTCTTTGAGTACTATATAAGCTTAAGGAAAGCTTATATAAGATCAAAACAACAATAAGAGAGAATTAGTAAGGGAATTGTAATAAGGTTGTAGAAATGAATTGTTAGTATGAAGAGGTTTTCGAACTTATTTATAAATTTTACTTGTCATAAGAAAGAATAAGAAGTCTAAAGTATTAGAAATGAGTTTAGATCACATTGGAAGTTTAATGAAATTCTTAAATTCAAGAGTTATAATGAGATATTGAAGATAATGAAGTGTTATAACGCTAAAAGATGGTTTAAGTATGTGTAATTGAGTTTAAAGGTATGAACAGAGTCAAATACGTAGAGTTGGGGTAAAGTGTTGGAATTTTTGGGTTTAAGAAAATATATTTTGGGTGGTAGTATTGGTACTGGTTGAGTAAGGCCCATTTTATGTGTTAATAGATCTAGGGGTATAGTTGGCATGCCAAGAGTCGAGGGTTTCTATGTAGTCCTTCAGGATATATATGTAATCCTTTGGATCATATATGCGGTTCTTGGGGACACATATTTGGCCCTTTGTAATATATATGTGATCCTTAAGGAGTGGTCATTCGGGACATTTCTACGCGGTCCTTCGGGACAATTTCTATGTGCCCCTAGTGGGAATTTATATGAGTTGTGGTGACATCATTTGTGCACAACCTCAATGTACTCACATACCTTAAGTTCTCAGAAGTATACATGGGCTAATAAATAAATAAACAAATACACTGTATGTGATATGTATATGTGTGACATGTTATGTGAAATGGATTACAGGATTTGTGTGTATTGCTTGATTAATGGATAATATGATGATTACTAATGTTATGTATAAGATTATAATTATAATGATTAATGATAAGATTGGTAATAATGAAAATGATTATACATGAGTATGTATGAATGTGTATATGATTTGGTATGATATTATGGTATTTAATGTACATGCATTCTTAAATAGTGAGAGTTTCCATTATTCATTTATATGTCTCACGAAGTCTATGACATAGCGTGTGAGTGTTTCACATGTAGGATCCGAGAAGTTTCAAAGAGATGATAGGCAGAGGAGACAGCATAACTTCAGCAAGGATCAGATCAGAAGAATTAACAGTAGGTTTCCTTGTTGTATTATATAGTGTTGGCATGTATTTAAAGAATTAAATTGTATAAGATCTGAATAGTTTTTGTAAACTTTTTGAGTTAGTATATGAAAATTATTCAATATATGTTTAAATTTAATCTAAATTTTCACTCTATTTTATATAAGAAATGATTTAAAAGGTTGATGTGACATCTCAGACTCGTATTCGGATATGATACGGGTTGGGGGTGTTACAATTTTTTATATCAAAATATAAACCTCACTAAGCTTTAGATTTAAATCCTTTGCCTTCCACTACTTTCAATACAAAATTTATCAAAATTTCATGTTCTGGCAGTTTGTAGTACCTTCAAACAAATATTATTTTGTATTAATATATATACTAAAAAATTATTTCATTTGTACCACTGAAAACTAGACTCAAATACAAATCTAACCATATAAGTTACTCCTTCTAGTTTTACTTGTACAATTTATAGTTAATTTTCAAAGTTGACTAACATAAGTTGTTTTGAGTAGAATCTGCTGCCCTGTTTTCTGACCTATCCTCGATTAAAAATTCATATATTTATGTATACACCTCAAATCAGTTTTCGTTTGTTCTAAACGAAACTAGGATAATATAAAATACAATAGTATAATTTTCATCCTTCAAATATTTTTTTAGAATTTCTGGTAATTTTCTAAACTTACTATTTAGAACATAATTTCTAGGCAGATTTCACCAACTTACATCCTTAACTTATTCACTAATTCTATTTGATTACCAAATGAACATATAAGCTTGAATCACACTTCTAATACATTAGGAGTCACTTCTTAACATAACTTTGACACTGGATCATCATCGCAAGCCAATGTTTGTTCGATAACATAAACACAAGTTAAATTCCCTCACATTTGCCTTATTATCGAATATTCTCCACGATAATCTTCTAATTCCGCAATTTTTTCCATATCTTTTGAGTTACTTGGATCAATAAATTTAGCCTGACAACGTCATATAACATCATAAAATATTCAAGCTATATGTCAGTGTCGAATTAACATAATTTAAACTTAAATATGAAATTCGATAAAAATAAAATCAATATAAAACTAAAGCGTACTTCCATCATAATTTCAAACTTCTCAAAATGTTCCTTAAATTTCATGAATATTTAGTTTCACTATCACTTCAACTTTTACTAATTTCATAATCTAACCACTAATTATGAATTCTTTTTAGAATTCATATCAACTTTCCTATTTAATCCATAACGTCCCTTCACCGTTATGATCATTTCACATTAATCACATAAAAATTTTAGCATCTCAAAAAATATTCAAATCAACACTTAAACATTCAAAAGCTTGCAATTCCATTCTAAACTTTCTTAGACTTTTCAAATTCGACCACACAACTTGATAAACTTAGAATTAAACCAAAAAATTAGCATATTAAATAATTTTCAGCATTACAATAATTTATCCAAATGATACTTCCACATTTAATAAACTTGAAATCAAGTCCCCATAATACTGAGACTTTTTGAATTCCACCCTCAACTTTATCAAACTAGCAATTTGGTTCCACTCAACTTTCTAATTTAAAATTTTCAGCATTTCAACTATCAAAACTCAGCATTGAATCTCCAAATATTACATTCTTGCAATAATATCCAACAATTCTCAAAACTTGTATACTAACCATTTTACTAACTCAAGGCTCCAAATTGATCCAAATCAATCCCTAAATCACATAGAACACTTCTAATATCATTTATAGACCATAGAAAATTTTTCAATATTTTCCCCTAATTTTGCCCAATTGGTCAAATATTAACATTTACATAGGGTGAACTTTTCATTCAATTTGAAGCATGAATTCAACTTTCTTAGATCAAATTCATGTTATTCCAACCATAAAAACATCAATTTAAATCAAATTCCAAACATTTCCAAAATCCCTAATTAGGCCAAATGGTATACAAACATGTACACATCAAATTAATCATCATATAGGTCTTAGAATTAATCTCCAACCTCAAAAACATCAAAATTCTTCATCAATTTTTCAAACTCACCAAACTTCACATAAACCCTAATCATCAAATCTCAACACACAAACATCTTCACCATGAAATATTGGTACCAAATGACAGAGAATTTCATGTAGATTAATTCTCTAGTTTACAACTCAATCCAAAAATCAATCATATAAGCTTAAAATATCAAAAATAGAATTTTTTTTACCTTAATAACTTGTATGTTTCGGCCATGAAGAAAAGGATAGCTGAAAAATATGCTTCATCTCTTGATAATTTTAGTATTTATTAATTAATGCACTTGGCATTTAACTAATTAAATTGAATTTAAAATTCAATTCTTAATAAATTCTATTTTTACCAATAATGAACCTTGATAATTACCAAATTCCATTGCATTATCTTCCATTAAAATATTCCTTCATAGATGAATCAACTTCGCTTTAACTTTCTATTTTGGCCATTCAAATTTCAAAAATTATATTTTAGTCACTAAAATTCCACTGTTCAATCAAATCTGAAAAATTATGTTGATATGAGTTACATTTCTCTAAATATAATATATGGGAATAATATTTCCTTCCATTTTCTAACGTCCTTTAAATTTTCGTAAAATTCCGATTCGATTCGATTATTCAATTTTATTATCGAACTTTATCACTTTATAACTTTTAACATAAATCCCGGATTAAAAATATGTTTGGGAAAATAATCATTTAGGTCACTAAACGTTTCTTAATTTATACTTCAACCACTAAACATTTAAATTCTACATTTTAGTCACTAGTTAAAATTTGGGGTATTACAAATTGAGCCACTGCCTATAATAGGCGAAAAGGAATAATCAGCTTTGCAGATGCTACAAGAGGAACCATCTTTCTAAAAACTTTAAAAAGATTGAAATTACCCGTCATATGGTCACTTGCTCGTGAATCAACAATCTAATAAACAAAACCATGTGAAGGAGATATCAGAGCAAAGTCTGGACTACCTTCGCTGATAAAATAAACATGTTTTGGATTAGAAGCAGACTAAAATTGACCAAAAATATGTTTGAGTTCCTCCAACTGATGACGGCTAAATGAGCCACCCATGGATTCAATTAAAGTAGAATTTCCCTACGATTCTTGTTGGGATGATTTAGAAGGTTTTCAACGATCGGTAATGTACAGGCGGATGAACTGGGATAAGATAATGTAATTATCTCCATTCAGGCGATGACATGTGATTGACGATGCACCAGAATTGATAGGAAGCAGTTGAGCGATAAAGGTTTCAGCCTCGGGTGGAAAGTCGAACGGGAGGGTATTGATCATGGTGGCTAAGAGAATGCAGTAAAGGTTCTAACCTAAATTGATACCATGTAGAACTAGGGTTTTCAAGAAGAAAAACTTTTTATTTTATTCAGATTTTATGTGAATTACAAAATGATACATTAGGGTTTTTTATACAAGAGTAGATAAGAGTTTTAGATAGGTTAGAAGTTCTCTTTTACAAACTAGGATATAAGAGTTAAAGATAAGGTAGAAAACTAGAGTTTAATTGTAACACAACTCACAATTTTCAATAATTCAATTTTCTCTTTCTTTTTCTTGTTCAAAGGTAATTAGTTAATTAACTTGTAAGTTATGAATACAAGCATAATAATATTAAATCTTTTTATAAGATATTTTAGATGTGGTTTCTTTCAAAAGGGGCATACGATTGATTAAGAATATTTCTGGTTTTCCTACTATCCATACCCTTGTACATTTACTTAGTCCTATAAAATATGTTATCCAGTCGATTTGAGTTTTAATTCTTTTTTTTTTTGGATCATTTCAATTTTTAAGTTTAGTTCATTGTGAGTATGGATCATTTATGGGTTCGGGCGGCTTGGATTCATGTTGTTTCTTTTTTATAGTCAACCTAATTCACTTACCTTTTTATACACTTGGTTTATGGTAGTATAGGTTCACATAGTACATCTTTATATATTATATTATTTTCATTAAGTGAGATGATGCAAGAAAATGTATGTGGGGAAGTTTAAATATAGCTCAAGATGCTTTATTTTACAGAAAATTAATAATTAACTCTATTTAACACTTCTTTTTTGTTTATTTTTACAAGTTAATGATCATTAAGTTGCAAAGATATGAGAATTAGATCGAAGAAAAGAAAGGAATTTAGAGGAGAATGAAACACAGAGAAGAAAAGAGAGATTTCAGAAAAGAGAATTCCATTCAATATTTAGATACCCTTTTTATTGTTTGTACATCATTTTATTCATTTACATTGAATTAATTCTGAGTTTTCCTAGAAATATAATAAGTTTTGTCTAATCTGCAGGATAGTTACTGCTACTTGGCTCTCCTTGATTGAGCTATTGTTGGGCATTCATAAAAGTGTGGGTTGTTGAGGCCTTCTATTAGTTTGCTTTTCTATCCCACTTCTCCTTGGCACCTTTATTAGATATCAAAATGTTTTCATTTCCATTTTCAAATATAATGCTCGTATTTTTCCAATTCTCAATTTCCCTCAATTTTAGTTTACAAATCTTTAACCCTTGATTTCTTTCGATCATTTCTTCATTATAAACCTTGACCATGATAATTCTTTCCCCATTAAGCAATCCTTGTCCCCCCAAAGATCAAAATTCAGAAGTTACATCTTTAGCATCGTAAAATCCTCCCATTTGACATTTTTTTGATCCTTAATTTGTCCATTGCATCAACAACTGTGTGATGGCTTGATTCTTAGTCTTCAGCATACGTTTATCCAAAATAATAGCAGGGGATACCTTTAGTTGGCCATTTGACCTAATTTAGGGGTCTAATGAAGTAAAGGTTTTATCTTATATTTTCTTATTGATAAGGTGTAATACGCCAAATTTAGGATTGGTGACTGAAAAGTAAATTTTGAAAGTCTAGGGACAAAAGTGTAAATTTGCAAAAGTTTAGGTACTAAAAATGTAAATTTTCAAAAATTTATATTTTTGGGTTTATAATTGAGTATTTCATCCTAAGAATATAATTTTAGTGGGTTTTAGAATCTTGATTTGAAGTTTGTATAAAAGTTTATTAAGTGATAAAGATTGGTAAAATGTTCAGATAACATGATCGAATCGAAAGTCCGCAAAAAATTGAAGGAATGTAGTTTGGGGCTACAAAATTATATTGATATTTTTAATTAGTGTAATTTGGTGTGAATTAGTGAAATTTGGTGGAATTTCCATGTTAAAGTGGAATAATGAAATTTAGTGAGTAAATTGAATTTTTGGAAAATTAGAAGAACTGTAACCCCCTCAGACTGATACGGGTAACCCGATCCGATCTGGAGTGTCATATTAGGGCCACTGGAGCGACCCACTGTAAAAATAACGGAAAATTTAAAACTTTTCTTAAAACATGTAAACTCATAAAATCATTTATGAATACAAACTAAAATTTATCAACATTCGAAACAAAAATTTTTTTCAGACTCATATATAAAACAAAATACAAGTACATGCCTCCTAATCATATATACCATACTCTGATAGCAACGCCACAAGAACTCCTTTGCTGATCTCGATAGAAGCACTGATACGATTCTTTTAACCTGCAATTGTGAGTAATAGAGTGAGCTCCGAAAAGCTCAGTAATACAAAACTACCAGATGATGATGCAAGACATATCGATTAATGGAAAGCCATATAATTTCCTTATTCAATCAGACGTATACAAATTTTTGAAATAATATGGGGTTCTACTGGTAGTTCATCGAGTAAAAGCCATGAAGATCTTAGGTCATAGGAAACATTCATAGTATGACAATTTAAGAGGTCGAATAGGATGCCTAGTGTGGTCCAATTAAAACCAGTGACAAGATATAAATCTTTTAAAACCATAGTGGAACCCTCCAACCAAACTCCATTACACAGTTCCCCAGAACTACGTCCGTAGGGCTTACCCTAGGCACACAGCAAAGGGAGCCAACCTAAGGATATGCCTTGGGGCCCATGGGCCTACCCAATGGTATCCTTAGGTCCGTAAGGTCTTACCAACTGGATCAGGTTTGTGCCTCCATACTCCAGAATCCTATCCATATAAAAATCTAGTAGAAATCAGTTTTAGCCATAAATCGTAATACATGGACCGTTATCCAATAATATGTCATAATCATAATAATGAAATAAACCGTATAACTGATTTCCACCTATACACCATAAGTAGTTCCATGATTAACCCAAGGGAGTGCCTTGGGGCCTAAGAGCCTACCAAAGGACCACTTTAGGTCCGTAAGAAATTTCTAGCTTGATCAGAGCTGTATCTCTAGTCTACCCATATAATATCCCAATAAAATAGTTCCATTAGTAACCAGTATATTTCATGGTCCATAAATCAATAACCATAATTTTATTCCAGTAAAAATAGGGAAACCTGATAACACATTTCAGGTAACCATAGTTCATAAACTAATAGTTTCCAAGATTCCAAAAATCAGGAAAAATTCATATTTTTCGATGAAAACCATAATCAGATATCACATACCATGTTACCATGGTTCATATACCAGTAAATCAATGATTTCATTAAAACTTATTTCAAAACAAATAAAATCGTCATATAGTACATGTGGAACTCACTAGAGGATCCAATTATTTTTCCGAGGCATTTTGTAGTTATCAATATGGATAACATGAAACTTCTTTAATTTGATCAGATTCCGGGAACGAGGTCCTATTGAAGAGAATCGATCACTAACCGATCTAATCAGACATTTAAGGTTGATACTTTAGAATTCCTCTACGTTTTTATGTGCATCAGGAAAGTGTTTGAAGTGATTTGAGCTAATAAAGGAGAAACGGAGATTCAAGACATTTATAATCCATGTTGATCGATCGGTTTATCGAACTATTTAAACTGAACAACTCTCAGAACTAATGCATGTCGATCCGCTAATTTATTACCTTTCCCAGGGTATTCACTCTTTAATACTAAAAATTCTTGTCCATTGATCACCTTTAGAATCATTACCGAATAGATCTTAAGGTGACAAACAGATATTTTAATGGTCTTTATTTCGTTTCCATGTTTCAACTATATCAGAAAATATAGACGTACTTGATTCATGGTTCATGACCCATAGGGACAATTCATCATATAAGATCAACAGTGTTTCCATACTCATCCAATCACCTATTTAATCCTCAGTCATTGATGTTACTTAGTTCGTTTAAAAATCAAGTCTATCCTGGTTACTTCATAATTTTCCAGAGTAATTCAGATGTTTCTGAATTTCAAATACATATAGCAATTCCTTTCAGTTCAATTTAGTTATTCTGGTATTCGTGGTTGATTTATCTTACGGATATCCATTTCTTACTATCGAATGTGCTCTAGCGTTGAGCTGAGCTGAGTACTTTCAGAATTATCATCAATTCAAACTTGAGGAGACGAACAAACATTTAAGTGGTTCATATGCCATTCAAATACTGATATAGCACTAGCATTGTTTGACCGGCTTAAGTTTCATTCCATAACCTTTAAGAGCAGTAAAACATCCATTTTTATTTTAATTTCTTGAATAATCTGAGACATTTACTTAGTCTAGGACATAAAGGTATTTTGGTCCTTTTTATGCACAATGTTCTTCCATTCATTTCAAAGCTTGAGGATATCCATTCATTCCTAGGCTTGGTGATATTCTTTAACCATTTTCATTATAGGGGTATTTTGGTCATTTTACATATCAAATGTATTTCAATCATTTCCTTCCGTCCGATCTTATTATTTAATTTAATCTTACCACTTACTTCAGTCCTTTCAAACAATTCTGACCAAAGAGTACCATCGATAAATCATTCTTTAGGTATTTATTGATAACTCAGAGATGTTCGGGTCGATAGCTTTCTCAAAATTTTCAAATAGAATATCATAAATTTCTTGGACAAAGACATGATCTTAAAAATTAAATCCGTAATTTATCGGTTTAAGAATGAAATCTCAGGGTACTTTCTCATTTAGGGTTAACTCGAACAACTTTTTACTTCTCAGGGGCATTTTCGTAACTTCTTAACCAAATAATTTTGGTATTAACTCCTAACGTAAATAATTATAATTTAGAGATCCTATGATCAATTGCTTTCCCGAACATTCTCTAATCTTGAAATGATTCTTTAACAAACTTCTAGTATCTTGCACAAACCCTCTTGGGGTTAAAAACCAGTTATCCAAATTTTCTAAGCAAAACTAGTATTTCTTATGCACATCAGTAGTTTCATCAGATCAATATGTCTTTAAAAACGCCTTATCTATCTTCCATGGTCAAATCTTGTCTTTTTACAATATAAGGGTATTTTCGTAATTTTACCTAATCAAATTATTCTCATAATTTATCATTTAAACGAATTCGGATCGAGTCCATCCATAATCAAACAGACATAATAATCCAATCATCTTTATCCATGCATTTATCATTTATCAACATATTCCATAAAGCATAAAGAGGTAGTAATGTATTACCTCGTTTCCCGTGCAATAATGATCGACCATTAAATTCCATTCGAACGCCGTCGATCCTTAATTCAACATCCAATAATTCCTCAAATATATAACAATATAAACTTCATCAAAAAAGGGACTTAATTCAAAAAAAATGGATTGAATCATATATAAATCAGTGAAAACTGCTTATCGGGTTTGAATTTGGCGAAACAGACATCAGATTTGGATTCAGGATGTTGAAAAAGTCAACGGCCGTTTAATGGTCGGTCAACGTCGGTCAAAGTTATGGTTGACGGTAAAGGGTCAACGGTTTTACACAAATATCACTCTAACAGAAATTAATTACATATTAGGCACCACTTTAAAAATATTTACAAAATTAGCACCCAAGTTTTTTTACCTGCGGCAAGTACTTCCCCACTCGTAGGGGGCGGCGAGTGGGGCGCGTGCGACGCCGTGGATTTAGGACGTCGAAAAACGTTAGGATAAGTATACCCGAAAAAAGTCAACGGCCGTTTAATGACCGGTCAACGCCGGTCAAAGTTGTGGTCAAATGTGGTCAACGACGGTCAATAGTCAAGGGTCAACGGTGTTACACAAATATCACCCTAACATAAATTAATTACATATTAGGCACCATTTTAAAAATATTTACAAAACTAGCACCCAATTTTTTTTACCTACGATCAGTACTTCCTCATGCGCAGGCCCACGTGCGATGCAGTGGAGGGTCCAAATATTCCTGGAAAAATTTCTAAAAATTATTTTATGGAATTTTGAGACACTTACCAAGCTCGGTTCAAAATTTTTAATGGTGGAGAGATCGATTCGGAAACGTTGGAAACTTTGACTTTCTTACCCCTATATGCGTCAACGACGACGGAGACACGGACATCATCGGTCAAAATGGATGTCCGGGTCGATATGAATCGACGACCAACGGAAATTGGTTTAAACCCGACGATACTTCAAACTGAAATTAAAAACAAACGATAACGATTCACGACGAGAGGTTTGAGGGGTTTTGTTCATCGGTTGACAATGAACACGATGGTGGTTTCGGTTCGTCGAATGAAGGTTGGACGGTAAATAGATCAGAGTTGAAAAGATGTTTGAAGAGGGAGGGAAACTAGGAAAAATGAAATCTGCAACACGGGGAGAGAGTTTGTAATTCTCTCCTAAACAAAAATGGGTAAATCAAGAGTTTAGCCACTAAATTTCCTGCACTTTATAAAATGGTATTCTAACTTTGCGATTTGACAATTTAATCCCCATATTTCTTCCAAAATACTAATTAAATTCAACATTTTATAATTTCTAAAATTTAGCCCCTAAATTAGGCTGGTACAATTCTCCCATTCTTAAAAGAATTTCGTCCTCGAAATTCATTCATGTAACATAATTGTAGAAATGAAACTTACATCAGTTCTTTCATATCTTCAAGTAGCTTTTACAGAAGTACCGATACTCTATTAATCCTTAACCAGCTGAGTATACATTTTCTTCAGAACTCTCCCTCATTCCAATAAAATAGTCAGAACAGATTTATCCTTGTCGAATCAATTCAACCTTGGTTACGAGAATAGGCTCATAAAGCGATAACATACCCCAATTTCATTTCCGAAGTCGAGTCAAAATTTCTCAGATAAGTAACTCTCACATGGCTCGTGTGGTACTTTACAGAATTTAGGAAGACGTTACTGGTATTCCTTTATAAAACGATAGAGTCCTAACGGATGAAAACTTAGGTTTGTTCATTACAAATAGGGACTCAACCTTGTAGTTCCAGCTCAGAGAAGTACGATTGTAGTTTAGGGGCATGTACTGATCAGACATCTTTTTTGAAATTCGACCTGTCGGTCTATCTTGAAAACTTTGACTCAACCATAGCTCTGATACCACTAAATGTATCCCCCTCAGACCGATACGGGTAACCTAATCTGATCTGGAGTATCACATTAGGGCCACTGGAGCGACCCACTGTAAAATAGTGGAAAATTTAAAACTTTTCTTAAAACATGCAAACTCATAAAATCATTTATGAATACAAAATAAAATTTATCAGTATTCGAAATAAAACAGATTTTCAGACTCATATATAAAATAAAATACTAGTACATGCCTTCTAATCACATATACCATACTCTGGTAGCAATGCTGGAATAACTCCTTTACTGATGTCGATAGATGCACTGATACGATTCTTTTAACCTGCAATGGTGAGTAATAGAGTGAGCTTCGGAAAGCTCAGTAATACAAAACTACCAGATGATGCTGCAAGACATGACAAATAATGGAAAGCCATATAATTTCCTTATTGAATCAGACGTACATAATTTTTCGAAATAATCTGGGGTTCTACTTGTAGTTCATTGAGTAAAAGCCATGAAGATCTTAGGTCATAGGAAACAATCATAGTATGACATTTCAGGAGGTCGAATAGGATGTCTAGTGTGTTCTAATTAAAACCAGTGATAAGATATAAATCTTTTAAAACCATAGCGGAACCCTCCAACCAAAGTCTATAATGCAGTTCCCCAGAACTACGTCCGTAGGGCTTACCATAAGCACACAGCAAATGGAGCCAACCTAAGAATATGCCTTGGGGCCCATGGGTCTACCCAAGGGTATCCTTAGGTCTGTAAGGTCTTACCAGCTAAATTAGGGATGTGCCTCCATACTCCAGAATCCTATCCATATAAAAATCCAGTAGAAATCAGTTTTAGCCATAAATCGTAATACCTGGACTGTTATCCAATAATATGTTATAATCATAATAATGAAATAAATCGTATAATTGATTTCCACATGTACACCATAAGTAGTTCCTTGATTAACCCAAGGGAGTGCCTTGGGGCCTGAGAGCCTACCCAAGATCACCTTAGGTCTGTAAGAAATTTCTAGCTTGATCAGAGCTGTATCTACAGTCTACCCATATAATATCCCAATAAAACAGTTCCATTAGTAACCAATATATTTCATGGTCAATAAATCAATAACCATAATTTTATTCCAGTGAAAATAGGGAAACCTGATAACATATTTCAGGTAACCATAATCAGATATCACATACCATGTTACCCTGGTTCATAAACCAGTAAATCAATGATTTCGTTAAAACTCATTTCAAAACAAATAAAATCGTCATGTAGAACACACTAAAGGATCCAAGTATTTTTCAGAGGCATTTTGTAGTCATCAATATGGATAATAGGAAACATCTGCAATTTGATCAGATTCAAGGAATGAGGTCCTATTGAAGAGAATCGATTACTAACTGATCTAATCAGACATTTAAGGTTGATACTTTAGAATTCCTCTACGTTTTCATGTGCATCAGAAAAGTGTTCAAGAATGTCTAAAGTGATTTGAGCTAATAAAGGAGAAACGAAGATTCAAGAAATTTACAATCCATGTTGGTAGATTGGTTTATCAAACTATTTAAACTGAACAACTCTCAGAACTAATGCATGTCGATCCGTCGATTTGTTGCCTTTCCTGGGGTATTCATTATTTAATACTAAAAATTCTTATCCATTGATCACCTTTAGAATCATCACCGAATATATCTTAAGGTGACGAACAGATATTTTAATGGTCTTTATTTCGTTTCCATGTTTCAACTATATCAAAAAATACAGGTGTACTTGATTTATGGTTCATGATCCTAAGGTATACTTTTAGAATTATCATCAATTCAAACTTGAGGAGATGAACAAACATTCAAGTGGTTCCTATGTCATTCAAATACTGATATAGCACTAGCATTGTTTGACCGGCTTAAGTTTCGTTCCATAACCTTTAAGAGCAGTATAACATCCATTTTTATTTGAATTTCTTGAATAATCCGAGACATACTTAGTCTAGGACATAAAGGTATTTTGGTTCTTTTTGTTCTCAAAGTTCTTCCATTCATTTCAAAGCTTGAGGATATCCATTCATTCTTGGGTTGGTGATATTCTTTAATCATTTTCATTACAAGGGTATTTTGGTCATTTTATAGATCCAATGTATTTCAATCATTTCCTTCCGTCCGATCTTATTATTTAATTTAATCTTATCACTTACTTCAGTCATTTCAAACAATTCTGACCAAAGAGCACCATCGATAAATCATTCTTCAGGTATTTACTCATAACTCAGAGATTTTCAGCTCGATAGCTTTCTCAAACTTTTCAAATAGAATATCATAAATTTCTTGGACAAAGACATGATCTTAACAATTAAATCCGTAATTTATCGGTTTAAGAATGAAAGCTCAAGGTATTTTCTCAATCAGAGTCAACTCGGACAATTTTTACTTCTCAATGGCATTTTCGTAATTTATTACCTAAATAATTTCAATATTAACTCCTAACGTAAATAATTATAATTTAGAGATCCTATGATCAATTGCTTTCCCGAACACTCTCTGATCTTGAAAAAATTCCTTAACAGACTTCTAGTATCTTGCATAAACCCTCTTGGGGTTAAAAACCGGTTATCCAAATTTTTTAAGCAAAACTAGTATTTCTTATGCACATCAGTAGTTTCATCAAATCAATATGTCTCTAAAAACCCCTTATCTATCTTCCATGGTCAAATCTTGTCCTTTTACAATATAAGGGTATTTCGTAATTTTACCTAATCGAATAATTCTCATAATTTATCATTTAAATGAATTCGGATCGAGTCCATCCATAATCAAACAGGCATAATAATCCAATCATCTTTATCCATGCAATTATCAGTTATCATTTATCAACATATTCCATTAAGCATAAAGAGGTAGTAATGTATTACCTCGTTTTCCATGCAATATTGATCTACCATTAATTTCCATTTGAAAGCCCTCGATCATTAATTCAACTTCCAATAATTCCTCAAATATATAACAATATAAACTTCATCAAAATTGGGACTTAATTATGAAAAATGATCGAATTGGATGATAAATCAGTTAAAAATAGCTAACTGGGTTTTAATTTGGTGAAACAGACATCGGATTTGGATTCAGGACGTCGAAAAACGTCAGGATAGGTATATTCGGAAAAAGTCAACTGCCGTTTAATAGCCAGTCAAAGTTATGGTCAACGGTGGTAAACAACGGTCAACGGTCAAGGGTCAACAGTTTTACACAAATATCACCCTAACATAAATTAATTACATATTAGGCATTATTTGAAAAATATTTACAAAACTAGCACCCGAGTTTTTTTACATATGGTCATTACTTCCCCATGTGCAGGCCCACGTGCGACGCCGTGGAGGGTCCAAATATTACCAGAAAAATTTCTAAAAATTATTTTATGGCATTTTGAGACACTTACCAAGCACGGTTCAAAAACGGTGAGAGCTCGATTCCGAAATATTGGAAACTTTGACTTTCTCAACCCTCCACGCACCGATGATGACAGAGACATGAAAACCATCGGTGGACTCAGAACGATGCAAGGCACACGATGGTGTGGGAGGTGTCAAAAACGGATGTCCGGATCTACGCGAATCGATGAAAAACCAATAGAAATCAGTTTAAAACCGACGATACTTCCAACTGAAATTAACGACAAACGATAATGATTCACGACGAGAGGTTTGAGGGGTTTTGTTCATCGGTCGACAATGAACACAATGGTGGTTTTGGTTTATCGAACGGAGGCTAGACGGTAAGTAGATCAGAGTTAAAAGGAGGTTTGAAGAGGGAGAGAAACTGGGAAAAATGAAATCTGCAACACGGGGAGAGAGTTTATGATTCTCTCCAAAATAAAAATGGGGAAATTAAGAGTTTAGCCACTGAATTTCTTGCACTTTATAAAATTGTATTCTAACTTTGTGATTTTACAATTTAATCCCCAAATTTCTTCCAAAATAGCAAATAAATTCACCATTTTATAATTTCTAAAATTTAGCACCTAAATTGGGGTGTTATAATTCTCCCATTCTTAAAAAAATTTCGACCTCGAAATTCATTCATGTAACATAATTGTAGAAATGGAACTTCCATTAGTTCTTTCATATCTTCAAGTAGCTTTTATAGAAGTACCGATACTCTATTAATCCTTAACCAGCTGAGTATACATTTTCTTCAGAACTCTCCCTTTTTCCAATAAAATAATCAGAACGTATTTATCCTTGTGGGATCAATTCAACCTTGGTTATGAGAATATGCTCATAGAGTGTTAATATACCCCAATTTCATTTCCGGAGTCAGGCCAAAATTTCTCATATAAGTAACTCTCACATGGCTCGTGTGGTACTTTACAGAATTTAGACAGACGTTACTGGTATTCCTTTATAAAACGATAGAGTCCTAACGGATGAAAACTTAGGTTTGCTCATTACAAATAGGGACACAACCTTGGAGTTCCGGCTTAGAGAAGTATGATTATAGTTTAGGGGCATGTACTGATCAGACATCTTTTTTGAAATTCGACCGGCCGGTCTATCTTGAAAATTTTGACTAAACCATAGCTCTGATACCACTAAATGTAACCCCCTCAGACCGATACGGGTAACCCGATCTGATATAGAGTTCATATTAGGGCCACTGGAGCGACCCACTATAAAAATAACGAAAAATTTAAAACTTTTCTTAAAATATGTAAACTCATAAAATCATTTATGAATACAAAATAAAATTTATCAGCATTTGAAATAAAACAGAATTTCAGACTCATATATAAAACAAAATACAAGTACGTACCACCTAATCACATATACCATACTCTGATAGCAACGCCGGAATAACTCCTTTGCTGATGTCGATAGATGTACTGATACGATTCTTTTAACCTGCAATGGTGAGTAATAGAGTGAGCTCCGGAAAGCTCAGTAATACAAAACTACCAGATGATGCTGCAAGACATGTCGATTAATGGCAAGCCATATAATTTCCTTATTGAATCAGAAGTATACAATTTTTTGAAATAATCTGCGGTTCTACTTGTAGTTCATCGAGTAAAAGCCATAAAGATCTTAGGTCATAGAAAACATTCAAAGTGTGACAATTCAGGAAGACGAATAGGATGTCTAGTGTGTTCCAATTAAAACCAGTGACAAGATATAAATATTTTAAAACCATAGCGGAACCCTCCAACCAAAGTCCATTATACATTTCCCCAGAACAGCGTCCGTATGGCTTACCCTAAGCACACAACAAAGGGAGCCAACCTAAGGATATGCCTTGGAGACCATGGGCCTACCCAAGGATATCCTTAGGTCTGTAAGGTCTTACCAGCTAGATCAGGGTTGTGCCTCTATACTCCAGAATCCTATCCATATAAAAATCTAGTAGAAATCAGTTTTAGCCATAAATCGTAATACCTGGATCGTTATCCAGTAATATGTCATAATCATAATAATGAAATAAATCGTATAACTGATTTTCACTTGTACACCATCAGTAGTTCCATGATTAACCCAAGGGAGTGCCTTGGGGCCTGAGAGCCTACCCTAGGATCACCTTAGGTCCGTAAGAAATTTCTAGCTTGATCAGAGCTTTATCTCCAGTCTACCCATATAATATCCCAATAAAACAGTTCCATTAATAACCAGTATATTTCATAGTCCATAAATCAATAACCATAATTTTATTCCAGTGAAAACAGGGAAACCTAATAACATATTTAAGGTAACCATAATTAATAAACCAATAGTTTCCATGATTCCATAAATTAGGAAAAATTCATATTTTTCGGTGAAACCCATAATTAGATATTACATATCATGCTACCATGCTTCATATACCAGTAAATCAATGATTTCGTTAAAACTCATTTCAAAACAAATAAATCGTCATGTAGTACATGTGGAACACACTAGAGGATCCAAGTATTTTTCAGAGGCATTTTGTTGTCATCAATATGGATAACAGGAAACTTCTGTAATTTGATCGGAATCCAGGAACTAGGTCCTATTGAAGAGAATTGATTACTAACTGATCTAATCAGACATTTAAGGTTGATACTTTAGAATTCCTCTACGTTTTCATGTGCATTAGGAAAGTGTTCAGGAATGTCTGAAGTGATTTGATCTAATAAAGGAGAAACGGAGATTCAATACATTTACAATCCATGTTGATCGATCTATTTATCGAACTATTTAAACTGAACAACTCTCAGAACTAATGCATGTAGATCCGTCGATTTGTTGCCTTTCCCAGGGTATTCACTCTTTAATACTAAAAATTCTTGTCCATTGATCACCTTTAGAATCATCACTGAATAGATCTTAAGGTGACAAACAGATATTTTAATGGTCTTTATTTCGTTTCCATGTTTCAATTATATCAGAAAATACAGACGTACTTGATTCATGGTTCATGACCCATAGAGACAATTCATCATATAAGCTCAATAGTGTTTCCATACTCATCCAATCACCTATTTAATCCTTAGTCATTGAGGTTACTTAGTTTGTTTAACAATCAAGTCTATCCTGGATACTTCAGAGTTTTCCAGACTAATTCAGATATTTCTGAATTTCAAATACATATAGCATTTAATTTCAGTCCAATTTAGTCATTATGGTATTCGTGGTTGATTTATCTTATGGATATCCATTTCTTACTATCGAATATGCTCTAGCATTGAGCTGAGCTGAGTACTTTCAGAATTATCATCAATTCAAACTTGAGGAGACGAACAAACATTCAAGTAGTTCCTATACCATTCAAATACTGATATAGCACTAGCATTGTTTGACCAGCTTAAGTTTCGTTCCATAACCTTTAAGAGTAATACAACATCCATTTTTATTTGAATTTCTTGAATAATCCGAGACATTTACTTAGTCTAGGACATAAAGGTATTTTGGTCCTTTTTGTACTCAATGTTCTTCCATTCATTTCAAAGCTTGAGAATATTCATTCATTACTGGGCTTGTGATATTCTTTAATCATTTTCATTACATGGGTATTTTGGTCATTTTACAGATACAATGTATTTCAATCATTTCCTTCCGTCCGATCTTATTATTTAATTTAATCTTATCACTTACTTCAGTCTTTTCAAACAATTCTGACCAAATATCACCATCGATAAATCATTCTTCAGGTATTTACTCATAACTCAGAGATTTTTGGGTCGATAGCTTTCTCAAATTTTTCAAATAGAATATCATAAATTTCTTGGACAAAGACATGATCTTAACAATTAAATCCGTAATTTATCGGTTTAAGAATGAAATCTCAAGGTACTTTCTCATTCAGGGTCAACTTGGATAATTTTTACTTCTTAAGGGCATTTTCATAATTTCTTAACTAAATAATTTCGGTATTAACTCCTAACATAAATAATTATAATTTAGAGATCCTATGATTAATTGCTTTCCTGAACATTCTCTGATCTTGAAATGATTCCTTAACATACTTCTAGTATCTTGCACAAACCCTCTTGGGGTTAAAAACCAGTTATCCAAATTTTCTATGTAAAACTAGTATTTCTTATGCACATAAGTAGTTTCATCATATCAATATGTCTTTAAAAACCCCTTATCTATCTTCCATGGTCAAATATTGTCTTTTACAACATAAGGGTATTTTTATAATTTTACCTAATCGAATTATTCTCATAATTTATCATTTAAACGAATTCAGATCGAGTCCATCTATAATCAAACAGGCATAATAATCCAATCATCTTTATCCATGCATTTATCATTTATCAACATATTCCATAAAGCATAAAGAGGTAATGATGTATTAACTCGTTTTTCATGCAATACTGATCGACCATTAAATTCTATTCGAACACCCTCGATCCTTAATTCAACTTCCAATAATTCCTCAAATATATAACAATATAAACTTCATAAAAAATTAGACATAATTCTGGAAAACAGATCGAATCGGATGATAAATCAGTGAAAAACATCTTATCGGGTTCGAATTTGGCGAAAAAGACATTGGATTTGGATTCAGGACGTCGAAAAATGTCAGGGTAGGTATACCCAGAAAAAATAAACGTTTGTTTAATGGTCGGTCAACGCCAGTCAAATTTATGGTCAAAAGTGGTCAACGACGGTCAAGGGTCAACGGTTTTACACCTATATCACCCTAACAGAAATTAATTACATATTAGGCACCATTTTAAAAATATTTACAAAACTAGCACCCGAGTTTTTTTACCTGCAGCCAGTACTTAACCACGCGCAGGCCCGCGTGCGACGTCGTGGAGGGTCCAAAAATTCTTGAAAAAAATTCTAAAAATTATTTTATGGTATTTTGAGACACTTAGCAAGCTATGTTCAAAATTTTGAACGGTGGATAGCTCAATTCTGAAACATTGGAAACTTTGACTTTCTCACCCCTCCACACGCCGGCGCCGAAGGAGACACGAAGATCATCGGTGGACTCGGAATGATGCAAGGAACTCAATGGTGTGGGAGGTTTCGAAAACAGATGTCCGGATCGACGTGAATCGACGTAAAATCAATGAAAATCGATTTAAAATCGATGATACTTCCAACTGAAATTAACGACAAACGACAATGATTCACGACGAGAGGTTTGAGGTATTTTGTTCATCTGTCGACAATGAACACGATGGTGGTTTTGGTTCGTCGAACGGAGGTCGGACGGTTAGTAGATCGGAGTTGATAGGAGGTTTGAAGAGGGAGGGAAACTAGGAAAAATGAAACCTGCAACACGGGGAGAGAGTTTATAATTCTCTCCTAAACAAAAATGGGCAAATCAATAGTTTAGCCACTGAATTTCCTACAATTTATAAAATGGTTGCGATTTTACAATTTAATCCACAAATTTCTTCCAAATTACCAATTAAATTCACCATTTTATAATTTCTAAAATTTACCCCCTATATTGGGGTGTTACAATTCTCCCCTTCTTGAAACAATTTCCTCCTCGAAATTCATTCGTGTAACATAATTGTATAAATGGAACTTTCATCAGTTCTGTCATATCTTCAAGTAGCTTTTATAGAAGTATCGTTACTCTATTAATCCTTCATCAACTGAGTATACATTTTTTCAGAACTCTCCCTCATTCCAATAAAATAATCAGAACATATTTATCCTTGTGGAATCAATTCAACCTTGGTTAAGAGAATAGGCTCATAGAGCGGTAACATACCCCAATTTCATTTCCAGAGTCGGGTCAAATTTCTCAAATAAGTAACTCTCACATGGCTCATGTGGTACTTTACAAAATATAGGCAGACGTTACTGGTATTCATTTATAAAACGATAGAGTCCTAACGGATGAGAACTTAGGTTTGCTCATTACAAATAGGGACTCAACCTTGGAGTTTCGGCTCAGAGAAGTATGATTGTAGTTTAGGGGCATGTACTGATCATACATCTTTTTTGAAATTCGACATGCCGGTCTATCTTGAAAATTTTGACTCAACCATAGCTCTGATACCACTAAATGTAACCCCTCAGACCGATACGGGTAACTTGATCCGATCTGGAGTGTCACATTAGGGCCACTGGAGCGACCCACTATAAAAATAGTAGAAAATTTAAAACTTTTCTTAAAACATGTAAACTCATAAAATCATTTATGATTATAAAATAACATTTATCAGCATTCGAAATAAAATAAATTTTCAGACTCATATAAAAACCAAAATACAAGTACATGCCACCTAATCACATATACCATACTCTGATAGCAATGCCAGAATAACTCCTTTACTGATGTCGATAGATGCACTGATATGATTCTTTTAACCTGCAATGGTGAGTAATAGAGTGAGCTCCGGAAATCTCAGTAATACAAAACTACCAGATGATGCTGCAAGACATGTCGATTAATGGAAAGCCATATGATTTCCTTATTGAATCAAACGTATATAATTTTTCAAAATAATTTGGGGTTCTACTTGTAGTTCATCGAGTAAAAGCCATGAAGATCTTAGGTCATAGGAAACATTCATAGTATGACAATTCAGGAGGCCAAATAGTATATCTAGTGTGTTCCAATTAAAACCAGTGACAAGATATAAATCTTTTAAAACCATAGCAGAACCCTCCAACCAAAGTCCATTATGCAATTCCCCAGAACTGCATCCGTAGGGCTTACCCTAAGCACACAACAAAGGGAGCCAACCTAAGGATATGCCTTGGGGGCCATGGGCCTACCTAAGGGTATCCTTAGGTCCGTAATGTCTTACCAGTTGGATCAGGGCTGTGCCTCTATTCTTCAGAATCCTATCCATATAAATATCCAGTAGAAATCAATTTTAGCCATAAATTGTAATACGTGGACCGTTATCCAGTAATATGTCATAATCATAATAATGAAATAAACCGTATAACTGATTTCCACATGTACACCATAAGTAGTTCCATGATTAACCCAAGGGAGTGACTTGGGGCCTCAGAGCCTACCCAAGAATCACCTTAGGTCCGTAAGAAATTTTTAGCTTGATCAGAGTTGTATCTCCAGTCTACCCATATAATATCCCAATAAAATAGTTCCATTAGTAACTAGTATATTTCATGGTCCATAAATCAATAATCATAATTTTATTCCAGTGAAATCTGGGAAACCTGATAACACATTTCAGGTAACCATAATTCATAAACCAATAGTTTTCATGATTCTATAAATCAGGAAAAATTCTTATTTTTCGGTGAAAACCATAATCAGATATCACATACCATGTTACCATGGTTCATAAACTAGTAAATCAATTTTGTCGTTAAAACTCATTTCAAAACATATAAAATCGTCATATAGTACATGTGGAACACACTACAGGATCCAAGTATTTTTCAGAGGCAATTTGTAGTCATCAATATGGATAATAGGAAACTTCTGTAATTTGATCGGATTCCAAGAACGAGGTCCTATTGAAGAGAATCGATTACTAACCGATCTAATCAGACATTTAAGGTTGATACTTTAGAATTCCTCTACGTTTTCATGTGCATCAGGAAAGTGTTCAGGAATATCTGAAGTGTTTTAAGCTAATAAAGAAGAAACAGATATTCAATATATTTACAATCCATGTTGATCGATCGGTTTATCGAACTATTTAAACTGAATAACTCTCAGAACTAATGCATGTTGATCCGTCTATTTGTTTCCTTTCCCAGGGTATTCACTCTTTAATACTAAAAATTTTTGTCAATTGATCACCTTTAGTATCATCACCGAATAGATCTTAAGGTGACGAACATATATTTTAATGGTCTTTATTTTGTTTCCATGTTTCAACTATATCAGAAAATATAAACATACTTGATTCATGGTTCATGACCCATAGGGACAATTCATTATATAAGCTCAACAGTGTTTCCATACTCATCCAATCACATATTTAATCCTCAATCATTGAGGTTACTTAGTTCGTTTAACAATCAAGTATATCATGGTTACTTCAGAGTTTTCCAAACTAATTCAGATGTTTCTGAATTTCAAATACATATAGCATTTCCTTTCAGTTCAATTTAGTCATTCTGGTATTCGTGGTTGATTTATCTTACGAATATCCATTTCTTACTATCGAATGTGCTCTAGCGTTGAGCTGAGCTGAGCTGAGTACTTTCATAATTATCATCAATTCAAACTTGAGGAGACGAACAAACATTCAAGTGGTTCATATGCCATTCAAATATTGATATAGTACTAGCATTGTTTGACTGACTTAAGTTTCGTTCCATAACCTTTAAGAGCAGTACAACATCCAATTTTATTTGAATTTCTTGAATAATCCGAGACAATTCCTTAGTCTAGGACATAAAGGTATTTTGGTACTTTTTGTGCTCAATGTTCTTCCATTCATTTCAAAGCTTGAGGATATCTATTCATTCCTGGGCTTGGTGATATTCTTTAATCATTTTCATTACATGGGTATTTTGGTCATTTTATAGATCCAATGTATTTCAATCATTTCCTTCCATCCGATCTTATTATTTAATTTAATCTTATCACTTACTTCAGTCCTTTCAAACAATTCTGACCAAAGAGCACCATCGATAAATCATTCTTCATGTATTTACACATAACTCAGAGATTTTTGGGTCGATAGCTTTCTCAAATTTTTCAAATAGAATATCATAAATTTATCGGACAAAGACATGATCTTAATAATTAAATCTATAATTTATCGGTTTAAGAACGAAATCTCAGGGTACTTTCTCATTCAGGGTCAACTCGGATAATTTTTACTTTTCAAGGGCATTTTCATAATTTCTTAACCAAATAATTTCGGTATTAACTCCTAACGTAAATAATTATAATTTAGAGATCCTATGATCAATTGCTTTCCTGAACATTCTCTGATCTTGAAATAATTCCTTAACAGACTTCTAGTATCTTGCCTAAACCCTCTTGGGGTTAAAAACTGGTTATCCAAATTTTCTAAGCAAAACTAGTATTTCTTATGCACATCAGTAGTTTCATCAGATCAATATATCTTTAAAACCCCTTTATCTATCTTCCATGGTCAAATCTTATCTTTTTACAATAAAAGGGTATTTTCGTAATTTTCTCTAATTAAATTATTCTCATAATTTATCATTTAAACGAATTCGGATCGAGTCCATCCATAATCAAACAGGCATAATAATTCAATCATCTTTATCCATGCATTTATTATTTATCAACATATTCCATAAAGCATAAAGAGGTAGTAATGTATTACCTAGTTTTCCGTACAATACTTATCGACGATTAAATTCCATTTGAACGCCATCGATCCTTAATTCAACTTCCAATAATTCCTCTAAATATATAACAATATAAACTTCATCAAAAATGGGACTTAATTCTAAAAAATGGATCGAATCGAATATAAATTAGTGAAAAACAGTTTACCAAAACAGACATCGGATTTGGGTTTAGGACGTCGAAAAAGTCAACGGTCGTTTAATGGTCGGTCAACGCCGGTCAAAGTTATGGTCAACGGTGGTCGACCGTAAAGGGTCAACGGTTTTACACAAATATCATCCTAACAAAAATTAATTACATATTAGGCACCATTTTAAAAATATTTACAAAAATAGCACCCGAGTTTTTTTACTTGCGGTCAGTACTTCCCCACCCGTAGGGGGCGGCGTGTGCAACGCCGTGGAGGGTCCAAAAATTCTCGAAAAAAATTCTAAAAATTATTTTATGGCATTTTGAGACACTTACCAAGCTCGGTTCAAAATTTTGAACGGTGGAGAGCTCGATTCCGAAACGTTCGAAACTTTAACTTTGTCACCCCTCCACGTACCGACGAAGAAGGAGACACGGAGATCACCGGTAGACTCGGAACGATACAAGGAACACGATGGTGTGGGAGGTGTCGAAAACGGATGTCCAGATTGATGTGAATCGACGAAAAACCAACGGAAATCGGTTTAAATCCGACGATACTTCCAAATAAAATTAACGAAAAATGACAACGATTCACGCCGAGAGGTTTGAGGGGTTTTGTTCATCAGTCGACAATGAACACGATGGTGGTTTTAGTTCGTCGAACGGAGGCCGGACGGTAAGTAGATCGGAGTTGAAATGAGGTTTGAAGAGGGAGGGAAACTGGGAAAAATGAAATCTCCAACACGGGGAGAGAGTTTATAATTCTCTCCTAAACAAAAATGGACAAATCAAGAGTTTAGCCACTGAATTTCTTGAACTTTATAAAATGGTATTCTAACTTTTCAATTTTATAATTTAATCCCCAAATTTCTTCCAAAATACCAATTAAATTCACCATTTTATAATTTCTAAAATTTAGCCCCTAAATTGGGGTGTTACAAGAGCAAAGGTAGAAATTGATAAATGATATTTTTGTATTTATTTAATTCTATGAAAATGGAGATAAAAGGATGGCATGGTGGTAATTATTAAGATTCATTAAGGATAATTATGACTTTTGGAATAAAATGAAATTTTAAATTCATTTTTAATAGAATTTTTACAAATGTACATAGATATTTTGGGAGATTTGTCCAGAAATTTGGCTTCTCCTTCCTGTATATGCGGTGAACCATGAATGAAAAAATAAGACAAGGTATGTTTTCTTTCTTTTTCTTCATTTTAGTCCATTTTTCTTTGATTTTCAGATTATGAAATAGAAAAATGATCCATATTAAATTCTCTATCATTTGGTGAGAATATTTTTGTTTCCATGCTTGAATCATTGGATTGTTGTTGATATGGAAATTATTGAGAATGGATGAAAATGATGTGTTAATGATGAAATTATGCTTGAATCAAGTTGAAAATCAAGCTTGAAATATTTTTATTCAATTCGACCTAAAGGAATAAAACAAAGAAAAATATTGGAAAGATTTTATAAGGACTAGAAATGACGTATGAGTGATTCTACATGCTTAGATTATGATTTGAACAAATTTGGAAAATTGTGAAAGTATAGGGATTTAATTGTATAATTTGAGAAATATGGAGATTAGTGTGCAAATGTCTAATAATGATGTATTAGGTTGAAATTGAATGTTGTAGTGCTAAAATTGATATTTGGATGATGATTTCGATCAAATTGAAAACTTGTGAAATTATAAGGACTTATTTAAAATTTATGGAAATATTTAGGGATTGAAGTGAAATAATTTAATATATGATGCACTATGCTAGAGCTAAAAACTTAGAATGATGAATTTGATGTTAGAATGTGAAATTGGACTAATTTGGAAATTTGGTAAAAGTTGTTAAGTAAAATGACTATTTTATAAGTTTTGGGAATTATGAGACCTTGAAGTGAAATTTTTAAATCAATGTTGAAATTAAATATTTGGGTACTAAATCTTAGGTTGGAATGTTGATATAAGATCAAATTGCAAATTTGGTTAAGTGTGATGGTTAAATTCGAATAGATTGGGAAATGAGGGATTGAATTGTAATTATGCAAATGTGAAGGTATTGAATTGAATATATTTTTACAATGCTGGAATGTTGGGATTGATTTGAATAAAGTAAAAATGATGAAGGATTAAGATGCAAGTTATAAGAATTGATGAATAAATTAAGGATGCAAAATAATGAAAACATTTTAGATTTTTTAATCTGGCAATAAGTTTGAAAAAACACAGAAATTATATACAAATTATTAGTAGGTTATTTTTATATCGTTGTGTTTGTATGTCAATATAGTTTTTTTAAACTAGCGAGGATTTATTTCGAATTGCATAATGAAATATACGAATTTTTGATCGCTGATAGGTCAAAAAATAGGGCAGCAGATTCTGCTCAAAACAGATTCTGGAAATTGGATTAGAAAATTCACAATAAATTGTACAAGTTGAATAAAAAAATTACTTTATATGGTTAGATTTTTATTCGAGTCTAGTTTCAAACGAAATAAACGTAATTAAATTCCAGTGAGTAAATTAATACAGAATAATAATTCTTTAAAGGTAATGTAAGTTGTCAAGAATATGGAAATTTATAGTTAAATGATAAAATATTGAAATTGGATTAATATAAGAAGTTGTATAAGTTAGAAGTTCAATTTGTAAGTTTTGAAAAATTTAGTGGAAAAATGGTAATTATTTAAAGTTAATGTATTGTATTGGGGTTAATGTGAAAGTGATTAACTATGACAAATTAGATGGATTTAATTTGAATATTAAAGAATTATTTAGACATTTTCAAAATGCTAGATTATATTTTAAAGAAAAGTTTATTCATAGCTAAATGTGAAATGTTGAAAAAGCTAAGTAAAATGTTGTGAGAACTAATCATTTAAAATACATGGATGGTTAATTTAATAAAGCTGAAATTTGTTATCAATTTGGTGAAAGAAATCAATATGGAATATTTATTAATGATATTGTTAATATATTTATATGAACATGAATTTATTATGTTAGTTAAATATACTAATATATGAATAAAATAGCATATGAATGTGATCATTTTTCTATTATTATTATTATTATTATATATATATATATATATATATGAAAAAGATATAAAATTTAAATAAAGCCCAATGTATAAGACTTGAGAATTATGGGTACATGAGGTGGAGTGATTTTGAATACTGATACTAACACTTTATGTGCATTACTGTTCATTTAATATTGATATTGGCACTTTATGTGCATTATCATTCACTGATTAATGATACTGGCACTTTATGTGCATTATTGTTTACTGAATACTAATAGTGACACTTTATGTGCAATATGGCAGTTATATTGCATTTTTTGTAGAACACTCATATTCTGACTCATGTACCATGTATTCCCATAATTATACAATGGGCTATAAAATGAAACCAAAAGATACAATATTGTAAAAAGATATAGTACAATAAAGGATATAGTACAATGAAAGGAACAATACAGGTAAAGGGACAATATGGAGAAAGGGAACAATGCAAGAAGAAAAGACAAAACAAGTTTAATTATTGTGTCACATTAAAAGTTGTATATGAAAAAGAAAAATTGATTTAACATTAAATGGTTTATAGATGAAAAGATAAATTATAAGTTACTCATTTATAAAACGATATGGTTAAATCTTATTTAATTAATTAAATGGTTTTATATGATATTTTGTACCAAAATATATATGTTACACAATATTATTATGTGATATGATAAGTATAAATTAAATGGATTTAATTTGAATATGTATATATGTGTGTGAATAATGTTATACATGTGAAAGAAAAAGACTATTACACGTTTACTTTACGTGTTTATTACGTAAAATACTCGATATTAATTTTTTTATATTTTTAAGGGATGTTTTAATAAATTTAATTATAGATATTACAAATGTTATATATATGGTGATATAAAAATATGTGATAAAAGTTGAGCTAAAATCATAGAATAATATAATAGGAGAAATCGTAATAAAGAAAGAAGAAAATGTGAAAAGTGGTTATGTGTTGAAGAATCGGGGTAAAGAAAATAAAAGAACACAAGAATTTTAATGAGGTTCGGCAATATGCTTACGTCTTCGATGCTTAGACGACGCTAGAAGTATTATTCAATATCTCATAGGTTTAGGTTACATCTCTATTTATAATAAAAAACCTGGTACATAATTACATAATCTCCACCTTGGCGAATATCCTGCCTCTTGGAAACTTCAATGTGGGTTGGGTTACCTTACTTTTTTAACAACTCGAAACATTCAACAAGTCCAAGAAATGCTTGAACTTGTCTGTCGTAACATATCAGCGGCATTTTCATCGGTATGTACCTTCTGAAACAAAACCTCTCCAGATGCAACCAACTCTCTGATCTTGTGGAACCTTACATCAATATGTTTAGTTCTAGCACGATACACCTGATTCTTAGCCAAGTGAATAACACTTTGATTGTCACAAAGCAACTGAACTCCACCTTGCTGAACACCCAACTCCTTCACTAAACCAGTAAGCCATAAAGCTTCTTTTTCAGCTTCAGCCGCTGCCATGTATTCAGCTACAGTTGTAGATAGTGCCACAACAGATTGAACAGTAGACTTCCAACAAATAAGTCCTCCACCAAGAGTAAACACATACCCTGTCGTAGATCTTCTATTATCAAGTCACCTGCATAGTCTGAATCCACATATCCTACAACCAAAGGATTATCTCGCTGACTACCAAAAACAATTCCATGTCCCACAGTACCCTTTAAGTACCGAAAGATACACTTGACTGCTTCCCAATGTTGCTTACCAGGTTTAGACATGTACTTACAAACATGACAAACAACATGAGCTAAATCAGGATGAGTACATACCATTGCATACATCAAGCAGCCAACAGCATTAGAATACAGAACCTTTTCCATATCTTCAGTTTCCTTATCTGTCTTAGGGCACTGTTCTGATGAGAGTTTAAAGTGATTTGCCAATGGAATGCTCACTGGTTTTGTGTTGCTTATCGCAAACCTTTCTAGCATTTTCTCAACATAACCCCGTTGAGATAGCCACAGTTTCCTTGAGTCTCTGTCCCTGCAAATTTCCATTCCAAGAATTTTCTTTGCATCACCTAAATCTTTCATATCAAATTCCTGACTCAATAAAGTTTTCAAATCGATAACATCATCTATGTTCTTCGCAGCAATTAACATATCATCAACATACAGTAACAGAAAAATAAAAGAACCATCATCAAGGCTCTTAGCATAGACACAACAATCATAATCACACCGGTTGTAGCCAATCTTTATAATATAGGAGTCAAACCGTTTATACCAATGTCTCGGAGACTGTTTCAACCCGTATAAAGATTTCTTCAATCTGCAAACTAAATGCTCGTTTCCAGGTTGAGTGAAACCTTCAGGTTGCCGCATGTAGATCTGCTCCTTTAAATCACCATGCAAAAAAGCAGTTTTAACATCCATCTTCTCTAAATGCAAATCCCAACTATCCACCAATACAAGTATTGCTCGGATTGAAGTGTGCCTGACCACAGGAGAACAAATTTCATCATAATCAACTCCTTTCTGCTGTGAAAAAACCCTTTGTTACTAAACGAGCCTTGAACTTCTCCCCCTCTTTTTCTGTTACTGTTGGTTTCTTCTTATACACCCATTTGCCGGTACATTTATGAGTGGTTAAGTGGTTATGTATGAGTATTAATAAATTTATAAGGATTAATTGGTTTATTGTTTTAGGTAGTGTTAATTATGATATGAAATAGTATAGGCCTGCCTAATCGTCACAGCAAGCCAAATTCAAATTGGAAAATTAAATATTTCTTTATGATTTTATGTGTTTAAATAGTTTAATAATAATTGTTAAATTTGGAAGTTTTGAAAGAAGCAAAATTTTCATCAGCTTGTAGTAGGAAAAGTAGTACAAAAACAATGTGGCATCCTTAACTTGTATTCAGGTTCGAATGCGGGTTAAGGGTGTGACATAAGGCTAATGTTATACATGGGTTGCACTTTTAAAGTGTATGGTAGTTGTAATCTATAAGCTAATATCTCATTTTTCGAATTACTATGCATGAGCCATAAACTCGAACAACCAGCTTCAAGTTCCTTCGAAAAGCAAAGGATATTTACTAATATGGTTGTAGTTTTGGGTAAACCCTTTCTCTCATTTGAAATTCTTTCTTTGTACGTTTCTTGTATGTCTATAATTTCTTGTTGCTTTGTGTCTTCTCAAGTTGTGTCTTTAACATTTGATTCATGTTTTCCCTATATTTGTCCATTTCTTGCACTAATTGAAATTTAGATTGCCCAACATTTTTCTTACTTATAGTTGCAACTATTAATTCCATTAATTTAGGGTCCAAGAACCTTTTTATACTATAAGAAATCACTATTGAGATGCAACCTTCGAATAATTAGTTGGAATTGTACCAAAGAATTTAATTTTCACATGCTCTTTGACTCTTACTTTGTATTTTTTACCTTTAATGTTTTAATTGGCTAAGAGTTCTTTATTATTTTTAGTATATGACACCTAACTCCAATAATAACATGAATTTAGCTTAACCACCGAAGTGAAGAAAGCTTTCTTTTGTTTATCATTGTTGTCATGATCTGTCTAATATTAAAATTGATAAATCTATTGGATATCCAAAAAAATATATTTCCCAATCCAACCATATATTAACACTTTAAGTTTGACCTTTCGTCAAACAGTTTCTTCATTTGGTTGTAAAGCACTATAATACCATTTATACAACCTTTAAAAAAAATTCTTTGCATTTTCTTTGCTGCTGAAGTGATTTGTTGATCAATGGTAATTGTTTTGTGAACAATGAATAATTAATAAGGTCAGTGTAGGTTAATTTATAATAGGTAGTGAATTTATTGTGGAATAATTAAAGCTTACATGCTTTAGTTATGGATTTAAAAAATATATATATTAGGGTAGTGGTACCTTGATTGTAAACTCATTGGTGGAGTTATCATATGTTGGTTTAATATCATCTTTAGGTGATTAATCACTGCTTTCTAGGTTACACTTGGACAAAAGGTCAAATATTTAGGTGTACAAACAATATAGTTGTTCTTATCATAATCATCATCCATCATAACAGGCTTTATGTTATCCTTCATAGTTTGGTTCTGCAATATAGATGTAGGATGAACAATGCTGCAGTTTACTTGTTTTTTAATCATAAAATCAGTGTCTTAATAGGTAGAATCGATTTTTTTACATTAATAACTCTAGTATTTTGATGAGGCATCTCTTTTGCTTGATTAGCTTATCCTCGATGTTGTACATTCTTTCTTTCAAGGTATTTTGTTTATTTTGCCTGCCATGTTGTAACCTATTCTTTGCTTTTTAAAGATTGTTCTTGTATTTCTATGGATTCATTTCTTTTATTGATTTTTTGATATAATTTATTGGATTTACTCATCTTGTAATTGGAACAATGAACCTGTTCTGATACCAAAGTATTGTGAACTTGTCAAGATTTGAGAATAGGATAGAAGAAAAAGAAAGGAATTTAGAGAAGAAAATAAATATAGAAGAAGGACAACTTTTAGAAAAGAACAATTTTATTCAATATTTATATACCACTTATGATTATTTGTACATCATTTTATTCATTTACATTGTACTAATTTCCAATTGTCCAATATTATAACAGTTTTTGTCTCATCTGTAAGATAGTTACTGTTACTTGGCTCTCTCTGATCAGGCTATTGTTGGTAGGGGTGCGCAAATTCGGATATCAGATTCGATCTGATAATTTAGATGTCAAAAATTTCGGATAACTAAAATTATGATTCGAACTTATCCGGAATAATCAGGTATCCAATCTGAATATATCACTTATTTTACCTATACTTACTCTCACGTTTAATGGTCAAACTGGTTTTTAGCAAAAGGTAATAATTGTTTTTCTTAAATATACAACTTTTAGAGAAAGTTTGAAAAACACAATCACTTGTTCTGGTCATGTTTGACCAAGACTTATTGAGGGGGGGAATAGTGAGAAAAAAAAGTTTAGTGATTTAGATTAAAAACTTAATTATTTAGCGAAATGTGTTTGAATATTTTTAGATTTCGTGTTCAACCCTTATTAATAACTTTAAAAATTTTACCAAAAATTTTAATGAAGAACACTTCATATGCATTAATCTAAAAGCTAAACACAACAAAGCAAGTTTGAATTTGGTATATCTTTTCTGTTGTAATCAAGCCCTTATCTTGTACATCATTAATCATGGTATAAGCAATGTTGTGAAATAATAAATAATGAAAAAAAGGTGTTTTCGCCGATAAGCATCTTTGATACTAACGATTATTATGATCCAAACAAATGCATAGCATTGAGGATAGTTCAAACCGTGATGATACTACAATAAGTTATACTAAAATCATTATTTTAGGTTGGGATTTGGGATAGAAAGAAAGGGATACTGGGCCTAGGGCTAAAGACCTATTTATGTTTTGGATATTCAGTTAACCTAAAATCAAGATTTCTCTGATTCATATCCGATCTAATTATCTAAAATTTTTATTAGATATCTGATCCGAATTATCTAAAAAAATTTAGATCGAATATCCGAAAATTCTGATCAGATCATTGGATAAACTGATCGGATCGTTCAGATACATTTGCACACTCCTAGTTATTGAGTATTCAAAAAAGTGTTGGTTATTGGAAAGTTCTCTCGGTTTGATGCTCTAGCTCATTTCTCCTTGGTACCATTGCTAGATACCAAAACGATGTCGTTTCCATCTCCAGGTATAATTCCATCTCCAGGTATAATGCTCATATTTTCTCAATTCTCAATTTCCCCTAATTTCATTTTACAAATCTCTAACCCTTGTCTTCCAAAGTTTGATGTTTATGCATGTTGTACATTAATCGGCTATTTTTTTTTTCTTCCAAAGTTGGTTTTAAAATGTTAATATTACATATAAGCATGTGGAAGAAAAAATATTAAAGAAATACGTGTTTATTCAAAATATAAATTTTAAATAAATGACATATTTAGATTGGATATTCAAAATATTCGATAGTTTAGATTGTTGGGTGCATCCCTCCTTAATTTGTCTTTGGGAGATGTTACATCCTTTATCAAGAGAGATGTATCACATGACTTAGAGAGATGAACCAACCACGTTTATTTATGTTAGCATTTTAAAAGTTCATCCAATCATGGCAGATTCACCTAGAAGCCATGAATGAGTCTTTTGGTTACCCCATTGTTCTACTATAAATATAAGGTTTTAGGAAGACTAGTACATAACAAGCAAGCAAGTGAAAAAAAAAAGAGTGAATTGTAGAAAACACATTCACAAGAGAGTTCCTCCAAGAGAGAGAGAGAGAGAGAAATAGAGTGAGCAACCTTTGAGTGAGTATTTTTGTAAATCATCGTATTTAGATGAAATATTTTGAATCCCTACTCATATACTAGTAGAAGGCAAGTTTGCACTAGACTAATGTCTGACGATTTTTCCAGATTTGAGTTTTTCACATCACTAAAGTATTGTCTGTTTTTGGTGTCTTTTATATTTCATCTATTAATTCCCATTTTAATCACACAAAGAGGGAACCTAGTATTCTCATACATACTCATCTTTTTCAAACAGTGGTATCAAAGCCAAGATTGTAACAATCATCATATATATTGTGCTATTAAAATGGAGAGAAGTGTTACCATGATTGTGATATGTTCAAACTCAAGACAAATAATTTCTCATATTGAAAGCCAATGATGAAAGATCATCTTTTATTGCAAAGATCTGTTTGAGCCAATTACAGTTCATACAATAGTTGACTGAAAGAAAAGAAAAAACGAGAGTTTTTTAAGTAGAAATATGGTCCCTGTGATTCGTAAGTATGTTGATAGATGTTTATTTGAGTATGTGTCAACATACACCAATGCCTATGTGGAGTAAACTAGAATCATTGATCCAAAAGAAAACACCTCGAAACAAGACATATTTTGCAAGACGTTTTGTCAAGCTTGAGTACAAAGATGACCAAAGCATGATTGAACATCTAAACACTTTCAAGGGACTTTTGAATCAACTATCCAATATAGAAATGAAGATTGATGATAAGTTACAATGCTTTATTGTTACTAAGCTCTTTACCAGAGAGTTAGGACACTCTTGTTGTTACTTTGAGTAACATAGCTTAGGAAGGAAAGGTTATCATGAACATTGTTTTAGACAGTTTGATGAATGAATAAGCTAGGATGAAGGAACGAGGTTTGCCTAGCCAACCAAAAGTCAATGTCATGGAGAATCGGGGAAGAAGTGATAATTAAAGAAGTAAGACTCGAGATTATGATAAGTCTCGATGGTGAACTAAATCGCGATCCAAAATTATTTATTACTACTGTGGCAAATCTAATAATAAAAAGTTAGAATGTCGAAATCTCAAAAGAAAGAAAAAAATGGAACAATTAGGTTTGATAAAATTGATCCAAAGAAGAAAGAATAAAATAACACAACTTCTATATTTAATTATGTCAAAATCTAAATCCAAAAGCAGAAATTCATACTTAGTTTTATATAAGGTAAACTATTCATACAATTTTTTTAATCATTTAACTATTTTTCTTTAAAATCATCACTAATGTTACATTTTAGTTTTATTTTGATCACTCTCCATTAAAAATTAATAGAGATATTGGCGTATCACTATAAGATAATGCAGTAGCAAATTCAAAATATTTTTAAGGGTAAACACACATATGCTAATCACACAAAAATTTTAAATGAAGATGACACAAAAATATTTCAGGGTGGACACCATAAGTAAAAATAAGAAACTAACTGAAGAAAATTTAGATTTTAGAGTAGGCATGTGCCCACCCTCAACTATATGTGGCTTCTCCACTAAGATAGCTTCATATCATAATTAGAAAAAAAAAATAAAAAATGACACATCATTAGTTTTGTTAGTTTTTAATTTTTAATGTAAAGTGACTAAAATAAAATCAAAATGTAACATTAACGATGATTTTGAAAAATAGTTTAATGGTCAAAATAATAATTTGGTGACTAAATTCATAGTTTACTCTTTTATATATGACTCGGTTCTTAGTTGAGTTGTTCACATCGAGAATTAGGGGTGGGCATTTGATAAAGTCGAGTCAAGTAAAAATATTTTGAGTTATTCGAGTTAACAAGTCTAATTTACAACTTGAACTTAACTTGATATCTTTTTCAAGTCGAGTTGAGTTTAAGAAATTTGAGACGATTTATTCGAGTTTAGTTATCCAAGTTCCTATGTTAATTTTATCATAATTATTTATTGTATTATGATAAAGATTGGTTTCAATTTTTTGACTTTCTTTAACCATATAAGATATATATTTCATTTTCTTTTCATATTATAATGTTATTTAATATATCAAATATAATCTAAAATTATAAAATATATTTAAAATATTATATTTTTATTTATTTTGAGGGTAAAATATTGATGAAAATATAAAAAAAGTCAATGAATTGATAATAAAGAATTTACAAACAATTGTGATAAAAAAAACTAAATTGAGTAAAATGTAATGTTAAGACTCTAAATAAAAAAGAGAGTACTTGTTTAGTAAAAATAAAAATTGAAGTTACATAGATATTCTCTAGTGGTACATGAGCATATAGTTCAAATTTGGTAAAAAAAATTTAAAATAAATGATTAATTGAAGAATTAAAGAAATTATGAAAAATTGAGGAACTAAATTTAAAAATAAAAAACTTATTATAAAAAAAGGATTGAAAGTACATATTTTACGATGTTTTAGGAGCATGCGATTTAAATTTGGTTAAAAATAAACTTAAAACGAAATTGAAGGAATAATAAAATTAGAGAGTAAATCGTAAAACTATCAAAATACATAATCATTTTTTGTGTAACTTGAAATTTCAAAATTTCAACTCGACTCAAACTTAAAAAATAATTTAATAATTAAAGTTGACTCAAATACTTTAACTCGAATAACTCAAAATTTAAAAAAAAAATTAAAATTTCAAATCAACTCGAGTTTTGCTCATCCTATCGAGAACGAGGACAAACGAACGTCCCCAATACGTAAATCAATAACAAGAATAAGGGTATTTCCGATATTAAGAAAGTTCTGCCCGCCTCCCTATTCTTTTTCACCATCACAAGTTTCCTCTACAACCCGATTCACCGGGGAACTTCTGCTATGTGGCGCCTAAAATACGACTAAAAATGGCGTGACCGATTAAAATTTAGACTAGTTATGTTATATCATTTAACCAGAAATATTATCAAGTACAATAACATATTAGGTAGCGCTTATATAATGTAATAGGTAGCGCTTATATAATAAAATAGGCATTTAACCAGAAATATTATCAAATACAATAACATATTAGGTAGCACTTATATAATGTAATAGGTAGCGCTTATATTGACCTATTTTATAAGTAAACCAGTATATTTATACCAGTAACATTGCAAATTTACCTATTACATTATAATTATCGGTTTCGATGTTTTTTGAATCGATACAATTTGAAATGTATCGACACTTTATGTGTGCACCTTGTTGGGCATTCATTCTGGAAAAAAGTATCGACACAAACTTAAAAAGTGTCGATATATTATTTAGACCTATTTTCTCATAAAATCGGCATATTTCTATCGGGTACATTGTAAAATTGCCTATCACATTATAATTATCGGTTTCGATGTTTTTGGGATCGATACTTTTAATAAATGTATCGACACTTTATGCGTGCACCCGTTTGGCATTCATTATGGACAAAATGTATCAACAAAATTTAACAAGTGTCGATACTTTATGCTGATCTATTTTCTCATAAAATCGGTATATTTATACCGGTTACATTGTAAATTTACATATTACATTATAATTATCGGTTTCGATTTTATTGGGATCGATACTTTTAATAAATGTATCGACACTTTATGTGTGCACCTCGTTTGAGCATTCATTCTGGACAATAAGTATCAACACAAATTCCACAAGTGTTGATACATTATGTTAACCTCTTTTCTAATTAACCGGTATATTTATACCGGTTAGATTGTTAATTTACCTATTACATTATAATTATTGGTTTTGATGTTTTTTGGGTCGATACTTTTAAAAAATGTATCGACGCATATTTAGGCAGTTATTGTACATACCTAAATATGTCATGCGAATTTAATGTTGTACCCAACCTTCAACTACAACTACCAATACCACATCCTGTTGAAAGCACGACTGAAACATGTTCAATGAACCTTTACTTACATCTCTATCAACTCCGGGACCACTGAACTTGCACAACAAAATTTTTGCCATGGATCATACTGATGCAGACAATGTTAAGCCAACCGAGGAATGCCATGAAGTACATAATGTTGATGAATTTGACAGATTGGTTGGTCAGCTCTTCTCTTCATGTGATCAAGCTTGGTACTTTTACAAGGGATTCGCACGAGAACATGGGTTTAGTGCACATAAGGGAACAACACGACTTAACGCGGAAGGGAATGTGAAGACACAAGAATTTTGTTGTTCCAAATAAGGTTTTGATTATCAAAAGTCAATACTTTTGATCTTCAACGTGCTCATACGCCAGTCACAAGAATAGGATGCAAGGCTAGAGTCGTAGTTACAGCAACAAATACAAACGATCACTGGGTTATAAGTAAGTCTTATCAAAAACATAATCATGCATTGTGCACAACTGCTATGACACCATTTATGCATTCTAATAGAGCTATAAGTAAGGTTGATATCGATGAGGCAACATCATTGAAAGAGGTCGGTGTTGGCACGTCACAAGTAATGAACTATTTAACGCAACAGGCAGTGGACTATCATAATGTTGGATTTACACATAAAGACCTCTACAATGTACTTCAAAGTGGTAAAGCAAAGGAAATCGTCAATAGGGATGTGAATGCGCTTATTACTTACATTGATTATAAGAAACATGATGATCTCAGGTTTTTTATGACATACTTGGTAGACTAATTAGGGGTATTGCATAATCTTATTTGGTCGGATTCTACATCGGGATCAGATTACACATGCTTCGGTGATGCAATTGTGTTCGACACAACGTACAAAGATAATTTGTATGGTCGACCAATTATGCCTATTATCGGTGTCAATCATCATCATAACACAATTTTGTTTGCCACTGCCATAATCGCTGACGAGACATCCAAAACTTTCGAGTGGGTGTTCTAGAATTTTATAGAAGCCATGATGAATAAATCGCCTATTTCAGTTGTCACCGATGGGGATAGGGCAATGCAGAGGGCTATCAAATATGTTATCCCTTATACTAAGCACAGATTATGTTCTTGGCATCTTTCTCGCAATTCACAAGCTAAATTGGTGACCCAAAATTTACAACAACATTCTCAAAATGCATGGCTTCCTGGTGGACAACCGAGGAATTTGATATTCAACGGCGTTCGGTTGTTTCAGAATTCAACGTCGAAAAGCATCCATGGGTGATTGAGAAGGGAAAAACTCAGCACTTATGGGCACAAGCATATCTAACCGATCATTTTTTTTGCCAATATTCGCTCAACACAAAGGTGCGAGTCTATGAATGCTTCACTAGTGATTGCACTGAAACACAAGAAGGCATATTTAGATGTTTTTCGTGCAATTGAAGATGGAATTAGTAGAATGCGCATGAACGAGTTGAAAGTAGATTACTTAAGTTCCCAGATGAAGCCCTTCCAGATCACAAAACTGATCGACCTTGAAAGCCATGATGTTGAGATTTTTACCCACGAATCTTTTCGTACGTTCCAAGATGAACTTCAACGGGAGACATTATACCAGATTGAGGAATAGATTCAATCCTTATCAGATGAATGTCAACATTATATTTTGATAAAGTACAAAGAAAAGAATAAGACATTTGAAATTAGTTTTGATTCTCGTACGAAAACCCTAATTTGTTCATGTAAAAAATTCGAGACCGTTGGACTTTCGTGTCGCCATCAACTTCATATTTTGAAGCACTTGGATTACACATATTTGCCCGGGACTTTGATTCAAAACAGGTGGACTAAGGATGCGAAGGCTTCTGCACCCAGTTATGTTGACTTGAATGTGCCTCCAGAAGTGATGCAAATGGCAAGGTTTGTTGCTCTACGTTCAACGTCAAGTAGGTTATGCTACATTGCATCAAAGACAGACGGTCTTTCAAAACCGCAAGAGATGAGATTAAAAGACTAATAGAAGAATTTGAAAACTTGTTTAGTTTGAATGATTCAGTCAACTAGAGCAGTGTAGTAAACAACGTTCGTGACCCTCAACGAAAACAACGCAAGCAAAATAAAGTACCGAAGAACAAGGTCGAGAAGCAAATTAGGCGATGTGGGTACTACAACGGTGAGGGACATAACAAACTAACATGTCCTCAAGTCAAGCTTAGTTTGAATGCAAGAACACAGCCTACATCAATTGATTTTTTCAAAGACGGAATGGAATGGCCATTCAATCCCGCACGTGATGACAATGATCTCCATATATCGTAAGTATCAACATGACTCCTATTGTGTATAAGAAACATGTACAACAACCTATTGCTAACTTTTCTCATCTCATACATAATTAAATTCACATACAAAATTATAAATCGTATGTAAAATTATAAATTTTATACAAAATTAACCCTACATTAACAAAATTTCCTCTCTTGGTCTATTTTGATTGTGGCTTACGAGACCATTTAATATTTCATCCACATCATCACATAAATGCCAAACAATCTGTATACTATAGTCTCCTGCAATCATGGCTGGAATCAATTCTGTAACTAGGATTATCCAGGTTAATCATGTTGACTGCATAGCCAATAAAACCTGGGGGTCCAAATGGTAAGCTAAGGATTGGTAAGGTAAGCTTTCTTTGAGGGTTTAGGGTTTAGAGCCCTCCAACGTAAAGAGTTCATGATTGAACATTACGTATAATAGTTGTATTCAGTTGTTAAAGAATTGTTCTTAATTTTATATAAGGATAGTTGTTATGATATATGTTCACGTTTCGAGACCAATTAGTTAGATACGTGCAGTAGCCTATATCCTCGAGGCAGAGCACAAGAAATCTGACACTTAAAGATTTACCAAGAGCGGTAGCTTTTGCTCTGAATGAAGACCGAACCTGGAATCAACTTTGCAATTATGCCTATCATACTGAAGAGAACCTGCTGAAAAATAGGATTTACACACAACTACAAGCATTTTAAACGCTAAACTCAACTCCTCACATGGAAAATTATACAACAGAGATGTCAGGATTTCCCATAAAATGATTGACATCTCTGTTGCATAATTTTCCATGTGAGTAGTTGGGTTTAGGGTTTAAAATACTTGCAGTTGTGTGTAAATCCTATTATTCAGCAGGTTCTCTTCAGCATGATAGGAATAATTGCAAAGTTGATTCTAGGTTCGGTCTTCATGCAGAGCAAAAGCTACCACTCTTGGTAAATCTTTAAGTGTCAAATTTCTTGTGCTTTGCCTCGAGGATATAGGCTACTGCACGCATCTAACTAATTGGTCCCAAAACGTGAACGTATATCATAACAACTATCCTTATATAAAATTAAGATCAATTCTTCAACAACTGAATACAACTATTATACGTAATGTTCAATCATGCACTCCTTACGTTGGAGGGCTTTAAACCCTAAACTCTCAAAAGAAGCTTGCCTTACCAATTTCTAGCTTACCATTTGGACCCTACAAGGGGTTTTATTGGCTATGCTGTCAACATGATTATGAGCTTCCTTTATTCTTTCGCATTCAGCCAGACTGTAGAGATTTGAATCAATTAAATTGGATTAAATACTTTAATCTAATTACCATTTCAAGAACAATTACATGAATACATTGATACTTACTGGTCGCTTTCGATTTTCTTCAATATTGATACGCTAGGGCTCCATTTGAAGGTCATCATCTTCGTGAACAAATATTGAACTTTCAACCTATAACCATTCACAAATAGTAAACTTTAAAACCTCCCTCTTTTTGAATACTTTCTAAAAAATTAGGGTTTCGACAACATACCTATCGAGCACAAGAAGGGAAAAAAAGTGTCCAATCTGGAAATCAATACCATAATATCGATAAATTTACATGAATAACTGGTCTTAACTGTTATGAACGATGGTATTCGTTAGAGTGAAAGAGAAAAGAATTACCTTTAGGGTTCGGTGATTTAGGGTTTGTATAGCGTTATATATAAATAATGAAGGAAAAAAACGCGTTATTTAAAAAGTATCGACACAACTTTAAAAGTGTCGATACATTATGTTGACATATTCTCTCATAAAACCGGTGTATTTATACCGATTACATTGTAAATTTACCTATTACGTTATAATTATCGGTTTCGATGTTTTTGGGATCGATACAATTTCAAATGTATCGACACGTTGTGCCTGTACACCGTTTGGCATTCATTCTGGACAAAATGTATCGACACAAATCTAAAATGTGTCGATACATTATGTTCAGCTATTTTCTCATAAAATCGGTATATTTATACCAGTTACATTGTAAATTTACCTATTACATTATAATTATCAGTTTCAATGTTTTTGGGATCGATACCTTTTAAAAATGTATGAACACTTTATGCGTACAACCCTTTTGGCATTCATTTTGGACAAAAAGTATCGACACAAATTCCACAAGTGTCTATACATTATGTAGACCTATTCTCTCATAAAACCGGTATAGTTGTATCGGTTACATTGTAAATTTACCTATTACATTATAATTATGGGTTTCGATGTTTCTGGGATCGATACATTTTAAAAATGTATCGACACTTTATGCGTGCACCACGTTTGGTATTCATTTTGGACAAAAAGTATCGACACAAATTCCACAAGTGTCGATACATTATGTATATCTATTTTCTCAAAAAACCGGTATATTTATACCGGTTACATTGTAAATTTACCTATTACATTATAATTTTCGGTTTCGATGTTTTTGGGATCGATACTTTTTAAAAATGTATCAACACTTTATGTTATGTGTCGATACATGTTTGTAAGTTACCGATATTTCTAAGTATGAAAACTTTATTGTGGAGATTATAGAAAGTGATTCTTTAATAATGTGTTTCGATACATTTACACGCAGATGTAAAATACATTAATAACTAGTAATGATATTTCAACAATCCTCAAATGTATCTGTATACAGAGAAGCAAATATGGATATAAAAGCCCGACCAATCAACCAACAACGATTCGGAGATCAAATATCGTTATATATTCGGAACAATCAACCTAAATGAAACGCGAGGGAAATCTCGACCATCATAATTTTGAGTAACAAACAGGAAGACTGGATATGCGAAGAATGCCTTCCGGAAGATAGGATAACCGTAAATCGAAACAGTCTGAGAGAAACATAGTTGATGTAGAAGCAACTGCATATTTAAAATCTCGAAGGCGATCTATTTGGTTCTCAAACATTTAAAGCATCGGAAGCATTTCGGACTTATGATTTGGGTGGTACACGGGTAATGCAACAAAATGCATCAAAAAATTCTCGATAATTAAACGCTAGATCTTTTAATAATAATGTTAAAATAATTGAAGATACACACGTAAAGCATAAGTACCAGTACAATTAACAATGTAAACTGATAAAAGTTCTCCGGTATAATGAAAATAGCAGTAAATGACAAGTATTGACGATTGTCATGTATGCCTATTACCATTGCACTGGTAGAATTTTACCGTTTACATTGTTAATTTAGCAAAGTATCGATAGTTTATACACGTGTACCCTTCAATTATTTTTGTTATTATTACAAGTTGTAGCCCTCAATTATCGAGATTTTTAGTTATCATTTGTTGCATTTCCCGTATACCACCCAGATCATACGTCTGAAACGTTTCTTACGCTTTAACTGTTTCAGAACCAAATGCATCACCGTTGAGATTTTAAATCTATAGCTGATTCTACATCAAGTATGTTTGGCTAAGACGGTTTTTAGTTTAGGGTTAACCTACCTCAGTGAGCTGGATGAAATGGATAGCAGCCGGAAGGCATTCTTTGGCTATCCAATCTTCCTGCTTGTTAACCAAAAATTACGATGGTCAGGATTTCCCTCATGTTTAAAGTTGAAAAAAAAACAATTGAAATTAGGAATAATCAATGATAACATGCATATTAGCTAAGTTAATAAGTTTTAAAAAAGGTAAGTTGTTACCTTATAAATGAAATTTGAAACACTCCCGATGCTTCCATTGAGTAAGTTGTTATTTGGATGGAACAAAGGCTCGGGCTAATATTTATAGTGGAGCCGAAATTTATATTGAAACTCAAACTGAAATTTAAATTCAAACTCCAATTACATATGAAATGAATTTGAAATACAATGTTAAATTGAACATGTAAATTGCATAATTGATTCATACTGTTCAAGTAACATGCGTTATGAACCATCAAGCAGGTAAAAGACAATATTGATTGAGTTCAAAGCTGAGTTGTGAGTTGACGGGGTTTTCACACTTATCACATGGTGGGAATAAAGTATTCACATGGAAGAGATAGATAGATTGTTTTGTTATGCACAGCCCATCCCATCCAAATGAAGATATACACACAATATATTCAAACCAAAACATACATACACAAGAAATTTATACATAACAATGTTCAAATAATGTACCCACAATGAAATTAATCCGATGAAAAAGGGTTATTTCTAACGAAGTCCGGAACATTAGGCGCCTTCAACAAATTTTCCAAATACTCTCGTATGTTACCGCCTTTTTCTGAGAACATATATAAATAATTTCAATTATCAAACTAATGAGGTGCAATTTTACCAACAATAAACTAAATTCGCATAAGGAGGAATAAATTTGTGTCATACCTAGAGCATTTTCGCCCGAATGGGAAGCAGCGTCAAAGGAATGTGGACATATGTAATTGTATTTCTATATAAACACATAAATTGTTAATCAATCAATATATGAACACCTGTTTAGCTGGAAAAACATATTGTATAAATGTAACTTACCGGATTATAAATATTTTTTTTCGGTGAATCATCGACCAACAGTGTATTTAGGTCGTTAAAATAAGGAAACGCGTTCCAAATATCATTGAGATCTTTACAGTAGGTAACATTATCGTATGTTTTGAAATTTGCTTGATCCTGTTCACAAATAATCAAACATAAATATGTAGGAATCATAGACAAATAAAAGTCAGCAAACTGTAATGACATTCATCTTACCCAAGTGAATAGAAAATGGTCATACAACAAAGGTAGTTTCTCAAGTACAGGGTTGATGTTATGCCTGAGATTGTAATCAAGTTTGAATGTTAACATTTAATTGTATATTAACGATTTTGGCTACAGTAATTCAATTTCTCAACAGTTCTAACCTCATCTTGGAAGACCAAATGGCAACAACAAAATTGTTTACACAAAAATGCATAAATTCATATAATCCTGTTCTGATGACAACATCTACAACATGAAGAAAATGAGATTAAAGTTTTACGCTTATATGTTAAAATAATGGATATAAAAGAACATAATTAAAACCTTTTGGCTGTCTTGGGAAGTAGGCAAGGACACCATTGACATAAAAAATTACAAGTTTTCTTGCAGGCGGCGTTGCAGACATGATATACTTGTTTGGATCATAATCATCATCATCATCTTCACCGTCATCTTCATCTTCATTGACCTCTTGGTTGTCCACATCTGTTAAAAGAAAATAAAATACATTTCAGAATGTGTAAATGTTTAGAAACATAAATAATTAATTACCTAACTCGTTTGATGTCGTTGACGTAATTCATCACGCAATATGGAGACTTCATCGCGTAATGATGAAATATCGGCTCACATTCCACTCACAAGGGAATCAATATGCTCCCAAAAATTGACCATGTATTCCAATACCGTCTTAATTGTGACATCCTCTCCAACTGGAGCTTCTTTCATCATTGTGTCTCCAATTGGTTGGTCGTCTTCATGGACAATGGGGTCCATTTCCTCCCTCTCTTGATCTAATCCAACATCCTTGGTGCGCTTCCAACCGACTTTTTCATCAAAATCATATCCCTCTTTTTTAATAAATAACATGTCAATCTTGCGGGTTAATTGAACATGGGCGTCATGCGAAATATCAACTTCTTTCTTATTCAACAGATGGGTGATGACACATTCATATAGTAGTGAAGTTGAAATTGTTGCTCTGTTTGTGACCATATATACAATTGTATTAAATATTAGTTTAGCAATGTTTGAAGCCGTTTTGGATTTATACTTTGCTATCCACTAATAATTGTTGTCTCGAAGCGTTGAATGTTTTCCCCCAGTAGGCCGGATATACCAAGTGAGCATTTTGTAACATTTTGTGAAACACTCTCGACTCTACATCTAGGTGAATTGGGCTATTTTTAGCAACCCGTTGTATTATAGTATCTAAATTATTTTCATCTGAATCCCCTTTATTCTTGACACCTAGACCCTCCGCAATAGTATCCGAAGATATATATATATCCTTCCCCATGACATGGGTATTAATTCCTATTATATTAGTCTTATTATGCTCGTGTTGTAAGGAAGCATTGTTGTATAAGACTCTAACTAGGTTGGAGTAATATTTTTGGTTCTACACCAAGGAATTCAAGCCAACCCCAAGATGTAAATGTAGATTTAAAACTAAATGCATATTTATCATCGAACAAAAAACCCAGGTCAATAACACGTTCGGGATGAATCTTCCTTACTTTAAAACTCCTCTTCCATCTTTCTTTCTCCGTATCGGATCTAAAGTTCAGAGTTTCGAACGACCTGATTTCCTCAGAAGAAGCGATTGTTTGAGAAGGAAGTTATGGTTGAGAATAACTAGGTTGAGAATAGCTTTGAGAAAGACCGCGCTTCTAACGCTGACGTTTTGGACTCATTTTGGGTGTGGATGCTGTTACATTGGAACACAAACACATTCAGGAAAAAAACTCTAATCTGGAAATCAATCAAACCCATAAAATATCGATAAATTTACCTGAATATTTGATCATCACTGTTATGAGAACACTGGTATTCTTCGGAGAGGAAGAGTTCTCTTTCGCCTTTAGGTTTAGGGTTTGTTGATTTGGAGTTTGTATCGATTATAATCTATAAATAATAAAGGGGCAAAAACATGCGATTTTTAAAATGGTATCGACACAAATTTAACAATTGTCGATACTTTATGTTGACCTATTTTCTCATAAAACCGGTATATTTATACCGGTTACATTGGAAATTTACCTATTACATTATAATCATAGGTTTTGATGTTTCTGGGATCAATAGTTTTTATAAATGTATCGACACTTTATGCGTGCACCATTTTGTTTTGCATTCATTCTGGACAAAATGTATCGATACATAATTAAAAAGTATTGATACATTATGTAGACCTATTCTCACATAAAACTAGTATATTTATACCGGTTACATTACAAAATTACCTACTACATTATAATTATGGGTTCGATGTCTCTGGGATTGACACTTTTTAAAAATGTATCGATTCTTTATGCGTTCACCATTTTGGGCATTCATTCTGGACAAAAAGTATCGACACCAATTTCAAATGTGTTGATACATTATGTAGACTTATTCTCATATAAAAACGGTATATTTATACCAGTTACATTACAAAATTACCTATTACATTATAGTTATGGGTTTCGATGCCTCTAGGATTGACACTTTTAAAAAATGTATCGACACTTTATGGGTGCACCCTTTTGGGCATTCCTTCTGGACAAACATTATCGACACAAATTCCAGAAGTGTTAATACATTATGTAGACATATTCTCTCATAAAACCGGTATAATTATACCGGTTACATTGTAAATTTACCTATTACATTATAATTATGGGTTTCGATGTTTCTGGGATCGATACATTTTATAAATGTATCGACACTTTTTGCGTTCACCATTTTGGGCATTCATTCTGGATAAAAAGTATCGACACCAATTTCAAAAGTGTCTATACATTATGTACAACTATTCTCACATAAAATCGGTATATTTATACCGGTTATATTACAAAATTACCTATTACATTATAATTATGGGTTTCGATGTTTTTGGGATCGATACTTTTTATAAATGTATCGACACATCTGCTTACCTATTTTGTTGAAACTTTACATTTGGAAATTTTACGTTTGGGAACCATACTGGACAAAATGTTGGAAACAAATCTCTGTGTTTATTAATTTTTTCATTAAAAAGTTTATTTTTACCACCTACATTATAAATTTACCTTTTACTTGAAAGTTATTGAATTTTGTAGTTATTGTACATACCCTCAATATGGAATGGCCATTCAGTGCCGCACATGATGACAATTATGATGACATTTGGAATAATGCAGATGACGAACTCCATATATCGTAAGTATCAACATGACTCTTACTGTGTATAAGAAACATGTACAACAACGTACTGCTAACTTTTCTCATCTCATACATAATTACATTCACATACAAAATTATAAATCATATACAAAATTATAAATCTTATACAAAATTAACCCTACATTTGCATCATCGCTTCCTTTTGTTATTCTTGTGTCTCATGGCAGATTTTGTTATCTCCTCTCTTAGTTGATTTTGATTGTGGCTTATGAGATCGTTTAATATTCGCGATCGATCCCACTATCCAACAACCTATATTCAAATTGTCAGTACGTTAAGTATTGTAAACCACAACATTCAATCTACGACTTTTAACAATTTAACCGCAAACAAATTTTTAATTACACTTACAAAATCACCAGTTGCCCTGTAGAACAGATCGATTTCATCCGCATCATCACATACATGCCACAATCATATCTGTTACAAAATTTGAATACCACACATGTCAATTATGAAACCTGCATAAATTAAGCTTTCTATTTATGATAACATCTCATACCCATTCACTTGCTCATTCATCTTATGCTCCACAAAATTGAAATTTTTCAAGGGGCGGTTTCCTAGAGATCCACATGCTTCTACCCAATTGTGTTTCTTATTATAACTATCTAATATTTTCATCTACATTAAAAAATATGAAGTTATGATCCAAACAAATTATGCATTATAATTTACATAATTTTCTTCATACATACCAATCTCTTAGCATCATTCACTCTCTGTTTAGCTGCTTCAGATGTAAACAAACTATCATATAATGTTGCAACACGATCTACCATATCCAACACCAACAGATACCAATGTGAATTATGGTAGTTTATTGTGATCATGATCTGCAACAAATTTCACACCCAATTTGACAAAATTCAACATTCTATATCCGAAAACATCATTCGCAATTCGTATGGTGTCTTACCTTCTCTCAGTCGATGAATTTCACATAGTTACCCAATATGGGACCCCAAAAGCTAGCAATATCCTCAACCCTTACTTTGTTGTTGGCATCCAACGCCTGTTGCTGCAATTACACGACTATCATTATTAATTTACCGTCTATAACACTACTTTTCAACATTTATTACTTTAACTCACCGCTAAGTGATATGGAAGGTAGCCAATCCTCCGGAGTGACTTTTTTGAATCGTAGCATACTGTCCAGGCGAGCAAATCAATAACCTAACAAAATTAATTACACAATCAGAACATATTCAATAGATTTTAACATTTTGTACTTTCTACTTACCACACCGCCAACCCATTTCGTAGGCTTCAATGTTGCAACGTCGGATACACTAGCGAATTGATTTCCCATTGAGATTACAAAATATCTATATGAATCATTAGGATTAATATATTTTTCATGAAATATTTAAATATCACTCACAAAGTAATATATTTCACTTACCCAGATTCTAACCCACTATTCCATAAATAATCACAAATTGCAGCTTCGGGGTCATCAATTCCGCTTGGAATATCTGTAACCCCCTAGACCCGATCTGTGAGTTAGACTCAAACCTAAGTGGTCACATATCCCATTCAGAGGTTTTTTTTTAAATATCTTACAATACATTATATTAATAATACAGATATGTCCAAAATTATAGCAAATACATGTCACCAAACATAACTGAAAAACATATAGAAATATATGTTCGTACAAAATAAGTAATTGATTTCCACTGATGCCAAATCTGCTAGCTTACTGTCTGCTACTATCTGAAAAAGGGTAAAAACTACAGAATGAGCTAAAAAGCTCAGTGTGCTCCATACAGTATATAAGAAAAATATACAGATAAAATCTTTCAATGAAATCGGTTTATGCAATATGTTTTTATTTTTATTTTTAAAACATGAACACTACCCCCATCCGTTCACATCATAATTGTGTAGGTTCCCCAGAACCATACACCCAATCGCACATGCCATTTAGACCCTGAGCACAAAGCCGAGAAGTCTGCAGATAATCTTCCTTCAACAATACCCCCCCCCCAAATGACAATGAATGTATTCAATTGAAAACAATGATTAATCACTTAAAACATAACAAATATTTCATACTTAGAAACCATATGCAGAAATACGGAAATCAGAATTCAAATCAATAATTCAGATATCAGATAAGCAGATCTCAGAAATCGGTATGAAATACCTTAATTCAGAAATTATATCAGAATATACAGCAAATCAAATATCAAATACTCGGTATTCAGATAAATTATTTAAATCAGTAATATAATACTGTTAGGAAACACACCTGTAACAGTATGGGAAATCAGATAGGGAAGCCTATTACTGGGTATGTCGATCACGTTCTGCTGCAGCGCTAGACCCTACGAATTGGAAAAATCCATATTGGAATCCTAATATAAATAATCTAAATATTATTTAAATAATATACGGAAACCTACGGGTAATTCTCGTAGTACGCGATTCAGGCTGATCTAACGAACGGATAATACCGGACCTAATTGATCCTTGCTCAGGTGAAACACGAGTACCTTCATAAAATATTTTATTGAAAAATATCCTTGACCAAATCTCATTTAAATAATCAAAATATTAAAATATTAAGCCTTTTGGGTTTACAAGCTCGATTCGGGAATTTCGGGTCAGAATTTGGCAAAACGGACTTCGGAATCAAATTCAGGACGTCGAAAAACATAAAGTATGACCATCTGAAAATTCGAATTCTTGGTCAAAATTAAAGTAAACGGTTTTGACTGACGATTTGGAGACTTTCGGGTTTGAATTTAGCAAAACGGACCCCAAAAACAGATTCGGGACATCGAAAACTATCAGGATAAGTATTCTCGGTCGAAAACAAAAGTCGTTTAATAGCCGGTCAAAGCCGGTCAAAGTTATGGTCAAAGGAGGTCAACAAACTGTCAAACATTTTACACAAATAGCATCATTTTCGAATTAATTCCCAAAATATCATTTTGTTTCGAAAAATTACTATAATAGCACCCATTTCTAATTAATTCCCAAAATAGCACCAAAATCGAATTAATTCCCAGAATAGCACCGGTCAACGGTCATCGGTCAACGGTCAACGGGTCAGGTCAACGGTCGGGTAAACGGGTTGGGTCGGGTAAACGGGTCGGGTCGGGTAAACGGGTCGTGACCGTTCAAACCGGTCAAAACCGGTTAAACCGGTCAAAACCGGTTTCCAGCGTTCACTCGCCTGCGGCGGCGCGTGGGGCGCGTGCGACGTCCTCCGGGGCTCTAAAAATCACGGAAAAATTTCTAAAAATTATTTTGAGCGATTTCGAGATACTTACAAAGATCGGTTCAAATTTTTGAACGGCGGAGAGCTCGATTTTGACTCGACCGAATCTTTGACTGATCCACCTCCCCAAGCGCCGCCGTCAACGGAGGTCGAGGAGGACACCGGCGGACTCGGAACGGCACAAGGAACACGATGGTGCGGGAGGTGTCGTAAACGGAGCAACGATCGGCGATGAATTTAGGATTTTTCTAGGCGATTGAGCTAAAAAAACGTCGATGCTTTGACTTGAAATTCACGGCGTTTGACAGCGTTTCGCTTCAATTAAATTGAAGGGTTTGTTCCTCGCTCGATGATGAACACGATGGTGGTTTTTAAATGACGATCGGAATTCGGACGGCGTCGGGATCGTCGTCGGAAGTTGAGGTTGGGAGAGGGAATTTGGGAAGAATTGGTTTCTGAAATCAGAAACCAATTCACGTATATAACAGCCCTTACCTAACATTTTAGGGTAAATTCAGGGCTTGGTCCCTGAATTTTCTTTAACTCTTAAACAAGCTTCAAGTTTTAAAAACTTCCAATTTAGTCCCCAAATTTTCACCAATTACTCAATTAAAACCTCAATTCTCAATTAAATATTATTTTAAAATTTTCGGGTTGTTATAATTCTCCCCCTCTACAAGAAATTTCGTCCTCGAAATTTACCTTATGAAAACAGATGAGGAAATTGAATCTCTATTGACTCCAATGTCTCCCAAGTAGCTTCTGAGGGGCTACGATTACTCCACTGAACTTTGACCATTGGAATACGCCTATTCCGAAGAACTCGCTCCTCCCTCTCTAAAACCTGAACAGGCTCCTCCTCATATGACAAATCAGGTCTCAGCTCTACCTCATCAACCTGAATGATGTGATCTGGATCTGGACGGTATCGCCTCAACATAGATACATGAAAAACATCATGAATACGACTGAGCTGGGGAGGTAACTCAAGTTGATAAGCAACAGGTCTGACTTTCTTCAGAATACGATACGGCCCAATAAATCGCGGACTCAGTTTACCTTTACGTCCAAATCTCAATACCTTCTTCCATGGAGATACCTTAAGAAAAACCTGATCTCCAACCTGAAACTCGATATCCTTACGTCGCTTATCTGCGTATGACTTCTGCCTATCAAATGCCTCCCTTAAGCGATCACGGATCAGTCTAACAGTATCTTCAGTCTCTCGTACCAAGTCTGGACCCAAAGTTTTTCTATCATGCAACTCTGTCCAACATATAGGAGTACGACATCTACGTCCATACAGAGCCTCATACGGTGCCATGCGAATACTTGCCTGATAACTATTATTGTAAGCAAACTCAGCTAATGGCAAGAAATCTTCCCAACTACCACGAAAATCAATCACACAACCCCGTAACATATCTTCCAACACCTGAATCACTCGCTCAGACTGTCCATCAGTTTGAGGATGAAAAGTTGTACTGAAATTCAAACGAGTACCCAGAGCCTCGTGCAAAGCTTTCTAGAACCTGGAAGTGAATCTCGGATCTCGATCAGATATGATAGACAACGGAACACCATGAAGTCTAACGATCTCAGAAATGTACAACTTAGCCAGTTTATCCAGAGAATAATTAACCCGAACAGGGATAAAGTGCGCTGACTTGGTGAGTCGATCAACAATCACCCAGATAGAATCCTTTTTGGAAGGAGTTAGAGGAAGACCAGTAACGAAGTCCATCGTAATACGCTCCCATTTCCACTCAGGAATCTTAATTGACTGTAACAATCCAGACGATTGCTGGTGCTCTGCCTTAACCTGCTGACAAGTCAAACACCTCGCCACAAAATCTGAAATATTTTTCTTCATACCAGTCCAAAAGTAGTGCTCTTTGAGATTATTGTACATTTTGTCCCCACCAGGATGCATAGCATAAGGACTACTATGAGCCTCCTGAAGAATAACCTGTCTCAACTCATCATCTTTAGGGACGCAGTAACGACCGTGAAAACACAAAATACCATCCTGGTCCACAGTATACTCCGAACTCGATCCTTGCTTAACTTGTTGAATAATGGGAAGCAACGAGTTATCAAGGAGTTGTTTAGCCTTAATCTCCTCGGCCAAAGTAGGTTTAACCTGTAACTCTGCTAACAAACTATTATCATCAAATAAGCTCAAGTTGGCAAATAAGGCTCTGAGATCTGATATCGCCTTACGGCTCAAGGCGTCTGCCACTACATTAGCCTTCCCTGGATGATATTCTATCTCAAAATCATAGTCCTTTAAAAGCTCCAACCAGCGACGTTGTCTCAAATTTAATTCTTTCTGAGTAAGCAGATACTTCAGACTCTTATGATCAGTATAGATATAACACTTTTCTCCGTAGAGGTAGTGTCTCCAGATCTTTAAAGCAAAAACCACCGCAGCTAATTCCAGATCGTGAGTAGGATAATTACGCTCATGCGACCTTAACTAACGTGACGCATAAGCGACAACCTTGTTCTCTTGCATCAAGACACATCCTAACCCAGAATGAGAAGCATCACTGTAGACAGAAAAATCCTTCCCAGATTCAGGCTGAATCAACACTGGGGCTTGAGTTAGAACAGTCTTCAATTTCTCAAAGTTAGCTTGTTGGTCCTCAGACCAGACAAATGGAACATCTTTCCTCAATAGTTTCTTTAGAGGAGCTGCAATAAGGGAGAACCCCTCAACGAAACGACGGTAGTAACCAGCTAAGCCCAAGAAACTACGGATCTCAGAGACGTTTCTGGGTTGCTTCCAGTTCATAATAGCCTCTACTTTGCTCGGATCCACCTGAATACCATTAGCAGAGACGATATGTCCAAGAAAAGTCACTTCGCTGAGCCAGAATTCACACTTGCTCAACTTAGCGTATAGCTTATTCTCCCTTAGTGTCTGTAGAACAATACTTAAATGCTCCTCATGTTCTGCCTCACTTCTAGAATACACCAGTATGTCATCAATGAATACAACTATAAACTGGTCCAAATAAGGTCGAAACAACCTATGCATCAGATCCATAAAAGCAGCAGGGGCATTAGTTAACCCGAATGACATCACTAAAAACTCATAGTGCCCATATCGAGTACGGAAAGCAGTCTTCGGAATATCCGAATCTTTCACTTTGAGTTGATAATAACCAGATCTCAAGTCTATCTTTGAAAAGATAGAAGCCCCTCGAAATTGGTCAAATAGATCATCGATCCTGGGCAGAGGATATTTATTTTTAACAGTGAGCTTGTTCAGTTTTCTATAATCAATACAGAGTCTCAACGTCCCATCTTTCTTCTTGACAAAGAGAACTGGGGCTCCCCACGGTGATACACTGGGTCGGATAAATCCCCTGTCCAACAACTCCTGGAGTTGGACTTTCAGTTCCTTAAGCTCCTTTGGGGCCATACGATAAGGAGCCATTGAAACCGGGGTAGAACCAGAATAGACTTCAATCTCAAACGCGACTTCTCTATCTGGAGGTAATCCAGGCAACTCCTCGGGAAAAACATCGGGAAAGTCCTTGACAATTCGGATGCCTTCAATATCAGATTGCGATCTCCTAGTGTCCAAAATATAAGCAAGAAACGCCTCGGAACCCTTCCTGATCATCTTCTCCGCTACCAAGGCATACACAACATTCGTCAGAAATCCACGTCGTTCCCCGATCATTACAATCTTTCGATTATCCGGGGTCTTCAGAACAACTCTCTTAGTCTCAAAATAAATATATTTACTCGATGTTTGTCCAACCAATCTACGCCGAGAATCAAATCGAACTCTTCAAAGGGTAACTCTATTAGGTCAGCCAGAAAAATCTCCCCATTAATCTCTATAGGGCACTCTCTAAAAATACGATCCAACACGATGGATTTGCCTAAGGGGCTTTGAACTATCACTGAACGCTCAGTATTCTCAACAGGAATATTTAGACCCTCAGAAACGGAATGTGATACATAGGAATTTGTAGAGCCACTATCAAATAATGCAAAGTATGGAACTGAATGAATAGTAACAGTACCTGCAGTCACATTAGGCCCATCACGATCTTGTCGAAGTCTAGCAGTGTAAACCAAAGCAGGTTGTCTGGCCTTAGATCTGACTTGACCCCTACTCTGAGATGCTCGGCCCCTATTAACTGATCCAGGTGCTCTCTCCTGAGTACGACCACCCGCAGGAGTCTGAACAGTACTCTGAGTACGAGCGGGAGTACGAGCTGGTGTCTGAACTGTAGAAACTGACACTGTGCAATCCCTTATAATATGGTCACTAGAACCACATCTAAAACATGTGCCAAATTTTCTTCTGCATTCCCCAAGATGATGTTTCCCACAGTAATCACATGTCTGCAAAGGTTGCAACCCAGAAGATCCACCATGTCTAGTAGACTGAAAAGTTGAAGAACCAGATGCAACAGGTCTGACACTCGCACCGCCTCTCTGAAAGGAATCACCCCTGCCTCTCTTGTTAGGATGTGCAGAAGAATTAACAGAACCAGAAGGCCTCCTGAATCGGGTTTGAGCTCGATCACTATCTCTCCTGTGCTCCATACCCAGTCGCTCTATTTCCTCAGCAGTCTTGGCTATCTCAACCAAAGCATCAAAATTTCTCTCTTGATGGGTAGCGACTCGACTCCTGATCTCATACCTGAGTCCATTCTCGAACCTCAAGCATCGATCTGTCTCAGTGTCCACAAGTCCAGGAGCATATCGGCTCAATCGGATGAACTCAACCTCGTAATCTATAACAGACATATTACCCTGCTCCAGATTCTGAAACTCATGGCGTCGCTCCTGCAGATATCTATCTCCGATGTAGCGACTCCGGAAGTGCATCTTGAAAAGATCCCATGTTAATTGGTTCCTCAGAATACTACCAGAAATGGATTGCCACCATCTGAAGCTTTCTTTCTTCAACATAGTTAGGGCCCCCTTTAACTTTTGCTCAGGTCTGAGGTCCATCTCATCCATAATCCTCTCTGTGTCCTCCAGCCAATACTCAGCGTCTGTCGGAGGTCCACCAGTAATACCCTCAAATGGTACTACACCAGCAGCAACCAGAGAATTTGAAATCTCCACTGCAGTCATGTTACTAGGGGCTCTAGCAGCTCTCTGAAACATGCGTAAGATAGCTCTATTAATGGCGTCTTCATTCATCTCAGTATCCTCATCTTCAGTGACGGGAGGGTCTCTCACGGGAGTAAACTGATCATCATGAGAAAGAGTTGGATCTACTTGCTGAACAGGAGGATCACGTGGTGACATCGGATCATCTATCGTAACAGAAGGTCGAGTGACTCGCCCTCTACCACGTCCACGTCCTGTCCTACGACCTCTAGCAGCATTCATAGTTGGATCTATAAGGCTCTACAGAAAGAATTTGAAACATATGTCAGATTAGCATCAGGGATCTCGAGAAAACTCTAAATCATAACTAAGGTGACATGTTCTTTTTTTTCTTAAAAATTCAAAGTTTAGGACCCATATACAGTCCGAGTGTTTAAAACCGAAAGCTCTGATACCACCAAATGTAACCCCCTAGACCCGATCTGTGAGTTAGACTCAAACCTAAGTGGTCACATATCCCATTCAGAGGTTTTTTTTTTAAATATCTTACAATACATTATATTAATAATACAGATATGTCCAAAATTATAGCAAATACATGTCACCAAACATAACTGAAAAACATATAGAAATATATGTTCGTACAAAATAAGTAGTTGATTTCCACTGATGCCAAATCTGCTAGCTTACTGTCTGCTACTATCTGAAAAAGGGTAAAAACTACAGAATGAGCTAAAAAGCTCAGTGTGCTCCATACAGTATATAAGAAAAATATACAGATAAAATCTTTCAATGAAATCGGTTTATGCAATATGTTTTTATTTTTATTTTTAAAACATGAACACTACCCCCATCCGTTCACATCATAATTGTGTAGGTTCCCCAGAACCATACACCCAACCGCACATGCCATTTAGACCCTGAGCACAAAGCCGAGAAGTCTGCAGATAATCTTCCTTCAACAATACCCCCCCAAATGACAATGAATGTATTCAATTGAAAACAATGATTAATCACTTAAAACATAACAAATATTTCATACTTAGAAACCATATGCAGAAATACGGAAATCAGAATTCAAATCAATAATTCAGATATCAGATAAGCAGATATCAGAAATTGGTATGAAATACCTTAATTCATAAATTATATCAGAATATACAGCAAATCAAATATCAAATACTCGGTATTCAAATAAATTATTTAAATCAGTAATATAATACTGTTAGGAAACACACCTGTAACAGTATGGGAAATCAGATAGGGAAGCCTATTACTGGGTATGTCGATCACGTTCTGCTGCAGCGCTAGACCCTACGAATTGGAAAAATCCATATTGGAATCCTAATATAAATAATCTAAATATTATTTAAATAATATACGGAAACCTACGGGTAATTCTCGTAGTACAAGATTCAGGCTGATCTAACGAACGGATAATACCGGACCTAATTGATCCTTGCTCAGGTGAAACACGAGTACCTTCATAAAATATTTTATTGAAAAATATCCTTGACCAAATCTCATTTAAATAATCAAAATATTAAAATATTAAGCCTTTTGGGTTTACAAGCTCAATTCGGGAATTTCGGGTCAGAATTTGGCAAAACGGACTTCGGAATCAAATTCAGGACGTCGAAAAACATAAAGTATGACCATCTGAAAATTCGAATTCTTGGTCAAAATTAAAGTAAACGGTTTTGACTAACGATTTGGAGACTTTCGGGTTTGAATTTACCAAAACGGACCCCAAAAACGGATTCGGGACATCGAAAACTATCAGGATAAGTATTCTCGGTCGAAAACAAAAGTCGTTTAATAGCCGGTCAAAGCCGGTCAAAGTTCTGGTCAAAGGAGGTCAACAAACTGTCAAACATTTTACACAAATAGCATCATTTTCGAATTAATTCCCAAAATATCATTTTGTTTCGAAAAATTACTATAATAGCACCCATTTCTAATTAATTCCCAAAATAGCACCAAAACTGAATTAATTCCCAGAATAGCACCGGTCAACGGTCATCGGTCAACGGTCAACGGGTCGGGTAAATGGTCGGGTAAACGGGTCGGGTCGGGTAAACGGGTCGTGACCGTTCAAACCGGTCAAAACCGGTTAAACCGGTCAAAACCGGTTTCCAGCGTTCACTCGCCTGCGGCGGCGCGTGGGGCGCGTGCGACGTCCTCCGGGGCTCTAAAAATCACGAAAAAATTTCTAAAAATTATTTTGAGCGATTTCGAGATACTTACAAAGATCGGTTCAAATTTTTGAACGGCGGAGAGCTCGATTTTGACTCGGCCGAATCTTTGACTGATCCACCTCCCCAAGCGCCGCCGTCAACGGAGGTCGAGGAGGACACCGGCGGACTTGGAACGGCACAAGGAACACGATGGTGCGGGAGGTGTCGTAAACGGAGCAACGATCGGCGATGAATTTAGGATTTTTCTAGGCGATTGAGCTAAAAAAACGTCGATGCTTTGACTTGAAATTCACGGCGTTTGGCAGCGTTTCGCTTCAATTAAATTGAAGGGTTTGTTCCTCGCTCGATGATGAACACGATGGTGGTTTTTAAATGACGATCGGAATTCGGACGGCGTCGGGATCGTCGTCGGAAGTTGAGGTTGGGAGAGGGAATTTGGGAAGAATTGGTTTCTGAAATCAGAAACCAATTCACGTATATAACAGCCCTTACCTAACATTTTAGGGTAAATTCAGGGCTTGGTCCCTGAATTTTCTTTAACTCTTAAACAAGCTTCAAGTTTTAAAAACTTCCAATTTAGTCCCCAAATGTTCACCAATTACTCAATTAAAACCTCAATTCTCAATTAAATATTATTTTAAAATTTTCGGGTTGTTATAATATCCGTTTTTTCAACCTAACATTTTGCATACAAATTTTTGTCACAACAACATGATAAAGATCGAATTAAGTTTTCTTTTATTCAACTTACCTTCTGCTTCTTCTTCTGGGGTGCAGAACATTCCGAATCCAAATCTATATCTATAACACTCTCCGGTGTATAGATCACATCGACATCCTTCCTCCTTATTTCCACCTTCTTTTCTTCTTCCTCCATCTTTTCTTCTTTATAGTTTTTCAGTTCATCGTATTTTTGCTCTACATAGCTCTTCATCTTTTTTATTTCACCCTTCAATTTTCCCCTTCATCCAAGTATTCATCAACCACCCCCTTCACCCCCGTAAGTTCACTCCTCAATTCCATAATCTCCTTCACGACTCCATCAATTTTTTCACCCATCACCATCTTAAGTTCACCCTCAATACCTCAACTTCTTTCACCACTTCACCACTCAACACCTCAACTTCTTTCACCACTCCATCTATTTATCCTTTCACTTCCCCCTTATGCCTCTCAAGTGTCTCTTCGACTCTCTCAAGTTTCTCTTCAACTCTTTATTGTCTTTGCATGATATCAAATTAAAATTTTTTATATCAACCAATTCAGACATCAAAATATTGAATTTACTCTATTTTCCCTCACTGTCATCCCCCTCACTGTCATCCCCCAATACAATCATCTCTTCTTCATTCTCTTCTGCCTCCTCTACCTCATTGCCAATAACCTTCAAAATTAAATTACAATATTAAAAAATTGATTATATTTTTAATATTATTTAATTACATTTATTACCCTTTCTTGCTTCCTCGGTCTATCCAACTTCAACTTCGCCATCACTCTAACCACCTCTTCCTTCCCCCATGCACGGATGCGTGCCACTCCGGTTCTTTCATTAGCCGGCACTGCCTCACAGCCCGACCAAAAATTGAACAGTGCAGCTTGCATTTATAATAAAATTTATAATTTTATATAATAACTATATTATCATTTTATATAAAAAATCGTTCTTCAACTCATTTACCTCTAAGATTGCTATGCACCCTTTGAGGTATCTCTGGCTGCCCTTTTTAAAGGTGATTATTGATTCAATCAATCTCGAATGGACATATTCAACCCAATTGAATTCACCCTTCAAGCCTTCATCGCAAATGAGATTCATATAGTCCTTGTTTGTTGACGTATCACCCGTTGGACAAAGAAAGATCCCAACAAGGTACAATAGAACTCAAGCCTTCAGCTCATCCCCCTTTGTAAGATCCACTTTTTATTTCCTCTTCAAGTTCAACATATGTCACATTCTACTTCAAACCATATTTGGAGGCAAGTGCTTTCCAATTCTTACTCTTAGAGACTTCTACAACACTTTTGCCTTTATTTCCTACCCCCAAGACAACTGTAGCACATGGGATCCCCAGAGGAAATGAATAATCACCATATTTAGCAATACATTGTTCAACATCAAATTGTGCCATCAAGGATCGACACAATTCCCTCCGAATAGGTCGATCCCTTACTCCTACCAACGATCTAAACCCCATTTCTCCCCGTACATTCAACTGACCATTCTCCTTAAGGTGTTTAATTAATGAATTCACCCTTTTAATATTGCACCTTGTCGACATTTCCTACATTTTTTAATAATATATAATGTTATAGTTCTTATATATTTTGTATCAACGTATTTACAAGTTTAATGTATACCTTCTTTTCATGTGCTTTCCTCCATTCTTTGTATTCTTCACTATCCATCTTTGACTGTGCGATGTAAGGTTCCTTATCAGCATCACTCATCGAATTCCATTTCTACAACACATCATTTCTCACCTAATATTAAGCATAAACGTTTATTAATCAATACATTAACGCTAAATAATACTCAATGTCAATTTCAATTTACATACTGAACCGATGTGTTCGCCACCTTCCTTCATCCTTTGGCATTCGGTCATACTGTCAACATTTAAAATTTATAATCAATTTAAAGTTCTTAAATACTTTAATTCAATTACCATTTCAACAATAATAACAAAAAGACATTGATACTTACTAGAAGTACATATATCCACCCTTTGGTTGCTTTCGAGACTCAGCCTCAATTTTAAAGTCATTTGCACCACCAACAATTTTTCCACCCATTGACTCCATTTTTCCTTTATATATCAGTTTACGCAAATGAAATCAAATACTTGTTACATACACTTTATTCAATATACAAATATAGATAACAACTCTTGTGGTAAAACGGTTTTCTTCAAAATAATTTTAATGTCCACTACAAAATGTGTCGGCATATTTATACAACCTAAAATATCATTTTCTACCTATAATATTATATACATGTATCCATATTTATTTTCTACCTATAATATTATATAATCGGTCCCAAATCCTTCTTGGCTTCGAATCGAAATCTCCAAACCAAACCCAAAAACCCTAATCCCTATTTCCTTCAAACGAATGGGAACACTCAATACTCCAAGTATCGGCACATTCTATAATATCATTTTTCACCTATAATATTTAATAAAAGTATCAATATTTATATTTTACATAAAATATCACTTTCTACCTGTAATCGATCACAAATGCTTCTTTACTCCAAAACCTCAAACAACACATAAAAATCCTATTTCCGATTAATGTAATAATAAAAAACTAGGGTTTCGACAACGTACTTTTCGATTTGACTGCAGCAACAAACAAACAAACTTCGCTTTAGAAACGCCTTCTGAAATGCAACAACAATTACGCTTCGATTTCAAAAACTCGTCCGTTCTATCTATTTTTTAGAGGATATTTAACTATGCCCTTTATATTTTCACCGTATATATTATTTATATTTAATCGATACAACTACCAAAGTGTCAATACTTTTATGTCAGGTGTCGATACTTTCGATAGTATAATTACCTATTTCTTTGAAAGTTTCTATAATTTATTACGCCTACTTATTAAAGTATCGACACTTTCAATAAATCCGGTAGTGGTTTACCGGTTTTGTCATTTCGAGACCGGTTTTGTCATATTTTTACCTGTTATATCGTTATGGATCGATACATTTTTATAAAGTATCGACACTTTATACGCGCTAAAACTGCTTCTCTTTTAAATTCACAAAGTGTCAATACTTATATTAAAGTATCGACACTTTCAATATATTCGGTCGCTCTATACCGGTTTTGTCCTTTAGAGACCGGTTTTTTCATATTTATACATGTTATATCGTTGTTAATCGATACATTGTTATAAAGTATCGACACTTTATAAACGCTAAAATTGCTTCTCTTTTAAATTCACAAAGTGTCGATACTTATATTAAAGTATCGACACTTTCAATATATCCGGTACCACTTTACCGGTTTTGTCTTTTTGAGACCGGTTTTTTCATATTTTTACCTGTTATATTGATGTGGATCGATACATTTTTATAAATTATCGACATAAACCGACAAGCTAAGTTTGCCGGCTGCCAAATTTTTTAATATATCTTCATGATTTAGACCTGCTACATTATTATTACTCAACATTTTCGATAGAACTAAATCGAATTGATTAAATATCTTTTAATATATCTGGTAACGTCTTATATTAGTCCACTTTTCATGTGACAATCAAGAATTTACCGTTATGTTCAAGAGACGGTTTAATTTTATTTTCCATTTTTGACCTCACGATTGAGACTAAAGAAGAAAGTCGAGGAGGGGAAAAAAGGATAAAGAAAAAAATATTATTAAATTCATGGATGACGATGAGCTTAAAACCAAACCTATGGCTTCAAAAGAATGTAAACCCTAGCAAAGACATCGAAGACTCTAAAGCTAAAGAAGAAGGCGAGCTCTCTGATTCATACGACGACGTAATCGTACTTCTCTTACTCTCTCTCTCTTTAACCCTAATTTACTTGTACATCCTTCCTCCGATTGTTTAGCTGTTATTTTTTTTTGGCTGCTGCGGAGATATAGGGAAGTGTTCATTTCTATGAAAAATCATTTGTCCATTTTTGCAGATTTATTGTGGATATATATATATATATTGGTTGCTGAGAAATCGAGGAAAAGGGAAAGAAAATATTTCGTCGCTTTTGGTCTTAAATAAGATAAATGAACGTCGGAGTATTCTTGTTTTCGCCGTTTATGTTTTCTTTTTCTTTTTTGATATTTGAAGGCATAATATATGTTGCTTTTCTAAAGCTAAATAGATTATATTTGTATTTTTTTTATTATGCTTAGTTACATTTAGTTTAAACACTTGTTGCTTTTGTAAAATATTGGATCCGAAGCAGAGCTTTTAGTGGTAACTTTGTTTCGTTTGAAATATACGAAGCTCTATCTTGCTTAATATATATATATATATATAAGTTTTGCTATTTGCCTGTTGTCATTTTTTTCTCACTTTGTAACAAAAATATGTACCAGACTTTTGCTGTATTAAATGATTTTTCTTTACAGGAAAACCTGGATTACTCCACTGCACAGTCTAGTGGTACTATTGCCCCACCTTCGAGGTCTAATGTAGCGCCTTCAGCAGTAAAACCCATACCACCAAATCTCTCTGGTAAGTCCTAGAGGTTAGTGCTGAGATTCTCAGTAGCTTCAATGTTTCCAACATATTCAGAGCTTATTTTGTTGCAGCTGAAGCTCATTGAAATACATGTTTGTGTATTAGTATTAAACTGGTGCTCAAATTGCACTTCAAGGAATTCAGTATTTGGATGCTATTTGATGGTTTTATAAGACTTTTTATGTGCTTAGTTTTTTTGTTGATTTTATTTTACCTCTGCTACCTTCACTACTTCTGGAAAATGCCTTTTACCTACAATATAAGATGTTTTCCTAATATTGTGAAAACAATTAAATGTTTTCTGAGTTTTAATATTATATTTTAATGTTTCTGCTGATATATAGGGAATGCTATTGCTGGCTATAATATTGCCAGTGCTGCTGATGTTCTCTCACAACAACCAATTCCACCAATTAGTCAGAAAAATGTGGAGAAGAATCAGTTGCTAGTTAAATCCACTAATCGTAGTCGGTATGCACCTTCTGGAGTCAGCAATAATCTTGTAATACGCTTCTCAGATGATGACAGTGGAAGTGACTTGGAAGAATGCAGTCGACAAAAACCTGTTGAAAATAAATCCAACTCAACTTGGGATGGTTCACAGAGACCCCTAACTTCATCTGCACAAAAGATGAACAAGTTAGGACAGACTTCTAGGAATATTACCAGAGTAATTCCCAAGAAATCTTTAAGCCGTACATTTATATCATCTATGACCAAGACCAATGGTGGGGCCAATTCCAAGGTTGCTGTGTCTTCGGTTGATCAAGGATCACAAGTTAGATATTTTAATCCCCGCAACAAAAATGTGGCATGCCAAGATCTTATGTCTGAGCAAGGTGTAGTTTCTAACAATAGTAAACTCCAGGACTTGAGGCAGCAGATTGCACTACGGGAAAGTGAATTGAAGCTTAAGGCTCAACATAAGGAAACAACAACTATGAGCCTAGAAAATAGTGGAGGAAGGAAGTGGATTGCAACTTCAGCATATGCTGGTTCAATAGATCCAAAAGAACCACAGAAGAAACGCTTGAAATCCGGTGGTTCTAATTTTACCCAATCAAATTCAGGTGCCCAACCGGAGGTATGTCATGTAAAATCTAATTCAGTGGAAAAAATCCAAAAAATGGAGACAAACAGTCTTGAGATCAAGGATAAGGTTGAGGAAAGCAAGAAAGTAGCTCCAGTAAGCAAAGCCATGTCAAGCATTAAATGGAAAAAGAAAGACGACAAGCTGGTTGATATTTCATCAGAAGATACATCTAAAGTGGTGAAGGATGGTAAAAGAAATTGTTAATCTTTTAAAATTTTCTTATAGAATCCTGTGGATGCTCTGACTGATGTGGTTCTTTCATCCGCAGGTGTGGACTTGCATAAGAATTTGCAACAATCCAAAAGGTCCAGTAGGGAGGTTGATCCAAGTGTTTTAGAAAATAAGACTGCAACTTTAACAAGCATAAGTGCCAATGCTATGCCAAATAACTTGGTAAGTTAACGTTTTAAGGTGAACTTCACTGAAAATGTTTCTTAAAACTAATATTGGCACTGTGTGGTTATAACATATCATAGCTGCTTTCCACCCTGCTTAAATGTCATAATCGAAATATTCAATGAATTTTTCCCATCCTATGTTGCATCTGATGGGCCTTGCTTCATATTATGACTATGCTGAAACTTTACTAACACTGAATTTCAGAAATATCAGTATACTGCAAGGCTGTGGAACAGTTTGAGTCATGTAAATACCTCTGGTCATTCTAATGTAGATGTGGATATACATTCTTTAATTGAAATTGAGGAAAATCTGGACAAGGAGCTAGAGGAAGCACAAAACCACAGACGCTTGTGTGAAATTGAAGAAAGAAATGTGCTTAAAGCTTACCGGAAAGCTCAGAGAGCTTTGATTGAAGCTAATGCTAGATGTGCAGATCTTTATCGTCAAAGGGAAATTGGTTCAGCCCGCTACAGATCTTTAATTGTGGACAATTCCTGTTTATTATGGTCTTCCAGGCAACATGGACACACCAGAGCGGGATTGGATATCTCAGATGATGTACCTGAAAATATGAACCTTGTACCGACATATAATAGACTACTGTCAGCCTATGACGGTCTTCATCAACCAGGGAACGATGCAAATGTCCAATGTATGAATATAGCTCCTCACAATATGTCTCTACGGCATAATAATGGACAAAATTTGGGTTCTGAACCATGCAGTGAGCAGGATGCTAGCACATCAGAGCCATTTCCTCATAATAGTAACAATGCTGCTAATGGATTAAGATCTCCGTGCAGCCCTATTATTTCAGCAGACGAAGGGACTTCTCTAATGGACCGTGATTCTAGTCAACCTAGTCCTGACTATCAGCAAAAACATAAAAATTCTGAAGTAAATGAAAAGAATGCAAATAATGAGTCTAGTAATCAGGATTCTTTACTTTTTGAAGCATCATTGAGGTCTGAACTATTTGCAAGACTGGGGGTGAGAACTTCATCAAAGAACATTGATTCGCGTTACAATGAGCCTTATATTGAACGAGAAGCTGAAAATGATGTTGAAAGTGGAAAGACCCAGATGAGCAATGGTAGTATTACGCTGTCAGTCTCAGAGGCAGAGAAAAAGCATCAATTTGATGTTTCGGGTAGCTTATTTCTTTGTGAACAATGTTTTAGCAACATTATTTTGGTTTGTTGAAAAAAGATTTAACAATAGACTTTTCCTGATATAGGCCCTCAAAAACCAAATGAATTTACACCAGAAGCTGTGGAGAATTAGGGTCAGCACCAGGAAAAAAATAATATTGTAAAGTTTGACTCTTCAGCAAATGTAGTGGACAATGGATTTTTTGCTGGATTTCACTTTTCAGTGACATCTACAATATTTTCACCTTCCATTTTGAGGAGTGCAATTGACCATCTGAAGGTCTTGTCTCCTGTCTCCAGACAAAGAGAGGATCGTGTCTACAGTGAAGAGGGTGCTTATGTCAACATTGATGAAATTAAACAGTCTAGTCAGATTACAAACTCTTTAGAGGAGGCCATTTGTGATTTATTTGGGAAACGAATGGGCTCATATATGTGCGATATTGCAATTGACCCATCTTGGCCACTCTGCATGTATGAGCTCCGAGGAAAATGCAACAATGATGAATGCCCCTTTCAACATGTCAAGGAGTTGTCTAAGAGAAATACATATTTGAATACAAATGATGATTCTAACGGTGCTGGTATGAATAACATTTTTTTTACAAATTTGGAAACCTGTGTGTTGTTGCTAACCTTGTTGAAACAATCCTTTTGCAGATTCTCAGCTTGTGCTGGCATCATATCAAGAGCAAAGTAATGGTCCAACAAAACTTGCCAAATATCATGATGTTTTCATTTCACCAACTTATATTGTCAGCTTAGATATTCTAAAAGCTGATCCACACGAATCTGTTGTTCCTTGGGGAAATGCACACTGCTGGTGGAAGTATTTCAGTATTTGCTTATCTCTATCAAGCATTTTTCAGAAAGATTTACCTACAGATGAAAGATTATCTACAGACGAATCTTTCATCCATGGTGATGATGGTCGTATCGAAGTGTATGGCAGCTGGAATAGACAATCCTCATATTTCCAAAGTAGAAATAGAATAGCGGTTTGTGATGCATTTTATTTTATTTTATTTTTCTACTCTTTCTTTTTCGGGTGTTGAGCTCTATATTCCTTTTCTTTTTTGTATCTTTGCTTTACATTCCTGCCTGATATTTATGTACAAACACAGGCAACTTCACTCAATCTCTGTTTCCCCTAAATTGTTGTCTACTTTCAAGTATTTGTTGTTTAATAAGTCCCTTTGACTGTGAGCATAGGGTTGAACTTTCATTTATTCTTTAATAATCTCTTGTTAACTGTGAGATTGAAAGAAATTGGGAAGTCTTGGTTATTTTTCCTAGAATACATTCTATAACTGATTTCCTGTTTTTTTATACAATTTCCTACGGATAAACCCTTTGGTCTTCTCTTGGGAAAAACCCGGTGCTCTCTCCGAGATTGTCAAAAGCAATGCCTTCTGTTATTTTTCAACTTTCATTCAGTGCTTGCTTCCACTCATTTACATTTATAAATGACAATTTAGCGTAGTGTTGTTTACCCATATTCTAATTAGGACACTCCTTCATGGTGTGTACTCAGAAAAAACTCAACCAATCTTTTGATACAACGATCCAGTCCTTGGAGATGGCTTTGCTTATCCTCAACCAGGAGGTTAACAAATTGGAGGGTATGAAAAAGGTAACCATAGCAACCTGCAAGATAACATCTGGCTCATATTCTCATACCAACAGTTCTGTTTCTGTCATCAGCTACACTTTTTTAATTTGCAGGCTCTTTCTTTGCTTTCACGGTCCCTCGAGGCTGATCCAGCATCAGAAACTCTCTGGATGGTTTACCTGCTTATTTGCTATAGTTGTAGGTTGTTTATTGGGAAGGATGACATGTTTTCTTTTGCGGTATTTAATTTAATGCTTCACATGTTCTCTTTTGCAGTATGTAAATTTATATGCATGCTTATAATAATTATTTCGACTCTCTGCATGTTGGTGACATTCAGATATTGGAGGTATTGTATTGGTTAAATTGTAACTAATCTGATATTTAGAAGTTTTTGTCTATTGGGTTTTGTTGATTCACTCTTCTAATGGTTGTTCATTTGGATACTAACAGCATCATAGATCAGGGTTTTAAAAAACAGTCTGCGATCGCGATTTCGGCCGTGATATAGCAGTTTCGCCGCCGTCCGAGTTATCCGCAACGGCCACAATAGCGTCTGTAATAGCGCCCGTGACGGCCGCAATCACGGTAAATCCGAAATAACCGAAAACATGACCGTGATCGCGATTTGAAACCCTGTCATAGATATCAGAACTTTTTGGTTGTCAGTGGTTCTCTTCATTTGGAAACTAAATATTTTATCCATTGTCTTGTGCATGCTTTTAATATCTTTAGTTTGTTTTAATCTGCTTGGGGTCATTGGTTTCCATTAGTAGTTTTATCTCTTTGCTACAGTTGGAGGTCTCATTAAAAACTCCATTCGTATTCGTTCACATACTAAGAAGTATATTAACGAACATTGGAAGAAAGAAAAGAGTACCTCATAGTTTATTAATAATAATACCCAATACATAAGAAAACACGAAATATCCTCTTATGGTGATATACACCATTACAACAAAAACCTTAAGCTGACACATCCTTATCCAAAAGTCACAGTAGACAATCACCTTATTTCTAAGTTACACCTTCAGTAATAGGATAAAAAACAACGCAAAAGAACGTAACACAAAAGAAAACCAACACCTATAACCATTTAAACTAAATCAAAGCCACAATTGAAGAGACGAGATCTAATGAGATTCGACTTCGTTTGGGGCTCAAGAGTTTGGTTTGAATGAAAGCTTAATCTCATGCACCATGATTTTAAAGGAGTTGTCACCGACCTTCAATTCCAACGTCGCATCAATTCTCACATCAACCTTTGTGAGGACTTGAAGTTTTGCCCGATCAAAATATGATGGTGACTGACAGCTTTCGTCGATTGCTAATAAATAACCCTACTTATCAGCAATATTTTTGAAAGTATCCTAATTCCATGCGTGAAAAGGAACACCCTCGCAAACTAACCATACTCGACGACTACCAAACTCTCTGACCAAGCTTCGACTCTGGAGAACCACTTTGCGAGAGTCTATGATTTATCGTTCTTCACACTTCTCAATGAAGTAGAGTCTTCGAAAATCATTAATGCCGCATTTCCAGCAACTCTCATTAAGGAGAAACCAGTGAGGCCCTTCACTTGCTCTAGCGAGATGACTGATTTTGATAAAGTCCTTGCACAACCCCACTAGACATTTACTCAACACGTGAAGTTTATCTTCGTCCATAACACCTTCAACTTCACAATGATTCTTCCTCGAAACACCTTCCATCCCAGACTTACGGTGAACTGATGTAGAGGACTTTCTCCAAAAAGACTGGCGAGGTTTGAATTTAGCCAAAAATACACTAACTTTGCTCCCGTCAATATGAGATCCATTCATTTCTGAGATCGCTTTCCTTGTTTCTTCGATTGTTGCAAAACGAATGAAACCAAAGCGAAGCCCTTTCGAATTTCTTTTGTTTGGAATGAATGCGTCAATAACCCGATCGTGGGTGCAAAATAAATATCCTAACCAATTCCAATGGATCTTCTCTGGTAGATTTTCGATAAATAACGTGAAGCAACCGCTTCTATACCTGTTACTTATTTTTGGATGGCCTTCCTTCCACCCATTATTAAGCCCAATTTTCCCACTTCTTGCAACTTCACCAAGCTTTTCATCACAATACCCCTTTTTGGGTAACTCCTTGATTCCATCATGGACAACCCCTGCCGCATTTTGAGTTGATGATGTATCCTTATTCGCTAACGATGCCTGCAAATGGGATCTCTTTAACTTATCCTTAATCGACCTTGACTTCACCTGAGCACCTCCTATTCCACCACCGAGATAATTCCCTGATCTAAAATAACTTGCTACTTGGTTCCTCCTATTGTCACTCAAAGATTCGTTCAATGCCTGCTGCCGATTAATACCAGAACCACTATTGACCTTTTTCTTCGCAACAGGTGGATCCTTGCATTCACCATAGGAAACCGACGCATCTTGAGTCTTCTTTTGGATACAATCAACGCAAGTTTTATTACCTGACTATGTTTGTAGAACCCTTAGTCGCCTCGTAGCTGCCCTCTTTGAACTAAAATTCTCGTACGTAGCCATTAACCGTAGTCTGGGCTCTCCATTGGTTAATCCCAAAGGTGAGAAGGCATAGAATATCCCCGAGAGCAACCTACCTCGGATTTGGGACGATCCAACGGCTACAGAAGGAGATCAGAACATTCCAAGCTGCTGCAATTTCCGTCGTTTTTGTGTAGATGGGGGCTTTTTCTTCAGAATCCGAACTCAGTTCTGGATTCCCGGTGTCGGAGCGAATTTATCAAGCTTAATTGAGTCTCAGAATCACCGTTGATGGTGGCTATTGCGGTGGGCCTCGACTGAGATCTACTTTGAAGTAGGTTGTGTCTCATGAAACGAAGCCTAAATCCTTGTTGCTGACGTTGAAGCGAGCAAACTGTGAAGTTTCGATGGTCAACGGCCACCGGTGATGGCGGCCGGCGTGGCGTCTGACGACGGTGATGAAGTTTTGAACGGCCACCGAACCCCCCAGCCTAGAGAAAATGAGAGGGAGTCGGTATAGAAAGAGACTAAATGCCAAAGTTAGGTCGCCTAAAATCAAGAGAGATCACTAACTTTTGACTTTTACGTTTGTCATTCTTTTCAGTTTGCTTAAGATATTACCTCAAGTATTTTTGTGTGTTTGCAACTTTATCTATTATGTTATTTTCAATACTTATCTTTGAACTTTAAAGAGTTCGTTTTGCATTGGCTGATTGGCATTAAATTAGTGGTCCTGCTTTGGTAGCACTTCAAATCTTCGGTATTCCTTTTTTTTATCCCTCTTACACAGAAACTAAGCATGTATAAATGTGAATCTCTGTAAAAATGTGTATGTATAGACATGCATCCTTGTTCCTCCCTTTGGAGAATTCAGATAAAATTCAAACCTTTTGTTTGGGCATACGTCTTCTCTTGGTCTTCAGGTCAGAAGCAATGGAGGGTCATATGAACTTTGGCTTATGTACATCAACAATCGAAAACAATTGGATGATCGATTGGTTGCCTATGAGGTTGCTATTTCAGCACTTTGCCGTCATGCTTCTTCCTCTGAAAAGAATGTAATGCATATGAGTGCATGCATCTTAGACCTGTTTTTGCAAATGATGGATTGTTTGTGCATATCTGGGAATTTTGAGAAAGCCATCCAGACAGTATATAGACGCTTCCCTGCTACAACAAATTCTGATGGGCCTCATTGTTCGATGTTTTCTAATATCCTCACATGCTTAACCATTTCTGACAAATGTGTATTATGGGTTTCTTGTATTTACTTGGTTATTTACAGGAAGCTGCCAGATGCTGTGGTGCGGCGGTTAGAGCTTGAGAAAGAACTCCTTCCAGTCGAATGGCCCTATGTTCATCTAGGCAATGATGAAAAGAAAAAGGCTCTACACTTGTTAGAAATGGTAGTAAGTTACGTTGACTCATACATCAATATCGGATCATTTAGGAGTGAAACTGGTATCAAATCAGCTCAAGTTTTCGCACTCAATCACGTTAAGTGTTTGTTTGCATTTGGTAGTGCTGACTGCAGTCGAAGCATGTTTGAAAAATACAGAAAAGTGTATCCATCTTGCTTAGAACTTGTTCTGATATCTGTACGAGTGCCAAACTATGATTCCAAGAATATGGGTTTTATCGGGTTTGAAGAATCCCTTCATAACTGGCCAAAAGAATCCCCTGGAATTCACTGCATCTATATGTCATGCACGAGAGAGAAGGCAGAGAAGAAGAAGTTAGACTCGAAGAAAGTAATTTGGGAATTACTAAGGAAGGGTTAGGGATTGAGAGTAAATCAATTGGGATATTTAGGGATTGGATGAAAGAGGAGAGTGCACGTGGGAAGCAAGTGATTATTAAAACAATAGATATAAAAAGGGAAGTCCATTACCTATGCAGCAAGAACCGGCCTGCAATCCAGCCAACAACCCAAAAGAGGAAAATATTTAGTTCTTATCTGCAGGGAATCTGTTAGAAGTTAGTTATACAGCTGTCACTTTCACAATTGCCATAGTACATTGTAATGAAATAAAACCGTGTACTGGGGAAGAAAGAAATCACCTGATGAATGAATGAAATTCTGATTTCTGAAATCTCTATGCTTTTCTTCTTCTTAAACCTTTATTCCTTCGATTTTTCCTTCTCTATTCTCCTCAGTTCATAACAAATTGGTATACAGAGCCATCACTCCTGGCAATCAACGCTTGAGAATGCCAAAAAAAACCAAACAATGCCAGAAAATCCTGATCTTTCTGCCATACGAAAACAACTTGAAGATTTAACAACTTTGATGAAGCAATCACAGGATGAAACTAATCCTCCTAAATGGTGGAAAAAGCAGGAAAGCCGATTGAGTACGTTGGAATCTAAACTGGAAACAAATCAAAGATATGTGGAGCAGATCTTACATATTCTGAATGATAAAAAGAGTGAGCAAAAGCAAATTAATGGGGACTACTTTACTCAACTACAGGAACAACAAATTCATGGGGAGAAAGGAATGGGTCAACTTTCACTGGGTGAGTCTAAACCCATTTTCCTCACTCCTAAAAGGATGTTATCGGTGGCAATAGAAGGCACATATAACGTTTCTCAAATGTTCGATAAAATGTCAGCAAGTGTAGCTAGTGTTGTATTTCCATCTATCACCAGCACCATAAAAGCTAATTCACGGCTGCAGCCGAACGTCAGTCTGGTTCGATACACCAAACTGATTTCGCGAGAAAATCGACTGCAGCAGAACGTCAGTCTGGTTGGATACACCAATCTGATTTCGCGAGAAAATCAAGAATTGCCTATGTCGGTTCAAGTTGCTACCTTTCAACCATTTGTCGTGGATTTATCCAGACTCTTGGAGGGCGAGACAAATGGTTATAAACTCACAAAAACAGATTGTGGTAACTTATTTAGGTGGATATAGGTATATTGTTGGCTATAATTTTGAAAGAATGAGAAGTTTTATCCATCATTCCAAGTCTGAAAGTGGGCCGTTGGGTACAGACAACAATTCTTTTGTTGCAAAGAAGAATAATGTTGTGAGTTATGAGGTGGAAAGGGTAAAAGAGTGGACTGCAGAAGTAAGGAAAAGAATGAAAAGGTTGTCTCTGGTCGAGTCACTAGATCAAGAAGTTCTACTCAACCTTCCATGTCTATGAGTGGGTTTTCAGGTATAGGCAACACTTCTACTATTTCTAAACAGGATGGTAAGGTACCAACATAATCCATCTCCAAATCAAGACAACAGCTTGATGTTCATGAGTTATTGGAGTCAAAATTTGTCATACCTGTTTATAATATTGTATATTGTGGTGTGAAAATTGAAGAAAGAGGACAATGCCGGAGCAAAGCAAGGAGTGAAGATGTTTTCACAAGGTCAAGAAGTTATGTTCAATCTCCAAAATTTGAGAATAGTTCAACAGGTGCAGAAAAAAGTTCTACTGTTGCAAAGCAAGATAATATTGTGCTAACAGAATCCATTAAAAAATCAGGACTAGAGCATGTTGTTGTTGTTGAGTTATTGCAATATGTCAAGCCAATTGCTGGAGAACTTAGATTGTCTGAATCAATTGAAATTTTTTTCCTTAAACTTCAAATGGTAGAGATGCTTGCTCTTATCGGAAAAGAAATAGAAGGTGGTGAACTAAATATTGTTGAAGTGATTCCAAAAGTTGAAACCCAACAGTGGGTTTGGGGCAAATATAAGAAAGATGTGGGGTATAAGTTTGGGTCTACTGAAGTTGGTCACAATGGAAACTTGGTGAACTACAAAGCTTTGAACGATTATTGTTTTAGTTTCAATACTAGTCAGAATTTAATCTTTTGGAGTGCTCTAATCTTGCAGCTGCCAATCCACGACCCATGTTTAGCTATTGGGTTTCTACCTCTTTATTCTGTTGGTCTTCGAGTTGGGCAACTTGTTACATTGAAACGGAGAAATGAGAGCCCAAAAGATATAGGAAGAACAAAGTTTCACAAAACAATCATGGGGTGTTGTATGAAGTGAATGTGAATTTCGATAAACCACCTACTCTGCTATGGTGTTTAGAATTCACAGTGCATAAGGTCCCAGATATATTGTAGAACAGAATTAAACAACATGCTGATAAAAATCGAAGTGAACGACAGTTTCAAATTGGAGAAGAAGTATACCTAAGATTGTAATCTTTATGCCAGAATTTACTCATATGATGGATGAACTTGAACTCAAATCACGATACTTGGGAAGCTCATACCAGTCTCATGTCTCGGTTTCCAAGTTTCGATCCTTGGGGACAAGGATCTACTCGTGGAGGGGGTAATGTCATGCACGAGAGAGAAGGCAGAGAAGAAGAAGTTAGACTCGAAGAAAGTAATTTGGGAATTACTAAGGAAGGGTTAGGGATTGAGAGTAAATCAATTGGGAAATTTAGGGATTGGATGAAAGAGGAGAGTGGACGTGGGAAGCAAGTGATTATTAAAACAATAGATATAAAAAGGGAAGTCCATTACCTATGCAGCAAGAACCGACCTACAATCCAGCCAACAGCCCAAAGGAGGAAAATATTTAGTTCTTATCTGCATGGAATATGTTAGAAGTTAGTTATACAGCTGTCACTTTCACAATTGCCATAGTACATTGTAATGCAAATAAAACCGTGTACTGGGGAAGAAAGAAATCACCTGATGAATGAATGAAATTCTGATTTCTGAAATCTCTATGCTTTTCTTCTTCTAAAACCTTTATTCCTTCGATTTTTCCTTCTCTATTCTCCTCAGTTCATAACACTATAATCAGTTTTCTGAATATGCCCAACAGAATGGAAAACCTGATCTTGCGAAAAATGTCATGACATGCTGGTATAACTCAGTTTGGAAAGTTCAGTACCCTGAAAGTGAAAATTTGAAAGCCATGGATGGTGGGAACTCTATTGTCTCTCCTGAAACGGATTCAACGTTAAAGTCCCACGTCGTGTTACCTGACACAAATCAGACGGATATGATGTTTGGATATCTTAATCTCTTCCTTTACAACTTTTTGCAAAATGATAACATTGAGGCTCACTCAGCTATTGACCAGGCATTGAGGGTCGCCACTACACCCATGAGTTTCAATCATTGTGTAAATGAGCATGCCTTGTTTTTGCTCAATGATGAGTCACAAAAGAGTGATGTTCCTATTAGTTGGCAGATCAATACGTTGAATATGTATTTGGAAATTGCTCGGTCTTTCCAAGTCTGCGAGCCTCTATCCAGACATTTTATCACTGTGATTGAGAAGCCAAGAGTGCAGCAACTTGTTCGAAACATTCTGTGTCCAGTCTCATCTGATTCTTCTCTTGTGAACTTGGTCCTTGAAGTCTGGTATGGCCCATCACTTTTGCCCCAAAATCTAACTCAGCCAAAGGGTCTAGTCGATTTTGTGGAAGCCATATTGGCATTAGCACCATCCAACTACGAATTAATGTTTTCTGTGTGTAAGATGTTAAGCCGAGGTGATCACAGTAGGGATGTTTCTTCCGGTCTTTTGTTTTGGGCTGGCTCAACCTTGGTCGATGCATTCTTTCATGCAGTCTCAATTCCACCTGAGCTCGCATGGGTAAATACTGCAGATATAATGGACAATATTCCAGGCATGGAGGCCGTACTTGCAAGATTTTATAGAAAGGCTTTAACAGCATATCCATTCTCCCTCAAGTTATGGCTGTGTTATTACAATCTAATCAGTAAGATTGGAGACCGGAACATTGTCGTGGAAGCAGCAAGAGAGCGAGGTACCAAGCTCGAGTGAAGTCTCTTTTCCATAAATCGAGTGTGTAACGTTAGGTTGGTATATTCAGAACTTGCCACAGAAAAGACATGCCGTTTTTACTGGAAATGATTTGGATTTCGAGAAAATTGGTACATATTGAGCCAGTTCATCTTAAGTAGGAGAGATTGGTGTGACAGTAGGAAACACGGAAAAAAATACAAATTATAGGAACTGAATTAAAATAGGAAATGATATCTGTTGATGGATTACTGAAACTGAATAGGTGAAGATTTCTTAGATATAAATCCTACTTTTGTGCTCATTTGCCTTAGTTCTTATGTTGTGTAATTACCCATATTTTGTAATCTCCAATCTGGTACTCACAAAGCATCATAATGTATCAAAATTAATTAATTTTATTAAAAAATAATTATTTTTGATTAAGCTGATTACAAAAATAGTAAATGTTCTAAGTATTCAACCATTCACCAATAAATGTTCAATCATTATGCTACTGATGATGGTGTTTGAATTTGTAATTTTTAGGAATAATAATGAATCCTTTATTTATTAAGATAAATTGATTCGTGCTAATTTTATTAAAAATTAAAATGTATTCTCACTACATTTTGACTAATATTTGAAATTTTTTCATCATTCAATTCTACTCTTTCTTGAACCCACCGAATGAACTTGGAAATCTTGAACTCGGCGAACACAAATGAATTTCTTGATGAATGGTAAGTTAAAGGTTCGGTTCGTTTATATTTTTAGTTGTGGGGTTCCGTCTTTGTTTCTATTTCTTGATGAACTGTTCGTTAAACGTTTGGTTCATTTATATCTCTAGTCGTGGGGTTCTGTCTCCATGAAGCGTTTACCACTCTACCTGCAACAAGCATACTAAAATATGATAGAGAATAATTTAAGTAATCGAAAATGCCTTATAATATACGATTTTAACCAACTTTTTTTGGATTTGCAAAAATAACCAACAAATTCGCAACGCGATTTCAAATTTGCAACATGAACTACAATTTCGCAACACAGTTTCCAAATTCGCAAAGCGAATTTCCCAAATTCGTAACTCAGTTTTCAAATTCGCAACTCGAATTTCTTTTTCGCAACGCAATTTTCCAAATTCGCAACGCGAGTCCTTTTCGCAATAAGATTTTATAATTCGCAAAGCGCGTTTATTTTCGCAACACAAATGTAAATAGTATATCCCGTAATTCGTAACTCATAACCTAAACCCCTAAATCACAACTCAGTCTCATCTTCATCTCTCACTCTCTACGGTGACATCCGTCCCCATCTCCGACGACATCCGTCCCCATATCCGGCGACCCCCCTCCATCTCCATCTCTCAGAGCCACCCTCTCACAACCATTCACGGCCACAAATGGAAAATCAACCACTGAGGGTTAGTTTTTTTTAATTATTTTTATTTTAAATTTTTTGTATTATTATTAGATTTTCATATTTAAATTGATGATAAATTTACTCGTAATTTCAATATATAGATTAAACATTTCACTTAGATTACTAAATAAATTCATTCGGTTGTTACCAATACAGCTAAAATATTTAGTCTTTAACTCTGTAAAGTTAATATTTCTCTTTTGGTTGAAGTAATGCAATTCATTCAAGTTTCAATTTGCAGATGAAGAGTAGTCTTTGAAACTTAAATTCGCAATGCGATTTTAGTTTTCGCGTTGCGATTTTCGTGTTGCGAATTTTATTTTCGAGTTGCAATTTTCATGTTGCGAATTTAAGTTTCAAGAATAAACTACTCTTCTTATGCAAATTGAAACTTGAATGAATTGCATTACTTCAACCAAAAAACAAAGACAAATACTAACTTCACAGTGTTGCAAATTTGAAAACTGAAAAAACAACTACTCTTCTAGAATGTTGTCCTTGAACCTGTACTAAACCTATATATTGTCCTTTTAAATGTTTATATAAGTGCTTACTTCTGGAATGTTGTCTGATGCATTTTGTGAACTATGATAGAATAATGACTTGGGTGAATACCAGGCTAGTTTGAAACATATTTGGCTATATTTTCCATGTTTAATATCATGTCTGATTATTGTGTATAATTTGTAGTTTTTGGTATATTATTAGTATATCTAACTTGGTATGTTTATTGTTTTTGTTAGGAATTTTTTTCGGCTGCATTGACTTTAAGGAATAAATTAAGCCTAGCCACTACAATTGCGTCGACACTTACACCTGTCCAAAGAAATTTGTTTGAGAATACTTATTACGGGCCATGGCTAAAAGTACAACATCCAGGTGGAGATGCTATGTTGACTCATTTGTTTCTTCAGACCATGACTAACGATATACCCAAGGGGATACAACGTGGTGATGAGGAGATATGGTTTCATTTTCCACCGGCGTATACTCGTTTTGGGCGGGAGGAGTTTTGCTTAGTCACTGATCTACGTTTCGGAAGACACGATGAATTAGGTTCGTACACTAGTCATATCGCTCGCCCATCATGGTTATTTCGGGTTTTTCCTGAGCTGGCAAAGGTGAAGGCCACTTTACACGTCAACGATTTGAGAATATTACTTCTTAAAGATGGTTTTACTCGGATGGATGACCTTGATGTTGTCCGAGTATGCCTTTTGCTACTTTTGTATGTCGTTTTTTAGCCAAAGAGGGCATACAACCTATTTCTCAGGATTTAATATTATTGGTAGATGACCTAGATGCATTGAACGTGTTTCTGTGGGGTTCATATCTATGGAAAACTACTTGAAAAAAATTATCGTTTGTCTTTGAGGACCGTCGTAGTTTGCGTGGGCATGGTTCCAAATACACTTTGGTAGGCTTTATTTGGGCCTTTAAGGTAAGAATTTTTATATAATGTTTCCAAAATTAATTATTTAACAATTACTAAAATTAATGTTTGTGTATTATATTGTTTGTAGATTTGGATATTTGAGGCATTTCCCAGCATGCGTACTTTTGCCATCAAGAATTCCAATGATATTCCTAAGGCTATTACATGGAAGAGGATCCGACTGTTGGATTGGGAAGATTTACTACCATATACGACGATCAATGATGTAAGTTAACACAAATACTACCATATATAAACAAGTTATTACTAGTAGACGTTTGACTTTGTTTTGGCTTTTATATTGTTAGGAGTCAAACTATCCAATACAGACATTGACACCCACAGAGGATGAGCTTGCCACTGATTGGTGGCAAGCTAGTAGGTATTTTTTTATGGGACGGATGATGAGCACCCACCACTTTTTCATCGAGTCGATTCTTCAGTTCGACACCGAGATCCATCACCTCATCGAGTCGATTCTCCACTTCGACACCGAGATTTATCACCTGATCGAGCCGATTCTACACCTCGACACCGAGAGCCATCATCTCTAGCCGACTCTATACCTCGACACCGAGACCCATCACCTATTCCATCACATCATCGAGCCTCTTCTCCACCATCACCCCATGATAGGCGACTGAAAAAGATGAAACGATATTTATCTCCCCGTTCTCCACCTCCATGGGATGATTTAGGTGCTTTACGTGATGAGGTCAGTGCTTTACGTGATGAGGTAGGTGCTTTACGTGATGATAATGGTGCATGGCGTGATGAGGCAGGGTCTTTACATGGTGACGTAGTTGTTTTACGTGATAACAATGGTGCTTTACGTGGTGAGATAGCTGCTTTATGTGATGAGGTGGGTGCTCTACGTGAGATTGTTTCGTTGTTACAGAATGAGGTTCATACTCTACGCAAAGAGGTAAGTTTGTTTAATTTTATAAGAAATAATATACTAAAAATGCAAATAACTTTTTTGACATTATTTATTTATTTATTTACTGATTTATGTATTAATTTATTTTTAGCGGCCCGATGATGTAGGTGTTTTACGTCGGGTTTTTCTTACACGATGGGGTTCACGCATCAGACGTTGTAGATCTGCCATTACGTCTCTTTTCACCCCAATAGTTCCAAGACTGCGTAAGAATAAGCCTGATCCACCTACAACCATTCAGGATCCACATCCCATTGTTCATGATTCACCTCTCATCGTTCAAGAGGCATCTCCCATCGTTCAATAGGCCCCTCCCATCGTTCAAGAGGCCCCTCCCATCGTTCAGGATCCACCTCCTATCTTTCAGGATCCACATTCCATACTATGTCTACATATTGGTAAACCCCCTCTTGTGCCCGGTATGATGGATCAGATATGGTTTTCGTATCAGTTACCAGCTAGTACCATTCCTCAGCACGAGATATGCACACTACCAGACACAATTAAGGATAATACCGTTTGGGCTAAGACCGCAGTTGATTTTTATCTACATGAGCTGAGCCAGGGGTGCTTTACCGACATATGCAAAATCGATGATACATATTTGTTTCTTAAGCGGTCTTGGTAGGGTGTTTTATTAGGGGTTGAAGAGAATGGCTATTTCGAATGGGGGATAAGTATTATATTCTTTTTATATTGATTTTGATTATTTTTTAAAATTTATTAAATTCACTAATATATGTATTTTTTTATAAACAACATATTGATGCCTGGGTAACACGACTTCTGGTCTTAAGGAAATTGAAGAAACTCAAAAAGACGCGATGAACTATTATGCCTTCGTCTTTTCACGCAACTCACTTAAAGGATCAGAGAAACTCTTCATATGCGTTAGGTAATGGCAAAGCTATTCTTTATCATGCGTGGTGGGAGGTCGATAAGGTTAGTATTTATTTTTGCATATGTAAAGGAGTTCATAAAATTTATTTGATGTGCGTAGTTGAAGTATTATTTATTATATTGCAGGTGTTTATCCCTGTTATGGAACGTCGTCATTGGATTCTCGTCGAACTTCAACTCCCATCCCTGAAGACGATAGTATATGACAGCATGCTGAATTACATACCATTGTCTGATTTGTAAGATATTATTTGTATGGGATTGAGCGATATTTTGGCTAAATACTTGGATGCGATTGCTTATTGGACTAATTTAGGAAACGAGAAGCCAAAAAAGTTAAAAGTTACAATGATGAGAGATGAGACAGTGCCACAATAAACGTCAATAGCCAGAGGGGATTGTGGTCCGCTTGTATGCATGTGCTTGGAACGTATGACGAGAGGAGGTAAAAGTTTCTACCTCCTACAGATAGAGATAGAGTTGTAGTAGGGTTTTGGTTTTGGTATTTTATGGTTAGAGATATATGCAAGACGTTGCCTACCTGCATCTAGTGGTTGATATGCGACAGTATGACCATGTGAGAATTTCCTTTCACTTGTCTATATGACTCTGAAATGTGATTAGAATGTACATGATTTTCACTTGTGAGTTTTATGCATAGGTTTGAAGCCGAGAAATATTGAGATGCTTATAACCTCACTGGGTGCTGAAAGTGTGCATAAACAACCATTTGTTGATACAGGTTAAATAATTTAATTTATCTCAGTTCATTGGCTGATCATATACATTTGCAAATTGTATATAATAATGATTGTCAACCTAAATTTTGTTGTATACAGTGAACTTTTTATGACCAATGTATGTAAGCTCCCTATTGTTAGGAGCATTTTAGGTTGGATGTGCTGTAAAGTGTAAAAAGAATTTGTTTTTTCTTGTTTAATTGATTTGTTTAATTTCATTATGCATTATAATGGCCAAAAAGACCTGTTGAAGGCACAATACGTTTAAGAAAATCAAATTCGCAACGCGAAAATCGCAACTCGATATTCAAATTCGCAACATGAAAATCGGATTCGCAACACGAAAATTGGTTTCGCAATTCGAAAATCAAATTCGCAACAAGAAAATCGCGTTGCGAATTTTAATATCAAGTTGCGATTTTCGTGTTGCGAATACGATTTTCGCGTTCCGAATTTGAGTTGTGAATCTGGAGAATTTCACAATAATCATATTTCTAGTTTCAATTCAAGGCAAACACCTTCAAAAAGAAGATAACAGCCAATAATCTAATAAGTGATAACAACTGAACAGATCATAGAAATGTTCAAACTGAAGTTACTAGTATATGTGATGTTAGGAGTACAACTTTATAATGCATGTCTAATTGCAAAAATGTATGCATTCACACATAAAATACACATAATAGAACATTTGCATGTAAAAATCACCTAAGTTAATAGTCCCAAAAGGTGAAGGCGGTTGTGATTGGGATTTTGATTTTGAATGCGATTTTGATTTCCTTTCGTTTGGCACCATATGAGCTTTGGATTTTGATGAGGATCCATATTTTGGTAGAGGAAAAGATGATTGTGATGGCACTGGTGATCCACAGGTCAACCTTGTATGACCACTTTCTTTGCACCGACTTCATGTCGGTATCTTCTTCTCTTCACCCTTAGACGGTATACGATCGTGATTTTTTGGTCGGCCAGGTAGCCTTCTTTCCATGACTGGTGGTAAACTATTTGTAAGTCATATGGTATGTCCCACTCAGAAGGATGTGGAATAGGGTAGACAATCTCGGCATAAGTCTGTCGATATACTTCTATAGTGTAGCAATCCATAGCGTATGCGCTTGAATCATCTTGGTTTAGATGAAGAGCAACTTTTATAACATGGCCACATGGATAACCAGATGTTTACCATTTCATACAACTACACGTCTTTGCATTTAGATCGACAATCCCATTTAAGTTATTATCCAAGACTTCAAACAAAGTGTTTGAACATGGTTCAACTCTCCATGACTTTGACTTCACAAAACGTTTCATTATCTTTTTTTCAGTCCATGGTGTAATACGACGTTCCAATGTTCCTATAAATTTAAATAAATAATACTTAGTAAAACCTATTAAATATGATAAGTTACGAATTTAAAGAAATAATACTTGCATGATTTCTTTTCTTATAGTACCACTGTTGAATCGAGGCTCGAAAAAACTCCATTAACATAGTAATGGGTAATTTTCGGGAATGACGACTTAGAGCGTTGATTGATTCTGCACTATTAGACGTCATGAAACCATATCTTGCTCCAAGTTGATATACTCTTGACCATCTTTCAAACCCGAAATCTTCTAGTGTTTGAGCACATTGAGGCAAAACACGTCTTAAATAATTTATATGCTTATTAAAATCCACTTCTCGATAAGCTTTTACAGCCTTTTAGTATGTCAATTTGTGATTTTTTATACCAGCAGACCTTGATTTTAGATTTCTGTACAAATGAACACCACAAACTCCATGAAAAGCATCTGGGAAACACCTTCTAATAGCGTTGTCAATTGAGTTTTCCCTATCGGATATGATTGTCAGATTGCTAATAGGACCTATGCAATCCCTAAGATGCCCCATAAACCATGTCCATGAATCAGAGGTTTCAGATTTGCCAACCCTGTAAGCTATTGGCAATATCCCATTGTTAGCATCCATGGCTACTGCTAATAAGTTTACTCCAAGGTATCGACCTTTCAAATGTGCTCCGTCAACTATAATAATTGGGCACATGCAAGTAATAAATGAACGAATCTACAAAATAATATACACAAGAAATATAATCATTTAAATGTGAAATGCATATAACTAACAAAAATGAGTCGACAAAATTATATTGATTTACTAACCGCAACACCAATGGCAAGAAACAGCAACTCAAAATGTCCATCTCTATCTGTTTTGATATGAGTTACCGACCCAGGATTTTTCAGCTTTAAATTGTGACAATAAGCCGGCAGTTGGGCAAACGATGCTTCTGGCGACCCCCTCAACAATTTCAATGCATAACATTTGGCTCTCGAAGCTTGAGAATATGAGATACTAATCTTGAACCGAGCATTCATGTCAATCATAATTTCATGTCCCTGATATACCCTGCCATTCAAAAACATTAACTCAGCCAGAAAACCACCCAACACCTTTTTGTTTCCTTGTCTATGGTGAGGAAAAACTTGGGTTTTTGAACATGTATGTTTATCAATAAAAGTCCTAACTTGAAACATTTCGCAATCTTTTATCCTCTTTGCAATCATACGCCAAGTACAGTTTTTGTCAATCCTGCACTTTGTTTCGAAACGATCTTTGCTTGATTTGTTAACTTTTAGTTGATACTCATCTTACACACATTTCGTATACAAAGCTATCTTCAAGTATTCATTGTATAAAAACAATAATCTTTCTTGATACGAATAACTTTTGTGTAACAATCAACTGTTATCTTTACCAACTCTTCTTCTGGTATCTGAAGTAATTCTGGCATATTCCAGTTATACTCATGTGGCTCTTTCTTCTTCTTCTTTTCTTCGGGGACTTCTTCTTCTTCTTCTTCTTTAGGGTTATATGAATTACAGAATGGATGTTCAACATGTTCATTCATAGCCGTAACTTCCTCCTCATTATCATTAACAACATCTTCCTCGGCAGCGGCTGTTTTATCATCAAAATGCGAGTATTGACCAATATCAAAATCATTACAAGCAGGGTCTGTTTCTTCTTCTGAAACAATCTCAAAATTCGAGTATTGACCAAGATCAAAGTTCGGGTATTGACCAAGATCAAATTTCGAATACTGACTAGTACTCACAATTTTTTCTGTTGGCTCATTATCGTCTAACTGGTCAATACGAAAACTGGAATTTGGTGCTGAAAGTTGATTGAGATTTGGATTAGAGAAAAGTTGTGGATTTTGAGACTGTGTTTGGTATTGGAAATGTGGTGAAACAAAATTTTCTTGGTGATGAAATTGTGGTGGAATCATGAAATTTTGAGGTTGATAAAAACGTTGTACATTGTGAGCACCATAAACTGGGGCTGAAGAACTTAGTTGATTACTACCCGTTACTGACCCAACTTCACTACTTCTAGGTTCAACAACATACAATGTAACATCATCTTGCGAAACACTAATGTAAGAAATGAATCGTTCAACATCTTCATTGTTGATTAACAAATAAACTTTACCTTTTCTCTGATAAGATAGCCTAAATCCACTTAGAGGCTCTAAATTTAATTTCTTTGAAACACATAACATTAGAGTTTCAAAAGTTAACAAATTTAATGACAATTTTAGTTGAAGATTCATGGGTAAAGGCATATATTGTAAAACACCATTAACATTCTCCCATGACCCCCCATAACACAAATCTATCTAAACATGATCAACATTAGATGATTTCATTCTACAAATTGTAAATTAATTTACTAAACAAATGAGCTATAAACTAGATATCATCACTAATTTAGAGAAAACATACCTTTATTAAGTTGATACTTGATAATTTGGGAGAGAAATCATTGAAACATTATATAGAAATAAAATTATGTAAAAAAAATTAGAGATGGGGAAGGATGTCGTCGGATATAGGAAAGGATGTCGCCGGAGAGAGTGAGAGATGGAGATAGACTGAGTTGCGATTTAGGGATTTAGGTTATGAGTTGCTGCTGCTGTTGCGTAGTTTATATACCCAAAAAATTCGTGTTGCGAAAAAGAAAATCGAGTTCCGAAAAAGAAATTCGTGTTGCGAAAAAGAAATTCGTGTTGCGAATTCAAAAATCGAGTTGCGAAATTGTAAATCAAGTTGCGAAAAAGAAATTCGTGTTGCGAAATTGTTAAAAACGAGTTGCGAAAAAGAAATTCGAGTTGCGAATCTGAAAATTGAGTTGCAAATTTGGAAACTGTGTTGCGAAATTGGAGTTCGTGTTGCAAATTTGAAACCGCGTTGCGAATTTGTTGGTTATTTTTGCAAATCCAAAAAAATTTGGTTAAATCGTATATTATAAGACATTTTCGGTCACTGATTTCTCAATATGATATTTGATATCCTGCGCAAAACAAATACTAAAGTTTTGCGCATACCAAATTTGTGGGTATTTGATTATATCCAACCTAAAACAATTGATGGAAACTCCAACAATGCAATGAGATCTTTAAAGACTTAATACATTTTAATCACCATAAAATGATTTTGACAATATTCAATACTTAATTTTTGAACATTGAGATCTTGCTTGATAGCATGTTGTAAAATTTAATAAACTGAAGAGTAATATTTTCAATGACTTTTTTTTTAAATTTCGTTTGATAATCCAAATTGAAAACCTTTTTTTTTATAACTTTTCACTTAAAAAAACTATGGAAAATGAAAGTAAATATGAACTTGCTTATCACCTAATGAAAATCATTTCGACGTATTTTATTTTATTTCTTTTGAGTATATTATCATTTAAAATATATATATTTATCAAACATTCTAATTATATTTTATACTTAATTTTAAGTAAAATATTAAACATATTTTATAATTTAAATTCAACGCTTAATTTTTTAGTATTTAAATTAATATAAAACAATAACTTTGAGTTAGATAAAATTAACTAAAAATTATTTTTTTATCCAAATTCACCAAACAAATAATTATCCCAAAATTATACATTTTTAATGATAAATAATAAACATAATGATAAAACTGTCCATGATGTTTGACTAAATAGTTATTTTGGTACTTACTCTTTTTTTTAAGTATTTTGGTCCAAACATTTTATTTTGGGATAAAAAGGTCCCTTCGTGGATGGAACTTGTTAGTCAATAAATGATCAACGCTTTAAAAGGGAAATTTTTACTGTAAAATAAAACGTTGAAGTCAAGATGCTCCAAAAAAGAATAAGAGTAATGTGACTATTCAATCAGACATTATAAACATTTTTACTTTAAAATAAAACGTCGAAAATTAAAATGATCCACAAAGATAGGTATCAAAATAAATATTTAATTAATCATTAAAGACATTTTTATAACATAATGTCTAAATAATAATATAGGTTGAACAAATTACTCGTTAATATAATAGTTTTATTTACCAACAACCAGTTCGTCTAGTGAGATGAGATATTCGATCCCTTAAGCAAGGTCAGATGTTTAAATTATAGCATTTGCAAATAGAACAAACTAAGTTGGAAGATTCGCTCTCGTCTCTACAATATCTAATTTGGATTAATCGATTAATAAATTAGATATCGGTGATTATAAAAAATAGGATACAATAAAACATTTATAAATTAATACTCGATAAATTAATAACCTCTCTAAAATAAGAATTCTTCTCGATCAACTTAGACCCAAAGTCTAAATTAATAATTTTGATAAATTAATAAGACAATAATTTTCAGAAAGATGCTTATATAAATTTATGGTCCTTTAATTTTATAAATTAATAATTCTAGAAAATTAAGAAAATAACTAGGACAACTCAATAAAATATGACTCTATTGTTGTTTGCTTCTTCTTAAAATTTAAATTTAACTATATTTTATCTCTAACTTTCCTTACTGTATCCAAAAGTTTCAGTGTTGCGTTCTCATACTGTAACAAAAAGTTGTGAAGAGTTGTTGCCACTATGTGTGCTACCTTCACGTAATTGGTTGCAAAGTCATTGTATCATCTTCAGTTTTATCCTCAATGAGATTTTTAATAACACTAGCTATAATTTCTTCTAAACTCTGAACTTTTAAACATGTATCATTTTCATTCGAGTAATCTAATCGGTAATTGACATTCATTTTATTGGATAATCAAGAAAATTAATAATATCTTTGAATATCAATTAATTAATACATCTTTAAATTAATAAAATTACGTGATCACCCCATTATCAATTTATATATAGATTTTATAGTTATATTCAACAAGTCTTTATCAACGGGCTTGGAAAAAGAAGTAATTAGTCCGGCTCACCTAGAGGGCAAAAAAGATCGGCAAATGCAAGTGGAGGAATTATGGCAGAATGACGTTGCATTAAGTTTGAGTAAACTATGTATTTAATATATAACTTGTTAATTTTGTTATGTTTTAATATTTAAATCTTTAATTTTTAAAGTTATATCTAATTTTTATTTTAATACCTTGTCATTTAAAATTTTGTCAGTTTAATATATAAACTATCAATTTTGATCTATTTTAGTACATAAACTTTTATTTTTTTTCAAAAATTAATGTTAAATTTTTAACAGTGTATTAAAATAAAACAAAACTAAACTTTAAGTATGATTTTAAAAAAATTAAAAGTGTAGATACTAAAATGAACTAAAACTGATAAATTAGGTACTAAACACATAATTTATTCTGATTATAATAGCTTTAAACGTGTCAATCATTGATTGGGTTTCGTTTTTCGAATCATGACGAAGACTTATTGAAGGTGTTTTTCCCGATATATCACCTTTTACATTTATTTTTCCCTTTCAGGCACCCTTCAGACTATTTTTCTCGATCTAACACCCTTTGCAGTAAGGCGCGCCCCCTGCAGCGCGTTTTACGCTGATCTGATGCCACGTGGGGTAAGACACGCCCCCTGAAGCGCGCCTTATACTGATTGGGATACACGTGTGTAAGGCGCGGGGCAGGGACCGCGCCTTACCTGTAAATCTGACACGCGTCAAAAAGGTGTGCCCCTGCGGCGCGCCTTAGGTTTAATTACATACCTACCCCGACCATTCACACCCCCTCCCTCCCTATAAATACTCACATCCTCAATCACTTTCATCACACCAAATCCACTCAACTTCTCTCAACCTCTCTCAAATACTATATTCTCTGTTTAAGGTATATTTTGATTATATTTAATATTTAATATTTTGTATTTAATTTATTTAAGTATTTAAATTATTTAATATTGTATTTAATTAATATTTTTTGTAGATATAAAATGGAAGGCGGTCTGCTTCGCTTGGATGGAAATCATATATCTCGACATTTTGTTAATACGGTAACATTTTAACGTTTTAATTTAATTTAAATTATTAGTAATAATTTATTTATTTATTTAATGGATGATTATTAGTTTAAAAATTAATTTTTGGAATTATTTATATTTTAGGAGAGAGACCGTATATTAGATCCTTTTATTAGGAACCTTAAGTTAGTGATACCTGGCCTTGTCATGCCGTATTTAGTAGAGGTTGGATTCGGTCACATAGGTAGATATGAGGGTCACTGTAAGATAGAACTATACCTTATTGCTGCCTTAGTGGAGCGGTGGAGGCCGGAGACCCACACATTTCATCTTCCGTGCGAAGAGTGCACGATTACACCTGAGGATATTTCTATGCACCTGGGGCTTTCGGTGGATGGAGATGTGATATCGGGGATGGCGCACAGTTCATGGACTGCTTTGTGCCGAGACTATATAGGACGTGTCCCAAAAAGTTTTAACGGTGGTCGAAAACCGTTAAATTGGTTATATGCCAATTTTCGGGAGTTGAGCGAGGATGCCTCTGATGATGAAGTTAAAATGTATGCACGGGCATGCATACTGCAACTGATAAGAGGGTGATGCCAAACAAATCGCGCAACCAAATTCACTGTATGTGGTTGTGACATCTTGGTGACTTTCATCTGGCCGGATCACTCAGTTGGGGCTCGGCAGTTTTGGCTTTCCTGTAAGGGAGATGTGTCGCGCGATTGACTACAGAAAAAATGCTATCGACGGATGTCTCCTGCTGCTGCAGTCTTGGGTGTGGTATCGATTGCCCTTTTTATGTCCCGTTATCAAGAACCCATTCGTATTTCCACTATTATTGAGGTAATTATAAAATTGATTTCGTATATTAATCATTTTATACAGTGTATAATAATTTTTTTTTCCTTGAAAAGGTGGTCTACTCATAGGAAAAATCATCAGGAGCTACCTGATGATTTAGAAAAAATTAGGGTTATAATCGATCAGAAGGCTGGCACACAGGTATGCATTTTAATGTTTAAAAATCGATTTTAAATTATAGTTATATAATTAGATTATTATTTTGATAAAAATTATATATTTGTTTTAGTTTGAATGGGTGTCATATTCTAATGACGATGTGAGGATGGTGATCCCACCTGAGTTGAGGGGCCCATCAGATGTTTGGATGGCGATGGTCCATTTGATCTGTTATGTGATTGTTGAGTGGCACTCCACTGATCGTGTGCTTCGGCAATTAGGTTATTTTCAACCAATTCCGGAAGCACCTCGCAATATGGACGAGTTGCATAGCACAGATCGACGTGGAAAGACAGATACAGATTGGCTGGTGAGGCATCATGAGTGGGTCATATTGTGGGAGGATCGACATCGGCGCCTTCCCCTTAGAGAGCCCATTTTTGATGACCTCTTGATGGTTGTTGACGGTTATTATGACTGGTTCAACAGTAACGGGAAACCGTTTATGCTTCCTGATGATGCACGAGGGCAGACCTTTCAGCGATGTTGATAAAGACATTCACCGACACAGCACCATCGTCCCTCGACTCGTGTACGGAGAACAGGTGCATTCAGTTCGTCCTCAGCTGCACCAGCAGGACCTTCACAGCAGCCATAGTCTCCAGCGACTTATATACCACAACCATATATGATGCCGCCACTGTCATTCCCTTACCCGATGCCACCGCCGCCACCGTCACATGGTTTTATAACCCCGCCACTGCCACCGTCACAGAGTTATATGACCCATCCTGGAGGATATTATGGGTCTATGTTTGTAGATCCTACTTGGGGTTCATATACTGAATATTTGGCGGGTGCAGTCTCATCACCTATGGCAGCAACACAGACACCTCCTGTACAGTTTTCATACTCAGCGATGTCTAGGTTTTATGAGTTTTCCCAGTTTTCGCAGGCCGGTGGGATAGTCAGTCATACACCTCTAGGGTCCTTATTCTTTGGAGGTCCTTCATCGTCATCAGCTCCTCCTCAACAAAATGTAACTGCTCAGGACGACGACGACGACGACGATGATGATGGTAATGATGATGACAGTGAGGAGTCACAACCAATGATACGAAGAAATCATCCTCGAGACCGACATCCATCGTCTTGTGGAACACATTCGCGTCGCATGCATCGATAGATTTTGTTTTTTTTATTATATTTGTATTCAGTTGTTTATTGGACTTTTTTATTGTAATTTTTTATTATTTATCATTTAATACTTACTTTTTTCGTTAATGTGGTTGGATTTATTTTAATTTATTTTGTTAAATTTGTTATACAGTTTTGTTAATGTATTTTGGTTAATTTTGTTTATTACCATTTAATATCACTTATTGTTATTTGGTTATCATTTACCATTTAATACTTTTTGTAAGTTTGTTGTATTTAAAATTATATTCAAATACCAAATTGTTATTAGTTTGATAAAATTTAATAATTGTGTTCTCAAACTTTCTTCAGTTTGTCACTTATTATCTCTTTTATTATAATCACATATAACGCCAACGTTCAATCTCGTTATATGCGAAATTGTAAATCAAGTTGCGAAAAAGAAATTCGTGTTGCGAAATTGTTAAAAACGAGTTGCGAAAAAGAAATTCGAGTTGCGAATCTGAAAATTGAGTTGCAAATTTGGAAACTGTGTTGCGAAATTGGAGTTCGTGTTGCAAATTTGAAACCGCGTTGCGAATTTGTTGGTTATTTTTGCAAATCCAAAAAAATTTGGTTAAATCGTATATTATAAGACATTTTCGGTCACTGATTTCTCAATATGATATTTGATATCCTGCGCAAAACAAATACTAAAGTTTTGCGCATACCAAATTTGTGGGTATTTGATTATATCCAACCTAAAACAATTGATGGAAACTCCAACAATGCAATGAGATCTTTAAAGACTTAATACATTTTAATCACCATAAAATGATTTTGACAATATTCAATACTTAATTTTTGAACATTGAGATCTTGCTTGATAGCATGTTGTAAAATTTAATAAACTGAAGAGTAATATTTTCAATGACTTTTTTTTTAAATTTCGTTTGATAATCCAAATTGAAAACCTTTTTTTTATAACTTTTCACTTAAAAAAACTATGGAAAATGAAAGTAAATATGAACTTGCTTATCACCTAATGAAAATCATTTCGACGTATTTTATTTTATTTCTTTTGAGTATATTATCATTTAAAATATATATTTATCAAACATTCTAATTATATTTTATACTTAATTTTAAGTAAAATATTAAACATATTTTATAATTTAAATTCAACGCTTAATTTTTTAGTATTTAAATTAATATAAAACAATAACTTTGAGTTAGATAAAATTAACTAAAAATTATTTTTTTATCCAAATTCACCAAACAAATAATTATCCCAAAATTATACATTTTTAATGATAAATAATAAACATAATGATAAAACTGTCCATGATGTTTGACTAAATAGTTATTTTGGTACTTACTCTTTTTTTTAAGTATTTTGGTCCAAACATTTTATTTTGGGATAAAAAGGTCCCTTCGTGGATGGAACTTGTTAGTCAATAAATGATCAACGCTTTAAAAGGGAAATTTTTACTGTAAAATAAAACGTTGAAGTCAAGATGCTCCAAAAAAAGAATAAGAGTAATGTGACTATTCAATCAGACATTATAAACATTTTTACTTTAAAATAAAACGTCGAAAATTAAAATGATCCACAAAGATAGGTATCAAAATAAATATTTAATTAATCATTAAAGACATTTTTATAACATAATGTCTAAATAATAATATAGGTTGAACAAATTACTCGTTAATATAATAGTTTTATTTACCAACAACCAGTTCGTCTAGTGAGATGAGATATTCGATCCCTTAAGCAAGGTCAGATGTTTAAATTATAGCATTTGCAAATAGAACAAACTAAGTTGGAAGATTCGCTCTCGTCTCTACAATATCTAATTTGGATTAATCGATTAATAAATTAGATATCGGTGATTATAAAAAATAGGATACAATAAAACATTTATAAATTAATACTCGATAAATTAATAACCTCTCTAAAATAAGAATTCTTCTCGATCAACTTAGACCCAAAGTCTAAATTAATAATTTTGATAAATTAATAAGACAATAATTTTCAGAAAGATGCTTATATAAATTTATGGTCCTTTAATTTTATAAATTAATAATTCTAGAAAATTAAGAAAATAACTAGGACAACTCAATAAAATATGACTCTATTGTTGTTTGCTTCTTCTTAAAATTTAAATTTAACTATATTTTATCTCTAACTTTCCTTACTGTATCCAAAAGTTTCAGTGTTGCGTTCTCATACTGTAACAAAAAGTTGTGAAGAGTTGTTGCCACTATGTGTGCTACCTTCACGTAATTGGTTGCAAAGTCATTGTATCATCTTCAGTTTTATCCTCAATGAGATTTTTAATAACACTAGCTATAATTTCTTCTAAACTCTGAACTTTTAAACATGTATCATTTTCATTCGAGTAATCTAATCGGTAATTGACATTCATTTTATTGGATAATCAAGAAAATTAATAATATCTTTGAATATCAATTAATTAATACATCTTTAAATTAATAAAATTACGTGATCACCCCATTATCAATTTATATATAGATTTTATAGTTATATTCAACAAGTCTTTATCAACGGGCTTGGAAAAAGAAGTAATTAGTCCGGCTCACCTAGAGGGCAAAAAAGATCGGCAAATGCAAGTGGAGGAATTATGGCAGAATGACGTTGCATTAAGTTTGAGTAAACTATGTATTTAATATATAACTTGTTAATTTTGTTATGTTTTAATATTTAAATCTTTAATTTTTAAAGTTATATCTAATTTTTATTTTAATACCTTGTCATTTAAAATTTTGTCAGTTTAATATATAAACTATCAATTTTGATCTATTTTAGTACATAAACTTTTATTTTTTTTCAAAAATTAATGTTAAATTTTTAACAGTGTATTAAAATAAAACAAAACTAAACTTTAAGTATGATTTTAAAAAAATTAAAAGTGTAGATACTAAAATGAACTAAAACTGATAAATTAGGTACTAAACACATAATTTATTCTGATTATAATAGCTTTAAACGTGTCAATCATTGATTGGGTTTCGTTTTTCGAATCATGACGAAGACTTATTGAAGGTGTTTTTCCCGATATATCACCTTTTACATTTATTTTCCCTTTCAGGCACCCTTCAGACTATTTTTCTCGATCTAACACCCTTTGCAGTAAGGCGCGCCCCCTGCAGCGCGTTTTACGCTGATCTGATGCCACGTGGGGTAAGACACGCCCCCTGAAGCGCGCCTTATACTGATTGGGATACACGTGTGTAAGGCGCGGGGCAGGGACCGCGCCTTACCTGTAAATCTGACACGCGTCAAAAAGGTGTGCCCCTGCGGCGCGCCTTAGGTTTAATTACATACCTACCCCGACCATTCACACCCCCTCCCTCCCTATAAATACTCACATCCTCAATCACTTTCATCACACCAAATCCACTCAACTTCTCTCAACCTCTCTCAAATACTATATTCTCTGTTTAAGGTATATTTTGATTATATTTAATATTTAATATTTTGTATTTAATTTATTTAAGTATTTAAATTATTTAATATTGTATTTAATTAATATTTTTTGTAGATATAAAATGGAAGGCGGTCTGCTTCGCTTGGATGGAAATCATATATCTCGACATTTTGTTAATACGGTAACATTTTAACGTTTTAATTTAATTTAAATTATTAGTAATAATTTATTTATTTATTTAATGGATGATTATTAGTTTAAAAATTAATTTTTGGAATTATTTATATTTTAGGAGAGAGACCGTATATTAGATCCTTTTATTAGGAACCTTAAGTTAGTGATACCTGGCCTTGTCATGCCGTATTTAGTAGAGGTTGGATTCGGTCACATAGGTAGATATGAGGGTCACTGTAAGATAGAACTATACCTTATTGCTGCCTTAGTGGAGCGGTGGAGGCCGGAGACCCACACATTTCATCTTCCGTGCGAAGAGTGCACGATTACACCTGAGGATATTTCTATGCACCTGGGGCTTTCGGTGGATGGAGATGTGATATCGGGGATGGCGCACAGTTCATGGACTGCTTTGTGCCGAGACTATATAGGACGTGTCCCAAAAAGTTTTAACGGTGGTCGAAAACCGTTAAATTGGTTATATGCCAATTTTCGGGAGTTGAGCGAGGATGCCTCTGATGATGAAGTTAAAATGTATGCACGGGCATGCATACTGCAACTGATAAGAGGGTGATGCCAAACAAATCGCGCAACCAAATTCACTGTATGTGGTTGTGACATCTTGGTGACTTTCATCTGGCCGGATCACTCAGTTGGGGCTCGGCAGTTTTGGCTTTCCTGTAAGGGAGATGTGTCGCGCGATTGACTACAGAAAAAATGCTATCGACGGATGTCTCCTGCTGCTGCAGTCTTGGGTGTGGTATCGATTGCCCTTTTTATGTCCCGTTATCAAGAACCCATTCGTATTTCCACTATTATTGAGGTAATTATAAAATTGATTTCGTATATTAATCATTTTATACAGTGTATAATAATTTTTTTTTCCTTGAAAAGGTGGTCTACTCATAGGAAAAATCATCAGGAGCTACCTGATGATTTAGAAAAAATTAGGGTTATAATCGATCAGAAGGCTGGCACACAGGTATGCATTTTAATGTTTAAAAATCGATTTTAAATTATAGTTATATAATTAGATTATTATTTTGATAAAAATTATATATATTTGTTTTAGTTTGAATGGGTGTCATATTCTAATGACGATGTGAGGATGGTGATCCCACCTGAGTTGAGGGGCCCATCAGATGTTTGGATGGCGATGGTCCATTTGATCTGTTATGTGATTGTTGAGTGGCACTCCACTGATCGTGTGCTTCGGCAATTAGGTTGTTTTCAACCAATTCCGGAAGCACCTCGCAATATGGACGAGTTGCATAGCACAGATCGACGTGGAAAGACAGATACAGATTGGCTGGTGAGGCATCATGAGTGGGTCATATTGTGGGAGGATCGACATCGGCGCCTTCCCCTTAGAGAGCCCATTTTTGATGACCTCTTGATGGTTGTTGACGGTTATTATGACTGGTTCAACAGTAACGGGAAACCGTTTATGCTTCCTGATGATGCACGAGGGCAGACCTTTCAGCGATGTTGATAAAGACATTCACCGACACAGCACCATCGTCCCTCGACTCGTGTACGGAGAACAGGTGCATTCAGTTCGTCCTCAGCTGCACCAGCATGACCTTCACAGCAGCCATAGTCTCCAGCGACTTATATACCACAACCATATATGATGCCGCCACTGTCATTCCCTTACCCGATGCCACCGCCGCCACCGTCACATGGTTTTATAACCCCGCCACTGCCACCGTCACAGAGTTATATGACCCATCCTGGAGGATATTATGGGTCTATGTTTGTAGATCCTACTTGGGGTTCATATACTGAATATTTGGCGGGTGCAGTCTCATCACCTATGGCAGCAACACAGACACCTCCTGTACAGTTTTCATACTCAGCGATGTCTAGGTTTTATGAGTTTTCCCAGTTTTCGCAGGCCGGTGGGATAGTCAGTCATACACCTCTAGGGTCCTTATTCTTTGGAGGTCCTTCATCGTCATCAGCTCCTCCTCAACAAAATGTAACTGCTCAGGACGACGACGACGACGACGATGATGATGGTAATGATGATGACAGTGAGGAGTCACAACCAATGATACGAAGAAATCATCCTCGAGACCGACATCCATCGTCTTGTGGAACACATTCGCGTCGCATGCATCGATAGATTTTGTTTTTTTTATTATATTTGTATTCAGTTGTTTATTGGACTTTTTTATTGTAATTTTTTATTATTTATCATTTAATACTTACTTTTTTCGTTAATGTGGTTGGATTTATTTTAATTTATTTTGTTAAATTTGTTATACAGTTTTGTTAATGTATTTTGGTTAATTTTGTTTATTACCATTTAATATCACTTATTGTTATTTGGTTATCATTTACCATTTAATACTTTTTGTAAGTTTGTTGTATTTAAAATTATATTCAAATACCAAATTGTTATTAGTTTGATAAAATTTAATAATTGTGTTCTCAAACTTTCTTCAGTTTGTCACTTATTATCTCTTTTATTATAATCACATATAACGCCAACGTTCAATCTCGTTTTCTTGTATCATTTTTTACTGTTCATCAGCGGTTATCGAATGACATTAACTTTAAGTAAATGCAAATTAAAGTACAAGAATTATTATTTGATAAACAATTACATCATGTCATCATCAATTGTTACTTGATGACAACAGAAGTGGACATGTTTTTCTAGTGTGTCCTGGGTTTCTACAATGTCCACATCTTCTGTCTTGTCTAGATCTTTCTCGAATATCCATATCGCAATGAATTCGATTGGATTTTGGACGACCATACTCCCTTAATAAAATTGGATTTAGTATAATCGGAAGCCAATCCTGAACCTCATCAGGGTCTTTATCATTACCTATGGGGGGAACTCAAATTCGTACACCTTATAAACTTCATATAGTAGGTATATGGGATCCACAAAACGATTATAGTCTTGACGCATATGCGAGCAAGCTGCTATCACATGAGAGCATGGATACTTCAGAGCTTGAAAAGACCCGCAGTCACACGTTCTGTCCCGTATATTTAGTCTTAACGACACAGCTTCAATCCCTTGAAGAGGTCGCGGCAATTCTGTGGCACGAAACATTTCACGCCTTCTAAAGAAGTCAGATACAGACATTCCATTTGATGCAGCAATTTTTTTTTTTGTAGATCTGTAACTAATCTAGGGTGATAGACATGACCGCCTTGCATCCAGGTTTGAGCTTGTCCCCCGAGCTTCGCAAAAAGCGCCCCCAAATAAAAATATATAGTTTTTACCAAAGCCACTACAGGTAAGTGACGTGCACCCTTTAAGGTTGAATTGATTGCCTAAGCCAAGTTGGTCATCATGTGTCCATATCGATATCCACCATCATATGCGTTCGTCCACATTTCTTTATCGATGAGGCTGATGTAATCGTATCCTTCCTCGTTCTTCAACCGCAAATCTTGAAGCATTGATTCAAACGTTCGAGGAAGTAGTTCGTAACCTGATCAAAAAATGTATAACTTAATAACTTGCTTTCTTTTCAAAATTAAAATGATTGAAAGAAAACAAACTACATCAATTTCACTTACCCATGCGCACAATTAATTGACGCTCATCATTCTTCTTGTACCTTCCATGGTAGTTTGCAACAATGTGTCGGAGATAATACATATGTTAGACAAAGGGTGGTTGCCACATTGGACCCAAAGACTCCATTGCTGCTTTGATCCCAGCTCTGCGATCTGAAATGACACAGATTTTTCCCTCGTGATAACATGTGCACGTAAGTTTCGGAGGAAAAAAGCCCAAGAATTTGTATCTTCTCCTTCGACAAGAGAAAAAGCAACTAGAAGAATGTTGCGATTGCCATCTTGGACAACTGCTAATAATAAAACTTGCTTGTATTTTCCATACAAGAAAGTCCCGTCGATCTGGACCACAGGCTTGCAGTATTTGATAGCATTAATGTACTGTGGGTAAGTCCAAAAAACCCGGTAGAATTGGCATCGATCGCGTAGAAATCGGTCATTATGGTATGCATAAGAGGTTTCGAAGTCCACAATTGTCCTAGGATTCAATATCCACACCAGCCTAAACCAACCTGGAAGTTCGTTTTAAGATGCATCTCATTCGCCATGAAGTTTGACAATGGCATTTTGTTTTGCCAACCAAGCTTTTTTATAGGAGACAGTGTACCCATACCGCGATTGTATAGCTGAAATCAACACTGCAACAACTATATGAGAGCTTGGTTTTACCATGGGTATGATGGCTTGACATATCAATTCAGAGTCCAAGTTGGGATGATCTTGGTTGACCCCTCCAGCACAACATGTGTGAGGACCGTTGTATATTGTTAGTTCCCATCTGTTGTTTTTCTTCTTCCTCTTCGATACGTGAACCATCCAATTGCATCCGCTTTTGCGTCGGACATAGTAGCATACATATTTTTCGGTCATGGAGCGGTCGACTCTAGACTAAACAGAATTACGAATATTATAATTTTTTATAGCCATCATCGCTTCTTCTTTGCTTGAAAACTCCATGCGTAAAGATAACTCACCATTATTTATTGATGAGTAATATCCATAGCCATCAAGATTAGACATATCCGCAAATTCTTGCTCGTACATTGCACCATAATCAACTTTATACATGTGTGCATGAGGGTCAGTCTGTGCCACATTTCTTGGAACTTCATCTACATCATCATCATCGGAGTTGAATTGTAGTGATTCTGGGTGAATGAATAGTCCAGTCTCAGCACCATCCACACCACGCTCACGAAGCGGTTCTTCTGGTAGAGATGATAGTTCCTCCATGCTCTCCACATTTAGGTCGAAGAACCTACTATTTGCACGACTTCCCCTTGAACTTTAAGGCATATCGACATTGAGATCGAAAAAACTCACAGTCGAATGCCTCCTCCTGAAGCTTTAAGCCATCGTGTCAAATGGATAGTGCACAGATTATTGCGTCGATGGCATCTCCATATTAAGGTCAAAGGGATTTGCAGATGAATGCCTTCCCCTTGAAATGCACGCGATGTTGCCATACGAATTGTTCGTCGACCCACCTCGGTACATATCGTAAGGAGTTGCGGATGAATGTCTCCCCATTATGATATTAAAATCATTACACATTACTGTCGTCGGGCTGTCAACTTGTTCAGCCAGCCCATAGTGGGAGCTTAATGACTGACCCCGAGCAGCACGCACTTGAACAAATTTTGCATACATCTCAATATCGGCGTCTGAATAATTACTTTGAGATTCAACCATCACTTCAACATCATTATTGTTCGAAAGTTCGAACGCTGTATAAGTTAATGGAAATAATGATGTTGGAAATCTGTACTGCAACGACGACATTCTTCTATTACTTCTAACATAAACCTTCCTCGAAATCTTCGTTATCAGCTTCTCAAAAGTTATGTTTCTCTTTAATGATATTTTAACACGCTCATTTATACGAAAACAACGCCCGTTTCATCTTCTCGAATTTCACCATCATAATAAACAATAGCTAAAAGTCGTGTCATTCTTTGAGTTTAAAAGTGCGACTATTATATCTGCAAAAAAACAACTGAAACAAACATGATTAAATAAATAATGTATGAACGAAAATATAACATAATAAAATTTTTACACATAAACGTATAATATTTTTTCAAATAATCATAATAAACAATAAGAATAATAACAAAATTATAACAAAATTACCTTATAACAAAAAATCGCACGAACTTCAGAATCAAATATGAGAAGATTGTCGGAATTATTGACTCGTTGACGGAATTGTTGTATTAATTTATAAGTTGAGAGGGGAGATGTTAGGAGTTTACTGGGGAGAAGGGTATTTATAGCCGAGAAAAGTAGTTATAAATATACAAGGCGCGGTACCTGCACCGCTCCTTATATAATTGTATTAGTTAAAGCTAATGCGCGACCCCTGACCCGCGTTATATATAATTGAATTAAAGGTAAGGCTCGGCCCGTGCCCTGCGCTATTGCCCTACGTGACGTAAGTCACGCCTCAGGGGTCACGCTTTACACACGTGTAACCCACATCAACATAAGGCGCGCTCCAGGGCACGCCTTACTCCACGTGACGCCAGATCAACGTAAAGTGTGCTACAAGGGGCGTACCTTACTAAAGGTGTTAGATCAAAAAAAATAGTCTGAAGGGTGTCTAACAGAAAAAAATAAATGGAAAAGATGATATATCAAAAAAAAAAAACCTTAATCATTAATATTTTTTAATAATAAAATATAATTTATTTTTTCTATATAATAATGCCAAATGCAAGGCAAAGAAGCAATCGCTCGAACCCTAGGATAGTTTGGTTCCTTGTCATCTGGTTTAGGCTTCAGGTCTTTCTTTTCCCTATCTTCTTTTGATCAGGTAATTTTTTTTCTTTTAATTTCATAGATCTTTTTCCCTAATTTTCTATTTTTTTTATGTTTTTGTTAGGTCAAATTTGCGTGTTTGATTTTGATTTCATGAGCTTCTTCCTGGATCCGTTTTTTTTAATTTCGTTTTTCAAAATATTAGTTGTATGTATGGTATTTTAATATTATGATCAGATTCGTCTTTTCATGATTTTCTTATCTGTTTTCCGTTTTATTGATCGACTTCAGCGCAAGAAACGATCTGTTCGTTTTAAGATTTTGATTGGATTTAGAAAATTGTAGTTTTATTCTAGTTGTTTTGAATTTTATTTATTTGTTTGTTTTTATGTATCAATTCGTTACTTTTTTGAACTTTGGTTAAAATATGGTTAATGTCTGAACTTTCTTATTTAGTTCTAGAGTATTTATCAATCTGAAGCCAATTTTTGCTTGCAGTTGCAGGTTAATTCTCGCTGATTTTCTTTTAGGGTTTTTAGGTAGACAATCAGAAGCGAAGTGGTTTCAATTTGGGGGTTTCACATTTTGAATAGTGAGGGATTTCAGTAATTGTTTTATTGGAATTTGGAAGTTGATTTTCACCTAAAAGCCGTAAAGAGGAAAGAGGGATCAATTTGTGAGGCCAAATATTGGTGATCATGCCGGTATCTGGAAATGAAGAGGTGATTTTTAATTTTCCCTTTTCAGTTGCTAGAACCTAAGCTCAGTGAAAGTGTTGCTAGATTTTTGTTTGTTTTTGTGTGAACTTTGATTTACTTATGTTTTGTTGGTAGGTTGGGGTTAAACCCAGTGTTGGGCAGTTTAGTGAATACACTGCTGGTATTCCTATAAAGAAAAGAAGGTTTCCCTTTATTTTGTCACCTTCTCAACTAGCTGAAAATCTGCCTTTGCTCCCCACTGAAAACGAATTGGAGCGGAAAGGATTTTCTAGTCCACTTCGAGGTTTAACTGTTTCGACTGATACTATTATTGCAGTGAGTTCAGACCCCACTGATGTTTTATTGAGTTCACATACCAGTGGTGTATTATCCAGTTCGAAAACCAATGTTATTAAGGCTGATGGTTCTACAGCAAGTCTGGATACTGGTAGTTTTGTTGCAACTTCTAATGCTTCTAGTGTTGCAACGAGTTCTACTAGTGTTGCCACAAGTTCTAATGCTTCTGGCGCTGCAATGAATTCTACAACTATTAGTGCTGCAGCTGGTAGTGTTGCCACAAGTTCTAGTGCTGCAATTAGTTCTACTTCTAGTGGTGTTGCAGCTGGTTTGAATGCTGATGGTGTTGCAGAATGTTTTAATGCTTCCAGTGTTGCAATGGGTTCTACTGCTATTAGTGTTTCAGCTGGTTCTATTGCTAGTGTGGCCGTGGAAAATCCTACTGCTAGTAGTGTTGCTGGAAGTGTCTTGGCTAGTGTTTTGAGCTATTCTGAAGCAAGTGCGAAATCTGTACTCGAGAAAGAGAAGAGTGCTTCGGATGATACAAATGGTAGCATGGTGCAGTGTAATACTAATCTGCTTAGTGTAAAAGTTGAAGAACAAAGCTTTACGGTTCAACCTGGGTCTTTGGTTGATATCAACAGAAAAGGGAAGCTTATGGCAACCGGAGCATCCAAAAATACCCCGAGGACATCTGCAAAACCTGAATTGGACTTGGTAGGCAATGATTCTCTCACCTTTAATATAGGGAAAGATACTAATAGTCAGAAAAATGTAGATGGGACTATAGGTTCACAATTACCTGAAGTTCCTGGGAACCCTGGATTATCTTTAGGTCTAGGGGAATATCTTTCTGCTACGGCTAGTGGAAATAATGAGCAAGGTTTTAGGAATCAGGAAAAGGAAGAATCTGTTTCCTTGAATCTATCTTTAAGCAAAGTAGACTGCATTGCTGAACTGAGAACTACAGAAGTCCATCCTAATACTAAGGGTGCTAATATGCTTGCTAATAGAACAAATTGGGATTTGAATACGACAATGGATTCTTGGGAAGGACCTGGTGGTGATAATGGTACTAGTAAAATGACTAATCATATGGATGATATGAAGCCGGTAATTTGCTCAGCTGGGATGGCTGCTGCAAGCATGCCTGCACAGCAGCAAATGCGTGAAGAAATTGAGCGCAGAGCCAAAATTGAAATGTTACCGGTTCCATCTAGCCAGCAGTATAGATCTGAGGATTCACTTTGTTTGGGCCTCACTACTCCTCATCTTCATTTGAGGCCCGATGAAATACTGTCAGGTTCATCAGCTAAAGTTGCAAATATCAGTTCACCTAGGAAACCAGTACCTGCTTGCAAGTCGAACATGGTTAACTACAAGCCTGTAAAATCAGAACCACATGATGAGAGCACCAGGGGTGCTTCTGCTGGAATTTCTAAACCTACGGTCTTGTCAAATATCACGCAGGTGAAGTCTGAAAAAAATGAAAAGCTGAGTTCAGAAACATTAAAATCTTCAACTCTTAGTACCTTAAATTCAGTTGATTCTGTATCCGTAAAACCTGAACCAGTTTGTGAGAGTAACAAGAAATCACAAGAGATAATGGATGGGCAAATGAATCAATCAGATGAGCAAATGCTAGCTAATGAAACAGAGCCCATTGATGATGGTCACGTTGCTTCTAAAATAATTTATTGTAATGGCCTTGATGTTAATGAATCAAACATTTCTGGTACACTAGATAACTCTATTAACCATAGTACGAAGGTTGAAGACCCTGATCATTGCAGACTGAAATCCATGGATGTACAACTGCCTGATTCACGGGGATTGGTTGAGGGTTCCGTAAGTGAGGAAAAAATTAATTTATCGGGTGATGTCTTAGAGGAAGATTCATATGGTTCTGATTACGAGTTGGATGACGGACAAGAGTTAGCTGCTGTTGTGGGTATAGATCATGACCGTAGAGAAGATGACTTTGAAGATGGTGAGGTCAGGGAACCTGTGGAGAACCCCGGGACAGAAGTATGTGAGAAGAATGAAACAGGAAATGGAAATAATGGTGATACTGCCTTTAAGGATATTGTAGATCCATCTTCATTCTCATTTGGAGAAAAAGATCTAAGAGAAGACCCAGGATTAACAGGTAATGATAATACTAATGAATGCATTGACACATCTGTCTATAAGGATTTGACTACCGAAGCTGATAAAAAGGTCTTTATGCAAGAACCTTCTGCCGTTGAGATGCCTTCTAGTCAAGTTGACAAAACGAGACCTATTAAAGCCTTACCAAGAAAATTGCCGGATGTATCTGAGAAGGATACTGTTAAAGGGCAAGAGGGAGAACAGACATCTATTCAATTCTCTGATACAAGCCAGGGTACTTCAGTGACCATTGCTCAAGGTGCAGATGCTGCCAGAAGCTCAGAAGGAAAAATCAAGTCTATTTTACCTAAGCTAGAAGAATTTTCAAATGTTGATGATGCAGGTAAAGATGTTGACAATGGAGGTAGGAGTCGAATTATAAACTTGTCTCGAGCATCTAATCTGTCTTCTCCTGGTAGAACAAGATCTATTTCAGGCAGGGCATTGCAGTCACAAGTAGGAAGAGAGAGGCTGCCTGATGTTGCCCTGGAAGGAGATAAGTTGCATCCTCGAGGGAGGTGATTATCATGTTTTGTCATTGCTCTGTTTTATTTCAGTTTGTTTATTTCACTTGATGAGTAATAAATGTCTGTTATAATTTTTCTTTATTCTGACAATGTTTACCCACAGAGATGAAGCTTATGCCGACAGTTCACATAGATTCCCAAGGGAGAGATATCATGTTCATCCATCCAGAAATAATAGAATGAATTTTATGCGTGGAAGAGGTAGGATTTCCAGTCGGATAGTCACCCAGCACGGTGATCAGGATTCAGATCGTAACTTTGCAGGTCCTACAGAATTTCGTGTAGTGAGAAATAAATATGCATCTGCTGTTTCTGATGCAGATCTAAACTTTAGTGGCTATAATAACAGGCAAGACGCTGCATATTTTGGTACAGGACGAGGTGGGAGAAAGATCTTGAATGATGATTCATCAATTTTCCCCCAGTTACCCCCAAGGAGGCGGTCTCCTGGTGGAAGAGATGGACCTGAAGTACGTGGGCTTCAAATGGTTCGCAGAATTCAGAGAAATCTTAGTCCAAGTCGATGCATTGGTGAAGATGGATCCGATATAGTTGGATTGAGGCATATGAGAGGTTTTGCTGATGATCATACAAACCCAATGTTTGCACACTGCCAACCATCATTTGAGGGATTAGATGATCCTTTTGTGAGGGGGGATAGGGAATTTACATCTGTTCAGAGAAGGGATCTTCAACAAACTTGTTCAAAGTCTCCTACCAGACCACGAACTCGTTCTCCTGGTCCATGGTCTTCTCTTAGGAGGAGATTACCAGATGGATTTGGAGGGCCTTTGGAATTACCTCATCAAAGATCTTCACCAATTTACAGGATGGAGAGGATAAGATCACCCGATCATCCCTGTTTTAATGGAGATATGGGTATTAGAAGACATGAATCTCCTTCATATTTGTCTCGACCATCGAAAGATTTGAGGGACATAGATCCTGATCAAGATCATGGTCATCCAAGGTCTGGCATCTCTAATAGGAGCCCATCTGGACGGATTTTACTTAGAAACAGAAGGTTGGATCTTGATCCTCGAGAAAGGAATGACGGTGATGATTACTTTGGTGGGCCTATGCAATCTGGCAGGTTTCAAGAGATTGGAAATGATGGGAATAGTGAAGAGAGGAGGAGGTATGGTGATAGGCGAGGACCTGTTCGTCCTTTTAGGCCTTCATATAGTGTTGCTGATAGTGAGAATTTTCATCTTAATACTGAGGGTGGGGTTAGATCATTTAGGTTCTGTCCAGAAGATGATTCAGAGTTGCATGAAAGAGGAAAGGTGAGGGAAAGAGAATTTGATAGACGAATCAAAAAGCGACCAGGGAATGCTCCTCCTAGGAGGACACAGAACATTGAGGAGCACGAAGGAAATTTCAGGCATGGTGGTCAAATTTGGCAAGATGATGGATTCGAAGATATGTCACAAGTGAAGCGAAAGCGATTTTGAGTAGGTTTCTTTATGCCATTAGTCACTGTCAAATGGTGTAAGTTATTGGAGAAGCAGGGCAGAATCTGTTAATTCTGTTTACTACATGTTTAGGGATACTATGTATAATGTTTACCATTCTTCTCTGTTTTCTGCAAATGCTAAATTCCCTTGTTTTAAGGTGTAAAATAAAATTTGGAAGCAGATAATAGAGCGATCACTCAGATGGTAATTGTTTGTGCAATGGAAGTATACGAACTTTGCCTGAAGAACAGATCAAGACACTCATCTGGCATGTTTTGAATGACTCCAACCTTCTCTGTTATCCCTTTGGGCTGTGGCAGAGAAAATGCAAGTGCTTGCGTTTTTAAGATTGAAACGAAGTGGGGGTGTGGCTTGGTTTATCTGTTACCACATGAATAAATTCTCTTTTGTGCATATGCTTCCAAGTTAATCATCACTTCAGTTGCAAAAAATGCCATGGCTCATGTGATCTGTAACTCCGGATCCAATAGTATTTGTTTAGATGTCATCTCTGTATGGTAACATAGCAGGTAAGCAACATTTAAGGGGCAGTTGGATATTGCCATGAAATTTGAAAACATAGTTTAAGAGAAATGAAGAGGCATAGCTGTAAATGCCTGCATTTTACTGAAATAGCTGGCCTTAAGAGGTACTTGGACTCTCTTGTTTCTTCTGAAAAGGACCCAAGTTTAATGAGCCGATAATTATTGGATTTGGTCTGGATTTTACAGGTTATTATTATATGCCATGTTTTCTTTCTTGAAATATTTGTGTCTTTCATATTTGGTTCAACATTAGAACTTGGGCATGAGGATATATCATCTCTTGAAGGACTTCAAATACTTGGGAAACTTGATCTAGTACATTATAAGTTCGCCTTACCATGAGATGGATAAAACCTAGAACAGTTTTCTTCGGCATTATTGCTTCAAGTCAATCATGGTTGCTATCATATTTTCGGATTGTTATTGGGTCTCATTTGGTTGTTCAATACCCGAATTTAATAGGGGTCTTAATCTCAGAGCTCAAGTATGAATACGTCAATAATTAAATTCAAAGAACATGATGCAGATTCTTCATGCAATTTGCATAACAAAATGTACCAATATGGTGCGGATAATTTATTCTTGTTACAATATCCATGGATATTATTGATTGAAAATGTTTGGGGATTTTGTTCTTCGGCTGAAGAAGAAAACAGGTGAGCTGTTGATCGATGTGTTCCAGAGGTACCATTCCTTGGATTTAAGTGAGGGCTTTTCATTTTTTTCCTCCAGTTGGCTTCGGAAAATTAGCTTTGTTGAGGTTATGGTCCAAAATAAGGAAGGCAAGCTTAGGCACTACAAATTTGGTCCGAATGTGATTACTTGAATCAGTTTATCCTATTTGATACTTGGCATACTTGTATAGATCAGAATATGATAGCCAAACTTGATTCGATCGAATCAAATTTGACTTGAACCAAAATTGTCTTAAATTGAAATTGACTCAAATTTTAGGTGGACCAATGTGGATTTGTATCCAATTTGATATGTTTTGAAAGCAACGAGATTTCAAATTAACTCGAACCAAAAGTAATTTGAATCGAAAACAACCTAAATTGAAGTTAAATTGATTCAAGAGTAACTTGAACTGAAATTAATGTAAACCAAAAGTAATTCAAACTAAAAGTGATCTAAATCGAAAATGATTCAAACTGAATATAATTTGAACTTAATTTATAAAATTTTATTTGAATCGAACATCGATATAATTTTTAACTTGAAGAATATAAAAGTGAATAAATAATTTATTATTATTATATATGTTTTCAATGACCAAACTAAGCTTTTTTTATTCTAAATGAGACATCAACATCTTTCACAGCTTTGATCGTTTTTATAACTCTAGTGGGGTGCCCTCATAGGTATTTCTGATCAGTTATTGTAAGGCAAATAAACCCCGGAGGACATAAAAAACACTTATTTTCAATGCTTAAGTTGGCAATGAGATTTCCTTTGACCCCTTCGACCTACTTCATCTGGTCTTGAGTGATCTAATCGAGAATAGATTGATGTGACCTTTCTGACTACATTTTCTTACACGCCCTTTTCTAGCTTTGTTTCCATTTTCGAATGTTTTTTGGAATTTGATGTGATGATGAAATCCTTTATGAATTAATTCTGTTTTTAATGATAGATACATGTTTCACCAAAAAATGCATAATGCCAATGCAAATGTAAAAATGCAAAAGATATTGATCCCAAAGGTGAATATCAAGGAATAATTTTCATTAATCACGAAATTTTTAGTACATCAACCAAATTTTACATATAATGAAAGGCCTTAGTTTCTAGTTTCTCTACTTTCAGAAGTCAAGTCGGCTTCCACTTGTGATTTGGTGTCGAGTTGTTATCATTCTTAAATTCCGTTGCCCAATCAGCTAGGTTGAACATTTGACGAGCAATAATACTCGCTTGAGTATAAATGTCTTTAGTGACATTATCTTTCTTCTCTAGTTTCTGCTTCAAACCTTAGAGTTGTATATGCCAATGCTTTCATTTGAGTCTTAATATGATCAAGAAGCTCTTATATAACATCTCTAGCCTCAAACATGATATTTTTTTTTTCAATTTCTCATTTTCAACTCAACTAACTTCTAATTCATTATCATTCTTGCCATTATGTTCATATGACCTTTCCACCCCAACTCTAGATATATTCAACATATCATTCTTGGTTTGACATATCTTCAAATCCTTTATGGTGTTATTGCATTGATTTTTTATGATTTACATATCATGAAAGAATTTCTTAACTTGACTTCGCTACTTCTTGCAATTATTTTTCCACCATTCGAGTTCTTTCTGTAGATTGATGAGTCCCTTTGTCAATTCTTCTGGCCCATCACCCAAACCAATGTTCTTGAAAGCTTGACTGAATCTTTGAAAACCATCTTGCATGGTCTTTAGCTCTGTACTCAAATCATTCTTTAACTGATTTAATTGAGCTTCATATTTCTACAAGCACTCTATTGTGTGTCCTTATTGGTTTCTTCATTTTCAAATTCCTTTGAATCTTTATTGGTTTGGTCAGACTTACCTTTTGTCTTAAATTCGAGTATTCCAAATTCCAAGAGATGTTAAACTCGTTGCTTGAAGGTGGTGCAGTCTTCGATGGAATGACCTTGATTTCCAGCATGATAATTACACCGAGCATTGACGTTATACCATTTTGGATATAGAGGTTGCAAAGGTTTAATGTACGGTAGGGTGACTTCTCGTGCCTCTAACAGCTTATTATGTAATTGTGTATACGACATAGGAATATGGTTAAAACGAGGACCACTATATCCATATTTTTTATCTTCTTCTAAATGAGATCCTTCAGAGCGAGTATAATGGTCTAGAATTGACTTCGAGCATTGAATTATCATTGCGGGATTCCGATTCTTCCTCTTTTTTACATAGTTAAGTATTGAGATTTTAGAGAATACGAGTTCTCCAATCTTGAAACTCAATACTTTTTTTGAACGAGATCTCTGACTTTGTGTTTCAGTGCACCATAATTCGCGGTGGTGTGCCCTAAGCATCCCAAGTGATAACCACATTCTACATTAAAATTTGACCTTTCGTGATAAAAAGGTTACTTTTAGCTTGGATTGAATTGGTGTCACAAATTTTCTTTCAACAAGCAGTGGGAAGAAATTCTCATACCTTATTGAAATCTGATCCAAAAGCTTCTTTCTATCTTTGCTTTCTCGATCTTCTACGATGGTTGCCCCTATTCCTTTTGATTTGGACACTTTTGTACCTCCAAATTGTTTGTTGATATGAACGGTGACAATATGTGTTTCCTTGGACTTACTAGGCTCACCCTGTCCTATGATTGACCCTTGACTATTTAACATTGCTTTCACCATATGGGTGCTTTCATCCAGTTCATTGTTTTCTTGTCTATTGATACACTTTCTTTCGGCCAAGGTAATTATCTCATTCACCATCTTGGACATTTGTTTCTTCAGTTCTTGAATTTCATTCTACTCATGTTGATGATTGCTTCTTCTGGTTTGTTTGGCACATGACCCTTGAATGAATCACTTCTTACTCTTCTTGGAACTTCTTTAGGATACCGCTTCATAATTGTGTCTTGGTCTATTCGATCGCAAAACCCCTATCTATTTATGAAAATTTTCTAATTAGATAGCCAATTGTGGGTCAATACATTTATGCCATGATGATGTAAATGCAAATGCAAATGCAAATGAAAAAAAGGTACCAATTCCGAAAGTGGTCCCATAAGAACAATTTTCATTATAACACAAGGTTTCAATATGTCAAGTAGTCACGAATAAGAACCAATTTGACAACCCGATTGAGAAACCCTTTTATTATTATGAAAACCTTCTTATTTGGTTAACCACTAGCGAATTAACACCATTTATATTGTGATGATACGATGCAAGGAAAAGAAAAAATAAACTAGTATAAATAAAATAAAATGAGTGTTTCACATGCTATATACCAAAACATAATTAAAATATACCATACCTGCACATGATTTCTACTCTCATGCTTTGTTCGGGAAAATAAACCCTAACCGCAAGATTTATAGTTTGCATGTTTTTGCTAGTAAAATAAAACAGATAAGGGTTAAAGTTGATTTCTCCTTTATGTAAACCTATTCGAGAATCTCCAAGGGATAAAGGTACCTAAAATATCTTTACTGCCACCTACTTGGGCTAGTCAGACCCTCGATCCTCACTCAGCACAAGCTCATATGACCAAGTTAAACTCAAGGGGATGCACTTCCCTATGCCTAACACATAGAAACATATCCCACGAAGACATAAGATGTGGACCTCGAAGGTTACTTGCTAGGCTTGACATGAAGAAATATTTCTCACGAAGGCATCGCTTTCACCCTCACTTAAAAGAGACGATGATCGGGTATAGATCTTATGTTATGCAAATGCAGTGTTGTGTCTGAGAAAAAAATCTAAAAAATAGAGTGCACATATCAGTACAACTATTTACAAAAGAATAAAAGAAAATACAAACAATCAAGTGATTTAAGCAGACATAACAAAAAAATGATCAATAATTAAATTAAGTCAAATTCCTAATTTCCATTGCAAATACAATAATTAATCAACTAATAGATTGATTCTCTAAAGTCCTCAGTAGAGTCGCCAAACTGTCATAACATCTTGAAAAAAAAATAGGGTTTATTTAGAATAAAATCGGGGTTTCCTTTAAAAAAATAAAAAAAATGGTTCTAGGGAGTCGTTACATATCTTTGTTTAGGGTGTGATTGGATCACTCAAATATATTTTGTTATTTTAATTAAATTTTAATGTTCACATAAATAAAAGCATAAATCAGAGAGATTTTTTTCTCATTTTTTTTAAAAAAAGAACATAATAAATTGTAAATTAAATAAATTCAAACTCAAGATTTTCAAATCTTGATTATAGGGTAATCAACTCATGTCTTGACTCTCTATTTGTTTTAGAAAATCAAAATGTCCCCAGCGGAGTCGCCAAACTGTCACAACCGATCCTTCGGAGGGAAAATGACTAGTTATGACGATGAGGTTTTTTGAAAAGATTTTGAAATGAAATGTTTGAGTCGTCACCAATCATTTTTAAGGTGATATTAGAACACCTAAAATCGAGTAGTTTTAATAAACATTTTAGTTATTAAAAATAACAAATTTTGGATATGCGAAAACCATAAATCAGGCTAATGCATGACGCAATAAAAATCATTTAAAAATCTAATTATACTATGTAAGTTAATTAAAAGAAAACTCTAATTTAAAGAGTCAATTATGAAATTTATGGAACCTAAAGGACTAAATCTAAAAATTAAAGTTCTAATATTAATCATAATTTATTTTAATTAATTATTGAGTCGAATAATCGAAATGGTCCCTCGGCATGTTAATGCAAGAGTCAAATCAAATTATTGCCTAAATTAAAGAACTAACTTGAAATTAAATCTAAGGTGAATGCTCTAATATTAATAATAATTTATTTTAATCAATTATTGAGTCGAATAATCGAAATGTTAATGCGAGAGCTAAATCAAATCATTCCCTAAATTTAAAAGTTCAAGGACTAAAGTGTGAGAAATCTAAATCTAAGGGCTAAACCTAGAATTTAAGATTTCTACTAAAAAACTACAACTGAAGTCTAAACCTACAATATATGTCTTGATTAAGGACTAAATTGATGAAAACTAAATCTAACTATATTAACATGTTAAGATTAAACTAAAACAAAATAAAATCAATTCAAGTTAAACTATTCACGTGCTAGGGACTAAATTGAAAACAAAGAAAATTTTGACATTAAATTTGAAACAATGAGAAATCACAAAATAATGATTAAAATGTAAAACACACTAAGTTTGAAACCATAATAGACTTTCGCATATTCTCAAACTAACAACTACAAAAATGGAAAATAATAAGATTATAACAATACGTTCAGAGTAATTAAAAAAAATAGGTGACTAAAGTGAAATAAAAGTAAAATAATGAGTTAAAATTACAATAAATTAAAAAGGGGATGTCCAATTGCCAGAATGTAAATTCACGGCAAATGTTTAATGACATGTAAGAGAATAACCCAAAACTTAACACTAAACATAAAAAGAGAAAATATCAAGATGAAGACAACCATTTCAAAATAAATTAATAAAATAGGTGACCAATATGGAAACCAAAGAAAATTACGACGACCCTAGAGATGATTTGACCCCTCGAATCCAAAAACCGTAGGTATGACCCAAAACGGCATCATTTGATCGGGCCATAAAGCCCCTTTTTATTCTTTTTGTTTTTTTTTTCATTTTCTTATTCCTTCTCTCTCTCATCTTCAAAATTCTCTCCTCTCTTTTGCTTTCCAGTATACGGTGAAGAGGCTCACTGCCGGTTATCACGTCCGCCGTTGCATCGCCCGCTGTTTGTGGTGGCCGTTGGAGCCCAAACTACATCGATCGGCTCGTTTTGATGTCAAGAATGCAGATCTGGGCTCGGTTTCACGAGAATCGACTCTCATCTATACAAAAATGAATGGCAACCCTTTAGATTTTATCTCACCGATCTTCTCTATCAATTGTTAAATTGAGTTGCTTTTGAAGTATGTTGCTCCCGAAGATATACACGCCTTCTCACCATTCGAATTAGTCAACGAAAGCTCCAGTCGCCGGTAAAGCTTTGCCCGAGAGGTAAAATGCTCTTTCTCTAATTTTCTTTTTTTTTCCCTTTCGTTTCGAATGATTTCCCCCCTTTTGTATTGATTTTGATGGTGGTTCAAATATAAACAAATGGACAAAGTTTTTTTATTGTTTATAGAATATGGGAACCCTGTTTGTATCAGTGTTTTGAAAATCGGACCGGATCGGCCGGTTCAACCAGTTCAATCGGTAACCGCTGCCTGGTCCGGTTCATTCTACCCCAATTAAACCACTACTAGTGAACCACAAGAAATCGCTGAACAAGCTATGAACCGTTCGAACCAGACCAGACCGTGAACCGATTCAACTCTGAAAACCATGGTTTGTATTACTCTATAAAAAAAATTCATTGAATTCTCTTTAATCGGGGAAGAAGCCCATGCTTACATTGCTTGGTTTGAATGGTCAAAAAAATAACGGGGAAGGAGAGAGCCCTTTTTTTATCTTTTGTGAAAAGATTTTACCAGATCTGGTAAATCAGAGACTAGGGGTGTAAACGAGTCAAATTGAACTAGAATATTATAGAGCTCAACTCGAATTCGAAAACTTTAAGAGGAAGCTCAACTTGACTAAAAAATTCACAAGCTAAAAATTATCAAACTCAACTCGAACTCGAAATATAATATTGAAACTCAACTCAAACTCAAAAAGGCTCAAACTCAAAATAATTTCAAGAGCTCAAATGAAGCTCAATTTTAAGCTTGATTTTGAGCTCGATTCAAGCTCAAATTGCCCCAAGCACAAATATGCTTTAAACTTGTGTAGCCCCTCTCCTTTTATAATAGACTAAAGGATTCTAGAGCTATTCACCTACTATGTGGGATTTGGGCAGTTGAAAGTAAGATCCAGTCGTGTAATGCAAAATGTCCCCCTTTGCTAACACTTGCCTATTCAAAGATATTTTGTTAGATTATTATTATGAGTAGTATAAATATGTTGGTAAATTATTACTATATATATATATTAAAGTGTTTTTCCCGAAGTTTTCGAGATACCCTTATCGCTGTCCTTGCTCTTATATATATTAAAGTAAATGAAGAAAATGAGCTTATTCAAGCAATACTAATATTTGATCGTTTATGGAAATCATGTCAACTTATTTCTTAATTGGAAGTTAAAAGTGAATGTACTTTACTTGGCTTTAAATTATACATAACACCAAAAGTAAATGATCGTTTAATTAACCTAAATTGTTTAATTAATGGTTCTATTAATTAACCAATTAAATAGAATGATTACAGATTTTTTAACATCCCCTATATATATATCCCAACATCCAAACACTTCATCGTTCAATCAATTTCAAAAAAATTGGTAAAACTAGTAATTTTGTATTTAATTTATTATTAATATAATTAATATATAATATTTTATTCGTTATGATTGTTAAGTATCTGGTACCATTATTAAAATGTTGTATTTCAAGCCTTTTTGTTCTTTATTTTTAAAATTTTAATATTCTTTTTTCTATAATCGATATTATTTTTCAATGTTATTCAAACCCTAAACCCTAAACTATAAACTCTAAATCCTAAACCCTAAGCTCTAACTCATAAACCCTAAATTCTAAATCCTAAACTATAAATCATAAACCCTAAACCCTATCACATAATTAGAAGGAATGAGATGGCTTAGTGAAAGGAGAGAGAGTATACTTGTTTTTCTTTTGCTTTCTGAAGAACAAAAATCTAATAAGAAGCTTCAGTCTTTTTTATTTCTGCTCCTCTTCTCTTCTCAGTCTTGTCTTTATTTACTGCTTTGATTTTCCAACTCTGCAATTATTTTTTTAAAATTATTAATATTTGTCTTGTTTTACTTTATATGGTACATGTTAGTAGTAGGAATGATCATTTTCTCTAAAATATGATTTGATGTCATTAATTTTGTTAATTAAGATATTAATGTAAGTCTAAATGAGTTTTTTCTTTCTTAATTCTTTACAAAATCGGTTACACTCTATTTTGATATATTTTTTAAAATTATTAATATTTAAATTCAATCATAGTTTTATTATATTATATTATATTTATTGTCAAATAAAAAATTAGTTATGAGGTAAGTACAATATATTATCTTGATATTAAATGCTCAAACCTTTGATGTTTATGATATTTGAACCCGAAACCTCAAAATATAACAACAGTTTAAAAAATTATTTATTAAAAATATTATCATTAGAAATATATTAAATATTTGTCATTAGATAAATATTTTTTTATTAATTTAAAATAAATATAAGAATATTTATTCAAAAATATATTTTAATCATTTTCAATTTTCTATTATTTGGCTTTTTTTATTTTTTTATTTTTTTAAGTTGTCAAGTACATGTACAGTAAAAAGTTAAAAAAAAAAAGAAAAAAATCAACCAAACACGTGTAATCTAACATGTGCTTAAGTAAATGGGCTTTTATTTTTCTTTTAGTAATATACAATATAACAATTGGACTTTGGTTGGTTAATTAAAAAGATTAAAATTTGAGGGTAGTTGTATTATAGAATTTTGAATATATTTTTAAAATTTTATAATTATCAATAATGTATTTTTAATAATGTAATTTTAAAAAATCTAAAATTATAATATAATATTTTTTTTGAGCTGCTCATGAGCTTTTCGAGTCGAATATCGAGTAGTTCGTTTCGGCTCGTTAAGAACTCGAGTTGAGCTCGAGGTCGAGTCGAGTCCATTCGATCTGAGTATTTATCAAGCCTTGATCGAGTCGATCTCGAGTAGCTCGAGATATGTCTAGTCTTATTTATAGCCCTATTGAAAACTATTGGGGAAGCATCTGGGCCTCGATACAGCTGGCATGGAGCAGTTATGGATGGGAGCTTGCTAGCTCTACTTCTGGAGTGTTCAGTGGAGGGATTGAAGGCTACAGTAAGAAGGGTTGTTCATTCGGTTAATTCGGTGGCCGAACCGACCGAATTACCATTAACTGAATTAATCAAACTTTTTTTCTTTAACCGTTAATCGAACCGAACTTTTTTTTGAAAATATTAACCGAAGCGAATAAAGTTCGGTTAATTCGGTTAATTTTCGAATTAATCGAATTTTTTTAGAATTTTGAATTTATATAAAAATTAAATATTTTTTTAATTCAAAAAAACAGTTTATAATTAATTTAAATAATATATAATTATAAAATAAAAATTTTATACAAAATTTTTAATTAATTAATATTGATTTAAGTTTAAAAGTTATTGGATCTTAAATTATTAATTGGGTTTTAAATGGTTTGGGCTTAACTCATATGTTATATATAATATATTTAATCTTTTTTTAATTTAAAAAAATAGTTTACAATTAATTTAAATAATATATAATTATAAAATAAAAATTTTATATAATTTTTTTAATTAATATTGATTTAGGTTTAAAAGTTATTGAATCTTAAATTATTAATTGGGTTTTAAATGGTTTGGGCTAAGCTCATATGTTATATATATAATATATTTAAAATTTAATTTCGGTTAATTAACCGATTTCGAACCGAATTAACCGTTAACCGAATTCTAAAAATTTTCTTAACCGTTAACCGACCGAACTAATTCGGTGACTGACCGAATTAACCGAACTAATTCGATTCGGTCGATTAATCGAATTAGTTTGAAAATTTGAAAACCCCTAGCAGTAAGTATGGAAACCCTAAGGTTTCTTACAAACAACATTTGGATTCATTGGGCCTTGAACCGATTGGGCTTCGGGTTTTGTTTGGGTTAATGGCTATTGGATTTATAATGGTTTAATGGTTTGGGTTGATGGATATGTAAAATGGGTATGGGGTTTAAATAATAGTGAACGGGTTAAAGTATTGGGTCTGATGGATTTAAGTTTAAATATAATCCTTTGATGATGGTTTGGTTCTTTAGTGTAATGGTTAATGGGTTTAATGGACATTTGGACATTCATTGGACTTTGTTTTTATAGTTGTGTGAACCAATGGAATAATGATTGGAATTTAGATTTTAAAGTAAATATGAATGGTCACTAAGCCCAATCAAGCCTAAATAAGCAAATGTGTTTCACCTCATCATCCAAACATTTTAAGTCGATCTTCAATCAAGCTCAAACCAATTTTAATTGAGTTACTCGGACAAAATTTAGGTTCAACACAATTATTAGACTAAAAGTTGTTTAAACTCTAAAGGTCATTTTTATTGGATTTTTAAAAAATAAAAAATTAGAATTTAACAATCCATATTCGATATGATTACCCATATTTTTAAGAGTCAATTTAATTTTTCTAAAATTTAAAAAATAGGTCGAATATCCAAAATTTTTGATCAAATAAATATATCATTGGATCTAATCATTCATATTGGATTTTTTTTACACCCTTACTACATACAGAGGAATTTAATTGGACCAATAAATCAAGCTTTTTCCTTAAGTTTGACGAAAGAAATTTCGGATTCAAAGGAAAAAAATAATTTTATGAAGAAAAAAAAAATTAGGAGAAGGCTAATGGGTTTAAAAAGATAAAGCTACATGTTTTATACCTCTGATTTTCCATCCAATTGTTTTCCCTTTATCCTCTCTTTCTTATCTTAGGTTTATCTTTCTCATAATTTTTTCAAAATCAATAAAATTTTAACTAAACTTTTAGTTTATCTTGATTCGGTATGGTAGAATCAAAATATATTGATTTTTTCCTTCTTCTCTCGACTTCCTACTATTGAAAGAAAATATTTTAAGACAAAAGGATGCATGAGGTCTTCGTATTTTTTAGAAAAAAATTAATGTGGTTTTTATATTATTTTTATATTTAATGTGATCTTCAAACTTAGAAAATAGACCTAATGTGGCCTTTTGATCAACGATTTTCGTCGTTGACTGTTACTGTGCTGACGTGACAATCCACGGTGATTAGTGACGTAGCCGATGATGTGACAGATTGTAACACCCCAACTCGTACCCGACCCGGATACAAGTTCGAGATGTCACATTAACTTTTTAAAATAATATACTTACAAAATAATAGAATATTTGGACTTATATTAAGAAAATACAATAATATACGGTTGAATTATGTTCGTTATTACAAATTTAAGGAAATAAACATTTTTATGAATAGTACTATACTATATGAATAGTACTGATATTGTGCAAATAGTGCCGTGAACAATAATGAATAGTACCATTAACAGTGTATCGATTCACTGCTATAGTACCGTGAACAGTGTGTATCAATGCACTGCTACAGTAACTTCGATAAAACATATATAAAACTCATAAAAGTTTTACCTTTCATCACTATAAAGTTACCATTTACGTAAATACGTTTAAACCATTACAAAACTCAATCATATGGTTTTACAAAACCGATTAGAGCATATCAGATTCAATTCCTTATTTACATGGCAACCGCTATAAGTATTACAAACTACATACTATTAAACTCTTTTCTAATATGATCTTTGAAAAAGATAACTCACATGTCTTGCTTAACTTTTATCGTTCTTTCTCTTCTCAGAACCTACATGTGAAACAATCACACGCTAAGTCATAGACTTAGTAATGCATATAAAAACATATAGTAGAAACCATAAAACATTTCATATATCAAAATGCATACAAGCACATATACCATAATTATCATAATCTCTATCATTATCAATATCAATACCATTATCATGTAATACATTTCATTCAACAATACACATATTATCACATATAAATCTTGTAACATATTTCATATAACAAAGCATATACATCACATACAATGTATTTATTATTATCTCTTTATTAGCCCATGTACATTATTGAGAACTCAAGGTATGTGAGTACACTGAGGTTGTGCACACATATACTGTCACCACAGCTCATATAAATATCCCGAAGGACCAGTCCATAGGTCCCGAATAACCTAGGTAAACAGTTCATATGTCCCGAAGAACATAGGTAAACAGTCCATATGTCCCGAAGAACATACGTAAACAGTCCATATGTCCCGAAGAACATAGGTAATCAGTTCATATGTCCCGAAGAACATAGGTAACCCTCGACTCTTGGCATGCCAACTATACCACTAGCTCTCATATCATATAACATGGGCATTATCATTTATAACAATTCATATCACTTATATCATTCTTATATGATCTCATAGATCATTGTATAACATTCTTGTATTCATATCATTTCTCTTATAATCACATGTTCTTTCTCTTCTATCACATACCACACGTATGTGTAAACATATATCTCATATCATATAACATGTATCATTCAAGTATATTCACATGTCACATGGCTATGTCTTCTCATTTGAATTCATCCTTTTCAGCTTAAATTCTTCATGTTTCATTCTCTTTTCTATTCTTAACTCAAGTACATATACTTAAACTAATTTCTACTCATTCAATACATCCTTAACCTCAAAATTTCATATTTTATATGAAAATCAATAATCATACCAAATTTTCAAGATGCTCTAAATCCAATTCTATCACTTCATATCTCTTAATTAAGTTGATAACAAGTCAAATTTAGTTTCAAATTCAACTTATCAACTCTTTTCTAGAAATTCACTTAAAAACCAATTCTCTTTAATCTTTCATAACTTCTTCATCTTTTGATTTTAGGACAACTTAAGCTTTCCTTAAGCTTAAGTATCACCTAAGGATCAAAACCCACTTTTAAAATCAACAAATAATCAGCTAACAAAGAAACTCACCTTTGCCTTTGGTAGCTCACGTATGAGGAAGAAGAAAGCAAGAAGAAGAAGAGAGTTTTCCAGATAACTCTCCCCCTACGTGATATATTCTTATCAAGGGGAAAAATACCTTTCTTGTCAAATGACCATTTTACCCTTTAATTTCTTTGATAATTACTAACAATTTACAGGAAATATTTCCAAATAAATCATTGAACTATTCAACTATTCCACTTTAAATCACCAGATTTTGAAATTTTACAATTTAGTCACTAACCCGATATTGAGGATGTTACACAGATAGATTAAATTATTTTTTTTGGGATAAATTCAAGGGTCAAATTGGTTTTTTTCTATAAAAATAAAAATATTTCTAATTTAAGAGAAAATAATTATTCAAAAAATAAATATATATCAAGAATTAAAATTCAATTACTAAAAATTAAAACTATATTATCATATTGTACTTTGAATTTAACCTGATTTTAGTTTATATAAACATGAATTTTTCTATCCAATACAAATTTTATTTTATATATTTACCTGTAACTATCTTAAACTATAAATGTCTTTATAATTAGATTTCACTAAATTTTTATAAAATTAAACTAAATAAATATTACAAAGTCTTATAAAAAATAAAATTTAAAGGTTAAAAAATTAAAATTTATGTATAAATTATCATAAAATGTATAATTAAAATAAAAAAAATAGTTATACAACTAAAAAAAATAGCATTTCAGTTAATATAACATGATAGAGAAAAATAAAATTCACTAAAATGGAATCAATGTGATTGAGATTTTTTTTATTATCCCTAATATTTTTAAAATTTTCAAGGAATAGAAAATTCGTCTCTATAAAATAAAATAAAATGAACTCATATTAAAATTGACATGTATGAACATAACAATATAATTATATTGTAAAATATAATAAAATTCAGATTAAATTCGTCTCTAAATTAATTGTGTAACCCCCTTAGACCGATGCAGGTAACCTAATCCGATCTGAAGTGTCACATTAGGGCCACCGGAGCGACCCACTATAAAAATAGTGGAAAATTTAAAACTTTTATTAAAACATGTAACTTATATAATGATTTATCAGTATGTAGAAATAAAATAGATTTTCAAACTCGTATATAAAATAAAATACAATTACATGCCCCCTAATCACATGTACCGTACTCTGCAAACAACGCCGGAAGAACTTCCTTACTGAAGTCGATAGCTGCACCGGTACAATTCTTTTAACCTGCAATGTTGAGTAATAGAGTGAGCTTCGAAAAGCTCAATAATACAGAACTACCAGATGATGCTGATGAACGTGTAGATACAGATAAATATATATTTCCTTATTGTTTCTAAACATTTAGATATTTCAAATGGTAACGGACAATGAGCTTTCAGTTCAAAGAAATATTTCGGATGACTGAGTTCAAGAGATCAGAATAGGTTTTCTAGTGTGTTCCCGTAAAAACAGTAAAAAGATACAGATATTTTAAAACATATATATTATATATATATACCCCCATCATTTCACAATCTGTTTGTATAGGTTCCCCAGAACCATACACCCAACCCACACAACCTGTAAGGCCCTAAGCACAAAGCCGAGGAACCTGCAGAAATACTTCCTTCAATAATACCCCCAATTAAAACATTTTCCGTCCGTAAACGGAGATATTAGAAATCAAAACAGAATTAAGAAAATATATATCAGAACATAATCCAGATAAAAAATCAGAACAGAATTCAGATCATTTATCATAACAGAATTCAAGTCGAAAATCAGATAAAATATTTATATGATTAGGGAACACACCAGAGTTTACAGATATTATTCAAAGATACTGGATAATCTTAGTAGGCAGAGAAACACAGATCTTCAGTATACCGATAAAATGTCGGAATTTAGAATCACTATTGGAAAAGTTCATTAACTGACGAAATCATCAGTTATTCAGAATATGAATTATCAGGATCATATCTTATTCAGACATTTTTCAAAAGTTGTACATAATCAGAAGGGTATTCAAACTCCTTTACATCCATGTCAATTGATCGGATAATCGAACAACTTGAGAACGAAGATTCAGAATCTTAATAATCTATGTAGATTGGTCAATTCATTTTCCTTCCAGGGTATTTACTCTTTAATACCACAAATTCTTGTCTATAGATCATCTTCAGAATCATCGCTGAATAGATCTTCCAATGGTCTTTATTTCATTTCCTAGCTTCCACGATATCATGAAATACTGACATGCTTGATTTGTAGTTCATGTTACATAAGGACAGTACATCTTATAAACTCATCAGAATTTCCAGACTTATCCAATTTACTTACTTAATCCTCAGTCATTGAGGTTACCTAGTTCATTTAACAGTCATGTACTTTCCAGTTACTTCGGGATTTTCCAGAGTAATTCAAACGTTCCTGAATTTCAGACACATGTTGTACTTCCGTTCCATTCAATTTGGTCTTCGTGGTTGATTTATCGAACAAACGTCCAATTCTTAGTACTGAATGCGATCCAGAGTTGAGCTAAGCTGAATACTTCCAAAATTTATCATCGAGTCACACTTGAGAAGAAGAACACACATTCCAGTAATATCTATGCCATTCAGATATTGATATAGCTTTAGGGTTGATCTACTCACTTAAATTGTGTTCTATTACTTTTAAAGGTAGTCCAACACCCATGCTTATTTGGATTCCTTAATTAATCCAAGACCTTTACTTGGTATAGGCCATAAGGGTATTTTGGTAATTTTGGTGTTCAGTTTTATTCCATTTATATCAGAGCTCGAAGATATCCATTCATTCTTGAGTTTGGTGATATTCTTGGTTCATTTCCATTATAAGGGTATTTTGGTCATTTTATAGATTTAGTGTATTTTAATCCTTTTCTTCCGTCCGATCTTACTATTAAATTCAATCTTATCATTTATTTCAGTCCTTTCGAACAATTCTGACAGCATAATACCCTGATAAATTATTCTTCATGTATTTACTCATTACTCGGATATTTTCGGGTCAAGTGCCTTCTCAGATTTTACAAACGAAATATCATGAATTTTTCTTTACAAAGACATGATATTAATAATTAAATTCGTACTTAATCGAGTTAAGTACAAATCCTCAAAGTACTTTTTTATTCAGGGTCAACTCAGACTATTTTACCTCTCAAGGGCATTTTCGTAATTTCTTAACCAGATAATTTCGATATTAGCTTTTAATGAAAATAATATAATATAGAGATCCTATGATTAATTGCTTTATCGAACATTCTTTGATCTTGAAATGATTCCTTAAAAGACTTCTAGTATCTAGCGTAAACCCTCTTAGGGTTAAAAATCGGTTATCCATAATTTCCAAGTAAAACTAACATTTCTTATGCACATCAATAGTATATCAGATCAATAATTCTTTTCAGATTTATTAATCCACTTCCAGGGACAATTCTTGTCATTTTCCAACATAAGGGTAATTTCATAATTTTACCTAATCAAAATATTCTCATAATTTATCATCTAAGTAACTTTAATGAGATAAATTATAATCTACATATCCATGGCTGATTCTTTTATCACTTAATTCCAGAACTTGTAATTTAATTCCAACCGTCCTCCAATTTCTTATAATAGTCATCTGAGCCATATTCAGTTACCTACTTTCTACCGTATTTGTATCGAGTGTAGATCTTCATTAATTACACATATGAGACCAAACATTTCCATTCATGCATTTACCAATATTCACATGTTCCATAAAACATAAAGAGGTAGTAAAGTATTACCTCGATTTTCGTGTAATACTAATCGACCATTATATTCCATTCGAACGCCCTCGATCTTGAAATCCTCTTCCAATATTTCCTCGGATCCATATCAACAGAAATTACATAAAAAACGGAGCTTAATTCTGAAAAACTGATCGAATCAGATGATAAATTAATGAAAAATAGCTTACCGGGTTTGAATTTGGCGAAACAGACTTCGGATTCGGATTCAGGACGTCGAAAACATAAAATATGACTTTTCAAAAATTTGGAATTTTCGGTTAAAATCAAAGTCAACGGGTTTGACTGGCAATTTCGAGGCCTTCGGGTCTGAATTTCGAAAAACGGATTGCGGAATCGGATTTGGAACGTCGAAAAACGTCAGGATAGGTATACTCGGTAGAAGTCAAAGGTCGTTTAATGCCCGGTCAACGCCGGTCAATGCATAAACAGTCAACATTCGACCATTTTACACAAATATCACCATAACTAAAATTAATTACCAAATTAGCCACATTATGCAAATATTTACTAAACTAACACTTGAATTTTACACAAATAGCACCCAAACATAAATTAATTACAAAATTATCACCCAAACGATGCCCATTCTCGAGGGTGCCGCATGCGGCGCGTGAACAGTGATACAGTGTTGGAAAATTCCCGGAACAATTCCTAAAAATTATTTTAAGCGATTTTGAGGCACTTACAAAGCTCGGTTCACAATTTTGAACGGCAGAGAGCTCGATTCCAAAACGTCAGAAACTTTGACGATCTCACCCCTCCACGCACCGACGACGGCGGAGAAACGGAGAACACCGGTGGACTCGGAACGATGCAAGGAACACGATGGTGCGGGAGGTGTCATAAATGGATGACCGAATCATCGTGAATCGACGAAAAACCAATTGAAATCGAGTTATTACCGACGATACTTCCGACTGAAATTAACAACGAACGGAGATGATTCACGACGAAAGGTTTGAGGGGTTTTGTTCCTCGATCAACAACGAACACGATGGTGGTTTCGGTTCGTCGATCGGAGGTCGGACGGCGAGTAGATCGGAATTGAAAGGAAGGTTGAGGGGAAGAAGAAAACTGGAAACATTCTGGAACTGAGCGCAACAAATGGGGTTTATAATTCATCTCATATAAAAAATGGTTAAATCATAGGTTTAGCCACTGAATTTTCTACACTTTATAAAATAGTCTGTCAACTTTGAAATTTTACAATTTAATCCACTGTTTCTTTCAAAATACCAATTAAATCCAATACTTTATAATTTCTATAATTTAGCCCCCTAAATTGAGGTGTTACAGAATGAATCATTTAACAATAACATTTTCAATCACTTTGGGTAATATATTTTTCAAATTAATTTTTATTTTTGATATTTAATTTTTTTATATTTATATAGTTTAAATTAAAATTTTAAAATTTAAAATATTTTAAAAAAATCAGTTTAACCCGCAAACTCGACCAAAAAAAACTAATTTAGCCAATTTGGCACATCATCAACCATGTCACCAACCACCGTGGATTGACATGGCTGCACCATGAAGTGCCACATCAATATTGTAACGGTCAACGACGAAAACCGTTGGTCAAAGGAACACATTGAATCTTTTTTAAGTTTGAGAGCCATATTAGATATAAAAAATACGAGGATCACGTTGATTTTTTTTAAAGTAAAAGAGCTCATATATATTTTTCCATATTTTACAGTATCAAAAGAAATCTAAAAATATGGGCTTCATAAAAAAGTTTAGAGGATATTTTTTTCATAAATTTATCAAAAAGTTTAAATGACATTAAATACTTAATGGTCTAGTGATCCAAATGAACAAAAATTGAAAGATTAATAACAAAATTGAGAATTTTTAAAGTGAGTGACTGAAACAAAAACAGGAACAAAGCTGAGTGACAAAAAACCAGTTCACCCTTTCACAATCTAATCATAAGATTTCCTTTCTTAATGTTTAAGCTACTAATAATCTTCTAAGGCTCTTAAATCAAAGTATATTATTTATGTACGTTCGTTTAAACCTGCGACAACGAAGAACATCATAGAGATCGGGGAAGCTCTGTACGATAGTTTAATTTAAGATTAAGGAATGATAAAGAATAATCGTAACTAAAAATGTTATAAAAATAATATTTTTGGTTGAACACAACCTAAAATATTAGTGTCTAATTAGTTTTAAAAATATTTTATTTTTAATTTTATTTTAGAATAGTTTTCATTTTATTTTTTTAAAATTAGAAAACATATTTGGTTAATATAAATAAATTTTTAAGGGAAAGTCCAAAACTAAAATAGTAAAAATGTATTTGGTATCTAATTTTTTTAAAATATAAATAAATAAATAAATGTTAAATAATTAAATTAAACTATAATTACTTAAAAATATTACATAATTTTAACATGTAAATTATGCAAATATAAAACAATACAGTTGATAAGAACCTCCATAACACAAAATTTATTTTAGTTTATAATAAGAATATAATGTTAATGCATATTGGACATCAATTAAATTTAAAAATACACAAAAATATTGCTACAAGTCAGAGCACACAAAAGTGTCATTAATATAAAAAAATATATGTTTAGTAGTAATTGAAACCCCGAAACTTTTGAGAAAAAAATAATTAGTATAGTTCCTGAACGTTTTTTGCACCAAATGTGATCCTAAAACTCAGAAAAAAAAAATTAGTCTAACCCATTAAACAACAAAACCAAACATTGATTATTTTAGAAAGTTCACAAACTTACACTACAATCTACAATATTGATGTGTCAGTTCATAATATTATTGTGACGGTACTCGATGGACGATCATGGGCGATCATGTGATAGATGGACTTAATTGATTATTTTACAAAGTTTAAAGACCTATTTAATTTTCAAAATTATTTAAATTGAAATATAAAAAAAATTATTAAGATATTCGATACATTAAATATAAAAAAACTAAAAAATATTTCAAAAAATTATTTAAGGACTACATTGAGTGTAAAAAAGTTTAGGGACCACATTGATTTTTTATAAAAGTTTAAGGGTTTTAGATATCATTAAATAAAAAAATCATTGTTAGAATGATTTAAGTGTGTGTAAGTTAAGTTAAAAATCTAGAATCATGTTTCTTTATCTTTCAAATTTTCAAAACAATTTTAATGAAAATACTAATGTAATGCCCCATAATTTCATTAAGGACTAAATTGGTAAATAAAAATTATTTTGAAGACTAGTTAGACAATTTCTATGTGTTGTGGGATTAAATTTAAAGTATGAGATGAAGAACTTATTTATTAGAATTTATTTTGGAGGAGATTAGTGACTAATTTGAAATAAAGTAATTACACATCTCTAAGGTGAAAACAAGGGAAGAGTTGGACTCTTTAATAAATTATTATCCCCAAAAGTTATAAGTTATTTTGCTTGGGTGGATATGGACCATTAGATTAAATGTGGTTTTCCATATTCAATTTTGCCTCTTGGATCAAAATGAAATGTGTAGTTGTTATTTATTAAGAAATAAGTTGTGTAAATAAATATTTGGAGAAAAGATTAAAAGAATTATTCATTTTCTTCTCATTCCAAGCAATGAGTGATAGAAAAACAAGGTAAAGTCTTACTCTTTTTTAGTTAGATTTGAGGATAGTTTGTGAGTGACTAAAATGTTTATCTCTTCATTTCCTTTAAGATTAGTATAAAAAGGAAGCTGAAGGTGGGTGTCGGAGACATGAAGGAGCTCCAACTCGAGACTTTACCAACAAGTTAGGGTGTTCTAATCCTTAGTGGTGTTATGACCCTATTAAGCATGACGTTTTCTTGGAATTTGAGTAATTAAGCATGTTTGGGTTTTTTTTCTTGATTCATGGCTTAGAAGGTATTCTTGATTGTTAAGATAGTGTTTTTATGGTGTCGTGTGACTTTAAGAGACTTTGAATAGAATTGAGCTCTGATTGTTTCGTATGAGCGATTTAGCCCTAATAAGTTATTAATTGGATGTTAATAAATTACCTTATCGTCGAGAGTAATTAATTGATGTCATCTTCAGTTTCTAAAGCGTATGTATTCATAGAAAATGGCCAAATGCTCAGACTAAGTTAATAAGCTCGAATTTAAGAAATTAAGGTGAGGGGTGAGTACCCCTCAGACTCCAAACTATTTCATGATTTACGTAATTTTGATGTCTATATTGTCGTGTGTAAACACTTAATTCAAGGTTCGGGTAGTAATTCTTAAGAGCCTAATTTTGGTGATAAATTTATTCGGTATAACTAATATGAGCATGCTTAGTTTACCAGGTTACATGATAAATTCAAAATTGGATTTACGTGTTGGAAACCTAAATTTTGAAATTACAAATATGTTTTTAGGTTGTAACCTATTTTTAAGTTATAATGGGATTTTAGGTTGTAACCTATTTTTAAGTTATAATGGGATTTTAGGTTGTAACCTTTTTTTAGGTTATAACGTGATTTTAGGTTGTAACCTATTTTTAGGTTATAAGGGGATTTTAGGTTATAACATGTTTTAGGTTATAATGGGATTTTAGGTGGTATCCTATTTTTAGGTTATAATGGGATTTTAGGTTGTAATTAGATTTTAGGTTGTAACATGTTTTTAGGTTATAACTGGGTTGGTAGGTTGTAAAACTGATTGTACGTTAAGTTGGAAATATGTGTTATGACTTTCTCCACTAAAATATAGGGCATCTCTTAATTAGTTACATGTCTAGAATAACATGAGATAAATGAGTAAGAACAATCGTTTAAGAATAAAAGTGATTGGGGAACCCTCAATGTTGAAAGATTAAAATACACTTAGGTGTTAAAGGGATTAATTGGCGAAAGTCCTGAGATACTTTAAAGGCAAGATACTTAAAGTATTTACAATATGATCCAAGAACAAAAGGCTTTAAGTCGTAAATTACATGGAATAGTCTTATAAATGGTTAAAGTACTCGTTGGAGATGAAAATGATCAAAATGCCATTGTATACCTAAATGATCAGAACATTATGGTTTAATGAGCTGATAAATGTTTGATGAACTTTATAATGGATTAAAGGTATATTTCTCACTACAAGAATTAAGATTTTTAGTGACCATTTAATCATTACATTAAAGATTTTTGTCACAGAAAGTATGTTATTTATGACGAAAATTATTTTTGTCACTTTTGAAATGAGTAATTGTGACTTATTTTTATTTTGTCACTCTTTAGATAATAATTGTGACAACTTTGAAACTCATCACAAGTAATATGTCACTAATAGTGTTTTATTGTGACCAAAGCAAGTTGTCATTATCAATTGGTCACTAATAAAATGGTCGAATTGGCACCAACTTATTTTTTGCGAGAAATATTGTAATAGTGACAATGTATTTTGTAGTCATTGTTACTATTCATAATTGTGATGAAAACATATTGTCACTATTCTTAATTGGTGATTTGTGACGATTATTGTTTTTGTCACTAGTCTTAGTTGGTGATTTGTGACGGCAATAATTTGTATCACTATTAAAGTGAATAGTTATGTCATACTTGTATTTAGTCACTAGTAAAATACTTGAATTAACATCAACTTTTTAAAACAAGAAATGATGTAATAGTTATAACATATTAAGTGGTCACTATTATTATTCATAATTGTGGCAATAACATTTTTTCACTAGTAAGTTTACTATTGTATAATGGTATACTTGTGATAGTCTTAAATTACGTCACAAGTATCACTACAAAAGTAAAGAGTTTTACTAGAAAATTGATAGTGACTAATAGTAATTTTGTCACAAATATTAAACTTTTGGTGACAAAAATTTTATATGACACTATTAAAAAAATAAGTGTGATGTATTTTTATTTCGTCACTGTTGTAGTAATAACTATGATGATTATATTTTTCTCACAATTAAATTCTCACTATAAGTATATAATATTGATACAAATTTCATCGTCACAAAAATTTTGACACTATTAGAATACACATATTGGCACAAGCAAGAAATAATATGATAATGACGATATATAAAGTGATCACTATTATTTGATATTTATTGTGACAATAAAATTGTTTGTTATTTAAAATTTTAATTTTTATTGTGATAAATATTGACATCAATAATAACTAAAATTGTTGTTAAGATAAACTAGTTTGTCAAACAGTAAATTTTTTTTATGCTCTAATTTGATCAAATTTTAGTTTATATACATTTTAAAATTTTAAATTTCAATAACCATCCAAATTGTACAATGACAATATAAATAATAAATGACTAATAAAATTACCTTAACCTTTTAAATATATCGTTGTATATTATTATAAATTTTATTTTTATTAAGTAAATAAATTACCGATGATACCATAAGCTTTGATAGTGTCATTTAGTATTCAATTATGATTAGTTTTTCTTCAAAATAATTTGATTAATATTTATATGTAATTTATGATTTTATGGAGATATATGTGAATTTTGCAAATACCAATTAATTATTAGTACTTTTTTTTTAAATTAGTACTTTCACTACAAGGGGTTAATACATTGTCAAATTTTTTTATTTTTTAAATATAATTTAAGAACACTTGGTATTATTTTATATTTAAATCTTAATATTTATATGATTATGTTTTAAAAATAAACCTAATTATGTTTTATATTTATCTTCCACAAACGTATTTCAAATGAGAAATCATAGAAAATTTAATTAAATTATTATACTAATAATTAACATTATATATATTAAAATAAATAAAATTAATTTCATAATAGTTTAACATAAATATTATTTTTTTTCCAACAACATATATTTCTTTCTTAGCACAGTGGCTAGGCATTGCACTCTTTCCCTGAAGGTCCTAGGTTCGATCATCTTAAAAGCCATGTATTGTATTAATTTATCAAAAAGTCACATGTTAAACCAACAACTAGATGGTATAGAGAGTCGAGACACTAGATCCCTTAAGCAAATTAAGTGACAAGAAACATGGTCATTGAAAATTTGCATGATATTAGTGACAAAATTTGCGTCGTTGTTATTAATATTTTATTGTAAAAAAACATGGTCACTGAAAAGCACTTACTGTGACAATATTAATGGCCACAAAAATATATTTTTAGTGTAAAAAATCATCACAATTTTTATTGATAATAGTGTCAAATAGATGGTCACAAAAAAGAACAATTGTGACAACTTTTAGAATAATTGTCACTAATGTAATAGTGACAAGTTTATTAGTGACGACTTGAAAATTTTGTCACTATGCATTTTATTGTCTAAATTTAGTGCTTTTATTGACCATTTACATTGTCACTAAAGGTGCATTTTCTTGTAGTGTCTGTGATGCATAAATAATTGTCAAGTCGCATGACTTAATACAAGATGTTAGGGAGGCTTGAGGTAAACTATCATGTTTATTCCTATTGATGGTTGATTATACCAAGGTAAGTGCAATGCATGCATCTTGATATTGTTATTACCTAAGTAAACTAGTTAGAGGTCGTTGGTACAATGTCATGTCTAGGGTCGAGCAGCTGTGTCTTGGTCTCTTGAGATCGTTCACCTTAGTGGAGCAACTCCGTGATGATATTGACACTTCAGTGCGTTTGGACCTATGGGTTTGTCTACCATAGCGGAGTAGTTCTGCGTCGATATGAAACTTTGGCCGTGCTACCTAGATAGACCTCTATTAGAGTTTATTTCGGGCGTCCTTATAATATTTCACGACGATACTTAAATATTGATGATTCTTTGCATGATATACTTGTGCTGGTTACTGATGATTATAAACATGATATACATGTGCTTGCTACTGATTATTATGAGTCGGATATATATATGCTTGCTACTTATTATTATGAACATGATATACATGTGCTTGCTATTGATTATTATGAGCATGATATACATGTAATTGCTACTGATGATTATATGCATGATACACATGTGTCGGTTAATGATGATTATATGCATGGTATACATGCGCTGGTTAATGAGGATTATATGCACAATATTTTACCCATGTCGATGATAAAATTAAATATGTTAATCTAGATAAGATAATTGTTGGATAAACCATTAATGATAAGAGTATGAGAATCATTGAATAATGGTTTAAGATCATAAATGGCTAGTATGTTGAATTTATGAGACTCATGAACTATAGTAGGGTCGATGTGTACTCACTAAGATTAATAGCTCACTCTTTTAATTATTACCTTTATAAGTTTAGGTTTTGGGGGTCCCAATACAAAAATGTTATGAGAGGAGTCTCAACAGGAGTACCAGAGTACGACAATGAGTACTTTGAGTGGGCATGTTGAGATTATAAATTTATTCGAGTCGGTAGTAAATTGTTTATTACATATTTTGGTTTTCAAAATAAAGGAGCTCCGCCCTTTTCTAAATGTTTATTTTTTTTTACCAATAATGACATTATTGGTTTTAACTCTTTAAATAAATTGTGATTTTCTAAGTCGGACTTGTAGGATCACTTTGTTGGTCAATGTGACATCATCGACTCGGATTTGGTTTCCAAGTCGGGCTATGGGTGTTACAACTAAAAACATCTTTTTTATGTTTTCATATTTTTACTTATTTTTGTTTTTATTCTTCAGAAATTATTTTTCAATTTTATAAGGAAATATGTTTTCTTCAACTTTTTCTATTTTCTAGGAAAATAAAAATAAAAATAGCCTATATTTTCTTAAAACCAAAAAAAGGTATCATTTTCAGTTGTCTAAAAATGATACGAAAATGTTATGAAGAAGGTGTGCACCTAATTAAAAATGTTGTTTTTTTATAATATTTTCGTTTGCACCTCTTCCCTGTCATTCCTAAGCCTTAAATTATGTTGTCTTCGCTTAGACACTTTCCATAGATTGGGGTAGGAAATAAGCTTGACTCTCCTAAAAAAGTTCTCTTTAATCCCTCAATTAACCGTATAATTTATAAATTAGTCTAATTGAAAATTTACGTTTTAGTCCCCTAAGATTTAAAAATTAATTTTGGATCCCCAAAGAACATAATTTCATTTTAATTGAGAGTATTATAATAATAATGTCAACCGAGCTGTAAACACATCCATAATCTTATTATTAAATGCTTCCAACATTTAATTTAATATAATGATCTTGTTATATTAGATATCTTCATTTATTCGTAGAAATTAACAAATCCTGAATGAAACAATGTTTGATGTCTTTTTGTTTGCATTGGATCTTGCAATTTTGTTTTTTTTTTTGTAAAATAATCTTAATAAAAGATGAATTTATTTTATACAGATAATTAATTATGTTTTGCCCTTAAAGAAAATAATTACTCAATTATAAACTTGAACCAATCTCTTCTTATGAATCTTTGCAACTATGTTTAACAAATGAACTTCATTGCCTTTACCATAATATCATTAAAAAATACACTTTTTTTTGTTGGAATTTGAGATTTAATCATTTAGATTAAAATTTTACATAATTTGGTATGTTTACTTTTATAGTTAATACCTTTAACTATTATGAAGTCTGATAATTTCAGAGACATACAATCTAACATATTATTTAGAAAATAATGAACCTAAATATGAATAAAGTGAATTGATCTTGAAGAGACGATTCACAACGTCCAATACAGAATCTTCCTTAGTAAGTTTGATGGTAACTCGAATCTGAATAGATTGTAATAAATTAGAAGGACACAATTGCATGAATTTAATTTTTTAATAATATCAATTGGTCAATCATCACATAATAATATTTAATTTTTTTGATTAAGGGGTCAATAAAACTTATTTTATTTATTTTATTTAATATTGATAAACATTAAAAAAAATAGTTGGCAGGGCTTAGGATACTCTTGGCCCCTGCGAAGTTTAACCCTTATTTGGTTGAAGGATCTCTATTCAGTAAGTCAAGTAAGTAGAAAAAATGAATTAAAATGTCACATCATCACTCTGTTAATAAGTTAAGGAAAAATAATTAAAAAATATTTAATCTTCAAAGTTGATTTAGTAAATTGAAATTTTTTAAAGTTTATTGATTAAAATAAGAGAGAAAGAAATTTAATGATGATTTGTGTAATTTATCTTTATTTTTATATGACAAAAAGACATCAAAGGCCCTTGTATTTTTTAAAAAAAATCAATGTAATCCTTGAATTATACAATATGACCCTCCAACTTAAAAAAAAAAAGACAAACTTAATATGACATTTTGATCAATATTTTTTATCGTTGTCCATTATAATGTTGATGTGACGATTCACAATGTTAATGTGACGATTCATAATGTTGACATGATGATTCAAAATGTTGACATGATAATTTATGATGTTGATATAACGGTTCACATTGACTGTTGATTTGATAGATGACATGACAAATGGGTTAAATGAATTTTTTGGTGTTGTCCGAGTGTGAAATTGATTTTTTAAAGTTTAGGGGTTTATTTATTTTTTAAAGTTAAAATTATCTTAAATTGAAAAATTACAATATTCAAATATTCAAAAAATTAAATATAATAAATAATAAAAATAAAAATTAATTTTCTAAAAAATTAAATATATATTAATAATAATAAAAATACTATTAAAAATTTAAAAATTAAAAATATATAACAAGATATAAAAATAATAAATTATTAATTATTAAAAAATATTTTAAAAACTTATATTGTACATAATATATACATTAAATATATAATCATATCATTAACACTTTTACAAAGTACTTTGATTCAATTAGTCGTATCAATTATATTTCAAACAATTTTTAAGGTTCACTTATATACTAGCTTATGAAAAATTCTAGAATGAATGTCAAACTTTGATATGCACCACTAATTTTATAAGGTAAATTCACAAATGGATAGTAAGTTATATAAAAATGATATTTTTAGGCACTAAACTTTCAAAAGTTATATAACGAGCATTAAACTTTATATTTTGTTACAAAATGGGCACATCGCTATTATCTATCATTAAACTTTAGATTTTATTGTCAATTTTAATTAAAATATTTTTATTATATTTTTTGAATTGAAAATAAAATGGATATAAATAAATAAAATTTTATTTTTAGTATCATATTACAAATATTGAATTTATACCATATAAATTACTTGATATATTATTAAAATTTAAAGATTATTTTGATTATTTTTGTCTAAGTCTGGATGTATTTTGTTTAAGTTTGCATATATTTTTGTCTAAGTTTTCATATATTTTTAAAAATCTTAAACAAAAATCAAATGCTTTAATCAGACCGTTTACTTTTTAGATCTAAAAAATTATAAATTTTAATATAATCATAATTAATAAATAATTAGTTATAAAAATAATTAGATGAATGGAATATTTTCAAAAATACTATAATTTTTAATTTTAAAATAAATTATTTTCATATATTTTTAAAATATTTTAAAAATTTTAATTCTCTTTCGAAAGTATTACTTAAAAGTATTGAAAAAATATCAAAATGAAATCTTAGTTATAGAGGGACCAAATAAGATATTTTCTATTAATTTAGCATGCCACATCACCTCCTTAACAAATATTTTATAGTCACTACATATTTTTTAATAAAATCCAAAGTTTAATGTTTATTTTATAACTTTTAAAAATCCAATGACAAATGAAATCATTTTAATAAATTAAATGTTTATTTATGAATTTTACCATATTTTTATATTAATGGTGCATATCGGTGCATATCATTAGTGGTACATATCATTAGTGGTGCACATTAGTGTGTGTCACTCACTCTAGACTCATTTATTAACTTATTATATAAATGTATAAGTGTTTTCGAATAAGCACTAGAATTGTTTGAAGTATGATTATATGTGTGAATTGATACACAAAGCTTACTATATTTTCTAATTATATATAGATACAAAATTTGTAAATCATGATTAATCAAATAAGAACACTTTATATAAATGTTAATGATATGACTATATGTTACATATATATATATTATGTATGATAAATATTTTTAAAAATATTATTAATTTTACGATTATTTATAAGTTATCAATTATAACTTATGATATATATATATATATATATATATATTATTTTTTAATAGTATTTTTATTATTTTTAATATAAATTTAGTTTTTTTAGTAATTTAATTTTTATTTTTAGTATTTTTATATTTCCAATTCTAAATTTAAGATAAATTTTAATTTTTAGGAAATTAAATAAGTCCATGGACTTATTAAAAATAAATTTGGCCCTATAACAAGATAAAAAAATCAATTTAACCCATATGCAATGTCACCCGTCACATCAACAACCACCATGAATTGTCACCTTAGTATTGTGAACCGTCACGTTAACACCATAATGCACAACGATGAAAAACCAGGCCCAGCTCAATACATGTGCCAGATGGGCTTAGCCTAGGGTAACATGTTTGAGGGGGCATCAGTTTGGGTGACTTGTTCTTTAAGTTCAGATTTTGGTTTGTTTTCCTTTTTGACTGAGAGGATTTTGATGGCGACCTCTTCAACCGAGGCTTTGGTTTCTTTAAGCATATCGTAAGGAGATTTCTCGGGCTTCTGCGGCGTATCTGATGACTGTGATCTCACTTCTACCACCATTTTCTCATATATCTCTCCGTCCTCCATCTTCTTGCTTCCTCTATCTGCTTCAATTTTGGCTAAAACAACAAACCCCAAGCAAAGATGAGCTCCAACTTCGATTTGGTTGGAAATTGGAATGGCGATCTGCTCTTCCTGTTTCAACCTTTCTTTCTTTAATTGCGACAGGGTTATGGGTATTAAAACTAAGCTCTCGCAACCCAACTTTCAAGCCCAGTATTCTAAAATTGACCAAAGCATCGGCTTGAGAGAGTCGAGTAATCCATCGACTAAATGGACCATGACAACGAAGTGCTTTATGCCTTAAACATACCCAACACAGACTGCAAGAGCACTGGGATGCTTGCAGCATTTGATCTCGTAGATTCTATTTACAGCTTCGAAAGAACTACACGTTTGTTCCAATTAAAGGAAATAATAAATCTCTAGATGAATCAAATTGAAACTTGCTCATGTATAAGGCTGTGTAATTATTCTAACATAACAATGACCAAGGCATTTTATGGAAACTCTATCATAAGCTCTTCTATTTTTTTCTTCTTCAATCTAGCTATATTCCTACAATATTTTCCCTCATATTAACCGATAAACTATAATTGCAGCCTTAAGAAGCTTAAAGTTAGAATCTCTTAATTGACTATAATTTCTATTACATTTTTATTTTAAAAAAATATTTATGTTTTGTCTATTATACGGTACAAGTATAGGGGCATAAAATTATTATCTCTCCCAGTGCATTAAAACTCATTGGACCGGTCCTGTGAAAAACATTGGCCAAATGATCATATTGGATTTCTGTTCTGAGTTAGAAGGCTATATTGGATGCAAAATAATTTGAGGGTCTCTTATGCTTTTTTGCCTTTTTATTTGCACTGAACAAACCATATCAACATCGTTGGTAACTTTAACGGTGGAGTAACCAAAGTAGGAGTATTTTGAAAGTTCAAATATTAAATAGAATATTTTTAAATTTGAGTGACCCAAATAGGTGTGAAAAAAGAGTTGGTGATGAATTAAGTAATTTACCCTTAAAAAATATGAGGGCTAAAAATACGATAGCAGGTGCTGAAAGCCGAAGCAGTTTCAGCATTTTTCCTGTTTATTTAATGAAATTTGGGGTCTTGTATTGAATCCGAAACCCGATATCAGAAATGGTGTAGTTCTAAATCTGATACTATTCCTTTTCTTATTTCATTTCAATTTTCGTATTTATTTTCTCCTGTGGTTTATATCTGTTTTCCATTTTTCATATGTTTTTCTTTGAACTTTCTTTACGCGTATTTTACGAATCTAATGAAATCCTGAATTTGGAGTATGCAAGGTCTTAAGTTTCACTGTTCTTTTAGGAATTCTATTTAGCTTCGTAACATGAATATATTTTAAAAGATTATTACTTATCTTTCTTGTTGGTAGAAATGCTTTTAGCTTAATTTATGCAAAAGAAAGAAAGAATTAGCTCAGATGGAAAAGACGGTTATTATGCTTCTTTTTTTAACTATTCTTTTTTGGGTGAAATTCTAAAGTTTTAAGTTGTTTTGGTGTTCTAAAGTTGGTAATATGGACCCTTTTGTTTTTTTGTAAATTTTTAGCATAAGGAGAAATACCTAGTTTTTTTGTAACTTTGTTTCTCTGACTTTACTTTTCATAAAATACGGTTGGCATACATCCTGATTATCTGAATATGTGTACACAAGATGGGATGTGTGAAATATATGAGAAAAATGGAATAATTGAGCATATTTGTGTTGAAACAATACATGTTTCCAATACTCACCATCAAGTCGAATACCATAGGTTGCGAAATAATCATTTGTTTTATCCCTAATTCAAAACATTTTCATGAATCCGATGCGGATGGAATCCTCTATGTTCAGTCAAAAGCCCCTTTGTTTATAGCGTTGTAATAAGTATGTCATTTGATAAACTTCTGGTGATGTTGGAATTTGGCAGTAGAAGTGATTTTCATGGTAGAGAAAGAGCGAAGGGAAGGTTCAGTATTAGCTTATGTTTTGAAGTACATGAGGGAGATTTTATTTTAGTTATCAATATTTCAATTTCATGGTATGGAGCTAAGGTTTCATGTTTATGTTATGACCCTAGGTTTTTAAATACTGCTCGGATTCATGTGTGAGTGATCGATATGAGAATGTGTTTGACATGGGTATATGTTTTAAAGTTTTTCAAGTATTAGGATGATCATATCTCCATACTCAGTATCTAAATATGCATCGGACACATATACTTCATAGAAAAAAAACAGTCGAGGCAACTTTTCTTTTATGGCTTTTTGTTAGTTCTACCATAGCTGCGTGTGAGCCTTCAAGAATTAGTAAAAAGGTGACTTTTGGAGGGGTTAATAGCTTGTTGGCATTGAAAACCTATGTTATCTGAACTTGAAGGGTGAGTATCAAATATGGGTCTGTGTTTGACATGCATATTTTAGAGAAAATGAAGAGTATGGAAAGCATAGCTTAAAACTTAGTATAATTCAAAGTGACTTTCAAGAACTGTTTATGCTAAGTGATAACCTGTTGAACTAAAATTTGGCTGTAATTGAGGATTAATTGTATCTTTTCTTGTTTAAACCAATTAAAGACTTCTTATGTTACAACAATTTTATATCCATATTGCTATCTATACTTTAATTAATGAATTTCTAGATTTTTGTCAGGCTACACCATTTTTGGCTGGGCTTGCAGTTGCTGCAGCAGCTCTTGGTGGTAGATATGGAATTCAGGCTTGGCAAGCATTTAAGGCGAGACCACCAAAACCTAGGATTCGGAAATTTTATGATGGTGGTTTTCAACCTACAATGACGAGAAGAGAAGCCGCACTGATCCTCGGTGTTTGGTAAGCTTTGTTCCACATCTATAATAAAGTAAGGCAATTATATGTTATGGATGTGTTATACATTGGTAATGTCTATCTGAGAGCTAATAATATGATTTTGGATTCTAGAGAATACATGAATGACTCATTTATGAACTTCATCCCCAAGAATATTGGGATTTCGGATTATTCAACGTTGATTGTAAAGTAAGAAAAATCATATATTATGAATCTGTGATATGTTGGTAATATTCTGAGCTAATACTATGATTTCAGATTCCTTAGCATACATGAAAGGCACATTTATGAGCATCATCCCCATGAATATCTGTCAAGCTTGTGGAAAGTTAAACCTTCAATATGAATTAGTTTCCATATTTTAAGAGCAACCTCAACTTTTGGGTGATGGGAGTTTCTCATTTGAATATTTCCCAAGTAAATGTTTGAACTTCAGAAAAAATTTAGCAGCACCCTAACCTCTATACACTACGCATCGTCTTAAGAAAAATGAAGAGTCAAAGTTATATAACTTTTTGAGTACACATGATACTTGAGCAGGAGCAGGACTAGGATATGGGCAAAATAAGACTGATATTAATAGGGATGGCAATGGGCTGGATCTGGACCGGATCCATCTAGATCCAGACCCATTTTCACATCCTGGATCCAGACCCACCCCAGATCAGCGGGTCTAGAAAATTGGGACCCAGATCTAGATCCAATGGATCTCATGTATCCAAGTCCAAAAATGGGTCTATTAAAAAAATGACCATTCGACCTAGTGTTTAATGTAATAAAACTGTCATTGACTAATTTCACATCATATCTCTAATGGAGGAAAGATTAATTTCAATACAACTAGTAACATAATAAAAAACGATAAACTAAAGTCTCAAAAAAACTCCAACACAATTACGCAAATGTCTTTTGAATAACACAAACATTAAAAAATGTAGATCATGAAACTTTCTATTGTTGTAATCTGAATACTGCACTTCTACCTCCTTAGAGTGCTAGTCTTCATCACTACTTAAATCATCAACATCTTAAAACAAACAACAACCAACCGAAGAGAAAAATTTGTTGAATGAAAATAATATTTGTGAAATTTAAATATTAATATTAAGGTTATGTAATATAATAACTTTCTTATATAATGATATCCTCCACTTCATCATCACAATCTTCATTAATAGTGGAACAAACATGTGTTACTTCAAAAGTGTTTGTCATAAATAAATAAAAATTAAAGCGAATCCGGACCTGGATTCGTACTTTAATTAGAGGATCCAGATCCGTCAGGTCCAAAATTTTAGGATCCAAACCTTATAAAACGGATCTGAATCTACGGATTCGAGTCAGGTCCAAGTTCCGTTGCCATCCCTAGATACTAATATGTAAAAATCTTAGGTTTTTACAGATTTTCTTTCTCCTGGTCTTGCTATTCAAAGATCTGAACTATGTAGCTGGGTTCAAAATTATACATCAGCTTGTTTCTTTAGTACACCGTTAAACTAAATATATGAATGTTTATTTACCCATACCAAATGATTTAACAGGGAGAAAGCAATTCCGGACAAGGTCAAGGAAGCACATAGGAAAGTAATGTTTGCGAATCATCCCGATACAGGTGGTAGCCATTACCTCGCCTCGAAAATCAACGAAGCTAAAGATGTGATACTTGGGAAGAGAAAGGGCAGCGGATCTGCATTTTAAATCCTAATTGGCTTTTGAGTTTCAACAATCTGCAAGAAGTAAGAAACTTTTCATCGCCCTTAAAAACTATCCTCTTTATAGACAGTTTATCCTTGTCAAGGCTTTAGCAGCTCCACTATTTTTCCTGAAATCATAGAGATTGTAGCTCTTGTTTTAAATTCTTAGTGCACTAACTGATCCATGGTAGAGAGTTGCCGTTGATGCCTAGCTAAATTTAGTTCGTTAGGAAATTGTTGTCAAGAATTTGTATGGTTAATCTGCAACAAGTGTTTAAGATTTTTCATGAGTTTTAGTTGAATGGAATTCGAGTTCGTCTGTGATTCAAGATTCTCCTATGAAAATGAAACCATCATCAGTAGACACTTACAATTCTACGGTCATCTGCAATGGGAGTTGCGTTTGTGATATTTTCCTATAACATATATTTTGCTTAGAAGTGATAAATTTGACACTGATACAGTAATACTTTATGTTATGTACATCGATTTTAACACGTGTCATGTTATCTTATTTGTGGCAGACTCAAAATTAGTAGGCATGGCCTGTGGTTTAAGAGGTGAAAAAAGAATAAAGATGAAATTGTGATTTAAGTAGACAAAATAAATAGTATAAGATGAAGATGGTTGCTGACCTCAAAAGATGTTTATTTTCTTTTACATCTTAAACAACATTAAGATTATTGTAATAAGTATTAATAGGGGTGTAAATGAATTGAGCTTGAACGAATAAGACCGTGTTTGTGTTTGTTTGTATATTTTGAAGGTGTTCAGTTCATGTTTTGTTTAAATATTAATACCGTGTTCATGTTTATTTATTTATTATTTGTGAACATGTTAGTTTATATGTTCTGAAATAGTGAAATTAAGCCACTAGTACTCTAGCTCCTAAGACTAGTTTGAACCCCCGAAGTCCATGTGTTCAATTTAGTCTTTATCTTCATAAATATTTAAAATGTAAAAAAATAAGAAGAAAAGTATAGCCATATAAACTAGTTTATAAATAAATCGATAAACGGGCGAGCTTATAAACAAGTCGATAAATGAGTATTCAAACGAGTTTGTTCATGAACATAAACAAATTGAATACACATTTATTCATGTTTATTTTCTTATTAGATGATTATAAAAATTTTGTTTATATATTTATTTATTTAGCTTAATAAGTGAATATAAATGAGCGTTATATGAACAATTCATAAATAGTTTATCGAGCACTCTAACCATTTATACCCTTTGGCATTAATATAAATCTTCTTTTGAAGATAATAAAATTAATTTTGTCATGTTCCATTGGATCGGAAAATGGCATACAATATATTATACAAATCGAAAGAAAGACAACACCCTCGATCGAAAAATAAACAAAATTTCATTTTCAGCTTGTGATGTTAATCCCCTAGAGCTGGATCCGAACCTTGGAAACAAACATGATATGTACTACTCCAAGCGCAAGAAACATCTTCAGAGTAGGGTCAATTTGAAAATCTTGTAGAATTTGAAATTCTTATAGAAATGCTTTTTGGCTTTAAATTTACGTTTGCAACGAGATTATTGACTCAAATTAAGAAGTTAATAAAATGATACTTTTACGTTGACAAAAACTGGTTTAGAGAATCATTCCCAAACGAACAATAACATCCTTCACTAACTCCCCTATCCGACATATATCGTATCCAACTTAGAAAACTGTTGCTTCGTACCAAAAAGATCTTCAAGCTAATAAGTTGTAGTTATAAGAGAGATAATACAGGCACCAAATCAATAATCACCCCAAACGAAAAGTGAGTCTTTGAAATGAAAATTTATGATTCAAAACATGACACACAATTTGCTTCAGATTCCACTCTTCCCGCCTTTATCACATTTAACACTGATTCAAGAAGTGATATGCCGAATAAGGTCTATACACTATAATTCCAAGCAAATGGAACATTCATTTAGCTCGAAAAACTTACAAAGCAACTAAGTAAAATAGCTTGACAATGATGACGATAATAATAATAATAACATGAATTCCATAACTTAGCAAACTTAATAGTTTTATAAACAAAAATTAAAATAACCATTTTACAAAAAAACATAAATGGTCCTCGATTACAGGTGTTATTTTGTTGAGTCATTATTTTTAAAAGACATAAGACGTATCATGACCCAAATGATATTTAAAGCCCAAGCGCGGGATGAAGGCGCACGCCTTTTTTCGTAGGCGAGACACACTTTTTGTGCTAAAAAAATATATATGAATCAAGTCTAATACATATATACACACATTACTCATTGATTCATTCCTAAGCACTTAATCTCTTTCTCACGTTATGTAACTTCACTATTGTTTGTTTTCGAAACCTTAGTTTTCAAAAATGCATAAATAAAAAGTTAAAGTTACACTATAATAAATAGGTAATTATATGGAGTATGAAGAATTTAATATAAAAATAATATTAGTGATGGATTTTGATTTTTGAATTAAATTAATTATTTTATAATATGTGAATATAATAATTAATTTTAAAATAAGATATTGGAATTTTTTATTATTTTATTTAAAAAATTATACAAATTTTGATTTAGTTAATATCTTATATCAATTCTTATCATTTTATGTAATGAACTCTAATGATTTATTTTTAAAGTTGATATAAGAATATGAGTATAATTAATAAAAATGTAGTTGACAAATATAGTTGTGTAAATAATTTGTTTAATATCATAATTATATAATATTTTAATTATAAAAATATTATAATTATAAAAATAATTATTAAGGAATTATATTTATAATTATATATTTCTTATTTATATTTATTAAATATTTATATTTATAAAAATAATAGTTACTAAATATTTTTATATTTGAATTTTATTTTGTATTCTATTTATTATATTAATTTAATATATTATTTGTTATCTTAATTATATTACAATAAAAGAATAAAGAAAAGTGACGAGAATTAAAGAATAAAAAAATGATGGGACAAAATTGCAAGATTCTACCTAGGCCTGTAAATGAACTGAACGTTCAGCGAGCCGTTCATGAACCGTGCGGCGGGAAGTTCGTTTATGTGCGTTTATTTATTAAATGAACGAACATGAACAATATTTTATGTTCGTTTAATTAAATGAACGAACATGAACATAGGTCTCGTTCATTCATTTACGTTCGTGAACGTTCGGTTATGTTCGTTTATGTTCGTTTGATTATGTTCATTTATGTTTAACCCAATCTTCTTAAATCAATTTTGGTGACCAATTTGTAAGTATCTTAAAAATATTAATTAATCTGATATTCTGATGACCAACTCCATAATTAACCCAATTTTATTTGGAGAAATCCAATATGTTAACCCGTGAGGCACCTCGCACCTATATTCATTTTCCCCATTTTTTCCCAAACCCTAGTGTTCACTGAAGAGTAGAGACGATCGGTGAAAGCTTCAAAACAAGTTATATTATAGTGCAATCTGAAGTTTTACATGTATGTTTTTATCTCTTTCTTTGTTTTATTTGGCTTAATAGTTGATATATAAAGTTATTGTGGGTATCTTCACATCTAAAACTCAAGAAAATATCATACTTCTTTTTAGAAATAGATGAGAAGATAAAGGAAACAATCGGAAGTATATGAGCATCAGTAAAGAGAAAAATATATAGAATTTGCCAAAAAAAAAAAAACAGAACAAAGGTTTCTATGCAATTTCTGAAAAAGAGTGTAATAGCGGAAGTAATGGGTTTTTCAAGAAGAACCAATTAATAAGTTGAAAATACACTTTGACAATGAACTTTTGTTTTCATAGTTCTTGTGTGATCTTTAGTTGTGGAGTAGACTTTAGGTACGTTAAAATTTTGAATGGTGGTTTAGCAATAATATCAGTTAGATATGTAGCATCGGAGGGATTTCGAATCTATGTTATTGCCTTGTAGTCCAATTTGTACCGTTCGAAATTTTCATGCTGTTAAATTTTCTACTCTGCCAATGGAAATGATCATTATTAACAAATCTCACTAAAGTCTGACATTGATGTCACAAAACTTTTATCCAACGAATTTATTAGAATAACGTAGTGGAAAATGATTGTTCATATGTAATCATAGACCACTAAGATAAATGCTATAGCGTTAAATTAAAGTCGTGTGAATCATTTAATATCTTTAAAAGATCGATCGAAATATCTGATATCTTCAAACATTTCATCACTGCTAATCAACTCTTACGCTATTTATCACTGTAGATTGGGTTGATTTGTATTGTCGACTATTTTTCATGAAAGAACAATGGAAGGTAGGGTCTCCAACATTTACGTTCGTTTATGTTCGTGTTCGTTTTTTTATTAAATGAACGAACATGAACAAGCTATATTCCTTAATGAACGAACATGAACAAAAAAATTTTAATTCATTTATTTATTAAATGAACGAACATAAACATACTTCCATTCGTGTGCGTTTGATTCGTTTACATGCCTAATTCTACCTATTATATTAGTTTCTTTACTCTGTTATAACAACAAAGTAAAAAGAAATGAAAGGCAAAACGACAGAAACGGTGCGCTTGTCGCCTTTCCCAAAAGCTTAAAAAGCGTGCGCATATATGAGCTTTCCATATCTCGCTCTGCTTCCATCTTTAAAATCAAGATTGAATTTTAACTTTTTAAAGATATAAAATATTCTATTAATTATAAGATATTATTTTGTTGAGTCATTAATTATTAAAATTTATAAAATAATTATTATACTATTCATATATTCTAAACTTAATGGGTGACAATTTTATAATTTTTAATAGTCATGAGGTTTAACAAAATAATGCTTTATAATTGAGAGACTATTTTATAACTTTAATAGTAAGAGATTAGCGAAACAACATCTTATAGTCAGATACTATTGGTGTACTTTACTAGTTTCTGATAAATATTTTCAATATATTTCTGAAATTAATAAAGAAAAACAAAATTTTCATTTAAAAATAAAAAAAAATCCAAAATCAAACCTTGAACTAAAAATGCAACGTTGCCGAATGTTTCATTCAACGATATATTAAAATCATCATAAAAAAAACTAAAATCCTAAATATCTGAACATTTATTAATCCAACTAAGCTTTGGAAAAAAATCTAGCAATTACAGAGATGATAGAGAAAGGCCTAATTAACCTGGCTGAATTTGATCCGTAAAGTAGAATTAACTTCACCAAAAGTATGACGAAGTGTAGCGAACTCTTTGCGAGCCTCATTGGAGACTAAAAGGTTACTCATATCTTCCCTATCAACGTTCTTTGATGCTTTGAATGTCACATCAACAACTTTCTTCACCGTTTCGCTCATTTTTCTCGCACTTTCTCACTTCCCAAATGTTAAATTTTTTGGATTATCTCTTTCTCTGCTTCCGCTGATCTGACGAGTGCGAAATAATAGTCTTTATTCAAAATTGATGAGAAAAATTGAAAATTCAAACATTTAGTTGGGTCGGCTTGAACCAGTTACTATGCCATCTTTCACATTGAGCATGTGCGCAATCACTTATCCAAGGTTTCAATTATGATGAGAAAATGTCACATGATGCTTTTAAATTGTTGTTGAGATCAAAGATTGTCTTTGGGGGGTGATAACTCCATAAAAAGACTTAATTCCTAGTCTTTTCACTTAAGTTATTGCTCGTCTAGACAAAGTAAGCATTGCATTTTTAGTTGCATTTAGTTGCATATAGATTATATTAGATTGTGGTGGATAAGTTTTGCTTAAGCAAGATTTATTTGGTTTGACTGATGATGCTGGAGAAAAGGGTTGTTTGGGTTGTGTTTGTGTAGGAAGAACATTTCAGTTGTGGCAATATAAAAATGCAGAGGCCAATGGAACAGATGAGAACGTGAGGAGCAGATTTATCTCTCCAAGGCAAGATTTATTTGAGGAAGTCTGAAGCAGGTGTGGCTAAACCGCCTATGTCACACGCCAGCTGGATGACCTACTTCACGTACAAGCAAGCCTCAATTATTCTGACAGCCACCAGTCACCTTTCTTTTTTAAGACCGGGCAATTAATAACGGCTAGTTAAGGAAACTCCAAAAATAGACAAAGCCTTGGGAGATTTTCCTTATAAATAACCAGCCGTAGCCGCCAAAAAAGAGAGGCAAGGAAGAAGAGAGAAGAGCTTTACCTAAGGCGTGAGCAAGCAACTACAGTGCTTTCCCACCGTCTACCCATCAATCTTCCTTGGTGTCCTCTATAGCTAGACGATAGCAGAGCGGTGATCAGGCCTCAAGAGAGGGTGATCACCAAGGCAGACGCTGTGTTGATCATGATTGTCGCGACAGAGCCCCCGGTTTTGGGAGTCGTTCTTCTTTTGTTTTTAACTCTTTATCTATTTGGGGTTTTATCAAACGTTTAATATTGGATGATCTTTGATAGAACCATGAATGCTTTACTTGGTGTTAAACTTTGTTTTGCTTGAATAATATTTTTTTATGTTTATGAATGATGAAGTATGTTTTGCTTATGACTGTTTTGTTCATAGTTTGAATATTTTACCTTAGCACTGTAAGAGCATCGAGAGATAGCCTTGGATTTTGGTAAAACATGTCTTGGCATTATAAGAGCATCGAGAGATAACCTTTTGTCTAGATAAGTGATTCTTACATTCGAGAGAATTAAGATAGATCAACGTGAGCAATGGAATGAATCCGAGATGGTGAAGTTCTAACTTGTCTACCTTAGAGATAAGGAGTGAGTTTTAAACGACTAAAAGGGATAGATGCTAGAGTAGGAGAGACTACGTCTATAGTTAACGCCGAGAGGTATGGCCGTAGCAACCGTCTAAGAATACCTAGTAATCCTGTCGGGCAGTTTTAGTGAGTCATAATAAGTAATTCTAAACTGAGAATATTTGTTGTCAAGACAATGGTTTAGCATAAGTGCTCTGTGACACGTCTGAATATGAGAGGTTGTTTGCATTATATTTAAATCATCAACTGTTTTATTAGTCTACATATTAATTTTTCCTAAACCAAATTTTTCTAGAATCATTGAATCATTTTCTTTGTTTATTAATATTAGTTCTTAGGATAATACTTAGTAGGACTTAGTTTATGACATTAGTTCTAGTTGTGGTGAAAATATATTTCTAATCCAATCCCTGTGGAGACGATACTCACTCACTACTATATTACTTGCATCGATTGTGTATACTTGCACGGATTTGCTTGCCTTAGCATATACATTTACAAGAGATCAAGTTTTTGGCGCCGTTTCCTGGGATTGGCAACTGACAATATTTTTAGCCATAACAAGTTCTCTTTGTCACACTATATTACTCTAACGTAGTTTACTATTTTCTCTTGTACGTTTTAATTATTGCATGGCCTTGAGATCTTTTGGTCAGTCTTTGGAACCATTCGACCTTGAAATTGAGCAATCACTCAGACAAAGGTTGCGTGCCCAAAGAACCAGAGAACAATCAAATCAATTTCAAATGCAATACAACATGGGAGATTTAGGAGATCCAGATGCAATAATTAATCTTCAAGTTGCAAGACCAAGAGCGATACAAGATCATTTGAACCCTATTCTTGATGACCTCAATACAGGCATAGTGGCACCTGAGATCCAAGCCACTCACTTCGAACTCAAACCGGTGATGTTTAATATGTTAAACTCTATCGGACAATTTGGTGGTTCACTCAATGAAGATGCGAGACAACATGTTCGTGCTTTACTTGAAGTATGCGACTCGTTTCGGCAATAAGGAGTACATGAGGATGGTCTAAAACTGAAGCTTTTTCCTTAATCCCTACGCGATAGAGCAAGAGCCTAGCTCAGCGGAGTTCTTTCCGGTTCAATGGAGTCATGGGTGGACTTATGCAAGAGTTTTCTACTGCGATAAAATCCTCCCAATATGAACACTCAGCTTTGCAATGACATTCCTAGTTTTTGCCAAGGAGATGATGAATCATTGTACGAATGCTAGGATAGGTATAAAAGTCTACTTCGCAAATGTGTTAATCATGGATTTCACGATTGGACGCAAGTGGTAATGTTTTACAATGGAGTCAACGCACCAACTCGAATGATGCTAGATGCCTCAACGAATGACACCTTACTAGACAAATCATCCGAGGAAGCTTTTGACATCCTCGACAGGATAGCAAATAATGATTATCAATTTCCAAGTGCAAGATTGGGAACTGGAAGAAAAACATCAGGAGCATATGAATTAGAAGGTAAAGATTCGGTAGCAGCTCAACTTTCAGCCATAACCAATATGTTGAAAAATTTGCAACGTCCTAATGAGGTAAGAGAAGTCAAGGTGACCAATAATGTATGCCTATTTTGTCACGGCCATCATCATGAGAGTGAATGTCCTGAAAACCATGAGTCAACCAATTTTGTGGGCAACTACAATCGGAATAATAATAACCCCTATTCGAATACATACAATCCTGGTTGGAGACATCACCCAAATATTTCATGGAGTAATCAAGGGAACAGTAACAATCAAGCCGCAAACTACAGGCCACATCAAAATAATTTTGACCATCAACATTTTCAGAATCAGCATCATCAACAACCCTGGCGGAACAATAAAGGTATAACTTCTTCCTCTAACATCAATTAGAATACTAATTCCTTGGAGTTATCATTACAAGAATTCATGGCCTCGACAAAAGATTTCATGGTTTCCACAAAGACCTTGATGCACGAACACTCTACAACAATTAAAAATTAAGGAAATTTGCTACAAAGCCAAGGAAAGCTTTTGCAAAGCCATAGTTCATCTCTCAGAGCATTAGAGAATCAAGTGGGACAAATTGCTACGACATTACATTCTCGCCCAAATGGAAATCTCCCTAGTGATACTGAAATAACTAAGCATCATGGGAAGGAGTAATGCAATGTACTTATGCTAAGGAGTGGAAAACAAGTCAACTAAGATGATAAGTTTCGGGGAGAACACCTGAACAATCCTCGCCAAGGCGTAACACAATTGGATGATCAATCTGAAAATGTTGAACGAAAGGAAATGCCTGAAGAGAAGGAAAGAAGTGAAGGCTCAGAAGAGCATCGACTGTATAATAAAAAATTTGTGGTAAAGGCCAGCGATTACTCAGCACCATCAGCAGTCGATGTGAGACCTCCACCACCGTTCCCTTAACGGTTGAAGAAGCACGATGATGAAGTCCAGTTCAAGAAATTTGTTAAAGTTTTGGACCAGTTGTGCATTAATGTGCCCTTACTTGAAGCCATCGAACAAATGCCTTCCTATGACAAGTATCTTAAGGAAATTGTTACAAAGAAAATGAAGGTAGAATGTGTCGCCACGACAACAGATATTTATTCAGCAGTAAGCAAACTCCTACCCAAAAAAAAAGACACTGGTAGTTTTATAATACCATGTTCCATTGGTAATGACTTCGTAGGACGAGCTCTTATTGATTTGGGATCAAGTGTAAACTTGATACCAAAGTCCATATTTATGAAGCTAGACAGGTATCACGCCCAGCCCACCTCGGTCATCCTACAGTTGACTGATCGGTCTTATGTGCGACCCGACGACAGAATAGAAGATGTCATAGCAAAGGTGGATAAATTCGTATTTCCAGTTGATTTTCTTATCCTGGATTACGAAGACGATGAAAATGCACCAATCATTCTGGGACGCCTCTTCTTAGCCACCGGGAGAATCCTTATAGATTGTGAAAAGGGAAAATTCACCATGAGAGTAGGCAAGCAAAGCATCACTATCAACGTATTCAACTCCATGAAATACGTGGACAATTTAGAGGACTGCAAATGCAATAACAAGATTGAAGAAAAGGCAATCCTTGGATAAGGTGAATCTTTAAGGCTCGATGAATACAGTACATTGTACCATGAACCTACAACCGAGATACATGAAGCAGAAAACTTTGGCCCATACGAACTATTTTCAAAAGATGATCCTAAAAATCATGGCCTCGACCACAAAAATATGAGCAATGAACACCCTAAAAACAATACCAATGTAAGATGCGGAGGAAATACAAGGGACCAATCAAGACTTCTTCAAAACAGATCATGTATAAAATTTGAACCCTTAGATTATTATGAAGTTAAATCTCACGAATCATCTTCACAACATGCACCGAAGTTGGAACTTAAAGCTTTGCCATCACATTTGAAATATGCATATCTAGGAGTTGATGAAACCCTACTAGTGATAATTTCTACAAACCTAACCTCCGAACAGGAGAATAGTTTGTTGAATGTCTTGTCACAACAAAGGAAAGCTATAGGATAGATGATGACAGACTTGAAAGGAATCAGTCCGACCATATGCATGCACAAAATCAACCTTGAAGATAGCCATATCACTTCGGTGGAACTGCAAAGACGACTCAACCCGATCATGAAGAAGGTAGTCATGAAGGAAGTTATAAAATGGCTGGATGCAAGAGTGATTTATCCTATATCCGATAGTTATTGGGTTAGCCCAATATAATGCGTACCAAAGAAAGGTGGTTTGATCGTGGTTAAGAGCGAGCATGACGAGTTATTCACCATAAGAACAGTCACGAGATGGCGCATATGCATGGACTACAGGAAGCTCAACAAAGCCACAAAGAAGGATCATTTTCCCCTCCTTTTTATCGACCAAATGTTGGATAGACTCACGGGAAAAGCATTTTACTGCTTCCTCGATGGATACTCAGGGTATAACCAAATTGCCATAACACCAGAGGACCAAGAAAAAATAACTTTCACGTTCCCGTATGGTACCTATGCATTTAGAAGAATGCCGTTTGGACTACGTAACGTTCCAGCTACATTCCAAAAATGCATGATGGCAATCTTTTCGGATATGGTGGAAGAGTGCATGGAAATATTTATGGACGACTTCTCTGTCTCAGGTGATGATTTTGACTGATGTCTCGATAATTTATCCAAGGTATTGAAATGCTATGAAGAAGCCAACCTAGTACTAAATTGGGGAAAATACCATTTTATGGTGACCGAAGGAATACTGTTGGGTCACAAAATTTCATGTCATGGAATCGATGTCGACAAAGCCAAGGTGGATGCAATTGAAAATCTTCCCCCACCTACTAATGTGCGAGGTGTACACAATTTCCTTGGACATGCAGGCTTCTACAGGCAGTTCATAAAATACTTGTCACAAATTTTTAAACCCTTATGTCTTTTGCTTCAACAAAATCATCCATTTGAATTCACTAATGATTGTTTGAACGCCTTCACAGATTTGAAGAAAAAGCTTTTGGCAGCACCAATTGTTATCCCACCAGACTGGAATGAACCATTTGAGCTCATGTGCGACTCTAATGACTATGCAGTCGGAGCAGTGCTAGGGCAACGGAAAAGTAAAATTTTTCACGTCATATACTATGCAAGCCGTACTCTTAATGATGCACAAGTGAACTATACCACCACTGAAAAAGAACTTTTAGCAGTAGTATTTGCATTCGATAAGTTTAGGCCATATCTAATAGGCACTAAGGTAATTATGCACACAGATCACTCTGCCATTAAATATATGATTAATAAAAGAGATGCAAAGCCTAGACTAATTCGGTTGATATTACTACTGTAAGAATTTGATTTAGAGATCAAGGATAGAAAAAGTATAGAAAATCAAGTGGCAAACCATTTGTCTAGGCTAGATAACAAACCTGATTGTCCTGACATCACATAAATTAAAGAGGACTTCCCAGAAGAGAAAATATTATTTGTCACGGCTGCGCCATTGTATGCTGACATTGTTAACTTTCCTTTTAGTGGTATTGGTCCTCTTGATTTATCTAGCCAGGGCAGAAAGAAGTTTCGACATGATGTGCGGCATTACTATTGGAATGAACCGTTTCTATTCAAGCAATGCGGAGACCAAATAATCCGATAATGCATTCCAGAAGAAGAGCAGCAAGATATACTACACCAATGCCACTCGTCACCATATGGAGGGCATTTTGGTGGAATGAGAACATCAGCAAAAGTTCTTCAGTCTGGATTTTATTGGCCAACCCTGTTCAAAGATTTGCATGAATTCTACAAATCATGTGATAGATGTTAACGAGCAGGAAACATCTCGAAACGACATGAGATGTCATGGCAAAATATTATGGAAATCGAACTTTTCGACGTATGGGAAATAGATTTCATGGGACCTTTCCCATCATCATTCGTAGATTTATATATTCTCCTGACAGTGGATTATGTATCAAAATGGGCGGAAGCCATCACAACACCTAAAAACAATTCAAAGAAAGTGATAAAGTTTTTACATAAAAACATATTCACCCACTTTGGAACACCACGAGCTATAATTAATGACGAAGACACACATTTTGACAATAGATTGATTGCCAAGGCACTGAAACGATATGGAGTATGATATAGGATCGCTATGTCGTATCACCCACAGACGAATGGACAAGCCGAAGTTTCTAACTGGGAGATTAAGTAGATCCTTGAAAAAGTGGTCAACCCGAATCGAAAAGACTGGTCGCCGAAGCTAGATGAAGCACTATGGGCTTATTGCACAACATTCAAGACACCGCTAAGAATGTCCCCGTTCAAACTGGTCTACGGAAAGGAATGTCAACTATAGGTTAAACTTGAACATAAAGCCTACTGGGCCATAAAAAAGATAAACATGGATGCTCAACTTGCTAGAGAAGTAAGACTCTTGGAGCTGAACGAGATGGATGAATTTAGAGCACATGCATAGGAGAATGCCGGCCTTTACAAGGAGAAAACAAAACGATGGAATGACAAAAAAATATTGCCGAGGCAATTTTATCCCGGACAACAAGTACTGCTCTACAATTCACGCCTTAAATTATTCCCAGGCAAGCTGAAATCAAGATGATCAGGACCGTTTACCGTTCACCAAGTCTATGACAATGGAGCATTTGAAATTCAAAATCAAAATGACGGTTCCATCTTCAAGGTGAACGGGCAGAGACTCAAGGAGTACAAAGGAGCCACAATCATACGCGACAAATTGGCATCATTGGCACATGATGCCCAAGAAATTACTTTATTTAATTGAGCAAAAATTCGTTGCCTAGGCAACAAAAATCTGAATTCTGTACATAAATAAGTTAAGTTATTTTCTGTTTTAATCCGTTTTATTTTATTATTGTCTTCTTTGTTATTGTAGGCAAGCAAGGAACACGTGGCAGAATGGGGAGTTGAAGCATGCATGAAGAAAAAGGCTCTAGGGTACAAGGTTTTGGCAGCAGAATAAAGAGGGAAAAAAAACCTTTTCCCCACTTTAAATCCAATCAGATATTTCTCATTTAATGAGAAATATTTTCCCCACCATGAAAGGACTGAATTACCCCGAACCACCCATCACTTTCCCAAGCTACCCAACCTCTTATTCTTCATCGTGTTTCCCTCTCTTTCTACAAACAAGAAAATATTTTCTTTCTCTCAACAATACCTCCCCATCGCCACCACAAAAGTCAACCAAGCACAATGGTGAGAATAAGGAAAGCCCCAGGCCTAACAAAAAGCTTCGAACGTTTCCAAACAGCCGAAGCATAAGCACGCTTCAAGACCTTCCAGAAACGCCAAGTATATTTGGAAGATGGATTCGTTTTTCCAGTCAAAGAAGAGGAGCTGTTCGGACCATAGGTGATGGACGTAATAAAGAAACACAATTGGGAGAAGTTTTCCCGCAATCCCAAAGTCGTAGCACCGGTGATTGTACGTGAATTCTATGCCCATCTTGAAGACCCATCTAACCACACAGTTTATGTTCAAGGAAAAATCATTCGATTTTCCCCTTCTGCACTTAACCGATATTTTAAGTTGGGAAAAGTTGAAGAGAAACACAAGAGATTTGTGGCAGAGGATGATCAAGAAACATACAATGGCGTACTACATGACCTTTGCTTCGGGTGGGCCAAGTTCGAAGGGATTGTCCCAACAAGGAAAAGAGTTGATCGCCTAGCACTAAAATCGCACGTGAAACTGTGGAACCACTTTCTCAATGGAAAGATAATGCCAACGTCTCACAACACCACTGTCTTTGTGAAGAGATTGCTGCTCCTATACTCGATCATTTACGGGAGAAAGATTGACGTTGGAGAACTCATTTTTGAGCAGATCCATGATTGTGCCAAAAGGAACCGGGGTAACCTTCTGTTTCCCAACTTGATAACCGCATTATGCAAGAAGAAAAAGGTTCCTGAGGATCCTTCGAGGATTACATTAAACCAAAGGAGGGCATCACAAAGAAAAAGGTCCCCGAGTTGATGAGTTTCAATGACGACAAACTTAAGGAAAGTTTAGAGTGAGGAGCAAAATCGATTGCCGCGGCTAGAATGGTTGTCGTGGTCACGAACACTCGAGAAACACGTGAAAAGATCAGTCGCCTAGAGGACCACAATAAGTCTTTACCTTAGTTTTTTTTTGTCTTTTTCGTATATGCATTTAGAATCATGTAGTTTAGTTTTCATGCATTGAGGACAATACATCCTTCAAGTTTGGGGGAGGTATTGTACCATATTCTGCCATACTTTGTTAGAAAGCAATTGATGTTAATTGGTTGAGAATTTTGGTTGTCATGACATAAGCATGTTAAGATTATTGTTAGGAATGAATTAGGGATGCCCAATGATAAATGCAAAATTTTCTTGCCTAGGCCAAAATTTTAGTTAAGACTATCTAAAGAAGAGAGCCAACCTTAGGCTTGATTCCTTGAAATTTATAAACACGATTGTAGGCTATTTTTGCTCTAGATAATATGTAAAATTTTTAGGAAAGAACTTTCTATTTGCTGAGACTGCAAAAATATTCTTAGGGTAAAGTGGAAACTCTCTAGTGCTTAAAAACTTGAAAAACTCGAAAATATAATGGGACACTCCTCTGTGCAAAGGCATGAATAAGAAAAACTCCAAAACAAATTAAGAGTAGCCAAGACATATGAGTGAATGAAAGTAGTCACATGATGACTCTACCCGACTAGCTTGGGGGTGGAAGGTATGCTCCCTTTCACCTAGAGTGTGGGATGATAGTTGTGATGACCTGACTCCCCTGGAAAAAAATGAATTAAGAGAATAAAAGTTGATAAATAACTATAAGTATAAACTAAGCCTGATGAATAATTTGTTGTCTTGACAAACCAAGAGTGCTTACTTTAAGTTTTCAAATTACCTTTATGCATAGACCAGTTACAATCACACACACACAATAGCAAGAGATCCTGACTAGGGAAGGGACTTGACTGATATGACTTTCAACATGTTGAGGCCAAACTATTTTTGCTGAGGGCTGAAATCTCAAACCAGATGATTTTCTTAATACTGTTTTTCCATGACAATTTTAATTCTCTTCTAGCTAGTATCTATTGCTTGAGGACAAGAAATAGTTTAAGTTTGGGGGTGTGATAACTCTGTAAAAAGACTTAATTCCTAGTCTTTTCACTTAAGTTATTGTTCATCTAGACAAAGTATGCGTTGCATTTTTAGTTGCATATAAATTATATTAGATTGTGGTGGATAAGTTTTTCTTAGGCAAGATTTATTTGGTTTGACTGATGCTGCTGGAGAGAAAGGGTTGTTTGGGTTGTGTTTGTGCAGGAATCCTACAGAGGAAGAACATTTCAGTCGTGACAATGTAAAAGTGCAGAGGCCAACGAAACAGTTGAGAATGTGAGGAGCATATTTATCTCGCCAAGGCAAGATTTATTTGAGGAAGTCTGAAGCAGGTGTGGCTAAATCGCCTATGTCACACGCCAGTTGGATGACCTACTTCACGTACAAGCAAGCCTTAATTATTCTGAAAGTCGTCAGCCACCTTTCCTTTTTAAGACCGGGCAATTAATAACGGCTAGTTAAAGAAACTCCAAAAGTAGACAAAGCCCTGGGAGATTTTCCTTATAAATAACCAGCCGTAGCCGCCAAAAAAGAGAGGCAAAGAAGAAGAGAGAAGAGCTTTACCTAAGGCGTGAGCAAGCAACTGCAGTGCTTTCCCACCATCTACCCATCAACCTTCCTTGGTTTTCTCCATAGCTAGACGATAGCAGAGCGGTGATCAGGCCTCGAGAGAGGGTGGTCACCAAGGCAGGCGCGGTGCTGATCAGGATTGTCGCGACAGAGCCCCCGATTTTGGGAGTCGTTCTTTCTTTATTTTTAACTCTTTATCTATTTAGGGTTGTATCAAACGTTTAATATTGGATGATCTTTGATAGAACCATGAATGCTTTACTTGGTGTTAAACTTTATTTTGTTTGAACAATATTTTTTTATGTTTGTGAATGATGAAGTATGTTTCGTTTATAACACTGTAAGAGCATCGAAAGATAGCCTTGGGTTTTGGTAAAACATGTCTTGGCATTGTAAGAGCATCGAAAGATAGCCTTTTGTCTAGATAAGTGATTCTTACATTCAAGAGAATTAAGATAGATCAACATGAGCAATGGAATGAATCCGGGATGGTGAAGTTCTAACTTGTCTACCTTCGAGATAAGGAGTCAGTTTCAAACGACTAAAAGGGATATATGCTAGAGTAGGAGAGACTACGTCTATAGTTAACGCCAAGAGGTATGGCCGTAGCAACCGTCCAAGAATACCTAGGAATATTGTCGGGCAATTTTAGTGAGTCATAATAAGTCATTCTAAACTTAGAATATTTGTTGTTAAGACAATGGTTTAGTATAAGTGCTATGTGACACGCCTGAATATGAAAGGTTGTTTGCATTATATTTAAATCATCAACTGTTTTATTAGTCTGCATATTAATTTTTCCTAAACCAAACTTTTCTGGAATCATTGAATTATTTTCTTAGTTTATTAATATTAGTTCTTAGGATAATACTTAGTAGGACTTAGTTTGTGACATTAGTTCTAGTTGTGGTGAAAATGTATTTCTAATCCAATCCCTGTGGAGACGATACTCACTCACTACTATATTACTTACATCGATTGTGTATACTTACACAAATTTGCTTGCCTTAGCATATACATTTATGAGCGAACAAGTATTTGGCGCCTGTGCCGAGGATTGGAAACTGACGATATTTTTAGCCATAACAAGTTCTCTTTGTCACACTATATTACTCTAACGTAGTTTATTATTTTCTCTTGTAGGTTTTAATTATTGCATGACCTTGAGATCTTCTGGTCAGCCTTTGGAACCATTCAACCCTGAAATTGAGCAATCACTCAGACAAAGGTTGCGTGCCCAAAGAACCAGAGAACAATCAAATCAATTTCAAATGCAACACAACATGGGAGATTTAGGAGATCCAGATGCAATAATTAATCTTCAAGTTGCAAGAGCAAGAGAGATACGAGATCATTTGAACCCTATTCTCGATGACCTCAATCCAGGCATAGTGGCACCTGAGATCCAAGCCACTCACTTAGAACTCAAACCGGTGATGTTTAAAATATTAAACACTATAAGAAAATTTGGTGGTTCACCCAATGAAGATGCGAGACAACATGTTCGTGCTTTCCTTGAAGTATGCGACTCGTTTCGACAACAAGGAGTACATGAGGATGGGTTAAAATTGAAGCTTTTTCCTTACTCCCTACGTGATAGAGCAAGAGCCTGGCTCAGCGGAGTTCTTTCCGGTTCAATGGAGTCATGGGCAGGCTTATGCAAGAGTTTCCTACTGCGATACAATCCTCCCAATATGAACGCTCAGCTTCGCAATGTCAAAATCTTCGCACACCAAGGAGATGATGAATCAATGTACGAATGTTGGGATATGTATAAAAGTCTACTTCGCAAATGTGTTAATCATGGATTTCATGATTTGACTCAAGTGGTAATGTTTTACAATGGAGTTAACACACCAAGTCGAATGATGCTAGATGCCTCAGCGAATGGCACCTTACTAGACAAATCACCCGGGAAAGCTTTTGACATCATCGACAGGATAACAAATAATTATTATCAATTTCCAAGTGCAAGATTGAGAACTTGCAAAAAACATCAGGAGCATATGAATTAGAAGGTAAAGATTCGGTAGTAACTCAACTTTCAGCCATAACCAATATGTTGAAAATTTTGCAACGTCCTAATGTGGTAAGAGAAGTCAAGGTGACAAATAATGTATTTCTATTTTGTCACGACCATCACCTTGAGAGTAAATGTCCTGAAAACTATGAGTCAACCAATTTTGTGCGTAACTACAATCGGAACAATAATAACCCCTATTCGAATACATACAATCCTGGTTGGAGACATCACCCAAATATTTCATGGAGTAATCAACAGAACAATAACAATAAAGTTGCAAACTACAAGTCACAACAAAATAATTATGATCATCAACATTTTCAGAATCAGCATCATCAGCAGCCTTGGCAGAACAATAAAGGTATAGCTTCTTCCTCTAACACCAATTATAAATACTAATTCCTTGGAGTTATCATTGCAGGAATTCATGGCCTCGATAAAAGATTTCATGGCTTCCACAAAGACCTTGATGGACGAACACTCTGCAACAATTAAAAATCAAGGAAATTTGCTACAAAGCCAATCAACGCTTTTGCAAAGCCATAGTTCATCTCTCATAGCATTGGAGAATCAAGTGGGACAAATTGCTACGACATTACATTCTCACCCACATGGAAATCTCCCTAGTGATACTGAAGTCACTAAGCATCATGGGAAGGAGCAATGCAATGTACTTATGCTAAGGAGTGGAAAACAAGTCAACCAAGATGATAAGTTTGGGGAGAACACCTTAATAATCCTCGCCAAGGCATAACACAACTAGATGATCAATCTGAGAATGTTTAACGAAGGGAAGTGCCTGAAGAGAAGGAAAGAAGTGAAGGCTCAGAAGAGCATCGACCACATAACAAAAAATTCGTGATCAAGGCCAGCGATTACTCAGCACCATCAGCAGTCGATGTGAGACCTCCACCACCATTCCCTCAACGGTTGAAGAAGCACAATGATGAAATCCAGTTCAAGAAATTTGTTGAAGTTCTGGATTAGTTGTGCATTAATGTGCCCTTACTTGAAGCCATCGAACAAATGCCTTCCTATGCCAAGTATCTTAAGGAAATTGTTACAAAGAAAAGGAAGGTATAACGTGTCGCCAGGACAACAGAAATCTATTCAGCAGTAAGCAAACTCCCACCCAAACAAACAGACCCTGGTAGTTTTATAATACCATGTTCCATTGGTAATGACTTCATAGGACGAGCTCTTATTGATTTGGGATCAAGTGTAAACTTGATATCAAAGTCCATATTTATGAAGCTAGTCAGGTATCACGCCCAGCCCACCTCGGTCATCCTACAGTTGGCTGATTGGTCTTATGTGCGACTCGACGGCAGAATAGAAGATGTCATAGTAAAGGTGGATAAATTCGTATTTTCAGTTGATTTTCTTATCCCGGATTGCAAAGCCGATGAAAATGCACCAATCATTCTGGAACGCCCCTTCTTAGCCACCGGGAGAATCCTCATAGATTGTGAAAAGGGAGAATTCACCATGAGAGTATGCGAGCAAATCGTCACTATCAACGTATTCAACTCCATGAAATACGTGGACAATTCAGAGGACTGCCAATGCATTAACAATATATAAGAAAAAGAAATCATTGGATGAGATGAATCCCTAAAGTTCGATGAATACAATACATTGTACCATGAACCTACAATCGAGATACATGAAGCAGAAAACTTTGGCCCAGATGAACTATTTTCAGAAGACGATCCTGAAAATCATGGCCTCGAGCACAGAAATCTGAGCAATGAACACTCCAAAAATAATATCAATGTAAGATGTGGAGGAAAGACAAGGGACCAATTATAACACTCATAACCTGTATAATTATACCTATACGGATTATAGATGTCACCCGAATTACTAAAATCATTTCCACTTTTTCAAGTGATTTAAAATTTATTTTCTTAAAATAGTAATTGATACAGTGATGAACAGTACTCGTGAACATTGAACATTGTAAAAATGCGCTACAGTGACTTGAACAGTGCATCGATACGCTACAGTACTGCTACAGTGCATCGATACGCTATAGTAACTGCTGCAGTTACTGCTACAGTAATTTTTGAAATTACATATAAATTCATAAAAATTAACCTTTTATCACTATAAAAATTTCCAAAATTTATTCAACAAATAAATTGAACATTTTCAAATTACATGCCACTATCTAAAATCAAATTCCATCGTATGATGTCTTATTGATATTGAAATATACCTCTCGATGCTTGATGTCACTTTTAACTCTTTAATCCACTATTGGCTCTTTACCTACGCATGAAAATCATCACACGCTAAGTATATACTTAGTGAGGCAATGAAAACAATAAACAGTGCAATATAATTCATGCATGATTTTCAATGTTAAAATTAAAATGCCATAAAATCATTTTTATTTGCATATCCAATATTTTACCATTTAATAACCATAAGCTCGTAAGCTTATTTTACCAAAATACTTACCATTTGTACCATAAGCTCGTAAGATTATTTTTATGCTTACCATTTACTAAGAAATAAACCATTATCCATAAATCATAGCCTACAGCCCAATATACAACCCTGAGGACCCTGGGTATTCGAGTAATATTTGCACCGTAGTACTACACATAAGGTTGTGCCCACCATATACACCGAAGTGTATTACACATAAGGTCGTGCCCACCATATACACCGAAGTGTAATACACATAAGGTTGTGCCCACCATATACACCGAAGTGTATTATAAACCTATAGCTGCTATACTCTATGGCATGCCAACAATACATTGTCCCTCAATGACTTACTTGGGCATATAGTCTATTTTATTCAATTCATCCATGGCAAAGTATATTATCAATATTTAACATTGGGCGGTTCATACCCAAAAACATTCATGGTAAAATATCATAATTTCCATAATCAATGCATTATATTTTCAACCTTTTACATATTTAGAATATATCAAATATATGATAAATTACATAAATATCATGTCAACATAAACAAGGTCAACTTATCGCAAGTCTTCCTGATGATGTATAAAACATCCATGTATAATGTCATGCATGTATTGCACTCATATTGACACTTTATAATTTTCCAAATTTGTGCCTCACTATTGTCCACAATAAACCCACTTGACTTGCTTCAATCGCAAATCAATCATAATTTGTATAATTCACAATTTCATAACGATACATATGTTAGTATTGTACTAACATAAACACATCCCAAAAACTCCATAATCATACTTGAAACTATTTACCACCAAATACTTTAACACTTATTAATTCCTTTTAATATTGGAACTATCTTTTCCAATTTATCCAAAATGGTCCTTCACCATTTTACCACTTAACTTCTTAATACTAATAATTCCAGCATAGTACATCAATTATATAACACTTACACAACAACCCATCAATTTTCCATATTCAGACAACTCGTACTACCTTTAAAGAATTAATATTTTGTATTTATATACACACTGGAATTCAATTATGTTTATTCAGTTGAAAAATAAACTCGAATACAAATCTATCCATATAAATAACTCCTTCTAGTTCATTCTGTACAATTTATGGTGAATTTTCAAAGTTAATCAACAAAATCTGTTTTGCAGAATCTGCTGTCCGAATTTTCTAACCCTTCCTTGGTTAAAAATTCATATCATTTTGTATACACCTTGAAATTGACCCCCGTTTGTTTCAAACAAAACTAGATCAATATATGAACACAATATATAAAAATAACCTCCAAATAAGTTTTATATAAATTCTGGTGAATTTTCAAACCACTGTAAATCACCAAATCTAAATTGTTTTCTTAAACCTCATCTTTAGGTTCTTCATCAATTCTTATAACCAATTCTTTAAAATCACTTAGATCTTCATAACCCCTAAAACACAAGAATCAACTTCCCCTTTCATCAACTCAAGATGAACTTGAACATGAACTCTAGTGATATTCATGTCAAAATGTAGAGAATTGAACGTAGAACATTATTCCTAACCACACCGAGTCTAATTCTCAAGAAATAACTTCAAAATTAAAACTAAAGATGTTTACCTTTCTTTCTTGAAAGTGCCGGCCCTTGGAGGAAGAAGAAGCTGAAATGTTCCCCCATTATTGTTATTTTAATGTTAATTATATCTAGCACATGCTTAATATAATATCATAATGGACTTTTTTATTCCATTCCATAAGAATTTCCATTTTGCCCTTAATGAATCTTCCTATTCACCATAAAACCAAGCCACCTGATACATATCATATTACAAAGTCAAATATGAATTAATTTGACTTTTATTTCCGAAATTCCCCTTAAATTTTCAAAATTTTCATTTTAGTCACTAAATTCCACTGTTTCGGTTAAATCTGAAAATTGCACAATTCCAAACCAAATTTCTCTGATGTAAAATATTAAAATAGTATTTTCAAACATTTTATAACATCCTTCAAATTTTTGTAACATTCCAATTCGATCCGAATTTCTGATTCCTTATCGGCTTTAACCCTTTCTAAATTTTCTTTACTAAAATTCCAAATCCAAAAATATGATCTCTATAAAACCCCACTCTTAAGAGTAAACCATCTATTTATGGAATAAAATTATTTTTAGGAAATTATCTCTTAATTCCCTAAACTTTTTCCCAATTTTCTACTTTGACCATCAAACTTTCAAAATTTCATTTTGGTCATTGTCTAAATTTTTGGGGTATTACACCAATCAAGACTTCTTTATAACAGATCAGAAATAAAATTTGAACCCTTAGATTATGATGAAGTTAAATCTCACGAGTCATCTTCACAACATGCACCAATGAATATCATAAACATAAGCATGCTAGAAGACATGATAATAAGTAGTAGGTACATGATTGATCATAATCAAGTGCTACACACTTATGGTTTAATAGTTCTATTACAAAGGTATGAGTCTCATGCTTCCCTTAGACTACCGCTGAGGGTTTTGTCATGAGTATGCTTATACTAGGTCTGTAACCATAATATCATATAGATATGCATCATCACCTACAATACATAACATGATGATAGTACCCGGTATCACATAGTCGCCAGGTACAAATTCACATATGGGGAACCTGATCATTATATAACCTTATTAAAATTCTCATCAAACATACAAATGATCTTCCAACCATCACATAACCTTTGAGTAGATCATGGAGGGGAACCCGATAATCACATAGCCTTAGTACAATTCCCGCTCAACATAGCATTGACTTGGTATCACAATAACAATCAAACCATCATTATGGATATCCATCAATCAACATTAATGCAATCACATATGTATAGAAGGGTGCCTAAATCAATGTCACGCAAGAAAAATCAAGGTAGCTCAGTTACTAACTATGATAACTCATCAAACCAGGTGAGATCATTCCGTCAATCACCACTATTTCACTTATTCTTTTATCTAGAACATTATGCAAGTGTTTATTAGTCTTTTACATATATTAGTTCTTTAGACCACTCTATTATGGTCATTTAAAATTGATGCTTCGAATAACATAACAACAATTAGTGCAAGCATACACTATCGTATCAAGTAATAAAGTAAATGCAAATTAATACATCGAGTATCATATCCACAGAGACTACTATTACTCAAAGAATTGACATAACATTAAGTAAAATAACATAATTGTGTATGTGATGATATGAACAAAGCAATAAAAATATAAAAGTAAAATAAATACTAGACTGAAAATATAAAGGGAAAAAAGGATTCACAATAGTGGTAATGAAAGCAGTGGATCGGTTCAAGCTAAAGATTAAGGTATTGTTAAACTCAATCATGCAATTAATGATATCACATCAATAAGATCGATCCGTCTAACATTAACTTAGCAAGTTTTCATCTCTTGGTACTCCATCTAGAAACTCACAATAATGTTATATCCATATAGCCACTTATGCAAATTCACTAAGTATGTTACATCAATCAATCAACTAGTCTACACTAAAATATTTCCCTTGCAATTGCTGATGCTCACACAATGCCACTCACCTCTCGATGCAATGGATTAGATAATTATCTCTATACTAAAAGCCTTAATAAAATCAAGAAAACATCAATCAAATCAATGGACAAAATTAATTAAACATGAACTTCATAAAATATATTTAAAAATATAAGCATCCAAGGTTTAACAAATCCCAAACAAATTAAAGAGTATTTTAACTAAACAAAAACAAAACCCCCTATCAGATTCATTTTATTGTTGATGTTGTTGATGCTATTGCCGATCACCAGTCACCACCTCTCAGTGTTGTGACTTTTGCCTTTACATCCAGTTGATGCTCTTCTCCAAAATTGCCTAAGCGGCCATGGCTGACTTGGAGAAAAGAAAAGAATATAATAAAACATAAAAATCTCTCTTTTATTAAGTGTAACCACCTCCTTTATATAATAATTAAAAACTCTAAAAAGTAGAATTTAATTCTGCATTAAAGGAAACTCATTTTACAATAAGACTTTTTACAACTTTGCAATTATTTTCATAATAGTATTTTGTGTAACTACCAACAGCTTTATGCTCGCACATCGATCGCTACATCAAATACACAACATTCCTACTTCATATCATTGTACAATAACAACTGTAGCATCATACAACTTCATAGCATCATGGTAACAATATCATAATAAGGTATCATAATTAGTTCAAGAATTCAACTCGCTTCCAGAAATGCATGTAATGCAAAATTAACTAAAAACACTCGAAATATGATCCTAATATGCTAAAGTACAAACACAAACCTAAGTAAAAAAAAACCTTATATAATAACTTTTTTAGAGAGTTATCACACCCCCAAACCTAAGTGTTTACTTGTCCTCAAGCAATGCATGACAACAACTTTCTCTCATCAATCAAACAACATACCTCTTACCTTGCCTTGCATTCATCACCTCAGAACCTTGGCAATTTTCTGCCATTCACCTTCAAATCTCAAAGCAATAAGAAATCAACTCAAATCAACTTATGATGCTCATGCATGTGTGTGCTCTTAGTCATGACAGTTCACCACCAAAGGTATTTTCAAAGAATATCATAATTATTAAAGTAATTAATTAAGCAAAATATGTCACGACAATTATTATTTAGCTTAACTAGAGCTTCAACTAATCACAACTATCGCTTTAGTAGAGTCATCCCGTGAAGACTTTCATTTACTCATGTTATGCTAAACTATCTTTCATACTCACTAAGCGTACCGGACTTACCTTAGCAGTAAAGTGTACCAGCGCTAAAAAAATTTGTGTGCAATTTATTCGACTAGAGCCAGTTGGGCACCTCTAGCAATTCACATAGAACTTAGACCAAACTGTTTTGCTATTTTTTAATTTTGTTTTTTAAAACATGAAAGATAACTAAATATTCTCCAAAATACCCACAAGTCAACCAAGCACAACATTCGATAAATAATTATAGCATTACAAGAATCATTAAGGCAATCTCAAGTTATCTCTAAATCATGAAATTCTCGGCATTAGATAACTATCATCAATTTTCTCATCATAGGTAAATACAAAGTTTTGGTAATTGTTTGTCTATCTAAATTTTGTGGAAAGTTAAATGTCATGAAAAGCTCGAATGAACAATACAACAATGTTCAACAAAAAACATAAGCATGGCAAATGCACATAATAATGAACAACACAAACGAACAACACACTTAAAGACCTGAGATGTACATTGCCCTCAATGCATGCAAATAAAAGTAAAAACATGAATTAAATGTATAATATAACGTGGACAACAATACTCCCCTGATGAGTTGGGAAACACTAGTTGGTGACATTTTCCTCTCATGCTTATGTTGTGAGAATGTAAGCAACAATAACGATATGAAACTAAGGATGATACGGTGATCAATGTGGGAGACATTACCTAAAAAACTCAATATAAAATCATTAAATAAAACTAATAAAAAATCTAATATAATTTCATAAATGACTTATTGAAAACATTTAAAAATGATTTCACATAGTGAAATGAAGGTTTGTGGTAACTTCTCCTGGGTCCTAGTAAAACGATATTCCGTTTTGCTTTTTGATGGTTGTCGTGACATAATCATACTGCTCTAAATCTTTTGTGCTTGTGAGATTGAAATATTGCTTTCTCCATTGTCACCATAAAAATATTTTGCCTTCACAGGATGAGTTTTCATATGAGAGCCTTCATCATCAAAGCCTTGTAAAACATTCCTTGTTGCCTTCGATGCTACTATGATTTTCTACACCATGATAGCTTTTACAGTATTCTTCAAGTTCTCATGTTGTGACTCTGTAGTTGATATTATTAGTGAAGAACTGCTATAGATTCCAGGATCAATGTAGAAGCATCGGTTTCCCTCGATTGACATAGTTTCTTTATGGTCTGGCTCGTTTGAGTTTTCTGATGTATCAATAATATTAAATAGTTCTTTAATTCTCCATATTCATCTAATTTGTCTTATACTATTGCTTCGACAGTTTCAACAACATGACATTCATCTTCATTTTTTTATAGTGGGTCATACACATTGAATGTGATATGTTGGTCATTAAGACACAATATGAGTTCTCCCTTTTCAACATCAATCAATGTTCGTCCAGTAGCAAAGAATGATCTTCCTAGTATTATGGGCATATTTTTGTCAGCTTCACAGTCCAAGACAATAAAGTCCACTAGATAGATAAATTTTTCCACTCGTATTGACACATTGTCAATCTTGCCTTCAGAATGGACACAGGATCAATTGACAAGTTGAAGTGTAATTGTTGCGGGTTGTGTTTTACCAATCTCATGTTTATAGAAAATAGACAAATGCATTAAGTTAACGTTGGAACCTAAGTCACACAAAGCTCTACATATGTATTGATTGCCAATAGAACAATGAATAGTAAAAGTCTCTGTATCCTTTAACTTTGGAAGCAATTTTCTCGTGACAATGACGCTACACCTTTCAGTGAGTGTGACGATCTCAAAATCACCAATTCTATGTTTCTTGGAAAATACCTCATTTATAAATTTGACATAGTTTGGTGTTTGTTCCAATGCTTCCAACAATGGTATGTTAATGTGTAATTGTTTCAACACATCAAGAAACTTCTTGAATTTTTTGTCCTCGTTACTTTTCTAGAATATTTGGGGAAATAGAGGTGGAGGCCTTTCTTTTGGTTGTAGCGACAACATTACTAGCGGCAATGGTGGCAATATTGTTGGTGGTAATTTTTCGGCATTACTGCTCTGGCCAACATCTTTTGTCACGATATCAACACTGGGTGACTGAATCACCATTTTTGATTCCTTGCCTTTAGATTGATGTCTATGCCTTTTATCCTCCTCCTTGTTTTCATCATTTGATTTTCCAAGATGGAGTTAACTACTTGTTGTGATGGTTTTGCAATGCTCATTGTAATAAGCTTTCCCATGAGTTTTTAGAACTTCAGTGTCACTTGGCAATGCTTCTTGTTGTTTGTTTCTCAACATATTAGCTAGTTTTCCAACTTGATTCTCCAATGCAGCGATGTTGATTAACTTTGAATTACAATTTAATTTCTTGAGATGTACTCCTTCAGTAGAGACTCAATTGATGTTGATGTTTAAACTGAGACTTGGTTGGAAAACCGCCCTTGAAAATTTTACTGATTGTTGTGTTGATATTGTTACATCGTCTGATGTTGTGATTCTCAATTTTGCAACATTGGCTGTTGTTGAGTATATTTTTGTTGCGAATAATGATGCTCTATATTCCTATAATTGGATTGCAATGCTACATTAGGATTGTGATGATTATGGAAATTTGGATTGTAGTTGTTTCATTTGTGTTTGCATTGTCATTCTTGTTATAATTTCTCACAAAATACAAAGAATTAGGGTTTTGTGGACATTCCTCAAAGTTATGATTAGCACCACAATAAACACAACTAATAATGGATATTAATTTAACTTTATGAATACCTCTAGGTTTTTGTATTTTTTTTATCATTATAGTCAGTGGTGTTACTTGTGTGGCCAATGTGCTTAGAGCATCATTTTCAATTGTTGCAGCAACTGGTCTCCTGACATGGTCCTTGTGTTAGGACATTGGTAGTCATTATTGGAGATCCTCTCAAGGATGTCGTAGGCTTCATTATATGACTTGTCCAACAATGCTCCATTGAATGATGCATTCACAACCATTCTAGTTTGCATGTTTAAGCCATTGTAAAAATATCTCCATCTGGTATTTATCTCCCTCCATTAGTTATAGATTTGATTTATGCTTCAACAACTTGTTAAAATCTACCTACAAAAGAAATTAAAATTATGTTAGTAAAAAGAAAATTCTAAAAGTAATGGCATTAGCCCATAGTAACGATACAAAAAACTTGATGCTTCGAATAATGTAACAGCATTCAGTGCAAGCATATACTATCATATCAAGTAATAAAGTGGATGCAAATCAATGTATCAAGAATCGTATCCACAGAGACTAGTATTACTCAAAAAATTGACATAGAATTAAATAAAATAACATAATTGTGTGTGTGATGCCGTGAACAAAGTAAAAAAAAATATAAAAGTAAGATAAATACTAAAGAAAATATGAAGGGATGAAGGGAATCATAACAATGGCAATAAAAGTAGTGGATCGTATCAAACTGAAGATTAAGGTATTGTTAAACTCAATCATGCAACTAATGATGCCACAACAATAAGATTGATGTATCTAGCATTAACATGGTAGTTTTCTCTCTCTCGATGGCTCCACCTAGAAACTCACAATAGTGCTATATCTCTATACCCACTTATGCAAGTTGACTAAGTATGCTGCAAAAATCAGTCAACTAGATCTCTCTCTACACTGAAACCTTTATCTCACAATTGACGATGCTCACATAATGCCACCCACCTCTCGATGCAATTGACTGGGTAATTATATATATATATATATATACTAAAAGCCTTAATAAAATCCAATAAACACCAATCAAATCAATGGAAAAAATTAATCAAACATGAACTTCGTAAAATATATTTTAAAATATAAGCATCCAATGTTTAACAAATCCCAAAAAAATTAAAAAGTATTTCAACTAAAAACACAAAACCCTTTTTTATCATTGTGGTCGTTAATGTTGTCACCAATCACCAATCACCGGTCACCACCTCTTGGTGCTGTGACTTTTGCCTTCACATCTAGTGAATATTCTTCCCCAAGATTGCCTATGCGACCATGGCTAACTATAGAGAAAAGAAAAAAATAGCATAAAACCCTAAAAATCTCTCTTTTATTAAGTACAACTATCTCCTTTATATAGTTATTAAAACCCCTAAAAAATAGAATTTAAGTCCTCATTAAATGAAGGCTCCTTTTACAATAAGACTTCTTTCAACTTTTCAATCTTTCCATAATAGGATTCTTTCCAATTATCAACAGCTTTCTACTCGCACATCGATTGCTACAGCAATGACACAACATTCCTACCTTGTATCAGTGTACAACAACAACTGCAACATTAGATAAGTTCACAACATAAGGGTAACAATATCATAACAAGGTATCATAGTTAGTCCAAGAATTACCAACTCACTTTAAGCAATGCATTTAATGTAAAATTAACTAAAATCACTCTAAATATGATCCTAGTATTCTAAATTACAAACACAAACCTAAGTAAAAAGGCCTTAAATAATGCAAAAAGCGTTTTGGTGATTTTCTCATATAAAGGTGTATTTAATGTTTTAAGATCTTATAAAAATTACTATTACCACTACCCACTTGGTATATTATTTACTAGCTTGATACTTGACTCGAAGTTAATTTATCATAGCGACTCTTTAGTCACTCACATCGTACGTTCGCATGGTACATCATCTCGTTTTCATGCATATCCCTCGCAAGGATCTTTCGTTTGTGATTTCTCTATACATGCTCGATTGAGGGGAACTAAAAAATATCTTATTCATTAAGATTATTTTGATCATAACCTAGTTCTAAGAGTATTTCTAGTCCATTGTAACCAAATAATCCTCTTTCAGGCTAACATCCACCATTAAGGATCAATTCTTGCTCCACGGGCCTTAACGAAGTTAAATTTAACCATAAAAAATAGGTAATATCGATACCCTACATGTAGTATCGATACTACCTATCCAAGTATCAATATTCCCTTGAGAATCGGTACCAAAAACAACTTCGAAGTTGCCAAAAATCCCACTAGTATTAAAATTTATACCCAAAAAAGTGATATCGATACTTTCCCTTGTAGTATTGATATTACTCTTAATAAATGCCCAGAAATCATCCTAGTTCATCTAATATCAATACTTAAACCCAAACATGTCATATTTAAACTCAAGAATCCTTTCAAACACCCTATTTTTGGTCTCAAATCAACTTTTAAATCTTAGAGAATTTATTTAGGGTCATTTATTACTATAAATCAAGTAAAAACTCTAAAATGCTTAAATACTCAAGTCCTCTACAAAGCATCACATTTAGAAAAAGTAATAACACGGATTAGAAATACACTCACTACCTTCAATGAAGCTCTTTTAGCTAACTACTCTTTTCTCTAGTTAAGCATAAGAGATAATGATTTTTTACCACAAGATGGTAACAAGGAAGGTTATGGATAGATTAGATTCTACGAGAAACATGAAAAAAAAACTCATGTAACTTACCTTAAACTAGGAACTTGAAATGGAAAAGAAAGAAAAGAAGAAGAAAAATAAGGAAGAAAGATGAAGAAATAAGAGAAAAAATGGAAATGCTTTCCCCTTAAAACCCACACCCAACGTTATCCAAAATCCCTCAAATTAGCCTTGATTTTTAGCAATTGTAAAATTTCACTTTTGATCCCTCCTTGATAGTATTTTATTTAAAAATCCCCTTTTTATAGCCAATTAGGACCAATTTACATCTAATTAAGCCCACATTCAATCCAATGACTTTAATTACGAGCTCCATGTGATCCACATATCTCTTAAGTCAACCCTCACACGTTGACTTTGAAATTTGAGGCGTTATAGTCACACCTGATACTAATAAGTTTGAAAGATATGTTTGATGCCACAAGTGAATAACCTTGATCAATCTTTAAGTCAATTAAGAACAAAGAGCTAAACACTCACTATTAATCAAAGTCTAAATTTTGTTCTTTAAAAAATGCAAATGGAATCCTATTTATAGGATTTACAATGTAGTTAAATGGACAAAAATGAGCCTTGAAGACGATACATGTATTGGGCTAATTCATGTATGATTCATTAAAGAAGGACTGCATGAATATGTAAGTTCAATGCATGTGCTAGTGTCCTAATTCGTCCATTGATGTACCTAAGCTCCATTTAAATGTTGTTTATGTATTTTAATCATTCATGCATGCATTCGTCGTTCTCAAGCTTCCCTTGAATGTTGTTCATGTATTTGGGATGTTCATGCACACATTTGTCGGAAAATGAGTAAATTTCATTGATGAATTTAATATTTAAATTAAATTCATATTTCTTTTAAATATTACAAATTAAAAAGTATTCTTTAATTTGAATATTAGTATGATAATTATTCTTTTGAATATGTCAAATTGAAAGTTATTTATTATATATTTACCTTTGAATACTTAAGTTATTATTATCTATTTAAATTTGGATATTAAAAGATATTTGCTTGGAGTATATCTCTCTTGAAAATTCCCTATAAATATTGAGCTAACCTGTTGGATTTTTATATCTTAGAATACAAGAACTTATAATTTCTTGAAAAATGGTTCTCTTCCACTAGTTTTTTGGTACTAATGAATTGTTAGTGACCAAGTTCTTAAAATTCGTAATAATAGAACAAACGAGGGAGAATAAATATTTTATTACCTTCATTGATGATAGCAAAAGTATTGCTATGTGTATTTGCAAAAAGAGTAAAAGTGAAGTTATAAAGAAATTTAGTCTTTATAAACAAGAATTTGAAAACCAACTTAATAAGAAGATTAAGATGGTAAGAAATAATAGTGGTGATGAATACGTTGAACCGTTTGATGAATATTATTCACAAAATGGTATTATCACATAATAACACCACTGTACTCTCCTCAATCAAATGGAGTAGCTAAAAGGAAAATCAGACTTTAAAAGAAATGATGAACGCAACACTATGAAGTTCTAAGTTGTCATAAAATATGTAAGGGAAAGGAGAAGTTGTTCTCTCAACTAATTACCTTTTAAATAAGGTCCCCATGAAAGAAAAAAACAAGACCCATACGAATTACAGAAAGGTCATAAACCATCCTAAAAATATTTGAAAATGCATGGGTGTCTTACCATGGTAATGGCCCCATTACAAAAGCAAATGAAAATATGTCTTAAAATAGTGGATTGCATTTTCATTGCCTATGCAGAACATAGCAATGCGTATCAATTTCATGTGTATGAATCAAAGAATCATGAGATTCACAAGAACACAATAATGGAATCAAAGAATGCATCATTTTTTGAAAATATTTTCCCTTATAAATCTAGGGAGGTTGACCAAAGTTCAATAAAAAGAACTTTAGAGACCAACAATGAAGATAATCTAAATGATCAATAAGAGGCTAAAATTGAAATAGAGCCAAGAAGTAAACGAGCAAGGGTGGAAAACTCCTTTTGACCAGACTTCATAAACTTTTTGTTGGAGACTGAACCTCAAACGTATGATGATTTTATATGATCATCTGAAGATAACTTATAGAAGGAAGCCATTAAGAGTGAAATAGATTCTATAATTCATAACCATACATGAGAATTAGTGAATCTTCCTCCAAGGATTAAACCACTAAATTATAAATGGATTTTCAAATGGAAAATGAAAACAAATGAAATAATTGATTAGTACAAGACTATATTGGTAATAAAAGGATATTGGCAAAAGGAAGACCTTTACTACTTTTATACATCAAATGAATGTTAAAACAATTTCCTGAATGAAGACATTGACGAAGAAAGATACATGGAACAACCTGAGGGTCAGTAGTTCTAGGTTAAGAAAGGAAAGTATGTAGGTTGGTTAAGTCTTTGTATGGACTTAAACAAGCACCGAAACTAGAGATGACAATTTGACCCGTATCTGATGGATTCTAATCCGATAGGAGCGGATTTTTATATAAAAAAATTGGGTTCAGATTGAGTCAAGTTGGGTTTCTTGTGTAAATTTTTTGGATTCGATTTAGAGTTGGGTTTAGGGTCAAAAATCTCTAAACTGGCCCGACCCGGATATTTTTATTATATTATAAGTTTAATTTATTTACAAAACTACAACAACAACAATAAAACCCTATTTTCATATGCAATGGGGTAAGGGGAGGTAGGGTAGTAGGCTGCCCCCAACGCATGGTTAAGAGCAACTTCCATGGAAGACCTCCGACAGTCAAAAAATTAAAATAAAGATAAAATGCAATGCATGTATAAGTTAATAAAGAAATACAGAGTTGAATAGTTTTCATATGCAGTCTTCATATGCGCGATTTTACTGGGAAGTACTCCCTGCAAGTAAAACCCTGCGTAAAAATATCTGTATATAGACAAAACTACGACCATATATATATATATATATATATATAGTGTTTAGGGTTTCATTCCTTTTATTTCTCTTCTTTTATTGACATTCTCCTCTCCTTTTCCTTTCTAAAAATCTATTAATTTTCTTCTCTCAAATCATCTCTACCACAAAATGTTTGAATGATAAATAATTTTAGTTTTGTTTCTTGTTTCGTCATCTAGATAGTTACTATCAGATGCATTTCTTCTAATGGTGTTATTTTTTACTTATTATTTTTATTTTGAGAGGAAATTTTGATCTAAACTTATTCTGAATGCACTATTTGAATGCTAAATTTTCTCTTTTTCTAGATTGATTTTATTTTTATTTTTCATTTGATTTGTTTTTCTTCATTTTTTGTGGTAAAAATCTAGTCCCTTTTCTCTTCATATATAAAAATTCATGATTTTCAATTGAAACAAGAACTCCATTTTTTATTTCAATTCTTTTCTTTTTAACTATCTCAAAGTTAAAGAAAAATGTTTCTCTACCGCAATTTGTAGGTACTGACGAGTTAGGGTTAAAATAGAAATGATGTTTATGGATTTTTTTTTTGTTCATGTGATTTTTAATTTTTTTAAATTTTCAGTAATATATTTTGGGTCAGAGTCGGGTTTTTATTTTAATTTCAGATTCAGAATCGAATATGTTAAATGATATAAAAATCGTTTATGCTAAACGGGAATGGGGACGGGGAAAACCGTTTATGCTAAACGGGGACGGGGACGAGTTTGGTAATTCCCGCCCCGATTACCCAGCCCGATACCCTTCCCGATAAATATTAAAAATAATTATTATATATATATATAATATTAATAAATTTAATTTAAATTAAAAAATATTTATATATTTAATTTAAATATATATATATATCCGGCCCGATACACGGCTAGATAACCGTTTAAATAACCGTTTATGCTAAACAGTGATACTCGTTTCCCCGCGATTTTTTCCGATTATCTAATGGGGATCCCCGTTTAAATCTCACAGGTTTTTAAGTGGAGACGAGTATATGTTTTTTAAACGGGGACGAGGGACTAATACCCTGCCCGAACCCGACCTGTTGTCATCCCTAGAGTTGGGTGTAGTTTTACTTTTTTCGGGTCAAAGTCGGAGTAGACAAAAATTTAACCAGACCCAACCTATTGTCATCCCTAACCAAAACAATGGAATGAGAAATTTAGTTAATATCATGATAACAAACGGTTTTAAGATAAATGATGGTACCAATTGGACTCCTCGCGTAAGATGCACACTCTCCAGTAACCACACGCACCAGTGGTCCGAAAGCTTTCTCTCGTGAGAAAGAATGAAGGACAAAATCATTTTTTGCAGCAGTGAATGGCAGAAGGCTCTCTCCTTTACTCCACAGAGACATTTGGAAGAATTCACACGTGCATGCACATGAAAAACAAAAAAGGAGAAACGAGATTAATGGGGGATATCAGCAACCATTCGAAGGGGGAGCATTTTTCAGATATAAAAAAGAGGACATTTTCAGAGAAGGGGGTCGTGAAGCAACAAAAAATACTAGAGATTTTAGAATATTAAGAACTGAGAAAAGGGGATCGAAAAAAGGAAAAATCTAACCTTTTTTGCGAAAGCTATCTTTATTTCTCCGCTGGAGTTGTAAAAGCCCTTCAGATCTTTCAAAGGTAACCATTTTCATTGATTAGGAAATAAGAAGTTTTGGAGATTGTTTTAAGGTTGATAGGGTTCGAGAGGTTGTTTTTTTTTTTTAAAAAAAAAGTTTTCAATCCATCACTGGCGTCGATATACATCTGCCGGGGCCCTTTTCTTCATCCTTATCTCTCAAAGGGAAGAGAGAAATGAGGGTTTTAGAGGGGGATATAATTTAGGTTTTTATTTTTATTTTAGTTATTTTAACCTTTAAATTCCCCCCAGTCTTAACTCACTATTTTAGGAAGGAAAAAACTTTTTTTTCCTTTTGGGCTATTTGTTGTAAAGCTTCTTTGCTGTTGATATTAATGCAATTTAATCCTCAATTTGTTGTTTTATGAGTTTTGATTTCCCCCCTTATTTTACGTGCATTTTATTTTAGTCCTTTGTGCATGTTTGTTTTTGCTTTTACATTTCTTTCACATTTGGCTTCTTATTTTGTTATATTTCATTTTAGTCAAATATTTATGGTTTATTTTCATTTCAAGAGCTGGTGTGGTTTGATATTCACATGTATGCCATGATTTTTTGTCATGCTCATTGTTTTGTCTTTAAAATTGTCATATTTCTAATTTAGTCACATATTTGTAAAGCCTATTCAATTTCTGCACTTTTACATTTTGACCCCATGTTTGTATGTTTACTTTTCTAGTCCCTCGTTGCAACTTTGTAACATGCATGCGCATGACCTTATATTATTATACTGATAGTTTGATTACAATGAAGCACATGTATAGTATGTTTGGCTTTCTCATATTATTGGTAAATTGTATTATATGTATGTATATGGTACATTTTATATTATACATATCATATCGTATATGTATTTGGACCTTATTTTTTATAATCTTCAACTATTGTTTTTTATTTTAAATATTATTTTATATTAATAATAAATATTAAAATGATCCTTTTTATATAGGGAATCCATAGAAAATTCTCTCAGCTACAAGGGAAGTGTGTTTCTGAGGATTGTTCATATAAATAGATACCCTTTTATTCAAATGTTTTTCTTAAGATTCATAATATAATCTTATACTATTTTAATTTACTAAGAAAATCAAGGGAATGATCTTTTATATGGAGAATCTATGGAAAAGTCTCTCAAAAACAAGGAAAGAGTGTTTTTGAGGATTGTTCGTATAAAAAATACCCTTTAAAGTTTTTCTAAAAAGGATCATAATTTAAATATACGTTTAAATTTACAAAATTTCACTGTTCAATTGACGTATAATTGCTTAGGTATCGATTTTGGGCGTTGTGGGGGTGTTTACTCTTCCTATGTATAACCAACACTCGAACCCTTTTCAAAATGATTTTTTAGTTTAACGCAGACTATTTTTATCTTTAAATTAATTTTTTAAAAATTATTTTTAAAAGTTATTTTTTAGGTATTAGATCTACCTGACCCAAAGGTCGATGGCGAGTTCAATTTTTTAAAAAAAAAACTTAATCTTTTAAAATTAAGTTGGATTGTTCCCTATCTAGCCCCTAAGAAAGCTTAAGGAACATTCCAACAACTTGGCGACTGCTTAAAGAGTTAGGCCGTAATTGATTATACGTCATCTTCATATTTAAAAGTTATAAATTTGAATGATATTTAAATTTTGGTCCTTTTTTATTTTGTTGTGCATTTCATCATGACATGCATCAATGTTTTTATCATTATTAATAAATAGTTGTACTAATATGCAATTTTAGCATGTTTCAGATTTCTGACTAATTTCAAAATTTGTTTGTTTCTAAATCAAGGTAAAGGATTGTGAGTTTCCCCTCACACAAATCGTAACCATCTTGAATATTTAAAGCATACTTATTGTTGTTTGTTTCACTAAATAGGGGTGAACACTTCTTCATTGTGAGAAAATTGGTTATTTGCATGGGCCTTAACAAGTATCCTATAGGTTCCATACCTTATGTCTTCATGGGAAAATTGGTTCTCCACATGGACATAAGGATATGTATCCTTTCGAATTGAACTTGATCTGTATAAGTCTGTAATGGGTGAGGATCGAGGGTTTAGCAGGCCCAATGGGGTACCAACAAAAGACAATTCAAGGGCTTTTTTATAGTACCGAAACTCTACCCATTTTTGTACCGAAACTCTGTCCGTGGATCTTCAATGAGTATCAAGGAGGGGAAACACACTCTAACAGTTGCTTAGATTTACTTTTTACCAAAAGCATGAGAACTAGAAAAACATGTTGTTATGTTTTACATGTTCGTACAAAGTATATAAGCTAGAAAGAATGTGGTTATGATTTATTTGTCGAATCCAAGCATGGGGGTAGAAATCATGTTTGGGTAAGACTTATTAAACCATGTTTGGGTAGACAGCATGTGAGTATAGATTTTATTTCTTTAAAATAGTCCTTACTATTTTATTAATTATCTTATTGATATTAATCTATTTTCTATTCTGATTTCTTTTCTTTCTCGCATTTGCATCATCATGACATAGAGGTGTTGATTCACAAAAGTGGTTACCAAAGGTAGAATATTTTCATACCGATGCAAGGGTTCTATAACCAGGTAGTCAAATTCAAATGATTGATGATCTACAAAAGAAGTTAATCGATGAAGGAAGAGCACAAAGTCAATTAAAGACACCATCAAAGGATCAAAGATTGATATGATATCAATGAGTTAGATGCTAGATGAATCAAGAACGAGAAGACCCTACACAAGGTTGTGAAGATTATTTTCCCTGTAAAAACCTCATAGAAGTGGAGGCTTGGAGATTCGACCCACATAATAGATGATTTGAAAGGAAGATGAGGAACATCACCAAATACATGGGTGGCTCAACATCATGACTAGTCCAACAATGACAACGAGGACAACACCAGGTCATGAGAGGAACCTAGCTTAGGGACATGAAGAAAATGGAGCTTGTGAAATTTGAGTCTCTGATATGGGGAGAATTTGTATTTTGTTGAAGGTTTTCTAATTGTGGACACTTTTAGAATTAACACCTTTTGCATTTATATTTGTATTTTGCATTTTTCTGTGTTGCATTAATTATTTTTACTAAAATGAGCTGATGATTTTCCTGGGATAGATGCAAATGAGCTAAGTTTGGTCCTTAACCTAGTGCTCCAACCTAAGTTCAAGATGCATAAGTTTAAGAAGTATAGTGGAACTAGTTGTCCCCTTGATCATCTCACAATATTTTGTCGGAGGATGTCTAGATATATTGTTAATGACCAAATGTTGATTCATTGCTTTCAAGATAGCTTGATTGGATCTGCCTGCAAATGGTACAATCAACTAAATCGGGCTCACATCAAAACATGGAAGAATTTAGCCAAGTTTTTCCTTGAGCAATACAAACATGTGAAGAATATGAGACCTAATCGATTCACTTTGCAAAGCATGGAAAAGATGTCCAATGAAAGCTTCTGACAATATGCTCAAAGGTGGAGGGATATAGCAGTGTAAGTTCACCCTCCTTTAGTTTAAGAAGGGAAGACAAAGCTCTTTCTAAATGCCTTGAAAGTTCATTTCATAGGATATTTGATAGGAAATGTCTCCAAGAGCTTTATTGAGCTAGTTACATCTGGGAGCTATCCAGAATGGCAAAATAATGAGCATTAAAAGTACCAATACTGGGAATAATGTTGAAATCAATATAGTGGGATCTTGTTCAACTAGCTATCAGACCAAATATCAAAGAATGATATGAGAAAAGATTCTTATTGGTTCGATTATAATGACGTATAAAGAAGTGGTCCCAATCTTTGTTGAGAAAAACCTTATGACTCCAGTTCAGTCTAAGCTAAAAGAACCACATTTTCCTAAAGGCTATGATGTTAATTTCGTTTTTAGCTACCACATAGGAAGCTCAAGTACACTACTCAAGATTATGCGGCATTGAAGCATAAGGTGTAGAATTTGATTGATTCAGGGGCATAGAACTTTATGCGAATCAAGAAGAAGTCATTTTATCCATCATCAAGCATAGTAGCGTTTTTCATGGAAATATCATGTTTTGTTTGAATTTTTTCTTTATTTGTTTATTTTTTTTTGGATGTTTTTAAAGTTCTAATTGAATAAACACTACTTTTTTTTCATACTATGAGCAATAAACCAAATTTCTTTATAAAGTTCAATGAATATAATAAAATGTTCTAACTGTTGACAAATGACAAGATTGAATCCTTGTAAAACAATAACCTTGATTAGGCTTCAGAGGTTACACCCGAATGTCACACTCATTTTCTTACAGTATTGGAGATAACCTTCTCCCCACACAAAAAAGAATACAAAGATAATACACTAAGTTATGAATATGAGTTGACAAAATGAAGCAACTTTTGTATATAAAATTGAAAAACTAATTAGATCACATTTTCATTAAGGACGTTTACTGATGATTACAATCTTAAGGTATATTCATACTAAATGAGCTTAAGAAATCGAATCCGTATACCTAAGAAGCTAATAAAGTATTATCATAAGGTAAATTTAATAAAGTTGAGTTATTCCGCTAAAGACAATGGTTATAGAGTAACTCAAAAGCCCTGGCCTTATGAATTGGTAACATTCAATCCAGGACATTGATCAGACACCTGAAAATTCGGTGTTTTCTCTACTGTGGCTGATGAAGACCTTGTGATGATATGAATTATTCAATTATACCAATATGCCAAATAAAGAAAAATGAAATTAAATTTAATAAATTCAAGAAAATGACAAAGTTAGAGGTTTGAATTAATAAGGAGTTTCGATAAAGATAGACTAAGGGAGTTGAGAAACACCTGTTATAGTCGACCGCACACAAACACTCATGAGTTTTGTTTTTAGATAGATGTTTATGAAATGCCTTTACTAAATGAGTCTATGAAGCTTGAACAAATGGAATATTTTAGAGCAATGAAATAGAAGTTATCTAAGATTTCTAGCAATCAAGTATGCTAGTTGTTTCATTTTGTCTGCATCAAATTGGAATGCTAAGCCGAGATAGAGGGGCATGTCACAATGTTTGTATGGACCAAGAAATGGATGATATCTCGATGATCGAAACCTGAAAAAATAAGAAGCCAAACTAAAATCAACCTCTTGATCTTAACACTTGTTAAAGAGCTATAATTTTTTTAAAAAATAAAAATGTTTGATTTACCCAATATTTATTGAATTTATGATGTGTTTCAATTGTGAGCATGAGGTAAGCGACACCAATTTGTTTTATAAAATTATTTCATTCTTTTGAATTCTAAAAAATAGTAGAAAAGAGGGAAAATATTTTCAAGAAAGATAATTTCTCAGGAAACATGTCTTGGAAATTGGTGGATATCTCTTTGACTTAAAAGTTCATAATAAAAAATCGGGGAAAAAGACTTGAGCTTAGGGGTAAGAGTTTGATGGGGTAAAAAGAACAAGTTATTGTAAGCAAAGAATTGAGATGATACACTCTAGTGTGAAAACAAACGAAAGAGAGTAAATCATGACAAAAATATAGACTTCTTGAGAATCAATTTGTGGCCACTGATCAATAAAACATACATCAACACCATTGATATGCATTTTAAATGAACTTCATATGTACAATAAACATTCATCATTGCATTAAAGCCTGAAAAAAATAAAATCTTTGTTTTCCTCACTTGAGGACGTCTTTAAAATCTCTTTTAAGAAATCAGTTTTTCTTTCTTAAGGCTTTCTCTCTATAAACCTCTATCTTAACTTTCTTAGGACTTGTATCCTAGAAAATTCAGTTTAGTATTTCTGAATATTGTTTCCCTAGAAATCTTAATTTGGTCTTTCTAAAGATTGTTTCCCATGGAACCTCATTCCTAATTTTCTTAGGGCATGTATCCTAGAAAACAACTCTAATCCTTCTTAGACTCATTTCCCTAGAAACTTGTTTTAGTCTTTCTTAAGATTATTTTCCCTAGAAACCTTGTTCACGTCTTTTCTATGACTATTTCTCTAGAAATCAACTTTGTCTGTTTATGATCGTTTCTTTGAAAATCCTATTTTTTGTTTTTCTTAAAGACCTTTCGCCTCTCATGAAGACATTTTCAGATTATTTTCTTTTCTTAAAGATGTTTCCCTCCTCTAACGAGGACCTTCCCAAAGGAATAAGGATATGCATAAATTGCACTGCCACATTCATAAAAACATTGTTGAATACACAGATAGTTACATTACATATTGAAGATAAACAAATTTATAGGTTTTTCGAGAAAATTGAAGATTTATAACAATAGGACCACAAGAAGAGGAAGACAAATTTAAAGATGAATGATATTAAGGTCAAAGTGACATAACCTCAAGAATGGAGAAGCGAATTCTATAGAAGATTTAGTTTTGAAGTGGGGCATGCTTACTAATCGTTGTGATGTTTGAAATGAATTTTTACAAATCGAGAAGTTTATTTCCAATGATTTCTCGATTGTTAAGTCTTTCAAACATTCGTTAAGTCCTTTAGACAGGATAATTTAAACTTTTGGGTATAATAATAAATTTCAATGGTTATAAAGAAAATGATACTTTTTGTAGATCTAACTTTTTCGGAGAATAGAGAAGTAGAACGATTTTCAGATTTGGCATCTTTAAGAAAATGAGAAAGTCATTTGTCCCCCTTCGAGATAAATTCCCCTGAAACACAAGCCTAAAGATAGTTTCTCTTTAAACAAAATTTCATCTCACTCGATATTGTTTCTCTCGACATATAAGTTTTAAGAGTACTTCTCTAAAAAAATTCAACTCAATTGAAATTTTTTATTTTGAAATTCAAACCTCGAGATTATTTCCCTTGAAATACAAATTTCATCTCCCTTGAGATAATAAAATTATTTCTAGACACGCTTTAGATAACAACATATATCAAATTGAAAAATAGAATCGAATGAAAAATCATCATTTTTTTAATATAAAATATAGGCAAAGCCTATTAGCTGGTTACAAGCTTAGTATAAAGGGGCCCTGATATCAAGGTAAACTCTTGGTTTAATGGCGTCAGGCGCAGACAAGAACGTACTCATATGATAATATTCGTGAAAATCAAGCTCAGTCATTCTGTCAGCCATCGTGTTCTTCTCTCGAGGGATCCAAAGAAATTCAGTATACCAACACTGAGCACGAAGGTTGTAAATTGATCAAACCATTGAAATTAGAGATTGCCCAGCTTTAGGGTTGAGGATGAGCTAAATTGCTTGATGGCTGTTAAGGGTGGCAACCGAGTGGGGCGAGGATGATTTTGTATTATCCAATCCGTCCCCAACACTTACAGGTACGGTTTTATAGAATCCCCATTATATATTTTGGGGATTTTTTATCCTCATACCCATCCCTTATAGATCCTTGCGGGTTTTGGTTAATCTTCATCCCCAAAAAATAAATAAACATTTTTGAAATCAACACAACACCTAAAACTTGTAAGATATATTATATTGTCTCAAATTGATCTCTATCTACAATACGAAAGTTTCAAATGTCAATATTCATCTAACAACCAATGTATATGTACAATCTTAATCATTTTCAATCTCAACAAATCAATGTATAATAAATGATAAAAGATCTAAACTTCAATTTTAGTTCCTTTGAGATGTAACAGTGAAAACATGTAATATCACAATCTTATCATATATAATTTTTTTATTAAAATATATATTAAGGGTATATAGGTAAATGATTATAAATATATTTTTAAAATTTTATAAAATATCAGGGATTTCTATGAATATTTTTTTGGGGATCCCCAAGGTTATTCATATCGATACGGTTCGGATATAGCAATCCCCATTTTAGCTTCGGGGATAAAACTTCCATCATCCTCATCCTTATAGGTGAAGATTTTAGTTATTCTCTATCCCCATCGATTCGAATCCCCACAATTTTTGATTTTTCCCCACCCGATTGCCACCCTTAATGGTTGTCGTATTAGACTTGCAAGGATTCAACACCAAAACTCCATGTGGAAAAGAGTCCAAGGTAGATACTCCATAGCTCGACCATAAGTGGTGTGGAGCTGTCGAGGAACTTATGGAAGCCAAGGAGCTATTCTCCACCATTTGAGCGAAGAACAACCCTAGTAAAACCCAAACCCATGCTAAGGTGGACAATAACATCTATATTAAGGCAACCTAAAACGTGCATGGGTGGATACCACATCCTTAATATTTGTTGGCGAGACCGGGAGGGTATATAACGACCATCAAAGTGACGAGCCCAGAAAATGCTCAACTAGAGTATCTCGTCGATGCTAGGGAAATGGTCATTGAAAATAAAGCAACTCATTCTATTCTAAATCTTCCACACATAAGTGGGGAAAAGAGAAGACCAAGAGATATCCATACCTGGGGAGAAGCTCGGCTTTGGAGGTTGGGCAGAAGCCCAGAAAATTCATCGTCTTTTGTTTTTTCCTAATTTCTGTTTGCAAGGTAATGAATAAAGAAGGGAAGCTGTAGACGCTTATTTTTGTCAATATGATTAATAAAAACATTAATTTTAGTTTTTGAGATTTCAATTTAGTTATTTTCTTTTCATTTTAGAATTAAATCTAAAAATCAAGGTGAGAATGTTCACTAGGTAGAATATGCAAGGTTCATAGGTTGCCTGATGTATCTCATGAGCTATACAATACCATACATTACTTTTCTTGTGAGCAGTGTAAGAAGATTCACGAGCAATCTAGGTGAAAACCGCTATAAAATAATAAAAATGATACTAAGATATCTTAGATATACTTTGGATTATGGGTTGCATTATTCCAGAGATCCTGATGTCGATACTTGTCTATATTTTAAGATACCAAACATACAAGTGAATATGTATTCACTTTAGGAAGAGGAGCTATGTCATGGAAATACTCAATACGAATGATTATAACTTGATCTATAATGGAATGATATAAGACACTCATGCCTTTGATTGTGGATCTAGTGAATGAGCAAGCACCTGCAAGAAGATAGTCTAGATAGAATAGTTTGGTAGTTGATAAAATGGTGAATAAGGTGGGATACGTTGATATTATGATAGAGTATGGTTGTAGAAGTGATTTGGGCATGGTGATGGGCTTATGAAACAAAGGAGAAAGTATGGATAGTATCTTAAGTGATTAAGGGTGAAAAAATGTTATAAAAGAGCTTAACACCGAACCTTATAAATCACTTAAGGGGTGGTAATAAGGACTTGGGCCCGTTGACTATAATGAGTTAAGAAACATAAGTATCAAGATGAATATAAAGGGTTGACACCACAAGCACCTAAGTACTTGATAAGTCGATAAAAGTTCTTAAAGAACTTAAGCAAAGAGGATAACCTCACAAATATATTCACATGCAAAAGGGGGATACCTTACAAAAGCCAAGAAATTGGCTATTTATAGGGAATGAAATAAAATGGTCAAAAGGTTACATTATGGTTTGACCATGCTTGTATCCTTATGAAAGTACATGATTTAATTACAAAGAAACATGTTCTATGATGCTTTTCATGATTTGACTAAATCTTCATAGTGTAGATGTTTCCTTTAGCCGAATAGAAGGCATCAGATCATCCTTGAAGTTGAAAGGAATGGTTCACAAAGAGCCTTGACTAAAAGGGTTGGTGATGCTTCACTTAGGTGCCTAATTACGTGGTGGAGAGTGCATAGGCCGAATGGGTGTGCCTCTTGATGCTTGACACCTTGTTCGAATTTAAATGAGTGAACATGTCATTTAAATCATGTACATGGAAACAAACACAATGCACATGATGTCCTTGATGTTGTATGCTCCTCCACGCCAAGATAAGGTGTAGTCTCGGTCATGTGATGCTTGCCTGATGTAGGTTGATGCTTAGGTAGTGACTTAGGTAAATAGTTAGGCTAGTAAGCTAGCTAGAAGCTTAGGTAGCTAGCTAGGTGGTGTAGCTAGCTAGGTAGGTACTTAGTGTCACTCCAGCTGCCTTGAGTCCTCAGCTCAACTTCAAGCTCCTCAGCTACTCTCCAACTAGTGTCAGCTTCCATTCATCTACTTCAGCTACTCCCGAGTTAGTTTCCACTCGTGTTAAGCTCAATTTAGCTAATTTAAGCTAATATTTGATATGTTTGAGCTAACACGAGCTGTCATAGGTTGAGTTAGCAATCCAAGAGCTGACATAACCTTCCATAGCATCCAATGTACATATATATGCATAGAAAACAATGTCATAAAATGAATCAATGTGAATGATAAGAATACATAATGCCACCTATGTAAAAGCTATATATGAGATAGATATGTGAACATATGCATATGATGAGTTAAATATATATAAGTAATCATAATATATGCTACGTTAAGATGTGGATGAATGCATAATGCTAAGCAAAGTATAGTATGATCATAATATAAGGACTATAGGCTACGCTTAACATAATAAGTATGAAATGTAGTAAGTATAAGATGCAATGAACTATGCTAATCATGGTAAGTATCCTAAGGTATGCAAAGATCATACTTATCATAACATAACATGGATGCAAATCATAGTAAATGTATGTAACATATGCATAATTAAAAAAAGTAAAAAAATGTGAGCATATAGTAAAAACTCCATGATCCTTGAATAAGTCCATACTTGAAGATAGTAAGATGAAGAGTAGAAGGTGAAAAAGTATGATCACATCATGGAATTTGAGTTTGTAGCTCTGGACAAATCTAGAGAAGAATCATAATGGTTTCGAAACTTCTTAAGGATATTTTAGAATGGGCGAAACTTGTGCCTTAGTATGAATATACTATGACAACAAAAAAATTGCTAAAACACATAATTTAATGTATAATTGTAAATCGAGACATATACGTCGTCGACATAATATCATTAGACAACTAATCCCAAATGAAGTTATCTCTATTAATTTTGTAAGATCAAAGGATAACATCTAGGTCAAGTTGAGAAAACATCTAAAGGAATGAGATTAAAGCCCATGAAATTTAAAGGCATTATGTGAAGGAAAACCATACCTTGTTAACTGGAGATCCTACGATCTAGATTCAAATGGATAAACTAATTGCATAAATCGTGTACGGTTACTTTAGGGGTTTCTTATCGCAAGTATGTTTCTATGATGTAAATAGTGATCAAAGTGGTATAGGCTAAGAAAAGCTTCTAATGACCATTGTGTGCTTCGGTGAGCCGAGCAACATAAGTCACCTATGTCAGGGTGAAGTGGGATCGTTTCGAGGAGATTGAGCATAATTCATTCAAACTTTTGCAAAACTAGGCGATGTACATGGCTTTCATAACATACCAATGAGAAATAAAACTCTTGTTAGAGTGGTAATTGTGTGAAGTATGTCACCGTTTACACAAATGAGAGAATAGTTCAATGATATTGCATCTACTGTTTAGCCAATAAAGTAAATATACTATCATAAGAGAATGTTTAAATGAGGACACCTACCTATCCTATGCAACTATCGATTGTAGAGCCACCAAATCGTGTCTATTTTTTTTGGATAAAATCATCATTTTCATTAATGTGGAGGATTGTTGAAAAAATAGTGAATTTCATTGATGGATTTAATATTTAAATTAAATTTATATTCATTTTGAATATTACAAATTAAAAGATATTCTTTAATTTGAATATTAATTGGATAATCATTCTTTTGAATATGTCAAATTTAAAGGTATTTATTATCTATTTAACTTTGAATATTAAAAGATAATTATTATCATTTTAAATATTTTAAATTAAATAATATCTATTTAAGTTTGAATGGTAAAAGGTGTTTATATCTTTTGAATTTTTAAATTAAAAGATATTATCATCTGTTTAAATTTGGATACTAAAATATATATGTTTAGAGTAAATCTCTCTTGAAAATCCTTTATAAATATTGAGCTAACGTACTAGGTTTTTTTATATCTTAAAATTCAAGAACTTTTAATTTCTTAAAACAATATTTTTCTCTCCCATTAGTTTTCTAGTGATAGACGAATGCAATGATAGTTCGTGATCTCTGCAGTTGTGCTACTGTAGCTGATCATCTAGTTGTTGTATTCTGGGAGATAAACGACCTACGAACTCGAGCACCAAAGAATTGACTGAAAATCTGACTTAAGAATACTGTGTAGCGCCATGTCTCAATTGTTTTCAATTAACTTATCAATCAAATCAAAATTAGTATTTTTTTTATTTCTATATATTTTTATCTTGTCTTTTAAGAAATTGAATTTATTTTATTTTATTTTACTTTCTCAAGTCCGATTTCGTCTCGGATTGTTATTGCATAACATTATTTTTTAGCAATTAAACAATTTCTCTAGCAATATAACATAAGATGCATCCCCTTTGGCTCATTGAATCACAAAATGCCTCTTGGTATGGATATATTGGATGTACAGGCTGTCAATGTCTCCGAACACCCCTTGGAATGGTAATTCATGCATTTGCTTATGAATGGATGAATGTTTCATGGAAATTGATTTGTCCCTTGACTATTTCAATGCATTTTCATAACATGCATCAAATGGATGAATGCACTTAGTCTTCTAATGCCACATATATGAATATTCTTTGAATCAATCAATTGATTGCAAATGTATCTGGAATGCCCATGTGAATGCATCTTGAAGTTCAAGTTGAATGTATCTCGAAAACCCAAGTTGAATGGTTCTAGAATGGTTGAATCGGGTCATGTTTCTCTAACGATCCATTTTTCTTCCAAATGCATCTTGAGAGTGCATAAATGTATCTATTCCTCTTCAATGCCGTGCACTCCTCTTGGTTCTCCTTTTAATGTGTCCATTCACCTTATCATATATGAAACACGTTTAGGAAAGATTAAGTAAAGACACAAAATACATGTTTATGACACATTTGATTAGCAATCAATATAATAAACACACACATGATTAACATATAATAGAATTGTAAGAAACAACATTAAACATGCAAGATACACAATTAGATAATCATGCAACATATAAATTTGTCGGAATGCAAAGCATATTAATGATGATAGAATGCATTAAATATGTAAGACAATACAACACATAATGTATGCATGAATGATACACGCCAAATTAATGTGTATGCAACTAAGACATGCAATACTAATGATGTAATAATGCAACACACAAATATATAAGAAATAAACATACAACTAAATTAATTAACAATATTCATGTATTAAAATTCCTCATGCAGCACATTAGGTGCTGCCAAAGAAAGTCATGGTTCAAAAGCTCGTATTTTAAGCGAAAATAATCAATCTTATGATTGAATTCTCAAGTCTATTGGCACGTGAATAAGTGTGTGGGTCCTTGGGCAACTCCATTATGTGAGCAAGACTCTATGAGTTTTGTCATTATTCTGGATAACATCATAGTTGGTTTACTGAATTATTTTTAATAGTTTGTTGTTGGTTAAGGACTACATAAACCTAATAATTGTAATGGGCCGGATACTTTTGATATACAATTGTTTGACCATTAATAAAATAAGCAACTTCCTTTTCTTAATAACCATCTTTCCTTGTTACCTTAGTTTGAAACCATAAATAGTCACTGGTTACTTCTTTTTCGTTGACTATCATCGTTCGATAATGTTTGATCATCTGTCAGAGTTTCAACATTCTTACATGGTATCATTCACCAAAGATCCATCTATTGACTTTTTTCATTGTTATCTTATCTCTTTGTTGTGTTGTTGTCAGTTTGGACTGGATGCAGTTGTAGATATAACTGTGATTTGATTCGAAGTGATCATCTTGTTCTTTACTTCTCACTAGTGAGAATCTCAATTTTTCTTCTTCAATTTTTCTTCTATTGTTGTCTTTTGTACCTCATCGAGAGTCCTGCTACTGACAGTTTTAAACATTTTCTTTGAAAGCAACAAGCTTTATGATTTATGATTGGAGCAATATCTTGATTTGATGCAACAATTCCAGCCAAGTTTATTCTTGATTCCACTAGTATGTATATTTCTAATTCAGAATATTTGCAGTATGTAGAACAAGACTGTTCGCTTGCCTCATGCTTATTGTGCACACAATTTGTCACTATGATTGATCCGTGTCTCACTCACTCACCTATTCAATTATTTTGTTGCCATTAAGAATGAAAAATATGAATTTATAAAGTAATTTAATTAGTGATCCCTTAAATAAAAACAAATTCGTCTTATACCTTGAAAATAAAAAAGAACAAAAATAGTTAGTATAGGTAAAATATTATGCAAGAGAAAAGAAAATAAAACAACATAGCGTAAACATGCCCGTTAAATAAGTGAAAGAAAGAAAGAATGCGTCGCTAGTAACATGCAAAAATGCTAGTACCAAAATAAAGTAGTAGTAAATAGATAAACAAATACCAAAGCAAAAGTATAAATGAAACAAAAATAAAATTATAAGTCCTTATTTGAGAAAATAAAAAAAATATGGGATATATGGATTAAAACGAAATATAATAAAAACTAAAGGCCATAAATGAAAAGAGATAAAAGACACGACAAATAAAGAAAAATGACTAAATTGTAACATGAATAAAACCAGGGAATCAAATTTAAAGAAACAAAAATACAAAAAGACCAAAATGAATTTGCAATCAAAAGGAGGGACATCAACAATGATCTACCCATATACGAGATAAAAGTCACGACAAATAAAGAAATATGACTAAATTCTAACATGAATAAAACCAGGGAATCAAAATTAAAGAAACAAGAAAAAAAAGATCAAAATGAATTTGCAATCAAAAAGAGAGACCTAGACAATGATTTACCCATATACACTAAGAGGAAACTAGTAGAGTATCGAAAACCACGTCATTTTGGATGGCCATATATAGTTTCCTTTTAGCTTTATTTTTAACTTGGGTAAAGTAAACAATTAATCACTAAACTTTCTTCTCTTTCTTATTTCTGTCACTGAACTTTAAATATTTTTAATTTATTTTCTATACTTTGTCAATTTTTTAGTGTAGACAAAAAACTTTTTTCCCTCCTATTTTTTCTTTTTTCATTTCCTTTCTTTCTTCTTCTTTCCCCTCTCCTTTTCTTCTCATTTCTCTCCTGAACCTCCAAGAAGTAGAAGTCTAACAACGATCTTGTTTAATTAATCATCAGATATATCTACAATGGAAACAGAACATTGTTTCCCGATAACCTTCTTCACCATCAGTTCTCACAGTCAAACTTTATTTCTCTTTCTGTTGGTCCTGCGATTCATTAACCCAAATTTCCAGTAGTACCGCCTTCCTCGAAAGTTTCTTCCCATATTTCGACTATTTCACAATTGGGGATTTCTTGATCACAATGCTCTTTTTCTCCTCGGCCAGCTTCTTCTCGACTTTGGGTGCCATGGAAATTTTTTTATTTTGTTTCGGAAAAGCAACAAAAGTGTGCAGAGTGAAATTTATTTTGTAGATTTTATGGCTTTGGGTGGTGGAAAATGCAAGCAGTACGCAATGGCGAATGAAAATAATAAAAATAAAATATTAATTAGTGACTATATGGCAATTTAAAAAAAAAAATTCACATCGTCACAGAGTTAAAGGTAAGATGGTAAAGTGATAATAAAATTAAGGGTAAAGTATAGTAATAGTCACTGAATTTTTCTAAAGTTTTCTGTCGTAGTCTTTTTTCGGGTGGACCTGGAATTAAGCTTCGACTTGAATAAAATGATTTAGAGTCGCCACCGATCATTTTAAAAAAATATTTAGGCTGATCGGACACCATCTTACATGATCTGTGTTTTACCATAAATGCGTCGGGTTCGGGAGTCGGTTACAGTCATGGAAAGATTAGCACCCTTGTACTGCCATTTCAGTACCAATTAATTCGTCGGTTGTCTTAATTGTAAAAATTAAAATTAAAATTTAAACTTAAAATTCAATTCGAATTAATTACCTTTGATCGATTGAAAATATCTCTAAAAAGTCAAAAATATTAGATTTTAAAGGTAATAAAATAAAAATAAGAAAAAACAAATAAATAAAAAATACACTAAAATTAAAATAAAAATGAATAACTAAAATAAAAAATGCTAAAATTAAAAAGGGAAAAATAATAACTAAAAAATTTAAAGGACTAAATTGAAATAAATTAAAATTGATGGATTAAATTGGTACTAAAAATAAATTGTAAAATAAAAAATAAAAAATTAGGGGGCCAAATCACAATGAGAAATGACTTTAAGCAAACAAATGAAATTTCTCCAACCTGGAAGGACGAAACAACAATTTGGCCCTAAGGATTCCAAGACCAACATGTTACACCCTTGGAAAACGTAACCAATGCACGTGTTTACCCTTTGAAGACCATAACAATTCTTGGTCACCTTCCTTCATAGCTTCTCTTTAAGGTCACAATCCCACTCTTTTACCCTTTGAAGAGTATTTTTTGCACCTCCTTGTCACTTGGTTTCTCCGCCCTTCGAGTAAAAAAGCCACTCGTATACGTGACCTAGACTATTGGTGGATTTACCATTTTCGTTCTCAAATTCGGCCTCACCTCACTCATATCATCTTCACCGAACTTATCAATGTCATTTCCAAAGGTATAGGGTCTAAACGCTCCTTACTTTACACTAGTGTGCATAGTCACATCTCAACCAAGTGTCAGGTTAATATTTTGTATTACACTGAGGTTCCTCTTTCGAGTCCTATCGACTTTACATAGGCTCACAAAATCAGGTACGACTTCATCGACGATGAATAAGTTCTCATTCGTCAAGTTCAAGCCGGAGAAGCTACCTGAGTTGATGTCGCGCATGGGATTGTTGCTTGCCCTCCCATCACTAACGAAATGATTTACGATTATATGGTCGATCAATTCGATGATATCCATCACCGCATTGATGACTTGTCTGCTCGTCTTCGTGTCTTGGAGGTTTGTCACTCGGATCTTCATCCTCCTCCCGATCCTTCTTCACATTCGGATGATGATGATGAGGATTGACTATTGTTTTTTACCTCATGTTGCATTTAGGATTGTTGGGTTTTCCTATTATTGCATTTGGATATTTATGATTATCTTGGATTTTATTTCATATTTTGTGATAATTTGCTTATGTTGAATATTTTGATTTTGTTGGATATTTTGAATTACATATCTATGCTTATATCGGATATTTTTGAGTATTTATTTTATGGATATATTTTGGCCTATTATGTTGGATATATGTTGGATTATACTTATCATGAATTATGATGCTCTAATATTTTCTTCTCTTGTGTAGATAAATGATTTTAATCTAAGAAAAAGGGGGAAAATATCAAAAAAACTTTTAATTAAAATCTTTAGATTTCGTTTTTTATATAAGTTAATGAAAATTTTTGTAGCCTTAAATTGTTTTTCAAAGGGAGACTTAAATGAAGATTTGAATGATATATAATTTGAAAATTTTATGACAAATTTTGAATAAAGAACATTTTACAAAAATGTTTTGTCATATCAAAAAGGGGAGATCGATAAACATAAATGATTTTGATATAACATTAATTATAATAATTTTTTAAAATTATTTTTAAATCCCTAATATTTGGCCAAATCTTTAAAATGAGTCTTTTAAGTTCAAATTATATTAAAAATATCATTCAAATACTTTAGAATAATTTTCAAAGTATTATATTTCTCAAAATGTCAAAAACTAACTTTTTAGACAAGCATTTACTAGAAGTTTCGAAACTTCTTCAAGAATTTTGAAACTTTCCAAGACAGAAGCCCAAAAAGTTTTGATACTTTCAAATAGTTTCGAAACTATCTAAAGAGTTTCGAAACTTTCATTAAAGTTACGATACTTTGGGTCCAACGGTGATATTTTTCAATTCCTCTTTCGAAGAGTTTCGAAAGTTTCCCCATAGTTTCAAAATTTTATGTGCAGATAGCCATTAATGGGAAAATATAATGCTTTAAATAGCTCCAGACTTTCTCCAACAACCCCAAATATAACCCCCTAGACCCAGCCTATACGTTTCGACTAAGTCTAGTGGATCACATTATGATTCTTAAAGACATTTTCTGAAACCGTTATTCAATCAATGTAAAATCACATTATAAATGTCATGAAATAAATTATACCATCAAAACCCAACTTGTAAATATAATACCAATAAGTAATAAATTAATTTAAAACAAGTCTTCAAAATCAAAATCACAATAAACCGAACAGTAATAGCAAAAGTGTCATCATCCTAAAATACGATACTTTAAAATAAGGTCCATGTCACCAAAATAAAGTCAACTAGCAAGATAAAACATTACAATCAGATATACTTCAAGAGATATGTTGATCCTCCAAGTGCTCGAACCGAGATATCTAACCAACAGTATCTGAAAGGGGAAAAACATTTTCGAAAGGTGAGCTAGGCTCAGTGTGTCCCAATATTACCTTAAAATCACAATAGGTACATTAAACAAATCATAGTCCAGTAAATCTCATAAATTCATAAAAGAGTTTAACTTTTGAAAATCATTGTTTAAACCCTTTTCTTGTACACCATCAGTAGTTCACAAAACTATTTTCCATATAGCTTACTTTAAGCACACAGCAAAAAGAAAGCCAACCTAAGGATAAGCTTTAGAGCTTGTATCCTTAGGCCCGTAAGTCCAAGTCCATATAGCTTACCCTAAGCACACAGCAAGGGAAGCCAACCTAATGTATCTTGGGGCCCCAAGAGTCACATTAGGCCCATTCTGTTTATTAGCTTGATCAAAGCTATACTATTGTAATTCAATCCAAAGGTTCAATTGCACCGTGTCACAAATTCCATAAATCATCACATTAAATTGGTGCATCCATAAAACAGTAACCAAAGAACTCAGTGTATCTTATATTAAAACCAATAAAACAGTTCAGTAATAATTAGGAAACACACCTTGATAATAGGTTCAAATAGTAGATCTACTGATTACTGGTTTCACCACGCTCTGCTAGAGTTTTCGAACCTATTTTATAATAACCCTATATTACTTATGGGTAAAATAAATAAATCTCTAAAATCATAAATTTTACGGGTCTTATGGGTGAATACTGGCACACGTGGTTTAACTGATCTAGAAGAGCTGGGTCGAGCTGTCGAACGATCCGGAGAATCTCTTGTACCTTCAAACAATAATAATTTATCAGCCTCAAATCTTACTTAATTGTTCAAAGCTAAAATTCTTAAGTATATAAGTATTTTCAGGGTTTGACTATCAATTTGGAGGATTTCGAGTCTGAATTTGGTCAAACGGATTGCGGAATCGGAATCAGGACGTCGAAAAACATAAAGTATGACTTTTCGAAAATTTAAATTCTTGGTCAAAGTCAACCACTTTGACCGTCGATTTGGAGGCCTTCGGGTTCGAATTTGACGAAACGGACTTCGGAAACGGATTCGGGACATCGAAAACTATCAGAATAGGTATACTCAGAAAAGATTAACGGTCGTTTAATGGTCGGTCAAAGCTATTTTAAGTTTTGGTCAAAGGAGGTCAACGGTCAACGGTCAACGGTCGGGTCAGACCGGTTCGAACCGGTCAAATCGGTCAAAACCGGTCAAACCGATTTTCCAGCTGCTCCCTCTCCCTGCGGCGGCGCGTGATACCTCCTCCGGGGGTCTAAAAATCACGGAAAAATTTCCAAAAATTATTTTGAGCGATTTCGAGATACTTACAACGATCGGTTCAAATTTTTGAACGGCGGAGAGCTCGAATTTCAACTCGGCCGAATCTTGGACTGCTCCACCTCCTCACGCGCCGCCATCGACGATGAACAAGGTTCTCACCAGCGGACTCGCAACGACACAAGGAACACGATGGTGCAGGAGGTGTCGTAAACGGAGCAACGATTGGTGATGAATTTGAGATTTTCCCGGTGATCGAGCTAAATAAAACGTCGAGACTTTGACTAGAAATTCCCGACGTTTGGCAGCGTTTCGCTTCAATTAATTTGAAGGGTTTGTTTCTCACTCGATGATGAACACAACGGTGGTTTCAAAACGACGATCGGAATTCGGACGGCGTCGGGATCTAAGTCGGAAACCGACGTAGGGGAAGGGAATTTGGGAGTGTGGTTTTCTGTTTTTGAAACAGAAACCACACGTATATAACATATAACCCCAAACTTACCTAACTTTTTTGGGTAAATTCAAGGCTTAGTCCCTGAATTTTCTTTAACTCTAAAACAAGCTCCAAGTTTTAAAATCTTTCAATTTAGTCCCTAAATTTTTGCCAATTTTCACAATTAACCTCCAATTTCAATTAAATATTATTTTGTAAATATTCGGGTTGTTACAATTCTCCCCCTCTACAAGAAATTTCGTCCTCAAAATTTACCTTATAAGAATAGTTGAGGAAACTGAGCCTCCATTGACTCCAATGTCTCCCAAGTAGCTTCTGAGGGGCCTTGGTTACTCCATTGAACTTTGACCATTGGAATACGCCTATTCCGAAGAACTCGCTCATCTCTTTCTAAGATCTGGATGGGCTCCTCCTCATATGACAAATCAGGTCTTAGCTCTACCTCATCAACTTGAATGATGTGATCTGGATCTGGACGGTATCGCATTAATATAGACACATGAAAACATCATGAATACGACTAAGATGGGAAGGCAACTCAAGCTGATAAGTAACAGGTCCAACTTTCTTCAGAATACGATACGGCCCAATAAATCGCGGACTCAGTTTACCCTTACGTCCAAATCTCAATACTTTCTTCCATGGAGATACCTTGAGAAAAACCTGATCTTCAACGTCAAACTGTATATCCTTCCTCCTTTGATCTGCATAAGATTTCTGCCTATCAAATGCCTCTTTCAGACGGTCACGGATCAATCTGACTGTGTCTTCCGTCTCCCGCACTAACTCAGGTCCCAAAGTCTTTCTATCACGCAACTCAGTCCAACAAATCGGGGTGCGACACCTACGTCCATAGAGTGCTTCATAGGGTACCATATGAATGCTGGTCTGGTAACTGTTATTATAAGCGAATTCAGCCAAAGGCAAAAAGTTCTCCCAACTACCATGAAAATCAATTACACAACCCCGTAACATATCCTCCAGAATCTGAATTACTCTCTCAGATTGACCATCAGTTTGTGGGTGGAAGGAGGTACTATAATCCAATCTCGTACCCAAAGCTGTATGAAGCGCCTTCTAAAATCTCGAAGTAAATCTCGGATCTCGATCTGAAATGATAGATAACGGAACACTATGCAATCTAACAATCTCTGAAATATATAACCTCACCAACTTGTCCAACATATAATTTACCCGTACAGGAATGAAGTGAGCTGACTTTGTAAGTCTGTCAACAATCACCCAAATTGAGTCCTTTTTCGAAAGAGTCATAGGTAAACCAGTAACAAAATCCATAGTAATACGCTCCCATTTCCATTCAGGAATCTTGATAGGTTGTAACAAACCTGATGGATGTTGATGTTCCGCCTTAACTTGCTGACAAGTCAAACACCTAGCCACAAAATTCGAGATGTCCTTCTTCATGCCGACCCAATGATACCTCTCTCTCAAATTCCGATACATCTTATCTCCACCGGGGTGCATAGCATATGGACTATTATGAGCCTCCGTAAGGATAGTCTGCCTCAACTCAGCATCATCAAGCATACAATACCGACCTTTGAAGCATAAAACTTCATCCTGATCAAGGGCGTAATCTGAGCTTGTCTCTTGCTCTACTTGCTCAAAGATGGAAAGCAAGGAGCTATCAAGGGGCTGCTTAGCTTTGATCTCATCAACCAAGGTCGGCTTAACTTGTAATTCTGCTAACAGAGTGCCATCGTCATATAAATTCAACTTGGCCATTAAAGATCTCAATTCTGTTACCGCCTTTCGACTCAAAGCATCCGCTACAATATTAGCTTTACCAGGGTGATAATCAATCACGCAATCATAATCCTTTAGAAACTCTAGCCAGCGTCGTTGTCTCAAATTAAGCTCCTTCTGGGTCAGAAGATACTTTAAACTCTTATGATCCGTGAAAATGTAACACTTCTCTCCATAAAGATAGTGTCTCCAAATCTTCAAGGCAAAAATCAATGCTGCTAACTCCAAATCATGAGTAGGATAATTACACTCATGCGGTCGCAGCTAACGGGATGCATAAGCCACTACCTTACCTTCCTGCATTAGACCACAGCCGAGTCCTGAGTGTGACGCATCACTATACATTGTAAAATCCTTCCCGGACTCTGGTTGAATCAACACTGGTGTTTGAGTCAATACCGCCTTTAATTTCTCAAAGCTCTCCTGTTGTTCCTCACCCCAGTCAAACGGCACATTCTTCCTTAACAAATTTGTCAAAGGAGAAGCAATGATCGAGAAACCCTCAACAAAACGTCGATAATAACCAGCCAATCCCAAGAAACTGTGAATTTCAGAGATATTCTTGGGTCGTTTCCAATTCACAATAGCCTCGATCTTGCTTGGATCGACCTGAATACCTCGCGCAGAAATAATATGCCCCAGAAATGACACTTCTTGAAGCCAAAATTCACACTTGCTTAGTTTGGCATATAGACGATGCTCTCTCAAAGTCCGCAGAACGATCTTCAAATGCTCGTCATGCTCTACCTCAGTACGAGAATAGATCAGAATATCATCAATAAAGACCACCACAAATTGATCAAAATATAGTCGGAACACCCGATTCATCAAATCCATGAAAGCTGCAGGAGCATTCATCAAACCAAAAGGCATCACTAAGAATTCATAATGACCATATCTAGTGCGAATGATCGTCTTTGCAACATCAGATCCTTTAACTTTCAATTGATAATACCCCGAACGAAGATCAATCTTAGAGAATACAGTACCTCATCGCAACTGATCAAATAAGTCATCAATCCTGGGTAGTGGATATTTATTCTTGACCGTCATTTGATTCAACTTCTGATAGTCAATACATAATCTTAGCGACCCATCATTCTTTTTCACGAAAAGAACTGGAGCTCCCCATGGTGAAGTATTATGCTGAATAAATCCTCGATCGAATAATTCTTGCAATTGGACCTTCAACTCCATAAGTTCTTTTGGAGCCATGCGATAAGGTGCCATAGAAATAGGTGCAGATCCCGGATAAGTCTTTATCTCGAACTCTACCTCTCTATCAGGAGGTAAACCAGGCAACTCCTCTGGAAAGACATCAGAAAACTCGTTAACTGTACGGATCTCTTCGATCGTGGATAATGAACCTTTAGTGTTCAAAATACAAGCAATGAAAGTCTCATACCCCTTCCGGATCATACGATCAATTTCCATCGCTGAAACTATATTAGAGAGATAGCCACGCCGTTCACCAATTAACACAACAGTCCGACCATCTGAAGTCTTTAGAGTAGCCCGCTTGTATTCGCAATCCATATTTACCTTGTGTTTATTCAACCAATCCATCCCAAGAATTAGATCGAACTCCTCTAAAGGAAGTTCCATAAGATCAGCGAGAAAAATTTCTCCCTGAACCTCAAGAGGACAACGTCAAAATACTTTATTCACTAATACCGCTTGTCCTACTGGACTCGTAACTGTAACAGTATTTTCAGTGTTCTCGATCGGAATCTGAAAGTTTCGAGATACCAAGCTCGATACATAGGAGTGAGTAGAGCCATTGTCCAGTAATGCAAAGTATGGGATAGAATAAATAGTAAATGTACCTGCAATAACCTCAGGCTCATCTCTGTCATCCCGACGTCTAGTGGCATAAACCAAAGCTGGCTGTCTAGCCTCAGAAACTGTTGGCCCTCTATTTTGCTTAGGTCGGGCTCTACTTTCAGTCCTGGACACTGAACCACGAGCCTTTACTTGGCTACGATCTCTAATTGGAGTCTGTACTGTAGTCTAAGAACGCACAGGAGTCTGAGTAGCGGTATGCTCAAACGAAGCTAGCTGAGGACAATCCCTCCGAAAATGACCACTAGATCCACACTGATAGCAAAGACCCATCTTTTTAAGATACTCTCATGTGTGTTGTTTACCACAAAACTCACAGAGGAACCCATGATAATACGACGAGGAACCGCCTCGACTGCCAACTAACGGTGAGGATGCTGCAGGCCTGAAACGTGTATTGCTTCTCTGAGGGACTGAAGTACGAGTCCTTTTCCCGAACTGTGCTAATGACTCCATCGGGCCTGAAAATTTCTTAGATCGTTCCTGTTCAACACGCTCTCTACCAGAAGCTAAAACCTCCACCTCTTCAGCATCTTTGGCTCTGCCCACCAGCACATCAAATATCTCATCCTGATGGGTTACAACTTGCCTACGCAGCTCGTATCTGAGTCCAAGGGCAAATTTACGACATCTCTCTCTCTCAGTAGGTACCATACTGAATCCATACTTCAGCAACTTCAAGAACTCGATCTCATACTCAGAAACAGTCATGTCTCCCTGAACCAGGTCTTGAAACTGCTGACGTCTCTGAGCTAAGTAGCGCTCTCCCAGAAAACGACTCCGAAAGCGATCCTTAAATAAATTCCAGGTCAAATGATCGGTAGGAACACTACAGGTCACTGACTCCCACCAAGTGTAGGCATTGCCATCTAACATCGCCACAGCACCCTGATATCTCTTAGTTGAGTCTAAACCCAACTGATCCATGCGTCTCTCTGTATCCTGGAGCCAATCCTCAGCTTCAGTAGGAGCTCCACCAATCTATCCCCTAAAAGTTCTAACTCCATTGGCAATCAAAGTCTGCGAAATAGGAACCTCTGATACAACACCAGTAGCTCTAACTGCTCCATGTATCAACTGCAGAAATTGTCTACCAAAATTCTCATCCAAAGTAACTCCGGTAGACTCTGACTCAATATCGATCGCTCCTATGATCGGTGTAGTCATGCCAATACCAGCGGTAAGAGGCAGATTCGTTGGGGTCGTAGAAGCAGGATCACCTATCGGAGGTGAGGGAACTACCCGTATCTCATCAATCGGATCTGCAAATCTAGCCACTCGACCTCATTCACGGCTAGTTCGATGACCACGTCTAGCACTCATTTTGATAGATCTCAAGTTTACTACAGAAGATAAAACTTAGGGTTAGATAAGCACTTGGAGTCTCAAACACAATTTAAAAATCTTAATAATTTTGTGACATGGCCTTTGTAACTTGTTTTGTAAAATATTTCAAAACCGTATTTTCAATATGGACTCATACACAGTCCGAGGGTTAAAAACTAAAAGCTCTGATACCAATAAATGTAACCCCCTAGACCCGGCCTATACGTTTCGACTAAGTCTAGTGGATCACATTATGATTCTTAAAGACATTTTCTGAAACCGTTATTCAATCAATGTAAAATCATATTATAAATGTCATGAAATAAATTATACCATCAAAACCCAACTTGTAAATATAATACCAATAAGTAATAAATTAATTTAAAACATGTCTTCAATATCAAAAAGGGGAGATCGATAAACATAAATGATTTTGATATAACATTAATTATAATAATTTTTTAAAATTATTTTTAAATCCCTAATATTTGGCCAAATCTTTAAAATGAGTCTTTTAAGTTCAAATTATATTAAAAATATCATTCAAATACTTTAGAATAATTTTCAAAGTATTATATTTCTCAAAATGTCAAAAACTAACTTTTTAGACAAGCATTTACTAGAAGTTTCGAAACTTCTTCAAGAATTTTGAAACTTTCCAAGACAGAAGCCCAAAAAGTTTTGATACTTTCAAATAGTTTCGAAACTATCTAAAGAGTTTCGAAACTTTCATTAAAGTTACGATACTTTGGGTCCAACGGTGATATTTTTCAATTCCTCTTTCGAAGAGTTTCGAAAGTTTCCCCATAGTTTCAAAATTTTATGTGCAGATAACCATTAATGGGAAAATATAATGCTTTAAATAGCTCCAGACTTTCTCCAACAACCCCAAATGTAACCCCCTAGACCCGGCCTATACGTTTTGGCTAAGTCTAGTGGATCACATTATGATTCTTAAAGACATTTTCTGAAACCGTTATTCAATCAATGTAAAATCACATTATAAATGTCATGAAATAAATTATACCATCAAAACCCAACTTGTAAATATAATACAATTAAGTAATAAATTAATTTAAAACAGGTCTTCAAAATCAAAATCAAAATAAACCGAACAGTAATAGCAAAAGTGTCATCATCCTAAAATACGATACTTTAAAATAAGGTCCATGTCACCAAAATAAAGTCAACTAGCAAGATAAAACATTACAATCAGATATACTTCAAGAGATATGTTGATCCTCCAAGTGCTCGAACCGAGATATCTAACCAACAGTATCTGAAAGGGGAAAAACATTTTCGAAAGATGAGCTAGGCTCAGTGTGTCCCAATATTACCTTAAAATCACAATAGGTACATTAAACAAATCATAGTCCAGTAAATCTCATAAATTCATAAAAGAGTTTAACTTTTAAAAATCATAGTTTAAACCCTTTTCTTGTACACCATCAGTAGTTCCCAAAACTATTTTCCATATAGCTTACTTTAAGCACACAGCAAAAAGAAAGCCAACCTAAGGAAAAGCTTTAGAGCTTGTATCCTTAGGACCGTAAGTCCAAGTCCATATAGCTTACCCTAAGCACACATCAAGGGAAGCCAACCTAATGTATCTTGGGGCCCCAAGAGTCACATTAGGCCCATTCTATTTATTAGCTTGATCAGAGCTATACTATTGTAATTCAATCCAAAAGTTCAATTGCACCGTGTCACAAATTCCATAAATCATCACATTAAATTGGTGCATCCATAAAACAGTAACCAAAGAACTCAGTGTACCTCATATTAAAACCAATAAAACAGTTCAGTAATAATTAGGGAACACACCTCGATAATAGGTTCAAATAGTAGATCTACTGATTGCTGGTTTCACCACGCTCTGCTAGAGTTTTCGAACCTATTTTATAATAACCCTATATTACTTATGGGTAAAATAAATAAATCTCTAAAATCATAAAATTTAAGGGTCTTACGGGTGAATACTGGCACACGTGGTTTAACTGATCTAGAAGAGCTGGGTCGAGCTGTCGAACGATCCGAAGAATCTCTTGTACCTTCAAACAATAATAATTTATCAGCCCCAAATCTTACTTAATTGTTCAAAGCTAAAATTCTTAAGTATATAAGTATTTTCAGGGTTTGACTATCAATTTGGAGGATTTTGAGTCTGAATTTGGTCAAACGGATTCCGGAATCGGAATAAGGACGTCGAAAAACATAAAGTATGACTTTTCGAAAATTTAAATTCTTGGTCAAAGTCAACCACTTTGACCGTCGATTTGGAGGCCTTCGGGTTTGAATTTGATGAAACAGACTTTGGAAACGGATTCGGGACTTCGAAAACTATCAGAATAGGTATACTCGGAAAAGATTAACGGTCGTTTAATGGTCGGTCAAAGCCATTTTAAGTTTTGGTCAAAAGAGGTCGAATTTCAACTCGGCCGAATCTTTGACTGCTCCACCTCCTCACGCGCCGTAAACGGAGGTGTCGTAACGACACAAGGAACACGATGGTGCAGGAGGTGTCGTAAACGGAGCAACGATCGGTGATGAATTTGAGATTTTCCCGACGATCGAGCTAAATAAAACGCCGAGACTTTGAGTAGAAATTCCCGACGTTTGGCAGCATTTCACTTCAATTAATTTGAAGGGTTTGTTTCTCGCTCGATGATGAACACAACAGTGGTTTCAAAACGACGATCGGAATTCAGACGGCGTCGGGATCTAAGTCGAAAACCGGCGTAGGGGAAGGGAATTTGGGAGTGTGGTTTTCTGTTTTTGAAATAGAAACCACACGTATATAACATATAACCCCAAACTTACCTAACTTTTTTGGGTAAATTTAGGGCTTAGTCCCTAAATTTTCTTTAACTCTAAAACAAGCTCTAAGTTTTAAAATCTTTCAATTTAGTCCCCAAATTTTTGCCAATTTTCACAATTAACCTCCAATTTCAATTAAATACTATTTTGTAAATATTCGGGTTGTTACACCAAATGGCTAGAAATCAATGATGGCATATAAAAGGGATCTTCAAACAACCAAGAAAATACAAGAAAGTTATTTCAACAATCAAAGATCATTTAGAGCCAAATTTGTAATCTATTTTCTTTCTTACATAGAATACTATTCCATTCATTGTTTTCTTCGTCCTAAGTGTTCTTGGGTGTGTGAGAATTTCAATTTGCAAACATTTTATCTTGTGAGGATATTCAAAAGTTTGCTTCTTTGTAATTTCTTCTTAGGAAGGGTTGTGTACTTTAGACTTTGGGGTATAAGTTTTAGTGTGTTTTAAGGTTACACCTTGTCCTAAAAGGTTAGAACAAATTAGTGGATTTTTTGAAATCCTTAGTGTGGAAGCTAAGGTAGTGGATGTAAACTTCATTGAAGAAGTTGAACCACTCGAAATTTGCTTGTGTCAATTTTTCATTTTCTTGCAAAAAGCTTCCATTATTTTTCAAATTGTCAATTCACACCCTCTTGGCCATTCCATTAATTAGTTTGACTCAAGAATGTAGGCTTTAATATTATTCCTAATCGTATTTTAACAAATTATGGAATTAAATAATCGAAATGGACCCTCGAGTATTAATGCAAGGACCAAGTTGAATATTCTCTAAATTAAGGGACTAAGTGATATTAAGCCTAAAATAGTCTATAATATTTATTCTATTTGATTTTAAGAAATTATTAAATCGAATAATCGAAATGGACCCTCAAACATTAAGGCAAGGGCCAAATCGAATATTCTCATAATTTAAAAGTTAAAGGACTAAACCTAAAGAATTCTAAATTGAGGGACTAAATAAGGAGAAATCTAAATTCAAAGGCTACACCTGAAATCTAAATATTTCTAATTAGGGACTAAATCTAAAATTTAATTAATCTATTAAGGACTAAATTGCACAAAAATTTTAAAAATTGTAAACAATTCAAAATATAAAAAACAATGATACCATTTACTAAAATATAAAACAAAATAAAAAAAACATGCCAAATTCAAAATAAATAAAAAAGTGAAAAAATCAATGACCAATATGTAAAAAAGCCAATTTTATAGGGATCAAAAAGAGATTATATATGAAATTCTAAGTAGATTCAAGATTAAACATGAAAAGGTAAAATCATACAATTCGGACACAAGAAATTTGAAATAAAATGAAAAGTACAAGACCATGAACTATAATACAAAAACACGGTAAATGTTAAGGGGTCTAAGTGAAATTAACCCTAAAGTTCAAATATATAAGCCATATTTTTTTATTTGGGTTCATTTTGAAACCCTAACATCCCATAAAACTCTATCCTCTCCATTCCTCTCTCTACTCCTCTCATTCCCATTGCTTGGCAGAAACCCAAAGGCAACACTTTGGCCATCGTACATCAGTGGTTGATTATTCTCCAACCACCATTCTCCCTACTCAAGAAACCTAAACGATGGCTTATATGAACCTCAAATCCCTTATTTCTTCTCCTAACCCCCTTCACTTCAACAGAGACTATAAAGATGACATAATAACATAAATTGGCCTTATTAGAACTCTGAACACCACCAACAGTGGTTGGTTAAACCTAAACCGAACCTAAATATACCAAATCCCTTCACATCCCTTTCTTACACTTAAGATCATGAAAAAAACCTAAGACGATGGCCCTCTAAACTCCCAAATCATTCCTAACCTCCTCATTTTCCTGAATCTAGTGACCTTATAAGGTTTCCTTATTCCCTTCTCCTTCGATGAGAACCTAGACATGCCTAATTTTGACGATGGCTCGACAAACTAAGGTAAACGACTATCCCACATCTCTCTCTGTCTTAGTTTTGAAAAGAAAAAAAGGATAAAAAAAGAAAGGTTTTGAACCTTTAATCTCTTCTAAAAATTTCTTTTGTTTTGTTTGCGATTCATAGGAAATAATGAGAACCGATAAAAAAACATAGAAATTACGCTTTGTATTCTCTTGTTTTTTCTTTTGAAAAGCAATGGGAGATAGGCCCCTTCTACATATTCGTATTGGATGTTTATAATAACACTTGATATTTAAAAAAATGCATTTACAATCTCTCTTTTTTGGGTAAACTACACCAATTGCCACTGATGTTTAGGTAAGTTTTCGTTTCACCACTGATGTTTCAAAAGTTACAAATCAGTCACTAACGTTATCGTTTGTTACAAATTGGTCACTTACCATTAACAACCGTTAAGAGGCATCACATAAAACACACGTGGACCGTTAGCTTCTTACCTGGATGGTTTGACTGGCACAGTGGAGAACCTCACTTCTCTATTTGACCGGTGTTTTACCAAAAATAAAAAAAATAATTAAACAATAAAATGATGGGGGAAATCCAAGGGAAATTTGATTATCTTTTTCTTCCATTTTTCACTTCTTCCTTCACGATAGAAGTAGTTTTAGAGAGTTACAGAGAGGGTTTGAGAGAAATATTGGATACGTGAGGAAACAAAGAGAAAAACATAGAAAGTTAGTGATTAAGAGAGAAAATGAGCAACACTTGGATATAAGAGGGTTCGAAGTGATTTGGTTCAAGGAAAATTTTAGGGTTCAAAGTGAAGATGGTACTGACATGGAGGCTACGGAAAAAAGGGGGACAACGCGATGCTTTACAGTAAGCTTCATTTTCAGTTTGAGAGAAAATGTAGAAACCTAGATTTTTGATAGAAAATTGAATGGGTTTTCTTTGAAATAATGTTGATTCTTTTGTTATATGTTTACAACTTTACTGATTTTATGTTGACATAAAATATATGTGCTCATTGAAAATTTAACTGTTAGATTTTCACATGTATTTTGAAATGATTTTTTGAATTGGTTTTTTATGGTTTTCTTGACAGAAAATATATGTGGTCATTGAAAATTTAACTATTAGATTCTTTTGTTATATGGTTACAACTTTACTTGCAATGCTTTCTGTTTATATGACCGCTTTTCATGTTGATATGATATGTTATACAACTTTACAACTTTACTGGAAATTCTTTTTGTGATATGTTATATGATTTCTGACGAAATGTATGTGTACTTTATATCCACTGATGTATACTCATGCATGCTATTTTGAATGTTGGTGGCTTGTGTTATGTTGTAAAGGTTTTGACATGTGGGATATGTTGAATGTTGACTTTTGTGAAATATGTGGGATATGTTGACTTTATGGTTTTGACATGTTTGTATGTTGAATGTTATATTATTGTAGACCATGTAGTTTAATAAAATATTCTAAATGATGTAATGTTATGGTCCCTACATGTTTGAAAAATAATGGTTAATATTGTGTTCTTGTGGACCATAAGGATTTGATAAATTATGTTGACTTTATGAGTGCATATGTGTGACATGCTTGCAACTATAAATATTATGAATATTGTACTATTACTGGCCCTACATGTTTGCATGTTGAATATTGTAATGTTATTGGACCATATGTTAATATGATAAAGTGTATATGTGTGTTATGGGTCATACTATACTGAATATTCAATTCAAAAATCTTGCTACAGGTCATGAAGATGAATAATTTTCTGTTGTGTGTCACTATGGTGGATCATTTGTACATTCACCTAGACTGAAGTTCACTAGTAACAAGATTTCTTATTTTGACTTGTGTGATTATGACACAATCTCTTTGTTTGACTTTTGTGAAATGATGGAGAAAATATTAGTCCTTACTCATTTACAATTATTCTGGTTAGTGCCAAATGCAAAATTAACTGAGTCTTCCATCATGCCTTTATCAACTAATTCTGATGTAATGAAAATGGAACATAGTTTACCTAGGAATAGATATATTCATATCTATGCACAAGTTAAGGGTATAACTGAAAGTGGTAGTTGTGAAAGTGGTGCTGTAGAAATGGATAATACTGAAAGTGGTGTTGTAGAAATGGATACTGATGAAATGGGTAGTGTTGAAAGGGACAATGAGAAATATAAGTCTAGTGATGAAGGTGTTAGAGGGACAGAAGATAAGTCTAATTTTGAAGAAGTTGTGGTATAAGATGAAAACAATGGATCTGATGCATAAGATTCTGATTTTTTGGAAACCGATGGTGAAAATTCTTTTGATGAGGAGGACAGTTTACCTAGTATGGTAGAGGAGGATGTGATAAATATTTTAGGGGACATGGGTAGGCATTATTTTAACAATAGAACTGATGAAATGTTTGACTCTAGTCCTGTTAATTCAGGGGAATTAAATAGTGACAAAGATTCTTACTCAGATGCTCGTCCTACCTTTCCTGAGTTGAACAAAGAGATTGATATGGAGAACCTTAAATTTGAAAAGAGAATATTGTTTTGTAGTAAAGAGATTTTAAAGGAGGCAGTTAAACAATATGGAAGGCTGAATATGGATGATATTTTATGTCTGATAGACAAAAGGTTATGTTATTAACTTTTGAATTTATTATAAAATATTAAGCCTATTATCATCATTATTTTATTAAGTAATCCTTGTAAGGACTTGTTGAAGCTGTGACAGAGCTATTCCCTAATGCTGAAGCCAGGAATTGTGTAAGGCATATTTGTGCAAACTTTAAAAAAGTTCACAAAGGAAAAGCTCTTAAGGATGCACTATGGAAAGCTGCTAGAGCAACTTATGATAGAGAATTCCAATGTGCCATAACAGAATTGAAGACTTTGTCTAATGATGCATTTGAGTGGTTGAAGGATATTAACCCTAAACAGTGGTCCAAAGCACACTTCTCCACCACTACTAAGTCTAACATGCTTATCAATAACCTTTGTGAATGTTTTAACAAGGTAATCTTATTATAATAGTGTTTATATATATATATATATATATATATATTTTTTTCTATAACTCCTAACAAATTATATATTGTGTAGATCATTTTGGAAGCTAGAGACAAGCCCATCGTTACTATGATAGAGCTGATTAGAACCAAATTTATGAGTAGAATTGTTTGCAGATATGAAGAAACTGAAAAGATTAATGGGCCATTATGTCCAAATATTCAGAAGAAGCTGAACATTATAATTGATCAAACAACTAGGTAACTCTTTTAAACTTTAATATTTTTGTTGAGATATGTTGAAATATGCTATGAAATATGTTAAGATATGCTGTTGAAATATGTTGAGATATGTTGAAATATGTTGAGACCATTTGAGATGTACATACCATTATGAATGTTGAAATATGTTGTTTTTATTGATATATGCAGGTGTTGGGCTACACATGCTGGAGGGTTGAAATATCAGGTTGAATGTGGTCCAAGACACTAACATGTGGTGGACATGGGCTCCCACTGTTGTTCTTGTAGAAAATGGGACCTGACAGGCATCACATGTATCCATGTAGTAGTAGTCATGCAATTGCACAATGATCGGCCTGAACCTTATGTTAATACATGCTACCACAGATCCACCCAGCTCGCAATATTTTTTAATTTCATTTGTCATGTCAAAGGTGAACTACTCAACTATTGACATATAAAAGAATAATTTATGTCATGCTAATTTTCTAATCTTCTTTCTTCTTTGTTAATAGGTGCTAAAAAATGGACTAATGTCACTGAAATGGAGCCTATTATGCCTCCAGAATAGAGAATGCCACCTGGAAGGCCAACCAAAAAAAGGAGGAATGAAGCTGATGAAGAAAATAAGAATGAACCTAAATTAAGCAAAAAAGGTTCAATGATAAACTGCTCTAAGTGTAGTAAACCTGACCACAATAAGATAACCTATAGAGGAGAAGTTGGAGGTAACAGGAGACTAAACTAACATGAATATGGATCCAGCCAACGACATGCACCTGACCAACCATCCCAACAGTCAACTCCAATGTAACAACAAGCTCGAACCGTCCAACCTACAAGGAAACAACAATTAAGGCAAAAATTACCTACAATGAGACCACTTAATCAACCTACAACAGTACGTTGGATGATGACACCATCTACAACAGTCCATGCAATGCATGGCAATCAAGAATCTTGTGTTTTTAACCCTCACAATCAAGATTTACACACTATATCAACAGAATGAAGTGTATCCAAGTGATGATGGAACGTTTTGTGTTGTTTACTTAGGAACTTGACTTAATTTGTCATATACTGGCTTCTGATTTATTGGCTTTATGTATAGCCATTCTTTTTGTAAAGTTTACCTAGGAACAATCCATATTTTGACTTGAATTATGCTTTGGCTTAATTTTATAATGAATTAGAGAAGGTTTGACAAATTATTGTTCTTAATTGTATTTTGACTTGTATCAGTTTACTGGTAATGAAATACATCATATTTTGACATTTCTTTGTAATATTCAATTTTTGATTATTCTTGCAGTTCAATGCAAAAGAAAAAATTCAATGCACAATGCAAAAAAAAACCATTGCAAAATAATACCACCATAAGAATTAATCTGGAAATACATACAAACTTTCATTAGAAAAACTTTCATTACAAAGCTTTTAATCCACCATTCAAATAACAAATTCTTCAACAAAGAAAATCCTTTCATTTCTTCATTTTATTTTGCTAACCCAAAGTTTATAGACACATAAAATCAAGATAACAAGCCAAAAAATCCTCTAATTTCTCCTCTCCCTTTCCACTTTTCTTAATTTCTTCAACAACACTAAGCAAACAAATGTTGCCCGAGGCACCATGGGAGGATCCATCCAAACAAAAAAATGACATTATTTTTTCCATAGTTTCGGCAACAAAGGTGAATATGAAGGAAAATAGGTAGATTAGAGGGATTTGGTTTTTATTTAAAGGGGAAAAGATGATTAACGTTGGAGTACTGCTCTCTTCCACCATGGCATTCTAGGTAAGCAGCTAACGGTCCACATGTGTTTTTCGTGACGCCTCTTAACGGTTGTTAACGGCGAGTGACCAATTTGTAACAAACGATAACGTTAGTGACTGATTTTTAACTTTTGAAACATCAGTGGTGAAAATGAAAACTGACCCAAACATCAGTGACCATTGGCGTAGTTTAACCTTTATTTCATTTTTTTGTCTTCTTGTTAATTTGATTTCTTGTCCTTTTCTCACATGTTGCTCCACCCGTGTGAGGCCGTTTGAGGTGTCTTTCATTCCTCTGTAAATGGGTGTTCATCCTCTGTTACACTACTCACGGAAGATGGTGGGGGTACTAGCGGAGAGCATGCGAGAGACCCAAACGCTCACGCATGCATAAAACGTGCGGTGGAGCTGAACCGTTGATCTTTATGGGACCACGAGGGCCTTTGGATCAATGGTCAGATAGAACGACTGATATATGTTTGTGGCGACGTTGAATATGTCTTATTATTAGGGTTTATAAACCCTCTATACTAGGGGTGAGTAACGAAACCGAGAAAACCGACACGAACCGAGTAAAATGGTTCGGTTCGGTTCGATTTGGCTTTAAACGGTTCGGTTTTCGGTTCGGTTTAAAGGCTTTATTTTTTTGATTCGGTTCGGTTCGGGTTTTCCATATGGAACCCATTTGTTCCATATTGAACCGAATAGGCAATTTTTGTAAAAAAAATTATAGTTTCAAGTGATTTTTTCATTGAAAAACCGAAAAAACGAACCGAACCGAAAAACCCGAACCGTTAAAAAACCCGAACCGAACCGAAAAAACCGGTTTCGGTTTTTTCGGTTTTTTAACTATTCGGTTTCGGTTTCGGTTTAAATATTGAAAAACCGTTTATTTCGGTTCGGTTCAATTTTTGGTAAAAAACCGAACCGAACCGAACCGAATACACCCCTACTCTATACTGCATCTAATTTGGAGTGTTGATTTTCAACCAGATCTAACGATTCAAAGGTCCAAAGGAGTTGGCACTCTAAGTGTTAGGGTATCTACTTGTGGGCTTCAATTGGACCTGTCTATTGTTGGTGCTGGGCTAAATAAGGTTAATTGTAATAGTGGGCTGTTGTTGTTGTGAATTGATGATGTGTTAGCCAATTAGGGTAATAAATTGTAACGGGTTGCTGCTTGTTGTGTTGGACCGCTTGAATTGTAACATTTGGGATTGTTTTGTTGTGTTAATAGACTGCAACACAAAATTAATAAATATTAGCATTTATTTTATACTTATATATTGACATTCATATACTTATATTAATACTAATTGATCTAATTAATAATATTAGCATTTATTTTATATTTATATATTGACATTCATATACTTATATTAATACTAATTGATCTAATTAATAAATGTAATATATTCATAATTATATTAGTACTAATTACAATTAAAGAAGAAATAGTAATTAACAAAATTGAAATAAAATTAAATGTTCAAATTTTCAGGAAGAAAAGTATGTATTAAAGTTTAGACAAAAATGATTGTCAACAATATGAGGAAAAAAAATCAGTGATGAATTGTATACTTTACCTTTTCAATTTTTCTTTCATGTTATTTACTTTTCCTCTTACTCTCTACAAGAGAAAAATTCTCTCTTCTTTCTATAATTTCGGTCGTTGATCGATCATAATCACAGTGAGTTATTGCTAATAGTTAAAAATCATCAAATTTCGTCAGTCGGTTCATTTTACTATCCTAAGTTCGAATTCAAGTTTGGATTCACTAAAAAAATACTTCAAAGTCTACTAGTAGATGGAATAACTTTTCAGCTCCCACTGCTCTAATTTGTTGTCGTTCACGGTTGGATCACCTCGATTCTTACTTACGTTGTCTGTAGGTGTCTACTCTCTCTTTTCATCGTTTATATTCGTCAACGGAGCTTCCAACTACCGTGGATGCTGCTTGTTGGAAAGCAAAAGTCCTATTTTTTTTTCCTTTCGCTCGATAGTTCTCCTCTCACCCTTTTCTCTTTTTTGTAGGGTTTGTTGGCCTCTCTTCCTCCTATCCGAAAAAACATGCAAGACAAATGGAGGCACATTTCTAAAAATAGCCTCTTTTATTAATCACTATTATGGTTTTAAAAAACGGTCCACGGTCGCGATTTCGGCCGTGATATAGTGATTTCGTCGCTGTCCGAGTTACCCGCGACGGTCGCAATAGCGCCCGCGACGACCGCAATAGCACCCGCGACAGTCGCAATCACGGTAAATCCAAAATAACTGCAAACGCGACCGCGACCGCGATTTGAAACCTGATCACTATTTCTAAAAAAAAAATACAATGATTCTTCCTGAGTCTAAACACTCCAAATCCTTTCCCCGCATTCGATTTTACAGACAATGCTTTACTGCATCTGGTATACAAATTGTCGTACAAGAGGGATTCTAATCCATTAAAATGTTATGATTATCCTTAGAACTGCTTTGGTGGAGATAACTCTCCTAAAGGAGGGGAGCTAACGGCGTGTGCCAGCTGACCTGGCGCACGTGAGTGAGTTGAGGGGTCCTCACGTAGGTGACACGCGCTACAACTGGAGACCTTCTGGAAACCTCGAGTGGCACTACAACTTTTGATAACCCTAAATTGTTTGGGCCGATTTGTAACGGGTTGAAGGTTTATAATGGTTTGGACGACTGTATGGGTTTAGGGGTAGCTGTTAGGTGGAAGGAGTAAACGAGGGTTCATTATTTGGGTAGCAGGCTTGTAATGGACTCAAAATAAATAAATGTTTAATTTTATCTTCTTTTCGAACGGACCAAAGTTAACCAAATCAATAGGCTAAAACGTTAAATATATATATATATAGCTCTCAAAACAAAAGACCAAAGTTAATTGGTCTTAATATCTAAGCCGGATAAAAATAAGGTATTGCAATAGTTGACAACAAAAGCTTTCACTAAATAGTAGTGGATTAATTTGACTTCTTCCTGCACCATTATACGCTTTCAGATCTTCCTTTTAGATTAATAAATTTCATAATATGACCAATTGAGAAAAGGACAAGAATTCTGATCAATAAAATGTGATTGAGTTTCCTATAACGGGGCACAGCTGTTGATTAGTCCAAAACTGACTTCAATTCCAAAAGGGAAGGGTCCCATGTTTACTCGGTCATTAGTTTGATCGTAACTAGAGCTCTTAATAGTCAACTAAATGCACCCATGAGCCATTCAACCTTGATAAGCATATATGAAAGAGTGACTGCGTAGAAGAATGGCAACTGGTGATCCAAAATCCATGGACTTGGCTTCAAGTGATAAGGAAAACGGCGTGGTTGACTCTCCAGTACAGCTTGATGCAGGAGCTCTATTCGTGCTCAAATCAAGAGGTGGGTTTAGTTTATCAGTTTGGATTTCGATTTCACATGGAGGGAGGTTAACTGTTAACTTTGGTTTGGGGCTGTAGGTTCATGGTTGCACTGTGGGTATCACTTGACCACATCAATTGTGGGTCCTGTTATCTTTAGTTTTCCCTTTGCTTTCTCATTGCTGGGCTGGGCACCTGGAATTCTCATCACGCTTCTTCAAGCTCTGCTCACCTTTTACTCCTACAACCTTCTCTCCCTGGTTTTGGAGTACCATGCTCATCTTGGGAACCGACAACTTCGATTTCGAGACATGGCTACTGACATTCTTGGTGAGTATACTCTTTCATACTAGTATTTAGGGATGATAACGAAGTTGAGAAAATTGAAAACCGATTCGAATTGAACTACGTGGTCTAGTTTGATTTGAGTTTTTCAATTTATGGTTTTTTTTAAAAAGTATAATTATACAATTCAATTCGATTTCAATTTTTTTCATATGAAAATCATTTGTTTCAAATCAAATCAAATTAAAAAATAAAAATAAAATAATTACTCAAAAATAAATTTATTTTGAATTTATTATATGATTTTTTTGTTATTTCATACCTTCTAAATTTCTAATGTCATAATGGTAAAATTAGCCCCTGACATTGATCAAAATAGTTATTTTGACCCATAATATTTTTAGCATTTAGGCCCTAACCTTTCATTTTAAGGTAAAAAACCCTTAATATTTAATTAAATAATCAACTTGACCCTTATTCTTTTGGAGTATTTTTACCCTCAACGTTTCATTTTTAGGGTAAAAGTATTCATATTTTGGAACGGTAACCATTTGTTAACTAAATTTTTTTATATGATGTCATTTCTTCTAATATAACTTCTTAAATTTATGCCCTGACATAAAATTTTGGGTCCGTCTTGATGGTACTTGTAGGAAAAAAACGTTATTAACCAATTGAGTGATTTGGCAGGACCAAGATGGGGCAAATATTTAGTTGGCCCACTTCAAATTGCAATATGCTACGGTGCTGTTATTGCCTGCATTCTTCTTGGAGGACAAAGTCTTAAAGTCAGTTTCTCCAATCTCTCTCGCTAACCATGCATTAATTTGTTCTATGTCACTTATATATTCCTGTATGAATGATATCATGCAGTTCATTTACTTGCTCTACAATCCAAGTGGGAAGATGCAGCTGTACCAGTTTATAACCATATTTGGAACAGTACCACTAGTGTTGGCACAAATACCATCCTTCCATTCACTTAGGCATATCAATCTTGCCTCTCTTCTCCTTATTCTTGCTTACACCGCATTGGTTGTTGCTGGTTCAATACACATAGGTCAGAAATCCCAACAATTATCACATCCAAATGAGCCGATTAGATGTTTACAGTAGCTTATCTTGACAGGTAATTCCAGGAATGCACCTAACAAGGACTACTCAGTGCATGGATCTAAAGAAAACCGTATTTTTGGAGTCATTAATGGTATTTCGATCATCGCCACCACATATGGATGTGGGATTATCCCGGAAATACAGGTACTAGTATTACATTATTCGAGTTCATTGAAGTCGGTAAAAGGAAATACTATTCTAGTTAGAGGATCTAAGTTCAACTAACTTAGTTTGCAAGGTGTGTGCATTTCAATAGACTAACGATTGACTAAATAGTTAGTTTGACCCCTATTTTAATTAGGAGCATTTTGGGCCTTAAACAAATACTACATTGTAATTATTACAAACTATTAAAAATAGGCATAATGCCAAAAAAAGAATAATCCTAATGTTTGATTAAGTAGTCATTTTTCTCTATTCTTTTTTGGGAACATTTTGACCCCAAAACAAATACTACATTCTAATCATCTCATTCTATCATAAAAATGCATAATGCCAAAAAATACATCTAACATTTGACTAAATAGTAATTTTGACACACATTCCTTTTTTGTAAGTAATTTGGCCCCTAAGCAAATAATACCTTATAATTATCATAGACTATTAAAAATGCATAATGTCAAAAATACTACTAATATTTGACTAAATAGTCATTTTGGTTCCTATTTCCTTTTTGGGAGCATTTTGATCTCTAATGTTTAACGAAATAATCACTTTAGCTCTTATTTTATTTTGGAGCATTTTAAACGTTTTATTTTAGGGGGGAAAACCCCCTTATTTTTATAACATTGATCGTTTGTTAACTAACAATTTTAATTTACGAGGATGCCTTTTCCCCTAAAATAAAATATTAGGGGTCAAAATACTCTAAAAAAGGAAAGAATACGATCTAAAAAATCTATTTAATCAAGAGATTCGTTTTATCATTATACCTAAAAAAATAGAATTCCACTATTCTCTTTCCTTTACTTGGTCTCTTGCGTATAAAGAGAGAATGTTTGGTGCAGGCAACAGTAGCTCCCCCAGTGAAGGGCAAGATGTTCAAAGGTTTATGTATATGTTTTGGTGTCATAGCCATCACGTATTTCAGTGTGGCCATCTCTGGTTATTGGGCATTTGGGAATCGATCTCAACAAACGGTTCTTTCCAATTTCATGGCCCGAAACAGGCCATTGCTGCCAATTTGGTTTCTCTTGCTCACCAACATTTTCACACTTACGCAACTGGCTGCAGTCTCTGTGGTAACTACTCTTCCTCATTTCAACTATGTCTGCCAAGTATTAACCCAAAAGCATTATGAGACATCTTAGCTCGTCTTCTTAAAATTTACGAAGAAAAATTTAAAATTAGTACTATATCAACGAAATATCGACTTACAAATTTCAAAATGTACATGATAGGCAACTAAAGTCTTAGTGAAATCTCCTAATTATTTTTGGTCTTCTATATATTTTTGTTGTCACGTTAATTTTATCTTTTACAGCTATCTTATTTTATGTTGATCGCTCTTCGATTATTTTATTCTCTTACAAATTACTAACACAATTGAAGGGTTGGAACAATGTAAGTTCATAAAGAATATCACAAAAATACTCATTTTAACAAACATGCAGACATTATTTTTACTATATTTTTTTTCATGTAACCATTGCAGGTTTACTTGCAACCCACAAACGAAGTATTTGAAAAATGGTTTGCAAACCCAAAGATGGATCAGTTCTCTGCACGTAACGTGATCCCAAGATTGGTTTTAAGATCCTTGTCGGTGATAATTGCCATTGTATTTGCTGCAATGATCCCTTTCTTTGGTGATATAATGGCATTGTTTGGTGCATTTGGAATAATCCCTCTGGACTTCATTTTGCCAATGGTATTGTACAATCTCACTTTCAAGCCATCAAGAAAGGGATTAGTGTTCTGGGGAAACACGTTGATAGCAATAGCATCCTCGGCGTTAGTTGCAATGGGAGCTGTAGCTTCGGTTAGGCAGATTATTCTTGATGCCAACACCTATAATTTGTTTGCTAACATGTAATGCTGAATAATCAACAAGCCAAACAACCTGTGCTCATAAATGAGGTGCAATTGGGAATAAAATATAATGCCATCATTCTCAAAACTAAAATGAATTTTAATAGAAAGTGGTTACTACATTTTAATTTGATGCAAATTATATATATGATTTTTTAGTTTGATTGTATGAATTTAAATGGTTCATGCTAATGACAAATATGTGGCTTTTAAAAATATGATAAAACTGTATACCCAACGAACAAAATAAAATACTGCAATACAGCTCTAGGAAAAGAGATTTTTTGTAAGGGAGTTAAATGTAGAGGGTTTTATCGAGAAAAGTTGAAGCCTTAACTCACTCCTCTCTTTCTTTTATCTTCTTCCTCCCTAGCTTTAAAACCCTAAAATTTGGATGGAGCTTGTCACACCCCCAAAGTTTAGGATTAAATTAAAAAATTATAAAGGTTGGTGTTAGCTTGCAAACTCTTAGAAGCTTAGGGGCTTAGAGCGTGTTTTACCAAAATTTCCGAGTAATATAGTGCCATTCTTTTTTTTTTTTTGGCTCGCGTAAGTTTTGCCCCAACCGTTCCTTCATGTGCTTGTTTAATTTCATTTTTGGCGGCGTTTCTTTTGGCAGCGAGGTACACCGCCAATGTTATTGTTTCCGTCGTTCGTCCAATGTCCATGGTTCGTTGTTTATCGCCACCGTTTATCGGGGAAGGGTCAAACAATTGGATTTCATTAAAACTCCTTCTCCACCGATCTTTTTTATTGGGGAAAAGAATGTTTATAAGTGACTCATTGTGTTTGTCGCAACCGACCCTTCATGGCATGGGGAAAAGCCGACTAGTTATGATAATTTTTTTTTTGGAAAGATTTTTAAGAAAAGATGGGAGTCGCCACCAATCATTTTTAAGGTGCGATTGAACACATAAAGTTGGGTATTTTTAATAAAACATTTTATTTTACCAAAATATCGAATTTTAGTCTACGAAATCAAAAATCAAGTTCAAGAGTCAATTATGCGTGGAGAAGAGTTAGCACCCCACAACACCTAAAAATTAGTACTTAGTCAATTACGTTATATTTTAAAATTAGAAATTTTGAGTTCAGAGTTTTATTTAATTTAAAAGTCACTATGTATGCAAATTTTGAAAAGGATGTTGATTTATCAAGACCAATAACGATCACCCTGGGTAGAAGCAGAAGCTTCGTTATCGATCCCAATAAATGAACATTGCCTTAATGATTTAGAAATCATGATGTAGGTTTTTGGAAAGGATGTTGATTTACTTTGGGAATTACCAGTGGTCACCCCTAGAGCATAACGCGAGAGATACACCATTAACGCCCTAATAAATGAACATTGCGTTGTTTTGAAACTGAAATGAATCCAAGCAATTTATTATTAACCCTAATTATACTAAATGTATTAGTTAAAGGGAAAAACCTAAAAATGTAGGTACTAATATTAGTCCTAAACATATTTTAGTAAATTAAGGAATCAAATAATCAGAATGGAACCTTTGGCATTAAGGCGAGGACCAAATAAAAGTATTCCTTAAATTAAAGGACTAAATATGAAATAAATATAAAGTGGAGGCTTTAATCATTAATCATAGTTGATTTTAATCAATTATTAAATTGAATAATCAAAATGGAACCTTGAGCATTAAGGCGAGGACAAAATTGAATATTCTCCTAAATTAAAAAGTTCAAGGATTAATCTAAAGAAATATAAACTTAGGGACTAAACCTAAAATTTAAGCAATCCATTGAAGGCTACATTAAAATAAATATAAACCTAAAGGGTTCAATCTAAAATCAAAATTCTAGGACTTAATTAAAAAGAATCTAAAATAAGGATCTAAAATTGAAATACATCAAATAAAGGACTACAATGCACAAAAATAGGATGTAAAGCTTAAATTAAGAAAGTGTAGAAAATTAAGAAAAAACTGAAATTTTAGGGACTGAAATTAACAATATATAAAATCAAAAGCAAGAAATTAAAGTAACATAAACTTAAAAGACATAAATATAAATAATAGAGATTAAGATAAAATAAAATTAAATGTTAGTAATCAGTGAGTTAGAAGTTAGTAATTATTTTAAAATTTTATCCATGCCATAAATAATACGGATCTTAGCCTATAGCAACTCACCATAAGGTCAAAAATGATTCGAATTAGTAAGTCATCCTTTAGTAAATTAAAAAGTTAGTAAATTAGTAGCTAATAAGTTAGCAATTAGTAGGTTAGAGATAAATTAATAACAGTGACCAAAATGTAGATAAAATAAAAAAGTAGTGTCAATTCGAAATAAAAAATAGAAATAAGTGACTAAAACAAAGTAAAAGCAAAACAATGCATTAGAATTGAAAATAATAAAAAAGGAAAACAGAGACCAAATAGAAAAACACGAAAAAGATGGAAGGATTTAAGCGCAATTAACCCAAAAACTCGTGCTATATAACTTACCTTATTTTAATTTAGCCATTTTTATCCTACAATCTAAAAAAACGGTGATTTGACATAACTGACACCCTTTGACCCTAATATTCCCTATCTAACACCAATTGACCAATATTTCTCGAAGTAACACCCTTTCGGCTGAGGTGGCACAAAGGCGCATCCCTGGGGACGCGCTTTACCTGGGATTTAGGTTACTGGGATGCCACACGGGTAAGGCGCATCCCTGGGGACGCGATTTCACGGGGTTTTGCTGAGTCGAATGCCACGGGGGTAAAGCGTATCCCCGGGGATGCGCATTTCATTAAATATCATAAATGCCCATCCGTTTTTTCCTCAACTACCACCCTCATCCTCCCCTATATAAACCCCTTCAACCCTCCCATTCTTCACACCAAAACATCTATTCCTCTATTATATAACTCAAATTCTCCTTTCATTTGAGTCTTAAATTTCTTATTAGTGGTAAGAAATTTTTGTTTAAGTTAGTATTTTAAAATAGTTGTTATATTTTTTATTATTATATTTATATAAATATTATTTTTTTATTAAAAATAATATTTATATAATTATTATTTATTTTAAATTAATTAATTAATTATTATTTGTGCTAATTATATTTTTTTGTCTACAGTTATAATGGAAAGCGAAATGCTGCTGCGATTAGATACAAACCATATCTCTAGACATTTTAGTGATATGGTAATAATATTTTTAATTTATGTTAATATTTATTATTATTTTTAGTTTAAATTTATCATGAATTTATATTAATTTTAACTTTTTTGAATGCTTATTAATTAGGAAAATGATCGTATTTTAGAGACATTTATTAAAAACCCACGTATACCGACACCAACACGTATTTTGCCATATCTGTCTTCTGTCTGGTTCGGGTATATTGCACATATTATTGACGGTTGCAAACTCGAACCTGTCCTAATTTCTGCATTGATTAAGAGGTGGAGGCCCGAGACACACACATTTCATCTTCCATGTGGAGAGTCTACAATTACATTGGAGGATGTCTCCATGCATTTGGGGCTTCCCATCGACAGAAATATTATGTGTGGTATGGCCGATGGTGATTGGCAGTCAATGTGCATGGAGTATCTTGGAGCTGCTCCGCTAGAGTTTAATGGAGGTAGAATAGCTTTATCATGGCTGAAAGCTAATTTTGAAGTTTTGAATGAAAATGCTTCTGATGAAGAAGCAAAGGCATGTGCTCGGGCTTATATTCTACAAATCATTGAAGGAATATTGATGTCCGACAAATCTCACAACCAGGTACATTGTATGTGGTTGCATCATCTGATTGATTTTGATGAAGCTGAAAGATATAGTTGGGACGCTGTAGTTTTGTCATTTCTCTTTAGAGAAATGTGTCATGCAACGAATTATAAAAAAACTGATATCGGTGGATGTCTCCTGCTTCTGCAATCATGGGCGTGGTTCTGCATGCCTTTCTTATGCCCGATTGTTAATGAGCCATACATATTCCCCTTATTATTGAGGTAATTTCTGAACTAAATTTTGATTTAAATATTTTTAATTAAATAGGGTGATATTTAGTTTATATTATATTTCATAGGTGGTGGATGGAAAGAAAAAATCATAGAGATATCCCTACTGAACTAGAGAAAATACGTTTACTTATTGATACAAAAGCTGGGTCAGAGGTATGTTTTTAAATCTGTTTAAATATGAATATTTTAATTTAAAATGCTAGATATAAATAGAATATTATATTTATTTGAATTGTATATTTATATTTAAGTTTTAGTGGATATCTTATGCGAGCGATGAAGTAAAGGCTTGCATCCCACCCCACCTGAGTGGGTCATTAGATGTTTGGATGCTAGTTGTACCTCTTATATGTTATGCGATTGTTGAGTGACATCTTGTTGATCGTGTGCTATATCAATTTTGTTGTACGCAATATATTCCCCGAGCACCTAGGAATTTAGACGACATGCATAACATAGACAGACGAGGAAATAAAGAGGTTAACTGGGTGGTGAGACACATAGATTGGATTTCAATTTGGAAGAACTGGCATGCACAGTTGCCCCCTCGACAATTTTACGCTTAAACTGGTCATATGGTTACGGATAACTATATGAAGTGGTTTAATGAAAACGGGAAACCGTTTCTACTTTTGACGGAAACATGAGGGGTTAGCATTTATAGGCACCGAGATAGACGTCCACCATCTCAATATCATCATCCCCCGAGTCGTGGACAGAGAGAAGATGCTATCAGTTCGGCATCAGTCCCACCACAACATCCATATCCACCAATGATGATGCCACAGGGATACATGCCCAGCCCTTCAGTTCATATTCCATCTCCGCAATGGTATATGCCAAGCCCACTAGTTCATATGCCATCTCCACAGGGTTACATTCCTAGCCCGCCATGTTACATGCCTAGTCCGTAGGGTTTTATGACACCCTATGGAGGTGCATATACGGCTATGTTTAATAATCCAACATATGGTTCATATGCTTCTTATTTGGCTGGTGGTGCTTCTGCAAAGACACCTCAATCTCCATCTGGATCACAAACATTGATGCCAATGTTTTCAAAGTTTTCTCAATTCTCTATGAGCGGTGGGATTATTAGTAACACTCCTACAGGGTCGTTATTTTATACAGGCCCTTTAGCGTCATCTACGCCAAATGAAGAAAATGTCGATGATGATGATGATAGTGATGATGAGGAGACTGAAGAACAAGTTCCACGAAGAAATCCTCAGAGAAATAGACAACCACCGCCATGTGGAACTCATTCGAGAAGACATCGGTGATCCAGATGTATTTTAGTTAATATTATTTAAATAGTTATATTTTAGAAATTTATGTAATTTTGTTATGTTATTTAAATGTTTAATGGTTGTTACAATAATATTTTTAATGTTATTTTTATTCAAATTTAACATTAAATGTTTGTTAAATGTTTTTAAAATACAAATCCAAATTCAACTTAATATTCCAATTGAAATTTAAAATTGTATTCGAAATTCAAAGTTATATTCCAATTATAATTCACAATACTTAAATTGAAATTAAATTACATTGTCTTGTAGAAATTATTTAAAAAATAATTCCACAGTACTTAATGAACATCATTATAAAACATATACATTAAAACCCACATGTTATAATCCCATTAACAAAGGCTCTAATTCGTAAAAACATTTCAATTCTCATTCCATACAATTTCAATGTCATAACCAACTCATCACTTCACATTTATTCAATTTATCCATAACATTTTATCCAATTTAATCAAACTTCACATAACGTTTTAATTTAAGTTATGAACTTAAATTTATCCATATGTATGATTTTATCCTTAACTTGCTGAACTTCCAAAAAGAACTTAAATTTAGGTTATAATTTACCCGATTTCACCACTTTGCTGCGTCTCCGGGGACATGACTCACATAATAGGGCAATTATAACATATTCTCTGACATAACAATCGAAGGCGCGCCCCGAGAATGCGCTTTCACCACTTTGCTAATTCCCCTCAAATATAATAAGTACTAACATGAATAGTTCCCCTAATGAACATGAATGACATAACAAGGCAATGATAACATATTATTTGACAAAATAATGGAAGGCGCGCCTCCAGAAACGCGCTTTCACCACTTTGCCACATCCCTTAAAAAATGATAGGTACTGACTGAATAGTTCCCCAGAGGGACATGAGTGGCATAATAGGGCAATGATAACATATTCTCTGACAAAATAATAGAAGGCACGCCCTTGGAAACGCGCTTTCAGCACTTTTCCAAGTCCCCTCAAACATAATAGGTACTGACATGAATAGTTCCCCCAAGGGACATGAGTGACATAATAGGGCAATGATATCATATTCTCTGACAAAATAATGGAAGACGCGCCCCCGGAAACACGCTTTCACCACTTTGCCAAATCCCCTCAAACATAATAGGTACTGACATGAATTGTGCCCCCGAGGGACATGAGTGACATAATAGGGTAATGATAACATATTCTCTGACAAAATAATGGAAGACGCACCCCCAGAAACGCGCTTTCACCACTTTGCCAAGTACCCTCAAACATAATAGGTACTGACATGAATAGTGCCTCCGAGGGACATGAGTGACATAATAGGGCAATAATAACATATTCTCTGACAAAATAATGGAAGGCGCGCCCCCAGAAACGCGCTTTCACCACTTTGCCACATCCCCTCAAACATGATAGGTACTGACATGAATAGTTTCCTAGAGGGACATGAGTGGCATAATAGGGCTATGATAACATATTCTCTGAAAAAATAATGGAAGGCACGCCCCTGGAAACGCGCTTTCACCACTTTTCCAAGTCCCCTCAAACATAATAGGTACTGACATGAATAGTTCTCCCAAGGGACATGAGTGACATAATATGGCAATGATATCATATTCTCTGACAAAATAATGGAAGACGCTTCCCCGGAAACACGCTTTCACCACTTTTCCAAATCCCCTCAAACATAATAGGTACTGACATGAATTGTGCCCCCGAGGGACATGAGTGACATAATAGGGTAATGATAACATATTCTCTGACAAAATAATGGAAGACACTCCCCTAGAAACGCGCTTTCACCACTTTTCCAAGTCCCCTCAAACATAATAGGTACTAGTATGAATAGTGCCCCCGAGGGACATGAGTGACATAATAGGGCAATGATAGCATATTCTCTGACAAAATAATGGAAGACGTGCCCCCGGGAACGCGCCTTCACGTAAATAGTACCCCGGTTATAGACACTATTATATGCAACGTATTATAAACTTTCAAAACAAACTTCAGCTCCCAAGCTTTCAAATTCTCAAACTCTAAATTTCTCAAAAATCTCAATCCTTTGCTCTCTAAAAATGAGTCATCTTTCTACTATTATTTTATATGATAGAGAAATTAAGGAAGCTGAAGAGGGGGTTGTTTTTGAATCAGATCATTATATTCCCTTAACCTTGAGGAGAAGCATAACTCTTGAGGAGTTAATCACAAAAATTTCGTTAAATATTCGTGTAGCAGGCCGAAGAAGACTATCTTCACTTCAGTATAGATTTCCTACTGAACTTTTTCCACTCACATATACATGATTTCAGATTTTCAACGATGATGATGTTTCTATGATGGTTGATGCTCATATGGGAAGTTCGTATCGATCATGCCCATTGTGATGTTGGTAACTATGGACTTCAGTCATCAGTCAATGACGGTGATTTACATATTGGAATGGAGTTCGCATCGAAAGAGGAAGCAATGATGGAAATAAAGAGTTACAATATTCGTAAATCAGTTCTGTCCCGAGTTGATCGATCTACCACGGAGAAATATGTCTGCTACTGCGTCCAATGTGACAACGGATGTAAATGGATGGTCCATGTATCAAAGAGGAAGAGGAAGAAAAACTTATGGGAACTAACCAGATACAACAATCCTCATATGTGTTGTACAAGAGGTATAAACCATGATCATCCCAACTTGGACTCCAACATTATTTGCCAAGCAATCATGCCCATTGTGAAACAAAGCTCTCATATAGCTATTGCAGTGTTGATTTATGCTATACAATCACAATATGAGTATATCGTCTCCTATAAAAAAGCTTGGTTGGAAAAACAAAATGCCATTGTCAAACTTCATGGAGAATGGGATTTCTCTTACAACGAGCTGCTCAGTTGGTTTCATGTTATACAGAGACTTAATCCCGGGACAATTGTTGAGTTCGAAACTCAACATCATTATGTGAATGATCGAGTAGTTCGCGATCACCGCCAATTCTACCGTGTCTTTTGGACTTACCCTTAGTGTATTAATACAGTGAAGTACTGTAAACCAATTGTCCAAATTGATGGTAATTTATTGTATGGGAAATACAAGCAAGTTTTATTATTGGTTGTGTTCCAAGATGGTAACCGCAATATTCTTCATGTTACGTTTGCCCTCATTAACGAGAAGACACTGAGTCTTGGGCTTTTTTCCTTAAAAATTTACGTTTACGTGTTGTCACAAGGGAACGAGTATGCATTATTTCAGACCGAGGAGCCGAGATAAAAGCAACAATGGACTCTTTGGGTCCAATGTGGAAACCTCCACATTTTCAACATCGTTAATGTTGACAGACTCATAATGTTGTAGGTGGAAAACATGAAGAACTATTAAAAAATTTGGTAATTGTTAAACTTTGGTTATCGATAGGTATCAATACATATATATAAGTAGGAAAAATATTAATTTAGGGTTATATTTTTAGTGAGTTTTAAGATATTAATTTAGTAATTACAAGTGTTTAATGACTTATTTTTATGTTACAATATATATTATTATTAAATTAAAAATAATAAACATAGATATTACATATTTATTATTATCTTTAGTTAAAATTATTAAATTTAAATTCTAAATAATATTTTATAAAAGAATCTAAATAATCAAATATTTTTTGTGTAAATGAAATTATTAAATTAAGGTTGTAGGTGGAAAATATGAAGAACTATTAAAAGTTTTTGAAACATAAATTGCATAGCTTCTGTATCAATACTTTCTCTAAAAGTATAGATATTGTTTCGATAGTAAGTTATGTCCAACTATTGTCCTAAAAATGTATTCATACCTATATTGTATGTATTAATACTTATATTTAAAACTTAACCGGTTAAAATAAAATAAGAGCTACCTATTATGTTAAACTACCTACCGGTTTGTTTGAAGGTTACTAATAATGTAAACGGTAAAATAAAATAGAAGCTACCTATTACGTTAAAATACTTACTGGTTTGTTTAAAGGTTACTAATAATGTAAACGGTAAAATAAAATAGGCACTACCTTTTATGTTAAATAGGCACTACCTATTACGTTAAATAAGCGCTATCTATTATGTTAAACTACCTACCGGTATGTTTGAAGGTTACTAATAATATAAATGGAAAAATAAAATAGTTGCTACCTATTACGTTAAAATACCTATCGGTTTGTTTAAAAGTTATTAATAATATAAATGGTAAAATAAAATAGATGCTACCTATTATATTAAGTAGGTGCTACCTATTTTATTAAGTAGGTGCTACCTATTATGTTAAATAAACGGTACCTATTAAGTTAAACTAGCTACCAGTTTGTTTAAAGGTTACTAATAATGTAAACGATAAAATATATACAACTTAACCGTTTGAAATATTTTTTTAAAATTCGAAAGTATGGATACTTACTCTAAAATTATGAATACTCTAAAGGTTAATAATAATGTATCCATACTTACTCTAAAAGTATGGATACCTAAGTATGGATACTATTTCGACAGTAATGTAAACGGTAAAATATATACAACTTTACCGTTTGAAACATTTTTTTTAAAAAAATTTGAAAGTATGGATACTTACTCTAAAAGTATGAATACTCTAAAGGTTAATACTAATATATCCAAAATAATAATGTATCCATACTTAATCAAGTATTGATATTTGTTAAAATATCGACCATCAAATCATAGTAGTATCGATATTTATTTTAAAAATAATTGCCATCCAAAGATACGAAATATATTAAATCCTACCGATATTATTAAACAAAACTTTAATATTCCAGATTGCAACCTACTTCTTTATTCAAAATAACATTATTGGGCACAACTTATTATGATAATATTTATTTATAACAAAATAATAAATTAACCTATTTTATTGTCGTGTGATTTCAAAGTCCCTATCAGCTTAAACTTTAGTAACATTTAAGGCGCTACCTAATGTGTTGATAATATTAATAACAAAATAAGTAATTAACCTATTTTTTTATCATCAGATTTCTAAGGCCCAATCAACATAAACTTTGATAATATTTTAGGCACTACCTAATATATTGATAATATTGATAACAAATTAAGTAATTAACCTATTTTGTTATCGTCAGATTTCTAAGGCCCCATCAGCTTTAAAAGGGCGCTACCTATTACATTAAATAAGCGCTACTTGTTATATTATTATGATTGATAATGTTTCCAGTAATTAATCTATTTTGTTATAGTCAGATTTCCAAGGCTCCATTAGCTTAAACTTTTGTAACATTTTAGGCTCTACCTAATATGTTGATAATATTGATAACAAATCAAGTAATTAACCTATTTTGTTATCGTCGAATTTCTAAGGTCCCATCAGCTTTAAAGGGGCACTACCTATTACGTTACATAAGCGCTACTTGTTATGTTATTATGGTTGATAATGTTTCCAATAATTAATCGGTTATGTTATAGTCAATTTTTTTTGACGCATTTTACATGGGACGGTAATATTGCCGGTTATTACCATTATTATTACCAACACAAATAACATTTCCGGTAGCGTTTTTAACCGGTCACCTATTTAATCAGTCACACCGTTTTTTAGCTGTATATTAGTCAACCTCAAAACAAAACCTCCTCTGTTTTGGTTAATGTTTCGAGCCAGCCAAATTTGGGTCTGCTGGATATATATGGGTTTTTGGACTTGGGTAATTTTGAAATGAGTATTTAAATATAAATGGGTTATGGAATTTGGTTTAATTAATGGGTTTTGTGAAGCGGACTTTCGACATGTTTTTAGGTTTGATTATGGGTGATTGGTATAAATGGATATGTGAATAGACTTTAATCAGGATAGTTAATTTTGTACTTCACATCAATAATAAAGGCTTTAATTTGGGCCTTAAATCCCAACATGAACACATGGTCTCGAACCCAACTAAACCTAATTAAACAAAATGTATCATTCATGGCTAAAATTTCTCAAAGCTCCCACCATCAATGCCACTTGAACTAATTTGACATTTATGCACGAACATCTTCAAACTTGGCTTTCAGTCACTTTCGATCCAATTTAGAATGTTCGGACAAAATTAGGGTATGACAACTGCCCGTCTTGACTCTTTATTATGAAACAAGAATGGAGCAAAGACAAATAATAACCTAATTTTGTCTGATCTGATTGTAACTCCATATTTATTCAACATCATCATCCTTCTCCTACTTTCCATTGCCCTATCCCCTTGTCTTTCTATAGTTGGTCTAACCATTGACATTTGAAAATCTTCTTTCCTGATTGTCCCAATCCAAAGAATATTGGTCCTGCAAATACACAATTATCATTGATTAGTACATTTGAGTATTCATTTTTATTATTTTAGAAACGATTTTGTCTCATATGAGACTGAAAAATAATCTTTTTATCTTAAGGGACATGGAATTAGATTTTCAAAGGAAGTGAATTTAAGGAAAACTCTAAAAAAATTCTCTGAGTAAGGAAAAAAGTTTGTTTCATGAGGAACAATCTCAAGTGAGATAATGTTTTTGATGAAATGATCTTGAAGTCTATATTTAAAAGGAAATTGTCTCAAGTGAGACAAAATTTGTTTTTTAAAAAAACAATCTCAAGTAAAATAAAATTTATTTTGAGAAAAAAAATCTCAAGTGAGACAAAATTTGTTTTAAGAAAAACAATCTCAAGTGAGATAAAATCTTTAGTGAAATGATATTGAAGTTTGAGTTTCAAGGGAAACTATCTCGAGCGAGATTATGCTGATCCAACTCCTTATGTGATGGAATCGGGCGAAAAAGGGTGATGCTGATCCAACTCCTTATTATGAACTTCTTCTCCTTCATGAGACGAGTTCTTCTCATTATGAACCCTTCCGCTGGAAATGTTGATCCACCTCCTTTTGTGATGGATGAACCAAGGTTGAACAAGTTATTCTTATTAGGAACTTTTTCTCCCTCATCGGACAAGTTCTCATTATGAACCATTCCATTGGAAATGCTGATCCACCTTATTCTGGCATGGACGAGCCAAGGTTGAATAAGTTATTCTCATGAGGAATTTAATCTCCCTTATCAGATGAGTTCTTCTCATTATGAACCTTTCCATTGGAAATATTGATCCACTTCCTTCTGTGATGGACGAGCCAAGGTTGAACAAGTTTTTCTCATTAAGAACTTCTTCTCCCTCATCGGACGAGTTCATCTTATTATGAACATTTCAATTGGAAAAGCAGGTATGTCTTCTCTTTGAGAATTTTAAGCATGTAAAAGATTATCAAATGTCATTGACATGTATTTAAAGTACCCAAAGGTGTGATAACCAACTTTTGGGTGGAAAACTGATTATCGACATAATTTGAAAATGGAATTTGAAGTTGCCACCAATCATTTTAAGGTGCGATTTGAACACATTAAATCACGTAATTTTAATAAAACATTTTTATTTTATAAAAAAAACCAGTATTGATTTGCGAAATCATAAATCAGATTCGTGAGTCGATTATGCGTGGGGAAGGATTAGCACCCCCACAGTGCCCAAAACTGATACCTAGTCGATTACCTTATATTTTAAAATTGGAAATTTTGAGTTCAAAATTTTATTTAAGTTGATATCTACTATGTATACAAAATTTTAAAATGATGTCGATTTACCAAGACCAACAACGACCACCCCCATACACAAGTGGAAACTTCTTTATCGATCTCAATAAATGAACATGGACTTAGTTAACAAATATAATGCAAGGTTAAAACGGATGTCGATTTACTCCAGGGATTAATAGTGGTCACCCTAAGCAATGGTGGAGGATACATTATTAATCACCCCAATAAATTATCATTGCCTTGATTTTAAAATCAAAATACAATCAAACAATTTATTATTAAAGCTAATTACACTAATTGGTTAGTTAAGGTAATCCTTTAACTTAGAGTGTCAAATTTTGAAATTTCAAGGACCTAAGGGACTAAACCTAAAATTTATAGTCTCTAATATTAATTATAATCGATTTTAACCAATTATTGTGTCGAATAATTGATGTGGACCCTCGAGCATTTAATGCGAGGTCCAAATCGAATTACTCTCTAAATTAAAGGACTAAAATGAAATTAAGCCTAAAGTGAAGGCTTTAATATTTATCCTAATTGATTTTTACCAATTATTGAGTCTAATAATCGATGTGGACCATTGAGCATTTAATGTGAGGGCCAAATCAAATTAATCACCTAATTAAGAAGTATATGGAGTAAAATGTGAAAAAACTAAATCAAAGGACTAAGTTTAATAATTAAGGTTTCTACTATTAAATTTTAAATCTAAAATTTGAGTATCAACCAAAGGCTAAATAGAAATTAAATCTAATGGTATTAACAGACCTAGACTAAAATACGATAAATTAGAATTAATTCGAGTCAAATTATTCATATATAAGAAAATGGGGATCAAAATGTGAATAAATGAAAACATATCGCTGAAATTAAGAAAATGAGTACATCTAGTGGTTAAAGTGTAAAAACATGCCTAAAGTTGAATGACTTTAATGCACTTTTTTACAAGCCTAATTTACTAACAACATTAAAGCGCAAAATAATGAAATTGGTGCACTGCATTTGAAATAAATTAAAAAGTAACGTGCAATCAAGGACTGAAATAAAAATACACGGGCATAGTGTAAGGGCTTAAAGTAAATTAAACCTAAAGATCGAATATAAATGCTTAATTTTAGATTAACCTAACCTTAAACATCAAATAATCTTCCAACCGTCTTCTCATTCTCTCTCAAACCCTTTGTCTTCCCTCTCGGCCGAGGGCCTTAAACTATTGCTTCCAACGCCGTCGTTCACCACTAGTGTAGTCGGACGAACTTTGAACCACCCTAAAATACCACTAATATTTTCAGTTATTTAATAAAGGCATTGCCGCTATTATTTCCAGTTATATATCTCTTCTAACATAAACTGAAAGATAATAAAGTCCATATAGAAATATGATTATTATTAAATATCCTTAGTCGAATATTATTATGGGTATGGACAATAATAATATGTTTAAGACTAACGTGTTATTGATTGATGACAATGAATTGTCATTGACATATAGATGTCAGAATCGATGCATGAATATGTTGTTAGAGAACGACATATTGAATTAACCCACTATGAGCATATGTCTTGGATTATTATGTGATGGTCACAACATTGCTATAGGTGATGACTATATGTATGATCCTCATACTTGAGATCATTACTATCTCAACAATATATTGTTATATGTTTTGATATAATTAAACATGCTCTGTAACTGGTTGCACTATAAAGACTGATATTGAACATATCTCGATATATGTATTGGGATGTGAATGATTAAGATAGGATTTGTCCTTCCTACATAATATGAAATATATATCACAGACCACATGATTGAGTGAGACTAGAAATGCATGACCATGCTCGGATAAGTTGATATGAGATCACAAATTATTCACTAATTATAGTATACTCTAGATATCAAGAAATAATAGATGTACCATACAAGTGTGACTATTCCAAGACTTGTGGCTATTATGGATATAAAGGACTAAAGAATGTAATACATAAAAGAGTTAGTCACGAAGTAGATATGTCGAATCATGATTTCTTGTAACTTAGGTGACAATGATATATTTCTAGATGTCACTTATTGTTTGTAATATTAGAATTATTCTAATAATTACTACTAATGTTACAAGAACATATAGGGTCACACCATAAGGTTAAAATGAGCAAATATTAAATGGATTTTATTGTACAATATAATTATAGTTAATATATGTATATTTGATATATATATATATATATATATATATATATATAATTTAATTATCCCGAATAAAATAAATGGACATTAAAAAGAATGTAATTCTGATTACAACTCTTTTATTGAATATTTAATTTGAAATAATTAAATAAGACTTTATTTCGAAATAATTAAATAAGATTTTAATTAATTCAAAATTTTAAACCCTAAAGGTTAGGGTAACTCGTTTATATAAAGATAAACAAGGGTCTAGCAACCCTTCCTGATCTTTTAGCCAATTTTCTCAAAACCTTCTTGGAGAAAAGAGAAAATATTTGCTCTTAATCGGGGTGAACTAAGTAGAGGCCGAGACGTTTTTGTGGAGGCTTACGATTCGAATCGTTCATGATCACTATTATCGTTACTACAATCTTGTTGTTTTTCAAGGAACCCAATGTAAGTAATCGTACCCCTTTCCTCCCGTTTTCAGTTTTATCATACATCACTGGTAAGTCCGTCGAGTTTGTTTCCACTGCACCATGGGGTGCGCCGACGGTCCCAAAGTGGTATCAAATCCACTTTTACGATCCGGATTCAGGTTAAAATTATTGGTTGATGTGATATGTATAAGATGATGATTGTTTTATATTCTTTGATGAGTATATATGATATAATTGTTCGATTCAATAAAAAGCACGTTAATATGTTTAATGAACTTTATAATTAGTGGTTAAGAGTTAATCATGTATTTGTTGCTACAAGGGTTTATGATATTCATATGTTAATTTTTGACATGGTGATCGATGGGTACGTGATAGTAGATTGCGTATGGAAGATGAGAAATGGTTGTTCCGATGCAGTAAAACCTTCTGGATTGATAAATCCCAAAAAAATGATTATGTTGATAAATATTATCAAATCGTGATGTTTTTCCATAGAAACAGTAAGTGTTTTTTCTCAAAATTTTAGGCCAGTCGTGCCACTGTGGCCTACTACTGTAAGGGGCTCCGCCCCTTGACCCCTTCGTAGGCAATATAGATTGTAAGCCCATATTGGTAATTATAACAAATATGTAACAAATATATATTATATGTTTGATTTGCACGGTGTTTGACATGCATGGTTATAGTCATTTTAATATGCAATGGTTATAATTTTATAAATACGGTCTGCGTGTCATGTATCTCTATAATTCAGTTGTATTTCTCTTCTCACCTTACTCTCTCGTATGCAAAACGAGTTTCTGAAATTTTAATCATATGAAGATTCAAAGAAGCAGAAGAATAGACTGACCTAAAAGCAAGAAGATGTTTGAGAAACATTCTTAGGTTTTAGGATTCTTGGTTCTCCCATTGGCTTGGGATGGGCCACCTTAGTTATCGTTATTTTGGGCTATAAACATTGTAACTTATTTACTACTTATATTTATCTTGTATGTGATGAAAAGTATGATATGTTATCATGCTAATATAAGAATGAACCTTGATGAGATCAATAAGGGCCTAATATTAAAATGAACAATGATGAGATAATTATGCATATCCCTCTTTATAATCTAAGTTAACTTAACCGTCCAATACTTACCCTCGTTAAGGCTTCGATCGATATTGTGTAGGCTTTACGAAAGTAACGTCAAATAAATTTTTCTTGGTTAAACATGAAGAATAAGCAAGTGATATTCGCCGGTTGAAATATTGATAATAACTTAGTTAGGTTATTCTAATAGGATTAGAAACCTAGAGGTTAATAATTTGGAAGAATCATGAGATGATTTGAACAAGAGTTGTTCACCAAATGGAGGAGTTACATGGGATGTAATTAGTAAGATGTTACTTACCTAAATAACCATTCTCCTAAAAGAAAAGCCAAAAATGATTTAGGAAGAGGGTGAAATATGGATCCTCACTCACTAGAAAAACTTTCGAGATGTTTTTTTGAAACGAAAACCCGAGGGTTTTTAATTTTGAATAAAATAGTGGGAGTAATTTATTAATAAAGACTTATTCACAAATTTTTAAACTCGGTAAATTTACTTACATTGTATATTTTCATTGTTGTAGACTTAATGGCAAACAACACACTTTCATTGCGATCGATCCTTGAGAAGGATAAGTTGAATGACATAAAATTCCTTGATTGGTTCCGTAATTTGAGAATTATTCTCAAACAAGAAAGAAAAGAATATGTCATTGAAGAACCTATTCCTGGTGAACCGACAACTAATGCTTCTAAAGCTGACAAAGACAAATTTAAGAAACATATGGTTGATATGTTAGATGTGGGATGTCTAATGCTTGCCACCATGGCTCTTGAGCTTCAAAAGCAACATGAGGACATGGTTGTATATGAGATGATCCAAAACCTCAAGGAATTATATGAGGGGCAAGTATGTCAAGAGAGGTATGAGACCTTTAAAGCTCTATTTCAATGCAAAATGAGCGAGGGATCTCTTGTAGGAGCTCATGTCATCAAGCTGATGGGCTATATCCAAACGTTGGAGAAACTAGGATTCCCACTCAAGGATGAACTGGCTACTGATGTCATCCTGCAATTATTGTTGGATACCTTCAATCTATTTGTCCTTAATTTCAACATGAAAGAAATTAATAAGACTTTACCATAATTTTTTGGCATGTTACGAACTGCTGAGAGTAACATGATAAAGGTTGGACCTAATCCCATTCTGATGATCCGTAAGGGCAAATGAAAGGGAAAGAACAAAATAGTGGCAAAGCCTAAGGGTAATAGCAAGCCCAAACCCAAAAGAAACGATGCATTGAAACCCAAAAGGGGAATTACCAAGGAAGGAAAATGTTTCCATTGTGAAAAAACCAGACATTGGAAAAGAAATTGCCCTGTTCACCTTGAAGAGGTCAAGAAGGCAAAAGCAAATGGAACGTTTGTTTTAGGTATTTATGTTATTGATGTTAATTTTTCAACATCTACTTCTTGGGCATTAGATACGAATTATGGTTCTCATATTTGTACTTATGTATAGGGATTGCAAAATAGAAGGAATCTGGCTAAAGGAGACGTGGACCTGTGAGTGAGAAATGGAGCAAGGGTTGTTGTATTAGTGCTAGTGACACATGTTTTATTTTTGCCTAGTGGACTTGATTTACATTTAGAGAATTGTTATTTTGTGCCTAGTTTGACTAAGAACATTATTTTTATTTCTTGTTTGGACAAGATTGACTTTGAGATTATAATTAAGAATAATTGTTGTTCTTTTTATCTCAATAATGTTTTTATGGTTCTGTGTAATTGGTTAATGGTCTCTATATTTTGGATCAAGAAAATAGTATTTATAACATTAATATGAAAAGATCAAAGACAAATTACTCAAATCAAACTTACTTTTGGCATTGTCGTGTAGGCCATATAAGTGAGAAATGCATATCAAAGCTCCATAAAGATGGATTCTTATATTCCTTTGTTCTCAAACAATATGATGAATGCGAATCATGCTTGTTGGGAAAAATGACTAAGGCTCCATTTAATAGTAAAGGTGAACAAGAAAGTGATTTATTGGGATTAATAAATAGTGATATATGTGGGCCAATAAATACGCAAGCTAGAAGTGGATTCCAATACTTTATTACATTCACTGATGACTTGAGCCGATATGGAAATATTTATCTTATGCACCATAATACTGAATCATTTGAAAAGTTTAAGGAATTCAAAAATAAAGTAAAAAATCAATTAAGCAAAACTATTAAGGAACTTCCATCGAATCAAGGTGGAGAATACTTTAGCATAGAATTTGATGAACTCTTGAAAGAGTGTGGGATTGTCTCAAAACTTACACCACCTGACACACCACAGTGGAATGGGATACCTGAGAGAAGGAATCGAAAACTGTTAGATGTGGCTCGATCGATGATGATTCATAGTGATCTTTTGACTTGTTTTTGGGGACATGCACTCAAAACAATTGCTTTCACACTAAATCGTGTTCCATCTAAATCGGTTCAAAAGACACCATATGAGATATGGACTGGAAAGTGACCTAGTATGTCTTTTATGAAGATTTGGGGTTATGAAGCTTATGGTAAACATCAGATGTCTACAAATCTCGAACCTAAATCTTGTAAGTGTATATTTGTTGGATATCCTAAAGAAACAAAAAGATATTATTTATTCAACCCTAACGAGAACAAAATGATTGTTGCTCGAACGAGAGTTTTCTCGAAAGAGAATTTCTCTCAAAGAAACGGAAGGGAAGAATTATTGAACTTGGAGAAGTTCAAGAACACAATATCAACTAACCATAGGTTGTACAAGTTCCACAAGTAGTTGAGGAACATTCAACAGATTTAAAAACACAACCACTATAGAGATCCACAAGATAACGCCATGTACATGAGAGATATTGATTTATCATTACCATGAATAGAGATGTTCTTCTTATGGATCAAGATGAGCTTAGAACTTATCAAGAGGCAGTGTCAAGCTCAGACTTTGAGAAATGGCTTGAAGCCATTAGATCTGAGATGGATTCCATGTCTAAAAACTAAGTATGGAATTTGGTTGAACAACTTGAAGTGGTCAAACCTATAGGGTTTAAATGGGTTTTCAAGAAGAAACCCGATATAGATGGTAATTTACAAACATACAAGGGGTGATTAGTCGTTAAAGTTTTTTGACAAGTTCATGGTATAGACAATGACGAAACCTTCTTCCCTGTTGCTATGTTTAAATCCATCTAAATTTTGCTTGAAATAATTGTATTTCATGATTATGAAATCTGAAAAATGGACGTCAAAACCACTTTTCTTAATGGAAAAATCAAAGAGGATGTGTATATGACACAACCAGAAGGCTTTGTAGCTCCAGGAAATACTGGAAAGGTGTGTAGGCTACAGAGGTATATTTATGGACTAAATCAAGCTTCTTGAAGCTGCAATCTTTGTTTTAATGATGCAATCAAAGAGTTTGGTTTTTTTAGAAACAAAGATGAGTCTTGTGTTTACAAGAAGGCTAGTGGGAGCATTGTTTCTTTCCTAATCTTGTATGTAGATGACATACTCATTATAGGAAATGATATACCTGCTTTAAGTATATTAAGACTTCATTAGGTAATTGTTTTTCTATGAAAGATTTGGGTGAGGCATTGTATATCTTAAGACTTAAGATCTATAGAGATAGACTAAGACAACTCCTAGGTCTGAGTTAAAGTAAATATATAGACAAAGTGCTAAAATGGTTCAATATGAAAGAATCCAAGAAAGGATTTTTTCCTATAAGACATGATATTTCTCTTTCAAAGGAAATATGTCCTTCAACTCCACAAGAAAGAGAATAAATGAATAAGATTCCATATACTTCATCTATTGGTTCTATAATGTATGCCATGATATGTACTCGACTAGACGTGTCGTATGCCTTATGCATGACGAGTCGGTATTAGGTAAATTCTGGTGAAGGTCACTCAGTTACAGTTAAAAGTATCCTTAAGTACTTAAGAAGAACTAAGGATACATTTCTTGTCTATGGAGGCGAAAAAGAGCTTAGTGTAAAAGGTTATACTGATGCCAACTTCCAAACTAACAAGGATGACTCACGATCACAATCGAGTTTTGTGTTTTGTCTTAATGGAGGTACTGTGAGCTGGAAGAGTTCAAAGAAAGACACAATAGCTATTTCTGCAATAGAGGCTGAATACATTGCAACCAGTGAAGCAACAAAAGAGGTTGTTTGGATCAAGAAGTTCATATGTGAACTAGGGGTTGTTCCCAGCATATTGGATTCTATAGAACTCCGTTTTTTCAACAATAGAGCCATTACGCAAGGAAAGAAACCCATATCTCATCAACGGTCCAAACATATTCTTAGGTGCTTTAATATCATTAGAGAGATCATAGATTTAGGAGATGTGGAGATATGCAAAGTACGCATGATGACAGCATTGTTGATCCCCTGACAAAGCCTCTGGCACAATAGAAGCATGATCGTCACACTGAGTCACTCGGTATTAGATATGTGAGTGATTGGTGATAACTTCGTAAAAAGGTCATATTTTGGGACCTTTGCACTTAAGTTATTGAATGTCTAAGAGCCCATTTAGGATCATTTAGATGCATTTGGGAGCATATAGTTGCATGAGGTGGAATTCTATTTGCTGTGGTATTTTATTTTGTTTTCAGTGTTGTTTTATGGGGAAGGTGTTTGTTTGATGATATGCAGGATTTGATAGCAAGGAAAAGAAAATAAGGAAATGTTGTGGCATAAGAATATTGCTAAGCAGAATGAAAATGCCGAGCTGGATTGGCATTTCGAGAGCGAACAAAATGAAAGAAGATATTTTTGGAGCCAGCTGTCCCTATTTTCACGGGATCTCTGATTATGATCGAGAAATCCGAATCTCTGATCATGACCGAGAAATCCGACTGGATCAGCGCAGATCCTTACCTGCCCAGTCAACCACCCAGGCTGGACCATTGCCAGCTGCCCAGCAGGATCACTGCCAACTCTGCCCGATCATCACGTGAATTAAGCATGATTTGGGATATCTTTGGAATTTTGACACAAACCCTAAGTTCATTCTCTCCTATAAATAGAAGATGAAGCCTGACTTTTGGGGGGGAGAGGGAGAGAGATTTTAGACAGCTGCCAAGAGCCTAAAAATTTGGAGAAAAAGTTCTTCGTCAATCCCATTTGCCGTGTAACACTCTAATTTAGGGGCTAAATTTAAGAAATTATAAAGTGGTGAATTTAATTGGTATTTTTGGAAGGAATTGGGGATTAAATTGTAACATTTCAAAGTTGACAGACCATTTTAAGAAGTACATGAAGTTCAGTGACTAAACTCATAGTTTACCCATTTTTATTATGAGTTGAATTATAAATCCCCCATTCCCGTATGTTTTCTGGAAAATTTTCCAGATTTTCCCTCTCCGATCAACCAACTTTCAACTCTGATCTACTCGCCGTCTGACCTCTGATTGACAAGCCGAAACCACCATCGTGTTCGTTGTCAACCGAGGAACAAAACCCCTCAAACCTTTCGTCGTGAATCATCGCCGTTCGTCGTGAATTTCAGTCGGAAGTATCGTCGGTAATAACTCAGTTTTAGTTGGTTTTTCATCGATTCACGACGATCGGGTCATCCGTTTACGACACCTCCCGCACCATCGTGTTCCATGTGCCGTTTCGAGTCCACCGATGTCCTCCCTTTTCTCTGGCGGCGACGGTGCGTGTGGAGGTGAAGAGGTCAAAGTTTCCGATTCGTTGAAATCAAGCTCTCTGCCATTCAAAAAATTGAACCGAGCTTTGTAAGTATCTCGAAATCGCTTAAAATAATTTTTAGGAATTTTTCTGGGAATTTTTTGATATTTAGGCACTGTTCACGCGCCCCACGCGCAGTGGCGCGTGGGGAAGGAAAAATGACCGGTTTGACCGGGTTTGGTGCATAGTTGACCAGTTTGACCGGTCATAACCCGACCCGACCTGTTGACCCAACCCGTTGACCGTTGACCGGCGTTGACCACTGTTAACCAAAACTTTGATCGGCTTTGATCGGGCATTAAACGTCCTTTGACTTCGACCGAGTATACCTATCCTAACATTTTTCGACGTTTCAAATCCGATTCCGCTGTCCGTTTTTCAAAATTCGAACCCGAAGGCCTTGAAATTGCCGGTCAAACCCGTTGACTTTGATTTTGACCAAAAATTCCAAATTTTCGAAAAGTCATATTTTATGCTTTCGACGTCCTGAATCTGAATCCGAAGTCGGTTTTGCCAAATTCGAACCCAGTAGGTTGGTTTAACTGATTTATCATCCGATTCGATTCGTTTATCACAATTAAGCTCCGTTTCTGATATAATTTATGTTGATATGTATCTGAGGAATTATTGGAAGTTGAATTGAAGATCAAAGGCGTTCGAATGGAATTTTTATGGTCGATCAGTATTGCACAAAAATCGAGGTAATACTTTACTACCTCTTTATGTTTTATAGAACATGTTGGTATTGGTAAATGCATGAATAGAAATGTTTGGTCTCATATATGTAATTAATGAAGTTCTACACTCGATCTGAATACGGTAAAAAGGTTCAGTGATTGATTATGGTTCAGATGACTTTTATAAGAAATTAAGGGATTGTTAGAATTAAATTACAAGTTATGTGCTTAGTGATAAAGAAATCAACCTGGATCTGTAACTTATAATTTATTTCATCAAAGGTTAAATGTTAAAGTTATTTGGATGAGAAATTATGAGAATACTCCGGTAGGGTAAAATTACGAAAATACTCTTGTGTTATAAAAAGACAAGATTGGAATATGGAAGTTGGATAAGAGGTTTTTACAGACATATTGATCTGATAAAAAAAATATTGATGTGCTTAAGAAATGTTAGTTTTACTTGGATATTTTGGATAACCGGTTTTTAACCCTAGAGGGATTGTGCAAGATATTAGAATTCTATTAAGGAATCATTTCAAGATAAGAGAATGTTCGGGAAAGCAATTGATCATAGGATCTTTAAATTATAATTATTTTCATTAAGAGCTAATATCGAAATTATCTAGTTAAGAAATTACAGAAATGCCCTTGAGAGGTAAAATAGTCCTAGTTAACGCTGAAAGAGAAAATACTTTGAGTATTCGTACTTAACTCGATTAAGTACGGATTTGATTGTTAAGATCCTGACTTAGTTTAGGAAAAGTCCTGATTTTCCGTTTGTAAAATCTGAGAAGACACTTGACCCGAAAATATTCGAATAATGAGTAAATACTTGAAGAGTAATTTATCGGGGGTATTATGCTGTCATAATTGTTCGAAATGACTGAAATAAATGATAAGATTGAATTTAATAGTAAGATCGGATGGAATGAAAGGATTGAAATACGCTGAATCTGTAAAATGACCAAAATACCCATGTAATGTAAATGACTCAAGAATATCACCAAGCTCAGGAATGATTGAATACCCTCGAGCTCTGAAATGAATGGAATAAAACTGAACATCAAAATTACCAAAATACCCTTATGGCCTAAATTAAGTAAATGTCTTGGATTAATTAAGGAATCCAAGTAAGCATAAGTATTGGACTACCTTTAAAGGTAATGGAAAACAATTTAAGTGAATAGATCAACCCTAAAGCTATGTCAATACCTGAATGGCATAGATATTACTGGAACATGTGTTCATCTTCTCAAGTTTGGCTCGATGATAAATTTGGAAGTATTCAGCTCAACTCAACTCTAGATCATATTCAGTACTAAGAATTGGATAATTGTTAGACAAATCAACCACGAATACTGAACTGAACGAAAGTACAATTTGTATCTGAAATTCAGAAAATGTCTGATTTACTCTGGAAAACTCTGAAGTAATTGGAATGGATTTGACTACTAAGTGAAATAAGTAACCTCAATGACTAAGATTTTAATAAGTGATTTGGATGAGTCTGGAAACGTTAATGAACATACACGATGTACTGTTCTTCTAGATCATGAACTACAAATCAAACACGTCAGTATTTCATGATATAGTGGAAGCGTAAAAATGAAATAAAGACATTGGAAGATCTATTCAGTGATGATTCCGAAGATGATTTATGGATAAGAATTTTTGGTATTAAAGTGTAAATACCCTAGAAGGACACGAAATGACCAGTCAATAAGTATTAGTTCTGGGAACTATTCATCTAAAAGTTGTTCGATAATGCGATCAATCGACATAGATTGTTAAGGTTCTGAATCTTTGTTCTCAAGTTGTTCGATTATCAGATCATTTGACATGGATGTAAAGGATTCTGAATACCCTTCTGATTACGTACAGCTTCTGAAAACTGTCCGAATAAAATAATATCTTGATAATTCACATTCTAAATAACTTATGATTCCATCAGTTATTGAACTCTTCCAATAGTGATTATAAATCCCAACATTCTATCGGTATATTGAAGATCCGTGTTTCTCTGCCTGATAAGATTATTCTGTACTTATGAATAATATCTATAAACTCTGGTGTGTTCCCTACCCACATGAATATTTTATCTGATTTTCGATTTGAATTCTGATCTGATACTTGACATGGATTCTGATCTGATATCTGACATGGATTCTGATCTGATACTTGACTTGGATTCTGATATGATACTTGACCTGGATTTTGATATGATACTTGACATGAATTATGTTTTGATTTTTGATATATCCGTTTACGGACGGAACATGTTTTATTTGGGGGTATTGTTGGAGGTTACTATATATGCAGGTTCCTCGGCTTTATGCTCGGGGCCTTACTTAGTGTGTTGGTGGGTGTATGGTTCTGGGGAACCTACACATTATGGTGTGTTGGTGGGTGTATGGTTCTGGGAAACCTACACATTATGGTGTGTTCGGTTGGAGGGATTACTATGGTTTTTGATAAATGTTTTATGGGAGGGTGTTGTTGGAGGAAGTTATCGTTACCGTTACTGCAAGCTCCTCTGCTTTGTGCTCAGAGCCTTACTTGGTGTGTTGGTGGTGTATGGTTCTGGGGAACCTACACATTATGGTGTGTTTGGTTGGATGGATTAATATGGTTTTTGAATAAAAATATGTTTTAAATTGCCATTGTTTTAAAAGAAAAGATATGCATCTTTTCACAGGTTTTGCTGGAACACACTAGATAACCTATTCTGATCTCCTGAACTCAGTCATCCGAAATATTTGTCTGAACTGAAAGCTCATTGTCTGTTACCACCTGAAATATCAGTAGGATCTCTGCTCAGCATAAAATTCTGTAAATGATCGGAAATAATAAGGAAATATATATTTATTTGTATCTGTACGTTCATCAGCATCATCTGGTAGTTCTGTATTACTGAGCTTTCCAAAGCTCACTCTATTACTCACCTTTTCAGGTTAAAAGAATTGTACCAGTGTATTTATCGACTTCAGTAAGGGAGTTCGTCCGGCGTTGTTGCAGAGTATGGTACAAGTGATTAGGGGACATGTAATTGTATTTTGATTTATATACGAGTTTGGAAATCTGTTTTATTTTTAAATAGTGAAAATTTATTTTTATAAGTTTACATGTTCTGATAAAAAGTTTTAAATTTTCTGCTATTTTTACAGTGGGTCGCTCCGGTGGCCCTAATGTGACTTCCCGGATCGGATCGGGCTACCCGTATCGGTCTGGGGGTTACATACCATGGTATTCCTCCGTTGACAAGCTAGAGGGAGTGGCGTTCTAGGCGTCCAAGAGGAGCTAGTTCACTAGGGGCAGTTCGTGGTGGTCAAGGAGAGAATCCAGCAGTGCACGTTGAAGGCTTTTCCTCCTTCCCTTAGTTATTTGCTTTCATATTTTCTTATTTGGGTTGTAAGGAACGAATGATACTTGCTTTGTGCTTGTTTATTTCGAACCCCACCATGAACTAAACCTATTTGGTGGGAGTTCATTTTGGATATTTAAGTTTTGCTTAATGAATGATTGTTTTTCTATGTTATTAATTGTTTTTTTATGGATCTTAATGCCTTAAGGTTGTAGGAGCTATGAGAGTAGCCATTCCTTAGGAGATTACTAAGAGTTCGAGAGAATATCTAAGTAGCACATCCTTAGTATTCGAGAGAAACTAGGGAGGAACCACATAAGAAAGGGGTTCTAGATAGTAACTAGGCCTAATCCACCTTAGAGATAAGGCTATGATTTCATTCAACTAAAAGGAGTTGTGTATGAGCGATAGGTTAGATGTTAATGCTGCCGCAAAAAGGTATTGCCCAGACATATCCTGTTATCTGGACCAATAGGATCTCTGCAGTAGCTAACGCCAATCAGTTTTGCCAAGGCATCTTCAATCTGTCGAGTCCCTTAACTAGAGATAGCATAGGGCACCCTTAATAAACTCTTTCGGGCAGTTAAGATAGAGAAGTAAGACCATTCTGAGAAGTAAACTTAGATTTTCCTAAGTGACTCCTATCACTCATTCCCATAGTTGCTTGTCGTGTGAGGAGTCTAAAGTTCTTATAAGCAAATCCAGTATTTATAGTTTATTTTGTCTTTACATTTTCAGTTGTTTATACTCAACACAATTCAATTTGCCATAACATATCCATATGCTACCACCTTATCACCATTCTATTTTCGCAACATCCATCTCATTTTGCCACAACATTATCATTTGTTTATACCATTATTAACTTTACTTAGGTGACAAAGTAAAGTATCGTGACAAGTTTATTTGATTTCCCCCAATCCCTGTGGAGAACGATACTCACTCATCACTTTATTACTTGTTTGATTGTGTATGCTTGCACACATATCCGCACCATTTATAGTACTCATACCGAGCGGACAAGTTTTTGGCGCCGTTGCCGGGGATTGGCAACTGGAAGTTAATTAGTTTTGTCATAGCATTTTTATTTTACTTGTTTATATTTTATTTTTATTTTTTTAGATAGCTTTACTTTTTATTTTCTTTATCTATTTCAGGTTTTTCATGGTGTATGACCAAAAGACATTCGAACGAGCCATTAGAACCGGTTGAACCTGAAATCGAGAGGCTTTTTAGGAGAATAAGATGTGATCAACGTGCAAACATGTACCAGATTGGAAATCAAGGCATTGGTCAGGAGGATGATCAGAATGTCGAGGCAAATCTAAATGTTGGGAATGCAGCCAGACCTCGTGCCATTCGGGATCACTTCAACTCGATCCTGGATGATTTAAATCCTAGAATAATGGCACCAGAAATTCAGACAGCCCAGTTCGAGCTCAAACCTGTCATGTTCAATATGCTGAATTCCATAGGGAAATTCAAGGGCATGCCAAATGAAGATGCCATGCAACATATTCGAAACTTCTTGGAGGTGTGCGATTCCTTTCGCCAACAAGGAGTTCACGAAGATGTCTTGAAATTAAAGCTATTTCCATATTCTCTGCGTGACTGAGCAAGGGCTTGGTTGAGTGGCATTCCAGTGGGTTCAATGGAGTGTTGGACTGATCTGTGCAAAAAAAATTTGCTGCGATATAATCCTCCGAACATGAACACCCAACTGAGGAATGATATTGCTTCTTTTCGTCAAGCTGATGACGAATCAATGTATGAGTGCTGGGACCGATATAAAAGCTTGCTTCGTAAGTGTTCGAATCATGGTTTTCAAGATTAGACGCAAGTGGTGATGTTCTACAATGGAGTTGATGCACCCACTAGGATGATGCTAGATGCCTCGGTAAATGGGACATTACTTGAAAAATCACCAGCAGAGGCATTTGATATTCTGGATAGGATTGCCACCAATGATTATCAGTTTTCATCCACAAGGCTTGGACTTGGGCGAAAAACACATGGAGCTTTCGAGCTAGATTCTATGGATACGGTGTCCACCCAACTTGCTGCTATCACCAACATGTTGAAGAATTTGCAGAGGCCAAGTGAGGTGAGAGAAGCGAAGGCAGCCCATTCAGCATGTTTATTATGCCACGGCAATCACAATTAGAGTGGCTACCCGACCAATCAAGAATCCATCAACTTTGTAGGCAACTTCAACCGAGGCAACAACCCCTATTCCAACACATACAACCCTGGATGGCGTCAACATCCAAACTTTTCATGGGGAAATCAAGGAACCAGCACTGCTCATCAACCAGCTCGGCAGCAGAATTTCAATGACTCCGAGGGTTATCAATCGAATATGCCATGGTATAATTCTAACATGGGAGGGCCATCTACATCAAACACCAATTATTTAGAGGCCACAATACAAGAGTTTATTGCAACAACGAAGACAATGCTGCAAGACCATGCGACCTTCATCAAAAATCAAGGAGCCCTGCTTCAGAGCCATAGTTTGTCATTAAGGACGTTGGAGAGTCAAGTTGGTCAAATTGTCGCGGCATTACAAGAACGCAGACCAAGACATCTACCAAGTGACACTGAAGTCACAAAACCTCATGGCAAAGAACACTGCAGTGTGCTAACTCTCTGGAGTGGTACACAAATCAATGTTGAAGATAAGTTTGGGGGAAGACCGAAGGCCGATTCACCCCCTGTGACCGTGCAAGTTGAGCAAGAATTGCTGGAAGAAGTACCAGTGGAAGAGGATGAGGGTTCATCGAGTAAAGAAACTGAGGGGGCAAACAAAAATGCCAAGGCAAATTCAATTCCCACCCCGTCAGAACATGAAGTCAGACCCCCGCCTCCTTTCCCACAAAGACTGAAGAAGCATAACGAAGATGTTCAATTCAAAAAGTTCGTTGACATTCTGAGTCAACTTCAAATAAATGTTCCTTTTCTGGAGGCTATGGAACAAATGCCCACCTATGCTAAATTTCTCAAGGAGATTGTTACCAAGAAGAGAAAGGTTGAGCAGTACGATACAATTGCCACAGCAAAAGAATTTTTCTCTTCCTTAAGCAAGCTGCCACCAAAGAGACATGATCCGGGCAGTTTCATCATTCTATGTTCGATAGGAGATAAATTTGTTGGGAAGGCACTATGTGACCTTGGCTGAAGTGTGAACTTGATGCCTATGTCAATTTTCATGAAGCTTGGGATAGGAAATGCGAGACCCACATCTGTCATCTTGCAATTAGCTGATCGTTCACATGTGCGTCCTGAAGGGCGAATTGAAGATGTCATCGTGCGGGTTGACAAGTTTGTTTTTCCTGTTGATTTTCTGATTTTGGACTGTGAGGTCGATGCCACAGCACCCATCATTATAGGGAGACCTTTCTTAGCAACCAGTCGTATTCTCATCGACTGTGAGCGGGGAGAGCTGACTATACGAGTGACCGATCAACATGTCACTGTGAACATATTTCGATCTCTCAAGTACATGGATGATTCTGAAGAATGCCAGAGCATTTTTAAAGTGGATACAGTAATTATAAAAGAAACAGATTAATTTTACCATGACAATTTTATTCAGCTAGGACCTGATGAGGGGCTATTTGAAGACTTAAAGGCTGGAAAGCCTAATGATTTTTCTTCCAAGGAGCAGCAGGCTAGCTTCCTCAAAGCTAGCCCAGGTACGCGCTTTGAACCTTTGAATTTTGAAGAGTTTTTCCCCCCAAGCCCTCATTATAGCATGCACCTACCCTAGAACTTAAGAATTTGCCACGGCATCTTAAATATGCTTATCTGGGTAGTAACGAAACTTTACCTGAGATTATTTCCTCTGCCCTTACTCCTAACCAAGAATCTAGTTTGCTAAGTGTTTTGTCACAGCATAAGCGAGCGTTAGGATGGACGATGGCAGATCTGAAGGGAATAAGTCCAACAATCTGCATGCACAAAATCATGCTGGAAGAATGCCACGGCAAATCCATAGAGCCACAGCAAAGATTAAACCCAATCATGAAACAAGTTGTGATGAAAGAGATTCTTAAATGGCTTGACGCTGGAGTGATTTACCCCATTTCGGATAGTTCTTGGGTGAGTACCATTCAATGTGTACCAAAGAAGAGAGGCATGACTATGGTGATAAGAGAGGACAACGAATCGATACCTACTCGCACAGTCACCGGGTGGCGAATTTGCATGGACTACCGTAAGCTTAACAAGGCCACCAAGAATGATCACTTCCCTTTGCCGTTCATCGATCAAATGCTGGATCGACTTGCTGGCAAGGCATTTTATTGTTTTTTGGATGGTTACTCGGGGTATAATCAGATTTCCATCGCACTGGAGGACCAAGAAAAGACAACATTTACATGTCCCTATGGAACTTATGCTTTTCGGAGAATGCCTTTTGGACTCTGTAATGCCCTGGCAACTTTTCAGCGCTGCATGCAAGCCATATTTTCAGACATGGTTGAGGACTTTTTGGAAATTTTTATGGATGAATTTTCTGTTTCTGGAGATGACTTTCAAAAATGCCTCGCCAATTTGGCAAACGTACTAAAGCGATGCGAGGAGGCCGATCTCGTGCTAAATTGGGAAAGATGCCACTTCATGGTGACTGAGGGCATTGTTCTTGGCCATAAAATTTTTGCAAAGGGCATTGAGGTGGACAAAGCAAAGATCGAGGTGATCGAGAAGCTACCCCCACCAACTTCTGTCAAGGGCATTCGGAGTTTCCTTGGACATGTTGGATTTTATCAAAGATTTATCAAGGACTTCTCCGCAATATCCAAGCCCTTGTGTACCTTACTGCAACAGAACCAACCGTTCATGTTCGATCAGAAATGCCATGGTGCATTCAAAGAGCTGAAGCAAAGACTTATCTCTGCACCGATCGTAGTTCCCCCAGATTGGACGGCACCGTTCGAATTGATGTGCGACGCAAGTGATTTTGCCGTGGGAGCTGTGCTTGGGCAACGTAGAGGTAAAATTTTTTCATGTTATATATTATGCTAGTCGTACCTTAAATGAGGCACAATTGAACTATACCACCATTGAGAAAGAATTACTTGCTGTGGTATTTTCATTTGACAAGTTTAGGCCATACTTGATAGGCACCAAAGTCATAGTTCACACCGATCATTCAGCTATAAATTACTTAGTGAACAAGAAAGATGCCCAGCCTAGACTTATTAGGTGGATATTACTATTGCAGGAGTTCGACTTAGAGGTGATTGATAGGAAAGGTACTGAGAACCAGGTTGCAGATCATTTATCTAGGCTAGAGAATATTTCAGAATGCCATGACATTGAAAGTAGAAAGGATATAATGGTAATTTGATATGAAAGATTTTTATTTTCCCTTTATAAGGGATTTAACCATGTGGAAAGGAAGAAAAAATGAATAGAAGTTTGGATACTTGGTGGAGTTCTCTTCTTCTTCCCGTGTCACCATGAATAAGGTAAGTTGGTCTCAAATGAAGAATTTCTTTCATTTTAAAGTTGGGTTTAATTCTTGAGATGATAAGAAAGCTTAAGGGAAGTTTTAAATAGTTTAAAACTCAAAGATGAACAAGTTAGGAGAGATTAAAGAGAAGGAGTTTTTAAATGAAATTTTGGAAAAGAGTTGATAAGTAGAATTGGAAGCTAAATTTGACTTGTCAATATTTGAATTAAGAGATATGAGGTGATAGAATTGGAATTAGAACATGTTGAAAGTTTGGTTTGATTCTTGATTTTCATTTGGAGGATGAGATTTTGAAGATAAAGAGGTATTAAATGCATAGAAATTGGTTTGGGTATGTATATATGAGTTAAGAGTATTAAAGGGGTTAAGATATGAAGGATTTAAGTTGATATGGAGTAATTTTTGGGCTTAAAAAGTGATTTCTGGGCTAGGGGTATCAGTACCAATTCATCAGGTACCGATACTTCAAGAGTAAAATTAAGGAAGACATTCATGAGGTATCGATACCTGAAGAAAAGTATTGATACCAAGGGTATCGATACCTTAAGGATGGTATCGATGCCATCTTTGAAACGAAAATTACAGAATGCAATATGGGTATCAATACCTAGGCATGGTACCGATACCTCAGTTAGGGGAAGTATCGATACCCTATAGGGGGTACCGATACTACTTCAAATAGAAAATGAAATTTCGCCTTTTCTTTAGTTTAAGAAATAAAAGATTAGAGTATTCCATTTGGAATACTGATATGTATCAATGTATGATTATGTAGATATTGAACGTAACCCTGTTCAAGAACCATCGAAGAATTAGAAGCAGTTGAAAGAAGAGAAGTTCTAAAATCAATTCGAATCAAGTGAGGCCAAGGTGAGTGCATACTAGTTATATGATGTGTAATAGAAATAAGACTTGCGACAAGTCTATTTCTATATTAGAATATATGAATTAGTCAATATAAGTATATGTTGATATAAATATATGCTATGTTATATGTTACCTGATATGTGTGAATACATGTTAGTGTGATAAATCATGTGATTAAATAAGAATATGATATATGTTAAATAATATGGACATAAGAGATTATATGACATGAGCTATGTGACCCCATGAGAATATGACATGAGAAATGTGATATGTGAATTATATGGAAAGCTATTATGTGTAAGTGAATTAATTGCTTATATGATCATATGAAAATGTGATAATGAATTATGTGAAAGAAGCTACGGGATTATGTGCCTATGTAATGTGAATGATATGATAATAAGCTATGAGCCTATGTCATATGAATAAGTGACTATGAGCATAAAGATAATGCCCATGATATGTATCAGGAGAGCTAGAGGTATAGTTGGCATGTTAAGAGTTGAGGGTTCTTTGTGGTCCTTCGGGACATATATGTAATCCTTTGGAACATATATGCGGTACTGCGGTACACTTATTTGATCCATTGGAATATGTATATGGTTCTTAAGGAGTGGTCCTTCAGGACATATGTGTTATACGTGGTCCTTTAGGACATTTCTACGAGGTTTTTCAGGACAAAGTCTAAGTTCCCCTAGTGGGATTTTATACGAGATATGGTGACATCATATGTGCACAACCTCTATAGACTCACATATTTGTAGTTCTCATATGTGTACATGAGCCATTAAAAATATACAATATGAGAAACTTCTATGTGATGTTATATGTTATTTGGTGATTTGATGTTATATAATATGTACGTATGTTAAAGATAAGAATAAAATGATAAGATAAAAGGGACAAATGATAATAATATACGATAAGGATATGAATGTAAAAATGATGATATGCGTGCACAAGGGTAATTGTTACATAAAGAATATATGAGTTGGTATGATATGTATATGTATGTACTTATGTTTTGATGCATAATGTGTTTGATAATTTAATATGATTATTTGAAGTGTGAATAGTAGGAATTAGTATTGAGATTTTATATTTAAGTTTATAAATGCCTCACTAACTCATCGATTTAGCGTGTGAATGTTTCACACGTAAATTTCGAGATGAAGAAAAGGGATCAAAGATTAGCAGGTCAGGTCAGCTTCTCCTTCCTAAAGATCAGATCAGAAGAGTTTTGGATCATATGTATTTAGTTATATGAAATATAGTTGGCATGTAAGATAAGAGATTGGTGTTTGATACGCTCTGATAAGTTTTGTAAAATCATATGTTTTATATAACAGAACTTATTGGGTTTTTAATGGAAATGTGAAAATTTAATTTTTGTTGTAAAAAGCAAATAATTTGAAAAATCATTGTGACACCTCAGACTCGTATCCGGGTCGGGTACGGGTTGGGGTGTTACATTTAATGATATCAGAGCTAAGGTTTAGTCGATTCTAGGCTTAAACCGAAGTTAAAAGAGTTTTAAGATGTGTACATGCCAACGCAAAGTGAAAAGTTTCAGATCTGATAGTATAAGGAGTATGCTATCTTGCTAATAGAATAAGATTAATATGAGATAGTTATGAGAATGGTCAAAGTGAATCGAGAGTTGATAACCTGATAGTGGTAGTAATTTATCTACCCTGGCCAGACAGGATGAAGAGCGGACACCTCAGGAAGTGCCTCGTAAGATCAAAGGTTGTTTTCAGAAATTTGAAAACATGTTAAATTAACGTTAAAGGGTCTCCACTATTCTGAAGTGGAGATATTAGATGAAATAGTTTAGTTACTATGTGAATGAATTGAAGTATATTAACCGATGTTATCATGTGAATTATAGAAGATTTAGTGATGTGGTTATTAATTTAGAAAAGTTCGATAATAAGCATCTCAGTGATAAGTTTATCAGATATATAAAGCCATAACTTATGAGTTTGAAACAGGGGAATCGTAATGGGTATGGATAAGAGTGCAGTTTAATAAGTTGAGTGAATAGTTGTTAAGCTAATTTACATGAAAATGAGGTATGCAAATGGATTGTGGAGGAATTGCGCTCAGATTAAAAGAATGTTAATCGTGTTGAAATCATTCCCTTTTCAAGAAGTAGTTAATTGTGCTAAAGTTCTAGAGAGAGCTAAGAATGATTAAGAGAATTGGTATTTTTTTAAAGATTAGCACTATCAAATAAAGGCATAAATTTTGGGTTTCAAATACAGTCATGGTTGGAATCAGTAGTATTCCATGTTAAAAGATCAAATCTGATGAAAGTAAAAAACACTTGAGTAGTAGGATCTGATATTGGAAGATAAAGTAAAGAGTTAAGAATGAATATGAAGTTAAGTGGTGGATTGGATTAAAATTTCTGTTAGAAATTATGTAAAGTAAAGTAGAAGAAGTATTTTAAATAGCTCAAGTGATATAGATATTGTTTCATAAGAGTTTAAGAATAGATACATCGGTGATCAGTTTATAAGACAAGAGAAGTTGGAATATTTGAGTTGGCAAAGTAAGAATGCGGGTTTAATAGGTTTAGTAAATTATTGCTAAGTTAAGTCCAAATGGAAGAATATATATGAATGGCTCAATGAAAGTTATGCTCGATATTGGAAGTACTGATGCTAACTAGCAAAATTATATGATCGTAAGTGCGTTATAGTTAAAGGATTAAAAGATGATGTCAGATTAAGCTAACCAAGTATGGTGTGGATTTGGATATGGTTGGTTATGTATCTTGATCATGTAAATGTGATGTAGTGAAGGATATAAGGATTTGTATGTTTGATGGAAGTTAAGGATTGACAGAAAAACTAAGATGATGAAAAAAAGGATATGTGTATTGTGATTTGAATAAGAATTTCATAAAGAATAAGGTTTGTGCAAGTAGTGTTAACTATCAGAGTTATGAAAATGCGATGAAGAGTGTTGATCAGGAGTAAGTATAAGTGATATGAAAGGAGTATGAGAGCATAAGGGAAAAAGATATGATCTATGATACAAGGAGATCTTGATTTGTGAAGGAATAAATAGATAAGGAAATTAAATAAAAAAGGGAATTTAAAGGAACAAGTATGGCAAAGGTTATATGGAAGTGTAGATAATAAGTTTGATATAGAAGTAAGAAAAGTGTGCAAGGTAATGTGGAAAGATTGTTTGATTCAGTTAAGTATATGTTTAATCATATTTGAAGAAGATTTAAGGTTGTATTCTTGGTTAAATAGACGTAATCAGAGATATAAGAATTTAGTTATATGTATTAAGGAAGTTTAAGATACAATCGAATGATTATATTCTTTTTGATCCAATCGTTAAGGATAAGCCTGTTATTTTGAATAATAATGGGAGAAAAATTTGGTTTAGGTTGCAAAACAATTAGAGAATGATGAAAGAAACCAATTGACTCATGAATTATGAATGGTGAGTATTAGGATTTTTGTCTATATGATTGGTGACATTATATGGATCTATAAGTATGGATGTAGACGAAGAAGTGAGTGAGTAAAAAGGTAAGTCTCTAGCGGTAAACCGGAAAGATTAAGTAAAGAAAGTAACATGAGAACAATAGAAGTTATGTTCTTATCGATATGTATGATGAAAATTCGAGGATGAATTTTCTTAAAATGAGAAGAGATTTGTAACATCCCAAAAGTCGGATTAGTGACCAAAATGGAAGTTTTTGAAACTTAGTGATTAATTTTAGAAAAGATTAAAAGTTTAGGGACTTAATTGGAAAAATTTTGCTGTTGGAGTTAATAGTAGAGTTTGAAAGTAGAAAGGGTATAATGGTCATTTGATATGAAAGATTTTTATTTTCCCTTTATAAGGTATTTAACAACGTAGAAAGGAAGGAAAAATGAAGAAAAGTTTGGATACTTGGTGGAGTTCTCTTCTTCTTCTTCTTCCTGTGCCACCATGAATAAGGTAAGTTGGTCTCAAGTGAAGATTTTCTTTCATTTTAAAGTTGGGTTAATTCTTGAGATTATAAGAAAGCTTAAGGGAAGTTTTAAATGGTTTAAAACTCAAAGATGAACAAGTTAGGAGAGATTAAAGAGAAGGAGTTTTTAAATGAAATCTTGGAAAAGAGTTGATAAGTAGAATTGGAAGCTAAATTTGACTTGTCAATAGTTGAATTAAGAGATATGAAGTGATAGAATTGGAATTAGAACATGATGAAAATTTGTTATGATTCTTGATTTTCATTTGGAGGATGAGATTATGAAGATAAAGAGGTATTAAATGCATAAAAATTGGTTTGGGTATGTATATGCGAGTTAAGAGTATTAAAGGGGTTAATATATGAAGGATTTAAGTTGATATGGAGTAATTTTCGGGCTTAAAAAGTGATTTCTGGGCTAGGGGTATCGATACCGATTCATCATGTACCGATACTTCAAGAGTAAAATTAAGGAAGACATTCATGAGGTATCGATACCTAAAGAACATTATCGATACCAAGGGTACCGATACCTTAAGGATGGTATCAATACCATCTTTGAAACGAAAATTACATAATACAATATGGGTATCGATACCTAGGCATGGTACCGATACCTCAGTTAGGGGAAGTATCGATACCCTATAGTGGGTATCGATACTACTTCAAATAGAAAATGAAATTTTGCCTTTTCTTTAGTTTAAGAAATGAAATATTAGAGTATGACATTTGGAATACTGATATGTATCAATGTATGATTATGTAGATATTGAACGTAACCCTTTTCCAAAACCATCGAAGAATTAGAAGCGGTTGAGAGAAGTGAAGTTCTAAAATCGATTCGAATCAAGTGAGGCCAAGGTGAGTGCATACTAGTTATATGATGTGTAATAGAAATAAGACTTGCGACAAGTCTATTTCTATATTAGAATATATGAATTAGTAAATATAAATATATGTTGATATAAATATATGCTATGTTATATGTTACCTGATATGTGTGAATACATGTTAGTGTGATAAATCATGTGATTAAATAAGAATATGATATATGTTAAATAATATGGACATAAGAGATTATATGACATGAGCTATGTGACCCCATGAGAATATGACATGAGAAATGTGATATGTGAATTATATGGAAAGCTATTATGTGTAAGTGAATTAATTGCTTATATGATCATATGAAAATGTGATAATGAATTATGTGAAAGAAGCTACGGGATTATGTGCCTATGTAATGTGAATGATATGATAATAAGCTATGAGCCTAGGTGATATGAATAAGTGACTATGTGATAAGTATAAAGATTGCCCATGATATGTGTTAGGATAGCTAGAGGTATAGTTGGCATGCCAAGAGTCGAGGGTTCTATGTGGTCATTCGAGACATATATGTAATCCTTTGGAACATATATATGGTACGGTTCATTGGAATATGTATATGGTTCTTAAGGAGTGGTCCTTCGGGACATAGTGGTCCTTCGGGATATATGTGTTATATGTGGTCCTTCGGGACATTTCTACGAGGTCATTCGGGACAAAGTCTAAGTGCCCCTAGTGGGATTTTATACGAGTTTTGGTGACAGCATATGTGCACAACCTCTATAAACTCACATATCTGTAGTTCTCACATGTGTACACGGGCCATTAAAAAGATACAATATGAGAAACTTCTATGTGATGTTATATGTTGTTAGGTGATATGATGTTATATGATATGTGCGTATGTTAAAGATAAGAATAAGATGATAAGATAAAAGGGATAAATGATAATAATATATGATAAGGATATGAATGTAAATGATGATATGTGTTCACAGGGGTAATTGTTACATAAAGAATATATGAGTTGGTATGATATGTATATTTATGTATTTATGTTTTGAATCATAATGTGTTTGATAATTTAATATGATTATATGAAATGTGTATAGTAGGAATTAGTATTGAGATTTTATATTTAAGTTTATAAATGCCTCACTAAGTCATCGACTTAGCGTGTGAATGTTTCACACGTAGGTTTCGAGATGAAGAAAAGGGATTGAATATTAGCAGGTCAGGTCAGCTTCTCCTTCCTAAAGATCAGATCAGAAGAGTTTTGGATCATATGCATTTTGTTATATGAAATATAGTTGGCATGTAAGATAAAAGATTGGTATTTGATACGCTCTGATAAGTTTTGTAGAATCATATGCTTTATATAATAGAACTTATTGGGTTTTTAATGGAAATGTGAAAATTTAATTTTTGTACTTTATAGAAAGCAAATGATTTGAAAAGTCAATGTGACACCTCAGACTCGTATCCGGGTCGAGTACGGGTTGGGGGTGTTACATGGTAGGTCAGATCATGATATATTTACTCCACTACTCTTCAGGGTAGGTCAAATCTAGAGAAGAAATGGAATATGCTCTGCTACTCTTCAAGGAAGGTCATATTTAGAGAAAAATAAAGGGGATTTTCTCCTCTGCTCTTAAGGGTAAATCAAATCTAAAGAAAAGATGATATGCTCCGCTATTCTTTAGGGTAGGTCAGATCTATAGGAAATAAATGAGATTTTTTTCGCTACTCTTCAGGGTAGGTCAGATCTAAAGAAAAGATGATCTGCTTCGTTGCTCTTTAGGTAGGTCAAATCAAGGTAGATTTACTCTACTTTTCTTTAGAGTAGGTCAAATATAGAGAACATAAAGGGGGATCTGCTCCGTTTCTCTTCAAGGTAGGTCATACCTAGGTAGATTTGCTCTACTGCTCTTTAGGGTAGGTTTAATCTAGAGAAAAGAAAGGGGGATCTGCTTTGTTTCTCTTTAGGGTAGATCATATCAAGGTAGATTTGCTCTAATGATATTCAAGGTAGGTTAAATCTAGAGAAAAGAATGGGAGATATGCTTAGCGACTCTTCAGGGTAGGTCAGTTCTGGGGAAAAGAAAGGGGATCTAATTCGCTCCTCTTCAGGGTATGTTGGATATGTAAATCAAACATTACAACTTGTCATTATATGTTTAGAAATGACACACTCGAAGATCGTTATTCAAGAAATTTTTGAAAATCGATTTCTTGTACGAAAGTTCGTCTTGGATTTATTGGATATCCAAAATTTAGCGTTGAATCTTGTGAATTCTTGAATCCTCCATCTTGGAAAATTTGAAACATTTTTTTGTTGTTGAAGTTTTGCTATCATAAATATTTGACTTTTCTTAAAAGAAGTGTAAATAATTCACTGCATTGTTATTATGGATGTCATGATCTTATTTATGCTTAAAATGTATGTAATAATGCGATTTTTGCTACTTTTAATCTTCAAGGGGAAGTAATTCTCTAGCTAACAACTTCTTGAATTGAATATGTCCTGGAAACTAACACCATTACTGATTCACCCCGACTCACAGACTCAAACATTCAAATCCTTTTTTGAACAAGGTCTTGTTTATCTTTGTGAACAAAAAATATTTTGAGGACTTACTGGTTAGGCCATTTTTCTTCATATCTCCTTTGACTTCTCACTCAAAATTCATGCATTTTAATAATGGAAAATCATTGGCATCACTTACACGATCACTCACTTAGGTTCGTAGCTCAAATCCGCTATTGGGAATAATAAACTTATATTCCTTAATTTGAAGTAATTTCTCCAGGCATTTCAAGAATTAAATCACCTGAAGCCTAACAAAACCCAAGTTTTACACTGAGCAACTGTCATCTTTGGAATACCTAAATTATCCCAAACCTTTTGTACAATAATGCACATTGATCTTATGTTTTCAAGTTAGTTGAACTTGTATGTATTTAATTTCAACTTTGATGCCTATGAAGAAATGTCAACAAGAAAAAGACTCTTTTCATTTATATAAATGTGAAGATTTTTTTTGGGTAAATACATGGCAAACTCTTAGTAAAAAATGAAATAATACTCAAATAGACTCTCCCAGATATCAAGAGTAAATATGCTTCTAAATTGTCACGTCGTAGAGTAAATCAAGTGTAGCTTTTGTGATGAGGATCTCGAGAAATGTGACAATGCATAAGGGTGTGAAATTCCCTCTAAACTACCAACTCTCCCAAAATTAGATGCCATGAAACTAATATTGAATCCCATTTGCATTCAATCCAACCTCTGGTTTCTCAAAGGGGCTTTTTCAATCAATAGTCCTAAATTTGATCTTTATCTAATGTTGTCATTCAAATTGTAAGCCTTTCAAATTCACAATATTCAACTTCAGGAGTTGATTGCATGTTCGACATCAATCTAGGATCTCCACCTTGCACAAATCCTGAATTCAAAACTCAAGCTGCCCTTTTTTCGGGTTTTGTACTTGAGACCTCCTTTGATTTTAAAACGCCCTTTGATTTTAAAACGCCCTTTGCAGATTTTCATCTTGAACCCCTTTTTTTATTCATTTTTTTATCTATTTTTTCTTTTTTATTTTCTTTCTTCTTTGTTTTATTTTTCTTTTCCCTTTTCAGGTAAATTACTTTTTGACAGAATAAAAATTCACCGGATTAGGTAGCTCTGGTCCATCCATTTCGGTATGAATTAGAGCTCATCTAGAAAATGCCTTCTTCACAATATAAGATCCTTCCTAGTTTGTCATCCATTTTCCTCAAAAAATCTTTTTGCATAGGAAGAATCCTTTTAAGTACTAGATCTCCTTCTTAAACTCTCGTGGCAAACTTTCTTATCGTGTGCCCTCATCATACGTTTTTGAGACATCTGATCATGACAAATTGCTTTAGTTCTTTTCTTCAATCAAATTCAATTGATCATATCTAGCTTGTACCCATTCTATCTCATCAAATTTCACTTTTGACAACACTCAAAGTGATGTAATCTCTACCTCAATGGGTGACACAACGTTCATTCCATATACCAAATAAAATGGGGTTGCCCCAGTCGGAGTATGCACATAAGTTCTGTAAGAAAATAAAGAAAATGGTAATTTCTCATGCTGATCTCTGTAAGCCTCAACCATCTTTTCTAGAATCCTTTTGATGTTTTTGTTTACCGCTTTTACTGTCCCATTCATCTTTGAATGGTAACTAGTAGAATTATGATGCTTTATATTGAACTATGCACAAAATGAATCCATTATCTTATTGTTCAAGTTCAAGTCATTGTCAGTGATGATCCTTTTTCGTAGACCATATCAACAAATAATTTTCTTCTTCAGAAACCAACAAACCGTCGACTAAGTTACATTGACATAGGTGCCTCCTTCACCCCACTTAGTAAAGTAATCAATTGCTACTAATATGAAACGATGGCCATTAGAAGCCTTGAGTGAAATTTGTCTAATAACATCCATGCCCCACATAGAGAAATGCCACAAAATCGTCATTACATGCTAAGGATGAGGAGGAACAAGAATTTTATCTCCATAAATTTGACATTTATAACATTTTCGAGCATAGTTGGTACAATCATTTTCCATTGTCAACAAGTAATATCCTGATCTCATTATCTATCTAGCCAAAGCATGGCCATTAGCGTGAGTACCACATACTCCCTGATGCACTTCTTAAATAATCATCTAAGCCTCACTGGCATTCACACTTCTTAATAAAACTTGGTTTGGACTTTTCCTGTATAAGATTTCACCATCAAGTACATAACCTGCAACCATGCTTCTAAGAGTTCTTTTATCATTCTCAGTGGCTTGTTCAGGATAACTTTGATATTTGATATATTGCAAAATATCATAGTACCACGAGTTTCCATCTTCTTCTTCTTCAATACTATAACAATGAGTTGGGTATTCATAGGCTTGTATCACGATGTATCTTATACTAGAATGTTCATTGATAATATGATAATGCTACAACGTAGTACAAACATACACTATCATGTTCAAGTAATAAAGTGGAAGCTATAAAAGCTTCGGATATTGAACCCATAGAGAGAAAGTAAAATTACAAAAGAGTTGTGGGATAAGTATTAAAGGATCTTGGTTGGAATATTAGAATAAGAGATGATTATCAAAAGGAAAATTCAAAATAGGAAATGTTTAACACTGCTATAACAAATAGGAGAGCATCAGATCAAGGATTAAATTGATGCAAATATAAGACAGTTTCCACTACGATTATACTGAAGACAATATTTTTCATTTGTTACAAAAAGATTAACAACATTTAATTCACAAGAATTAATTTTCATCAACTCAAGTAAATCAAACCATTAACAATGCATGTCAAGTGGCATCATACATCTCGTTATGCTAGCTTGTTGTTCGTAAAACCAAAGCCGATAAAAATTACATGAAATAAGTTCAAACATTAAGCATAACAGAAACATTAAAACAAGCACATGGTGTTCGAACCCACACAACATCCACAACAATAATAAAAAAAACATTCATTCTAGATTGTAACTTTCCTATCTCTATCGAAGAAACAATATAGAGATGAATCATCTTGATCACTACATCTACACAATAAAGCTCCCCCAACTGTTACTGCACTTTCTGAAGAAGAACTTAGAGGGCCATGGATTTTTCCGTGGATGTAAAAAAAATAAAATTTAGGAGAAAAGAATCCTCCATCACAATTGTCCCCTTATCAACTGTTGCTACAAAACAAGCCTTAAACCCATAAAAATGCTCAACTTGTCATATGATAATTGGGACGAATAATAACTTTCCAACCAACTTTCCCCTTCTAAAATGCCCTTTAACTGCTTATGACTCGGCAATTGTTGCTAATTCTGCACATCGACCGATCACAACATCGCTTCACAACATTTCCTACAACATAGGGCAATTTCATCTCGTTAGTGTACCAGTTTTCATCAAAATATCATAAAACAACCAAAAGATGCAAACTCATTCCTATGGGTGAGCAAAACTCGACTCGAAAAATCAATTTTTTTTTTCAATTTCTAGTTACTCGAGTCAACTCAAATTATCAGTTTAGTTTTCGAGTTTGATTCAAGCTGAAATTTTGAAATTTAAAGTTATTCAAAAAACTAAAAATTTGACTAAGTATTTTGATAGTTTTACAATTTAGTCCCTAATTTCAATATTCCTTAAATCCAACTTTTATTTTAAGTATGTTTTTACCAAATTTAAACCACATGCTCTTAAGACATCGTAAAATACATATGTACTTTCAATTTCTCTTTTAGATAATAAATTTTATAATTTTCAATTTAGGCCTTCAATTTTTCATAATTTCCATATTTCTTCAATACATCCTTTATTTTAAGATTATTTTACCAAATTTGAACCACATGCTCGTAAACAATCGTAGAAACATATGTACTTTCAATTTATCTTTTTGATAACAAATTTTCTAATTTTCAATTTAATCCCTCAATTTTTCATATTTTTCGTATTTATTCAATTTATCTTTTATTTTAAGTCTATTTTTATTAAATTTGAACTACATACCCCTAAAACATCATAGAATACATATTTACTTTCAATTTCTATTTTTAATAAAAAAATATTTATTTTTCAATTTAGTCCATCAATTTTTAATAATTTCCTTATTTCTTCAATTCATTATTTATTTTAAGTCTGTTTTTAACAAATTTAAACCGCATGCTCATAAACCACTGTAGAATACATATGTTCTTTCAATCTCTTTTTGATAACAAATTTTATATTTTTCTATTTAGTCCCTCAAATTTTCATAATTTCCTTATTTCCTCAATTCATCCTTTATTTTAAATTTGTTTTTATCAAATTTAAACCACATGCTCATGTATCGTAATAAAATACATATGTAACTTCAATTCTTACTTTTTTACTGAAAATGTAGTCTCTTTTCATTTAGCCCCTTAACTTTGCATTTTACTCAATTTTATTTTTTGGCTACAATTGATTGCAAATTAGTATAAAATTCAATAACTCAACTCGAATTTCTTAAGCTCGACTCAACTTGAAAATATTTCAAGTTATGTTCAAATTGTAAAATATGACTCGTCAACTCAAATAACTCAAATTTTTTTGACTCGACTCGACTCGATCAAATGATCACCCCTGCTCATTCCCATGATGAAAACAATGTGAAAACATGTATAACTGCTCCTAATATGCTCTTAATAACGCTAGATTTAAAAATAAACCTAGGTTAAAAGAACCTAAATGATAACTGTTTTTGGAGAGCGATCATACCCACAAACCTAAGTGCTTGCTTATGCTCAAGCAAAATACATAAAATGCAACCACTTCTAAAAATAAAGTTGCATAATAACATCATTTAATCAAGTTAAATTGTTAGCTTCCTTTTTCAGCCCTTAGAATATTATTACTACATCATCACATACAACGTACATAAGTTCTCAAATTAGGGAAGGCAATTTCAAATTATTAAGATCATAATTCACAGAGTGTAATAGTGTGTAGTCTAGGTGTATACAATTACTACTTAGCTAAATTAAAAAAAAATATTCAAACTCAATTATTGGGTTTCAATGTTGTAGCAATCCTTTTAAACTATAACTAAAGCTAGAGTCACTTGTATACAATTCCAGTTTATCATGACTACTAATTAGCTTACTAGGGCTTCAACTTATCACAACTACCTTCCAATACTTGAGTAGTAAGATGCTGTCAACAATGAACCCCTTATTCTTTTAGGTAGATTTACCCCGTTAAGACTTTCATTCACTCATGTTTTTTAAAGCAGCGGAGTGTCCTATAGCTAAAAGTTCTCATGATCAATTTATTCGGCTAGAGCCAGTTGTGCACCTCTAGGAATTATATACAAAATAAATTTTTTACGATAGATTTCTATAACATCTAGCAAGGATATGAGATTTAAATTTAAAAAAATTGTAATGTCTTTAAGCATTGAGAACATACACCTATTGTGTAAAAGGATTTCTATGGATTCTAATTCTAAAAAGTCTCTAAAACATTCCCATAGCATTTCTATATTTTAACTTTTCTCATAATAGGGCATCATCAAAATTCTACTAAAATTTTCTGACTAAATCACCTTAAACAAGAAGCCTTGTCCATGCAATTCCTAAAGGCTAGAATAGAATGTTAACAACATGTTCCATACTGCAAAATAATAAATTACAAAAAATGCATTTCTAAACAAATATTTTACCCTAAATGCCACACAATGTAAACCTAAAAAGGAACAACACACCCTCAAACCTAAGGTTCTTTTTTTCGTTAATGCATGTAAATACTAAAAATAAAATTATAAAAAACATGGGAAAGGAGAAATGATACTCCCCTAGTTCGTCTTCCTTGGGCTTTTCCTTAGTGTTGGTAGATTCGGGCGGACTTTTTTGGTGAAACTTTGGTTTTCATTGAAAGTTTACGCTAGCTTTAACCACAGTAACAATAGGGATTGGAGTTGTAGATGTTGCAGAAACATCTTTCTCTTCATTGTCATCCTGTTGTTCCAACGCACCGCCAACTAGTATAACAACAATTTCCTTAGGCACAGAAGTTTTAGTTCCCTTCATAACATCCTCAATAACGTTGCAAATAATGGCTTCAACATGAAATTATTCCACTTCCTACGTTGCTTCTTCACGAGCAGCCTTTTTATCATTCAAATCCAGTAGCTGTTGTGCAGCTTCTTTTTCTAAGTTCGCAGTTTCCTCGTAATTTTAGTCCTCTTTAGGGTGGATAACCTTCTCCTCGTCAACTTCCATAATGTCTACGTCCTCAAATTCCTCTACATATTCATAAATATAAGCTTCAGAATTAGTCACCTTTTCCTCATCATTCTCTGGTGCAACATCTTGAGTAGCCTCCTTGTCCTCCTCTTTAGTGTCTTCGTTATCAGTTCTTGTAGAGCTGTTCTCAGCATCTGGTACTATTGGTGGAGCAAGATCATCCAAAATTTGCATTGAAAATGTTGGAAACCTGACCACGACCTTACAAAAAAAATTTTAACACCTTTTGGATTGCTTTATCACGCTATTGTGCATACTCCCAATATTGAACTTGTGTATTGTGCATTCGAGATTGGTTTTGTAGAGCATTAAACAGCATCGATATTATTCCATCTTGCTTTGCTGCAACAGAAGCCAAAACACTTTGCAATTCTTGTAAAGCTGAGCTTGCTTGGAGTGCAATAGTAGGTGCAACATCAGCAGTAGTGGCCTCATCCGTTGGTTCATCTTTCTGTTATGGTTCCAACCCTTCAGGCAACATTTTCTTTCTGATCGATGCCGGAGTAACCGCACTTTGGTTGTCAAAGATCTGGCCAGAAGCAACTGAAGCCACTTGTGCTTGTTTGCACAGTGTAGTGATTAGGGAGAGAAAAAAATAAATAACATGTCGTCTCTTGGGCACATGCATATAGTTCATCAGAGATGATTTTACCCACATTAATGTATCTACCATAAAGAATTGAGTGAAATAGCAAAATTCTTTCTTTAGTGATAGTAGAATATTGCATGGTAGGATTTAAACGAGTTCGAAGAAAAGCGAACCATACCCTAGCTGGTAAATTAAGATCATACCTCCGAATAGTGTACACACCAGCGGTCGACTTAATCCACAAACGTCGAAGAAAGCGTAAGTCAGTGCTAATTTGGTCCAAGTCCTCGTCCTTTAGGTTGGCGATGAATTGTGTATGCTCACACTTGACCTCTTCAATGCCCAACATTACATTTATGGGTTTGGCCCACCAATGAACCATCTTCTCACAAACATAAACCAGAGGTTGCTTCTCAACAGAGAGGTTGCAATAAAATTCCTAAACCCATTGTTGAACTATATCTCCAAGTTGGTTGCAAAAAGTTTCCCATTTGAGCTTTGCCATGGCGTTAGCAATATAAGTAAACACATATGGGTCCTCGACTTTTAATAGGTCAAACCCCTGCTCATAACAAAAGTCTCTATCAGAGAACTCTTTTTTGTAACGAAGCTACTACTTTGCTTCGAGAAACCACATCAGACTTATGCTGGAAACAGTTAAAGGTATCGTTGATGGAGGTCATGGTGGTGAAGTCGACGTTGGACGGGTAGTTTTGACTACAACTTGCTTTTTGGAGGCCATGGATAAAAGCTTGGTTGTAAAACGAAAATGGAGGAAAGGAGAAGAAATGAAGAAAAAAAATGGAACCTTTGGTATGTTTGGGAGGGAAATGGCTGATGAGTTATGGTGAAGGGAAAAGTTAAAGGTAAAGGTAAAATTTAGGGTTGTTGGGGGTATTAAATGTGGCGTGTAAAGTTGGATCAAAAGTCATCTTTTTATTTGAATGGCTTTTTAGACAAGGATAAAATAAAATTTAAATGAAAGATAGAGATAAGGTTAAAGGAACGATTATTATGAATTGGATGAAAAAGTGGCTGACAACTCACTATTACCTTTTTATCATTATAGATTACCGCTCAGTTGGCCTTTGCTGTTGGCATTGACTGTGGCATTAATCATGCAAGATAACAATGGTTGTTGTATAACAAATAGTGTAGAATGACATTGATGCAGTCGTCAATGTTGAGGCATCCCCTGTTAAAAAAAAGAAATTGAAATATTAAATGAAAGCATACTAACTTAATGTCAAAATTGACTTATTAAAAATAACATTTAATTAAAAAGAAGAAGAATCACTTAGTGTGATAGAAGAAATATGTAAGCGTTGTTGATGGAAATAATACTTCAAAAGTTGCCCATTAACTTTGAATGAACTTCTACCCACTAAATTCTTCAATAGCATTGCTCCATGATGATAAACTTTAAGAACTTCGAACGGTCTAGACCAACGAGACTTAAGTATACAAGGGAATAGCTTCAAACGAGAGTTGAATAAGAAAACATACAACAACATAGAATTCTTTTTGGCAAGATATATTTTTCATGTCATTTATTACTCTTATGATTGCAAATTCGAACACTCTCATAGGCATCATTACGATGTTCTTCCGATTCATTAAGGTATAACATTTGTTTTTCTCCTGTAGTATCTAAGTCATAGTTTAGCATTTTGTAGCCCACATTGCTTTATGCTTCAACTCTACAGGTAGATTGCAACCTTTTCGATACACAAGATGATACAAAGACATTCTTAGTGGGGTTTTATGGGCTGTCCTATATGCCCACAACTCTTCATCAAGGCACAATGGCTAATCTTTTCGATGAGGGTTTACTACATTCTTTAATATTTTCTTTATTTCATGATTTGAAGCCTCAACTTGACCATTTAGTTGAGGATGACATGTTGTAGCAATTTGCTGTTTCACGCCATAACATTGTAGAAAATTTGTGACCTGCTTGCCAATAAATTGGGAACCCTCTTCACTGGTAAATTCCCTTGGTGTGTCGAAATGAGTGAAAATATTTTTATGAAGAAATCATAGAACTACCTTAGCATTACTTGATAGCAATGATGCATCTTCCACCCATTTAGACATATAATATAAAAAAGCAAGAATAAATAGATTTCCACAAGATGAAGGTTATGGTCCCATAAAATTCAATCCCGACACATCGAATAGCTTGATCTCCAAAATATGTTGCATTGACATTTCATTACGACGAGAGATGTTATCTATTATTTGACATCGGTCACAATGTTTGACAAAATTTTGGCATCCTTGAACAACGATAGCCAATAATATCCACATTGGGGGAATTTTGCTACTGTACGCATGTCTCCACAGTGTCCACCGTAAGGGGCATCATGGCAATGATGTAGAATACTTTGCTGCTCACATTCCGGAATACAATGTCTCATAATTTGGTCATTACATTGCTTGAAAAGATATGGTTCTTCCTAGTGGTAGTGTCTAACATCACGTAAAATGTTTTTTCTTCCTTAATGATTCAAGTCAGGTGGTAGCATACCACTCACTAAATAGTTAACAAAGTCCGCATATCATGATAATGCTTTAATAGAAAAAAGTTATTCATCAGGAAAATGATCCAGAATTATTAGTATTTTATCATATTCACCACCTGATTCCAATCGAGATAAATGGTTAGCCACTTGATTCTTATAGCCTCGCTTATCTCTTACTTCAATATTGAATTCTTAAAGAATCAATTCCCATCGTATAAGCTGTGGCTTTGTGTCTTTCTTGGCGAACAAATGTTTCAACGTTGAGTGATCTGTGTAAACAATGACCTTAATTCCTACCAAATAAGGTATAAACTTGTCAAATGCAAACACAACAATTAGCAATTCTTTTTCAGTTGTTGTATAATTGACTTGAGCATTATTCAATGTTTTGATAGCATAATGTATAGCATGAAAGATTTTATCTCGTATTTTCCATAGCACTTCTCCAACAACATGATTACTAGCATCACATTAATTCAAATAGTAGATTTCAATTTGGTACCACTATAATAGGAGCATTGACCAACTTCAATTTGATTATTTCAAAGGATTTATAACTTCATCATCATCAATGAATTTCCTATTTTACTCTACTAATGAGCACAACGACCGAGTAATTTTGGAAAGTCTTTAATAAATCTTCTATAAAATATGGTGTTTCCTAAGAAACTTCACATTGCTTTAATATTGGTGGGAGGTGGCAACTTCGCAATCACTTCCACCTTAGCTTTATCCACTTTAATTCCCCATTGAGAAATATGATGCCTGAACACTATGCCCTCGGCTACCATGAAATGACACTTATCCCAACTCAACACTAAATTGGTCTCTTCATAACTTTTCAACACCGTGGCTAAATTTTTAAGGCAATGATCAAAACTTTAATCGAAAACTAAGAAGTCATCCATAAATGTTTCAAGAAAAGTTTCAACTATGTCAGAGAAAATAACCATCATACAACGTTGAAATGTTGTTAGAGCATTGCATAAGCCAAAAGGTATTCGCTGAAAAGCAAATGTTCCATAAGGAAAAGTGAAAGTAGTATTTTCTTGATCTTTAGACGTAATAGCTATTTGATTACAACCACTATATCCACCGAGAAAACAATAAAAATCCTTGCCAACAAGCCTATCTAACATTTGATCGATAAATGAAAAAGGGAAACAATCATTTCTTGTAGCCTTGTTTAACTTTCTATAGTCCATACAAATACGCCAGCCTATTGTAGTGTATGTTGGAACCAATTCATTCTTTTTATTAGAAACTACAGTGATGCGACCTTTTTTGGAACACATTGAACAGGGCTTCCCTACTAGCTATCTGAAATAGGGTAAATTACACCAGCATCTAGCCATTTGATAATCTTTTTTTGAATGACTTCCTTCATAATTGGATTGAGTCTTCTCTACTGCTCAATATAACTACTATTAGGATCATCCAACAAGATTTTATTCATACATAAGGTCGGGATGATGCCTTTAATATCCGAAATACTCCAAGTAATTGCTCGTTTATGTTTCTTCACAACAACAAGCAGTTTTGATTCTTGTAATGCATCCAACTTTGTGGAAACAATAACATGGAAAGGTTCATTTTCTCCAAGGAATGCATATTTCAAATGCCATGGCAAGGGTTTTAATTCAAGTGTTGGTGGCTCTTCAATAGAAGGTATAGTAGTTGTATTAGGTCGAGTTAAAAGTTCCATTGACTCAAAATATTGCATGAAATTTCTTTCTATCTCCCTTTAATTAGTTATTTCCTCTATGGTTATAACATGACTTGTGACAACGTCATTGCTGCAATATTCTTCCCATTGTTCCTGCATAAAAACATCAATAATATCAACTGAATAACATTTAGCATTGTTATCTACATATGAAACATGATTCAAAAAAATTTAATGTAATATGCTCATCATTTAAATGCATAGTGAGTTCTCCATTTTCGACATCAATCAAAGCTCGACCGGTGGCAAGGAAGGGTCGGCCAATTATAATTGGAACATTTTTTTCAGCTTCGCAATCCAAAATTATAAAGTTGGTGGGAAAAATAAAGTTATCGACTCAGACGAGCATATTCTCAACAATGCCATTAGGATGCATAGTGGAACAATCAACAAGTTGTAAGGTGATTGTTGTTGGCCTTGCTTCTTCACTTCAAAATTTCCTAAAAATAGACAAGTGCATTAGATTAATGCTAGTACCCAAATAACATAATGCTCTACCTATAAATTAATCGCCAATAATACAAGGAATAGTAATACTCCCTGGATCTTTAATTTTTGGTGGTAATTAACTTGTAGCCATAATAATGCATCCTTCAGTTAATACAAAAGTTTCAAATTCACCAAGGCGACTCTTCTTATAAAGCTCTTCTCGAATAAACTTAACATAATTCGGGTTTTGCTCCAATGCTTCAATCAACAAAATGTTGATTGTTAATTATCTAAGCACATCCATGAATTCTTTAAATTGTTGGTCCTCCTTGGTTTTCTTAAATCGTTAAGGAAATTGTGGTGGAGGTCTTTGATTTGGCTACCCAACAACAGGATGTGGAAGTATAGGTTGTGGTGTTGCTGCTGGAAATGATCCAGAATTACTACACTGTCCAAGTTTTTACTATAGCATTTACTGTTAGCGAGTCAAAATCTTTCTCTATGGCATTGCCTTTATCTTGTTGTCTCAATTGCTGATTGACAATATGAAGACCACTTCTAGTCATAATGGCCTTACAATTCTCATTGCACTGAACTTTCACATGCGACTTTAGAATCTCGGTCTCACTAGGTAAGGTACCTTATTGTCTATTACTCATGTCATTAGCTAGTTATCACATTTGATTTTCTAATTCCCTTAATGATGCTGACTGACTTTGGACTACCACTTAATTCCTCAAAATTTACTCTTTTAATAAGGATTCAAGAGATTTTAAAGTGGTGGTGTAACATCCGCACTACCGGGTTAGTGACCAAATTGTAAAGTTTCAGAATTTGGTGACTAAAGTAGAAGAATGAAAGAATTCAATGATTATTTGAATATATATATTGAAGGTTATTTGGTAATTATTAAAGGAAATTAAGGGTATTATGGTCATTTGACCAGAAAGATTTTTTATAATTTTTTTTAAAGGGTAATAAGCACGTAGGAAGAAGAGTCCAGAGCATTCTTCAGTCTTCTTCCTCCTCTCAACCGTGAAGCTTGGTATAAGGTAAGTGAGTCTTTAGTTGGTTAATTCTTTCGTTTTAAAGCTTGTTTTGATTCTTGGGATATTAAGAAAGATTAAGGAAAGCTTTAGGTGGCTTAAACCTCAAAGATTAACAAGTTATGAGAAATTAAGAAAAATGAGTTTTTAAGTGAATTTTGATATGGAAGGAGTTAATAGATTGTGAAGTTGAATTTGACTTGTCAAGGATTAAATTAAGAGATATGAAGTGATAAAATGGGTTTTAGAACATGTTGGAAATTTAGTGTGATTCTTGAATGACATGTAAAGGATAGAATTTGGAGTTTAAAGAAGTGATTATGGAGTAGAAATGAGTTTAAGTATGTGTATGAAAGTTAGGAATATTAAAGGGAATGAAGTATGATATGTTGAGCTGAAAATGAAGGATTTTCGAGCTCAAAATATGATTTCTGGGCAAGGGGAATCGGTACCCATTCAAGGGGAACCGATACCCCTTCAAACGAATAAGAATTTCCAGTATGTCATGGGGGAACCGATACCCCCATAGGGGGGAACCGATACCCCCATAGGGGGGAACCGATTCCCCCTAAAGGAAAATTGGGAATATGGGTTTAATTAGTTAGTTTAAGTTGCTAGTATCCAATTACAAGGTGTAGGTATCTAATGATGGTCTCGAAATGTACGTTTATGTAGATTCTACGCATAAAGCAATTCCGGAACGTTTGGCAAGTAAGATCGATCAAGGGAAAGATAAGAGATTGGAATTGATTAGTGAGGCCAGGTGAGTGCATATTAGATAGTATATGATGTGCGATGGGAATAAGACTTGCGATGAGTCTATTTCCTGAAGTGTTACACATGAATGCATGATTAAAGACATGAGTTGAATATGCATGTATGTATGCTTGATTATATGGATCGATCTGTTCTTTTATGTGTTAGATGATAAAGTATAAGTAATTACATAAGAAAGGTTATGAATTAGATGAGATGTAAACTATGTGATCATAGTAAAATATAATTATATTATTATATGATAAGTGAAATAAGCTGGATAATATTGATCTATAGGATGAAGTGAGAATAGTACACTAACTAGGAGATTTGAACATAAATGATAAGATGAACATATAAGATAAGCTAGATGGGAAAGATTCATATGTTTAAATAAAGCTATAACACATAGGTTGAATGATAGAAATTTGTGAAGTTATATGAGAATATTATACGAGTTATATGAAATTGAATTAAGTAAACAGATTAGATTATACATAAAGAAATAATAGAAGTGAGATGTGTTTATAAGTCTGACAGAGATGAATATGAATATGAATTATAAGAGTGCTATATGATTTATATTAGGATAAATCTTGAGGATATATATATATATATATATATATATATATATATATGAAATGAAATGAGTTATATGAATACATAATTATGTGATGAAATGGTGGATTACCTGAACATGTGAATATATATATAGGTCTAAGAGAAGGCATAAGATTAAGATATAAGCAATGTGACTATAAGTATATATATGTGCTCTAAGTGATATGACTTATAGGTATTTCTATTAATATGTTACATAATATGTTATGGATGTTAAATGAATTATGTGATGGTATAAGAAATGATATGAAATATATATATATATGTGAAAACAAGTATATGTTATGAGATAAGACTTATGACTATAAGCTACGGGAAAGTGTTCTAGGTGTTTCGATGTATTATATGAAGTATATGATCTTATGTGAACAAGATATGATAAGTATGTTTATATGAATAAAGGTGATTGGGTGAGAAATGATAAAAATTATATGAAAACATGACATATGTGACATGTGAATTATATGGAAATGATCTACGTGTAAGTGAACTACGGGACTATGTGATCATATGAAAAGAAGCTATGTGATAAGTGATATGTGAAAGTGAATTACAAGTTTATGTGAATATTTGAAATGAAATAAATGATAACGCCCATGTTATGTGTCATGAGAGCTAGGGGTATAGTTGGCATGCCAAGAGTCGAGGGTTTACTCGGTTCTTTAGGACATATGTATATCCTTTGGAACCTGTGTGAAGTCTTGAAAGACACATACTTGATCCATAGTATATGTATATGATTCTTAAGGAATTCTATGTGGTCCTTATGGACATCATTATATGGCACTACGGTGCAATTCTACGGGTACTTCGGTGCAATTCTACGGGCACTTCGGTGCAATTCTACGGGGCACTTCGGTGCATTTATACGAGCTGTGGTGACAGCATAGTGCACAACCTCTATAGACTCACATATCGATAGTTCTCACATATGTACATGGGCTAATCCAAAGATATGAACAAATATAAGTTAGTGGTATGATAAATGCTATAGAAATGATATGATGTTGCGTGTGCATAGTGTTTGATTGAAATAGTATGTGATTATATGATAAACTGTTAATGATGAAGTATGTGTATGCATGTATTTACTGCAATTAATCTGATATGATTTTATACGATATGAAAAATGCATGAAATTGCTGTAACATGATAGAATAGAACATGCATGTATCAATATAGGTTTTAAAGTGCATTATAAGTTGTTATGCCTCACTAAGTCTTCGACTTAGCGTGTGATTGTTTCACACGTAGGTTTCGAGAAGAGTAAGGAGTGATGCGGGGCAAGACAGGTCAGTTTTCCTTACCAAAAGATCAGATCAGAAATATTGGACAAAGTATGTTTTTGGTTATGTATAAAGTGTTGGCATGTAATAAGTCATTAAGTACGAGCACTTTGATAAAGTCTGTATTTTGTTTTAAATAAAGTTTTAAATTTCCCGGGATTTTTCTTAAGAGTCAAGGTTTTAAAAGTCAATGTGACACTTCGGACTCGTATCCGGGTCGGATACGGGTTGGGGGTGTTACAGGTGGCTTGATTAGAATTATATCCTTGATAATTCTATCGTTGTTGTGGCTTTGTTACTTGTTGTTGTGATTGATGTTGGGGCATCATCTGTTGCTAATTATATTATTGTTTTGGTTGATAATACTACTGCGTATTCCCATAATTGGACTGAAATATCATTTTTGGGTTTGCAATATTTTGACTCATTCAAGATAGATTGGGATGGTTTCGAAAATTGGCATGGTAAGTATTCCCATAAGCATTGGCAACTCGATAACTCCAATTATAATTCCTCACAAAGTAGACATATTTGGGATTTTGTGGGCATTCTTCAAAATTATGAGCATCACCACAATATACACAAGATAGGAGAGATATAGGATTTACCTCGTACATGCCACCATGTTTTTATAACTTCTTTACCATATCTTTCAACTCGATTATCTCGGAAACCAAAGCTTCATGATATATTGAACCTCCAGCATTCTATCTATAAAACATATTCCTCGTGTTGAGATTTGGTAATCATTGTTAGATATTCTTTCCAAGATGTCATACGCTTTATTTTAGGTTTTATCCAACAATGCTCCATTTGCAAACGCATCCACAACCATACAAGTTTGCATATTCAATCCATTATTGAACATCTCTATTTGTGTCCAATGTGGGAAACCACGCATCATGCATTTTTGCTACAATTCTTTGAAACAATCCCAAGCTTTATAAAGATTTTCGTCCTCTAATTTCTTGAATGATGTGAGATTATTCCCTAGTTTAGTAATCAAGTTCAGAGTATTGAAACACAACAAATTGTATTGTGCCAACTCATTCCTTGATGTTATAGCACAAGTGGTAATGAGTTAAGAAATGCTTCAGCTTTGTCTCGGAGAGAATAAGGGAATAACTTCATCTTTAATGCTTCCTCGTGCACCCTTTATTGAACAAAAGAGTCGCACACTTCCTTGAATGCTCAAAGATATGCCCTAGGACCTTCAGTAAATTAACAACTATATTGCCCCACTGATTGCAACATTTGAAACATTACGGGATTCAACTCAAAGTGGGCAGCATGAATGGATGATCTGACAAAGCCATGATTCATATCGTCTAAAGTGGGTACAACATGCTCTCTAATAGATCAATTTTGATCATCTAATTTGTACTAGTGTTTCTGATTACCTCCATTTACAGCGAGTAATTATTCTTCACTATGTGGCAATAGTGTAAAACATTGTTATCGTTAAATTTCATGTTTGGTTGATGATGTTTTGTTTCTCTAAGGCGACGGCGAAATGTTTGTTCAAATTTAAGACTGAATGGCTCTAAGTCTCGATTGTCTCAGTGAGACATACACCAGCAATAAAAAGAAACAAATACCTAGAAAAATAAATTAACAACATAATTCAAAAGAAACAAATATAATGCTAAACCATTGCTCTTGGAAAATGGCGCCAAAAACTTGATGCTATGATAATGCTACAACAGAGTACTAGCATACACTATCATGTTCAAGTAATAAAGTGAAAGTTATAAAAGCTTTAGATATTGAACCCACAGAGAGAAAATCATATTACAAAAGAGTTATGGGATAAGTATTGAAGGATCTTAGTTGGAATATTGGAATAAAAGATGATTAGCGAAAGGTAAATTCAGAATGAGAAATGTCAAGCAGTGTTACAACAAACAAGAGAGCATCAGATCAAGTATTAAATGGATGCAAATGATATAAGACAGTTTCCACTATGATTATGCTGGAGACAATATTTTCACGTGTCACACAAACATTAACAACATTTAATTCATAAGAATCAATTTTCATTAACTCAACCAATCAAATAATTAACAATACATGACATGTGGCAACATACAATTCGTTATGCTAGCTTGCTGTTCGCAAAACCAAAGCTGATAAAAAATTGCATGAACTATCCATAATCTTCATTTCTAAAAATCATATACATCTATATATTAAGATAATTTTAATTCTTAATTATTTTTTAAGTACGACACCAAATGAAAACAAATTCAAACATTAAACATAATAGAAGCATTAAAACAAACACATGGTGTTCGAACCCACACATCATTCACACCAACGATAAAAAAAATTATTATAGATTTTACCTTCCCTATCTCTATCAAAGAAAAAACATATACATGAATCCTCTTGATCATCACGGCTACATGGTAAAGCTCCCCCAACTACTGTTGCACTTCCCAACGAAGAACTTAGGTGGCTATAGATTTTTCAATGGAGATAAAAATAAAATCTAGGAGAAAATAATCCTCCATATGGTGTGAGTACTTCCCCTATTTATAGACCAAAAAGTCAAGGATTAATCCCCTAAAAATACTTCACTGGTCAAGTGATAATTGGGCTGAATAACAATTGTTTAGCCAACTATCATCTTCCAGAATGTTCTTTAACCCCTTATTACTCAATAGTTGCTGTCAGTTCTTTACAACAACATATCACATCATTGCTGCACTGCATTACCTACAATATAAAGCAATTCCATCATGTTAATGTACCAATTTTTAAAAAAAATCATAAAACATCCCAAAAGATGCAAACTCATTCCAATGATGCAAACAATGTGACAACATGTATAAATGCTCATAATATGATCTTAATAATTCTAAAGTTCAAACTAAACCTAGGTTAAAAGAACCTAAATGATAATTCTTTTTGGATAGTTATCATTCATTTACTTTAAAAGCTGCTATTAAAACAACTAAGGTATTATGCTTTTTATTTTCTTATCTAGGGAGATAATTGAACGTAACTTCTTCAAATTTTTTAATAAGTTCCACGACCAGTTTGTGATAATCTACCAACTTGGGATCTTTTGTCTCCCATTCCCCTCTTAATTTTTAAATTAACAAAGCTGAGTATCCATAAACCCTAAGTGAATTCACTTTGCGCTCAATAACAGCTTTGAGACAAAAAATACAAGTTTCACATTCAGCCATGTTGTTTGTACAATCAAAATTCAATCCACTAGTAAAAGGGTAATAATCTCCCTTATGTGAGACTAGGACTGATCCTATTCCATGCCCCCAATGCATTTGATGTTTCCAACATTCACTTGTAGAAGTGCTTGCTTCTTCTTTAGATATAGCCATTAAATCCTCATCAGGGAAATCAAAATTCAAAAGTTTCATACTCATCGGAAGCTCAACTTGCTATAAATCTACAGTAGCACTTCCTTTAATCGCTTTTTGACTTTCATACCAAATTAAGACAATAACATATGCCAATGAGCTAGTCTTTCAAATAAAGCTAGTACACCCATCAAGTATTTAAAAGGGTAAAATTTAGAAATCAACAAAGTAATGTGGCATAACATATATTGCCTGAGCCTACGAGTAACCCAAACAAATACAAAACACAACTTTTCATTTGGTGTATACCTCATCTTACAATTAGTAATTTTTTTGCTGAGGTAATAGATTTCTCTTTTCTTTTTTCCATTATGATCATGTTTCCCCAATACACATCTCATTGAATTTTCAAAGACTAACAAGTATAAGATTAATGGTTTACAAAGGATATGCGGCATTAAGATCGGGGTATTAGACAAATACTATTTTATTGCACCAAAAGCCTCTTGAAAATCATCACCCCATACACCTGGGTTGTTTTTTATAAGAAGATAAAAGATATGATCACATTTCTTAGTCAACTGTGAAATAAACCGAACAATATAGTTCAATCTTCCCAGAAATTCTCACACTTCATTTTTTGTTTGCCAGGGTGGAAAGTTTTGAATAGCTTTGACTTTAGTAACCACGAAACCTAATAATTTTCTAGACGTTGAGCCAAATATTCACTTATTTGGATTAAGCTTTAATTGGCATTTCCTCAACCTTTGGAAATGTTTCCACAAATTCTAAATATGTTCTTCCTCTATTTTAGCCTTAAAAATCATATCATCGACGTAAACTTCTATTTCTTTATGCATCATGTCATGAAACAATGTCACAATTTCTCTTTTGGTATGTTGCCCCTGCATTCTTTTGTGCAAACGACAATACTTTATAATAAAATGTTCCCCACATGGTAACAAACATCATGTTTTCATATCTTAAGGGCCATGTTTATTTAATTACATCCAAAGAATTCATCTATGAATGAAAACTAGGCATTACTATTACTATTGTCCACTAGAGTGCTTATATATAGTAACAAAAAAGTATCATTTGGACCGACTTTATTGAGATCTCGATAATTAACACACATGCAGACTTTTCCATCTTTCTTTAGTACTAGGACAATATTTACTATCCATTCGGGGTATTTTGCCACATTGAAGAATCCGACATCAAATTGTTTCTTCGTCTCTTTTTTATTTTTAGCAACATTTCAGGTCTCATCCTCCTAAACTTATGTCGTAGAGGCCTACACTCTGGTTTTATTGGTAACCTATGAACAACTAGCTTTGTATCTAATCTTGACATGTATTCATATGACCAAGAAAACATGTAGTTATATTCTCAAAGAAACTCAATCAAATTCTGATGTCTTTCAAGTGATCGAATGGTGCAAATTTTTATCTCTTTCTTTTCCTCATCAGACCTCAAATTCAAAGTTTCAATTGGCTCCTCATGAGGCAAAATTTGTTTATCATCTTGTCAACACACATTTTTCGTCCTACTAGGATTCAAACTCCTAAAAATAGGATAGAATTTTAGGATTCAAACTCCTAAAAATAGGATAAAATTTTGCTAGGGTTCAAACTCCTAAAAATAGGATAGAGTTATACTATTATATAAATTCCTAAAGATAGGATCCACAAGCACTATAAATAGCCATTGTAACTCACCATTGTAAGACACGATTTTACACACAAAACACAGAGGAAAGCACGGAAAATACAAAGGCAAAGTTGTTGTAAACGATTCGAAAAGGAAATAAAAGGTAGCATCTTTTTTTACATTGGTTCATTCATTTCTCGCATGTGCACGTTATTTTTCTTGAGATTTGGTTCGAATAACCCAAAACATGGGTTGCGCCGATGACTAAAAAGGGGTGGGATTTCGAAGTTTCGAACCTAGATCCACCCCCGAGGAGTGTTCATTTTTTAAAATATTTAATTCTCCCCCCTAAATCATTTTTTTCCTACTTTATTATTCTTGTTATATATGCATATTACTTTCTATTAATTTTATTATATATGTATATATGTTTTTTTATTAGTGTTATTATATATATATATTTATATATTTCCTATTTTGCATGTATATATATGTATATTACTTTTGATTTTCTTTTTTTTATTATTTTTATTTTACTTATATATATATATGCTTTTACTTTTTTATATATTTTACTCATTTATTTATCTATTTTTATATTTATCCTATATTTTATGTTTTTATATTCTTTTACTTGTTTTATTTATTTATTTGCATTATCATTTTATTTTTATTTAGTTGTTTGCTATGCATATATTAGTGTTATTGTTTTTTTATTTTATATATTCTATTCATTTTATATTTACTTTATTTCTTTCTTAATCTCCTTATTTTATTTGTTTTACTTTATTTATCATTTATTCATCTCTTCTAACCCATATTTTGACTTTTAAAGGGTATATTTGTAAATCCGTCAAAGGTAAGTAATTTTGGATCATTATTTTATCTTTTAATTTAACTTGTTATTTTTCTTAATTAAGACAACTGGAAATTACGTAGTACCGAAAGGGCGGTTCAAGGGTGCTAATCCTTCCTTGACCGTAACCGACTCCCGAGCCTGACATATTTCTGGTAAGACGCAGATCAGGTAAGAAATAGGGTATCCGATCAACCCATTTATCTTTAAATAAATGATCGGTGGCGACTCCAATCCACATTTTTCAAGTCTAATCCCAATTTCGGGGCCCAACCGAAAGACGGTTGCGACAGCTTGGCGACTCCGCTGGGGACACAGGTAAGTGAGTCAGGCTAAGGTAATTTCCAGTTATCTTTTTAATGAAAATGGTAAGTTTAAATTTTAAGGTAACATTTCGATCCTTATTACTTACTTTTGATTATATTTTCGAGTAATTAGTTGTACTAACCGTTTTCTCAATGATTTCAGCCCTTAAAGTCTTTTTTCATATAAGGCTCTAAACCCGAGCTCTGAACCCGTTTTAAGTGGGGGTGAAAGCGACGCATTCGTGTGAATTTATTCACCGCATATGCCTAGCAAGTAGCCTTCGGGATTCATATCCTTATGTCTTCGTGTGAATTTATTCTCCGCATAGACATAAGGGAATGTGTCCTCTCGAGTTTAACTTAGTCCACACAAACCTGTGATGGGTTTAGAACTAAGGGTCTGGCAAGCCCAAAGGGGCACCAGCAAGGAGAACTCGAGTACCGTTTTTTTAGAACCTAAACCGGGAGACTATGGAGAATTAGAGCCCACCCCAAAACCTCACTTCAAACCCTAGGCTGTTTTATTTCATGCTTTACTTTCTGTTCAAAGCATGCGAACTAGACAAATATGCGGTTAGGATTTGTTTGAAATTAGCATGCGGGATAGAGATCATGTCCGGGTAGGAATAATAAACATGTGGGGTAGATATCATGTGGGGTAGGACTTTCATTTTTATGATCGTTTTTGATTATTTTTCACCTCGCTAACTCTTTTCATCTTTATTTTATTTTATTTTCATCACTTGCATCATTAAAAAGAGGTCATTGATCCACTAAAACGTGCTTGTTAAAACTCGAATAATCTGAATCCATGGACAAAGGTGTTGTAATACAAGAGATGAAAATACAGAGGATAGTCTACAAGGCGAATATGTGTCATATTCAATCCAGAAGACGTGGTGCCCACAATTGAAGAGTATATCACTCTGCTGCATTATAAAAGACCCAAAATGAACCGGGTCTACATCAAGCACAATGAAAGCTTATCTTTGAAGAACTGACTGGCAGAGGTTGCAGGGGCAAGATGAAGGTTATGTATCTCGGAAGTCCCTTTGAACACAACAATGGTAAAATGATAGCTGAAATTGGAGACCATTGCCGGCGAATTCAAGAAACAGATTAATGAACTTCACATAGTTCCTATCAATTAAGGGCTCCAATGACGAATTCGTTGGGAACAGGCTCAACAAAAGTAAATGCTCGAGATGCGATCATTCGAGACTTCTTGGACCAGTACAAAAAACAACTCAATATTTTCACGGTTCATCCAGAGAGGCCGGAGCGGTTCGACAGGTTATTCAACCGGTGAAAGACGAAAGCAGAAGACTAGTCAACATGTCAGAAGCTGTCAGGATATTTTTTTCTCTTAAAAGATAAAACATTTTTGTCCCCAATAAGGATTATTCATAATAACAGTCACATTTCTTGGATCAATGCCTCGAACATTTCATGCATTCTTGCATCTTCATCTACATTTTTAAGCATTTTCATAAACATGAAATTAAATCACGGAGGATTTGATGAAGTGGTATTAACCACATTACACCACATGGAAGCCAGATTTTAACAATTAAAGAAAAACTGAAATCAATACAGGGGGAGCTGGATCAGCTGATTGTAGGACTAAGCCTGCCAGGATGATCTGAGAAAAGAGTACCCATCTCCTAAGGGCTACAATGTTGAAATTGTTTCCACATAAGGATTCCCAAACATTCTTCTGAAAACTGTAAGGCGCTTGCCGAAGAAGGGGGCATGGCATATACCATTTGCACTTAGAGGATTATTTTGTTTGTACAATTATTTTAAACGTTTGAATTCATGTTACTTTCTAAGGTGGAGCAATTGAACAAATTTTAATCTTTAGTTCTTTGAATATTAAATGAATTAAGGATTCTTTTAATTCTTCAAGAATTATAGATTTTTGACATATGACAAGATTAGACCTTTCTTACCCTGTCTCAAACCCTAGAATAAAACACATTGATTCTTTACCCAAAATAACTCATGGTCATTATCAAAAAACCAAATTTTGACATTACCTCCATTTGAAATTCTTGAACATTACCTTTATCTGTTTGATACACCCACACCTTTCTTTGAGTCAATAAGATCACACAACTATCTTTTTAGACTCAAAATTAACCTTTTTTACCATTAAAACCCAAGGCATTGAGTTGTTCATTTGAACATGAGCATTCTTCCAAGATACAGTTTGGGGCATCTCGCCAGGAGCCTGAACATTGAGACATGTTGGGAGCAAGGAGCAGAAAAAATAATTCATTCGAAATAATTCTATCATGCATTAACTACACTGTTTTCATGTGAATAGAATTAATCCTGAAAATCTATCCCCCTGGGGATACCTCTTCTGTGAAGACTTACATGTATGAAATGATGAACGGCTTTCTTTCTTTATCCCTTCATAACAGGAGAAAATATATATCCCTTGCGTCCCCTTTTGAGCCTATAGTATTATTTTTTCTTCTGATTCAACCCTAACCAAGGATCACCTTCCACACTAGGGGGCAAGGTGGAGAAAATCTGCTCACATGAGTGAAGACATTGATTCAGATGAGATACCGAAAGGTGAACCAAATGCCAAGTGCGATGATTCAATTAGAACAAAAAGGGCAAAAAGAAAAAAGAAAAGAAGAAAAAAAGAAAAAAAAACAAGAACAAAAATAAAAAAGGGAACAAAAAGCACATGCAAAAATTCCCTAAAGACAAATGGTGCATCAAGCTTCAATGAGATTGATCAAGCACAATCATTCCTGAATCACTGAATCCCTTCACTCGAAGATCATAGAGCATCAAGAGAAAGAGTCATTTTGAGCAAGACAAGATCGATGGCATCAGAATGAATTGATCCTTGGTTCAATACCCTGAAACACTTGTTTGGGCCTATTTATCCTTTTCTTTCATAACCACGAACCCTGGCCTACATTACGTGCCTTAAAAGTCCCTTCTAATCATACATGGATTTCTAAACAGAAGAGACTATCTTCAGATTTCATCCCGCCCATCAAGATTAATCTTTGTTTGTAAAAAAACAATGTAATTAATGTATGGTAGAGAAAAATAACAAAAGGGGGTTCAAGACGTAAATCCTGAATAACGTCTTGAAACCAAAGGAGGATTCGAGTTGAAAACCTGAGAAGGCGGCTCGAATATAAAAATTTTGCAACTGAGGCGATCACACAAATTCCTTGATAAGGCATCGCACAATCCAAGTGTGACAACGAAGGTTGGGAGTCAGAGAACACTTCCAGTAGAGAAGCATGCAAGCTACCCCATCAATCCTTTGAGCATCAAATACCAAACCTTTGAGCATCAAATGCCAAACCTTTGACCAAACACAATGACCTGAGACTTTTTATCCTTTCCTTACTTGACCATCTCTCAAAGATAGCTTTGATCTTGACAATTGTCAAATAGCTATAATTTATTGAATGATTAACATTATAATTAATTCTTTGATATCCGATGAACTCTAGTTTTATGATTCGTCTCAATTGTAAAACCGTGATAGGGGCAATATTTTTAAAACTTGAGATTAAACATTTTTTGAAACTCTTTTAATTGATATTTTCATTACTTTGAAAATAAAAGAGAAAGAAAAACATTTTTTTTTCAAACAAGACAGTCTCTCTAGAGTGGATCTTGGTAAATGACATGTGACTCTCAAACACAAAGCTCATGCTTAGAATCAATGATGAAGCAAGAAATGAGGAACATTTGGGGTATCTTTGAAGATTCAACATCAAATATTGGGGCATTTTTGGATATTGAGGCATCTTTGGGGATTCAACATCCTAATGCGAATTATCAGACCTTTTTCAGGAGATAAAATATAACCAATTCATGTTACATGCATCTTATGCATACATTTTAGAGCGTCATATCTATCATTTTCTTTCCACGTACATAATTTTTACAGCTTTAGAGTCAAGTTCGACTTCAAGACGAAGGATACTCGATTCAAAAGCACCTTTACAGATTGATGTCGGTTGCTTAGCTCAGCAGCAAGAAGCTACAGTTCAACCAACTCGACAGATAGAAAGATCGACATTCATTTTCAGATTCGACATTTCCAATATAAATTCTGTCTCGCTTGAGACAGTCTCATTTAATGCAGATGATTATCTCACTTGAGATTGCTTTTTTAAAACAGACTTTGTCTCACTTGGGACTGTTTTACTCGAAAAAAGATTTATTTCACTCATGATTGTTTTTCTTAAAACAAGATTTGTCTCTCTTGAGACCGTTTTCACTAGAAGAGTTTTGTCTCTCTTGAGACAGTTTCCCTTGAAACAAATTTTGTCTCTCTTGAGACAGTTTCTCTTGAAACAAATTTCGTCTATCTTGAGACAGTTTCCCTTGAAATAAATTTTGTCTCTCTTGAGACAGTTTCCCTTGAAACAAAATATTTGAATATGTTTTCTTTGAAACAAATTTCATCTCCCTTGAGACAGTTTCTTTTGGAACTAAGTTTTGTCTCTCTTGAGACAGTTTCTCTTGAAACAATTTTCGTCTATCTTGAGACAGTTTCCCTTGAAACAAAATCTTTGAATTTATTTCCCCTAAAACAAATTTTGTCTCCCTTGAGACAATTACTCTTGAAACACAAAATCTTCAAATTTATTTCCCTTAAAACATAATTTTGTTTCCCTTGAGACCGTTTCTCATGAAACAACAGATATATTTGAGATCGTTTCCCTTGAAACGAATTCTATCTCTTTCAAGACAACTTCTTTTGAAGCATCATCTGAACCGTTACACTCAGCTCAGGCACATACTTGAGATGGTCGAGAAGCATTTCTCAAATCAAAAATAGAATGTGCACATCAAATTTGAACATTTGAAGAATTCAAGATCAGGGATCAAAATTTGAAGATTCAAGAATCAAGATTCCAGACAGGCAACTAGAGATCGAGATTTCTCTTCAGAGCCCCAAGATAACATATGTTGCATATGCATTTTAGGCACACCTAAGAGCATTGCATCCATAGCATCACATATATGCATAACTTTTTCAGGTTTTAACTAGAGTCAATTTCAACTTCGCGGCGAATGATATTGAACTCAAAGCGACACAATTTGCTCGAGAGTGGATTTCAACTTCACGACGAAGGATATCTAGCTCGAAGCCAAACTTCACAATAAAGGGGTCTCCACGGTTTCAACTTCACGGCGAAGGGAATTGTGTCCACCTGCAACATACAATACTTGGATTTCAACTTCACGACGAAGGATATTCAAGTCAAGGCTCAACTTCACAACGAAGGGGCCATCTGCGATTTCAACTCCACGACGGAGGATATCGTGGCACTCGAGACAACACAAGTTCAACTTCACAACGAAGGGACAACTGGTTGTCAACAAACAACTTCTCAATTTCAGAGCCAATTTCAACTTCACAACGAAGAATATTGGACTCCAGAAAACGCAAGTTCAACTTCACGGCGAAGGGACCGCTGCTTGTCAACAACAACTTCTCAATTTCAGAGCCAATTTCAACTTCACAACGAAGGATATTGGACTCCAGACAACGCAAGTTCAACTTCACGAAGAAGGGACCGCTGCTTGTCAACAACAACTTCTTAATTTCAGAGCCAATTTCAACTTCACAACAAAGGATATTGGACTTAAGACAACGCAAGTTCAACTTCACGACGAAGGGACCGCTGCTTGTCAACAACAACTTCCCAATCTCATAGCCAATTTCAACTTCACAACGAAGGATATTGGACTCCATACAATGCAAGTTCAACTTCACGACGAAGGGACCGATGCTTGTCAACAACAACTTCCTAATCTCAGAGCCAATTTCAATTTCACAACGAAGGATATTGGATTCCAGACAACGCAAGTTCAACTTCACGACGAAGGGACCGCTGCTTGTCAACAAAATTTCATTCAGATTCAATTTCAACTTCACAACGAAGAATATTGGACTCGAGACAACACAAGTTCAACTTCACAACGAAGGGACGACTGGTTGTCAACAAACAATTTCCCGGTTCCAGAGCCAATTTCAACTTCACGACGGAGGATATTAGACTTGGAACAATGCTACTTACTTGGATTTCAACTTCACGACGAAGGATATCCAACTCAAAGAAGGATCATTGTCGAGTTCGACTCCATTCAGCTCGATAACACATCAATCGCACTACTTTCCGGTTACAGTCGAGGTTTTCAAGTCGAGAAGAGGACCTGGGTTAGCCGTGCCTTAGTGACAAGCAACCATTTTCAAACAGCATAGCTTAAGTCAAGAAAAAGCTATCTGTCAATGAAGATTTCTAAGTTCGATTCCGATCCAAGGTCTTTAAACCGAGAAGAAGACTGAAGGGTAACGGGAAGCCACGTGCTGATTCAAATTCCGAACTACGGCTTTAATTTCATATCATTTCAAGATGAACTCGACTTAACGATGGAGGAGTCATCCGTAACTCAATTCGACAGGGAGTTATTGAAACATCAGAGTTAATTTTCAACTCCACTGAACGAAAAGTGTGTCTTTTAATCTTTGCCCTATCCCCTTTACACGACTATGGGCAAAGAGGGGCAGCTGTCAACACACATTTTTCGTCCTACTAGGATTCAAACTCCTAAAAATAGGATAGAATTTTAGGATTCAAACTCCTAAAAATAGGATAAAATTTTGCTAGGATTCAAACTCCTAAAAATAGGATAGAGTTATACTATTATATAAATTCCTAAATATAGGATCCACAAGCACTATAAATAGCCATTGTAACTCACCATTGTAAGACATGATTTTACACACAAAACACAGAGGAAAGCACGGAAAATAAAAAGGCAAAGTTGTTGTAAACGATTCGAAAAGGAAATAAAAGGTAGCATCTTTTTTTACATTGGTTCATTCATTTCTCGCATGTGCACGTTATTTTTCTTGAGATTTGGTTCGAATAACCTAAAACGTGGGTTGCGCCGATGACTAAAAAGGGGTGGGATTTCGAAGTTTCGAACCTAGATCCACCCCCGAGGCGTGTTCATTTTTTAAAATATTTAATTCTCCCCCCTAAATCATTTTTTTCCTACTTTATTATTCTTGTTATATATGCATATTACTTTCTATTAATTTTATTATATGTATATATGTTTTTTTATTAGTGTTATTATATATATATTATATATTTCCTATTTTGCATGTATATATATGTATATTACTTTTGATTTTCTTTTTTTTATTATTATTATTTACTTATATATATGCTTTTACTTTTTTATATATTTACTCATTTATTTATCTATTTTTATATTTATCCTATATTTTATGTTTTTATATTCTTTTACTTGTTTTATTTATTTATTTGCATTATCATTTTATTTTTATTTAGTTGTTTGTTATGCATATATTAGTGTTATTGTTTTTTTATTTTATATATTCTATTCATTTTATATTTACTTTATTTCTTTCTTAATCTCCTTATTTTATTTGTTTTACTTTATTTATCATTTATTCATCTCTTCTAACCCATATTTTGACTTTTAAAGGGTATATTTGTAAATCCGTCAAAGGTAAGTAATTTTGGATCATTATTTTATCTTTTAATTTAACTTGTTATTTTTCTTAATTAAGACAACTGGAAATTACGTAGTACCGAAAGGGCGGTTCAAGGGTGCTAATCCTTCCTTGACCGTAACCGACTCCCGAGCCCGACATATTTCTGGTAAGACGCAGATCAGGTAAGAAATAGGGTATCCGATCAACCCATTTATCTTTAAATAAATGATCGGTGGCGACTCCAATCCACATTTTTCAAGTCGAATCCCAATTTCGGGGCCCAACCGAAAGACGGTTGCGACACATCTCTTTCCATTATAATTAGCAATTCAGAAGTCAAATCACATTCCTCCTCATTATAATAATCCTCAATTTCCCCTTGACATATAAGCAGCTTGAAGTTAATCACCGGATCAGAATATCCGGGGTCCTGAAATATTTTCCGTTTTCTTTTCCTCATCCATGAAGGTGGCATTAACAAATTATATGAACTTTAAAGAACATTCAATAGTTTCTTCACTCACTTCAACATATGGGGTTGTGGTGGGACAAACACAATTATATCCTCCTCATCATAGATGCATATCAACCTTCATTCGATTACGAACTTGGAACTTTGATGAAGAGTTAATGGAACTACCCCATCCTAATGGATCCATGGTCTCCATAACAGAAAATTATAAGTAGGCATGATATCCATGATGAGAAACTCAACCTCATACATAGCTAGACCAATCATAAAATGAATATCAATCTTTCCCAATATTTCACTTTTTGTTCCATGAAAAGCTCGAACCATACTCTGACAATTTCCCATGTGGGTTCTATCTACAGACAATTTTTTCAAAGTCACCACAGACATGACATTCAATGTGGGACCATTATCAATCAATACATAGGATAGAACATTACCTTTACATCTGAAAATAATGTGAAGAGCCTTGTGACTACTAATCGTCTCTAAGGGGATTTCATCATCAGAAAAGGAAATGAAATTATCTGCCTGAATATTAGCAACTAGCCTACCTAGATTTTCTACAAGTAATTTTTGTGGCACTAAAGTTTGATTCAAAACTTTCAAGAGGGTATTTCGGTGAGCCTCAAAGCTCAATAAGAGTGCCATAATCGAGATATGAGCAAGCAACTTATTCAATTGTTCAAAAATATTGTAATCATTGTTCTTCAAAAACTTTAAGAACTCAACAACCTTATTTTTAGCAACTGGTTCATTAATGACTGGCTCATTCTCTTTAGGAAGTAAGTTATCCATCTTTTTTCCTTTATCGCAAGCATATTTATTCTTAGGTTCCATGGATTAATAAGAAGAGTAACATCTACCACATCAAGTAAAATGTCCAACTTCATCCACCTCTTCTTTGTCGGTTCCAAATCCCCTAATGTTCTCTGCTTCGCACTCATATCTCCAAGGAACTTGAGTTTTATCCTTATACGGGAAAGGAGATGGGGTGTAATCACCACTGTAAGTGTTATCTTCTCTGCCACCTGACCTTTTGGTATAATAACCATAGGTCGATTAGGATTGTAAACTTCTCAGGATGAATCTTCAAATGCATACACCCCTACCTCTTTCTTTTTCTCACTTTCTTTATAAAATTCCAATTCCTTATCTTTCATCATTTTCTGCACTAATTCTCAAAACTCATAACAATCTTGTATGCCATGTGGATCACACTGGTGATATTGACAACATTCTTTACTCTCAAAACCTTCGGTAGCTGAATTTGAGACCAAAAATCCTACCTTGACGATCTAAACCCAAACCCACTTCATTGGCGACCTTACCTTGCTTACATTAGTTATAATAGTTTTCCCATTTTCCTACATAATGTCATTGACTCCTGCACCTCCATGGTTAGGCAAAGGATTCTGGGCCACGCTTTGTTGCTCACTATCACCAAAATTTATGATATTCTTGTTTCTCAACCTCTGAACAACCTTCTTAAAAGAAGTACAATTTTCAATCAAGTGTCCTGAGACTGCTTGTTATTCACAATTAGCATTGACATCATAAAAATTAGAATATTGGGGTCACAGAGGTGATAAAGGATAGGAAGACACAATGTGTTGATAAAATAACTCTTGGAATAGTTCTTTGTAAGTCATGGGAATTGGGTCAAAATGGAGTTTTTTTTTCTTTTCTTTTTTTGCCTAAGCCCCTTTGACTCTTTCCTAGTATTGTTTTGTGAGGATGATCCTGATGCATGAGGTAGAGATACAATTATGTTGTTGGAATTGTACTTCCCCACATTATTAACCTCATTATCTTTTATTTTGGGTGATTGTTTCTTTGTAGATTCACCTCTGTCCAGTCTCCCACTTTTGATCACCGTCTCTATAATATCTCCTACAATAACCAGATCGGAAAAACTTTTGCAAGAATTCCCTATCAAGTGTCCCAAGAAAGTTGCCCTTAAAGTACTAAAAAAACATGTTAGTTTCTTCTTCCTCAACGAGGGATGAACTTTTATAGCCAGATCTCTCCACCTTTGAGCATATTATCCAAAATTATTATTTGATTTCTTTTTCATACTTTGCAACATGATTTGGTTAGTACTTATATACTTCTCATGCTTATACTCTAAAAATTCTTTAACCAAATATTTCCAGGAAAGAATATGAGTATTGCTCAATTGATTATACCAACGAGTAGCTGATCTAGTTAAACTCTCCTGAAAATAATGTATCAGTAGTTGGTCATCTCCTATGTAGCCATTCATTTTCTTACAGATCATGGTGATATGAGCGGAAGAGCATCTCGTTCCATCAAACTTCTCAAAGTTACTATTATGAAATTAGGAGGGAAAACTAGGTTAGGCACCAAACTCAATTCCTTAGCATCAGCCTCGAACACATCATTTTCCTCCATCATTGCTATAATTTGATTATCTAATTGTTTCCACTTTTCTTCGATTTGCTTGTTTTTCTCTATCATAGCCTTTTCATCAAAGTCATGAATACATTCAAATCGTTGTTTCTCGTGATGTGAGCTCATTTATTGTTGTATATTCACAAAAGTTCCAACTAGGTTAATGTGTACTTTTTCAGCGTGAATGGGTGTTTCTTGGAAAACCTTAGCGTGAGCTAGGTGAAATAATGTGGATACATAGGGGTCTCAGCCACAATCTTAGAAGTTGCATTTTTCTCAAGTTCAGGATTCTTGTTCTTAAGCAGACTAGCAAACTTTTGATACAAGACCTCATGTGACTTCAAAATTTTCTACTCCATTTCAGCTTGCATCCTTTTCATTTCTAGCTTTATCATGAGTCTTTTGTCTTCAAATTTTTTTATCATTTCCCTAATCGTTGCTTATTTTTTGCAATTCTTCCATTAATAAATCAATCACAGTGGGAATTTCTCTCATTTGCTCAGTTATAGTTAACTGATCCTCCAAATATGGTTTTGGGACGTTTTCGTTCACTCACAACACCTTCATAACTTATATTCTAGTGTAAATGATGGTTCGATCATCTTGTAATCGAGTTGATGAGGAGTTTTAAAAGCATTGAAATACTTAGAAAATTACTTATGGTAATTCGGGGTAGAGAAAGCAAACTTGGAAATGTTCAAACCATGTGTAGCTCTAATAAACTGTCAAGTACTGAACTGCCTCAACACCAACAAAGGAGCGTATCCAATTACACCCCACAATCCATGAAACATGACATAATCAAAATCATCACACACACACACACATATATAATGTCCTCTTTGGGTAGCCAATATGCTCTCTAAACAACCTCAGTGTCTTTTAGATTTCTCAAAGCCTCGATCCAATCTTTCTTCCTTCGATTGTTGGAAAACTTACAATTCTTGAGGAAGTCTGCTGCAAGAGAGAAATCTGCTTCACAACTTTGAGCCCATCCCTTTTCTACTATCTAAGAATGGCTCTGCCACCAAAACATAAGCAATGAAACACATTATATGAAGTGGCCCCCACCAGATTGTCTAAAATCATTTAGAGATTTAAACATTTTCGCCAAGATAATTAGAGCATGATCTATTCTCTCCAATAATTCAAAAAGGTATATCACTGCTACATTGATATTGTCCAAATCTTTTGGAAAGATGACTAACCCATAATGTGTCCCCCACTAGATCGTCTACAGCGAAAAAATCTATTTTTCTCTTTGAAGGTGATTGTTCATGAATTACACTTTTCAAGTTCACCCAATAAATCACATCACCTTAAGTATGCTCGGCTATCTACTATTTGGGTTTCCCTATAAGTAACACCAATCTTGTTGCAAAACATTTAGGTCGGGTCGCCTTAGTGTATACAACATACTTTTTGATATTAGGTACATTCAACAAGACAATATACTCTTCAATTTTTTTGAGTCATGTCCACTTTTCCAAAAGTGAAACAATGATAATTGGAATTCCAACATTCGATCAAGGCTCGAACGATAGCAACATCAATTGGAACCTTTAATAACTTAGCTACATCCCCATAAGCTAACTTGAACAATATTGTTTTTTGCTCTAACCCTAACTTTCCAGAATTTGTAAAAGGTCAGACCAATGATTTTGTCTAACTAATGAAACTTTCTCGGGCAAATTATATCCCTCACCAATAATGAGATTGTCTCCCAATCGGGCTTGTTTGTACTCCGACCAAGGAAGAATTTCTAAAATTTTGTCAAACCCCTCAGAAGCCATTATTGTTTTAAGAACCCACTAATGCAATCAGATAATTCGGGGATCAATACCTTTGATAACATGTCATGTTTATGGAAAGAAAACAAAACATGCAAAACAATCAAAGGGAAATAAGTAAGTAAAATTAAATTTGTAATTAAAAGAAAATAAATAAACAAAAAGCTAAATTGAATAACTTTATCTGGTAAACAAGCCATACTATACACAAAGAAATTTGAAACCTTAACTGCATGAGTTCTAATTCTCTTAGGGTATCCACATGGCTCTAAAGGGGTTGGCTTACTAAATTCTCTACATGATTTTCGGTTTTGAAAAGAGGTCCCCAAACTGTCCTTAGAACATTCTAAGGCAAACAAAGACTTCAATTCTAGCCCATTACAGACTTGGCGAATTGAATTCAGTTCATGGGATCAAACCACTAAATGTCTGTCAAAGAAGACAATATCTAGACAGACCTAAATGATGTTTTCCAAAGGTACTTTGCGATACCTATTTGAGCAAAACCAATATTCCTTAGAGGTTCTAACGTTTTCCCCTTACTTAGGTGAAATAGGTTAAATCTCGGATGTAGAGCTATGATATGCAATAATCTTTATTTATTCAAACAAGTGAAGTTATTAACAAGAGAAAAAATATATTTTTATTAATTTTCCTAAAAAAAACATAATAAATCATAACTTAAATAAACTTAAACTCAAAATTTCCAATTTTAAAATATAAGGTAATCGACCAGTGGCTTGACTCTCTATTTTGTTTTGAAAACAAGTCCCCAGTAAAGTTGTCAAGCTATGATAACCGACTTTTGGGTGGAAAACTGATTATCAACATAATATGAAAATGGTTTATAACATAATTGAGAGTCACCATCAATCATTTTTAAGGTGCGATTGAAATGCCTAAAAGCTGGTGATTTTAATAAATTTTTTATTTTATAAAAAATACTCAGTTTTGGCCTACAGAATCAGAAATCAGGTTCGAGAGTCAATTACGGGCGGGAAGAATTAGCACCCCACGACACCAAAAATTGGTACCTATTCGATTACTTTATATTTTAAAATTGGAAATTTTGAGTTAGAAATTTTATTTAAGTTAAAATATACTTTATATGCAAAATTTTAAAAATGATGTCGATTTACCTAGACCAATAACGACCACCCTCATGCACAAGCGGAAGCATCGTTATCGATCTTAATAAATGAATATTGCCTTAGTTAAAAAAATATGATGCAAGGTTTATAAAGGATATCGATTAACTTTGGGGATTATTAGTGGTCACCCCTAAGAAATGGCGGAGGATACACTATTAATCACCTAAATAAATTGGCATTTCCTTGATTTTAAAATCGAAATACAATCAGGCAATTTATTATTAAACGTAATTACACTAAATGGTTAATTAAGGTAATCCTTTAACTTATAGTGTCAAATTATGAAATGTAAAGGACGTAAGGGAATAAACCTAAAATTTATAGTCTATAATATTAATCCTAATCGATTTTAACTAATTATTGAGTCAAATAATTGATGTGGACCCTCAGGCATTTAATACGAGGACCAAATCAAATTACTCCCTAAATTAAAGGACTAAAATGAAATTAAGCCTAAAAGGGGGCTCTAATATTAATCTTAATTGATTTTCACCAATTATTGAGTCAAATAATCAATATGAACCTTTGGGCATTTAATATGAGGACTAAATCGAATTACTCACCTAATTAAGAAGTATGGGGACTAAAATATGAAAAAACTAAATCAAAGGACTAAGTTTCAGAATTAAGGTTTCTACTAAAAATATAAAATTTAAATTTAAATCTATAATTTAAGTATCAACTAAAGCTAAATAGAAATTAAATCTAATTTATATTAACAAGAGTATACTAAAAATACGATAAATTAGAATCAACTCGAGTAATTAGTAAATCAATTGACTCGTGTAAGGTACTAGAAGGCTAATAAGAAATAAATCCAAGTTTAGTGATTAATTAGTAAATCAATTAACCTTAGCATCTTTATATTTTGATTATTTTCGTTAAAGGTTTTAATGTCAGAAATGCTTGGATGATAAATTATGAAAATAACCTTGGGATGTAAAAAACAATGATTGTTCTAAAAGTATAAAAAACGCTAAAAGAAAATATTTGATTCAATTAAACTATTGATGCATCTGTTAAATGCTTGTTTTGTTTAGTAAACTTTCGATATCTTATTTTTATCCCCGAGATGGCAAAAGACTTAGATTTTTTATTCTTGAATAAACACCTTGAGTATATTTATCGAAAGTAATACAAATGAAAGAATTAAATGATTTAAATACCCTTAAGATGAAAAGGGGACTTGGATCTCCCTCGATAGTGGAAATGACCTAAGAATTCATTCTTTACTTGATAAAAATATGAGTTCACTTATTAAATTACTGATTTGATTAGAAATCCTTATAATAGATTTGTAACTTTTGAGATTAAAACATACATGGATAGTATGATTTTTGAATAAATTTCTGAAGACCAAATTGTCAGAAGTATTCTATATATCTAAATTGATTGAAATAACCCTAATGCTTTAGAACTCTAAAATGACTAGAAAAACCTCAAGTACTAAAATTACCTAAATACCCTTATGACCTACTAAAAAGTGAATGTCATTGGATAAATTCTAGAAACACTGATAAACCTAAGTGTTGTACCACCCCAAAAGGTTTGGAACACGACCCAAGCACATTGGTCATTTTGGATACTATTACAATACATAAATAAAATAAATACCACTAGAACACTTGTTCAGTTCCTCAAGATCCTTTCAACGATGAATCTGAAGGTGATCAGTTCAACTAATGCAGTTAATATTAGGAAGTGAATGAACATGAAGTATCTTGGTCCAAATGATTGGCTAGTATCACAGTGTGGGGATCTATTAGTTCAATTTTGGCTCAAAATTTGAATAATTTGATATATCTTGAATAACGTAAATCATCGTTTTACCCTTATTGGGTTAAATTAATAATAATTATTTAGGAATTGTAATGACTAAAATGCCTTTGATGGTCTGAGTAATAAAATCACTCTTGTTACATCTGAATCTTAAATAATACTGATGTAAGATTATTGAATACCTTTCTGATGCACATGAAATCCTAAATGATCATGAAACATCAATTTTTGAATGTCTGATTAGATCCGTTACTAATGAAACCCCTTTTTATTAAGGATTTCATTTACAATATCAGACTAATTTATAGAAGTTTCATGTTTCCCTTCCTGATAACTACCAAGTACCTCAGAAAAATAACTAGATCCGTTAGTCTATTCCTTATGCACATGGATATCCTCTCTGATATTAAAAGTTTGACTCTTTTATTTGAAATAAAAACATGATTTTTTATCTCTGGTTCCTGATACAAGATACATCTAGCTCTTGATTATGTTATTAGTATTTGTTGTTTAACCTATTTTATATTGGGGTATTGTCCCAGATCTGTTATGGAGTTATGTAGGTTCAACTCTGATCAAGCTGGCAATTCCTTATGGACCTAACACGAGCCTTGCGTGAGATCTTAAGCCTAATAAACCTAGTGGTAAGACCTTATGGATGCAGTTCTGAGGAACTGTATATCCATGTTTGGGTGGAGGGTATTATAGTGATTTTAAAATATGTTTTACTTAAATAAACTACTATTACTTTTTTCCAACTATGTTTATATTTATTTTTGGTTTTGTGGGAACAAACTAGACACCCTTTTTCGATCTCCTAAATCTATCTCTTTGAATGTTTCATCTGGACTGTAGGTTTCCCTTCTATTACCTGAAGAATTAATTAAATAAATATCAGCTCGTCACGATAACCTGTTACTGTATGAATCAATAAGATGCTTTACCATATATCTTCATCTCCTTTAGCATCATCTGGTAGTTTTGTATTCCTGAGCTTTCCAAAGATCACTCTTTTACATACAATTTTAGGTTAAAAAATCGATCTTGTGCAGTTATCGGCATCAATAATGAGAGTTTCTTCGACGCCAATTGCATAGTACGATACATATGTATTTAGGGGCATGTATGTCACTTTTTATCTGTATATTAGAGTTTGAAACTGGTTTTGATAATGAATATTAATATAATTATGTTTTTATTTATAAATGTTTTATGGTTTTTAAATGGTTTTAGAAAAAGTTTATTTTTCCCATATTTTTACTGTGTGTCGCTCTGGTGGCTCTAATGTGACACCTCGGATTGGATCAGGTCACCCGTACCAGTATGAGGGTGTTACAATTGGTGGCATCAGAGCTTAGGTTAACTCTAGTATTTTGGGTAGATCGACTGTCATAGGATGTATGGTCAGTACATGCCCCTAGATTATAATCATACTCTTCTAGTTCGGAACTCTGATGTCAAGTCCTCCTTATATAATAAGTGTACATAAGTATTATGTCCATTATTTCTTAATATGTGCAGAAAAAGGATATCGTTAACTTTTTTATATTATGGAAAACACCTCACACGTAACGTACGAGTTAATTGATAAAAAAATTTGACTTAACTTCAGACCAGAATTTGAGTTTTATTACTCCAAACAATAAATGATGTAAGATATTAACCAACCTTATAAGTGAAGTTTCAAGATTAATAAATGCTACCCAAGTGAATTGAAAATCAATGTATTTGGTCCAAGAGTTGACAATGTAATTTTCCCTAAAGTTCTGTATTGATAAATTGATTTGAAGAAATTTTAGAATTATTCTTTTCCAATTTATGAGATTGAAACCTGATAAGTGCTGAGCTGGCTGCCTCAATGATTTGATCGGTATGGGATTAAAATAAAGTGATTGTGTACTTGGAAAAATTGTAAATCTCGAGGTGATTCTATTTCATCTGAAAGAAAACAATTATGTATACATGTTGCAGTGAAGGTAAGCAATTCTTATTAGGATTGATGAAAGTTTAGTTTCTGCATTTCTTTAACTTGAATAAATTTTGAGGATAAACTTTTTTAAGGAGAATAGAGTTGTAACACCCCAAATTAGCGCAATTTACCCTATTACTTTCATGTAGTTTAAAAAATTGAGGTTGGTTAGTTTTGAACCTATGACTCACAATAGCAAAGCCATGCCTATACTGCCTAGGCTAGGCTACTATTTGAGAATAAAATATTAAGACTTATCTTTATATCTAATTTGAATCATATTTTGTAGAAAAAACAAAAAACCCCTTTTCGACCAGATGAAAACCAAAAACCATAAAGCTTTTAAACTCATTTGTCTCATTCATCACCATTCAACCACCATCTTTTCCCTCGGTAGTGTGCACCACCACCACCGTTGTGACCACCATTCACCCGCAATAAAAACCCAACCATCAGCTTCTCTCGTAGTCATCAATTCATCTTAAAATAGAGGAAAACATTTTGAACAACCCGTTAACAATCTTGATTGTTGGTCGTCGATGAGTGTCACCATCCACACCAACTAAAACACCACCTGGTCTTGATCAAAATCTTGGTTGCCGCTTGACGAAACTCACTACTGTTCACAATGAAAAACCCTTCAAAGCCTCTTCGGAGAACCAAACTGTCGCCCTCATTTTTCTTCGATTCTAGCCAATTCCAATGTTCATTGACTACCCCACCTTCATCATTAGAATGACCAAGTTGTTACAGTCAAAACCCAACCACTGGTCTTTCCACCGCCGTCGTCGATGATGGGTAAGTTCTGATTTCATTTTTGTTTAGTTTTATGTTGTTTTAGTTGAATTTTTGAATTATTTTGGGTTGATTTTGGCGAGTGTTTGAACAAGGAGTAATCAGTCGCCTGAAACCATCCTCACCATCGTTGCACGTGGCATCACGCGCGTCTGCCATGCGTGGGGCTAGTCCTTCAATAAAAAATTCTAGAACTAGTCCAAGTCAACTCAAACCGGACTAAGTCAACTCGAATCGAACTGAGTCAATCTAAACTGGTCTGACCTGTTGACCTTGACTGAATCGTTGACTTTGACATGACTATTGACATGACTAAAGTTTACTTTGACCTTTGACTGTGTTGAACTTTAACTTTGACAAAAAAAATTAACTTTTTTGAAAAGTTTTATTTTTTTTTTGACATCTTGTGTTGAATCTGGAGTCCGTTTCACCAAATTTGAACCCGGTAAGTTGTTTTTCAATGTTTTATCTCCTGATTCGATCTGATTTTAATGTTTAAGTTTCATTTATAATGTAATTTGTTGTGCCATGTATCTGAGATATTTTGGGATGTCGAATTGAAGTTTAATGGCGATCGAATAGTCTAAATGGTCGATCGATATAGCTTAGAAATCGAGGTAATACTCTACTACCTTTTGTATGCTTTACGAAACTCGTTGGTAATTGATTCATTACTCGTTGGTAATTGATAAATGAATGAATGGAAATTATTGGTCATTTGTTTATCGTTGATTATTCTTAAACTAGTACTGAATATGGTGAAAAGGATGGTAGATTAGTTAAGACTCAATTGACTCGTGTAAGGAACTAGAAGACTAATAAGAAATAAATCCAAGTTCAATGATTAATCAGTAAGTTAATTAAATTTAGGATCTTTATATTTCGATTATTTTCGTTAAAGGTTTTAATGTCGGAAATGCTTGGATGAGAAATTATGAAAATACCCTTGGGATGTAAAAGGACAAGGATTGTCCCTGAAAGTAGAAATAATCCTGAAAGGACATACTTGATTCAATTAAACTATTGATGAATCTATTAAATTCTTGTTAGTAAACTTTCAATATCCGGTTTTAACCTCCGGGATGCAAAAGACTTAGAATTCTAATTCTTCAATAAAACCATGGATTCTAATTTATCGAAAGTAATAAAAATGATAGAATTGAATGAAATGAATGAAATACTCTTGAGAAAAAAAAGACCTAGATATCCCTTGATAGTGGAAATGGTCTAGGAATTCATTAATTACTTGCTAGAAATACAAATCATTGATTTAATTCATGATCTGATTAGAAATCCTGATAATAGATTCGTAACTTTTGAGATCGCAACATAAATGGATATTATGATTTTTGAATAAGTATCTGAAGACCAAATTGTCGGAAGTACTCTATATAGCCGAATTGATTGAAATGACCATAATGCTCTAGAACTCCAAAATGACTAAAAAACCTCGAGTACTAAAGTTACCTAAATACCCTTACGACTTGATAACAAGTGAATATCATTGGATAAATTCTCGAAGCACTGATAAAATTAAGTGTTGTACCGCCTCATAAGGTTTGGAACACGACCTAAGCACATTGGTCATTTTGGATACTATTGCAATACAGAAATAAAAGAAATACCACTGGAACACTTGTTCAGTTCCTCAAGATCTGTTCAACGGTGACTCTGGATGTAATTAGTTCAACTGATACAATCAGTATTAGTAAGTGAATGGTCGTGAAATATCTTGGTTCTAATGATTGACAAGTATCACAGTGTTAGGATCTATTAGTTTAATTTTGACTTGAAATCCAAATAATTCAATATAAATCCTTAATACTACAAATCGTATTTTATTCTTATTAGGTTAAATTACTAAGAATTGTTCTGGAATTGTAATGACTAAAATGCCTCTGAAGGCCTAAGTAATAGAATCACTAATGTTATATCTGAATATTAAATAGTTCTGATGTAAGGTTTCTGAATACCTTTCTGATGCACCCGAAATCATAAATGGTCCTGAAAAAGTATTTTAATGTCTAATTAGATTTATTAGTAATCAAACTCCTTTTAATAGGGATATAATTTTTTATATTTGACCAATTTACAAAAGTTTTATGTTTCTCTTTCTTGATAACTACCAAGTGCCTCCGAAAAATAATTAGATCGTCTAGTGTGTTCCCTATGCACATGGATATCCTCTCTAACATTAATAGTATGAATCTGTTATTTGAAATAAAAACATGATTTCTGATCTTTAGTTTCTGATACAAGATACATCTAGCTTCTGATCTCTAGTTTCATGTTTTATACTGAGGATTATTTGGGATCTATTATGGAGTTCTACAGGTTTAGCTTCGATTAAGCTGGTAATTCATTATTGACCTAAGGTGACCCTTGGGTGAGCTCCTAGGCACAATGGACCTAGAAGTAAGACATAATGGATCCTAAGGTACTCCCTTAGGATGACTCCTTTACTTTGTGCATTGGGTAAGTCCTTATGGACCTGGGGCACTCCCCTAAGGTGGCTCCTATAGTTCACCTAGGGTAAGTCCTTATGGACCCAAGGTACTCCCTTAGGTTGTCTCCAACGTCCAATGGGCCTAGGGTAAGTCCTTATGGATGTAGTTCCGGGGAACTTAATATCGGTGTTCGGGTAGAGGGTATTGCAGTGATTTTAAAAATTTGTTTTATTGAAATAAACTACCATTATTATTTTTCCACTATGTTTACATTTATTTCTGGTCTCGTGTGAACACACTAGACACCCCTTTTCGATCTCTTTAGTCTGTCTCTCTGAATGTTTCCTTTGGATTGTAGTTTACCCATCTATTATTTGAAGAATTAATTAAATAAATCTCAGCTCGTCACGAAAACCTGTAGCTTCCTGAATCAATGAGAAAGTTTTATGTTTTACCATATATATGTTTGCCCTATAGCATCATATGGTAGTTTTGTATTCTTGAGCTTCCCAATGCTCACTCTTTTACTTACCATTTCAGGTTAAAGAATTGATCATGTGTAGTTATCGACATCAATAATAGGAGTTCCTTCGTTGTCACTTGCAGAGTATTGTACAGATGTATTTAGAGGACATGTAGGTAACTTTTTGTCTTTATATTAGAGTTTGAAACTGGTTTTGATATTAAATATTAATGGACTTGAGTTTTTATTTATAAATTATTTTACGTTTTTAAATGTTTTAAGAAAAATATTATTTTTCCTATATTTTTACTATGTATCACTCTAGTTGCCTTAGGGTAACACCTCAGATCGGATCAGGTCACCCGTATCGATCTGAAGGTGTTACAAGGAGAACCCTATAAAGTCAAGGGAAAGACTAAGGTTGGTAGAAATTGATCATCGATGAATTTTATTTTGTCTTGAGCTAAGATAGTGTACTCATAATTTTCATTATGTATAAATACATTCATAAAGACGTTTTCTTGTATGTTCTATATTGTTTGTTGGACATGTTTGAGGAGTATGCTTGCTTGGTGGTCAAATTGATGGTTATGTTGTTAATCATTTGTATAAATTATGTTATATGACCCTATGATACCCTCTTGAGTCCTAGAAATAGAATAACACCTTAACTTGAAACTTTAGATGAGTTTTGAGAGTGATTTCTCAGCATAGAATGATTATTTTTGAATTTTTACATCAATATTGTTCTTCTAGTGTTAATATGGTATGAAAACATAATTAAAATCTGGGCTTCGTAAAACATGACATTAGCATACAAAAACTCTATGCTATTAATTATTTTGAACACTTTGTTTCTTTCTTCAATATTAAACATTCATTTGATGCCACTTTAATAAGTTATGCTTTCAATACTTTCAATTATACCTTTTCCGACACTTAATCGAGTAAAATATAATGATACTTAGATTGAGAAATAATATGAAATTTAGTTTATTCCTTTCTCGACACTTATTCAAGGAGTAATACGATACTTAGTCTGGGATAGTAATACCACACTTAGTAATTATAGAATATAGTCAAGGCATAAATATCAAACTTTTATTTCAATTATCATAACAAATGTTCACATGCTATCGTGATGCTCGGATACTTTCAGCATAGTATATTCATAGGCAAAACACATACAAATATACATTTAGTATACATGATAACCAACTTTAAATAGATACTACCTTATACTTAATTCAAATTAATAAAAAAATGTATATTTGATAGCCAAATGCTCAGTTTAGAGTCGAAACTCACGTTTAAACACAAATTATGATTTTAACCTACAAATACATCTAGAGACGAGTTGAGGGGTTTATTGGTAGAGACAAATGCATGATTTCATGTTAGAGTGGGAGAATTTATAAATTTTTAATGAGAAAAGAATTTTCAAAATTTCAGGGTAGAGTGAAAACATATTTTTAATAGAAAATACAAAGAAAACATCTAAAATATATAAGGATTTAAAATTTTTAGGTGCGACGTCTCCACCTGCCCATCTTTTAAGTCTACTTACTGGGGTGTGTTACACAATTTGAAATTTTAAATTCTTATATATTTTAAATATTTTTTATTGATAATCTCATTTCGTACTTTCTAAATTTTATAATTTTACACCCCTTAAAATTTTAATATAAATTCTTAAATTTGTATCACTTAAATAAAATTTTACGATCTGTCCCTACATACATCATTGAAGTAAGATAAACACACAAACAAACATAAAATCAAAATGCATCTTGAATAAAAAAATGATATCATAATTTAGGGTTCTTGGTAACTTTACCTTACTGAAGTCACCATTCAAATGTTAATTTTCCATGGATTTTTTTCACAAGATTATTGCTAAGATATAATCTTAGCTCTCAAATTGAAACCCATTCTTCAATTTGTAACTAAAATTAAGATCACTCAGATTAGGATTATTTTTCAAATAATGGTTTTTCCTCTCTTTCCTATCAAAATGGAATCAATTTCTTAAAACCACTAGTGACCCTTCCAAACCTAAGTTATTTTTCTATCGTTTTAAATTTATTTTTATTTAATAATTAATATTAATATTGGTTTAAATCTCACTGTATAACAATATCATGTGATGATACGTCCGTATGAATCAAGCGACCTTAGTGGTTAAAGTGATGTTTATTATCTCTACAGGTCCTAGGTTTGAGCTCCAAAGATTGCAGGATATTAAACGTTTATTGTCAAATGATTGAGAGTATTTAGAACAGACAATATCACTTAGAATCACCTTATATTAATAAAAAAAATGACACAACACGTACATCCTAATAGCCAAGCAAGGATCATATTTCACTCGTAATTCATTTTAATCAGTTAATCCTAAACAAATAATCTTATTAAAGCTATTGAAATTTGAATTCTAATCAATTTAATCCATTTCCACATTTTTCAATTATCGATTTCAGACGATTTCTGGATACCGTAATTCGAAGTGTTACATTGTTGCTATGCTTGATGATAATAATTGCATGAAACATCTCTGTCACCTATCTTCCAACTTAATTTATTTTAATAATATGATAGCATAAGGTGTAATGTTGATTGTGTCCATGATCATAGGAAATTGTCGGATTTTTCTGGTAGTAGGTAGTGTTTGTTTTAGGAGATTGGCAGGGTGGTTTTATGTTTTGCATATTTAAGAGATAGTTGTTAAATGTCATATTTGGTCTAGGGAGCTCAAGAGACAGCTTCTTGTTCATTTTGCTGCTGTTTTGGAACTAGTATGGATCGGGATCATTAAACAACGGTAACAAAATTTTGATATTTTAAATAATTAAATGAATACAAAATTTATACAGATTATAACATAATATATTAACTTTCGATGTCACTTTAGTAATTTTTTAAATAGTTTAAGGTTCTTATAAGGTAGCATTTTTTCAGAAAATATTTAGTTATTAACAACACACACCAGACATAACTGCTTGAACTTATGATCTCTACATAGAACAATACTCTATTTAACCACTACATCATTTGATGGGTTCAAATATTATTAGGGTTAAAAGAACGTATTAATGTGATATGCCTAATCAATATTCAAAGAGATTGAATATTATAAAGACAACTAATTTTTATTTGTTACAAAAAATTTGAACAATCATAACTGGATTAATTTTAATTTGTTCAAAATCTTAAACCCAATTATTTATAAATTAATAAATAAAATTTGAAAAGAGTGTTATTACCAAATTAGCGAACCCCATTTAAAAGTCCTGAAATATTAGTTATTTATTATAAAAAATCTAAAGCTTGAGTGTGGGAGAGAGAATATGAATATTAGAAATAAAATAAAATATTATTTTTTTAATATTTTAGTGGAGGGAAAAGGATTAATTTATTTCTATATAAATTACATTTTTTATAATTTATTTTTTATTTTTTTATTTGTTCAATTTCTTGTTTCATATAAATTTATTAGTATCTTTTTGTATGAAGTAAAAAAAGTTTGCCATCAAGCACATCTTTTAAGCTGTAGGAATACTATGGATTCAAACTGTTGGACATTGATTAATCGAATTACAAGTGAGATTACAAAAAAAAAGATATTAAATATCCAATCCACACTAACAGTAGATAAAGACAACAAACTACAAACTGCAATGTGCAATCATCAGTGTAGACTCTTTTGATGTTTATATGGCAGTACAAATTAATTGAACAAGCAATCTGTCTCCATTACATTTTTAATGCATCCCAAGTTGTTTGCATGCCGTAAAGTATCATATACGCCTCACAATTCGGACATGAATATCGAACATGTTCATAAACTTCGAGAGAAATCAAAAACCCATTCTCTCACATATTTTTGATAACGCCACGAGCTGCTATAACATTATTACAATTTCGCACAGTCCTATCTATATTAATTTTAAACCATTTTGATAGTGAACACCCTTAATATCTCACCTTTCATTCAATAAATTCGATGCTTCACAACCCATTCACCTTCAATTGCCACCATAAAAGATGGTAATATTAAATTTTAAGATGCCCATAAATGATGGTAACAACATGATCATCTAATGATTGCAATAAAATCATCATGATGTTGCTAGGCATTACGCGTTTGGGTTTCCCCCTTCAATTATCATTATCAATACTTAATAATAAAAAATATAAAAAAAATATTTAAATCATATAATAATTTAAAATTTTTAGGAGACACAATTATATCTTCAGCGCTCGGTCTATTATTACATATAGTTATTCAAATATCGTTTGGAATCAATAATTATGTGGATGACATTGAATTAGTGGCATAAATAGTATACTCATATAAAGTCATAAATATAAAGATGCTTTCCATTTGGCTTTTACGTTTAGTCAAACAAAATGGCAATGGAGTAGGAAGTCATACAAATTTACTAAATTCAATCTCCACACTCACGCCAACGCATACTTTGATTCTAACCCCCTCTCAACATTTATAATCACATACATTAATTAAATTAAATATAGAAAAAGCTAAATAATGAAAGAAATTTAATCTTATATTACAAATATTATCTCTTCATGGAGACCTAATCTTTGAACTCGAGTTGGATTCAAATTTGACAAGCGTTGATATTTTGTTACTTGAACTCGAGTCTTAGGGTGAGATACGATCCGATTTTCAACCTTGGAGATGGATGATATCTCTATGTTCATGCGATTAACATGAGCATCGAACACAGATCCTTTAAGAAGAATGAAGAGTTGGAGTAACATAATTAACTTGTAAAGGCTTCTTCGGGTCATTATCGGAAACAGAACAGCGTTTGATGAATTCCAAGCAGTCGGAAATGGCCTCGGAATATAAAGAATTAGAGCGGCCAAGCGACGATCTCAACCTGTAGGTGTCGGCTAAAGGTATGACGTTGGGCGAAACTAAAGTCCTCCGGCAACGCCAGCCACTGCGACAACTTCCATTCATACGCATTTTCCGAAAGACGGATCGGAAATACGATCTGAATCTTGTGATTTGATTGAAGAAATAAAGGAAGCATGCCCTTAGCCCTTGAACCGAGAATCTCCTGCACTGAATATTGAGCCTCAAACCTTTGCTTCTCTTTGGAACCCTGGTGTACCCCATATAACTGCTCATGCTTCTTATTAGGCTATTTCAAAACATGTAAATATTTACACCAATAAATAATCAAATACTGGGAAAGCCTTATATATAAGTATTTTAGCTATGGGTGGAAAGAAAAGTTTTTGGAAGAGGAGGTAATGGTTTCCAAGGAAGGAACTCGGAAAACAATCGTAGCGTTTGGGATATATATATAATTTATATTAGAATATTAACATGAGGATCCTTTGTTTTGTAATCAACTTGTGGTTAATTAGAAATGGGTAGGTTAGTAGGGTCGTTTTTGCCGAGGACAAGCAGAAAACAATTTGTTTTTAAAAAAAAAGAATGTATTACAGGTGTCAGTCACTGATTTGGTCTTCTTTTATATGGATATAGATTAGAGCTTAAAATCAGACGAGACAAATCACGAGTTACTCGAGATTGAATCGATTAAGGCTCGATAAATACTCGGATTCAATGGACTCGACTTGAGCTCGAGCTTGACTCAAGTTCTTAATGAGCAGAAACGAGCTATTTGATATTCGACTCGAAAAGCTCATGAGTAACTCGAAAATATAATATATTAAGATTTTTTTAAAATAAATTATTAATAATATCAGCATTTATGTATTGATTTTTTTTATAAAAAATACAGTAAAATTTTCATGTATTTAAGGTTTAAGTTTGAGTTTGAGGCTTCAATCGAGTTAAGTTTAATATTTTTTTTTCATTTCGAGCCCTTTCGAGCTGCTCACGAGCTTCAGTTCAGGATTTCGAGTTCAAGTCGAGTTCAAAAATTTTAAGCTCGCGAATTCTCGAGTTGAGTCTAGCTCAACAATACTCGAGCTCGACTCGGCTCGTTTACACCCCTAATATAGATTGTTCAATTCAATGATTTTAGGTAAACCCTGAGATATCCCAATTTGGTGTTTAATTGCTGCAATCGAAACATTAATCATTATTTTTACAACAAAAGATCTACAGTTGCAAGGCGGGCATAATCTGAGATGCACATGACCCAAACTACAATATGAAAAAAATAATTTGTACACTGATATTTTTATACTATTTTATAAATGAATTCAAATGCAAAATTTATTAATAAGCAATAATTTATAAATAATAACAATGCTGATGGGTTTGTTATTGGATTTGTTTGGATATGTGATTAAGTTTTTCAACCCAAATGTTGATTGAGGGATATGTTACTACTATTAATTAATTTGAATTAAAAAATATATATTTGATTGAAATTGAGCCCCAAATTGATCACTATTCAAGCTTAAATTGACAACTATTCGAGCTTAACTTGATCAGACCCCTAGTTGGAAACGTACGAACACACCAAGGTTAGCGTACCTGCACGACATAAGTGACGTGAAATATCTGGATCGATCATGTCCTTGGGAGCCTATGTAAATTTTATCCCAATACCATTTTTTTCTCAAATAAGAGCATATCTCTTAAAAATTATGTTTAGAATTAAAAAAGATAAAATTAAATTGACTTTGATGACTCTTAATTTAGACATTATTTTAAGTAACTGTTATCTTAATTCACAAGACGATAATATTATGCATTAATAGATGAGAATATTATGCATATAGACACTAATTTTCGTCTGGATTTAAATCGAACTTTTATTCAAAATCTTTAATTTTTTCTTTAAAGGTAAATTACAATACACGCTTACTCACTGAACTTTATTCTCTCTCTTATTTCACTCACCGTACTTTCAATTTTTTCAATTTGCTCACTGAACTTTAGACATTGAACTTTTTTGTCACTCGACAGTTTACTCAATAACAGTAGGATGATGCGACTTTTTTATTAATATATAATGATTATATATATATTATTAATATTAAAATATAGCGTGTAATATGTAAATAAAATAAAAAATCTTAATCTCCCCCACCCTCCCTCTCTCACTCCCATCCCACCCGCATATCCTCCTTCTCTGACCACCATCTTAATCATCCCTTTTAGAACCATCATCATCCCAAGCAAGCTGTGTTGAACCCCCTAAATTGTATCATCACCATCACTATCTCCCAATCAAACTCACTATCTCAATTTCAATAGAATTTTTCAACTTTAACATCTCTATCAACATAAAAACACAACGAGCTCATCCCTTAAACTCAAAACATACACTAAAACACAAGCATCCACAAAACAAAGAGAAATAGAGAAGAGAACGAACATTTTCCCCTCTTTCGTTTAGCCTTCGTGATGGTTGGTGACGATTTGAAATGGTGATGATGAGAGGTAAAAAAAGAAGAAGAAGTGAAATCATAAATAATAGAAGAGAGAAAAGCAAAAGAAATCAAAAAAATTGAGAGCTTTACCTTTTTTTTTACTGCGACATCTTCGGTGGTCAAACGACCATTCCACAAGGTGAGGAGAAATGCAACGGTGAAGGGAGCAGAGATATGGGGTAAATGGTAGGAGAGATATGGGGATCGGGATTGGAGGCGGTTAATGTTGAAGAAAGAAAATGAGAGGAGAAAAATGGGGTAAATGAAAAAGGGATAAAATGAAAAAAAAAGAAATTTAATTTTTATTTAGACAAAACAACGTCGTTTTGATCAAGATTTGATTTTTTAATGATTCAAAACTATGTCGTTTTAGTACAAATTGCCATGTAATAACGCTGTTAATTATTTAACGACAAAGTGAAAAAAAAAGTTTAATGTCTAAAGTTCAGTTAGCAAATTGAAAAAATTGAAACTACGATGGGTGAAATAGGAGAGAGAGACAAAAGTTCAGTGAGTAAGCATGTAATATACCCTTTCTTTAATTACCTTCTTTAATGAATTGGCATTACTTATAATTTTAAATATGTTGATATACATTTAGTAAATAAATTATATGTATTATTATAATTTATTGTCGTATTTAAATATATATATATATATATATATATATATATATATATATATATATATATATATATATATGACACCGTTTTTCGCCCGGGCGGGGAAAGACCGATACCAACTCGGGGGTTTTCTCTTTGAAAATAATTTTCGAAATGTGAGGAGTCGCCACCAATCATTTAAGGTGCGATTGGGACACCGTGAAAACTGGGTAACCGAACCTTGCCTTAGTTTTAGAAATCAAGATGTGGTTTTGAAAAGGATGTCGTCCTATTTCGGGAATCACCAATAGTCACCCCCTGAGCATACTTGCGGGAGATATACCATTAATTCACTAATAAGTGAATATAACCTTAGGTTTAAAAATAATAATGCAATCAAACAAATTTTTATTTAATCCTAATTAAGCTAAGGTAAATTAGAGGCTTTTTCTAACTTAAGGTGTCAAATTATGAAAATTAAGGAACCTAGGGGACTACACCTAAACTTAGGCTCTAATATTAACCCTATTTGATTTTAAACCAATTATTAAATCGAATAACCGAGGTGGTCCCTTGAGCATTTACGTGAGGGCCGACTCGGATTATTCCCTAAATTAGGGGGACTATATTAAAATCTATCTAAATGTGGATGCTCTATTTATCTTATTTAATTATGTTAATGTTAAAGCTCTAATTAAGTTTGGGGACTAAATAGTCAAAGTATTTTAAAAAGACTACAACTATGAGATCTAAATGTAAAATTCTAAAACTTTGGGATCTAAGTCTAAAATTCTTAAAGTTTAAAGGATTAATCTACAACTCAAAGCCCTAATACTTATTAAAAGAAAGGAATTATATTAAGATAATTTTTAATTTTTTTTGAAGATTAATAAATTAAGGATTCGAACAATCAACTCGAGTAATCATATATTTTTAGTGCGAAAACTCAAATCGGATTGTTCCCTAATTAAACTAAAATGAAATCCTAATTACTATATTAAATTTTAAACTTAAGGATTTAATCTAAGAATAGATTCTAAAAAAATAAATTAAAAATTAGAATAACAAATCTCATTAAAAATAAAAATAAACAAGCAAAACTAAAAATAACAACAATATGCAAGGATTAAATTGCGTTAACAATAAATTATAGAGGTAAAAAAAATAAAATAAGCCTATAGATACAAAGGACTAGATTAAAAATAAAAAAATTTACACTATCACATTTAAACAATAAAAAACATATTAGTGACCGAAATCTAAAAATACTTAATGTAGAATAACTAGTTGAAAATTATTCCCTTTTTTACAGGCTTAAAATACATTTTAAATTAAAAATGTGTAAATTACTAAATCAGTCCAGCCATATTAAAATGAATTTAAATACTCATTGTATATGACCAAAAACAAAAACACGCTTAATGATCGCTTGTAAATGTGTATGCTAAGGCAAGCAATTCTGTGCAAGTATACACAATCGAATCAAGTAACATAGGATAAGTGAGTTATCTTCTCCTCAGGGATTGGTCGAAAGTTTTTAAGCTTCACCACAACCAGAACTAGTTTTCACAAACTAATTCCTACTGTCTTGTCAAACTAGAAAACTATTATTACTAAAACAAGAAAATACTATAAAGTATGATTGCAGAAAAGTTTGGTTGAAACAAAATAAATGCATAGACTATCGAAATAAAATAAAACAAAGAAAAATGTTGATTCAAATATAATTCAAACAACCTCGCATATTCAGACCCACCACAGAGCACTTAAGCTGATCTTTTGCATTGACAAACTATTATTCTAAGTTTATAAGGAATCGTTATGACACGCTTAAACTTCCCGACAGGAGTACTACGTATGCTTAGACGGTTGCAATAGAAATACTCCTCAACATTAACTACAACCCTTGGTTTGTCAGACTGTTCTTGTAGTAATACCTCTCAACGTAAACGATAGTTGTTGTTTATCCTACTATAGCATCTATCCCTTTTTTTTATTGAAACCCGCTTCTTATCTCTAAGGTAGACAAGATAGAACATCACCATCTCGGATCCATTCCATTGTTCACGTAGATATATCTTAATTTTCTCGAATATAAGAATCACTATCTAGACAAAAGGCAATCTCTCGACACTCTTACATTACCGAGACATGTTTTACCAACCCTAGGCAATCTCTAGAGGCTCTTACAGTGTCAAGGTAAAATATTCAAACAATGAACAAAATAATCATGAGCAGAATCATACTTCTTCATTCATAAAGCAAAAAAATAATTGTTTAGGCAAAACAAAGATTAACACCAAGTAAGATAGTCATGGTTCTATAAAAAAGTCATCCAAGTATCATCGTTAAATACAACCCCAAATACGTAAAGAAATTAAGAAAAAAGGATGAACGACTCCCAAAACCTGGGGCTCTATCATGACAATTCTGATCAGCAACAAGCCTGCCTTGGTGATCAGCCTCTCTCGAGACCTGATCACCGCTCTGCTACAGTCTGGCTATGGAGGACACCAAGGAAGGTCGGTTGGTAATCGGTGGGGAAGAACTGTAGTTGCTTGCTCACACTTTCAGAAAATCTCTCTAAATTCCTTGCCTCTTTTCTTTGGCGACTATGGTTGGATATTTATAGAGGGGAATCTCCTAGGGTTTCACATGAGTGGAGATTCCTTAAATAACCGTTATTATTTTGTGCAGACTAAAAAGGAAAGGTGGCTAGCGGCTGTCAGAATTTTTGAGGGCTTGCTTGCACGTGAAGGAAGTCATCCAGCTGGCTTGTGACATATGCAATTTTTTCATATTCGCTTTAGACTATCTAGATAAACCTTACCTTGGTGAGATAAATTTGCACCTCACGTTCTTTAACTTCTCTATTCCTTTGGCCCTTACAAATTATGTTGTCGTGACTGAAATGTTATTCCTCCGTAAATTTTCAGCACATACACAATCCACACAAACTCTTTCTCCTCAGCAACATCAGTTAAACCAAATAAATCTTGCTGAAACAAAACTTATCCACCACAAGAAAATATAACCTAAATGCAACTAAAATGTTATGCATACTTTGTTTAGACGAGCAATAACTTAAGTGAAAAGACTCGAAATTGAGTCTTTTTACGGAGTTATCACACCCCCAAACTTAAGCTATTGTTTATCCTCAAGCAATGTACAATAACTAGAAGAAAATTAAAATTTTCATGGCAAATCAATGTTAAGAAAATCATATGGTTTGAGATTTCAGCCCTCAGCAAAACAAGTTGCCTCAACATATTTGACGGTCATATCAGTCAAGTTCCTTCCCCAGTCAGGATTCCTTTCTATTGTGTGTGTGTGATTGTAATAAGTCTATGCATTAAACTAATTAGAAAACTTAAAGTAAGTGCTTCTGGGTTGTCAAGGCATCAAATTATTTGTCAGGCTTAGTTTCTACTCCTCGTTATTTATCAACTTTTTTTTTGGAGTCAGCTCATCACACCTACCTTCTCACACTCTATGTGAAAGGGAACATATCTTCCATCCCCATGCTAGTTGGGTAGAGTCATCTTGTGACTATTTTCATTCACTCATATGCCTCGACAACTCTCAATTTCTTATGGAGTTTTTCTGTTTATGCCCTTGCATAGAGGAGTGTCCCTTTTATTTTTCAAGTTTTAAACACTAGGGAGTTTAACCTTAGCCTTAAAATATTTTCGCTGTCTTGGCAAGAAGAAAGTTCATTCCTTAAAGTTTTACTGATTACCTTAAGAACAGACATCCTACAATCGTGTTTTTAAATTTCAAAGAATTTAGCCTAGGATTGGTTCTCTTCTTTAGATAGTCTTAATAATAATTTTGGCCTAGGCAATCAAATTATGCATTCATCATTAGGCATCCCTAATCCATTCCAAACAACAACCTTGACATGCTTATATCATGATAGCCAAAATTTTAACCAAATATTATCAATTGCTTTTTAACAAAGTATGTTATAATACCTCCCCTAAACTTGAGGGATGCATTATCCTAAATGCATGCAAACAAACTACATGTATCTATATGAAAATGCGATCTTACTGTGGTAGTGTAGCTTGACTAGATGCCCTCGTTCGGTGTCATTTAGGAGGAGGGGGGCTTTCTGAACCCGAATCGATTGTTGCTATCGTTGAGGGTGATGGATGAAGGACACGACCTACCGTTCTCTTGATGCGTCTCTTGGTGCTCGGGGCTCATACTAGAGTTGGTTGTTATTCAGTAGGCATGGGTTGTGTAAGAACTGGAGCTTGGCTTTGAGTTGTTTCAGGGACTGGCGTTGCTTGACGGATGGGGGACTGTACTGGAGCTTTCTCTGGTTGCGTCGGGGCTGGAGTGAAATCTTCATCGTGAAGAAGTTGGGAGGATTCTCTTGAGTGCTTTTAGAGGTTGAGAAGGAGGAGGAGTTGAGGAATTCGTCTGTGTCGCCATGGCCTTCCTCTGGTATAGGCGAGACATGGGTTTCCAGTGGTGGAACGTTTGTGGGTGCTTTTGGGGAGCAATCAATGTCGAGGCGTGGAATGTGCTGCCGTCAGCAGTGTGTTTCAGAATGATGTTGGGGAAAGGTGACAGATTATCAGTTGTGATCGGGAGCAACTCCTTGAAAAAAATGTTGAGTTGAACGTCTCATTGCTTGACATACCCAAAGAAGATCTTCATATGATTCTCAAGGCGCTCAATCTTCTCATACATTTCTCACGTGTACGTGACCACTGTTGTCATTCTTGCCACGACAACAGATTTTGCTCCTCTCTCTAGACCTTCATGCGGGGTTTTGCCATCGAAACTCATTAGTTATGGTACTTTATTTTTGGTGATATCCTCCTTGGATTTGATGAAATCCTCAAAGGGCTCTTCTGGGACCTTCTTTTTCCTACACAGAGCAATTATCAAGTTAGGAAATAAGAGATTACCCCGGTTTCTTTTGACGCACTTATGGATTTGCTCGAAGATGAGTTCTCCAACATCAATTATTTTCTCGTATATTATCGAGTGTAAAAGTATCAGTCTCTTCATGAGCACAGTTGTGTTATGAGATGTTGGCATAAGTTTTCCATTAAAAAAATGATTCCATAATTTTACCACTGGTTTAAGAGCTCGGCGATCGACTCTCTTCCTTGTTGGCGCATTCCCCTCGAACTTAGCCCACCCGAAACAAAGATCTTCAAGTACTCCGTCGTAAGTTTCTTGGTCTATCTCAACCACAAATTTCTTATATTGCTTCTTCACTGTCCCCAACTTGAAATATATATTAAGTGCTGAAGGGGAAAATCGAAGGAGCTTCCCTCAAACATACACCGTATGGTTGGACAGGTCTTCGAGATGGGCGTAGAACTCTTTGACCATCGCTGGTGCTACGACTTTAGGGTGGCGAGCAAACTTCTTCTAGTTGTGCTTCTGAATCACGTCCATAACCTCCGGTCTGAATTGCTCTTTGTTCTCTGGTGGAAAAACGAACCCGTCTTCCAAATACACTTTCTATTTTTTAAGGGTTTTGAAGCGTGCCTCGGCTTCTACTGTTTGGAAATGCTCAAAGCTTGGTGTTGGGGTGGGTTTTTCTTCAATCTTGCCATGATATCTTTTTGGTGCAGTGGGTTTAGTGGAGGCGATGGGGGGAATTTTGTTTGAAAAAAATTTCTTGCTATAGAGAGAGAGTGAAGCATGATGAAGAAGATAAAGTTGAGGGTGGTTTTTTCTAGAAGGTTAATGGGTGGTTTGTTTGGGGTAATTCAGTCAAAACAAGAGGGGAAATGTTTTTACTTTGATTGCATGATCTTTGATTAGACGTAAAGTGTGGGAAAAAGATACTTTTCCTCTTAATTCTGTCGCCCAAATTTCCTTGCCCTAATGTTTCTCTTCCTTTTATGCGTGAACTATCTTCCCATGCTGCCATGTGTACTTTGCATGCCTACAATAAATAAAGAAAAAAAAGCAAAATAGATAATGGGTGTATAAAATAACTTAATTTATTTATGTACATAATTCAAATTTTGTTGCCTTCAAGTAAGTAAGGCAAACTCTTGGGCATCATGTGTCGTTGATGTCGATTTATCTCGTATGACTGGTGCTCCTTTGTATTCCTTTAGCCTCTTCCCATTCACCTTGAAAATGGAATCATCATCTGGGTTCCTAATTTCTATTACTCCATTGTTATGAACTTGATGTACGATAAACGGTCCTAACCATCGTGACTTTAGCTTGCCTGGGAATAACTCGAGACGCGAATTGTAGAGCAGTACTTGTTGTCCAGAATAAAATTTCCTTGGCAATATTTTTCTGTCATGCCATCGTTTTGTTTTCTCTTTGTATAAGTGGGCATTTTCGTATGCATGTGCTTTGAATTCATCCATCTCGTTCAGTTCTAAAAGTCTTATTTCTCCCGCATTTTGAGCATCCATGTTTAACTTTTTGATGGCCCAGTAGGCTTTATGTTCAAGTTCCACAGGTAGATGGCATTTTTTTACTGTAAACAAGTTTGAACAGGGACATTCCCAGTGGTATCTTGAATACTGTGCGATAAGCCCATAGTGCTTTGGCAATCAGTCCCTTCGACTTGGGTTCACTACTTTCTCAAGGATCTATTTGATTTATCGGTTAGACACTTTGTCTTGTCCATTAGTCCGCGGGTGATACGCCATAGCGATCTGGTGTTGCACTCCATATCGTTTCAATGCCTTGGCTATTAATCTGTTATCAAAGTGAGTGCCTTCATCACTACTGATATCTCGTGGTGTTCCAAAACATGTAAATATGTTATTGTACAAAAATTTGAGCACCGTGTTGGAATCATTTATAGGTGTTGCAATGGCTTCGACCCACTTGTAGGAAAGGGTCCCATGAAGTATATTCCTCATACGTCGAAAAGTTCAACCTCCAGAATATTTTGCCATGGCATCTCATGTCATTTTGATATGTTTCCTGTGCATTGGCATCTATTAGAGCTAGGTATATGGGCTAAGACCCGTGGGCTACCCGTTTAACCTGCAGCCTGTGCGGGTTTCGGGCCTTAAAAACTAAAGCTCATTTGAATTACTAGCTTTTTAGCCCAGACCGTTGAACCCGCGAGTTTAATAGGTATAACCGCGGGTAGCCCGCAAAGCATGCAATAGCCCGCTTAATTTAAAATTTATAAAATTTAGAGAAAATAAACTTAAAAAATTTTATAGAAAAAGAAAATAAATTACCTATAAATATGATGTTACTTATAACCATTGTAGTTCTTAAATTCATTAGGGCGTTTGTCATAATTCTTCCGTTGCTTGATTTTTTTTTCATTTACAATGTAACAAATTATTCTTCATTTTAAAAAATAAAAATTAAAAGATTTATATAGTATTTTAGTCTTATAAAATTTACTCTTATACTGTAAGTATTTTATTTTATATTTTCATATTATGTTTTAGTCTTTCTCTAAAGTATCCATAAAATACAATTATTAGGACCACTTGACAACTTTCTTGTTAGATTTTTATAATGTGATTATTGTTTTATTTGTTTTTTAATTTGGTGATATAAGTGAATATTTCTTTTAATTTGAGTTTAAGTAATTATATCGTTATATATATATATATATATATATATATATTAATGATTAAAAAATTTTAAAAATATTACTTTATAATCATTTCTGGCTATTTAAAATAACATTTAAATATTATTTATTATTTTGACGATGTTACCTTCCTTTTTCAAGTTGTTGGATCATTTTTAAAGGTGTAGCAAGTTAGAACATTATTTTTTATTACATTTAAAGTGTTTAAGATTGTTGTTATTTAACGGGTCACAGGTAAGCCCGTTTAGCCCGCGGGTTAAATGGACGGGCCGCGGGCCTTAAAATTCAAAACCGTTTATGATTGCAGGCTTTTTAAACCGCTTCGTTTAAGCCCACACCGTCAAAACCCGCAGGCTAAACGGGCAGGTAGCCCGTATACCCAGCTCTAGCATCTATCACATGACTTATAGAATTCATGCGCATCTTTGAACAAGGTTGGCCAATAGAATCCAGATTGAAGTACTTTCGTCGCTGTTCTCATTCCACCAAAGTGCCCTCCATACGGTGACGAGTGACATTGAAGCATAATTTCTTTTTGTTATTCTTCTGGAATGCATCTTCGGATACTTTGGTCTCCACATTGCTTGAATATAAATGGTTCATCCCAGTAATAGTGTCGCATATCATGTCAAAACTTTTTTCGGCCTTGGCTAGATAAATCAGGAGGAACAATACCACTAACAAGAAAGTTAACTATGTCAGCATACCATGACACAGCTGTGACAAATAAAATTTTCTTATCAGGGAAATCCTCTTGAATTTCTGTTATGTCATGACAATCAATTTTGTTATCTGGTCTAGACAAATGGTCTGCTACTTGATTTTCTGTACCCTTTCTATCATTGATCTCTAAATCTAACTCTTGTAGTAATAATATCCATCGAATTAGTCTAGGCTTTGCATCTTTTTTATTGATCAAATATTTAATGGTAGAATGATCTGTATTCACAATTACCTTAGTACCTATGAGTTATGTCCTAAAATCATCGAATGCAAATACTACTGCTAAAAGTTATTTTTTAGTAGTGGTACAATTTACTTGTGCGTAATTAAGTGTACAACTTGCATAGTAAATAACATGAAATATTTTACTTTTCCGTTGGCCTAGCACTGCTCTGACTGCGTAATCACTAGCATCGCACATTAGCTCGAATGGTTCGTTCCAGTCAAGTGGGACAACAATTGGTGCTGCTGAAAGTTTTTTCTTCAAATCTGTAAAGGCATTCAGACAATCATTAGTAAATTCAAATGGATGATTTTGTTGAAGTAAAAGACGCAAGGGTTTAGACATTTTAGAAAAATCTTTTATGAACCGCCTGTAGAAGTATGCATGTCCAAGGAAACTGCGTACATCTCTCACGTTGGTGGGTGGGGGGAGGTTTGCGATTATTTCTACCTTGGCTTTATCGACTTCAATTCCTTGACATGAAATTTTGTGACCCAACACTATTCCCTCTGTTACCATAAAATGGAATTTCTCCCAATTTAGTATTAGGTTGGCTTCTTCACATCGTTTCAGTGCTCTGGATAAATTGTCGAGATATCAGTTAAAATTGTCACCTGAGACGGAGAAATCGTCCATAAATATTTCCATGCATTCTTCCACCATATCTGAAAAGATGGTCATCATGCATCTTTGGAAGGTAGCTTTAGCATTACACATCCCAACCAGTATTCGTCTAAATGAATAGGTACCATATGGGCATGTGAAAGAAGTATTCTCTTGATACTCCGGTACAATGGCTATTTGATTATATCCCGAGTATCCATCAAGGACGTAGTACAATGCTTTTCCCGCTAACCTATCGAGTATTTGGTCGATAAAAGGTAGGGAAATATGGTATTTCTTTGTGGCTTTATTAAACTTCTTGTAATCCATACATATGTCCCAGCCTATGACTGTTCTAGTAGTGATGAGCTTGTCATGTTCGTTGTTAACCACGATCACACCACCCTTCTTTGGCACACACTGCACCGGGCTGACTCATGAACTATCTGATATAGGGTAAATCACTCCCGCATCCAACCATTTTATAATTTCCTTCATGACTACCTTCTTCATGATTCGGTTGAGCCTTCTTTGGGGTTCTACCGAAGTACTATGTCTATATTATAGATTGATCTTGTGCATGCATATGGTAGGGCTAATTCCCTTCAAGTTTTCCATTTTCCGTCCAAGAGCCTTTTTGTGATGTGACAAAACATTCAACAAACTATTCTCCTATTCGGAGGTTATATTGGCAGAGATTAATAGTGGTAAAGTTTAATTACTTCCTAGGTATGCATACTTCAAATGTAATGGCAAGGTTTTAAGTTTCAATTTGGGTGCATGTTGTAAAGATGATTCTTGAGAATTAACTTCAAAAAAATCTAAGGGTTCGAATTTCGTACCTAATATATTATGAAGGAGACTTGATTGTTCCTTTGACTTTCCTTCGTGTTCTGCCTTGGTGTCATTTTCAGGGAACCCACTATGTGATTTATTCAGATTACTGTTATCGGGGCCATCACTCTCAGAATCTTCTGTTGAAAATAATTCACGTGGGCCAAGATTTTCTTGTTCGTGCATCACGATTATAGGGCCGTGGCACAAAGTGTTGTATTCGTCTAGCTTTAGAGGTTCATCATGGCCAAGAATTATCTTTTCTTCCTCTGCTATTGAACTTACTTCTCTGATGCATTGGCATTCTTCTAAGTTGTCCATATATTTCATAGAATTAAAGACATTGATTGTGATGCTTTGCTCTCCTACTCGCATTGTGAACTCTCCCCTTTCACAATCTATTAGGATTCTTCCACTGGCTAAAAAGGGTCATCCCAAGATGATAGGTGCATTTTCATCGGCCTCGCAGTCCAAGATAAGGAAATCAAATGGAAATACGAATTTGTCCACTTTTACTATGACATCTTCTCTTATGCCCTCAGGTCGCTCATAAGACCGATCGGCCAGCTGTAGGATAACTGTGGTTGGACAGGCTTGATAACCTTCTAGTTTCATAAATATGGACTTTGGTATCAAGTTTACACTTGATCCCAAATCAACAAGAGCTTGTCCTACAAAGTTATTACCAATTAAAATGGTATTATAAAACTGCCAGGGTCTTTTTGTTTTGGTGAGAGTTTGCTTACTGCAGAACAGATTTCTGTTGCCGTGGCAACATGTTATACATTCTTCTTCTTTGTAATGATGTCTTTAAGAAACTTGGCATAGGAAAGAATTTGCTCGATGGCTTCGAGTAAGGGCACGTTGATATACAACTGGTCCATAACATCAACAAATTTCTTGAACTGAATGTCATCATTATGTTTCTTCAATTGTTGAGGGAACGGTGGTGGAGGTTTCACATTTTCAGCTGATGGTCCTTAGAAAGCTCTGGCCCTTGTCATGAATTTCTCGTTATCTGGATAATATTTTTCTGAGTCTTCATCCTTTTCCTTCTCTTTGGGCGATTCATCTTGTTCCTCATTTTTCACTTGATCCTCTGGTTGTATTATGCCATATTGAGAATTGTTTAGCTGTTCTCTCCCAAACTTGTCCTTTTGGTTAACCTGTGTTCCACTCCTTAGTGTAAGTACACTGTATTGCTCCTTTCCATGATGCTTAGTGATTTCAGTATCACTAGGGAGATTTCCTTGCGGGTGAGAATGTAATACCGTAGCAATTTGGCCCATTTGATTCTCCAATGCTCTTAGAGATGAACTATGGCTTTGCAAAAGTGTAGCTTGGCTTTGTAACAAATTTCCTTGGTTTTTGATTATTTCCAAATGCTCATGCATTAAGGCCTTTGTTGAAGCCATTAAATCTTTTATCGAGGCCATAAATTCTTGCAATGACACTTCCAAGGAGTTAGTATTAGAATTTGTATAAGAGGAAGTAGCTATACCTTTAGGGTATGTTTGGTTCACAGAATGTAAGATTACCAGTGGGAATGTAAGATTACCAGGGAATAAGATTACTGGGAATGTTGTATTTTATGTTTGGTTAGTTTAGCAGGAATGTAAGATTACCGTGTTTGGTTAAAGGAATAAAAGATTATTGAAATGTATAGTTGACCAAATTGTCCTTATTATATATTTTTTAACAAGTTGGAGAATATTTATATATTTTCTTCAAAAAATTTAAATTCATAAAATTTATATACTTTTTTCACAAAATTGAAAATATAAAAAGGTTTAATGAAAGGGTAAACTTTTATTTTAACCCTTGAACTTCATATAAAAGTTTAGTTATAGACTTTTTTTTGTAAATCTAAAATAGTTTAAGGATAAATTTGTAATTTAACATTCGTAGTATTTTTATTATTCAACGACGGAAAAAGGATATTTTTGAAAAAAATTAAGGGAATTTTACTCCAAAACGTCGGTAACCCAACAATTCCTAAGAAAATGGAGGTAATGACATTCCCAGTAATATACCCCAAAAAATTAACTATTGGTAATCTTACATTACCGGAAATGAGATCCCGGCTAACCAAACAGGGGAATTTGGATTCCATTCCCATGAGAATCCCACATTCGCCTTAGTTTTTTGCCAGGGCAACTGATGATGCTGATTCTGAAAATGTCGATGGTATGAGTTATTCCAGTTGTAATTGCCCACAAAATTGGTGGACTCATGGTTTTCAAGACATTCACTCTCATGATGGTTGTCGTGACAAAATATGCATGCGTTATTGGTCACCTTGACTTCTCTTACCTCATTAGGACGCTACAAATTTTTTCACATATTAGTTATGGCATAAAGTTGAGCAGCAACCGAATCCTTACCCTCTAATTCATATGCTCCAGATGCTTTTCTGTCGGTTCCTAGTCTCATATTTGGGAATTGATAGTCATTATTTGCTATTCCGTCGAAGATATCAAAGGCATTCTCGGGTGATTTGTCAAGTAAGGTGCCATTTTCTGAGGCATCCAACATCATTCAAGTAGGTGCATTAACTCCGTTGTAAAACATAACTACTTGAGTCCAGTCATGAAACCCATGGTTGACACATTTGCGGAGTAAACTTTTATACCTATCCCAACATTCGTACATTGATTCATCATCTCCTTGGTGAAAACTTGCAATGTCAATGCGGACCTATGTATTCATATTGGGCGGATTGTATCGAAGTAGGAAACTATTGCATAAATCTGTCCATGACTTCATTGAGCCTAAAGGAACTCCACTAAGCCAAGCTCTCACTCTACCGGGTAGGGAATAAAGGAAAAGTTTTAATTTAAGCACATCTTCATACACTCCTTGTTGGTGGAATGAATCACATACTTCAAGGAAAGTATAGATATGTTGTCTAGCATCCTCATTAGGCGAATCACCAAATTGAACGATAGAATTTAGCATATTAAACATCACCGGTTTAAGTTCAAAATGAGTTGCTTGTATTTCAGGTGCCACGATGCTTGGATTGAGGTCATCAAGAATTAGATTCAAATGATCTCGTATTGTTCGTGGTCTTGCAACTTGAAGATTAATTGCTACATCGGGATCTTCATGATCTCCCATGTTGTTGCCTTGTAATTGTAGTTGGTTTAAATATTATCTTGTTCGTTGGTCATGCTGTCTCTATCTGAATGACTGTTCAACTTCAGGGTCGAATGGTTCCAATGGTTTTCCAGTAGATCTCAGGGTTATGCAATAACAAAAACCTACAAAAGTGAATAATAAAATAAGTTAGACTAAGTAGATATAAGGTGACAAGATAAACTTATTATGGCGAAAAATAAAAATTTTGTCGGTTGCCAATCCCCGGCAACGATGCCAAAAACTTGATCGCTTGTAAATGTATATGCTAAGGAAAGTAATTTTGTGCAATGTATATACAATCGAATCAAGTAATATAGGGTAAGTGAGTTATAGTGTCCTCAGGGATTGGTCGAAAGTTTTTAAGCTTCACCACAACCAGAACTAGTTGTCACAAACTAATTCCTATTGTCTTGTCAGACTAGAAAAATATTATTAATAAAACATGAAAATACTATAAAGTATGATTGCATAAAAGTTTGGTCGAAACAAAATAAATGCGTAGACTATGGAAATAAAATAAAAAAGGCAAACGTTGATTCAAATATAATTCAAACAACCTCGCATATTCAGACCCACCACAGAGCACTTATGTTGATCTTTTGTATTGACAAACAATTATTCTAAGTTTATAAGGAATCGTTATGACACGCTTAAACTGCCCTATAGGATTACTAAGTATTCTTAGACGGTTGCTATGGTAATACTCCTCAGCGTTAACTACAACACTTGGATTGTCAGACTGTTATTGTAGCAATACCTGTCAGCATAAACGATAGTCGTTTTTCTATCCTACTCTAGCATCTATCATGTTTAGTCAATTGAAACCCGTTCCTTATCTCTTAGGTAGACAAGATAGAACATCACCATCCCGGATCCATTCCATTGTTCACGTAGATCTATCTTAATTCTCTCGAATCTAAGAATCACTATCTAGAACAAAGACAATCTCTCGATGCTCTTACATTGCCAAGACATGTTTCACCAAGACCCCAGGAAATCTCTCAAGGCTCTTACAGTGTCAAGGTAAAATATTCAAACACTGAACAAAACAGTCATGAACATAAACATACTTCTTCATTCATAAAGCAGAAAATAATTGTTTAGGCAAAACAAAGATTAGCACCAAGTAAGACAGTCATGGTGCTATCAAAAAGTCATCCAAGTATCATCATTTAATACAACCCCAAATACATAAAGAAATTAAGAACAAAGGAAGAACGACTCCCAAAACTAGGAGCTCTGTCATGAAAATTCTGATTAGCATCACGCCTGCCTTGGTGATCAGCCTCTCTCTAGACCTGATCACCGCTCTACTACAGTCTGGCTATGGAGGACACCAAGGAAGGTCGGTTTGTAAACGGTGGGGAAGCACTACAGTTGCTTACTCACACTTTCAGTAAAGCTCTCTAACTTCCTTGCCTATTTTATTTGGCGGCTACGGTTAGATAATTTATATAGGGGAATCTCCTAGGGTTTCGCATGAGTGGAGATTCCTTAAATAACAGAATTTTGAGGGCTTTCTTGCACGTGAAGGAAGTCTGATGCTAAGACATTGTCTCGGCAACAATTATTTTAAGCACGTAATTAATTATTATTACTCACTAAACTGCCCGACAGGATTACTAGGTATTCTTAGATGGTTTGTATGGCAATACCTCTCGGCGTTAACTATAGACATTGTCTTAACCTACTCTAGCTTCTTTCCCTTTTATTCGTTTGAAACTCACTCCTTATCTCTAAGGTAGACAAGTTAGAACTTCACCATCTCGGATTCATTCCTTTGCTCACGTTGATCTCTCTTAATTCTCTCAAATTCAAGAATCACTTTCTAGACAAAAGGTTATCTCTCGATGCTCTTACAATGCACAAACATGTTTTACCGAAACCCTAGGTGATCTCTCGAGGCTCTTACAGTGTTAAGGCAAAATATTTAAACTACGAACAAAACAATCATAAGCAAACATAATTCATCATTCGTAAACATAAAATATTATTCAGGTAAAACAAAGTTTAACACCAAGTAAAGCATTCATGGAGTTATCAAAGATCATCCAAGATTAAACCGTTTAATATATCCCCAAATAAAGTAAGAGTTTAAGAACAAAGGAAGAACGGCTCCCAAAACTGGGGGCTTTGTTGCGACAATCCTGATCAGCACCACGCCTGCCTTGGTGATCACCCTCTCTCGAGGCCTGATCACCGCTCTGCTATCGCTGGCTATAGAGGACACCAAGGAAGATTGGGGGGTAGCCGGAAGGAAAACACTACAGTTGCTTGCTCACACCTAAGGTAAAGCTCTTCTTTTTTCTTCCTTGCCTCCTTTTCTTTGTGGCTACGACTGGTAATTATAAGGAGAATCTCCTAGGGCTTTGCATGCTTTTGGAGTTTCCTTAATTAGCCGTTATTAAATTCCTAAAGTTAAAAAGGAAAGAAGGCTAGCGGTTGTCAGGATATTCAAGGATTGCTTTCACTTGAAGCAGGTCATCGAGCTGGCATGTGACATAGGTAGTTTCTCCACATTTGCTTTAGACTTCTTCAGATAAATCTTGCATCGATGAGATAAATCTGCTCCTCACGTTCTCATATGCTCCATTGGCCTTTGCAATTTTTCATTGTTACGACTGAAATGTTCTTCCTTTGTAGAATTCATGCACAAACACAACTCAAACAACCCCTTCTCCTCATCAGCATTAGTTAAGCCAAATAAATCTTGCCTAGGCAAAACTTATCCACCACAACATATATGTAACTAAATGCAACTAAAAATGCAGTGGATACTTTGTTTAGACGAGAAATAACTTAAGTGAAAAGACTATAATTTAAGTCTTTTTACAGAGTTATCACACCCCCAAGCTTAAGCTATTGCTTCTCCTCAAGCAATGGATAATAGCTAGAATAAAATCAAAATTGTCATGGCAAAGCAGTATCAAGAACATCATCAGGTTTGAGATTTCAATCCTCAAAAAAAAAATGTGGCCTCAACATGTTCGACAGTCATATTATTCAAGTCCCTTCCCTAGTCAAGATCATTTTCTAATGTGTGTGCGTGATTGTAACCAGTCTATGTATAGAGGTAATTAGAAAACTTACAGTAAGCACTTCTAGGTTGTCAAGTCAATAAATTATTCATCAGGCTTAGTTTATACTCCTTGTTATTTATCAACTTTTATTCTCTTTATTCACACTTTATTTATATATAGGGGAGTAAGCTCATCAAAACTACCGTTCCACACTCTAGGTGAAAGGGAGCATACCTCTACCCCCAAGATAGTCAAGCAGAGTCATCCTATGACTACTTTCATTCATTCATATGCCTTGGCTACTCTTAATTTCTTTTGGAGTTTTTATTATTCATTTCTTTGCAAAGAGGAGTGTCCCTTTGTATTTTTTGAGTTTTCAAGTTTTTAAACACTAGAGAGTTTTTACCTTACCCTTAGAATATTTTTGAAGTCTCGACAATTAGAAAGTTATTTCCTAAAAAATTTACAGATTACCTAGAGCAAAGACAACCTACAATCGTGTTTATAAGTTTCAAAGGATCAAGCCTAAGGTTGGTTCTCTTCTTCAGACAATCTTTACAATAATTCTGGCCTAGGAAATAAAATTTTGCATTCATCATTGGGCATCCCTAATTCATTCCTAACAATAATCCTAACCTGCTTATGTCATGACAACCAAAATTTTCAACCAATTAACATCAATTACTATTTAACAAAGAAATGCATAATGGACAACACCTGCCCCAAAATTAAGGGATGCATTGTCCTCAATGCATGAAAACTACACTAAATGTTGTTATATGCAAATGCGAAAAAAAAAACGAAAACTAAAAAAACTTACTGTGGTGGTGTGGTTTGACTAGACGCCCTTGTGCGGCATCGTTTGGGAGGGTAAGGGCTCTCGAATCCTGAGTCTACTGCTTCTGGATGAGAAAGAGATGGTTAAAGTATACTCCCCGTCGTTCTCTTGTATTGCTTCTTGCTGGTCGAAGCTAGTTCGGGAGTTGGTCGTGCTGGAACTGGTGGTGGACTAGGAGCTGCTGTTTTCGGTGGTGGAGAAGGATAAGGAACTGAGGAACTCCTCAGTGTCGTCGTGGCTTTCTTCTGGTATGGGTGGGACATGGGTTGCCAATGGTGGCACATCGGTGGGCACCTCTGGTAGAACGTCTGGAGGGACATAAGATGTCGAGGCATGGAATGTGCTAACCGCCCGTATTGTAGTTGAGGATGACACTGGGGAAGGTTGGCAGTCTGATCATTGTGGTTGGGAGCAACTCCTTGATAAAGGCTTTGAGTTGCATGTCCCTTGCCTTGGCGTATTCAAGGTAAATTTTCATGTGGTTCTCTAGGCGCTTGATCTTTTCATGCGTCTCACGCATGTGCGTGACCACAACGGCCATTCTAGCCGCGGTAACTGATTTTGCTCCTTGCTCCAGACCCTCCTTTGGGTCGTCATCATTGAAACTCATCAAATCGGGGACCTTTTTCTTTGTAATACCCTTCTTGGGTTTGATGAAGTCTTAGAATGGTTCCTTAGGAACCTTTTTCTATCTGCACAGCGCGGTTATAAGGTTTGGGAACAGTAGGTTACCGCAGTTCTTCTTGGCACAGTCATGGATCTGCTCAAAGATGATTTTATCCACATCGATCGTCCTACCGTATATGATCGAGTGCAACAACATCAGCCGCTTGACGAGGACAGTGGTGTTGTGGGACTTTGGCATCAGCTTGCTTTTAAGAAAATGGTTCCACAGTTTCACATGTTGTTTGAAGGCTCTGCGATCTACTCGCTTTCTTGTGGGGGCATTCCCTTCGAACTTGGCCCACCAAAAACATAAATCTTCTAGAACTCCACTGTACGTTTCTTGATCTACCTCAGCCATAAATCTCTTATGATGGTCATCTATTTTCCACAACTTGAAGTATTTGTTAAGTGCAGAAGGGAAAAAATGAATGAGTTTTCCTCGAACATATACCGTGTGGTTGGAGGTGTTAGCGAGGTGGGAATAGAACTCCCTCACCATTACTGGTGCTACGACGTTAGGATTACGAGCAAACTTCTACTAGTTATGCTTTTTTATGACGTCCATCACCTCATAGCCAAACTGCTCTTCTCCCTTGGCTGGAAAAACGAATCTATCTTCTAAATAGACTTGGCGTTGTTGAATGGTTTTGAAGTGCGCCTATGCTTCGGTTGTTTGGAAACGTTCGGAACTCTGTCTGGGGGTTGGGGCTGATCTCGATCTCACCATTTCTCTTGGCTGATTTTAGTGGTGGCGATGGGGAGGTGTTTTGAGAGAAAGAAAAGAAATTTTTTGGTTTGTAAAGAAAGAAGGAAACACGAAGAAGAAGAAGAAGAGTGGGTAGTTTTTCTTGGAAAGTGATGGGTGATTTCGGGGCATTTTGGTCTTTACACGGATTGGGAAAGATTTATCATTAAATGAAAAATATTTGATAAGACATAAAGGGAAGAAAGGATTTCTTTCCCTCTTTATTCTGCCGCCAAAACACATACCCTAGGGCTTCTTCTTTTTTCTTCATGCATGCTTCAACTCCCCATGCTGCCACGTGTTCTCTGCTTGCCTACAATATGAAAGAAGAAAATAATAAAATAAAACAGATTAAAGCGAAAAATAACTTAACTTATTTTGTACAGAATTCAGATTTTTGTTTCTTAGGCAATTTATATTTGCTCAATTAAGAAAAGTAAACTATTGGGCATCATGTGCCAACGATGTCGGTTTGTCGTACATGACTGGGGCTCCTTTGTACTCCTTGAGTCTCTGCCCGTTCACTTTGAAGATGGAACTATCGTTTTGGTTCTGAATTTTAATTTCTCTATTTTCATGGACTTGGTGTACGATGAATGGTCTTGACTGTCGTGATTTTAGCTTGCCTGGGAATAACTTAAGTCATGAATTGTAGAGCAGTACTTGTTGTCCAGAATAAAATTGCCTCGGCAATATTTTTCTATCATGCCATCGTTTTGTTTTCTCCTTGTAAAGGCGGTCATTCTCGTAAGCATGTGTTCTAAATTCATCAATCTCGTTCAGTTCCAATAGTATTCTTTCTCCAGCAAGCTGAGCATCCATGTTTATCTTTTTGATGGCCCAATAAGCTTTGTGTTCGGGTTCAACCGGTAGATGACATTCTTTTCCATAGACTAGCTTGAACGGGGACATTCCCAGTGGTGTCTTGAATGTTGTGCGATAAGCCCATAGTGCTTCATCTAGCTTCAGCGACCAATCTTTTCAACTTGGGTAGACCACTTTTTCAAGGATCTTCTTGATTTCTCGGTTAGATACTTCGAGTTGTCCATTCTTCTGAGGGTGATACACCATAGCAATTCTATGTCGTACTCCATATCTTTTCAGTACCTTGGCAATTAATTTATTATCAAAATGTGTCCCTTCATCGCTAATGAGAGCTCGTGGTATTCCAAAATGGGTGAATATATTTTTGTGCAAAAACTTCAACACCGTCTTGGAATCGTTCTTAGGTGTTGCAGTGGCTTCAACCCATTTTGATACGTAATCCACTGCCAATAGAATGTACATATCTCCGAATGATGTTGGAAAAGGTCCTATGAAATCTATTCCCCATACGTCGAAAAGTTTGATCTCCAGAATGTTTTACCATGGCATCTCATGCCGTTTCGAGATGTTTCCTGTACGTTTACATCTATCACATGACTTGTAGAATTCATGGCCAATAAAATCTCGACTAAAGCACTTTTGTTGTTGTTCTCATCCCACCAAAATGCCCTCCATATGGTGACGAGTGGCATTGTAGTAAGATATCTTGCTGCTCTTCTTCTGGAATGCACATTCAGATTATTTGTTCTCCGCACTGCTTGAATAGAAATGGTTCGTCCCAGTAGTAATGTCGCACATAATGTCGAAATTTCTGTTTTCCCTGGCTAGATAAATCAAGAGGAACAATACCACTAACAAGAAAATTAATGATGTCAGCATACCACGGTGTAGCCGTGAAAAATAATATTTTCTCATAAGAGAAATCCTCTTTAATATATGTGTTGTCAGGAAAATCAGGTTTGTTATCTAGCCTAGACAAATGATCCGCCACTTGATTTTCTATACCTTTTCTATCCTTGATGTCTAAATCAAATTCTTTCAGTAATAATATCCACCGAATTAATCTAGGCTTTGCATCTTTTTATTAATCATATATTTAATAGCTGAGTGATCTGTGTGAACAATTACCTTAGTGCCTATTAGATATGACATAAACTTATCGAATGCAAATACTAGTGCTAAGAGTTCCTTTTCAGTGGTGGTATAGTTCACTTGAGCATCTTTAAGTGTTCGGCTTGCATAGTAGATAACATGAAAAATTTTACTTTTTTGTTGCCCTAGCACTGCTCAGACTGCATAGTCACTAGCGTCAAACATAAGCTCAAATGGTTCGTTCCAGTCTGGTGGGATAACTATTGGCGCTGCTAAAAGATTTTTCTTCAAATCTGTGAAGGCATTCAAACAATCATTAGTAAACTCAAATGGATGATTTTGTTGATCCAAAAGACATGAGGGTTTAGAGATTTGAGAAAAGTATTTTATGATCCGCCTATAGAATCCTGCATGTCCAAGGAAACTGCGTACACCTCGCACATTAGCAGGTGGGGGAAGATTTGCAATTGCATCCACCTTGGATTTGTCGGCTTCGATGCCATGGCATGAAATTTTGTGTCCCAACACTATTACTTCAATTACCATAAAATGGTATTTTTCCCAATTCAGTACTAAGTTGGCTTCTTCACAACGTTTCAACTCCTTGGATAAATTATCGAGGCATCAGTCAAAGTCATCACCCGAAACGGAGAAGTCGTCCATAAATATTTCCATGCACTCTTCCACCATATCTGAAAAGATTGCCATCATGAATCGTTGGAATGTAGCTAGAGCGTTACACAGTCCAAACGGTATTCGCCTAAATGTATAGGTACCATACGGCATGTGAACATTGTTTTCTCCTGGTCTTCGGGTGCTATGGCAATTTGGTTATACCCTGAGTATCCATCGAGGAAGCAATAAAATGCCTTTCCCGCTAATCTATCCAACATTTGATATTTGAAAGGGAGGGGGAAATGATACTTCTTTGTGGCTTTGTTGAGCTTCCTATAATCCATGCATATGCGCCAGCCCGTGACTGTTCTCGTGGTGAGTAACTCATCATGCTCGCTTTTAACCACGATTACACCACCTTTCTTTGGCACGCATTGGACTTGGCTAACCCATGAACTATCAGATATAGGATAAATCACTCCCACATTCAACAATTTTATTATTTCCTTTAAGACTACCTTCTTTATGATCGGGTTGAGCCGTCTTTGGGGTTTCACCGAGGTGTTACACAGTCGTCCATAAATATTTCCATGCACTCTTCCACCATATCTGAAAAGATTGCCATCATGAATCGTTGGAATGTAGCTAGAGCGTTACACAGTCCAAACGGTATTCGCCTAAATGTATAGGTACCATACGGCATGTGAACATTGTTTTCTCCTGGTCTTCGGGTGCTATGGCAATTTGGTTATACCCTGAGTATCCATCGAGGAAGCAATAAAATGCCTTTCCCGCTAATCTATCCAACATTTGATATTTGAAAGGGAGGGGGAAATGATACTTCTTTGTGGCTTTGTTGAGCTTCCTATAATCCATGCATATGCGCCAGCCCGTGACTGTTCTCGTGGTGAGTAACTCATCATGCTCGCTTTTAACCACGATTACACCACCTTTCTTTGGCACGCATTGGACTTGGCTAACCCATGAACTATCAGATATAGGATAAATCACTCCCACATTCAACAATTTTATTATTTCCTTTAAGACTACCTTCTTTATGATCGGGTTGAGCCGTCTTTGGGGTTTCACCGAGGTGTTGTGGCTATCTTCAAGATTGATTTTGTGCATGAATATGGTTGGACTGATTCCTTTCAAGTCTACCATCGTCAATCCTATAGCTTTTCTGTGATGTGACAAAACATTCAACAAACTCTTCTCCTATTCAGAGGTTAGGTTGGCAGAGATTATTACTGGTAAAGTTTCATCAACTCCTAGATAAGAATATTTCAAATGTGATGGTAAAGTCTTAAGCTCCAATTTTGGTTCATGTTGTGAAGATGACTCTTTAGATTTAACTTCATCATAATCTAAAGGTTCGAATTTCATACCTGACCTATGAAGAAATCTCAATTGGTCATTTGTCTTTCCTTCGCATCTTGCCTTGGTATCACTTTCAGGGTGCTTAGTGTGCAAATTTTTGTTGTCGTGGCCATGATTGTAAGAACCGTCTTCTGGAAATATTTCGTCAGGGACAAAGTTTTATGCTTTATGTATTTCGGTTGTAGGTTCATGGTAGAAATTGTTGTACTCATTGAGCCTTAGGGATTCACCTCGTCCCAGGATTACCTTTTCTTCAATCTTATTAATGCATTGACATTCCTTTGGATCATCTGCGTATTTCTTAAAGTTGAATATATTGATCGTGACACTTTGCTCACCAACTCTCATGGTGAATTCTCCCTTCTCACAATCTATTAGGATTCTTCCTGTGGCTAAGAATGGGCGTCCTAGAATGATTGGTGCATTTTTATCAGCTTCGCAATCCAGAATGAGAAAATCCACTAGAAATACGAATTTGTCTACCTTTACTATGATGTCTTCAATTCTGCCCTCGGGTCGCACATAAGACTGATCAGCCAAATATAGAAGGACCGAGGTGGGATGGGCGTGATACCCATCTAGTTTCATGAATATCGATTTTGGTATAAAGTTTACACTTGATCCCAATTCAATGAGAGCGCGTCCGATGAAATCATTACCAATGGAACATGGTGTTACAAAGTTGCCAGGGTCTTTTTGCTTTGGTGGGAAGTTGCTCACTACCGAGCAGATTTCTATTGCCGTGGCGACACGTTCTACCTTTCTTTTCTTTGTAACAATTTCCTTCAGATACTTGGCATAAGAAGGTATTTGCTCGATGGCTTCGAGTAGGGGAACATTGATACACAACTGGTCCAGAACATCAATGAATTTCTTAAACTGGATGTCATCATCATGTTTCTTCAACCGTTGAGGGAACGGTGGTGGAGGTCTCACATCAACTACTGATGGTGCAGGGAAATTGCTAGCCTTGACCATGAATTTCTTATTATCCGGATGATGCTTTTCTGAGCCTTCACTTCTTTCTTTCTTTTCATGTGCTTTCTCTTGTTCAGTATTCGTAGATTCCTCATCCGATTGTGTTACGCCTTGGCAAGAATTGTTCAGATGTTCTCCCCCAAACTTGTCATATTGATCAACTTGTTTTCTACTCCTCAGCGTAAGTACATTGCATTTCTCCTTCCCATGATGCTTAGTGACTTCAGTATCACTAGGGAGATTTCCGTGTGGACGAGAATGTAATGTCGTGGCAATCTGTCCCACTTAATTCTCCAATGCTCTGAGAGATGAACTATGGCTTTGCAAAAGTGTTGCCTAGCTTTGTAACAAATTTCCTTGATTTTTTATTGTTGTAGAATGTTCGTGCATCAAGGTTTTTGTAGACGGAATGAAATATTCTGTCGAGGCCATGAATTCCTGCAAGGATAATTCCAAGGAGTTACTATTGGAATGAGTATTAGAGGAAGAAGTTATACCTTTATTGTTCTTCCAGGGCTGCTGATGCTGATTCTGAATATGCTGATGGTCTGAATTATTTTTTTGTGGCCTGTAATTTGTGGCTTTATTGTTGATGTTCCCTTGATTATTCCACGAAAAATTTGGGTGTTGTCTCCAACCAGGGTTGTACGTGTTCGAATAGGGATCATAACAAATATTGTTGACTCATGGTTTTCAGGACATTCACTCTCATGATGGTTGTCTTGACAGAATAGGCACACATTATTGGTCACCTTGACTTCTCTTACCTCATTAGGACGTTGTAAATTTTTCAACATATTTGTTATGGCAGAGAGTTGGGCTACTACCGAATCTTTGCTTTCTAATTCATATGCTCTAGAGGTTTTTCTGTCGGTTCCCAATCTTGCACTTGGAAATTGATAGTCATTATTTGCTATCTTGTCGAGGATGTCTAAAGCTTCCTTAGGTGATTTATCTAGTAGGGTGCCATTAGCTGAGGCATTTAACATCATTCGAGTTGGTACGTTGACTCCATTATAAAACATCACCACTTGCGTCCAATCATGAAATCAATGATGAACACATTTGCAAAGTAAACTTTTATTCATATCCCAACATTCGTACATTGATTCATCATCGCCTTGGAGAAAACTCGCAATGTCGTTCTTAAGCTATGTATTCATATTGGGCGGATTATATCGAAGTAGGAAACTCTTGCATAAATCTTCCCATGACTCCATTATTCCGGAAGGAACTCCGCTGAGCCAAGCTCTTACTCTATCATGTAAGGAGTAAGGAAAAAGCTTCAGTTTAAGCACATCTTTATGTAATCCATGTTGTCTAAATGAATCGCATACTTCAAGGAAAGTACGCACATGTTGTCTAGCGTCTTCATTGGGTGTACCACCAAATTAGCCGATAGAGTTCAACATATTAAACATCACCAGTTTGAGTTCAAAATAAGTGGCTTGTATCTCAGGTGCCACTATGCCAGGGTTGAGGTCATCGAGAATTAGGTTCAAATTATCTCATATCGCTCTTGGTCTTGCAACTTGATCTCTTAAATCTCCCATGTTATTTTGCATTTAATTCAATTGTTCTCTGTTTCTTTGGGCACGCAACATTTGTCTAAATGATTGCTCAACTTTAGGGTCGAATGGTTCCTAAGGCTTACCAGCAGATCTCAAGGTCATGCAATAATAAAAACCTATAAAAGAAAATAATAAACTACATTAGACTAAATAATTATAAAGTGACACAAAGAACTTGTTATGGCTGGAAATTTCGTCAGTTGCCAATCCCCGACAACGGCGCCAAAAACTTGATTGCTTGTGAATGTATATGCTAAGGCATGCTAATCTGTACAAGTATACATAATCGATGCAAGTAATATAATAGTGAGTGAGTATCGTCTCCACAAGGATTGGATTAGAAATATCTTTTCACCACAACTAGAACTAATGCCACAAATTAATCCTATTAAGTATTAAAGCTAATATTAAGGAGCTAAGAATAATGATTCAATGATTTTAGACAAGTGTGGTCGTGACAAAGAAAATATGCAGACAGATAAAACAAAACAAGTATTGGATTAAATATAATGCAAACAACCTCAGATATTCAGACGTATCACATAGCACTGATACTAAACCATTGTCTCGACAACAATTATTTTAAGCTCATAATGAATTATTATGACTCACTAAACTGCCCGACATGATTACTAGGTATTCTTAGACGGTTGCTATGGCAATACCTCTCGGCGTTAACTATAGACATTGTCTTAACCTACTCTAGATTTTATCCCATTTAGTCATTTGAAACTCACTCCTTATCTCTAAGGTAGACAAGTTAGAACTTCACCATCCCGGATCCATTCCTTTGCTCACGTTGATATCTCTTAATTCTCTCAAATTCAAGAATCACTTTCTAGACAAAATGTTATCTCTCGATGCTCTTACAATGCCCATACATGTTTTACCGAAACCCCAGGTGATCTCTTGATACTCTTACAGTGTTAAGGCAAAATATTTAAACTATGAGCAAAACACTCATAAGAAAATATAATTCATCATTCATAAACATAAAATATTGTTCAGGCAAAACAAAGTTTAACACCAAGTAAAGCATTCATGGTGTTATTAAAGATCATCCAAGATTAAACCGTTTAATACAACCTCAAATAAAGTAAGAGTTTAAGAACAAAGGAAGAATGACTCCCAAAACTTGAGGCTCTGTCGCGACAATCCTGATCAGCACCACGCCTGCCTTGCTGATCACCCTCTCTCGAGACCTGATCACCGCTCTGCTATCGTCTAGCTATGGAGGACACCAAGGAAGACTGGAGGGTAGACGGAGGGAAAGCACTACAGTTGCTTGCTCACACCTAAGGTAAAGTTCTTCTTTCTTCTTCATAGCCTCCTTTTCTTTGCAGCTACTGCTGGTAATTACAAGGAGAATCTCCTAGGGCTTTGCATGCTTTTGGAGTTTCCTTAATTAGCTGTTATTAATTTCCCAAACTTAAAAATGAAAGGCGGCTGACGGTTGTTAGGATATTCAAGGCTTGCTTGCACGTGAAGCAGGTATTCGAGCTGGCATATGACATAGGCGGTTTCGTCACATTTACTTCAGACTTCTTCAGATAAATCTTGCCTCGGTAAGATAAATCTTCTCCTCACGTTCTCATATGCTCCATTGGCCTTTGCAACTTTTCATTGTTACGACTGAAATGTTCATCCTCTGTAGAATTCCTGCACAAACATAACTCAAACAACCCCTTCTCCTCAGCAACATCAGTTAAGCCAAATAAATCTTGCCTAGGCAAAACTTATCCACCACAACCTACATGTAACTAAATGCAACTAAAATTGTAGTGCATACTTTGTTTAGATGATCAATAACTTAAGTGAAAAGACTAGAATTTAAGTCTTTTTACGGAGTTATCAATTAACAATTCCATTTCCCCACTAAATTACCTACCAATGCATTTTCCCTTAGTTAACCACTTTTGAGCCTATTCCCGCTTTTTTGTTTTCACCATATTTATAAACTAGAGCATTTTATTTTATCACTCTTTTTTTTTTACCATTTTCAGGGAAAGTGAACAGTTATATGATGTGTGCTAAAAAAAGACGTGAAAAAATGGAACACGAAACAACAACAAAGAAAAAGAAAAAAATGCATTTCGAAAAGAAATTTGTCGTTTGATATGTTGTCTTTTTATCTTATTGTGCTTAATGTTTTGATGGAGTTGAGACTATTATTTGTCAGTTCCTTGCCTTGAAGATTTAGCCATATATTTAGCCTTTTCCCCACCTTTACCAGAGCCCCGTTACAACCAATAAAAGACCCTTTGATTTATGCAGATTGTTCTTATTAGTAGTGGAGATTTAATTTACTTGCAGGCTTATGGTAATATCATGTCAATTCTAACGTTGAGTGTTTCTTTACCCCAAACACATTGAGTGATTTGAGTGAATCCCGGTAAGGTATTAAGTTATAAGCATTGAGATTAATGAATGAATGTATATTGTAATTGCACTTGACTTGTTCCAATTGATGATATTCAATTGATTGATGCCTTGACTTGAATATTTCTTATGGTATCTACCTTGCTTTCCTTGAATGTGAAATTTGACAAAGAACAATAAATGGTGTTTTTGACAAATTTGATTATATCATACTTGAGGACAAGCATGAGATAAGTGAGGGAGAATTTGATGAGTGTTCAGAATTGTTAAACTTTGCTCGTTATTTCTTTGATTTTATAGGATTATTACTGCTAAATTGGTCGTTTTATGCTTGTTTTCGTGCAGGTCCTTACTTTCTAGAATTAGTGACAAAACAGGCGCATTCTGCATTTTTATTATTATTTGGTCACGGTTGGATAAGAAATGACCATCCAGCTCAGTTGGTAGAGCACAAGGTTCTTAACCTTGAGGTCGTGGGATCGAGTCCCACAGAGGGCATTTCATAATTCGGAGGTCTCCTACGGAAGCTGCTCTCAATTTGGTGTTGGGGGCAGCCTACTATCTTACCTCCCCTTACCCCATACATATGGGAAAAAAGGGACAAATAAATTTGGTCACGATTGGAGATATGGGCACAACGCGGTCTGACGTGACAATTTCTAGAAGGTCCAGTCAACGACGGTTTCTAGAAGACTTAATTCGCACGCCTTTTGGAAGATGAACGAGCATGATTGCATTAGGAGACTAGTTTTAAGTTTGAATTTAAATTAAAAAACAATTATCTTTAGGATTATTTTATTTTATTTTCTTGTTTATCTTTAGGCTTTGAGAGGCTATAAATACCCACTTGGGGTAAGCCTAAACTCATCACTCAAATTACAATATTCTTTTCTCTCTGGTTTTATTAAAACTTTCTCTTTTTACTGTTTCAAGTTCTTTTCATTTTTCTTTTATTTTCAAGTTTTGTTTTTAATATGCTAAGTATGACTTTTGTCATGCTTAGCTAAATTTTTCATAAGCCAAGAGCTGACGCGATAACTCAATTTCAATGGGAGAATTGAAACAAGCCCTTAATATCTTCAAAATATCTCTCTCAATCTCTGCGCTTATTTTTCAAAATCAAAGCAGTTTTCAAAATCAAAGATTGACTTTGATCAAGAGGTTGTTGCGATTAAATGTGTGGGATGAAGATTCGACTTATAGAAAGCAATTCGACTTCCTAGGAACACACTTGACGAGATGGCTTCACCAAGAGGGAATTGAGATCAGAATTGATGGTTATTGAAGCAATAATCTGAGTCAGTCGCCACGAACTTAAACGGTAATTCATCTACGACAATTGATGTTGTTAGAATGAATTTTTGAAGCCGGAATCAAAGATTGCCTTGGGTATTTGGTATACAATATAGAGTCACAGGGATAGCCCTTGTAGACAAAGTAACCGATGTGAATCCTGAAGGGAAAATCTTATTCGATGATCTAAAGGAAATTGAGTTAAAGCGAAGCTTGAGGCTATTTTTACCGTATTTATTCACAATTTTCATCCTCTTATTTTTACTTTAATTGCCTTAATTTATTTAATCATTTTTACTATTTAAATCTCATATTACAAAACCCCCCATTTTACTATTTTTCGCCTGGTTAAAACCATTCAAACATAAATTTATGATTTTCTAAGTCACTGTGAATTCGACCCTTATTTCTCTATACTACGTATTTCCTTATTTATTAATTAAGAAAAAAGAATTTATTTGACAGCGAAAATGAAAGTTGTGGACAACACTTTATCATTAAAAACAAAACCTATTTTCACTCATATTCAAACTCCCTTCCCCGGCAACGGCGCCAATTTGACAACTGTCGTTTTCAATGTCAAAATAAAATTTCTTCTTCTCGATTAATAAATAAAGGAAATTCGCAGTATAGAGAAATAAGGGTCGAATCCAAAGGGACTTGGAAAATTCTTAATTTCTGTTTGATTTGGTTATACCAGGCGTGAAAGTAGTAAATAAGAGGGTTTTTGGTAAAATGAAATTAAATGGTAAAAAGAGATTAAATAAATAAAAGCAATTAAAGTAAAAATAAGAGGGTGAATATTGTGAATAAATACGGTAAAAATAGTCTCAAGCTTCGCTTTGACTTAGTTTCCTTTAGATCATCGAAAAAGATTTTCCCTTCGGGATTCACGTCTGTTACTTTGTCTACAATGGCTTTGATTCCGGCTTCGAAAATTGATTCTATCAACATTAATTTTCGTAGATCAATTACTGTTTAAGTTTGTGGGGACTGATTCGGATCGTTGCTTCAAAAACCATCAATTCCAATCTCAATTCCCTCTTGGCGAAGACATCTCGCCAAGTGTGTTCCTAGGAAGTCGAATTTGCTTTCTATAAGCCGAATCTTCCTTCCACATATTTAATCGCAACAACCACTTGACCAAATTCAATCTTTGATTCTGAAAACTGCTTTGATTTTGAAAAATAAGCACAAAGATTGAGAAAGATATTCTGAAGATATTAAGGGCATGTTTCAATTCTCCTATTGGAATTGAGTCATCGGGTCAACTCTCAGCTTACGAAAAATTTAGATAAGCATGACAAAAGTCATACTTAGCATATTAAAAACAAAACTTGAAAATAAAAAAAAATTAAAAGAACATGAAAAGTAAAAAGAGAAAGCTTATATAAAAATTAAAGAGAAAAGAAGATTGTAATTTGAGTGATGATTTTACGCTTACCCCAAGTGGGTATTTATAGCCTCTCAAAGTCTAAGGATAAACAAAGAAAATAAAATAAAATAAATCCTAAAGATAATTATTTTTTTAATTTAAATTAAAAGTTTAAAATAGTCTCCTAATGCAACTCCGCTCGTCCATCTTCCAGAAGGCGTGCAGAGGAAGTCTTCTATAAACCGCCGCTAATTGTACCCTCTAGAAACTGCCACGTCAGACCGCGTCGTGCCCAGAGTTATGCCCATGTCTCCATACATGACCAAATAATAAAAAAATGCAGAATTCGTTCGTTTTATCACTTATTCTATAAAGTAAGGACCTGCACGAAAATAGGCATAACAAAACCAAATCAGCAGCAATAATTCCACAAAATCGAAGAAATAACGAGTAAAGATTAACGATTTTGAACACTCATCAGTGACATCCTTAAATTCTTTTAATAGTTCGAGGACTAAATTTCGATATTTGACTAGTTTCGAGTCTTTTATCTCCCATTTTCCCCTTAGTTGGTACACCACTAGCGAAGAATCTTCGTATACTCTGAGCGTTTTGATCTTTCTTTCAATAGTTGATTTTAACCCCATAATGCAAGCTTCGTATTCGGCCATATTGTTGGTGTAAAAGAATTCTAATAAGCTTGTGAATGGATAGTAAATCTCCTCTGAGGAAATCAACACTGCCCCAATTCCATTTCCTAAAGCGTTAGAGGCACCATCAAAGTACAAGATCCAAGATTTGTTGCCCTCAGAAGTCTCTTCCTCGGTAGAGATGCACATCAAATCCTCATCTAGGAAATTGAAGTTCAAAGACTCGTAGTCCTCTAAGGCACGACTTGCAAGAAAGTTGTCTATACCACTTCCTTTTATTGCCTTTTGGCTCACATAGATAATATCAAACTCAGGCAACAATATATGCCATCTAGCCAGTCTACCAATCAGGCTAGGGGACTTCGTCAGAAATTTTAGTAGATCCATCCTTGATATCAACCATGTGGTATGGTATAACATGTACTGTTTGAGTCTTCGGGTAGCCCAAACTAAGGCACAACACAATTTTTGAATCGGTGGGTATCGAGTCTCGCAATCGGTAAACTTTTTGCTCAAGTAATAAATGACTCTTTTCTTTATTCCTGATTCATCATGTTGCCCTAGTACGCAACCCATTGAATTCTCGAAAAACCGTTATGTAGAGAATTAGTGGTCTGTCAGGTACTAGTGATACTAATATGTGAGCATTGGATAGGTATTTCTTGATAACTTTCAGAGTCTCATGGCTTTCTTCATTCTAGACCTCGGGATTATTCTTTTTGAGCAATTTGAAAATCGGATCACTCTTATCGGTAAGCTGAAAAATGAATCGCGATATATAATTTAACCTTTCTAGGAACCCTCAAACTTATTTCTGTGTACGAGGTACTGGAAGGTCTTGAATCGCCTTAACCTTATCCGGATGAATCTCGATTCCTTTCTGGCTTACCACGAAGCCCAATAATTTCCCTGATTTTACTTCAAACGTGCATTTTGCTGGATAAAACTTTAATTGGTACTTCCTTAATCTTTGGAACAATTTTCTCAAATTTTATACATGCTCTTCTTCCATTTTGGACTTGATAATCATGTCATCCACGTACACTTCTATTTCCTTGTGCATCATGTCGTGGAATAGAGTCACCATGGTTCTTTGATAAGTTACCCCATTATATTTCAACCCGAATGGAATTACTTTGTAGCATAAAGTTCTCCACACGGTTATAACCATCGTTTTCTCCATGTCCTCAAGGTTAATTTTGATCTGATTGTACCCTGAGAAGCCATCAATAAAGAAAAACCATGAATACCCTGTAGTATTGTCCATCAGGTTATCTTTATAAGGTAAAGGAAAATTGTCCTTCGGGCTAACCTTGTTAAGGTCTCGATAATCCACACACATGCGGACATTCTCATCATTATTAGGTACTAGAACTATATTGGCTACCCATTCAAGATATTTTTCCTCCTGAAGGAAACCTGCATCGATCAGTTTTGTTACTTCCTCTATAATGTTTAATAACATATATGGCTTTATTCTTCTGAGTTTTTGTTGAACTACCTTGCATTCTGGCTTATTGGGAAATGTGTACTACTATATCAATAATTAGCCCTGACATATCTTGATACAACCAAGCAATGACGTCTTTAAACTCTTGGAGCAAACTTATCAAATCTAGCCTTATTTCTGTGGATAGAGTAGTGCTGATTTTTACTTCTCTCTGTACTTCCAATGTCCCCAAATTCACAAGTTCTATTACTTCCTTGTGGGGTAGGATCTTTTTTCATCTCTTTTCATTAATCTTAACAGCTCATTAGGGACTCATAGTCTTATTCATTTTCGCATTCATTGACTTCTTCCAAACATAATGGTCGCTCGAAATCTGTCTTGCAACTGGCCTCATAAACAATTATGCTAGTATTATTGGGACATCTGCATGAAATTTGACTCGGAAATATTGGAATATAAAGAACAAAGAATATATAATAAAGAATATGATGTAAAGAACGTAATGCAAAAATATGAAGAATGAAAGTGGTTGTCATTTGAGAAAAAATATATTTATTTAACTGATTGGATAATCGTTGGGTTTTATAAAAAGTTCAGTAGATATTTTTAAGATGCTAATATAAATTATTTATGGGTATTACTTTGGATTGACCCTAAAAACTATGGGGATGTCTTCGACTATCCAATTGTAGAGCTTTTCACCAGGGAAACACTGACGAATTCTAGCTAGAAACTTCCCGGGTCAGTTGCCCCCAGAAATCATAGTGATTGACATTCCCTTCAGAGCTTCGCCCATCCCTTCTTCTTCTTTTGTTAGTCTTTCAATCTCGATGGCACTGGTTAGTTGTTGCTCTGTATCGTACACTCCAAATTTAAAAGAGTTCTTCATAGGAGGGAAGGATATGCGTTCTCCAGGGATGTCCTCTCATCTTAATTTGGCTTTCCTTGCCTCAGCCCTTTTCTTCATTTCTTGGCCACGTTGCTGGAAGGTGGCCTAAAACCCGAGCCTAAAACGATCTCTCTTCCATTCAATAGTTAAAGATCGTACTTTCCCTTGTATATCTTTTCCCAGTCCTTTATCGGTCCTCGCTCCTCTTCTTAGGGTTTGTCTCACCGTCATCTTAGTGTAGTCTGACAGTACGGGGCATGGAATTCTACTACCTTCAACCACATAGGTTTCGTTGATAAATTTCAAAGCCCTGAATGAGCCTTTTAAGGCATCCTCATTGATGTTGATGTATGGGGCATCGGACGTCACATAAACTAGGATTTCTTGTTTAGCTCCGATGATGACTAACCTTCCATCAATTACGAATTTTAGCATCTGATGTAAGGATGAAGGAATTACCCCCGTCGCGTGGATCCAAGGTCTTCCTAGTAAGCAGTTGTTTGTCGGGAATATGTCCATTATCACGAAGTCAGTGTTGTAAATAGCAGGCCCAATCATTAAGGGTATTTTCATATTTCCCATTACATCTTTCTGGGTTCCGTCAAATGCTCTGACGATGTTATGATAAGCTCTCATATGTGAGCTATCAATGGGCATCATTTGCAATATAACCAAGGGCATTACATTCAGTGTCGATCCATTATCTATAAGAACCCCCGGAAAGACATGTATGTGGCAGTGTACCATGATATTTAAAGCTTTGATAGACCATATTCCTCCTTTTGGGATCTTATCATCAGTGAAGGTGATGTAATTATTAGCAATTATGTGTCCCACGATTACGTTCAATTTATACGTCGAGATATCCTCAGGGACAAATGTTTGGTTAAGTACATTCAGAAAGGCATTCCGGTGTACTTCGGAGTTGATCAAAAGATCCAAGATTGGGATTTTTGCATGTTGTTTGTAAAGCTGCTCCACTACAGTGTATTCACTGTGCTTTAGAAATCTCAGGAATTCACAGCCTTGAGTTTCGATCACGGGTTCGTTAATGATCAGTGGAGGTTCTTCGTTGAAAATTTTTAGCACTACCACAGCTTTGGCTTTGGCCTTTGCCTTGTCTACCTCGGTGGACGTTTTCGGTGAGTAGCATCTTTCTCTTCTTGTGAAGTGTCCCACCTCACTTACTTCTTCCGAGATCAATTTGTTTCCATTTCTTATATTTTCATAAATCTTCAGCTCCTCTGGTATTGATACACTGGCTGCATAACTCCAAGGAACCCGTATGGTGTCCTAAAATGGGAAGGGATGGTGTCATAATTACAACCTTGGTAGTTGTTGACGAGGAGCTCTCTTGTCTTGGTCTAACTGTGATGATTACCGACTTTCTCGTCCTTGACATCATTTTAGTGTTATCCGTCATTCAAACGTCCATCTCCCGTAGGTTCTCCTCCTTATTGAAAAATTCCACTTCCCCGTTATTCATCATCTTTTGAAGTAAACTTCAGAATTCGTGGAAATTATTAATGTCATGGTCCTCCTTTTGGTGATATTTGTAGTATGTTTCTCATCTCAATGGCCTTGATTCAAGATTACCCTCAAACATTCTCGATGTACACAGCTGCCTGAACACCCAGCAGAGGTGAGATTTGACTTCTAATAAATTTCTTTTGGTTGTTCTGATCTCCCTTTCTTCGACCATATTGACTCCCTGCCCCCCATGATTGGGCAAGGTGTGAGTGTTTGCAACTGTTATTTTGAACTCTAAATCCCCAGTATTGATGAGCTTTTGTACAACCCTTTTGAAAGCTAAAACATTCTCGATATCATGCCCAGCGATCCCTGCATGGTATTCGCAGTAGGCGCTGACATTATACCAATACGGGTAAGGTGGCTGCAAAGGAGTCAACTTGTAGGGACGCACTAATCTTCCTTCAAGAGTGAGGAATAAATTTTTTAGTACAGAACTGACACTGGTGAAAAAGTTGGTCTCGTATTCTCCCTTCTTTGCCCCCTGTTTCCATAGGTATTGGCCTTCTCTGCCGTAGGTTGAGAAATTATAAGACTGGCTGCGTAGTTCTTGTGGTAAGTGCTCGTATGGTTCACCTCGCTTTCTTTCTTTTTAAAATAGGGATTTTTCTACCCTTCTCCTCCCTTAATCTTGTCATTCCTAATGGAATTCTCAATTAATTCACGGGAAATGACCAGGTCGGCAAAGTTCTTGGTAGCATTTCCTAACAGATGCCCCAGACAAGGAGCTCTCAGGGCATTCACAAAAATAATTATAGCCTCCTCTTCCAGCAATGGGGTATGCACTTGTGATGCCACTTCACGCCACCTTTGGGCGTATTGCCTAAAGGTTTTGTTGTGTCATTCTCTATATTTTATAGTGTCCACCTGTCAGGAACTAGGTCAATGACATGACGATAATGCTCCAAAAATGCCTGGGCCAAATCCTTCATCGATTTGATATGGGATTCGGTTAACTGATTATAACATTTGATCACCAATCTAGTCAGACTGTCCTGGAAGAAAATTATCAGTAGCTTTTCATTTTTCAGTATAACCCGCCATTCTCCTACAGAACATAGTGAGGTAGGCTGATGGGCAAGTGGCCCCGTTGTATTTCTCGAAGTCTGTTACTTTGAACTTCGAGTGCAGTATGAGATTAGGAACCAAGCTTAGCTCCCTTGCGTCCATTCCGTAGAAAGGCTCCACCTCTACTGACCTCACCCTTTCCTCTATACCTTTCAACTGCTGGTTTATCTCGCTATTAATATTTTCCTTTTCTGTCATTTCATGGAAGTTAGGTGGCAGCTCCACCACGCCTAATTCGATAGGTCTTACTCTAGCAGCAGGTGGGTAATTTGTTTGGAATGCAGGATCGATGTGATTTTGTTGATTAGCCACGTAGATTCTAGGAAGAGTTTCTTGTAAAGCTAGCATTTTAATGGAAATGTGCACTAGGGTGAAACCGGGAGGATGCGGACGGGTTTTGGGGGTTGGATGTAAACCCAGTAGGATGTGACGATCCCGGTCCAAAACATAGAATTCTTTTTGAATATCTCTTTGATCTTTTGCAGTAGACTGAGTTGTGAGTTTTCAATTTCTGCTTCCATCTTACTTAGTCTTTCCCTCATTTCCTCTTGTGCTTCTCTTTGGTCTTATTCAATTTGGGCTAATCTCGCCTCTATTTTCTTGGTTGACTTACGAGTACTGTATGGGTGTGAGGTGTATGCTAGGATAACTAAAAATGATCAAAAATTATATTTTATTTTTTGGTGAATTTTTGAAAGAATGAATTATTCTAATACAATCATTAAGATTTAAACATTTAGAGAAAAAGCATGAAAATGTAAATGCAAATGCAAACCGATATTGATTCCAAAATAACTTAGTTCTTACAAAAGGTTCTCGACAACACACAATGCCTAAGCACTTAGGCAAAGAGAATACATCAACAGAGACCTAAATATAGAATCTAGCCTATCCCCTATTCTCTCGAGTGCTATCATCAACTCTATGATGATCCGCTCTTCCTCTGATTCCGGGATCATAAATACTCTTAGGGCTGCCGCTTCTTCAGATAATTCATAGACTTGGCGAGCAACACCACTAGCCTGATCCATTGCTTTCTCTATTACTTTGTGCTACTTCTAAATGGTGTCCCTAGCCTACTGCAGTGCGACCCCAATTCTGGACTAGTCAATGGTCAGCTCTCCTCTAGTTGTTAGATTTGTTGATGGCATCTCTGTACCGTAACTTCTAACTCAACAATCTTGTCTTTTAAGGCTTCATTTTTCTACCTGGCCATTTCTTGTGCAGATGAGTAGATCAACTCTCCTCCCTCCAACTCCATTATCCTCTTCTTTAATGCCTCATTTTCTTTTTGAAGAAGGAACCCATTATTGTTGTAAGGGTTCTGAAAAGTCTCCTCTAAGCTAATCAGTTGTGACTCGAGCTGCTCGATCTGTGCTCACCTCTGTGCTAATTCCTGATTAGCCTCATCCTTTTATTCTATCAGTCTCTAAGAATGTTACAGGGCTTGTTTCTTTTCCTCTTGGCTCTTTATTGCGCTTCTCTCTACCCCGTAGAGTTTTATTTTTAGGGCCTTAGCAGTATAATGTAGACCCTAGGCTCTCATGTTCTTTTCTAAGTCCCTGAAATCCCGGTCCAGCACATCGAAACTCCCTTGGACTTTCTCTTTTTCTTTGGTCAACTGCTTTATTGCCTCATCATTCTTAATCAGCTCAAGCTCTCATATTGTATTTTCATCCAAGAAGCTTCTCTGTTCTTTCTCTCTCTAGATTCATCAGTCACATTTCCTCTCTCAATAACTTAACCTTAGTTGGGAGCCTCTTCAATCGCTTCTCTATGGTCAGCCCATCCTCTAAATGCAGGCTCTATCATCTTAAAGCTCATAAAGTGGGGTTTCTGCCATGCCGTGTAGATCTTTGAGATACGCTCTCGGTAACCCGGATTAGAGAAAGAAAATTATGCCTCCTTCAAACCGTGGGTAACTGGTATGAACTGGCGAGTGCTTAACTGTCTGAGTGCTATCAGTGGAGTATAACCGACTACTCCCCATAATTCATGCAACCTCACAAAGCTATCGTTATCGCACCTGTATAGTATGTCCTCTTTGGGTAACCAGTAAGCTTTTCATAATATCTTAATATCTTTTATGTTCCGGAGGGCTTCAACCCAATCTTTCCTCTTGCGACGCTCCAGGATTTGGTACATATCAAGGAAGTCCACTAGACGAAAGAAATTTGACTGATGTCTTCAAGCCCAACCTTTATCGATTATCCAAGAGTGACTCCACCACCAAACTAGTAACAGCGAGGCACATCCAGTTAACTGACCTGCCCCCGATCGTCTAAACTGATTTAGTGACAAGAAAATTTCCGCTAGGATGGGTGGTGTGGGATATTCTTCTGGAAATGACTTCGAAAAAATTGATTAAGGAAATGTCGAAATGATTCTCATTCCTTGGGAAAACTATCAAGCCATATACTGCGAACGCGAAGTGATCTCTTCTTCTCTTGGATGGAGTCTTCTCATAAATTAAACTTTTCAGTTGAGCCCAAGAGTTCTCCTCATCGTGAATGTACTCCTCAACCCATTCCTTGGTCTTTTCCGTCAGCCTGATCATCTTGGTTATGAACCCCTTAGGTCGGATAGCCTTGGTATAAAGGGAATGCCTTTTAATATTTGGGATGTTCAGAAAAATTGTATATTCTTCCAAGGTAGGGGTCATGTCCAGTTTACTGAAAGTGAAGCATCGGTAAGTCGGATTCCAATACTCGGCCAGGGCTCGAACTACCACTACATCTAGTAGCCTCAACAACTCAACAATGTCACTGTATACCTCTCTGAACAGTATTTTTTCATTATCATCCCAACTGGCCCAAATTCTCGATAACTCGGACCAATGTGCATGTTTGACTCTGACAATCACTTTATCTAGATAAACTGACTATTCGATAGTGTCAATGATGTTCCCGAATCGTGTCTTCCCATACTCAGACCCAGCTCTTTTTTATAGTAACTAGGTAATATGGGAATCAATACCTTCTATGCAATGATACGATATAAAAATGATACATGCAATCAGAAAACAAAGCGACAAGTTAGTGACATTAGAATAATTCATAAAAATCAAGGAATAATTAGCGAAAATTTAATGTATCAGATGTAAAACAATCAAAGAAAATTAAAATCCTAACCTCATACGATCTAGTTCTTCTAAGTTATCCACATGGCTCTAGCGGGGTAGGTTTACTAAATTCTCTATATGAGGTGGGCTTCTAGAAAAGGTTCGAGCCATTTTTACAACCTGCTAAGGTTTCCCCCGATTCAGGCCCATTACAGACTTACGAATCGAGTTCAGCTCAGGGTATCACACCGCTAAAAGCATATCTCAGATCCGATATCTGAATAGGCAAATAGTATTCTTTCTAGAGATACTTTGTCAGATCCACACAAGGAAGCCCAATGCTCCTCATGAGATGTGATGTTTCACCCTACTTAGGTAAATCGGGTTTGAACTCGGGTTTAGAGCTATAATATGCAACAATCCTAAATATTCACAGAAGTGTAAGAATTAATCAGAGATAAATAATTTTTTTCTTTTTTTTGAATATCATAATGAACTGTAAATTAAAATAAGATCGAACTCATAATTTCTAGAATCCTAAATATAGGGTAACCAACTCGTGGCTCAACTCTCAATTTGTTTAAAAAACAAAATTCCCCATCAGAGTCACCAATCTATCGACATCGTTTTTCGCCCAGGCGAGGAAAGACCGATACCGACTTGGAGCTTTTCTCTTTGAAAATAATTTTAGAAATGTGTGTTGCCACCAATCATTTAAGGTACGATTGGGACACCGTGAAAATTGGGTGATTTTAATAAAACATTTTATTTTTATCAAAATATCGAATTTTGAGGTCTACAAAAATCCAAAAATCAGGTTCGGGAGTCAGTTATGCATGGGGAATGGTTAGCACCCCTACAAGCACCCAAAAATTGGTACCTAGTTGATTACCCTATATTTAAAATCAAAAATTTTGAGTTTGATCTTTATTTAATTTGCAAAATCATTACGTATGCAAAGTTGAAAAGGGTATTCTCTTATTAAGACCGATAGTATTCGCCCCCTAGCATAAATACGGAGGATCAACTATTTTACCTAATAACCGAACCTTGCCTTAGTTTTAGAAATCATGATATGGTTTTGTAAAGGATGTCGTCCTATTTCAGGAATCACCAGTAGTCACCACCTGAGCATACTTGCGGGAGATATACCATTAATTCCCTAATAAATGAACATTTCCTTAGGTTTAAAAAAATAATGCAATCAAACAAATTTTTATTTAATCCTAATTAAGCTAAGGTAAATTAGAGGCTTTTTCTAACTTAAGGTGTCAAATTATAAAAATTAAGGAACCTAGGGGCCTAAACCTTAATATAGGCTCTAATATTAACCCTATTTGATTATGGTCCCTTGAGCATTTACGCGAGGGTCGACTCGGATTATTCCCTAAATTAGGGGGAGTATATTAAAATCTATCTAAAAGTGGTGTCTCTATTTATCTTATTTAATTATGTCAATGTTAAAGCTCTAATTAAGTTTGGGGACTAAATAGTCAAAGGATTTAAAAAAGGCTACAACTATGAGATCTAAATGTAAAATTCTAAAACTTAGGGATCTAAGTCTATAATTCTTAAAGTTTAAAGGATTAATCTACAACTCAAAGCCCTAATACTTATTAAAAGAAAGCAATTATAATAAGATAACTTTTAAAATTATTCGAAGATTAATAAATTAAGGATTCGAACAATCAACTCGAGTAATCGGGCATTTTTAGTGTGAAAACTCGAATCGAATTGTTCCCTAATTAAACTAAAATAAAATCCTAATTACTAAATCAAATTTTAAACTTAAGCATTTAATCTAAGAATGGATTCTAAAAAAATTAAATTAAAAATTAGAATAACAAATCTCATTAAAAATAAAAATAAACAAGCAAAAATAAAAAAAAAAATACATAACAACAATATAAAAAGGATTAAATTGCATTAACAATAAATTGTTGAGGTAAAAAAATAAATCAGCCTATAGATACAAAGGACTGGATTAAAAATGAAAAAATTTATACTATCACATTAAAACAAATCCAAAAAACAGATCTGTGACCGAAATCTAAAAATACTTAATGTACAAGGACTAGTTGATAATTATTTCCTTTTTTTACATGCTTAAATACACTTTTAATTAAAAATGCGTAAATTACTAAATTGGTCCAGCCAAATTAAAATAAATTTAAATACTCACTGCATATAACCAAAAATAAAAAACACACTTAAATAATAGGGACTAAACAGAAAATAATCCAATAAATAATAACATGCATAAAAATGAGCAAATAACAGATTTTGGCCTCTCAGGTGACTAAATTATGAAAACACGCAAGACTATTAGGGACTAAGCAACAAATAACCCACAAATACATAACATACATAGAAAAAGGGAAATAATCAAATCAGTACCAATAAAAAGGGATAAATAACCAGCTTAGCCCTTTCCTATGACTGAAATGCAAAACACAGAAACAATAAGTGTAACAACCATATCCTGTATCCTTTTCGTACACGAAATACAGAGGTCACATCACGTTATAAAACTTTTTGTCATTTGAAAACCCTTAAAATTTTTGTTTCATTTTGATCAACTACAAAATATGTTGTTTATAAAAGCAACATATTAAAACTATCACTTTAGTACATTACAAAATATTTAATATAGTTTAATTACATGCCAACTAAGTTCTCAAAATGAATAAGATTGTTATAATGTTACTGGTGAGTCAACCTTTAATTGATGAAAGTTGCTGCAACAGCTACACTCCTTAGGCAACTAATCCTTGCCTTTACCTACGTGTGAAATAAACACACATTAAGTAATTTATGGGTAAGAGATAATATTGCAATGATATTACAATTATATAACAGTATCTTATGAATACTGAATAAAGAATTGAATTTCGTCATATAACGACCAGTTAAGCCATTCTCAGTTCAACCATAATTCCTTAATACCATCATGGAAATTATTCATATTATACCTATCTTACTTATCCTTTTATATAATTCCCCCTTTATTCTTTATTTTCCCTGTATACTTTAAATGTGAAAATAATATACATGTATTGCACCGATGTGCTAATTGATCATGTATCTTTTAAAATCATTAAGGAGACACCTTAAATACTATTAAGATACCGTTTATATTTTAATTTGGGTATCCTTTCATGCCCATTATATTCTGTATATGCTTTCCTTTATAACATCCCTTCATAACACTTATATGTCACTCATATCACATTTCAATTTCTTTATTCTTCTACCCCAAAGAACTTAGCTTTTCATTTAACCTGCATATTTAACACCTTTCTGTCAAATGCACAGTTAATCCATCACTCTGTTATTCAACCGTGTTTAACCTTTCATTTTTACTCAACAGTGTTTAACCGTTTATCTAACTGACATAATTGGCACCTTTCTACTAATTGCACAGTTAGGCCATTATTCTTTTTCTCAACGATATTTAATCGTTCATCTAACTACATAATTGGCACCTTTCTACCAATTGCACAGTTAGGTCATTATTCTTTTACTCAACGGTATTTAATCGTTCACTTAACTGGCATAATTGGCACCTTTCTACCAATTGCACAATTAGGCCATTATTCTTTTACTCAACGGTATTTAACTGTTTATCTAACTGGCATAATTGGCATCTTTCTACCAATTGCATAGTTAAACCATTATTCTTTTACTCAAGGGTATTTAATCGTTCATCTAACGGGCATAATTGGAACCTTTCTACCAATTACACAGTTAGGCCATTATTCTTTTACTCAACGGTATTTAATCGTTCATCTAGCTGGCATAATTGGCACATTTCTACCAATTGTACAGTTAGGCCATTATTCTTTTACACAACAGTATTTAACCGTTCATCTAACTGGCACAATTGGCATATTTCTACCAATTGCTCAGTTAGACCATTATTCTTTTACTCAATGGTATTTAACCATTCATCTAACTGACATAATTGGCATCTTTCTACCAACTGCACAGTTAGGCCATTATTCTTTTACTCAACGGTATTTAACCGTTCATCTAATTGCATAATTGACACCTTTCTGTCATACGCACAGTTAGGCCTCAAATGCACTTAGCCTTTCATCTAATTGGCATAAATGACACCTTTCAGTCATACGCACAGTTAGGCCTCAAAGGCACTTAGCCTTTCATCTAACTGGCATAAATGACACCTTTCTGTCATACACACAATTAAGCCTCAAAGGCACTTAGCCTTTCATTTAACTAGCATAAATGACACCTTTCTGTCATAAGCACGGTTAGGTCTATAATCTTTTATAATATCAATTAACCCCTTTCAATCATTATACATTCTATGATTTATAACCATAATGCCAATGAAATAATACCACAATTTTACTATAATTTACGTGGATTACTCATTCACTACAATTACGACAATTCAACTTCCTATTATGAACTTCTGACAATTTAACATATATTTTCCCATACTAACATTCATACACTTGGTATGAATTTCTTAGTTCGTACACATAGTGCCCATACGGAAATTCATACACTTAGTATGAATTTCCTTGTTTTTGCACACAAAGTGCCCATACAGAAATTCATACACTTAGTATGAATATCTTAAAATTTTTGCACACTTAGTGTCATTCAGTAATCACTATACTTATATTAATAGATCATACAACTATGCCTTCTATAACATATACGTACATAATTAAATGTACTCACCTGACTATCATTGCTATGTATGCAAAAGGTAAGACTGATTACTCTGGTACTTTGCCTTTGCCCTTAGTTTTGCTTGTTTCGGGAGCTTGGTTTCGATCTACTCAAGCATCCATAAAAACGTATACCATACCCAATGTTAGAATATTTCCTAACCATTATACTTAAATAATACTCAAAATAACATATCATTAACTTTCTATACCAATATCAGCCTATTTTAACATTTCTGGCTCAATAGTATCGATACTACTACCCTAGTACTGATACTTCTATACTATGGTATCGATACCCCATTCAGGTATCGATACCAAAAACAGGTTTGATGTTATCTGGTATCGATACCCTTACTATGGTATCGATACTATTCTACTAGGGTATCGATACCCACTACCAGTATCGATGCCAAAAATAGATTCGATGTTTCTTGGTATCGGTACCCCTTATCATGGTATCGATACTACCTCATCGGTATCGATACTGATTGAATCAGTATCAGTACTACTCATCTAATTTATCAAATTTTAACCTATAGTATCGATACTGTTCTTAGTAGTACCGATACCCTTGCCCAGAATTTCCAGTTTTCAACTCAATTTTCATCCCAATGTGGTCAATTCTCGTTATATTTACCGCATATAATACTATTAAAGTCTTCATTAACTATTCATACTAACATTCCTTCATTTAGCCTCTTAGAACATCTTAAATCATTTAAGAACATCTAATTCTAAGAATTAAACCACTTTTTTCTAATATGTTCTTAATCCTATATAATCCTTCTATTCTCTCATTTACCTCTTTGATAAGTCAAATCTACCATTAACCATCAATAAAAACCAATATACTAATATAATTTCGAAACCCATTTTCTAAAATCTATAATATTTTCTTCATTTCATTGTTTTAACCTCATTTAATCCTTCCTTAAGCTTCTATATCACTTAAGGTTACAAGAACTACCATAATCGAAAGGAAAAATCAAATAATAAAAGTTTACCTTTAGAGCTATGGAGGATAGCAAAACCCACAGGAAAGAAGGAAGAAGAAGAAAATTAGCTTCCTTGACCTCCTTTCCCCTTTTTATTTAAATCCAATGGGTTTTAAAATTCATTTCACTTAAAAGAACCAAAATGCCCGCTCATTATTCTATCACTTACACATTGGTCTTGCTTGAGTAATTTCTTATACTCTACCTTTTATTCAATTTAGTCCTCAAAATTTTTAATTCCTTTTAAATTAGTCACTGGCCTACTATTTGGGGTATTACAATAAGGGGGACTTAAAACGTGAATAACCCTTACATTTCTACTATATAAGATACTTTTTCACTCTTTTTTTCTTATTTTAAACCAAACACTCAAAAAAACCTTTAAAATCTCTCAACTCTCCCTTCTCCCTCTCAGTTGAGAACCTCGTCGGTGTCCAGCGCTGCCACTTCCCGATCGCTCCAGCCACCATACACGGTGGTCGGAGCTCCCAAACCAAACCCAAAATAACCCTCTTTCTCTGATCTATACTCCTAAGGCTCTATTTGGGGTTAAAAACACCCTAAAATAACCCTCCTATATATCCCCGAAAATGCTTCACCGTTTGGGCTCCTCTCATTTGACCACCGAGGCTTGGTTCTCTTTCCCCTCCCAGGTAAACACTCAATCCCTCATCTCTCTTTTATTTCCCTATTTAATTTAAAATAAAAGTTATTTATTTATTTTTATTCTTTATTGTTACTTCGAAAGAAATAAAATGAAGAAAAAAATCTACCTTAAGAATAGTTTTGTATTTCTTCCGAAAATCGAGAGGAAACAAATCCTTGCTTGTTACATTTTATTCAGGTTTTATAACCCTCTTTTTACATAAATTTAGCATAAAATAATAAAAAGAAAACCTAATCTAATGCTAGGTTGTTGTTTATGATGATTGCGGGCTTTTAATGACTTTGATTTTTTTGGCTTGTTGACATCTCTGATAGGTATCTGACCGGCGTGGCAGTGGCAGAATGCTTGGAAACGGTGGTGGTGTCTGAATGAATGATATCTTTAGGGTTAGGGTTAGGATTAGGTTAGGTTAGGGTATGAATTTGGGCTTAGGCCTGTAATTAGGTCGGACGTTTTGGGTACGGGTTTGGTTTAGTTTAGGGTCTATTTTATATTTTGGGTTGTTATTTTGGGGTTTTTGTTTGGTTTGGACCCAGACAGAAAAATGGTGGTTACAATAACAGTTAGTTATTATTATTAAATGTATATGTTACAGGTTATTAATTTTAATTATATTAAGTTTCATATTTATATATATTTATTATAAATATTACATATATATATATATATTAAATGCTTAATAAAAAATATTAAATTTTATATATTTCTTATTTTACAAACCATATAAATTAAAGACCAAGCCCATATCAAACAAATCAAGCCCCTATTAATTTCAAAGATGCCCAAATTGTCAATACAACTAAGCCTAAAACAAAACCCAATAAACCCATATTTTTTAGAAACCCTAGCGAGGGCTCTTAGCGTCGTCTGATGCCATCCATTAGATCTGTTTAGATCCAATGACCCAAAATTGTTGTAACATCAAGTGTTTTTAAACCCTAGTGAGAATCCCAACCGCCACTGCCACCATCAGATTCCAGAACATTCTAGAACCATCATGCGTAGAGCTCACGTGTTGACTGTAGGTTGCTCCATGCCTCGGTTGTTTCTCGTGCGTGTGATGAACGCGTCAGTGGTCCCGAACACAATAGTCTCGCTTGTGTACTCTTCGTGTAATACATCAGGAAAATGGTCCTCCTCCTCGACAACAAGCAGATCAACTAGGGATGACTGGTCCCCTCCCTCTTTGTGAAGATCACATAAAAATGATGAATATCCCTAAAAAGCCAGAGATGTTAGAGGTACTGCCAGTGTCCTACAACAAAGCAGGAGAGGAAGAGGAGAAGATTCCTCTCCATATAACATGCAAACGAGAAACATAAAGGGAAGGCCCATTTTCAGAGAAAAATGACATTGAAAAAAATAAAACAAAGAACAAATGGGAGGAGGATCGAGTAAAACAAGAAGAGAACCCAATAACAACATATAAAAAAAACAAGAAAAAAACCAATTTTCGAGCAACTGAAAACCCAAAAACAAAAAGAAATGATATATGGGGAGAATTAACCATAAAAAATAAAAAGTAAAATACAAAAAAAATAGAGAGGAACGCTTCCCTTTTTTTTGGAGAACGTTGACAGGCACCTACCCTTCGCCGAAGCCAAAGCCTTAGACTTTCGAAGGTAACCATTAAAATCCTTTTAGATCTAGGGTGAAGGTTTGTTTCTTTATTGATTTTGAGTTTGTTTTTGGGTCTTGGTTTTGAAAAGGAGTTGTATTTAAGGTTGTTTTTCATCTGTCTAGGTCGATTTGGGTTGGTTAGAGTACTTTGAATGACGGTGGAAATGATTCTATTAAATCTTAAAGAAAAAAATATAGAACATCACTCTTTTGTTTCAAATGACACATGGTGTGAAAACAAACAAATAGAATGTAATGGTTTACTGAGACCCTAAAAAGGGTTATATGTACACTATTAAACGACACTGTTCCAATAAATTTTAGATTTATCATATTTTAGTCCCACATGCTTGTTTACTTCAATCTATATTTTTTATATATTTGTTGAATAATTTTAATATATCTCTTTTTTGTCTCGAACATCATTCATGATTTTATTTTAATTTTAGCACTTGCATTTCAAGATATTTCTTTTCCATGCCCAGATCTATGCCATGTTTGTTATCAAACTGTAAAGTTACATTTTTGTATATAGGTTACCTTTTTGCCTAATTTGTTATTTTTCTGTTGTTTACATATATGTTTTCCATGTTTTATTCTTTAAATATTCAACCTTTATTGTTTTTTTTTTGTTTCTTTTATGATTTAGTCCTTATAAATACATGATTGATTTGAGCTTCTCTTTATTTCTATTTTTACCATGTATGCGTATTTGGGTGTATGTATCCTCTTATTATTATTTATTTGTGTACATTTTATGTATGATTGTATACTTTAAAATTACAATGTGCATCTCTTATTTGCTAATATTTTCTTAATATCTCTTGCTCGAATACTATCAAGAACACTTATCATAGAGTTAGCGTGAAAACACTTCTTATTAGAAGTAGTGTGATTCAATACAACGTTCGAACGAAAAGTAGACTTGAAATAAATCGATCCCTCTTTAAATAAAAATGTTCTTTTTTATAAAATCAAATGATTTTATATTCTTTGCTGGCATGTCTCGTATATTTTTTATCATATTGTTTTTATTGCATTTTATACCTGATCTACGTATTTTTGTGACTTTAAAGAAGAAGGGGACCTTCTTGTATAGAGAAAAAATAGATGAGATAGACTTCCTATTGGTGGATGTGTAAATCCTATGGTTTTTTTATCAAAATAGGGAATGTCCCTTAATAAATAAATTGAAATAAATCAATCAATCAATGTTCAATAAAGGGATCATATTTTAAATCTTGACTTGAATTTGCAAATTCCACTACTACGACTATAACACCCTAGTCCATTTAGAACCAATGATCTATAGATTAGAATGTTATACAGGACTACCGAAATAGTGACCTAAAATTTTCTTTTAAAACTTCTTGTAAATCTCTGAAATTTAGACATCCATAATGTAATATAAAAACATATTAATAAATTGGTTTACAAATAATGGGGAGATCCTAAAATACATCCACAAAAATAATACAAAATACTGATTTCCAAAAAGAGTTATGATTGAAAACATAATGCAGGTTAATAAATATACATGCCCTCTAAAAATGACTCAAGATGTACTCTGAAAGGCCTTTAGAAATCTTATCTACTGTAATAAAATGTCTGATGACAATAGCTCTCCACGATTTGCTCACTACGAACCTGCGCATGGAAACACATTCCGAACGTTGAGCTTACGAGCTCAGTGCCTCATGAAAAATTGTACTATACTATATTCATTCACTAAATGAAATGGAAAGTGGAACAGGTCTAAGTATACAAGTACTGGGCTATAAATTTGTGGCTGGCATCATGGTGTGGCTGAGGGATTATGCATCTCAAAGCTCATGCCCTCTAGTACTGCAGAAGCACCATCGGGTACTCTTGGGTGAGATTTGGAATTCTACATCATAAACGTACACCCATCGACTTACTCCGTCGAGTCTTGGGGCATCTGGTGCCCATTCAGCTGCTGAAGTGTCATGGCACTGACTTGGATCCACTAACAGTTGTATTTATGCTAAAAGAAACTCGAGTCCTTATTATTTCCCGAGCATCAAACAAGGCTAGTTTTATATAAACCTGGCTATCTTTTGTTTCTACTGTTCTGATATTAATTATTGTTCTCTCTTGAAGTCTTATTTGATGATATACTAAAGTGTTGGGGTACCTCGAGTCTAATTCACTTAAAAATAGGCCTTTTTTTCCAAAACAAACTGAAAGTATCGATACTAGCCCAAGAGTATCAATACTCTTGCAAAAGTTTCGATACTTTCTACAAGTATTGATACTTTTAAACGCTCTGGACTGCCTAGTTTCGATACTTTCTGAGAGTTTCGAAACTATGACCCAAAGTATCGATATTCTTGAAAGAGTATCGAAATTCTTGAAAGAGTATCGATACTCTTGCTTAGAAACTCACGAGTTTGCCCGAGAAGAAGAACAAGTTTCGAAATTATCCCTCTAGTATCGAAACTCAACCTTCAGATAGCATAAAATATGTACAAACACTCTTATTCTTCTATCCCAAAGACCTTAGTGAGGTCCCCAAACATTATTAATGTTTAATGTATACACAAAAGAGTATAAATAGGGCTGTAAACATATTTATAACTCTAAAACATGAAATCTACCATGAGAGTGTTTCAAACTCATGTAACCTACTATATTTTATCTAAATGACTTACACATGGTATAGTTGAGTCAAAAGTGAGTTACCTTTGATGTTAAACTGCTTAAAACACCCAATGCTCAACCAAGGGTGACTTTCTTCTTCCCTTTAGCTTTGGGGTTTTCTCCAATCTCTCTCACTAGACAAACATCAAGTGATAGAATACTAGCTAAAAGAAATGGTTAAGAAGGTAATAAGAACACTTCCTAAACCTATGGAGTATTGAAAATGGGCTAAAATCTTGAACACTTCCTGGCTTCCATGGTGAAATGGTAAAGTTGAGGGTTTAAAAGAAAGATCTAAAGATGTTAAATTCACTCCTTAACTTGGTATTGTTGAACTACGGTTGTCACGTTCCAAAGTTATCACCTTTAACTTGCTTAACTTAGAGGAGAAGAAGAAAGAAGATGAAGATTTGGAGAGGAAGAATAGACAATGAAGAGTTAAGAAAAAGAGGGAGTATCATACGTGATCTCACCGAGCAATTAAAGATTTCATCTTTTTGAAAATTTAAAAGGTATAATTTCTACCTTGGTCCCTTTAATTTTGATTATAGATTAAAAATACACTTTTTAACTCCTTATTAGGCTTACCTCAAGATCAATCCACTTTAATTTGGGTCAAAACCTCTTACAATTTAGAAATTAACACAAGGCCCATCTCAGGTTAGTCCAAATATTCTAACCCAGGATTCAAAGCGTTACAGCTCTCCACTCATAAATAAAATTTCATCCTCAAAATTTACCTGGATATAAGAGGTGAGGATACTGAAGCTTCATGTCCTCCTCTATTTCCCATGTCGCTTCCTCAATGCCTGGTTTTTACATTGAACTTTCACCAAACGAATCCTCTTGTTCCTTAACTCCTTCACTTCGCTCTCCAATATTTGTATTGGTTCCTATGAATAGGTCATGTCTAAGCTGACCTCAATCTATTCTAAAGGTATGATATGCAAATAATCGAATCGATATCTTCTAAGCATAAATACATGGAACACATTGTGAATGCGCTCCAACTCTGGTTCTTAGGCTAGTCTATAGGTTATTGGTGTGACTATATTGAGTACCTCATAAGGTATTATAAAGAGAGGGGTCAACTTGCCCTTACGTCCTAAGCAGAGCATTTTCTTCCATGGGAAAACCTTGAGGAACATATTGTCCCATACTGCGAACTCAATGTCCTAACGCTTTAAGTACGCGTAAGATCTCTTCATGTTTGAAGCCTCCTCAAGCCGGCTCTGAATCAACCAAACCTTCTCTTATGTCTTTTGGATCAAGTCTAGATCTACTATTTTACCCTCACTAAGCTATGACCAACAAATCAAAGTTTTACACTTCCGCCCATACAAGGCCTCATACGGAGCCATCTAAATGCTCGACTAGAAACTGTTGTTGTAGGCAAATTCCATTAATGATAAGTGGTCCTCCCAACTACCTTCTAGATCGATGATAGTACACCTGGGCATGTCCTCAAGAATTTGGATAACTCGTTCTGATTTTCCATCTATTTGAGGATGGAAAGTTGTGCTGAAGTGTAATCGGGTATTTAAGGACTCATGAAGAGCTTCCCAAAAGCGAGATGTAAACTGAGGGTCACTGTAAGAAATGATGGAAGTCGATACACCGTGCAACCTCACTATCTCACGGATATACAACTCAACTAACCTCTCTAAGGTATAGTCCATCTTAACTAAGAGGAAGTGAGTTGATTTGGTGAGACAACCTACTATGACCTAAAATACGTTGTGTCTCTATCTGGTCATTGGTAACCCAGTCACAAAGTCCATGGTTTCCCTGTCCCATTTCTACTAAGGAATTTTAATGGGATGAAGCAAACTTGAGGGAACCTGGTGTTCTGTCTTAACCTAAAGACACACTAGACATCTAACGACAAAGTCTGATACTTCTATTTTCATGCCCGACCAATAAAAAATTTGTTAAGATCCTGGTACATCTTGTTACTACCTAGGTGTATGAAGAGTGGACTGCAATGTGCTTCATGGAGAATCTTACTATGCAACTGAGCATCTGCGGGTACATATAACTGACCCTAAAAGTATATCACATCTCTATCTTGAAGCTCAAAACATGAGGCCTCACCCTAGCAAACCTGCTCGGTCCGACTTCTCCATCGGTCATCTAAACTCTGTAGCCTATTGAATTCAGCTACCAACTCTAGCTCAACTTTTAACTCGGCTAGCAAACCACCATCACTAGATAAAATCAAACACGCTAGGAGAGATAGCAACTCGGTCATTGACTTCCTACTTAATGAGTCTGCTACCACATTTTCATTTCCTAGATGATAATCTATTATGCATTAGTAGTCCTTAAGTAACTCAACCCATCTACATTGTCTAAGGTTTAACTCTTTCTGAGTGAGAAGATACTTGAGGCTCTTAAGATCGGTGAAGATATGGCACTTCTCACCAAAAAGGAAATGTCGCCAAATCTTCAGGGAAAAATCCACTGTTGTTATCTCAAGGTCATGGGTAGGGTAATTATGCTCATGGGGCTTAAGCTAATGAGATATGTAAGCTACAAGTTTACCTTCTTGCATCAAGATGTATCCAAGTCTATTCAAAGAAGAATCGCTGAAAACTGTGAAGTCCTTACCCGACTCTGGTTGCGTCAACACTAGGGCTTGGGTCAAGAAGGCCTTCAACTGCTCGAAGCTCTCTTTTCGCCCCTCATCAAAAACAATGAGAGCTCCCTTCTGAAGCAATTTGGTTAATGGTGATACTATCATGGAGAAACTTTGAACAAGCCGACGATAGTACCCCAACTAACCCGAGGAAACTGTACACGTCTGACACATTCTTAAGGGACCCCCACTTAACTATAACCCAAATTATCTGAGGGTCCACTTTGATTTCTATGGTTGAAATGAAATGACCCAAGAATTCCACCTCCTATAGCCAAAACTCGTACTTCCCGAATTTAACATACAATTATCTATCTCTGAGGGTCTAGAGAACAATACAAAGATACTTATCATGCTCGTCCTCAAATCGGGAGTACACCAGTATGTCATTTATAAACACCACCAAGAATTGGTCCAAGAATGTGTGGAAGACGCGATGTTGAAAATATTTTGATGTTTCTATGTATCAAATTAAGAGTTATTGGTTTTAATATTTTCTAATCATTTTTGAAAATATATTCGATTAAACTATTCAGATATCAACATATTACTCCAAGTTTTTCAAATGTCAATTTCAATCCTTAATTAAGTGTAAAATTATGTTTTAGTCTTTTAATATTTTTGAAACAATTTTACAAAGTATTTTGAGCCTTTAATCGAGCCAAAAATAATTTTTAAGTTAGAAGGGCTTCAAGAAAATAGATTGCTAGAGGGTACCGATACCCTCCTCATAGGGTACCGATACCCCTATGCAAGATTTGGCTCCGAGAAAAAAAGAATGCCCTATGGGAACCTATACCCCCTGGAGGTACCGATACCCCTAGTCAATTAATGGTAGAAATGTTTGAATTTTACACTACATGTACTGATACCCTATGGAGGGGTATCGATACCCCCACGCACCCAACTATTTTATTTAATTGTTTTCACATAATAACGGCTCTATTGACTTCACCAATGACCCCCAACGTTCAGAAGTGATCCAAGGTGTATTTAAACAAGCTTAGGAGCCATTGATCAACAACAATTAAGGAGAAAAGCTAGAGAATCAAAGAGAAAGCATCAAACCTCAAGTTTGAGTAATTCAAGCCTATTTTCATTTAATATTCATTTTTTCTTTCAAGAACACTTATTGTGCTCAATTTTATTATTCTTGAGTGTTCTTTCTTTGTTCTAGAATTGTGCAAACATCTTGCCTTGTGAGGTTTTTCTGTAAGTTTGCAAAATTTGTATTGTTCTCTTTGGGAGAGAGTGTTCTCAAGAATTTGGGGTATAATTCTTGAGGGAATTGTAAGGTTACTCTTTGTCCTCAAAATAAAGACAAATTAGTGAATCTGTGAAAAATCCTTAGTGTGGATAACTAAGGTAGTGGACGTAGACTTTGGTTGAGAAAGTCGAACCACTTTAAATCACTGTGCAAACATTTTCAATTTTCTGTAAAAGCTTCCACCAAAATTTTTATTGCCAATTCACCCCCTCTTGGCTATTTCGTCGATCGATTAACTCAACAATTGGTATCATAGACTCACTCATTTGAAGGTTTAATCACCTCTTGAGTCGATTCAGGAAGAGTTATATCGATAATCAAGTCATCAATGGCCTCTACTTCAAACTTCAAATTCGATCTTGATTCATTGCCCGTCAACAAGTCTCCTTTCTTCAATGGGGCTAATTATGCTTATTGGTAGAATAGAATGATGTACTTCATTCAAGCAAGTGACATGAGAGCATGGAATATCATAGAAGACGGATACATCAAACCTTTCACTCATCCAAGATTATGGAGTGAATGAGAAACAAGAATCTTCCAGCTCAACTCAAAGGCTATCCATATTATTTTTTATGCTCTTAGACCAGATGAATATGAGAGAGTTTCATCTTGTACAACTACCAAGGAGATATGGGATAAACTACAAGTCACTCATTAAGGCACAGACGAGGTAAAAGAATCTAAAATTAGTCTAGCTATGAAAATTTCTGGATGAAACCAGATGAAGACATCCAAGCTATGACGGATAGATTTTTAACGATTGTTAATGGTCTCAAATCATATGGAGAGATATTTCCAAATGAGAAGCTTGTAAGGAAGTTAGTTTACTCTCTTCCGAAAGCTTGGCAATCAAAGCAAACGACAATTATCGAGGCTAAGAACTTAAAGTCTTTAACTCTCGATGAGCTAATTGGTTCACTCCTCACTCATGAAATGATGCTTCAAGATGAGGTAGACCTCGAGAAGATTGACGAACCAAAGAAGGAGACGGAGAAAAAGAAGAATGAAGTTGCTCTCAAATACACAAGAGATGAGAGTGATTTGGATGAAGATGACGATGACGAGGAGATGGCATTATTTGCCAAATAGTTCAGAAAATTGATGAAGCCCAATCGAGGAAGAAAATTCAAACGAAATGAACGCTTCAAAATTAAATTGAAAGAGAAAGACCCGATCATTTGCTATGAATGCAAAAAGTCGGGTCATGTCAAATATGATTGCCCACAATTGAAGAAGAATGGTCAATCCAAGAAAAAGCACAAGGCTCATATGGCTACATAGAGCGATGAGAAAGGTTCCGATGAAGAGGAACAAGAAGTAGCAAACTTGTGCTTGATGGCCATCGAGGAAAACTCTCAGGTAACCTCTAACTCATTTAATTCAGATGATTTATCTTATGATGAGTTATTAGAGGATTAAAATGGGTTTGCTTCGGATTATAAGGCTTTATTTTCAAAATACAAAAATGATATTTCAAAATTGAAAAATGAAAATAGTCTTATGTCCAAAACCAATAATGATCTTGAAAGTAAGTTTAAAGAATTGCAAATCACAATTTAAGATTTTGAAAAGAAAAAATTGATGATATGAAAGCTCCTTTTAATAAAGTTGGAACAAAACATTTTGAAAAATGAGATAATTCAAAATCCAATTTTGTTAGAAAAAGTTTTAGAAACTACAATCTTAAAGGTCCCCAAAGAAGCTCTAACGAAAAAATTATTAGAAGTATATGGGTTCCTAAAGAACTTATTACTACTAAAGATAAGGATATCCTAAATAAATAGATACCTAATGGGACTATGATTTTAGAGACTAATGAATATGCACCAAAAAGAATTTGGGTACCAAAAATCAATTATTAATCTATATTTGTAGGAAAATGAGCATTACTACAAGGCACGGGAAACAAATTCAAACTCATGGTACCTTGACAGTGGATGCTCAAGACACATGACCGGAGACAAAAGCCGGTTCATAGAGCTTAACGACAAAAATGGAGGAGAAGTGACTTTTGGTGATAATTCAAAAGGTCACATTGAAGGTATAGGTACTATAGGTAATACCTCTTCCATACAAATTAAAAATGTTTTATATGTGAATGGATTAAAGCATAATCTATTGAGTATTAGTCAATTATGTGATAAGGGATACAATGTCATGTTTGAAACTAATGGTTGTAGAGTCATTGACATTGCATCTAATCGAATTATGCTTGTTGGTCATAGAATAGGAAAAATTTACATGGTGCATTTAGATTCCATTAATATGACTAATTTATGCCTGATTGCTAAGGATGAGCATGATAGTTGGTTATGGCATAGGAGACTAGGACATACCAGCATATTGTTTTACAACGATTAATTCAGGGAGATTTAGTAAGAGGGTTGCCTAAGTTAAAATTTGATAATGATAAAATATGTGATGTTTGTGCTAAAGGAAAACATAGAAGAGCTTCCTTTAAGTCCATTAATGATGTATCAACTAGTAGAGTATTACAATTGATTCATATAGATCTTTTTGGGCCAATTAGGATTGTTAGCTTGGGTGAAAAACAATATTGCTTTGTATTGGTAGATGACTATTCTAGATATACTTGGGTTCTATTCTTAAGTACTAAAGATGAAACATTAGAAAAATTCATCACGTTTTCAAAAGTAATCCAAAATAAAAAAGGTTACTCCATAACTAGTGTTTGGAGTAATCATGGTATTGAATTTGAAAATCTTGGCTTTACTGATTTTTTGTAATTCTAATGGTATTAGCCATAATTTTTTAGCACCTAGAACCCGTCAACAAAATAGAATTGTTGAGAGGGAAAATCGAACTTTAGAAGAAATGGTTAGAATCATGCTTCGTGAAAATAATTTGCCAAAATATATTTGAGCGGAAGCCATAAATACCGCTTGTTATGTTATAAACCGACTAATGATTAGGCCAATTTTAGAGAAAACACCATATGAACTTTTCTAAAATAAAAAGCCTAACATTAGTTATTTTCATCCTTTTGGATGTAAATGTTTTGTTTGAAACAATGGTAAAGAAAATCATGGCAAATTTGATGCTAAAGTGATGAAGGAATTTTTTTGGGTTATTCCTTAAATTCTAAAGCTTATCGGGTATTTAATAAAAGAACGTTAGTGGTAGAAGAGTCTATACATGTTTTTTTTTATGATAATTCATTTCGAGGAAGGATTCTTGTGTGAATGATGATGTAGGTATTGTAAATATAAATGACGTTAGACATGACGTTGGAGAACCATCATCAAAGGAAGAAATGAAAGATGAGGAAACTCATGATGTTCTCGAGAATCCAACCATTGAAGAAAGGGAAGACTTTTACCCAAGAGAATACAACTATGTCAAGGATGGTGAGATAATAGGTGATCCATCCAAAGGGGTAACAACTCAATCTTCTCTTAGAAATATTTGAAATTGTGTTGCATTTATCTCATGCATATAGCCTAAGAATATTAAAGAAACATTAAATGATGAACATTGGATTATGGCTATGCAAGAAGAGTTAAATCAATTTTAAAGAAGTAAAGTATGGACGTTAGTTGAAAGGCCTAATAATAAATCTGTTGTAGGTACTAGATGGGTATTTAGGAATAAGCTTGTTGAAATTGGTAATATAGTAAGGAACAAGGCTAGACTTGTTGCTCAAGGCTATACTCAAGAAGAAGGAATAGACTAAGATGAAACATACGCTCCCGTAGCTAGGATTGAAACAATTAGAATGTTATTAGCATTTGCATGTTTCAATGAATTTAAATTATATCAAATGGATGTTAAAAGTGCTTTTTTAAATGGTTTTATAAAAGAAGAAGTGTATGTGGAACAACCTCCTTGTTTTAAAGATTCAAAATTTCCAGATCATGTTTTTAAATTGACAAAAGCTTCATATGGTTTAAAACAAGCTCCTATAGCTTGGTATGAAAGATTGTCAAATATTTTAATTGAAAAATGTTTTTCAAAAGGGAAGGTTGACACTACATTGTTTTTAAATCATAAAGGTAAAGATTTATTAGTAGTTCAAATTTATGTTGATGATATAATATTTGGTTCTACTAATGATGTTCTTTGCCTAGAATTTTCTAAGCTAGTGCAAAGTGAATTCGAGATGAGCATGATGGGGGAGTTCTCATTTTTCTTGGGACTCCAAATCAAGCAAAGAAAAGATGGGATCTTCATTAATCAAGTAAAATACATCAAGGATATGCTCAAGAAGTTTGGATTGGAAAATGGGAAACCTCATACCACTCCAATGAGCTCATATACAAAGCTTGACAAAGATGAAGGAGGTAAATGTGTGGATGTTAAATTATATAGGTCAATGATTAGCTCTTTGCTTTATCTAACCACAAGTAGACCGGACATTATGTTTAGTGTTTTCTTATGTGCTAGATTTCAATCATGCCCTAAGGAATCACATTTACTATCTGTTAAGAGAATCTTTAGATACCTTAAGGACACTCCTAGTTTAGGATTATGGTATCTTAGAGACTCTAGCTTTTGCATGTCTTCTTTGATGCGGATTATGGAGGATGCAAAATAGATAGGAAAATCATCTCCGGTACTTGTCAATTCCTAGGAAATATGTTGATTTCTTGGTTTTCAAAGAAACAAAATTGTATTGCATTATCTACCACTGAAGTGGAATACATTTCAGCGGGTAGTTGTTGTGCACAAGTTTTATGGATGAAACAACAACTTTTAGATTATGGAATTGAAGTAGGTACTATACCTATCAAGTGTGACAATACTAGTGTTATTTGTCTCACTAAAAATCCCATCCAACACTCTAGAACTAAGCACATTGAAATTAGACATCATTTCATTAGAGATCATGTCACAAAAAGGAGATATAATTCTAGAATATGTTGATACTTTGCACCAATTAGCGGATACTTTTACAAAACCTTTAGATAAGGAAAGATTTTGGACACTTAGGAGAGAATTAGGTTTAACCAACCTAACTTGACTTAGTGTTTAGCACTTTTAATTAACATTGAAAAATGCTTATAAAAATAATACTTTTGATTGCATTCTTTGCTATTTTTTAACTGGAGTTTATGATTCTTAGTGAAAATTAATTATATGTTCAAATAAGGATAAATTTGATTGATTGAACATAGTTAATTTTCGTAATATGAGTTGCCAATATCACTAGGGCAGATTAATTTAGCATTTTGAGTGTTTAAACATAGATTTTTAACTTTTTTGTGCGCTAGGTATTGATACCCCCTTTGAATGGGTACCGATACCATCCTTGAATGGGTACTGATACCCCCATGAGGATACTGATACACTCTTCGGGTTCTGGTTATTAACACCCAAAAGAACCTCATTTTTCAAAACCCTCTCCTTATCTCTCTCTCTCTCATCGTTCACTCCATTTTTCACCCCTAATCTCTACATTGCCTAAAATCAACGATTTCAAGTCGGATTTAACTCAATTTTCAACTCCTAAACCTATTAGCATCATTAATTTCGTGCAAACATCATCAAAATCCACTCAATCTTCATCTTTCAAGGTAACTTTTCTAAAAACTCTACTTTATTGATTTTTGAACTTAGGGCTAGTTTTGATTAGTTCTAGTTTGAAATAGTGATCGGGCTTTACTTAGATTTTGATTTGATCAAATTTTTTTATTTTCGAAATAATAAAAAAGTTTATTGTTGTTTTTTATTTAATTATATTATTTTGAAAACTACACATTGATTTTCAAATATTGTTTTCAAACATAATTTTCAAATTTTGCCCATTAGGATTATTTTAGAGAATCTTGAAATATTGAGGACTCGTTTGAGTTTTGGGAATTGATTGTATTGCATACGTATGTTTTAAAAAATTGCAGGTAACAACCTTATTCCGATTTCTTGAATCATGTCTCAAAAATGCCCTAGGACATCCTCTATTTGTTCAAACCGACCACCAAACCCACCTCCAAATCCACCTCCTATTCAACAAATTCCTAATCCTGATGATCCCGAAATGACTATTCGAAACTCATGCTTTAACGAACCTGGCCGTAGGGATAATCTTTACCATAGGTTTGTCTATCTCTTTGAGTCTTACAAAATTCGGGAAGAACGTATTCCTTCTCTTCAAGCTATGGAAGCAATAAACTTTAGATATCTTCCTACTCTTCAAGATTGGAAATTTGATAAACTTGTTCATCTCAAACCAGTAGTTTACCAACAACTTGTTTGAATTTTCTATTCAAATGTCGTTTGTATTCAAAACCGAGCTAGAACCAAAACAATAGGAATTCGATCTTATCTTCTAGGTCGATTCATCTATATTGATTCCGAGTACATTGCTCATGAATTTGGATTAGATAATGATGGCTTAGATAATGAAAAAGAAACAGTAGGTTCTCCTTACAAGGTCAAGTCTAGTGCAAGTGTGTTAGATCACCAAAATCATTTTCTTTATCTGATGATCTTTTGGTGGTTTAGACCATCCGGAGGGAAATACTCCAATTTTAGAGCCTTAGACCTTTGGTGGATACATTGTATCCAGAATAATAGGAAAATAAACCTACCTCAAATTATCTTTTTCAAACTCATTAAAACCGTCAACCTTGTCCCTAATAAGAAAGTTTGTGAAACTCTAATTTATGGTTGTCTACTGAGTAATTTGTTTATCAAAGCCGAACTTAGAGTACGGCTTGATGTAGCCATCCCTCTCAAAAATGAAATCAACTTGACATCTTTAAAGAAATCGGGATGGACATTGGATAAGGAAACTAATCAATGGGTTTGAACAACTGAGAAAACTCTGGGAGCTAGTTCTTCACGAACTCCACCTCCTCCGGCACCGGTAGCAGATGATGATCCAGAGCTTCAACAACTAATGCAAGATATTGATGATATTGATGATGAATCACCCGAGTACGTGCCATCACAGCAAGAGGATCAAATGCCTCCATACTTTCGATCATTTTTGGAGACATTTGATCATAGGTTTGCATCAATAGAGTCTCATTTAACTACTATGGGTTCTCAACAACGGGAGATGAATGATTGTTTAGATGCGCTCACACTCGAGATGCTAGCACGTTATCCTCCTCCTCCCGATCCTCCTATGGATTAAACCTTGCCTTGCTTTAGTTTTCTTGGTTTGATTTAGAACTTATTGTTAAACATTTTGATTTTTCGGATTTGTTTGTTATGGATGTTATGGATGCTTAGATGTTTGAACTTAATATATATATTTTGGTTTGTTTGAACTTTTAAATTTGATTTTAAGTTTTGCATCATTTACATCATATTAGAATATGACCAATTATCATTGCATATTATTAATGAATATTGATTTATGAAACTAATGACTAACTTTTTCTCTTGATTGTGTTCTTAGCATCTTAAACTTTAAATTTCTAATTATCAATTGGCTAAGACCTTTTTTTAAAAAAAACGTTCATAGAGTCTTTATGATTTAACAAAAAGGGGGGAGAAGTGTGTTATAGTAAGGGGGAGTAATTTTCAATTTCAAAAATCGACTTCAAAAATGATTTTCAACAAGAAAATCTTAAACTTACTAAAATGTTTTGTTATATCAAAAAGGGGGAGATTGTTGAAAACATTTTGATGTTTCGATATAACAAATTAAGTGTTATTGGTTTTTAAGATTTTCTAATCATTTTTAAAAATATATTTGGTTAAACTATTCATATATCAACATATTACTCCAAGTTTTTCAAATGTCAATTTCAATCCTTACTTAAGTGTAAAATTATGTTCTAATCTTTTAATATTTTTGAAACAATTTTACAAAGTATTTCGAGCCTTTAATCTAGCCAAAAATAATTTTTAAATAGAATTGGCTTCAAGAAAACAGATTGCCCAGAGGGTACCGATACCCTCCTTATAGGGTACCGATACCCCTATGCAAGTTTTGGCTCCGAGAAAAACAAAATGCTCTATGGGTACCGATACCCCTGGAGGTACCGATACCCTTAGTCAATTAACGGATGAAATATTTGAATTTTACACTATCGATACCCTATGGAGGGGTATCGATACCCTCACGCTCTCAACTGTTTTATTTAATTATTTTCACACAATAATAGCTCTATTGACTTCTCCAATGATCCCCAATGTTCATAAGTGATCCGAGGTGTATTTTAATAAGCTTAGGAGCCATTTATCAACAATAATTAAGGAGAAAAGCTAGAGAATCAAAGAGAAAGCATCAAACCTCAAGTTTGAGCAATTCAAGACTATTTTCATTCAATATTCATTTTTTCTTTCAAGAATATTTATTGTGATCAATTGTATTATTCTTGAGTTTTCTTTCTTTGTTCTAGAATTGTGCAAACATCTTGCCTTGTGTGGTTTTCTGTAAGTTTGCAAAATTTTTATTGTTTTCTTTGGGAGAGAGTGTTCTCAAGAATTTGGGGTATAATTCTCGAGGGATTTTTAAGGTTACTCTTTGTCCTCAAAAGAAAGACAAATTAGTGAATTTGTGGAAAATCCTTAGTTTGGATAGCTAAGGTAGTGGACGTAGACTTTGGTTGAGAAAGTCAAACCACTCTAAATTGCTGTGCAAACATTTTCAATTTTCTGCAAAATCTTCCACCAAAATTTTTATTGCCAATTAACCCCCTTATTGGCTATTTCGTCAATCGATTAACTCAACACGTGATTTATTAAGTCCATGAATGTCGTCGGGCGTTGGTGAGTCCAAACTGCATCACTGAGAACTCATAATGACCACACCTCATTCTGAAAGTCATCTTCGCCTCATCCTTATCCTTGAATTTCAACTGATAGTAGCTTGATCGTAGATCAATCTTTGAGAAGACACATGCCCCTCTGAGCTAGTGAAAGAGGTCGTCTATCATGGGGAGTGGGTAACGATTCTTGATGGTCAACTTATTTAACTGTTTTTCATCGATGTACAACCTCATCGACCCATCTTTCTTCGTAACGAATAAAATCGACACTCCCCAAGGAGAGATGCTCAATCAAATAAAACCATTCTAGTATTTCATGAATGTAAGATTTTAACTCCTTTAGTCCAATCGGTTCAATGGTATAGGGAACAATGGACACCAAGGTTAAACCTGGCATTACTTCGACGCCGAACTCGAATTTACACTTAGGTGGCAAACTCGGTAACTCTTCTGGGAACATATCAGGGAAATCTCACACTGCTCAGATATCCTCGAGTGTGGGTAATGAGATTTGGGTGTCGACTACATGAGTCAAGAAGGCCTCACATCCACTGTCAATCATTCTTTAGGCTTACACAACTGATACAACGTTATCTCTTACTAGTCATCACCAACTCGATTTCATCGATGGCTCTAATCTTAGGTCGTCTGGCTTTGCACCTCAAACTGGCATCGTGCTCGGTTAACCAATCCATCCTTAAGATCAAGTCGAATTCCCTGAAAGGTAACTCCATCATGTCCACTGGAAAGGTTTGATCATGAATCCTTACTGGGCATCGCCTAAAAATTTTATCCACAATGATGTTTAAACCTAGTGGGCTAGAGACTCGAACACCTATCTCTAGGTTCTCTACCGGAATTTCTATTTCTTGAACTAAGTCGGAATAGATGTAAGAATGGGTGGAAACGGGGATTAATATTATAATTGGTGAAGCAAATACCATAATGGTACCTGATATAACATCTGTCGCATTGTAATTCTCCCCAACCCGCACTACATACTATCGGGAGGCCACTCTCGGCTCGACCCCAGCCTTTGATCTAGCCGTCCCATGGCTCTACTACCCAAACGCAATGCTACCTCCTCTAGCTGGCCCTCGGTCTCTCTGCATTGATGGTGTCGATCCTTGAGTCACTGCTGATGTTGGGTCTTGAGCTCCTGGGCAGTCTCTGGCGAAATGACCCATAGAACTGCAACTGTAGCAACCTCCATACCCCAACATGCATTTCCTTGGATGTCTCTTCATGCACTTATCACACTAGCAAGACTTTAAGAAGCTAGGTTCAATGGCCTCCTCCTTGAGTAGGGTCTTCCTCCACGACCTGAACTCTACCCGGTATTTTGGGTCTGCGCTACTATAGGCCTTAAAGAATGCTAATTGTCTCTGGCTCTCTTGGTTGGAGTCTAAGAAGGCCTCGCCGACCTAACGACTCTCTTGACATATCCTTTAGCCTCAATACACTACTTAGTCTACCTATCTAAGGCTCTCTCAATTACCTTTGCCAAGTGAGATAACTGAGCAAAGACTTTAGAAGGATCTGTTGCAAGATGGGTCAAAATCTCACCACGAATGCCCTCTCTAAAATGATAGCAGGGACGATCCTCATTCGGAATCATCTCTACCACATACTTATTGATCTTGAGAAACTCCCGCTCATACTCCACCACTGAGCGGTCACCCTGAGTCAGGTGTAGGAACTACTTTATCAAATAATCGGTGTGGATATGTCTGATGTACTTCTCTCTGAACTAGGTGGGGAATTTCTCCCAAGTAATCCTCTCTGGCTCAATCGCCAACTCTACTGTCTCCCACCACTGTATCGTGTTACCCTTAAGCATGTACGTGATGCACTACAAGTTACTTATTGAGGTGAGATGTAACTTTTAAAGGGTCTTTTGTGATAGGATCATCATCCTTTGAACTAAAGAACTCAGTGGTTTTATATCTGCATAGCCGCTCAATGGGGGACTCCTGGGGAAAGGCTACTGGCTGAGCTGGGGGTACCGGTGGAGGAGGTGGTGTAGCTGAAGAACTAGGGAGAGACCTAGCTATCTACCTAATTACAGAGGTAAGAGATAACTCCATAAAAAGACTATATTTTATGTCTTTTTACTTAAGTTATTAATTCTCTAAAAGCTATTAGCATAGCATTTTAGTTGCATATAGTTATATTTAGGACATATTTTCATGTGGTGGATAAGTTTTGCTGAGTTGAAGTTTATTTGATTAAACTAATACTGCTGATGAGAAAGGTTGATTGTTGATTGTGATGATGCAGGAAATGACTGAGGAAGAATTTATTTACCGAGACAAATTAATTTGCTAGGGCAAGTGGAACAGAAGACGACAAAAGTGAGGAATAAATTTATTTGCCAAGGCAAGTTTTATCTCGCCAGTCTGGCACAGTTGAGACAAAATTGTTGATGTCACATGGCCTGCTGTCCAATCTACCTCACGTGCAATCATGCTCTCATCAAGGAATTTGAGACCACCGCAAACTGCTATGTTATTAATAAAAAGGGTTTAACTTCAAAGTTATTTAAGGAATTTTCAAGGGCAATAAACCCTAGAAATTCCCACTATAAATACCCCATTATAACTCTTCATAAAGTTTTCAGAATCATATAGAGAAAATACCCTAGGCTTGGAAAAAGGAAGATGCTACGTTCTTTTTTCCACCGTTCCCCACTCATTTTTTCTTGGTGCCCTCCATGTCCAGGCTTCGTCGGAGCAACGGCCAGACCCTCGAGAGAGGCTAGTGCACTAGAGCAGTCATGGTGGAAAAAATCTTGTTTGAACTTCTCCACCTGAGGAATCTGCGTAAAATAATCCCACCACCATCAAAGTAGATGTTAGTCAAGGTACCTTGCACTACATTTCATCTTTAGTTTAGTCTTCATGCATTGAGGACAATGCATCTCTCAAGTTTAGGGGAGGTGAAGTACTCCATACTTAGTTTTTTCTTTTTTGATAATAACTGGTTGAAATATTTGTTTTCATGGAATGAGTTTTATTAGGATAGTTGTTGGAAAAATTGATGATGCACAATGATAAAAGCAAATTTTATTGCTTAGGCCAAAATTATTTTATATGACTGTTGAAGGCTAGAACCGACCTTACGACTTGATTCTTTGTGACTCTTTGAACACGATTGTATGTTTTCTCTGCTTAAGGTGCTTAGAAAATTTTTAGGAAAGAATTTTTTGTGCGTCATGGCATTAAATGTTTGAAAGGCTAAATTGAACTCTTTAATGTTTTGAATTGTGTTGAATTAAAAATAAATGCCTCATCATAACTATAGAGGGACAATCCTCTGTGCGATGGAACGACCTAGAAAAACCCCTTAAATAAATGGTTACCTCGGCATATGAGTGAATGAAAGCAGTCAGAGGATGACTCTACCTGACTAGCTCGAGGGTGAAAGGTATGCTCCCTTTCAATTTAAGTGTGGGATAGTAGTGTGATGAGCTTACTCCCCTTGAAGTATGCTTAAAAAAGAGTTGAAGTTACATGTTAAACAAATAGGAGTGAAACTATGCTTGATGAATAATTTGATGCCTTGGCAAAACAGAAGCACTTACTTATGAGTTTTATAATTACGTTAAAGTATAGACTGTTATACAGTCACGCACACACACTGACAAAGAATCATGACCTAGGAATGGTACTTGACTTCTCGTACAGTCTATCATGTTGAGGTTAAACGTTTTACTAAGGGCTAAAATTTTAAACCACATGATTGTCCTAATTTTTTGCTTTGCCATGTCAATTTATTTCTCTACTGCTTATTATCCATTGCTTGAGGACAAGCAATATCTTAAGTTTGGGGGTGTGATAACTCCATAAAAAGACTATATTTTAGGTCTTTTTACTTAAGTTATTGATTCTCTAAAAGCCATTGACATAGCATTTTAGTTGCATATAGTTGTATTTAGGACATATTTTCATGTGATGGATAAGTTTTGTTGAGGCAAAGTTTATTTGATTAAACTGATGCTGCTAATGAGAAAGGTTGATTGTTGATTGTGATGATGCAAGAAATGACTAAGGAATAATTTATTTACCAAGACAAATTAATTTGCTAGGGCCAGTGGAACAGAAGATGACGACATAGTGGAACAGAAGACGACGACAGTGAGGAATAAATTTTCTTGCCAAGGCGGGTTTTATCTCGCCAGTCTGACGTAGTACGAGACACAATTGTTGATGTCACATGGTTAGCTTTCCAATCTATTTCACATGCAATCATGCCCTCATCAAGGAATTTTATACCACTGTAAATTGCTATGTTATTCACTAAAAGGGTTTAACTTCAAGGGTATTTAGGGAATTTTTAAGGGCACTAAACCCTAGAAATTTCTACTATAAATACCCCATTATAACTCTTCATAAAGTGTTCAAAATCATATAGAGAAAATACCCTAGGCTTGGAAAAAGGTGGTCGTGGCATCCTTTTTTCACTGTTCCCCACTCGTATTTCCTTGGTGCCCTCCATATCCATGCTTCGTCGGAGCAACGACCAAGCCCTTGAGAAAGGCTGGTGCGCTAGAGCAACCATTGGTCTGATGTCATGGCAAAGCTCTGTTCTGGAGTTTTTCTTCCTCTTTTTCTTCATTTTCTTATCTTTTAAGGGCTTGTACTTAAAGATTGATTTTTGGGATGATATTAACCACACTATAAACTATATTATTTGGTGTTGGGAATGCTTGGATGTTATTTTATTTTACTGTTAATTAATGATTAAGTATGTTTTTGTTAAGTGTTGTTTTTTCACTGTTTTTATCTTTTGCCTTGACACTGTAAGAGCTTCGAGAGATTATCTGGTGCCTAGACAAAACATTCCTAGATTTTGTAAGAGCTTTCGAGAGATTGACATTCTTCTAGTAATAGATGCCTAAATTCGAGAGAGTTAGGGAAGATCTACATGAACAACAAGACTGATCTAGGATGGTGAGTTTCTAATCCGTCTTAGAGATAAGGAGAGGGTTTTATTTGATTAAAAGGGGTAGTTACTTGAGTAAGATAGGCAACGACTACGATTTACACTGAGGGGTATTGCCACAGCAACATTTTGACAAACCAAGGGTTGTAGCTCATATCGAGTAGTATTTATGTACCAATCGTCCTTGAATACTCTAGTAATCCTATCGGGCGGTCTAAGCATAGCATACCAAATCATTCTTAGCATAAAATGACTTTTCGCCATAGAAAAACCAACCTAAGTTCTCCGTTAGAAGTCTGATTGTGTGAGATTGTCAGTCTATTTTTAGGGTTTTGATAACTTTAGCCTTGACAACTTTTATTTGTTTACCTTTGCATATTTTTCTTGCCTCGACAAAACTTTTCTGATTACTTCACTTTACAATTTTTCTTACCTCATCCAAACTTTTTTCATCTGTTCATACCATTTTCCATTGAATATTTTCCTTGTTTATATCATTAGACTTATATACATAGGATTAGTTAGTGACACCTATTCCTAGTAGTAGCAATCTTTTAAAAGCCCTCCAATCCTTGTGGAGATGATACTCACTCACTACTATATTACTTGCATCGATTGTGTACACTTGCATATATTTGCTTGCCTTAGTATATACATTTACAAGAGAGTAGTATGGTCCCTGAAGAAGGTAGCCTTCTCTACCCCCGCATTTGCTAGATCTTGACAGTCGTAGGTATCCGAGACAAAACGCTCACTGATATTGGGTGTTGGTGGCGCATGAATCTTGTCTCTGCCATCCTGGCTATAATCTGGATCGTCTTCCATAGGGTCTATCTAAAATTAGAAAATAACGGGGGGCCATTATCGTCATTCCACTTATTTAAGTACTCTGAACTTTCTAGAGGTAATGTACATATACAAACACTAACTGATAAAAACCTGTAGACCCTAAAAATGACTAAACTTGGCACTCTAATACCATTAAATGTAACATCCTAGTCCACTTAGACCCAAAAATCCATGGATTACAATGTTACACGGGACTATCGAAATAGTGACCCAAAATTTTTCATTAAAAACTGCTTGTAAATCTCTGAAATTTAGACATCTATAATGTAATATAAAAACATAGTAATAAACTAAGTTTGCAAATAATGGGGAGCTCCTAAAATACATCTATAAAAATAATACAAAATACTGAGTTCCAAAAAGAATTACGACTGAAAACATAATACGGGTCCATAATAGTACATTCCCTCTTAAGATGACTCAAGACATACTTTAAAAGGCCTCTCGAAATCTGATCTGATGCACTAGAATATCTAATAACGATAGCTCCCAACGATCTATTCCCTACGAACCTGCGCACGAAAATACATTCCAAACGTTGAGCTTACGAGCTCAATGCCTCACAAACTTTATTATACTATCTGCATTGACTAAATGAAATGGCAAGTGGCATAGGTCTGAGTATAAAACTACTAGGTTGTTAATCTATAGATGGCATCATGGTACGACCGAGGGATTCTGTATCTCGGAGCTCACGTACCCTTCAAGCACTGTCGAAACACCATCATGTACTCCTGGGTAAGATCCAGAATTCTACATCGAAAACGTGTATCCACCAACTTACTCCATTGAGTCTTGGGGCATCTGGCACCAAATCAGCTACTTAAGTGTCGTGGCACTAACTTAGATCCACTAACTATCGTATTTCTTCTAAACGAAACCCGGGTGTCTTGAATTTTTCTCGACCATCAAACAAGGCTAGTTTTATGTAAACCTAGCTATATTTTGTTTCTACTGTTATGATATTAATTATAGTTCTCCCTTGAAGTTTTATTTGACGATATACTGAAGTGTTGGGGTACATTGAGTCTAATTCCCTTAAAAATTGGCCTTTTTGTCCAAAATAGACTGAAAGTATTGATACTATCCCAAGAATATCGATACTCCTACAAAAGTTTCGATACTTTCTACAAGTATCGATACTTTATGGTAGTTATGAAACTATGACCCAAAGTATCGATACTTTTTCCCAGAAACTCACGAATTTTCCCGAGAAGAAGAACAAATTTCGATACTATCCCTCTAGTATCAAAAATCAACCTACAGAGAGCAAAAAATAGGTGCAAAAACTCTTATTCTTCTATCCCAAAGACCTTATTGAGGTCCACAAACATTATTAATGTTTTATATAAATACAAAGGAGCATAAATGGGGCTTTAAACATATTTATAACTCTAAAACATGAAATCTATCGTGGGAGTGCTTCAAACTCATGCACCTAATATATTTAATCTAAATGAATTACACATGGTATAGTTGAGTCAAAAGTGAGTTACCTTTGATGCTAAACTGCTGAAAACACCCAATGCTCAACCATGGGTGAGTTTCTCCTTGCCTTTAGCTTTGACGTTTTCTCCAATCTCTCTCACTAGACAAACACCAAGGGATATATTACTAGCTAAAAGAAATGGTTAAGAAGGTAATAAGAACATATCATAAACCCATGGATTATTGAAAACATGTTAAAATCATGAAAACTCTTAAATCCCACAAAAACTCGTTCTTGGCTCTCATGGTGAAATGGAGAAGTTGAGGGTTCAAAAGAAAGCTCTAACAATGTTGAATTCACTCCTTACCTTGGTATTGTTGAACTATAGTTGTCAAATTCCAAATTTATCACATTTAACTTTCTTAACTTAGAGGAGAATAAAAAAGAAGATGATGATTTGGAGAGGAAAAATAGACAAGGAAAAGTTGAGAAAAAGAGGGAGTATCAGACGTGATCTCACCAAGCAATTAAAGATTTCAACCTTTTGAAATTTTAACAGGTATAATGTTGAGTTAATAGATTGACGGAATTGGCCAAGAGGGGGGTGAACTGGCAATTAAAAATTTGGTGGAAGCTTTTGCAGAAAATTGAAAGTAATTGCACAGCGATTTAGAGTGGTTCGACTTTCTCAATCAAAGTCTACGTCCACTACCTTAGCTATCCACACTAAGGATTTTCCAACAAATTCACTAATTTGTTCTTTCTTTTGAGGCCAAAGAGATAACCTTACAACACCCTCAAGAATATACCCCAATTCTTGAGAACACTCTTTCCCAAAGAGAAGATTACAAATTTGCAAACTTACAAGGAAAATCTCACAAGGCAAATAAGTTTGCACAATTCTAGAACAAAGAAATAACACTCAAGAATAAATACAATTGAGCACAATAAGTGTTCTTGAATGCAAAATGAATATTGAATGAAAAATAGGCTTGAAATGCTCAAACTTGAGGTTTGATGCTTTCTCTTTGATTCTCTCTTGATTCTAATTCCTTGATGTTTCTTGTTGTTGATCAATGGCTTCTAAGCTTGCTTAAATACACCTTGAATCACTTCTGAACGTTGGGAATGATTATAGAAAATAATATAGCCGTTTTAGTGTGAAAACAATTAATAAAATAGTTTGGAGCGTGGGGGGAATCGGTACCCCTTATGGGGAATCGGTTCCCTAAGTGTAAAATTCAAATATTTCGACCGTTATACAAGGGGGGAATCGGTTCCCTCCGAGCATACTAGAATTCTCGGAGCCAAACCATTCAGGGGGGAATCGGTTCCCTCTGAGCAATCTGGAATTTTTGGCTTTGAAATGATTCGAAATACTTTGTAAAATTATTTTGAAATTGTTTTAAGATTAAAACTTAATTTTACACTTGAGTAAGGATTAAAAATGATCTTTGAAAGATTTGGAGTAATGTTTTGATATTCGAATAATTCTATCGAATATACTTAGAAAATCATTTGGAAAATCTTAAAATTCATTTAACTTAATTTGTTATATCGAAATATCAACATGTTTTCAACAATCTCCCCCTTTTTGATATAACAAAACATTTTAGTAATTTTAAGATTTTGAAATCAAGTTTTGAAATTACTCCCCCTTACTTTAACACTTCTCCCATTTATCATTTAGAACACATTTAACACTTCTCCCCCTTTTTGTTAAATCAAAAAGACATTTTAAAGAATTTAAACAAGGATTTGAAATCATTTAGCCAATTGATTATATTTTAAGCTTCTAAGATCACAAGCAAGAGAAACTGTTGAGTTAATCGATCAACGGAATTAGCCAAGAGGGGGGTGAATTGGCAATTAAAAATTCGGTGGAGCTTTTGCAGAAAATTGAAAAGATTTGCACAGCAATTTAGAGTGGTTCGACTTTCTCAATCAAAGTCTACGTCCACTACCTTAGCTATCCACACTAAGGATTTTCCAACAAATTCACTAATTTGTTCTTTCTTTTGAGGCCAAAGAGATAACCTTACAATACCCTCAAGAATATACCCCAATTCTTGAGAACACTCTTTTTCCCAAAGAAAAGATTACAAATTTGCAAACTTACAAGAAAACCTCACAAGGTAAGATGTTTGCACAATTCTAGAACAAGAAAAGAACACTCAAAGATGATTACAAATAAGCACAATATGTGTTCTTGAAAGAAAAATGAATATTGAAGAAGAATTGGCTTGATTTGCACAAACTTTGTGTTTGATGCTTTCTCTCTTGTTTCTCTATAATTTCTTATTGATCAAGGGCTTCAGAACTTGTTTAAATACACCTTGAATCACTTCTGAACGTTGGTGATAATTAGTGGAGTTAATAGAGCCGTTCAAGTGTGAAAATAATTAATTTTTCTGGGTGGAGCGTCTCATGCATCGATGCATGATGGAGGATGCATCGGTGCATCAGTGTAAAATTCAAATATTTTGATCGTTGGAACACTTGATGCATCGGTGCACCAAGTGTGCATCGATGCATGAAATGCATTCGATGTTTGAAAATAGCCTGCGTGCATCGATGCATGGCTTGTGCATCGATGCATCAAATGCATTCGATGTTTTGAAAATATTCAGAGTGCATAGATGCATGGAGAATGCATCGGTGCATGGAATGCATTCGATGTTTCAATTAATTCACTAATGCATCGATGCATGGTTGATACATCGGTGCATCACCTCAAATAATTGAATTTAGGCTTTGATTTTGGTTCAAAATACTTTGTGAAAATTGTTTTAAAAATAGTTTAAGTACAAATCACAATTTTACACATTTAGTAAGGTTTAAAATTGATCTTGAAAAACTTGGAGTAATAATTTGATATTCAGTTAATTGAATCGAATATAAAATTGTAATATCATTTGTAAAATCTTAAAATTCATTTAACTTAATTTGTTATATCGAAATATCAAAAATGTTTTCAACAATCTCCCCCTTTTTGATATAACAAAACATTTGAGTAATTTTAAGATTTGTTTAAGAAATTATTTTTGAAATCGATTTTGAAAAACTTACTCCCTCTTACTATAGCACATCTTAAATTTTCTCCCCCTTTTTGTTAAATCAAAAAGACTCTATAAAAACGTTTTAAACAAGAATTTTGAAAAACATTAGCCAATTGATTTATTAATAATAGGCTGCTAAGATCACAATCAAAAGAGAGATTAGCCATTAGTTTTCACAAACAATATTCATAATAAAATGTGAAATGGCATAATTTGGTCATAAATTTCTAATGATGCAAAATTAATAAATAGAAAGCGTTAAAATGTCAAACCAAATATAAGTTCAAGCATCCTCAAACAAACATCCAACAACTAAGAAAATCCAAGTTTTAAGAACAAGAAAGCATGGCAAGTAAGTCTACTCCATCGGAGGATCGGGAGGAGGATGATAATGAGCTCGAACTTCAAGAGTCAGAGCATCCATACGATCACGCATCTCCCTCTGAAACTCAGAAATCGTAGACTCAATGGAGGCAAAACGTAGATCAAACAACTCTAGAAAAGATCAAAAATAAGGTGGCGTTTGATCATCTTGCCGAGCTGGTACTTCCTCGTCAATATCTCTCATAAGCCTTTGAAGCACTGGATCATCATCAGCGTCAGGAGCAAGAGGAGGAGGAGGAGAACGAGAAGAACTAGGAGCAGCTCGTGAAGAACTAGCTCCCGGGGTTTGCTTACCGGGTCGAAAAGACCATAGTCCGGTGTTCTCATCCAATTTCCAATCTGATTTCTTTAAGGATGTGATATTGATTGGGTTTTAGAGCGGGACAGGATTGTCAAGGGAGACATCTAGGCCGAGTTTGATAAACAAATTGCTTAGTAGACAACCATAAGGTAGGGTTTCTACATGCTTTGAGGGAATGATGTTTATGATATCGACAAGCGCGCTAAAGACAATATGTGGAAAATTGATTTTCTTTTTGTTCTTTATACAGTGCATCCACCATAAGTCTGTAGTACGTAGTGTGGAGTACCGACCTGCGGATGGTCTAAACCATCAAGAGATCATTAAGTGAAGAAATCGATCGTGGTGAGACCTAAAGGTACTGACACTAGCATTAGGGAGATATGGATATTCCACATCTTCTTTCTCATTAAATAAACCCTCGTCATCTAAACCAAAATGAGATGCGATGGATTCAGAAGTAATAGTGATATATTGTCCTAAAAGATAGGATCTAATCGCTATAGTACCGCACTGAGTTGTGTTCTGAATACAAACCGCATTGGAATAAAAGATGCGGACAAGTTGGTGAAAGACGATGGGTTGAAGAGAAAAGAGTTTATCAAACTTCCATCGACGAAGAATTGAGAGGTATTCAAATTCAAGTTTTATCATAGCTTGTAGAGAAGGAATACGCTCTTCCCTAATACGATAGGATTGGAAGGAGTTCATGTACCTAGAGTACAATTCATCCCTACGGTTTTCAGGCATGTTAAAACAAGTACTAATGAGGGATGAAGGAATATTGGATGGATTTTGAGGTCTAGGAGCGGGAGGACGGTTTTGGTGAGACCGACTCGAGGATGACCTAGGGCGTTTGGGATTAGACATGGTTAGGGAAATCGGAAAAGAAATATCACCTGCAATTTTAAAACACATGTATGCACAACAATTAATCCCAAAACTCAAATGAGTCCTCAATAATTCAAGGTTCTCTAACAAAGTCCTAATGGGCAAAGTTTTGAAAACTATTTAAAATTAATGTCATAATACGCATAGTTTTCATGAAAACAACACAATTGAATCAGTAATTTTCGAATTTTTTTTTTAATTCGAAATTTCAAAAACAATTTTGAAAGATTATGCGTTTTTGATGAAATTAATTGTAGAAACTAGTTTAGAATCATCATATAACCAATGCCCGATAATTATTTCAAACTAGAACTAATCTAAACTAGTCCTAAGTTCAAAAATTTAATGAAATAGAGTTTTTGTGAAAATACCTTGAAAAATTCGGATTGAGGGGAATGATGAGATGTTTTGCGTGATTTAATGAGTGTAGCAGGTTTGTAGGATGAAAATCTTGAAGAATCCGATGTTTTCTCGAAGATTATAAGCAAAAATAGAGATTTTGGAGAGAGAGGGGTCGAATGGCCGTATGTTTTAGGGTTTAGGGTTTGAGAAAAATGAAGAAGATGAGGATTTTAAACCTAAAACCCGACGGATGCATCGGTGCATGGTCTTATGCATCGATGCATATTCAAAGGGATGCATCGATGCATTGTTAAATGCATCGGTAAATGAAGCACAAAAATGTAAAAAATCCGTTTTAAACACTTAAAATGCTAAATAAATAGGCTCTAGTGGTGTTGGCAACTCATATATCAAAAATTAATTATGTTCAATCAATTAAATTAATCTTTAAACATTATTTGAACATAAAATTAATTTTCACTAAGAATCATAAACTCCCCCTAACTAATAGCAAGAATGCAATCAAAAATTATTATTATAAGCATTTTTCAGTATTTATTAAAAGTGCTAAATTATTTTAAACACTAAGTGAATATAGGTCAGTTAAACCTAATTCTCTTCTAAGTGTCCAAAACCTTTCCTTGTCTAAGGGTTTTGTAAAGATATCCGCTAATTGATACAAAGTATCAACATATTCTAGAACTACATCTTCCTTAGTGACATGGTCTCTAATGAAGTGATGTCTTATTTCAATGTGCTTAGTTCTAGAGTGTTGGATGGGATTTTTAGTGAGACAAATAGCACTAGTATTGTCACACTTGATAGGAATGGTACCTACTTCAATTCCATAATCAAAAAGTTGTCGTTTCATCCATAAAACTTGTGCACAACAACTACCGGCTGAAATGTATTCCGCTTTAGTGGTAGATAATGCAACACAATTTTGCTTCTTTGAAAACCAAGAAATCAGCATATTTCCAAGGAATTGACAAGTACTGGAGGTGCTTTTCCTATCTAATTTGCATCCTCCATAATACGCTTCAGAAAAGGCATGCAAGCTAAAGCTAGAGTCTCTAGGATACCAAAGTCCTAAACTAGGAGTGTCCTTAAGGTATCTAAAGATTATCTTAACAGCTAGTAAATGTGATTCCTTAGGACATGATTGAAATCTAGCACATAAGCAAACACTAAACATAGTATCCGGTCTACTTGCGGTTAGATAGAGAAATGAGCCAATCATGGATCTATATAATTTAATATCTACACATTTACCTCCTTCATCTAAGTCAAGCTTTGTTGAAGAGCTCATTGGAGTGTCATGAGGTTTTCCGTTTTCCAGTCCAAATTTCTTGAGCATATCTTTGACGTACTTAGCTTGATTAATGAAGATGTCATCTTTTCTTTGCTTGATTTGGAGTCCCAAGAAAAATGAGAGCTCCCCCATCATGCTCATCTCAAACTCACTTTGCATTAGCTTAGAAAATTCTTGGCAAAGAACATCATTAGTAGAACCAAATATTATATCATCAACATAAATTTGAACTACTAATAAATCTTTACCTTTATGCTTTGAAAACAATGTAGTGTCGACCTTTCCTTTTGAAAAACCTTTTTCAATTAAAAAATTTGACAATCTTTCATACCAAGCTCTAGGAGCTTGTTTTAAACCATAAAGAGCTTTTGTCAATTTAAGAACATGATCTGGAAATTTTGAATCTTCAAAACCTGGAGGTTGTTCCACATACACTTCTTCTTTTATAAAACCATTTAAAAATGCACTTTTAACATCCATTTGATATAATTTAAATTCATGAAAACATGCAAATGCTAATAGCATTCTAATTGCTTCCATCCTAGCTACGGGAGCGTATGTTTCATCATAGTCTATGCCCTCTTCTTGAGTATACCCTTGAGCAACAAGTCTAGCCTTGTTTCTCACTATATTACCACTCTCATCAAGCTTATTCCTAAATACCCATCTAGTACCTACAGTAGATTTATTACTAGGCCTTTCAACTATTGTCCATACTTTACTTCTCTCAAATTGATTTAACTCTTCTTGCATAGCCATAATCCAATGTTTATCATTTAATGCTTCTTTAATATTCTTAGGCTCTATGCATGAGATAAATTCAACATAATTACAAATATTTCTAAGAGAAGATCGAGTTGTTACCCCTTTTGATGGATCACCTATAATTTCACCATCCTTGACATAGTTGTACTCTCTTGGATAAGATACTTCCCTTTCTTCAATGGTTGGATTCTCAAGAGGATCATGAGTTTCCTCATTTTTCGTTTCTTCTTTTGATGATGGTTCTCCAACTTCATGTCTAACGTCATTTGTATTTATAACACCTACATCATCATTCACACAAGAGTCCTTCCTCGGAAGGGGATTATCATCGAAAACAACATGTATAGACTCTTCTACAACTAAAGTTCTTTTATTAAATACACGATAGGCTTTAGAATTTAAGGAATAACCCAGAAAAATTCCTTCATCACTTTTAACATCAAATTTGCCAAGGTTTTCTTTACCGTTGTTTAAAACAAAACATTTACATCCAAAAGGATGAAAATAACTAATGTTAGGCTTTTTATTTTTGAGAATTTCATATGGTGTTTTCTCTAAAATTGGCCTAATCATTACTCGATTTACAGCATAACAAGCGGTATTTGTGGCTTCCGCCCAAAAATATTTTGGCAAATTATTTTCACAAAGCATGGTTCTAGCCATTTCTTCTAAAGTTCGATTTTTCCTCTCAACAACTCCATTTTGTTGAGGGGTTCTAGGTGCTGAAAAATTATGGCTAATACCATTAGAATTACAAAACTCAATAAATCCAAGATTTTCAAATTCAGTTCCATGATCACTTCTAACACTAGTGATAGAGTAACCTTTTTATTTTGGATTATTTTTGAAAATGTGATGAAATTTTCTAAAGCTTCATCTTTTGTACTTAAGAATAGAACCCAAGTATATCTAGAAAAGTCATCTACCAAGACAAATGCATATTGTTTTCCTCCCAAGCTAGTAGTTCTAGTTGGCCCAAAAAGATCTAAATGGATCAATTGTAATACTCTACTAGTTGATACATCATTAATAGATTTAAAAGAAACTCGCTTTTGTTTTCCTTTAGCACATGCATCACAGATTTTATCATTATCAAATTTAAGCTTAGGCAACCCTCTTACTAAGTCTCCTTGAATTAACAGGTTGCAAAACACTCATACTAGCATGACCTAGTCTCCTATGCCATAACCAACTATCATGCTCATCCTTAGCAACTAGGCATAAATTAGTCATATCAATAGAATATAAATGCACCATGTAAATGTTTCCTATTCTATGACCAACAAGCATAATCCGATTAGATGCAATGTCAATGACTTTACAACCATTAATTTCAAATAAGACATTGAATTCTTTATCGCATAATTGACTAATACTCAATAGATTATGCTTTAATCCATTCACATATAAAACATTCTTAATTTGTATGGAAGAGGTATTACCTATTGTACCAATACCTTCAATGTGACCTTTTGAATTGTCTCCAAAAGTCACTTCTCCTACATTTTTGGCTTTAAGCTCAATGAACCGGCTTTTGTCTCCAGTCATGTGTCTTGAGCATCCACTATCAAGGTACCATGAATTTGAATTTTTTCTCGTGCCTTGTAGCAATGCTCCTTTCCCTACAAACATAGATTAACTTTTGATTTTTGGTACCCAAATTCTTTTGGGTCCATATTCATTAGTTTCCAAAATCCTAGTCCCCTTAGGTATCCATTTGTGTAGGATATTTTTATCTTTAGTAGTAATGAGTTCTTTAGGAACCCACATACTTCTAATGATTTTTCCATTAGAGGTTCTTTGGGGACCTCTATGATTGTAGTTTCTAAAACTTTTTCTAACAAAGTTGGATTTTAAATTTCCACCTTTTTCAAAATATTTTGTTCCAACTTTATCAAAAGAAGTTTTAAGATCATCAATTTTCTTTTGATGATCATCACTGATCTTTGAAAGTAAATTTTGCAAATCTAAATTTTTCTTTTCAAATTCTTCTAGTTTGATTTGCAAATCTTTGATTTTACTTTCAAGATCATTGTTGGTTTTGGATATGAGTTTGTTTTCATTTTTCAATTTTGAAACATCATTTTTATATTTTAAAAACAGTTTCTCATAATCCGAAGGCAACCCATTGTATTCCTCAAATAACTCATCATAAGATAAATCATCAAAATCGGATGAGTTAGATGTTACCTTAGAATCTTCCCCGAATGCCATCAAACACAAGTTTGCTACTTCTTGTTCCTCTTCATCGGAACTTTCTTCATCGCTCCATGTAGCCACATGAGCCTTGTGCTTATTCTTTGATTGACCCTTTTTCTTTAATTGTGGGCAATCATATTTAACATGCCCTGGCTTTTTGCATTCGTAGCAAATGATTAGGTCCTTCTCCTTTGGTTCATTTTTGAGGCCTTCGTTTCGTTTGAATTTTCTTCCTCAGTAAGGTCTCATCATTTTTCTGAACCGTTTGGCAAACAATGCCATTTCCTCGTCATCATCATCACTATTAGAATCACTCTCATCTTTCGTGGATTTGAGAGCAACTCCAATGTTTTTCTTCTTCTCCTTTTCCTTTGGTGTCTCTTCAACTTTATCAAGGTCCACCTCATCTTCAAGCATCATCTCATGAGTGAGGATTGAACCGATAAGTTCTTCAAGAGTTAAGCACGATAGGTCCTTAGACTCGATGATTGCCGTCTTCTTTGATTGCCATGATTTTGGGAGGGAGTAGACTAACTTCCTCACAAGCTTTTCATTTGAGATGATCTCTCCATATGATTTGAGACAATTGACAATCGTTGAAAATCTATCTGTCATAGCTTTGATGTCTTCATTTGGTTTCATCCTGAAATTCTCATAGCTATGCGTTAGAATACTAATTTTTGATTTCTTTACCTCATCTGTACCTTCATGTGTGACTTGAAGCTTGTCCCATATTTCTTTGGCGGTTGTACACGATGAAACTCTTTCATATTCATCTGGTCCAAGAGCACAAAAAATAATATGGATGGCTTTGGAGTTGAGCTGGAACATTCTTGTCTCTCAATCACTCCACAACCTTGGATGAGTGATAGGCTTGATGTATTCTTCTTCTACGGCATTCCATGCTCCCATGTCACTTGCTTGAATGAAGTACATCATTCTATTCTTCCAATAGGTGTAATTAGCTCCATTGAAGAAAGGAGGCTTGTTGACGGGCATCGAATCAAGACCGGAGTCGTAATTTGAAGTGGAGGCCATTGATGACTTGGTAATCGATGTAACTCTTCTCGAATCGACTCAAGAGGCCATTAAACCTTCAAATGAGTGAGGCTCTGATACCAATTATTGAGTTAATCGATCGACGAAATTAGCCAAGAGGGGGGTGAATTGGCAATTGAAAATTCGGTGGAAACTTTTGCAGAAAATTGAAAAGATTTGCACAGCAATTTAGAGTGGTTCAACTTTCTCAATCAAAGTCTACGTCCACTACCTTATCTATCCACACTAAGGATTTTCCAACAAATTCACTAATTTGTTCTTTCTTTTGAGGCCAAAGAGATAACCTTACAATACCCTCAAGAATATACCCCAATTCTTGAGAACACTCTTTTTCCCAAAGAGAAGATTACAAATTTGCAAACTTACAAGAAAACCTCACAAGGTAAGATGTTTGCACAATTCTAGAACAAGAAAAGAACAATCAAAGATGATTACAAATAAGCACAATATGTGTTCTTGAAAGCAAAATGAATATTGAAGAAGAATTGGCTTGATTTGCACAAACTTTGTGTTTGATGCTTTCTCTCTTGTTTCTCTATAATTTCTTATTGATCAAGGGCTTCAGAACTTGTTTAAATACACATTGAATCACTTCTGAACGTTGGTGATAATTAGTGGAGTCAATAGAGCCGTTCAAGTGTGAAAATAATTAATTTTTCTGGGTGGAGCGTCTCATGCATCGATGCATGATGGAGGATGCATCGGTGCATCAGTGTAAAATTCAAATATTTTGACCGTTGGAACACTTGATGCTTCGGTGCACCAAGTGTGCATCGATGCATGAAATGCATTCGATGTTTGAAAATAGCCTGCGTGCATCGATGCATGGCTTGTGCATCGATGCATCAAATGCATTCGATGTTTTGAAAATATTCAGAGTGCATCGATGCATGGAGAATGCATCGGTGCATGGAATGCATTCGATGTTTCAATTAATTCACTAATGCATCGATGCATGGTTGATGCATCGGTGCATCACCTCAAATAATTGAATTTAGGCTTTGATTTTGGTTCAAAATACTTTGTGAAAATTGTTTTAAAAATAGTTTAAGCACAAATCACAATTTTACACATTTAGTAAGGTTTAAAATTGATCTTGAAAAACTTGGAGTAATAATTTGATATTCGGTTAATTGAATCGAATATAAAATTGTAACATCATTTGTAAAATCTTAAAATTCATTTAACTTAATTTGTTATATCGAAATATCAAAAATGTTTTCAACAGAAACGTTAGCCATTAGTTTCATAATCAATATTCATAGTTAATGTGAAATGGCAAAATTGGTCATATATCTAATCATGAAGTAAATGATGCAATAAGGAATAAATTTAATCACACCAAATAGATAATTTCTAACTATTCATAAATCCAAACAAATTCAAAGTCAATCAATCCACAAATTCAAACATTCCAAAATATTCAAAATGTTAAAACAATAAGTTTGGAGTTTAAAGCAAAACATAGAATCACATATCAGGATCAGGAGGAGGAAAAAGAGCTCGCATAGCTGCCATTTCGTGAGTGAGGTCATTAATACGCACGTTGGTTGCTTCGTTGTTTGCATGCATCTCCCAAAGAATTTCTAATTGTTGAGCTCCCATTGTGGATAAGTGGGACTCTATAGAAGTAAAGCGCGAATCCATGGTAGCATATCGGAAAACGAATGTCTCCATAAAGGATTGAAAATATGGAGGCAATTGATGCGTTTGTTGTGCTTGCTCCTCGGCCTGCTCAGGCTCATCTTCGGCTTCATTGATGTCTCGCATTAATTGCTCAAGCTCGAGATCTTCGTCAGCTTCGGGTGGAGCTTGTGAAGAACTAGCTCCCGGAGTATTTGCAGAAGATCGAACCCATTCACCGGTTTCCTTATCCTTAATCCATCCCGCTCTCGTTAAGGAAAGAAGGTTAATTTGTTTCTTAAGGGGAAAAATGGCATCTAGATCAACTCTAAGCCCAGCTTTGGAAAACAGATTACTCAAAATGCAACTGTAAACAAGAGATGAACAGAGTTTCTTGTTAGGAACAAGATTTACGGTTTCAACAATTTCAGCAAAAATAATCTGAGGTAGGTTAATTTTAATATTGTTTTCGAAACAATGTAACCACCAAAGATCTAACGCTCTAAGAGTATAATAACGACCTCCGGATGGTCGAAACCACCAAGAAATCATTAGATGAAGAAAACGTTCATGAAGGTCTAAGACACTTGCACTATCCCTTCTTTTATAATGAGATCCTAAAACCTGTTTTTCATTTAAAATACCATCATTATCTAATCCGAATGTTTTGGCTATGTAAGCCGAGTTAATATATAAGAATTGTCCTAGGAGGTAGGAACGAATTCCTATGGTTTCGGTTTCAGTTGGGTTTTTAACACAAACGGCATTAGAATAGAAAATACGAACAAGTTGATGGTAAACGATGGGTTCAAGGTCAAAGAGTTTATCAAATTTCCACTCTTGTAAAAGAGGAAGATATTTAAAATTGATAGCTAACATAGCTTGACGAGAAGGAATACGTTCTTCCCGGATTTTGTAAGAGTCGAAATATTGATAATACCAAAAACGATGATTTCTAGGACCAGGATGATTGAAACACGAATTTTGGATAGTCAAGTTAGGATCAATGGGATTAGGATTAAAAATTGGAATAGGAGGAGGATTTGGAGGTGGATTTGAATGACGGTGTGAGTGACTAGATGATGAACTAGCACGTTTAGGATTTGACATTGTTTAGGAAATCGGAATAGAATTGATAACCGACAATTTAGAAAACACATGTATGGAATTCAATCAATCCCAAAACTCAATTGACTCCTCAATATTTCAAGGTTCTCTAAATCAATCCTAATGGGCAAAGTTTTTGAAAATTTTTGAAAAATACGGTTTTGAGAAACAATATAATTTTCATAACAACAACATAATTCAATCAAAACACAATAATTTGAAAATCAACATTTTTTTTATTTCGAAAATTTAAAAATTTTGGAAAAATTCTTGTGTTTTTGATGAAATTAGTTGTGATCTCTAGTTTCTAATCACTAAATAATCAATGCCCGATCTAAAGCTTATCCTAGAACTAATTAAAACTAGTTCTATGTTCATAAATTGATGAAATAGAAGTTTTGGAAAAATACCTTGAAGGATTTCGGATTTGAGTGAGATTAGATGAATTTTGCACATTTTTGATGATTCCAACAGGTTTAGAAGATGATATTTGAAGTGAATTCCGATTAAGAGCATTGATTTGAGGCAAGAATGGAGATAGGGAGAGAGTTTAGAGGAAACGGCGGCAAGGAAGAGAAGGGTTTTGAACAAAAGTAAGGGTTCTTCCCGTGTATAACCAGAACCCCAGAGGGTATCGATTCCCCTGTGGGGGGAATCGGTTCCCCTTCAAAGGGGGAATCGGTTCCCTCATGGGGGGATCGATTCCCTCTGCACCAAAATGCTAAAATCTGATTTTAAACACCCAAAATGCTAAATTAATTTCCTCTAGTGGTATTGGCAACTCATATATTGAAAATTAATCATGTATAAACAATTAAATTAATCTTTAAACGATATTTGAACATAAAATTAATTTTTCATTAAGAATCATAAACTCCCCCTAACTAATGGCAATGAATGCAATCAAAAATTACTATTATAAGCATTTTTCATTTATTCTTAAAAGTGCCAAAATTATTTTAAACACTAAGTGAAGATAGGTTGGTCAAACCTAATTCTCTTCTAAGTGTCCAAAATCTTTCCTTGTCTAAGGGTTTTGTAAAGATATTCGCTAATTAGTGCAAAGTATCAACAAATTCTAGAACTACATCTTCCTTAGTGACATGGTCTCTAATGAAGTGATGTCTTGTTTCAATGTGCTTAGTTCTAGAGTGTTGGATGGGATTTTTAGTGAGACAAATAACACTAGTATTGTCACACTTGATAGGAATGATACCTACTTCAATTCCATAATCAAAAAGTTGTTGTTTCATCCATAAAACTTGTGCACAGCAACTACCAGCTAAAATGTATTCGGCTTCAGTGGTAGATAAAGCAACACAATTTTGTTTCTTTGAAAACCAAGAAATTAGCATATTTCCAAGGAATTGGCAAGTACCGGAGGTGCTTTTCCTATCTAATTTGCATCCTCCATAATCCGCATCAGAAAAAGCATGCAAGCTAAAGCTAGAGTCTCTAGGATACCAAAGTCCTAAACTAGGAGTGTCCTTAAGGTATCTAAAGATTCTCTTAACAGCTAGTAAATGTGATTCCTTAGGACATGATTGAAATCTAGCACATAAGAAAACACTAAACATAATGTCCGGTCTACTTGCAGTTAGATAAAGCAAAGAGCCAATCATTGACCTATATAATTTGACATCTACACATTTACCTCCTTCATCTAAGTCAAGCTTTGTTGAAGAGCTCATTGGAGTGTCATGAGGTTTCCTGTTTTCCAGTCCAAACTTTTTGAGCATATCTTTGACGTACTTAGCTTGATTGATGAAGATGCCATCTTTTCTTTGCTTGATTTGGAGTCCCAAGAAAAATGAGAGCTCCCCCATCATGCTCATTTCGAATTCACTTTGCATTAGCTTAGAAAATTCTTGACGAAGAACATCATTAGTAGAACCAAATATTATATCATCAACATAAATTTGAACTACTAATAAATCTTTACCTTTATGCTTTAGAAACAATGTAGTGTCAACCTTCCCTTTTGAAAAACCTTTTTCAATTAAAAAATTTGACAATCTTTCATACCAAGCTCTAGGAGCTTGTTTTAAGCCATAAAGAGTTTTTGTCAATTTAAGAACATGGTCTGGAAATTTTGAATCTTCAAAACTTGGAGGTTGTTCCACATACACTTCTTCCTTTATAAAACCATTTAATTGCTTCCATCCTAGCTACGGGAGCGTATGTTTCATCATAGTCTATGCCCTCTTCTTGAGTATACCCTTGAGCAACAAGTCTAGCCTTGTTTCTCACTATATTACCACTCTCATCAAGCTTATTCCTAAATACCCATCTAGTACCTACAGTAGATTTATTACTAGGCCTTTCAACTAATGTTCATACTTTACTTCTCTCAAATTGATTTAATTCTTCTTGCATAGCCATAATCCAATGTTCATCATTTAATGCTTGTTTAATAATTTTAGGCTCTATGCATGAAATAAATGCAACATAATTACAAATATTTCTAAGAGAAGATCGAGTTGTTACCCCTTTGGATGGATCACCTATAATCTCACCATCCTTGACATAGTTGTACTCTCTTGGATAAGACACTTCCCTTTCTTCAATGGTTGGATTCTCGAGGGGATCATGAGTTTCCTCATCTTTCGTTTCTTCTTTTGATGATGATTCTCCAACGTCATGTATATTTATAATACCTACATCATCATTAACACAAGAATCCTTCCTCGGAAGAGGATTATTATCGAAAACAACATGTATAGACTCTTCTACAACTAAAGTTCTTTTATTAAATACTCGATAAGCTTTAGAATTTAAGGAATAACCCAGAAAAATTCCTTCATCACTTTTAGCATCAAATTTGCCAAGGTTTTCTTTACCGTTGTTCAAAACAAAACATTTACATCCAAAATGATGAAAATAGCTAATGTTAAGCTTTTTATTTTTGAAAATTTCATATGGAGTTTTCTTTAAAATTGGCCTAATCATTACTCTATTTACAACATAACAAGCGGTATTTGTGGCTTCTGCCCAAAAAATATTTTAGCAAATTATTTTCACAAAGCATGGTTCTAGCCATTTCTTCTAAAGTTCGATTTTTCCTCTCAACAACTCCATTTTGTTGAGGGGTTCTAGGTGCTGAAAAATTGTGACTAATACCATTAGAATTACAAAACTCAGTAAATCCAATATTTTCAAATTTAGTGCCATGATCACTCCTAACACTAGTTATAGAGTAACCTTTATCGTTTTGGATTTTTTTTGAAAACGTGATGAATTTTTCTAATGCTTCATCTTTAGTACTTAAGAATAGAACCCAAGTATATCTAGAATAGTCATCTACCAAGACAAATGCATATTGTTTTCCACCCAAGCTAGTAGTCCTAGTTGGCCCAAAAAGATCTATATGGATCAATTGTAATACTCTACTAGTTGACACATCATTAATGGATTTAAAAGAAACTCGCTTTTTTTTCCTTTAGCACAAGCATCACAGATTTTATCATTATCAAATTTTAGTTTAGGCAGCCCTCGAACCAATTCTCCTTGAACTAAACGTTGTAAACCACTCATACTAGCATGTCCTAGTCTCCTATGCCATAACAAATTATCATGCTCATCCCTAGCAACTAGGCACAAAATAGTCATATCAATAAAATCTAAATGCATCATGGATATATCCCTATTTTATGACCAACAAGCATAATCGAAAATAGATGCAATGTCAATCAATTTTGCAATCATTTAAAATAAAACATTGTATCTTTTATCAAATTTATTTTTCAAAAGATTATGCTTTTAACTCATTCACATATAAAACATTATGCAATGTTGATTATAGAGATTAAGAGCACATGCATAAAGTTTTTGAAAATTTTATGCATTAAAACTTTATAATATTTAAACAAAAATCTATGCATAAACATTAAGAAAAATTTCAGGTCAAAATTTTGCAAAACCAAAGTTCTTGAAAAATCAATATCAATTGTTAAAGAGATATCAATTACATTTTAAAAACAATTTTGACCAAAAAATATATGATGAACTAGAGTTTATAAAACATTACAAAAAATTATTATGTTCATCATACAATATTTTTCAACATACATGAGACAAAACATAATCATTTAGAATTATTTAACATTTAAAACCTCATGCATGCATAAACTAAATGAGCAACCAAATAAAAAAAATTAAGTTTAGAGGTTACCCATTCCTTTTTCATGTGTGGCTAGAGCATCTTGAATATCATCATATTTATCACCATTGCTCTCACACACCTACAAGAGACATTTAAGTATATTTTGGTATCCAAATTGCTTTGGATCCTTGAACATTAGTTTCAATGACTCTTGTTCCTTTTGGAACCCATACTTGTCTAATTTTAAATCGTTTTCCTTTCTTTAAAGGACAAGTATGTTCCTTATGACCATGATAATGACAATGTGAACATATTGTCATTATTGAACTAGATGAATTATTTAGAATGATCTCTTTTTCTCTTGTTAAACATTCAAGCTTATCTTTCAAATTGAAATTTTCTTTTTCGATACTTTCAAATTTCATTTTTGAGAGTTCTAAATCCTTCTTCAAGATTTCATTTTGATTTTCAAAATCTATTTTCATTTCTAGAATAAGTTTGTTTAATTTGAAAATTTCTTTTTCAAAGTTTTCATATTTTATTTTTGAAATATCTAACTCCTTTCTCAACATTTCATTTTGATTTTCCAAGTCTGTTTTAGCTTTCAAAAGAAGATCATTTTTAGCAATAAATTTAGAAATCAATTTATTGTATTTGGAGTTCATGGTCTCAAACTCCGAAAATAATTTATCATAAGCATCTTGTAACTCATTAAAAGATTTTGAATTTGATATATTTGAGTTAGAAGATACCTTTGGCTCTGTGAGAGCTAATAGAGACACCACTTTTATTGGTTCTTCTTCTTCCTTGTCTCTATAGATCTCCTCAAGCTTATCCCACATTTCCTTGGCACTTGAACAAGAAGAAACTCCTTTATATACATTAGGATCAATTGCACAACACAACATGTGCATAGCCTTTGAGTTTTGTTGAGCTTCCTTCTGTTCTTGAACACTCCACTTCTTTGCCTTCTTAGTAGGAGAGGAATATCCTTTCTTAATTATCATCCAAGCTTCCATATCAAATGATTTGATGAATATAATCATACACCTCTTCCAATGACGATAATTTGTTCCATTGAAGTGTGGAGGCACGTCAATAGGTATGGATTCTTCCATTGAGAATGAACCGGAAGTAGACACCATCTTTATCGATTTAACTCTTCCCGGATCAACTCAAGAGGTGATTAAACCTTCAAATGAGTTAGGCTCTGATGCCAATTGTTGAGTTAATCGATTGACGGAATTGGCCAAGAGGGGGGTGAATTGGCAATTAAAAATTTGGTGGAAGCTTTTGCAGAAAATTGAAAATAATTGCACAGCGATTTAGAGTGGTTCGACTTTCTCAATCAAAGTCTACGTCCACTACCTTAGCTATCCACACTAAGGATTTTCCAACAAATTCACTAATTTGTTCTTTCTTTTGAGGCCAAAGAGATAACCTTACAACGCCCTCAAGAATATACCACAATTCTTGAGAACACTCTTTCCCAAAGAGAATATTACAAATTTGCAAACTTACAAGGAAAACCTCACAAGGCAAATAAGTTTACACAATTCTATAACAAAGAAAGAACACTCAAGAATAAATACAATTGAGCACAATAAGTTTTCTTGAAAGAAAAATGAATATTGAATGAAAAATAGGCTTGAAATGCTCAAACTGGAGGTTTGATGCTTTCTCTTTTATTCTCTCTTGATTTTAATTGCTTGATGTTTCTTGTTGTTGATCAATGGCTTCTAAGCTTGCTTAAATACACCTTGAATCACTTATGAACGTTGGGAATGATTAGAGAAAATAATATACCCGTTTTAGTGTGAAAACAATTAATAAAACAGTTTGAAGCGTAGGGGGAATCGGTACCCCCTATGGGGAATCGGTTCCCTAAGTGTAAAATTCAAATATTTCGACCGTTATACAAGGGGGGGAATCGGTACCCCCTGGGGGGGAATCGGTTCCCTCCAATCATACTGGAATTCTCGGAGCCAAACCATTCAGGGGGAATCGGTACCCCCTTGGGGGGGAATCGGTTCCCTCTGAGCAATCTGGAATTTTTGGCTTTGAAATGATTCGAAATATTTTGTAAAATTATTTTGAAATTGTTTTAAGATTAAAACTTAATTTTACACTTGAGTAAGGATTAAAAAGGATCTTTGAAAGATTTGGAGTAATGTTTTGATATTCGAATAATTCTATCGAATATACTTAGAAAATCATTTGGAAAATCTTAAAATTCATTTAACTTAATTTTTTATATCGAAATATCAACATGTTTTCAACATATAATTGCTACCTTGGTCTTCCTTGGTCTCACTAATTCTGGTTGTAGATTAAAAATGTCATTTTTAACTCCTTATTGGGCTTATCTCAAGCCCAATCCACTTTAATTTAGGTCAAAACCTCTTACAAGTTAGAAATTAACCCAAGGCCCATATCGGGTTAGTCTAAAACTTCTAACCCAGGATTCGGGGTGTTACAATGGTAATGTATAATGACAAGGTACCAAGTTTGGGTGTTATTGGGGTGTTTATTCTTCACCACTCATAATTGTCACTCGACACTAAAAATGAATATTTAGTAAACGTGGACCAACTTGTCTTTAAAATGATTTCTCTTAAAATTGTTTTAAAATACATTTTTACGTATTCAACCTACCTAAACCAAAAGGTTGATGATGACTCCAATTCAAAATTTATCAATAATCCCAAATTCCCCAAATTAATCGTAAGTGTAAAATCAAGGGTTTTCTTCTTTTTAAAAAAAAATGTTTTGAGAATTTAAATATTATAATAGATTAGCAATTTCGCTATGGAATGGTTAGGGAGTTGAGCCATTAATTGCTTAAACATTGTCGTAGTGGTGAAAATTGTGAATACAAGTCCAAAATTAGCTTATGATCCTTTTCATTGAACATTGGTTAATTTATTATGCATTTTTTATGTAAATAGTTGTATTAATGTTTAAACTTATGTTTTCAGCTTCATTGATTTTTCCTTTTCTAAAGTGCATCAATCTTTGATTGTTTTTTGTCAAAGGTTTGTAAGTTCTTCCTCACTCACATCACCTATACTAACATGACATAATCCATGTACCTTAGCTCCATCCCAAGTAAGTAGCGGTGAACCCTTTGCTTGTATGGTGAGTTTATTCCCTGCACAAGCCTTAGAAAGTAACCTCTAAGCACACATGGCTTATACCTTCGTGGGAATTTATTCCTTGTATAAGTATAGGGAAGTAGATCATGTGTTATCAATGCATGAGGCAGTTGCTTAATCTTACCTAAAAAGATTCCACCTTTCATTATCAAGGTATAAGGCACAATTCTGGTGTCGTAGGGACATAGAGGTCATATTTGAATATAGCCTCTACACAAGCCCAAGGGGTCATAGAGCACTGATAACTCTCCAAAAGTGTTATTTGTTAGGATCTCTTTGCCTAGGTTAAACTTGAACTTTATCATCATTTTGATCAAATTAGGAATATTTTAGGTTTATTTTATTATATTTTTTATCATTTGCATTATGAGAATAGTTGGTGGAACTTGGGCTACTTTTGTTGTTTTTATGATAAATATGGTACACTAATGTTGTGACAATGCTCTAAGCAGTAGGTGATACTTTTATGATAAATATGGTACACTAATGTTATGTCGAATCGATGTGCAGAACTGGTAGCAACTGCTGGAAAGAGGACATTTGTTAGGCCAATTGTCAAATGGACAATATCTTGATATTTGTAGACTATTCCTATTGGATGAAGGATTAACTATTTCGACCTATAAAAGGAGGATGGAATCACACTTTTCACAATCATTCTTCTTCACTAATTAATTTCTTTCAAGACATGGCCGCCTAAACCCTCCACTAGAACATGTAACAATAGTTAAGGGAGCACTTCCGTGTAGCAGAGGCAATCGAGTTAAGCTCTATTTTAATTTTTATCCTTTTGTTTGAAAAAGGGATGTGATGGATATTAACTTAAAATGTTTCTTTATTTCGGATGATGTTTGGTTTTGAACTTGAGGTGTTTGATAAAATGCTTTTATTATGATTTTTACCATATTTTTTTCATGTGTTGTAGCTTTTATAAGATAAGTTTAGAAATGGATTTATCTTGATGTATGTGACTTTTATAATGCTTAGAAATGAATTTTATTGATTTCATATACTACTTTATTGCAGCATTGGTATTACGAAAGTAAGTTGGTATATGGAAACATGTGTTGCCAATAATTAATGCATAGTTAACTATTTAATTGCTTGAATTGGTGAAAATTGATTCTAAGTGGTTAAGTAGTGTTAGTCTTTTCAAATCACATGAATGCATTTGCCTTAACATTATCATTATGAAAACAACCAATACTTTGATATGTTGTTCTCTGAATTGTTGATACACTGCTTGACAATTTCTATTTTGTTTTTCTAAATTTGTTATAACTTTTTTGCTACTCTAACCCAACATTCACCTTTTTCTATAAAATGGAACAATTCTAATATGTGATTCCTTTCTCTCTATGGGTTTGACATCTGATGCATTCATTTTCATCCACTATTATTACTTGATATATGACACGTACACTTGCGTTAATATTGTAGCAATCTTTGTAGCATCAAATTTTTGGTGTCGTTGCCACAGAGCAATGGTATTGCATCAGAGTTGTTTTATTTTCACTAAATTTGTTTATTTTTAATTTGTAGGTATCTTCTTTCTTTTTTTTCATTCTAATTTGTCGGTGCATGTCTCACCGAGACAATTAAGACTTGGAGCCTTTTGACCCCAAAATCGAGCGTACATTATGTCAACACCATAGAAAAGTAGCGAACTATAACCAAGCAAACATGAACATGGGTGATGGTAAAAATACTTTCCACCATTACAACATGGTGAGGAGGAAATTTTAGCTGGAAATGGAGTTAATCTGTCAAACTTCTACAACACTGATGACTACAACATGCCAATCTGTGAGCACCTGTGGCTACTCAGGATGATCTAAATCCTGGCATCATAAGACCTACCATCCATGCTGCCCATTTTGAGCTAAAACATATAATGTTTTAGATAATGTAGTCAATGGGGCAATATAGCGGTTCATTTACCGAAGATCCTATAGCACACCTAAAAAAATTTATGAAAGTGTGTGACTCTTTTATACAATAAGGAGTTCCCGAAGAAGCATTGAAGTTGAAAATATTTCCTGACTCACTCTGTGATAAAGCTAAAGCATGGCTTAATTCACTACCACTGATGTTATAACATCGTGGTATGAATTAGCACAAAGGTTTTTTTATGAGAACTTATTTAAGCATTTTCACATGCATCATTGATGTAAACATGGAATTAATTCGTGGAATATTCCATGGAAGTGGTCGACCGAATCGTAACAAAATTGGTAAAGTTCAATCAAGAAAAAGCACTGACTTCTACAACCGTGGGAACCACTGATTGCAGGATGACAAATGTTGTTCCACAACTAATCATTTCACCAAATAAGCTTCCTAACGACCAATCAAGCTTCTCCGCCGCTAAGAGTCAAGCAGCCATGACAAATCCTTAAGGTAGCCCCACTGATTATAGTATTTTAATTATGATCAAATGAAGAGAGTTAATAATGAAATCTTTGAGAACTTAATAGACTAGTGCAAAAACTAATTCAAAACAATGAGAGGACAAAGCTCCCAATGTGAAATAGATATAAGTGAGTTAGTCTTGGTTGCTGACCTAGTACTCTCTCCCAAATTCAAGATGCCCGAATTTGAAAAATATAGAACCAGCTACCCTACTGCTCATCTCACGATGTTTATTCGAATGATGAATGGATACACTAACAATTATCAAATGTTGATTCATTTATTTTAAGACAACCTAATCTGACCCGCTTCTAAGTGGTATAATCAACTAATTCGCGCTCAAATCCGCTCATGGAAGGATTTGGCTCATGCCATTTTGGGTCAATACAAGCACATGATTTACATTACCCCTGATCGAACAACATTGCCAAATATGAAGGTGAAGCGTAATGACATGTTCCGACAATATGAACAATAATAGAAGGATGTTGAATACCAAGTGACCCACTAATGATTGAGAGGGAGTTCATCACAATGTTTATCAATACACTAAAGCCTCTATATATCAACCATATACTGGGAGTTACCACCAAGAATATCTCCGACATCGTCATGTGTGGAGAAATGGTTGAAAGGGTTGTTAAGAGCAATAAGATGAGGGCACCAATAGTAATGACTTTGAGAATGCAACTGAAATCAATATGGTGGGATTCTATTCAGTTGAACATGGGACTGAATCTCTAAAGGTGGCCCGATGAAAGACTCCTATTGATCTGATTCCAATGACCTATGATGAATTGCTCCCAACGCTTGTTGAGAAGAATCTTGTGACTCCAGTTCATTCCAAGTCAAAAGAGCCCCCATATCCTGAGGACTACGATGTTAACACCATATGCAACTACCATATAAAAAGCTCCAAGTATACTACTGAGAAACATGGGGTATTTAAGGGCAAGGTCTAGAATCTAATTGATTCAAGGTCATGGACATTTGACGATTAATGGGGGAATCCTTAGGAGAACCAAGAATAAGCCATTGCATCCACCATGAAGCTTTGTCGCACTTTCAAGAAAATTCATTTCATCTTGTTTGAACTTGTTTTTGTCTTTTCTTTCTCTATTTACTTAAATATCTTTTAAAAATGTTTGATGATTGAACTTAAGTCACCTTATAAGGTTATGAGCAATGAAAGAAGTTTTAATCTTGTTGTTCTTTGAGTATTAAATGAGTTAAAGATCCTTTTAATTATTCAATAATTATATATCTTTGGCATGTGACAAGATTAGACCTTTTGTATCCTGTCCAAAACCAAAATACAATCATTCAATTAATTATCCAAAATAATTCATGGTCACTACCAAAGGGCCAAACCATGACATTACCTCTCTTTAAGACACCAATATTCATACCCCTACCTCCCTCTAAGGCACCAAAGTAATACTCTTAGCTTCTCAAGGGGAGTCAATCTTATCATCGCATAACATTCCCTCAAAGATATAACTTCAAAGTCACACCATCATCTTCTTAGACATAAAACCCACATTTTTCTACCACAATGAAATCCAACGACATTAAGTACTAGATGTTCATCCGTGCGTGAATATTCTTGCAAGGAAATTAAGATGTGGCATCCTGGATCAAGTTTTTGAAGATAAGCCTAAATAATTAGGGCATGCTAGAAGTAAGAAGAAGTCAAAATAAGGGGAAATTATTTGAAATAATTCTATCATGAACTAATTACATTGTTTTCATGTAAATAAAAGTTAATCTAAAATATATATCCCCTTAGGGATACCTTTTTCGCAAGGACTTTCGTGTATGAAATGATGAATGACTTCTTCCATTATCCCTTCACAAAATGAGAAAATATATCCATTTTGTCCCCATTTGATCCTAAAGCATTTTTCTTCAGATTCAACCCTAACTAAGGATCACCCTCTACACTAGGGGAAAGGTGAATGAAATACAAAGTGCTCGAAGTTCAAATCAAGTTGAGAACAACATAAGATTTTTCAAATACAAGAAATAAATTATGTTCAAATAGAAATATTGAATTCTCCAAATAAAGAGAACAAATAATATGTTCAAAACGAAGATAAGTTCAAAATTCATTAATGAAGAAGACAAGAAGCACATGCAAAGAGTCTCTTAAAATAAAATGACTCATCACTCATAAACCACGAGGTTAATTAAGTACAACTGGTTCAAAGATCCAAATTCAACTAGAAGAATGAGAAATACAAGGTGCCCGAAGTTCAAATCAAGTTGAAAACAACATAAGATGTTTCAAATATAAAAAAATTATGTTCAAATATAAATGTCGATTTCTTCAAATAAAGTGAACAAATAATGTGATCAAGTCAAAGTAAAGTTAAAAATTCATCAATGAAGAGGATAAAAAGCACATGCAAATAGTCCCTTAAAATAAAATGACTAATCACTCCTAAAACAGAAGGTTGATCAAGTACAACTGGTTCAGATCCAGATTTAACCAGAAGATTGAGAAATACCAATGGTATAGAAAAATGGAGATGAACTCTAGGGTGAAACCCCATAAATGGGCAGTCTAGAGGGATTCAAAAAAAAAAAAAAAGGCATATTGTAAGAAGATTCAAATCAAGCAAGTCATGATAAGGGCATCGAAACAAATTGATCCTTGGTTCAATCACCCTTAAACATTTGCTTGAACCTATTTATCCCTTTCTTTCATAACCATGAGCTCTGGCATATATTACATGCTTGAAAAGTTTATTATGATCATACATGGATTTTTAAGTGGAATAGATAATCTTCATATTTCATTTCGCCTCTTAGAGTTGATCTTTTTATTTGCAAAAAAGGTTTTTAAAATCTTTAATGCATGATAAAGAAAATTTCAAAAGGCATATTGAAACCAAAGAATGATTCAAGTTGAAAACCTGAAATGGCGACTCGAATATGAAGATCGTATAATTGTTCTATAGTAAACGGTCTTATACATCTCTCGATAAAGCACTGTACCACCTAAAAATACTCACAAAAGTTAGGAACCGATGAACATCGCTAGAAGATGAAATACAGTGACTACTTCATCAAATCAATGAACACCAGAAAATCGAAAGTGCTAAATCTTGACCAAACAAGCCAACTTGAAACATTCTACCTTCCCAAATCAGCCTAAGCATAAAAAATTTCATTACTCTTGAAACTTTTCAAAGGGATGTGATTTTTGAAGGATGTAAAGAGTAGTTGACTTATTTGATATTCAATGAAATTTTGTTTTATAATTTGTTTCAATTGTGAGCCCAAAGTAATGGGCATTGTTTTTGAAAACTTTCTCATCAAACTTTCACATTTTAAAAAAATGAGGAAGAAAAATATTTTCAAATAAGATAATCTCTCTGAGGAATAAATATTGAAAATTGGCAAATGTCACTAAGATTCAAAGGCTCAAAATCAAAACTAGGGAAAGAAATGACAAAGGTTTAGGGAACGAAGAACAAGTTGACACAAGTCAATAATTACAAGAGTACACACATGTGTAGGCAAGAATGAAGACTGCCCGTGCACTCATTTTAGACCATTGATCATGAAAATATGCATCAACGTTGACATATATACTGCATAAGTTTGCATCTTTGCATCAAACATTCACCATCACATGCAATATTAGAAACTTAAAATAACCTCTCATAAGGATGATTTTAAAAAATCTTGAAAATGTCTTATGCAAGATTATTTTTTCATCTCATGATGATAACTCCAAAAACTCATTTTTTTTCCCCTTAAAAGCATCTAAAAATTGAAGAAATCATATAAACTTTACCTTGCCATTTATTCAAGATAATTGCATTCATGGATACACAATTTTTACAGATTTTTCCAAAAGAAAGAAAAGATCGATAACAACTAAACCTCCTCAACAAGAAAAAGAAATGTCATCTTCAATAGTAAATCCTTTAATGACCACTTGACCTCCTCAACATGAAGGAGCAATGTTGTCTTCAAAAGTGAATCGTCTAAAGATAACCAAATCTCCTCAGCGCGAAGGAGTAGTGTTATCTTTAAATTTGACTTCCACAAGAGAAAAAAATCATCCAAATATGAGACATCCTCAACACGAAGGAACAATGTCGTCCACAAACTAGACCTCTTCAATGCAAAAGAGCAATGCCATCATTAGATTTGACTCTAAGCAAATCACCCATAAGCAACCAAATCTCCTCAACCCGAAGGAGCAATGTCTTTTTCAAAATTAAATTATCTACATGCGATAAGACTTCTTCAATGCAAAGGAACGATTTTTTCTTAAGATGTACAATCATTTTAATACGACTAGACGTCCACAACATGAAGGTGCAATGTCTTCCACAAACTAGACCTCTTCGACACTAAGGAGTAATGTCATTATCATTATCATATTTTAAAGTTAAAAATAAAATAAAAAAACTAAAAATCTTATTATAGTCTATTTTAAACTACCGTTTTCAAAAAAAAAAATACCCATTAACATTAATTTTATATTCAAAATAAACTTTTTAACTATGAATGCTTAGACAACATCATCAAATGCACCCTTAATATTTTTAAAATAATATAATTTTATACTTTCATACTTTTATATAACATTCATATAAAATAACATAAAAAGAAACACTTTAAAATTTGATCATATGAATAATAAATTTACTTATAAATTTAAAATATTTTTCAGTGTGACAATTTAATAATATACTAAACTCATCAAAATTAAATAAACCTATATTTCACTACCGGTGTATTGAAAGGGATCTGCTTAGGTAACAAATATAAAGTTAATTCAATGTGATTTAGTTTTATTATGGACAAGAAGTCCCAAGGCTCAACACTCGGGAACCTTTTCTCCACGGAATCATCCTTCATACATGAAGCATAGTTTAAGTTTATTCAAAGTGCATACTTACCTTGCTGACAAATCCGAAAACCGCCTGAATGTTCATCTTCATCATATTACAGCCGTAATATCCCGGTGTCGCTAACATGAAAGGAAGAAGGAAAAGAAGAAGCGGCCACAAAATAAAAAAAAATACAATATAAGTAACCCGGCTCTGCACAACAAGATTCACCAGCTTTCGTCCCTACCAAGCACTTCACATTTACAGCCTCAAAGCCCGGTAAGCCATACTTGTGTTCGAGAGAAACATTGGAAAAGCAAAGCCTCGTAAATGAACAAACATTCGCACAAGTTAACCAAAAGTCTCGAAGAATGTTTCAACCAATGAATGACCATTGACGATTTTTGTCGTCCCAATAATCAGATCAGATGCCATTCCTTCCTGCACGAGAGAGGAAGATATCAAGGGAACTAACTTACAATAAGGTCACGAAATTGCTCGGATCAATAAACCTACTACTTTTAACAAGATTGAACACTGAAAGATGAATAGTTTGAAATGATTAATCTCAGGAAACAAGATTAAACCCTCTAGCTGAGGAGTTCAAGTGTACTGTCAACCTAAAATCACCATTATTGCATGAAATTGAGATTGCTATTTTTTTTTAAAATGTATACTACTTGACATTAGGAACTTGGAAGTTGACATTCAATAATGAACTTTAAGTCGATAGAAATGATGTATAATGATAAAATAAAGATAATTTAAATTACATAATACGCTACACAGCTTCAGTCCAAGCTCAAATAAGATGTAAAAATGGAAAATGGTTTACCAAACGGTGAAAGTTGACTTTTCTGGATCACGCACTCACTCAAAGAAACTACATTTTTTCATCACCTTATAAATTAAGATTACCTTAGGAGACCTATTAAGAGAGAGCATGGAACCATTGACTATTTCTATGATCACATACAGAAATTAAGGTTCATAAGAACCCATTGAAGTACAAGCAATGCAATTAAGCCGACAAATCCAAGCATAGAAAAAACCTGAGACTATAACTGCCTTCAGAAACATTTTACAGTAGTCGTTTCCTAAGAGAAAATGAGAACAATCAATCAATATTCTTTTTAATAATTTCCTTAAAAATGCTATCTCAAAATCCTATGCAACAGGAGAGAAAAGAATAACATTCCATGTCACAAATCCAAAAATTACACTCAACTGCTTCCCGATGTACGGAAATATTATGCATTTCAATGAAGAAAGGACCTATGTTTCTCCGACTCTTCAGTTTTTTTTTAACACTCGTGTTTAACAAAATTCAGGGCATGAGTATGGCGATATGACCAAAAGATGTCAAATCCATGAAAAAGAATATGCATACCAGTGGCCGACACACACTAGACCCAGTAATGACTGTTTAATGGCAAGATATACTAACAAAACCTGTACAAGAGTGAACATACCATATACACAATAATCAACATACCTGAGCACTCAGAAATCTAAGAGCCGCAATTTCTGCAAATGTTATCCCTCCAATGAAGACAACAAGTACCAGGGAGCGCCTACCATCTGCTATTCTGCAATAACTCAAGCAGCCAACTAAAAAAACATTAGCTATTCTGCAAATGAATGAAATAACAGAGATTGCATTCCCAAATTATAGAGGTCAACAAAGAAATACAGAACAAAACTTAAAACTGAGAAGTCCATATAGTGGAGTTCTCGTTAACTACAGGAAATACCATCACTGGCTATAATTATAGCGACTCACTGAAATAAAAAGGAAAGATAATTTTACTGCCCTATATCCATTGTTATGGCCATCTAGCATCAATCATTTTTACCTGGTTATTCTGGTTATTTGGGCAATTAAATGAGGAAGAAGTTTCATTACCAGAATAAATTCCAACAACTACATCTGAATGAAATTATTTAATGGGCCCTACAGCAATGGAATTATGAGACATACGAAAAGGGGGAAATATTACTTACTTGTCTAAGCCATTTGAAGCACCCTGCAATATGCCAAATGAAGGACTGCTAGTGAAGCCAGCCTATAAAAATAAGCATGCTATCAAAGTAACATATAACCGAAGAACAAACATTCTTGGGGAGTGAAGTTTTGGTGCATAAGCCAATGGTGATCATTAAAAGAATTCCAGAGAAATGCCGTTCCATATTTGAAACAGAAAAACATCAGACAAAAATAGAACAAAAAATTAGAAAGTAAAATAAACTAATCGAAGAGGTCTACTGACCCTTTTTGTTTCAGTATGCGGCCCAGGCAACAGCTTCAAAATTTCTTCCATAGGACGCCTGTAAGGAAATTTTATACGTATATTCAGAAATTTAAGGCATGGAAGGGCTTGGATTAACATTCCTGACTAGTTAAAGCACTTAGCTGGTAAACAGAAACAACAAAAAAAGTTCAGGCAATAAACAACAAAAACCTTCTTTCCCTTGTTGACTCAACAGTCCACCCCAAACCCAACCCCCACTCCTGTTCGCCTTTCTTTCTCTATTTTCTTCTCTCTTATCATATTTTCTTGGTATCTCTCTCCATTTGGTAGTACTTGTGTTCTTCAATAAATTCGTCTTCTTCAACTCTTTCAAGATGCCATTTTCTAATTTCCTTTTCCATCTATGCTCATCCCTAAATATTCAACCTCATCTCTTTTTTTTCTGATGTCCACATTGCCAGCAACCTGATTTACTCTAAAGTTAGTCTGCTATCGCTTAGGAATCCTTTTCTATAAATTTGGGGCATATTTAGTCTGCTATTGATTTATGGCCTACTTTATATGAAATTTTCATCTTATCTTATATTAATTTAAGGCCTAATATCTATGAACTTGCTTTGCATTACAACTTCCTAATGATTACAAAGTGCAGTGCAGGATATTGTAAAATATACATAATTCATTGCTTACTAAAAAAATGGTAGACAAAAGTGATCTATTCAAATGTGAGAAAATACTTGAGAATGTTAAAAAATTAACCAGACCTTTAACATAGAAGAAAGATAAGGAGCCCGAGCCATCTTCAAATAGATTACCACATCCTTGCAGATGAAAGAGATGAGGATAAAATTCTTTTAAATCTAAAAACTGTTGTCATTGACTATTTGAAGCCAAGACCAATTGTTTTTCATCAACACAAAAATGTGGCATATGTAAGAGAAAAAGCATTGACACTGACCCCTACTCATGCCTCCTAGCCAATTCAAACTCCATTCATAAGGCTAACGGGTGAATCTCATTAATGTTCTCAGATCATGACCAAAACCCTGAAACTGCTTCTTCATATCTCCCGCTATAGCATTGCCTTGGATTGTGCTGGGAACTCAAGAAGGAAATGACCGAGATTCTACTAATTTAAATGATCAATTTAAGAGCAAAAGCATTGACACTGACCCCTACTCATGCCTCCTGGCCAATTCAAACTCCATTCCTAAGGCTAACGGGTGAATCTCATTAATGTTCTCAGATCATGACCTAAACCCTGAAACTGCGTCTTTGTATCTCCCGCTATAGCATTGCCTTGGCTTGTGCTGGGAACTCAGGAAGGAAATGACCGAGATCCTACTAATTTAAGTGATCATTTTCCATTTAGAACAGCTATAACCAACAGGAAAGAAGCAAAATAAAATTTACTCTAATTCAGGAAGAAAAAAGGTAAAGCATAACATATCTAGATAACATACTATAATTACAATGAAATTGAACAGATTTAACTCACCATCCGGATCGAACTGCATTGTGCACAAGACGAATGCTAAGAGGTGCATATCCAGAAAAGACATAGGCTATGTCGTCAGGACTGTTTAACCAAAAAACTTCTTACTCAGGAAGCGAAAGAGGAAAATTAACTGCTTCATATCATCAGATCATGCTATGGGTTCTATAATAAATTCTATCATCAGATCATGCTACAAGTAGCTCCAAGCATTGTAAAGTAAATTGGCCATAGTTAACATACATTTGATATGGTGACTCGTATTAATCAAGTCTCAGCTAGACATGAGCAGTATCTAACACTAAAATAGATATACAACAAACATTATGCTAATTTAAGGAAAAAACAATGCACCATGAAAACTAGAAAAATACTACAAACAATAACATAGAATCTCTAGAAAAAATGAAAGTCCATCCATCTTTTTTTCCTTTTTCTTTTGGGGGAAATGTTGGGGTTCTAAATCATATAGATTGATAGTGACTAATATCAAACAAGGCTCAGGTAGACACGAGCAGTAACTAACCTCTACCTAAGTTGCCTGGACTCAGGACACACGTGTCGAACACAATAAGAATCTAAGTGTCGGAGCCGTCTAATCTTGAAATTTCAAACACACAGACACCACACAAAATTTGGACATGGGTAATTTCAAGTAGCCTATAATACATCAATATTTTAAATACATAATATCACTTTTATTTTTATGAAAAACTTCTTTACAAAATTTGAAATTTCATTTATAAATCGTAAAAAATCTAAATATACTAAATATAATTTAAAATATATTATTTCATTATTTGAATTGAATTTAATTATCTTTTTTTGGGGTCTTAAAACCCAAATATGGTATCCTTTTTCCTATTTCATGTTTTTTTTTATAGGAATTGAAGGCCTCATTAAAAAACCCCTTCATGATTAAGGAACTCAGATTGAATTCCTTAATCAGAAGAAGGAAGAAAAGAGTGCCTTAAACTTTATTAATCAAGATACATAAGTTTTACAACATCAAGATAAAAACCCTTACAATCTGTGATGTTATTAGTTTATTCATTTTCTTCTCAGGTCAAGAAAAAGACGATTTTGCTAGAGAGAGAAGCTCCTGCTTTTCACTAGGTTAGGCGTTTTAAAAATATCCTTTCTTAGTAAATCTCATACACTATTACTTATGAAGAGTAAGGTGATTAGATCTGTTGGGAAAAGTTGTGTTACGGTGATCATCTTCAATATTCCAGAGTTTCTTCATCGTCAAGGTCTTTGGCAAATTTTCGATAGATATGGTGAGGTGGTTGATTCTTTCATCCCTAACAAAAGAAGCAAGGGAGGAAGTAGGTTTGGTTTTGTTCGCTTCACCAGATTGGAGGACGCGAGGAAGGCTATCAACTGTGCTGATAGATCTAGGATTCAAGGTATTATAGTTAGAGTTTTCATGGCAAGATTTCAACCTCGTGAAGCTTTTTGGAGAAAGAAGTTTGCTGGCCCAAAACTAGCTGAGGCCAATAGTAATGTGGAGTTTCATAAGCATTTAGAGGCTCCTATTGTCGGTGTTGTTGACGAGGACAAGCTCTTCACTCTCAGAAATGGCTTGGTAGGTCAGTGCAGAAAATTTTCAAAAATGAAAGAGTTGTCTGCTATCTTGCAAAAGAAAGGCATTTTAGGTCCGAAATTATGAGGTTAAGTGGTTTAACAATTTTAATCATTTTCGAAGATTAAGAGAGTAGGGATTATGCTCTTAATAATCAGATTGGGGAGTCAAAAAACTGCTTTGACAAAGTGGAAGTGTGGTCGGAAAACTTCCAGTGCAACAGCCATCGGGCATGGCTTTCGTGCAATGGGATCCCACCGTTGGTGTGGAGTCATTCCACCTTCAAAAACATTACAGACAAATGGGGAGATCTTATCTCCATTGAGGAAGGGACGTTAAATTCAGGCTCGTTTGATAGGGCAATGTTTCAGATAACTACGAACTGTCAAGCTCGAGTGGAAGAATACTTAGATTTGAAAGTCGGGGAACAGATATATACAGTTTATGTTTCTGAGTTTGAACCTTGTTTCAGCCCTGAATTTGTCTGGGTAGATTCGTCCTGATGGATAAGGGAGTTACCTACCCGTTATCCACGGTGGGGGAACTTGTTAGTGACTCGCCAATTTTGCCTTCCGCGATGGAGAAGTGTGCTAAGGAAGCAGGAAGAAGCGTGGACTCACTGGTGGAGAAGAATTCCGAGCGGTTTTCCGAGGAAGAAGGCAGTCTATTATGTTGTTTGGGGAATAGATTTAGAGGCAGCAACCTGTCGGGTGAAGATGAGGAGAATAGGAACATAAGGGAGGAATTAATTATGGGTCTGAGGCATGTGGTTGCTGGTCAGGGGATGGTACAAACGAATTTTGAGGAAGTGGAGGAATACGAGGAAGTGCTGGACCATGCGGAGAGAGGCAGAAAATGACATAATGAAAAGTGGTGAGACTGCACGTGCTTTTGAGGGTATTAAGGATTATTTTATAGATTTCCCCATGTTGGATGGTCGGGTAGAGTCAAAGGTGGTGGAGGATGTAACTAACGTGGGCCTCACAAATTATTGTGCATTCAAAAATTCAAAGGGTGAGCCAAGGCAGAATCGGAGAGCAAAGAAGGGGAAAAACAAAAATTTAAGCTCTCTCCAAGACTATCATAGCAAGAAATTCCAGAGTAAGGTACAACGCGATGAAGAATGGCCCGAACTTGAAGGTAGATCCTTATATGATTCTGATTTTCGAGCAAAGTGGCAAACTCAAAAGAAGGAAGCAGCAGATTCCTTAAAGATCGGGAATGATTTGGGTTTATAGTCTGATGGCTCATCAGTGGTTTTTATTACGGAGCATTATAGTAGTGGAAGTATTGACATAATCATTAAGTTCTGAATAGTTTTTAGGGGACTAGTTATGATTTTTGTTTATGGAGTTGGAGGTTCAGAGGGTCTTCGATGTGAAGTTGAGTAGTTAGTGGCAGAAGGGCGTTTACAGTTTTTCGAAGTTCGTTTTGTTCAATTGTTATAGCGTGGAAGCTCATGGCTTTGGTGTGTGATTTTGGCTACTATGGATTGTGTCAGTTGGTTTATTTGGCCTTTATTATTGTTGTATTGTGTTGCAGCATGATAGAGTTGGTGCTGCATTAGTGGACTGCTAGTGCAAAAACAGCAGGGTATGGGCTGGAAAAACAGAGTATGGGCAGCGTGGGATACTGTGCAGCAGCATGGACAAATTGGTTACTACAGTCTCTGTTGTCAAGACAAGTTTAAAGTGACAGACAGGTGGTTATGTACTTGCTGTTTTGTATTCTTTTCATGTGGAAGCTTTTGGCTTTTGTGTTAGAACTTGGCTTCTATCTTCTATTATCGTTGTTTCTTTTTTGGCGTCTTTCGGGCCACGTTTAGGCTTTTAGTATAGTCAGTCTGCTTTTTAGGTTATGTTGTTGCTAAGTTGGATTAGGTTGAGTCTGTGTTGTTGTTTAGGGTTGTTTGTTGTTGCTTTTGGTGTTATGTTTATGTTGGGGGTGGCTCTCAGGTTGTATCTTGTATCTTCTAATAATTAATGAAATCTTAAGGCACTCTTTTCCTCCTCCTGTTGATTAAGGAGGTTTTTAACGAGACATTCAATTCCTATCAAAAAAAGATAAAAACCCTTACAAACAAACCTAAACTCCAAAAATAAAATACCCCAAACACAGTAGAATTAACCAATAACAAAAGTAGCCAAACCATCAGCCTCTAAATTGGTTGTCCTAGCCACCTATCTAATAACTCCCTCCAGTTCTTTAAGTTTAACTACTATATCCCTGACAATGGAGGCATATAAAACAGGACAAATAGCTTCGTTTTTAACCCAATCCACTACCATTTTACAATCTGATTCTAAGATCAACCAACCCTTAATACCTGCTCTCATTGAGTCAAAAAAATATAATCCCTCATTAACAGCCTTTAAATCCATCAAAATAGGTGAACCTGGACTAGAAGCCTTCTTAAAAGAACCTAACAGTAGACCTTCTTCATATCTTAGAATACCCGCAATTCCACTACTCTTCCAATCAGAACTGGTAGTTGCATCTACATTTAGGTTGACAAAGCCCTTAACAGGGGGGACCAAGGGATGGTAGAGACAATCGATTTGTTGAGAGGGAAATATGAATCCCCAAGGGAAGGGTCACTGAGAAGAGCATCCAAAGAAATAACAGAATCTGCAAACTTAGCTAAAAACCAAGATGCAAGCCTAACTCTTGCTAAGAAAAATAAGTTAGTCTGATCTAACTTGTCTCTTTCAAAGACGATATCATTTCTAACTTTCCAAATAGTCCAAATAACAACAGCTGGAATAAAGTTCCAAATAGCAGAACTGGAATTTAGTTCTTCCCAAGCTAGAAGAAAGTTATGCGCATTTCCATGAAAGACCGAACAAATACTCCAATACTGCAAAAATTTATTCCACAAAAACCACACGACAGAACAAGAGAAAAATAAATGAGAAGAGGATTCATCAACCAAATTACATAGAGGACAAGAGAGATCTACAATATCCGTAACCCCTCTTTTAACCAGTTCTGTCCTAACTGGCAGTTTTTGAAGAACCACATGCCACATAAATACCTTAATTCTTGGTGGCACCAATCCTTTCCACAAAATTTTCTTCCAAAAAGAATTCGCCTGAGAAGCCTGGGAACAAATCTTCACACATGAATTAACAGAATAAACACCAGCCCCATTCCCTTTCCAGATTAGTGCATCACTGGCCTCTCTAGATAAACAAAAATTAGAAATAATTGTCATCAAATTAGTCCACTGTTCAAATTTCCAATCTACCAAACTCCTCAATTGAATATTCCAAATCTATCCTAAAGAACTAAACTCGCCGAAATCAATCAATTTACCACTCTAATTCGAAGAGATGGCAAACAGCCTTGGGAAAAAGACCTTAAGAGGGAAGTCCATTGCCCATTTGTCCTGCCAAAAATGAATAAACTGACCACTACCAACTTGAATTCTGCACAAACTTCGAAACTTTGAGCCAAATGAGTCTTCCTTAAAATGAGTATTAACCACTGACCTCCAAATCCAAGAAGATTGAGCTGGTATCTTTGCTATTGAACAGTAATGAGAAAGGATCCATATTGTATTTAGAACATATCAACCTTCTTCAAACAACATTCCTTTCATTAACAAACCTCCAAGACCATTTCCCCAGTAGAGCTCTGTTCATATTTATAATATTCAACACTCCCAAACCTCCCTCCTCCTTAGATTTACACACATTAGACCAACTAACCCAATGAATCTTGTTTCTATCCATCCCTCCTCCCCATAGGAATTTAGACATTATGGAATTAAGTTTGGAATTAACCGAGGGAATTTTAAAAAGAGATAAATAGTAAGTTGGAAGTGAACAAAGAACCGATTTAATCAAGACTAACCTCCCTGCCAATGAAAGAGTGGTTGATTTCCAACTTGCAAGCTTCTTGTTAAATTGTAAAACCATCGGATCCCAAAGAGAGGTTGAATCCCTAGTTGCACCGAGAGGCAAGCCTAGATAATCAGAAGGAAAATTTCCAACTGTACAACCAATAGACGAGACCCACTCCTCAACCTCCTCTGTAACCGTATTAACATCAAATAACCTGCTTTTCTTCAAATTCAATTGAAGACCAGATATGAGTTCAAACACTCTTAGGACCCTCTTAACATTTACAATCTGTTTCTTCGAAGCCCCACAGAAAATAATTAAGTCATCTGCAAATTGCAAAAGAGATAAATTAATAGCCGTCTCATTCCTTTCAATCTGCAGTCCAGAAAACAATCCCTCAAATACTACCTTTAAAAGCAGTAAATTTAGACCCAACTAAGTTGAAAAGCATAGGAGATAAAGAACAACCCTGACGAAGACCCCTTGCCATAGGGAATTCCTGAGAAGGGACCACATTGACCAAAACTGAAATTGAGGATGTTGTTAGACATTGTCTGATCCAACTCCTCCATGTAATGCCAAATCCCATTTTCTCCATAACCGTAAAGAGAATAGACCAATCCACAATATCATAGGCCTTCCTAAAGTTCACTTTAAACACACAGCCTTTAAGACCTTTTTTCCTCCAAAAGTCAACTCCCTCATTAGCAATAAGAGAACAATCCAGTATCTGTCGACCTGGAATGAATGCAAATTGCGTGGGGCTTATCAAACCAGTAATACAATTCCTTAATCTCCTCGAAAGACATTTTGAAAGGATCTTGTACAACCCTCCTACAAGGCTTATAGGTCTAAAATCATCTAATCCACCAATATTATACACCTTGGGAATAAGAGTAATGAAAGTATGATTTACTCCATGTTCCCAATCCTTTCCCATATAAAAATTATGAAAGAATTTCAGAATATCGACCTTTAGAACAAACCAAAATCTCTTAAAAAAGCCCATATTTAATCCATCCGGTCCGGGAGCTTTATTGCTATCACACGATTGTAAAGTTTCCCAAATTTCTCCCTCCGTAAATTCTTTTTCCAAAGACACTTTGCTCCACTGAAATTCTGGAAAAATTTAGCTTCAAATCTTCAACTTCCAAGGTAGACCTAGTGTTATCAATTCCAAAAAAATGGTCCTTGACAGTAGCTTTGATGATAGCCGGATCTTGAGTAATCTCACCATTAACATTTAGAGCACTCATGAAATTCCTCTTACTCCTGACTGAAGCACATGCGTGAAAAAATCTTGTATTACGATCCCCTGCTTCCACCCATTTTGATCTCGATTTTTGAAACCATATCTGTTCTTCAATTTTATAAAGCTTCCATAATTCTGTTCTCATAGCCCTCAATTCTGCTGCTTTTTCACTACCATTAGAGTAATGCATTTGTTGAAAATTTTCCTCTGCCAATTGAATATTTTCTTTCTAATTCTGCAATTTTTACAACTGGAAATTGGTTTATATTCCCCGCCCATTCCTTGATCGCCAATTTCGTTGATTTCAGGATAGTTAAAATTCCAGCTCTGTTGTGTTTACTCTTACAGTTTTGAACAGTCGAACCGACTACGTTTTGAAAGCCTTCTTCATCCATCAAATAACTAAATAACCTGAATGGTTTTTTGCCCCAAAATACTCCACCATTCTCAAGAAAAATGGCATTGTGATCTGATACAGACTTAGGTAACAAATACTGTGTAGTTTCAGGAAAAGCCTCCACAAAATGGACATCAACTAGGAACCTGTCCAGTCTAATAAAGGTGAGTATATCTTGGTTGCTACACCATGTGAACCTACCCCCATGTAAAGGTAGATCAATTAAACCTGTATATTGGATGAAATGACTAAAAATTCTTATTGAATTTCTGTTTTGGGCTCTACCAACCTTCTCTTCTTCTGAAAGGTACACATTAAAATCATCTCCCACATAAAGGGGATACTTTGTCCACAAATAAAAGCAACTAACTCTTCAAAAAAGAAAGTTTTTTCTTCTTCAACGGTTGGTCCATAAACATTAATAAAACCACACCTAAATTGTGAAGAATGAAATTTCCCAAAAGTAGCAATGAACTTTCTGTTTATAATATGATTTTCCACTTCAAACATGCACTCATCCCAACAACTCAATAAACCACCAGAAGCACTCACTGTTGGAGATTCTGTAAACCCTTGAAGGGTATTCAAACCACTCCACCTTAAAACATGTCTCTGAATCTTCTCCATTTTTGTTTCTTGGAGCAAAAGTATAATAGGTCTTTTCTTTAGAACTAAATTTTGAACAGAACTTAAAAAAAAATTCCAAAAAGGTTGACTTCCCATCCTTGAAAGACACCCCCAATAGCTTACTGATTTCCCAAGTAGCTAAAGCTTCTTCCAAGAGAACCGAAAAAGCTGAAGAAGAAACTGTTGTAGTGCTAACCTGATCAAAAGCCTCCCTTATCAACAATCTTTTGGATCTTCTAATAAATGTCATGGAATTGAGAACATAATCATCACCTTCTGAAAACCACCCTTCACACATGTCAACCAAACTACTATCAGCAATTTGCCTCTCCAAAGTAGACTCTACACAACCATCCATATTAACTTCTGCAACTACACTGACTGGCAGAACTGAATTTAGCTCCAAATCCTTACCCTTTATCTTTTCTAGAGCTTCCTCTTCTCCAAGAAATGGCCAATGTCTTCTCTCCCTTGATCTTTTATACACACTTTTATAACTAGCAGTTCTCCTTTCCAACGGCACACTCTTTGTAGTTAACGATGAATTAAATCAATAAAGCGATCTTCTCCTAGAATTCATTTTTCCAGAATGTGCATTAGAACCAAGCATCTTAAAAGTTGTTGTTAACTCCACTCCCCTACTGCACTGCATCAAACTGGAATGAGACATACCACCATTATTAACTTCCTCTATGTTGGCTGATTGGACTGTAAATTGGTTCTGGTCCATTTTCCCAAACTATCCAACTTTATAACTGGCCCAACTGGAATTATTTTTAAATCTGTAGAACCAGACTGCCCATTTTCTGTTGACTGGGCTACATACCCATCAGCCGAAAAATTTGAAAATCTGCATCCCAAACCTGCATATTCACCTAAATTGTTTCTCCCAAGATCTTGACAGTCTGACATCTTGCAATTAGTGCCTTCCCAATCTCTTTTAGGCATTGGGGTTTGAATTTCCCCACTCACTCCAACCAAATCCTCGTAAGTTGTTCCCTGTTCAAACCATGCGTCCACTTTTTGTCTGATGTTTTCTTCTGATTGATCTGCACTTACCATGATTTCTAACAAACAACTATCATCTTCCTGTCCAGTAATTTTCTCACCAATTTGCCTTTCATCGGAACCTCCCACCGGCGACTTGGTAGGAAAAATTGAGTAATCAAGCACCGAACCCAGCTTAATTTTTATTGTATAAGATCTTCCATAAGATCCAATTGTTATCATCTTAGGAACATCATAAGGGCTCGCCACCCTGATCAGAATCTTCACCATCGAGAGGTCTGCTATATTCTTTGTATCTTCATGGATGTCTTCCACCATGCCCTACCTCCCTGCTAATCGTTCCAAGAAGGAATTTTGCCAGCATAATAATGGGACCCCAAGTAGCTCTATGAGGCAAAAGGCCATTGGAATACCATCATCATTCAATAAAGGTGCCAACCTATCGAACCAGGAAAATAATTCATCTTTTTTCATCGACCATGCATCCATCATTTCTTCATTCGACTTAAAAGTAACAACACATGAATTCCAAACATAACCCCATCTTGCAATCTGTACTTCAAAACCATCATTAACTAGAGACTTCTGGACTAATTCTAGCTCAAAAGAATGTTTAATGATCCCTGTTAATGACCTCTTCACCCAACTGGAGCTCTCTGAGGGAATGTGCATTTCCCAAATGTTTTCTATTTCTTTCCTCCTGTTGAAACCTTCATTTGCCATTTCCTTTTGGTCCAATACAATCTTCTTCAATCTATTAGACAATAAGACATCCTTGTAAGATCTTTCATCCCTTAAGTTTCTGTTAATACCAACTTTCTCTTTCGACCTTGCAGTATCAACTGAGATCTGCTTTGAAGCCATCGCCAGTGAACTATTCTGTCCTGCAGACCTAATCCGAGCTTCCTTGTACCTTGCAGTATAAATTGTAATTCTCCAACCATCAATAAGTGAACCATTCAACTTGTTAATAGCCCTTTTTAGACTTTCCTCATTACCAAAATGAACAAAGGCGAATGTGGAGAATCTGTATTTCGGATTCCTTGTTTCTCTAGGAATGAACACTCTTACTACCGGACCCTGAGTTGAGAACAAATCCTTTAACTCTCGTTGAGACACTCTTTTGCTTAGATTATCAATAAACACCGACCATACTTTCTCGAAAAAAAAAAACTTTCCTTTCAATTTTTCTCTCTCTACGACTCTCTCTCTCTCACTCATGGTTTTTGGTGTTAACAATAAAATCTCTGTCATTCCTATTTCATGTTTCACTTAACTTATTATCTTATCATTTCTTAATTAACTTTTTTGACTTAATTGAAAAATAAGTGTCCAAACTATCCTTATTTTTTAATTTAGGTGACAAGAGTTTTTTGGTTCAAGTAAATGCCTATTGTTTCATTCCGTTCCCATTTCCAGGTCGCCCGTTAAAAAAAATTACCTAATGAATGCATAGCATGTGACATCCATTCACTTTCTTCCTTTCTCCCCTTTCATTTTATAGAAAGCAAACAGAAAAACAAAAGAAAAAATTGAAAAATTGGTACCATTTTTTAGAAATCAAACAATCTCAAGTCCCAAACACATTGATTTCATGAATTCATATATTCCCTGTGCATCAATTTTGATCTATGCCTTTCATTCTTTTTTTTTTTTTTTTTTGAGAAATCAAAAACCTTGAGTCCCAAAAAGTTGTTCAAAAACACTTTGATTGCGAAAACTCATCTATGTGAAAGTGAAATCAGGACTCCAACTCTCAAAAGTTAGCCCCAAAACACTTCAATTTCTCTTGTAATGGAAAGATGAGTAAAAATAAGTTGCAAGGCTTGAAGAACTCATCAATGGAGGATAATGTTTTTTTAACGGACGACCTGAAAATGATTACGGAATGAATCATTAGACACCAACTTTAACAAAAAAAAATAGTCACCTAAAGCAAAAAATTGATATAGTTTGGACACATTTTTCAAATAAGCCTACTTTTTTATATTTTATATGTTTTTCCTCGATAAATGTGATTTCAATCGTATCTTTTTCATTCCTTTCTTTTTCTTTTTTCTTCCTTCTTGTCGTGTATGCCACTCTTCATCAGATCTGACTTGTATCCTATGTCAGAATCCACGTCAGATCATGTCGGCATGGGTACAACAACCCAAACAGCCGAGTCCGGGTAACATAGCCTCTAATGCTGAAATAAGTTCATAGAAAACATACAATTCATTTATCAGAAAAGATTACATCAGTGAGAAGAAAATACTTTGCAGTGTCGGTATCCTCAACTACAAGTTGCAAAGCACGTTTAACTGTCAGCCAATTGCTTTTTGATTCCTGCAAGAGTCAAATGCAAAACAATTTGCTAAAATAATAGTTTAGACAAGTACACAAACAGAAGGAAATGAGTATGACCGTCTATGCACTCTTATTACATACCTGCTTCTTGAACAATCCAGCCTTTTCTAAATTATTTAGTGTAGCCATGTGCTCAAATCCATAACTGTGGAGAAGCTCTCTCCTAAGCCATGAATAAGTAAATAAACCAGAGAAGAAAAATAGCTGTTAATTTGTAAAAGTCAACGGTAAAAAATTAGCATACACAGTCAACATCAAAAAAGAAAAACAAAACTAAAAGTGACTACCACAGAGTAAATAATGCTTGCCTCAAATAGTCAAATTGTTTTTTAGGCAACCCTGAATTTGTTACAGAAAATAGGATGAGAAGACGCAATAAGTTGACAAGAGGTTCCTGCTTATGGATCATCTCTTCAATGTATTCAAAACAACTGCATTTATAGGCCAGAAACAAGTGTTTAGAAACTAGAAAAAGAAAAAAGCCAAATACTGAAAGTTCTATACCGTTTCTTTTTAAAGAAAATTAAACCATAGGAAGCTGCAATATGCCCAGAATAATGGAGAATAAGTTTATTCACCACAAAATGCTATGAGCAAGCAGTAATAGTTGCATTACAGAACAGAGAACTGCAAGGACTCGCATTTTGAGTTCGTGAAATTAGCAGGAGAAGCATGTTAGACTTACATGTCATAGCTCGAGGCCTCAATAATTGTATGTTCCATGTCAAGTTTTGCAAGAAAAGATGGCTTTGATGTGAATGTTGAGAGATGCTGTGCAAGATTTATGTGTCTCTGAAGCAATAATCAGCAGCTAATTACAACCTCATGCAGATCACTTTCCAGAAGCCGATGTAACTCCCAATAAGCAAAAATCAAAGAACCCTACTCACAGTCATTTCAGGTAATGAGTTTAGCTTCTTGACAAAGTCCTTGAGTTCAGAAACTGTTTGGCTCTGTACGCATTTAACAAATTAAAAAGGGATTGTACAAACTTACGAATCTTCAACTGTTCCAGAAGGAAACCATTTGAACCACTCAGTCATCCAAAAAAATGACACATTAGAAGTGAACACAATGGAGAAGAGTTTCGTACAATTAACAATTCAAATATTCTTTCCACTTGCATATGACTACTTTCTAAATGTGACAGGAAAACTTAAATAGTGAGTCACAAAAAACTTCTTTCACTAAGATTTTGATTATGAAGCATAGGGAGGTTATGACATTGAGCATGACATATGAGGCATGAGAATAGTTCAGGTCCTTATTCACTTACAGCTGTGGTAATTTCAGTGTAGTCCTCTTTCATAGATGTTGCTTTCTGCTTAAGAACCTGCAATCATATGACAACTAAGAAGAGATACTTGGAAGAGATTAACTTTTAGGGAATCAAGAATTGGAAAAATAAACATGAAATTGATTAAAACAGGTCAACCTGGACAACAACTTCAAAATTGAGATCTCGTATCTCCTTGAAAAGCTTGTCACTAAAAGTTAAAATAAGCATTAGACACAGAAAAGAGGAGAGAAAAGGAAATAAACAAAAATTATTTGGCTAAAAGGCTTTTATTTGTGAAGAGAAATTAGAGTTCTGACTGAAGCCAGTATAAGTCAATTTATTCATTATCCATCAAGACAAATACAAAGGAGGGTAGGAATATTGGTCAAATAGCAACAAGTTAAAACATTCTTGTTTGGTTCTATTGACTCAAAGACAGCATTACTTGACAAATGCAACAAAGGCACAGATTTAAGATCCTTATAATAAAAGCCATATCCAACTATAACCAATTGACCATATATCAAAATACAGGCAAAACCACAATGTTTAAAAGAATCAGAGTGCTACTATTACTAATCAGTTAAATAGATCAAGCAGGGGCTAACTTCACCTTGAATTAAGAGGGACCTTCATCTTTTTTCCTTCTTGCTGAACACCCATGATAGTAGAATCCAGCTCCACAGAACCATTGTTAATGCGCAAGAACTGCAGAGAAATAATTGAGAGAAAGCATTACCAAATACAACTAAGAGAGAAAATATCTAAAAATAGAAACACTGATTGCCTCAAAAGAGTTCAGTATTACAATTTTGATTAGGAAACCTCTTTCGTTAGATTTCTATCTAACCAACATATTTCAGATAAAATGACCCAAACTATTAAACAGAGAGGTTCAACAGTCTCACCAATACAGGTTCTTTACTACTAAACAGAGTCAAAAACATCCACCAGAATGGGAAGGAGAAGAGGTTTTAGAAAAGACCATGAGAGCTTGAATTTCTTAGTTACATTCTAGGACCAACTTCTGCCATATTGGCATGTAATATCTTGCAGACACTAGACAGGTTGGTTTTTAAAGGCGCAAAAGGTCTTTGGAGCCTAGGTGCAAGGCGCAGGCGCGCGCCTTTTGTATGCGAGGTGCACTTTTTGTGTTAAATTTTTTTTATAAATTAATTTAGAACATATCCACATCTATTAACTCCTGGTTCACTCCCAAAACATTTAATTTCCTTCCCAGATTATGTTCCTTTACTATTGTTTATTCCCTCCTCAAGAGTCAACCATTTACAAAACCTTACCTTCCAAAACATTTAAAAACAATTAGGGTTACACACTTACACTATATCAAACTAATGGTTGCATGTTTCAACTAGGTGAAACAATAATTTGTCCACACAAATTAACATTGCTTATTTCAGATCCTTCCTTAGGGGATTCTTGTTCTCCTAACTCCAAACTGATTGCAAATGTGATTAATTGGTCCCCTCCCCCAAAGGGCTTCATCAAATTAAATGTCGATGCTGCTACTACTACTGACTGGAAGAGAAGTGGGATAGGTGGTGTTTTGAGAGATGATAACGGGACAATCATTGACTCTTACAAGGAATCCGCAGGTCCTGGTCCTCCTACTTTGATGGAATTGAAATCTATCCTAAAGGGATTATCTTTCTTTCACACTATACGACACAGATTAAAGGATCGGTTGATAATTGAGAGTGACTGCAGGGTGGCAGTTGACTAGGTTAGGGATTTCGTTTCATGTCCTGCTGTTTATGCTTACATTGTTAAAGATATTATTGAAAAACTTGGACTGTGTGAAGGTGTTATTAGATGGGTTAATAGGGCAGCTAATCTAGAGGTAGACGCTCTAGCTAAGGCCGGAATTGGTTAATATTTATGTTGTTTTTAAGGTTGTAACTATTTAGGTTGTTGATTTCCTTCAAGTAGTTTTAGGTTTTTGTAATATATTGTATTAAGTTTATTATTAATAAAATCCAAGGCACTCTTTTCCTCCTTCCGCTGATTAAGGAACTTTTTCAGAGTTCCATTAATCATGAAGGGGGTTTTTAATGAGGCCTAATATTCCTATCAAAAAAAATAATTATATACTAATTATTTATTTATATATTAGACAATTTTTTATATAAAGAAGGGTGATGGGCGTAGGTGGTAGCATAATATTTATTACATTAGTTTATTATAATAGATCTTATTTTTATTAGTATAAAGAAAGAATAGAAAAGGTGAGAGGGCATAGACGGCAGTAGAGTACTTTTGATTAAAAGCAGGCAAAATGTGAAAAAGTTATAATGGGCTTGGGCTGATTGATTAATAGGTTAAGTAACTTTATGTATTAGGGTTAAGATGGTGAAAAAAATGAGTCTGCCCTAGCCGTTCATCACCACTGTTCTGCTGCCGCTATTCTCCTATCTTCTTCTTTGATCTATTGTATGTTTTCTTCCAAAAGCGCACAGACACTGCCGACTCCGAGGCACGCGCCTCATGGTGCCTCTAGTATGCCGCTTTGCCCAGACACAGGCGGGCAATTTTTTCGGCACAGCACCTTTTAAAACCAAGAGTAGACAGTACGCTGCAAAAGTGGCATTCCTGCTTTCGTAGCAATTTATGCCACCAACAAGCCACCTCATGAGAACATTTTATTAGAAAAAACTAATTGAACTAGTTAGCAGTTAGCAAAAGATATTATAGAAAAGACAGCACTGGTCCTTTGAATTGTTATTCATAAAGCAACATAATTTCAAATTTTATTTCTCCAGATAGATTGATCTTCCAAATAGACATGAACATGATGATTTGCAAAGGAAATATCAAACAATATTCAATTGTAATACTGTCGCTGCTTGCATCAGCTTACCTCATCGAGTAGCCCTTCATATGTTAGCTGTGAACACATAGGAGTAACCATATCCACCTGCAAATAAGCAGTACAAAGTTTCAGGTTATAATAACTATTGTTTATTTGTTCCGTCCACTTCACTATCGAGAGAGAGAGAGAGAAAGAGAGGCAACAAAACATGTAACCTTAGAGCTCACATGAATTTACCAATTTGATGTAGTAAATTATTAGGGTGTATGCTGAGCATTTAGGTGTGAATCGGATGATAAATTTGTAGCTCTCCTAAACATTCGTAATAACTTTCTCACTTAATTATAGAACAGAAAATTACTTATTGCACTGGAAATGGAGACTCACCTCCCTATCTATGAGGATGAGAGTGTTAATCTCTGATAAAGCCATCTGAAGAACAAAAAACGAATTGAGGCAACAAGTCATTTATAAATACTTGAAAGTAAAAGCATCAACTTAAAAGTAAAAGGTTTTAAATGGGGCCATAATTACATCAGGTGAATTCATCGGCTCTTCAGTATGCATGCGATCCAGAATATCAGAGACAATACCAGATGCTTTGCCTTTTGTACGCACGTTTGGTATAACTCCAAAAGTAGACTGCAATGTGTATATATTTAAGATTAATTCAGAAAAATATTGAATTTAGAATGATAGAGCTTTATGAAATTAGGGCATCCTTAATCATATGATAAACTAATTAATTTATTTTATAAACTCTTGATATTTGATCATCCTTATCTAGCCCAAAAAAATAACATAAGTAGTGTAATGCTAACCTCAAGCTTGTGAATGGCTTTTGCAATATGCCAAAGTGAGCCAGTATCACCATCAACCTGACATTGCTACAATGAAGAAACGCACATACAAAATTGGTTCTTATTCTTCAGAACCACAAGATGAATATAGTGTGTGGGAAAGAAGGCATATTTTGCGTACATTGTACGCAAGATCCAGTTCAAATGACAAAATGTCTTCATCCAATGGAACTAAATACAATGGATACTCCCCTATGGTTATCAAGTGATGCACCTTTTCCTCCTCAAGGATCTGCACAGTGATGACGATTTTTTCTGGTGCTTGAGTAAAAAATATACATAGGTATAAATATAAACAGCTTAGTCTAGATGCTTACCCTCTCACATTGAACTTCACGGCGTGGAACAAAATATATAAAGTACTCTCTTTGAAGCCCTTTCGAGATATCATCATGCACATGAGAAGATATGGACTTCATCAAGTCACGCTGAGAAGGAACAAGATAAACCACTTTGGAGCAATCAGTCTGAACTGACTCAGCTGAAAGATGCCGCAATTCAATCCCATATTCCTGAACATAGTCAACAACACATTCATAATCATAAACTTTATGTACATTGTTTCTTCATCAATATTTTTTAACTAATTAAATATATATAGAAGCATGAATTATCCGGTCATCTCCTCTTCTTTTTGAATTTAAGTATGTACTTTTTTTTGATAGGAATAGGATGACTCATTAGGAACCTCCCTCATAGTTTACATTTGATGTAAACTAATTGAGGGAGGAAAAGAGCACCTCATTTTATTGATAAACCAGAATTACATAAGATACACAATACATCTTGATCCTGAGAAACACAGGATAACCTTAACACTCTAACCCTCGAAAATACAACATGACCATAATACAAATAGCGCTGGGACAAAATCACCCATCAGCCTAACCCCACACCAACACTATCGTATAGTACACCACTAAGCCTTCAACACTCAACCGATTCCCTGTTTAGCTAACCTATCTGCCTCCATATTGCAACTCCTAGAAACCCATCTCAGAACAACTCCCTTTGTAGAAACAAGAACTCCAATTTCCTCCACCAACTCACTGAAAATAGTAGGGGTAGGATGCCGTTTTAAAATCCAATCTACCGCATATTTGTTATCACTTTCCAAAATAAGTCTTCCCTTGTTGGCCCAATCGGATGAAAAGAAGAAGAGCAATCCTTTCTTAATAGCTTTCAGTTCAGATAGTATAGGGGGACCAGGGCCCACTGCGGAAGAAAAATTAGCTAAAGTGCAGCTGTAGGAGTCTCTCAAAACACCCCCAATACCACCCTGCATCCCATCTCCAGTCACTGCCCCGTCAACATTGAGTTTGAACATATCTGATGGAGGAGGAGTCCAGCAAATAACCTTCTTAGAACTCGAATTAGAGAGTAAATTATCCGCCCGCGTAGGATCCCCTACTAGAAGGTCTGTCAGAATCCGAACCCCAGGGTATTTAGCCAAGAACCATTTAGCCAATCTAAATCTAGTAATGAAGAACAGAACAGTAGAGACACATTTGCCGTTTTCAAATACAACCTGATTTCTGGCCTTCCAAATAGACCAAAAGATGACAGCCGGAATAAACTTCCAAATAAGGGAGTTATTCCTTAGGTTCGACCACGAGCACAAGATTGAAGAAGGGTATTGGGGCAACACCGTAGAGATATTCCATAACCTTAGAAATTTACTCCACAAATCCGAGGCAATAGGGCACGATAGGAACAGGTGTGCAATAGTTTCATCCTGAGCATGACACAGTGGACAAAGAACATCCGAAATCTGAAGTCCTCTTCTCTTCAATTCCACTCTCACTGCCACTTTCTGATGACAGATCTGCCATAATAAAGTTTGTACTCTTGGAGGCGCCAATCCATCCCAAACCCACTTCTTCCATACAAAACTCCCTTCAGACCTATCTTGTAACGATAATCGACAAGATTTGACCGAGAAAATGCCATCCCCCTTTCCTGACCAACCCAAAAAATCATCCACACATCGTGACAGTGACGACTTGTCAATCAAAGACATAAAAGCAATCCACTGGTCCAATTCCCAATCACACAAAATTCTTCTAAGTTGTATATTCCAAACCCAAACATCATCTTCATACTCACCAAACTCAGAGACCATCCCCCATTTATTTGTCGACAAAGCATAAATTCTTGGGAATTGTCTTTTTAAAGGCAAATTAGTAATCCAAACATCATTCCAAAAAGCAATCGACCGCCCATTTCCTACAATGACCTTTGAATTATTTCTCAAACAACCACCAATCTGATCATTCTTATTATAGTTACTGAGGATACCTCTCCATATCCAGGAATCAAAAGGAGTAGTCGCTTCTGAAATTGAGAGAGACAAAATGCTAACGTTGGATTTGCTGCAAATCAGATTCTTCCACAGACTATATTTTTCATTGGCAAATTTCCAAACCCATTTCCCTAGAAGGACCCTATTAATCAACCTTAAATCCAGTATTCCCAGACCACCCTCTTCGATTGGTTGACAAACCGATTTCCAATTCACCCAGTGGATTCGTTTTTTCTCAAGATCATCACCCCAAAGGAAGTTGGCCATCAGCGAGTTCAACTTCTGAGACACTTTGTGTGGAATCTTGAAAATAGATAGGTAAAAAATTGGCAAGGATGAAAGCACGGATTTAACCAAAACAAGTCTGCCCGCCAGCGACAGTGAATTTACTTTCCACCCAGCTAACTTCTTATTAAAATTCTGGACAACCGGATCCCACATACCCACTGAATTTTTCCTAGATCCAATCGGTAAACCAAGATAAGACATTGGAAAAGACCCCACTCCACAGCTTGCTTTCCTAGCACAATCCTGAACCCTGTCAGCATCCATATTAACCCCAAATACAGTACACTTTGACAGATTTAAATGCACCCCAGACATCACACCGAAGACCCTCAAAACTCTTCTCAAATTAAGAAATTGCATTGTTGAATCGCTGCAGAAGAGTATTAAATCATCAACAAACTGCAGGTGAGTCAACTGGAAGGAATTACCAATCCTACCAATGCTAAACCCTTGAAACAGACCTTTATCAACTGCCTTAATCAACATAAGATTTAATAATTCCCCCACTAAATTGAATAGGAGAGGGGATAGGCTGCACCCTTGTCTCAACCCTTTACTAATATTGAATTCCTCGGTAGGGGAACCATTAACTAACACCGAAATAGATGCAGTTGAAACACAACATTTAATCCATGAGATCCATTTATCCCCAAAACCCATGTCCTTCAAAATCCTGAATAAGATAGGCCACTCAACCGAATCATAGGCCCTACGGAAGTCAGCTTTAAAGACAATTCCTTTCCTCCCTTGTTTTCTCCAATATTCGATTCCTTCATTTGCCAAAAGTGCACAATCTAGCAACTGCCTACCCGGAATAAATGAGAACTGTGAAGGGCTAACCAAACCTTGAATAACAGAGACTAGCCTTTTCGATAGTATTTTAGAAATAATCTTGTAGAGACTGCCAACGAGACTAATAGGTCTGAAGTCCTCAATTCCCTGTGGATTAACCTTCTTTGGAATTAACGTAATAAAGGAATGATTCACTCCCTTTTCCCATAATTTCCCTCTTTGAAAATCTTGAACAAACTGCATGACCAGGTCTTTCAGTATAGTCCAGTATTTTTTAAAGAAACCCATAGTAAATCCATCCGGACCAGGTGCCTTAGCACTGTCCGCCTTAAAGACAGCATCCCACACTTCCTGTTCAGTGATACTAACCTCTAATCCAGCCTTTTGTACCACGGTCAATTTGGCAAAATTCAGATTACATTCATCCACCTCCAGAGATGTTATCTCATTGTAATTAACTTTAAAGTAATCAAAGATAGCCGATTTAATCATGCTGGGATCAGAAATATCAATCCCAGCCACTTTCAAAGACGAAATAGCATTCATTCTGCTCCTATTCAGAGCGCAAATGTGGTAAAATCTGGTATTTCTATCCCCATCCTTAATCCATTTATTTCGTGATTTTTGGAACCAGATACTCTCCTCCTTCCTATGCATACCCCACAATTCATTCCTCCAAGCTACTAGTTGACCCCATTCTTGTGTTGAAATTCCCCTACCCTGAGCCTTTAATTCCAAGTCGTTTATCCTATTTTCGAGCTCTGAAATCTTTTCTGAAATCCCCATATTATTGTCGTATGGCCACTTCTTAATAGCTTTCTTCGTTCCTTGAAGAATACTCAACATACCCCTTCGTGCATTCTCCCTCTTTAAATCATACACCGCATTATGAACCAACCCATCAAACCCTTCATCCTCTAGTAAATAGTTAAAAAACCGGAAAGGTTTAGGTCCCCAATTGTTGTGATCATCTTCCAGTATTATAGGGTTATGATCAGATAAGGATTTCGGCAACAATTTCTGGATAACTTTAGGAAATACCTGAAAAAATGCACCACTTAATAGAAACCGATCTAATCTAATCCACGTTGAAGCTTCTCTATTGTTGCACCAAGTAAATCTCCCTCCAACTAAAGGAAGATCCATAAGGTTAAGATTAAGGACAAAGTTGGAAAATAACTCCATTGAATGCCAATTCTGTTCAACTCCAATCTTTTCCTCGGGATCTAGATAAGCATTGAAATCCCCCCCTAAGCATACAGGCAAATCAAGCTGTTGTGTAAAACACATTAGCTCACTTAAAAACTCCTCTTTATCAGTCTCAACCGACGGCCCATACACATTAATAAGAACACAATCAAAGTTAACACTCTTAACCTTTCCTGATAAAGCAATGAACCTATTATGCTTAAACTCCCTGCTAACTTCAAACAGATTTTCGTTCCACAGACAGATTAAACCCCCTGCAGAACCAGTAGATGGCTGAAAGCTAGACCCTTTTAGGAAATTACCCCCTAGTTTCCTCAACAATCCCTTTCGACATTTATTCAACTTAGTTTCCTGAAGAAACAGAATCATCGGTTTGATTTTTGAAACTAATCTAGCAACAGCTCTTGATTTTTCCTTTTTTCCAAGCCCTCTCACATTCCATGAAATCAATTTGATTTGTGACATAATTAATAAAAGCAAGAAACCTTTACTATCCTGAAAAAATCATTCAAGAGCTTCTATTATTCTCACTAAGCTCCATCTTCAAGATCTCCTTTTCCAGAATTTGATTACCCCCTTTGAAAGAGATCCCCAACATATAACAAACATCTCTAGAAGCAGCAGCCTCCAATCTTGCTTCGATAGATTTGTTTGGGGGCGTTGAATTAACACTGGTTCGATCCATACTTTCCCTATCCAGGCCTCTATCAAGTCTTTCATAAACTCGATCATGAAAACTAAATGACACTTCGCCCTCCAAACCAGAACTATCAGACCACGTTGGAACAATCCTTAACTTCTTTTTCTTTATAATCTGCCCCTGGAAACCAGCTAGTATAACTGGATTTTCAACCCTTACCACCTCTGTTCCGTCCGCATTACCCCCTCCTTTATCCCGAATTACTCTTTCCTCCATCAAGACCTCATTAGTAACAATAGTCTGTAAACTGACGTTCGTACCATCATTAAGCAAATATGATACGCATCCAGGCGTAGCTCTATCCCGACCCTGCCTATTTGAGTAATTCATCTCCTTTTGCTGAAAGTCTCCCAGTTCCACCACCCCAGATTCTTTTAGATTACTACAGCCCAGCTGATTTAAAATAACAACTGGCCCAGCCGTAGAAAGTCTAATGGGCTCACTCAAGTCCTCTGATTGGGCCTTATCATTTTCATTAGAAAAATTACTCCTAATCCCAATACCCTGATAATTCCCTCTCAAATTCAAATCCTCTGCTGGAAAGTCTGACACCTTTACTCCACTAGATTGACCTTCTCCCTCCTTCCACATTAAATTCTGGCCGGCTTCAGCGCCTACTAAAGCTGAACTTACATCCCCTACTAACCATCTGTCTACTCTGACCCTAGTATCCTCAACTGGCAAGTCTGGTCTACCACCCCCAACAGAGCATTGTTCTTCTTCCTCCTCTGAAAATTCATCATCTCTGGACCTATCCTCTCCGGCAACCATTGAATTTCCTACCGAAAAACTTTCCTGTTTAATAAAGACCGACCCCACGTTAATTTTAACTTTGAAAGATCTCCCATACGAGCCCAGCGTAACAGACTCCTGAACATCATAGGGACTGGCCACCCTCAGCAAGGCCCTGGCCACCGCCATGTCCTCTCTTTTCACCGTCGAATCGTGGATACAGACTAGCTTCCCCCACTTTGAGGCAAGTTTCTCCATAAAGAGGACATTCCAGCATAATAACGGGATACCAATTAACTCAACTGAACAGAAAGCCATCGGTACCCCATCATCATTCAGAAGGATATCAATCCAATCAAACCAGAAGGACAATTCCACTAATCTGCTCGACCACGCCTCTTTAAAATCTTCTTCCGAATCAAAGGTTAATATGCAAGAGTTCCACGCATAACCCCATCTAGCTCCCTTAACCTTGAACCCATCACTTGCCAATCCCTTCAACACTAGCTCCAGATCAAAGTGAGGTTTGATAATCCCAGTCAATGCTCTCTTCACCCAATCCCTTTCATCAGAGGGAATTTGCATCTCCCAAAGATTTCTTATTCCATTATCTTTACAAGGGTGACCCTCCCTACCCTTTTCATCAACCGGAACTTTCCTCATCCCATCAGACGAGGTTAAAGCAACCATATATGACCTCTCATCCCTAAACCGACTAAAAGACTCAGATCCCGCTCTACTCCTCTGTTTCGCTCCCTTAGTCGACTTATCTTCATCTTTTTTGGACTTACTTCCACCAACTTGCAAGGACCTCTGCCTCCGATATTTAGCTACACATACCGAAACTCTCTTCCTGTCAATCCAAGTACCATTGACCTTCTCTATCGCCTTCAACATTCCTTTCTCCTTCGCAAACTGAACGAACGCAAATGAATGATCTCTATAATTTGGTTTGTTAGAACTATTCGGGATATAAACTCTCAAAACACTCCCATGGTAACTAAAAATTTCCTTTAATGATCTCCAAGTGACTCTCTTGCTAAGATAATCTACAAACACCGTCCACTCCTCGCCGGAGTGCGGACCTCCTAAGACTCTCTCTCTCACCATACTCACCGTCCACACTTAAAGGAGGATTCAGATTCAAACAGATATGAAGGGGTTTTTTAATGAGGCCTATTTTTTTATCAAAAAAAAGAGGGGTAATTTAAGTATGTACTGAAACAAGTTGAAAATAGAAAATATATCGAAATATAGAATTTTTCAACAGAGGAGCCGTTAGTGCGTCAATAGTCAAAAGAAAAGTAATGCTTTATGATTGAATTTAAGTATTTAATTAAAACAGTGCCATCTTTCAGCATTTAGAGTTGAAAAAAAAAAAGTGAACTACCTTAAGAAGAGATGTTTGGATAATCAAAGAGAGGGTGCCACCAAGTTTCGGTTCAACAACCAAACACTTCTTTCCGCGAATCTAATATCATCGAAATAACCAAATAAGATCGATAAAATCAAAAGATATGTGCACTAAACGATGCTTCATGCAACAACAACATTTTAATTTTCCTTTTGCACGAGCTTTATCGGGAACCAAGCAGTAGTTAAGTTGAAAAATAAAATAAAATGCCAGTAAATTTAAAAAGGAACAATTACATCTTTGAGGATTTTAACAAGATCTCGCAGTGACTGTTCCCTGTACAGTAATAATAAATCGAAATTAGTTAATGCAAAATCGAAATAAATTGAAGGAAATAAGGAGATTATGAAATTAAATTGCACCTGAGAGACTTGAGATTCAGAGGAGAGTTGTCTAAATTTGGAATTTGAGCCATTGAATTCCAGATGAAAACAAGAGTAGCAAAAAAAAATTTGATGTTCTGAAATCACAAAGTAAGATCGTGAAAGATCGCTAAATTGAAGGCCGAGTTGCAAATGCTTGGGCTCCATTATTAGAATCGTAATCCATTAGGTGATTAGGCAAGAGAGAGCCCAGTTAGTACAAAGAATCCGCCTGCAAACCGAAAGAAAATTCAAGGACACCCCAAAAAGTCGAACAAGACCCAAATGTTTCAAAATAAATAAAGGCCGAAACGACATTCTCGATAAATATTAAGGGCTAATTTTTTGTATCATGCCAAGGTAATAATATAAATATAAAAATAATATTTTTAATATTTTTGATCACTTTTAGATAAATTTAGTTAAGAAATCAAAAAATTATTATAGAATTTGTCTTTCAATCATTCTATTTCATAAAAAAAAAGTTAAATAATTTTTAAAAAGAATTTCAAAATGGACAAGAGATAAAGGTAGAAGATTTTGAATCCTTTGAGAGCAAGTTTAACCCTTGATTTTTTGGTGTTGGTTCTCTATTTTGTAGGTTTAATTAATAAATAACTATTTAAATTATATGTTCTTTTTCATTTTAAGTATTTAAAAAGAATTTTATATCAAACATATGTCATAAAATAAGTCACGTTTAACATTCTATAAAAAAAACCTAAGTGTTTAATTGAATTGCTATTTAAATACTAAAAACACGTTTTACTTAAATATAACTATGATAATACGTTAGTATTTAGACATTAATATAAAAATATTATTTTTAATATGATATTTGAAAAGCTATTTGTTTATTTTAGAAAAAATTTCATGTGATTTCAAAATATTATTTATTCTAAATATTCTCAATCATTTGATAATAAACCTTCAATCACTCTAATTTATTTCGGTGATTTTTGACTTATTTTCATTTGGATCTTCTTTTTAGTTTCTTTCTGCCCTCGTCTTTTTCTTTAGTTATCTTTTGTTTGTTAGTTTTTAACGTGCATGTATGAAAGAATTCCCTCTTCTACATAGGTAATTGTTGTACTTGTTTTGAGACGCTATTCTCGCTACGGTTTCATTTGTATCTGATTATGAGGACTTGAATTCTTATTTTTGAATGCAACTTAATTCTTAATAGTTGATTGATAAAATGATCAACAATTGTAACGGTCGATAAAATTATAGTTTCGATAGTGATTCTGGTGTTCCTGATGGTATGGGTATGGTGTTTTGTGGTCCAGAAATTGCATGACTCTCTATAATGTCAAGGACCGCAATATACCAAATCAACATCATTAGAATCACCGAAATCACCTCCAAAATTATCATTCTACCACCCATTATGATTGTTGATTATTTAACAATCAACATTAACTCATCATTATTGTTCTTGTTTATTGTGGATCTTTTTATATAAATAAAAATATCTTTTAATTAGTTTCATTGAATAAAATTATTGTCGTTTTCAGTCCATATTTAAAGTTTATATTTTAATTGATATTGTTTCATTTTAAAACTTTGACTATGCACCATAGTTTGTAACGAGGGCTAAAACCCCCAAGTCAATTAGGGTATAGTTATATAAAATATTGATGAGTTTTTATGTCATTTTCTTCCTTTAATGTTTTACATCCTCTTCTCTAAACCTTCTTGATATATACTCTTTTACTTATATTAGTTTTTTGTTTCAGTTCACAACAAAGGTATCAAAACCTAAAATTCTGACATGATAAATGGACGAAAAATACAAAGTCGATTCGATCTCGAAGCCTTGAACAAAAAAAATGGACGATTGTTTCAAGAAACTGTATAGGAAGTAATATTGAGCTGACAATAAAAATCCATTTTGGGTTGTTTCATTCAGAAATAGATGAAAAATGTGTCGTTTTCGTATTTTGTTGGGCTCATGTTCATGGCTATTGATGATAATGTTGGGCTTATGGTATTAATGAGAGTTTGTCGTGAGGTCTAAGGGTTTTGGTATTTGTGGTTTTTTGTCTTGGGTTTGTTATGTTAGTGTTGGTATAAAGCTTCCAAAGTGGAGGAGCAATATGTGTGGTAATTCCAGAAGTGTTAATCTTTGTTGGGGAGTGACTATTTTTTTTTTTTTAATGGCGTTGGGGAGTGTTTGTTTGATGAGTTTTGTGTGCTGGGAGAGAGATTGTTGAAGTCATGGTGCTATGTTAGTGTTTTAGCAGGTTTGGTGATCAGGGGTTCTGTTGTTTTGGATATGTTCCTTTGCCGTTGTGTTCGTTGTAGATCAGTATTATGGTTGTCCAGCTCGTTCTGTCTTCGTTTTGTTGCATGGTTTGTATTGGTGTTAGTTTGAGTTGGGTTGTGGCTTGGGGTATGCCTTGTGTGTTGTTAGTGTGATTTTTGTATTTGATCCTTTCCACCTCTTAGTTCACTCTTTTTCCTCCACTTAGGATTAGGGAGGTTTTTTAATGAGGTCCTCAAGGTGGTGTACTTTGCAATTATTTGTAATACAAAGTATCCTCTTTCAAAAAAAAAGATGTTATTCTATCCAAAAATTTAGATATTCTAAAACTCGAATTATTAAAATTGTAATTCAAATTCGATTTGAAAATATCAAATATATGAATTTTTAGATCATATACTTGGATATTCGAATCCAAATATAAATTTTAATTTAATAAAATCTTCAAATTTAATTTATTACTCTCAAAGTTTGGGGATTATCTAAGACTAATGGGGATTCTGACGTTAAAAGAATCAATTAAGGGTCTACTGCAACGATCAAAGATAAATTGACGCTATCAGATCTGAGCAAAAACATATGGTTAAACATATATATATATATATATATATATATATGCATTTTTATGAATTATTTTCAATTTTTCTAACATTTCAATGTTTTAAATTATTCTAACAAGTGGTAACATTATTAGACATTATTTTCTTTAGTAACACCCTAAATTTTAAACTAGTACTTTTGGGTTTATCTAAGATGTATGTGGGTCCCGAATATTTTTTTATTTAAGTTGTTGGACCAATTTGGGCTTAATTGGGTTGGAATTGGGCCTAATTAGATATAAAAATGAGATTTTTTGGATATAAGGCAAAATGTGAAGGACCAAAAGTATGATTCTCCCATTTGAGAAAATATGTGGGTTTTATATCCTTATTCATCTCCTTATTTCATTCTTCTCCATCTTTTTTTCTCTCCCATTTTCCTCTACAATTGCCTAGCTCAAAGGTAAGTTCTTGAGAACCATTTTCACTTCTTTTAAGCTTCAATTTCTTCCTTAATCCCTCCAACAAACTTGTTTTAATGATTCAAAGTCTTGGGTTTTTTGTTTGCAAGAAAAGTGGGGGTTTGTCATCCAAGTCTTGGAAAAGAGTGATAGCTAGCTAAATGAGCTTCATTTCAGGATTCTTTAACTAAGTTAGTATACTTATAATCCTTTGTGGTGTTATGACTTCCATAATCAAGATGCTAGTTGAAGAAGTGAGAATTTGGGTATATTAGGGTTTATGTGTTTGATTCTTACCTTTGATGATGTTTTTTTTTATTAAAAAGCTAGTGTTTATATAGTGTTAGGTGACCCTAAATAACTTCTATAAACTTTGAATAAATGTTTGGGAACCTTAGGAAGATTTTGAGAGTGATTTGGGGAGTTCACTCATGAAAATAGGGAAATCTACAACAGTGGTTTTGAAACCCCCTAGCTAGTTTCTAAGCCTCTTGTCCAATATGTAAAAATTTCACAATGGTCTGAAACCCTCTAAAATGGCCATTTAGGTCAAAACATTACCCTGAAGGTCATGGACCCATATTATGATCATAAATGGGATCAAATATGTGTACAACACTAGACTAATTGTTAAGAAAGGTGTTTAGAGGTGGGTTACGACCAAACTAATCATATTAGGTGTTATACTTCCAAGTATCTTCAATCGAACACGTATTAAGTAATCGTGAACGAATGATCATTGTGAAGGATGTGCCAATGAGTGAAACGATGAATGACCTGACGAACGAGATAGAGGGAATCGATTACCACCTGAACATCTACAATCAAATACTCGAATGAAAAATAATGTAGAAAAACAAAGTCGGAGTACTAAATATTGATAAATCCATGTTATACCTTGACATTAAGGTAATCGCATATGCATTAAGTATAAATTGAATTTCGTCCTCGTGTGGTTCTAGAAGTGGGGTGATGGAAGTTCTAGAATCTATAGTACCAGCTATAGTTCTCCCCAACCATGGAAGCATGAAGAAAACTCGTCCATCCTTAGTTTTAGGAACAATCAAGCCCATTCCTTCAGGAGAATTATAATCTGGGAGAACAACATGCACACCACTGCTAGGATATATCATAAGCAGTGCATCTTTATTAGCCATTTTCCTTAAAGTGTCACAAAATGGTCCATCCGCATTCACAACAACTTTTGCATAGGTGTTGAACTCCAAAGGATTACATATATGTCCCGAAGGACCACGTAGAACCCTCGACTCTTGGCATGCCAACTATACCCCTAGCTCTCATAACAAATAACATGGGCATTAACTTTTATGTTTGTCACATATACACATTCATATGACATATTCATATAAGTTCATAATTTCATATCACATATATCATGTAACATTCTCGTAAAGTCTCATATCCCATTATCATATATATGTCATGTAACATTTTCTTGTATTCATATAGACATGTAATCATATATATCACTTTCAGATATCTTTTATCATATATCTTATCTCTTATGATCAAATAACTTATTATCACACATAGCTCATGGTCACATGATTTATCACGCATACATGCATTCACATAGTTCACATATAAATATGCACTCAACATCTAGACATATGCATTTACTCATATACATCTAGCATCATATCACTACATGTTTATGTTCTGGTACTCATATAAGCTAATATCGGAATTAGACTTATCGCAAGTCTTAATTCCCTAACACAACTTATGCTTAATATCATATACTCACCATGGTCTCACTTAATAATACCAAACTCTTGTTTCTCTCTCGAATCTTACTCTGACGGCCTATCTGAACTTTGATTTCGATCGATATCTACATGAATATACAAGCCAATGATTATCGGAATTTGTAATACTCAAAAAGATTCATACCAATGCAACTAAATAAAAAACTAATTTCCAATTTCCCAACTCAAGTAGTATCAGTACTACAAGCACATTATCGATACTTATATGCCTGTAGTATAGATACCCTTACACGGTATCGATACCCGATTTCTATTCTATAATTTCCTTATAATAATGGTATCGATACCTCCCTATTGGTATCGATACCCCTGGTATCGATACTCTTACATCAGTATCAATACCTCATGAAGATTATCACTCTTCTTCCTTATGGTATCGATACTGCTCATGCAGTATCTATACCCTACACATAATTTTCCTATAAATTGCCTTGTAGTATTGATACTAACTCAACCAGTACCAATACTACTACCCAGAATATATTTCCTTAAACTCAAAAATTCCAACACTTTACCCCAAACTCTATTTATTTGACTCTCTTCATGCCTTTAAACTCAACTATACATACTTAAACCATCTTTTAGCACTATAACACTTCATTATCTTTAATATCTCTGTTGAGTTAATCGATCGATGGAATAGGCCAAGAGGGGGGTGAATTGGTAATAAAAATTTTGGTGGAAGCTTTTGCAGAAAATTGAAAATATTTGCACAGCCATTTAGAGTGTTTCGACTTTCTCAACCAAAGTCTACATCCACTACCTTAGCTATCCACACTAAGGATTTTCCACAAATTTACAAATTTCTCTTTCTTTTGAGGACAAAGAGTAACCTTACAAATCCCTCAAGAATTATACCCCAAATTCTTGAGAACACTCTCTCCCAAAGAGAACAATACAAATTTTGCAAACTTACAAGAAAATCCTCATAAGGAAAGATGTTTCCATAATTCTAGAACAAAGAAAAAACACTCAAGAATAATACAATTGAGCACAATAAGTGTTCTTGAAAGCAAAAATGAATATTGAATGAAATAGGCTTGAAAATTCTCAAACTTGAGGTTTGATGCTTTCTCTTTGATTCTCTCTTGATTCTTGATAATTGTTGTTGATCAATGGCTCCTAAGCTTGTTTAAATACTCCTTGGATTACTTCTAAATGTTGGGGATCATTAGTGAAGTCAATAGAGTCGTTATTGTGTGAAAATAATTAATAAAATAGCTTGGAGCGTTGGAGGTATCGGTACCCCTATATAGGGCATCGGTACCAACAGTGTAAAATTCAAATATTTCGATCGTTATGAGACAGGGGGTATCGGTACCTCCTAGGGGGTATCGGTACCCTCTGAGCAATCTGTTATTTCTTGGAGCCAAATCTTACATAGGGGTATCAGTACCCTCTAGGCAATCTGGTTTTTCGGTTTAAGATATATTAAGAAAATATTTTTGGCTCGATTAAGGCTCGAAATACTTTGTAAAATTGTTTAAAAGATTAAAATACACTTTTACACTTGAGTTAGGATTGAAATTGACATTTGAAAAACTTGGAGTAATATTTTGATACTCGAATAGTTTAATCGAATATATGTTTGAAAATGATTAAAAAATATTGAAATCTAATAACATTTAATTTGTTATATCGAAACATCAAAATATTTTCAATAATCTCCCCCTTTTTGATATAACAAAACATTTTAGTAATTTTAGGATTTTCTAATTGAAAATCATTTTTTTGAAATCAAGTTTTGAAATTACTCCCCCTTACTCTAATACTTTGATACCTTACTCTAATACTTTGAAATTTGAAAATAAATTACTCCCCCTTACTCTAATATTTCTCCCCCTTTTTGTTAAATCAAAAAGATTCTAAAAAAAATTTAAACAAGGTTTTTGAAAAACATAGCCAATTGATACCTATAGATATAGCTTAAGCTGCTAAGATCACAATCAAGAGAAAGGTTAGCCATTAGTTTCATAATTCAATATTCATAATGTGAAATGGAAAAAATTGGTCATAATGCAACTAATATGTAAATTATGCAAAAAAAACATTAAGTTCAAAAAGAAAATTTAAACAGACCAAATATATATATATATATATATATATATATATATATATATATATATATATATATATATATATATATATATATATATATATATTAAGTTCAAACATCTAATCATCCAACAAATTCAAACATCCAAAAATAAAAGCAATCCATGAACATCAAAATGTTTCACAATTCAAAGTTTTGAGTTTGAGATTCAATTCAAGCAGACTAAAGCAAGGTGGGTCTAGTCGTCCATAAGAGGATCGGGAGGAGAAGGATAATGTGCCCGCACTTCAAGTGTGAGAGCATCCATACATTCACGCATCTCCCGTTGAAACTCAGTCAGTTGAGACTCCATGGAAGTAAACCTTAGATCAAATGACTCCATAAATGTTCAAAAATATGGAGGCATTTGTTCCTCTTACTGTGCTTGTTCCTCGTGCTGCTCCGGTTCATTATCGGGAACTTCGTCAATGTCTTGCATCAGCTGTTAAAGTTCAAGATCATCGTTCGCTCCCGCTGCAGTGGAGCTCTTGAAGAACTAGCTCCCGGTGTTTGCTCAGCAGATCGAACCCATCGCCCGGTTTTCTTATCCTTTAACCATCCCGATTTTGTTAAGGAAATGAGATTAATTTTATTTTTGAAAGGGAAGGCTACATCAAGTTGTACCCTAAGCTCAGTTTTGACAAACAGATTACTTAGAAGACAACCGTAAACTAGAGATGCACAAAGTTTCTTATTAGGAACAAGGTTTACGGTTTCAACAATTTCAGCAAAGATAATCTGAGGCAGGTTTATTTTATTATTGTTTTGGATACAATGTATCCACCAAAGATCTAGGGCTCTAAGAGTGGAGTATTTTCCTCCGGATGGTCGAAACCACCAAGAGATCATCAGATGAAGAAAATGATCATGGAGATCTAATACACTCGCACTCTCCTTTCTTTTATAAGGACTACCTATCATTTGTTTTTCATTGTCTAAGCCGGCATTATCTAATCCAAATGCACGAGCTATGTATTACGGGTCAATATAGATGAATTTTCCTAGAAGGTAGGATATAATTCCTAAGGTTTCGGTTTTATCCCAGTTTTGAACACAAATGACATTAGAATAGAAGATTCAAACAAGTTGATGATAAACTATTGGTTTGAGTTCAAAAAGTTTATCAAATTTCTACTCTCGTAGGGTAGGAAGATATCTAAAATTTATTTCTAACATAACTTGAGGAGAAGGAATTCAATCTTCTCGAATTTTATATGACTCAAATTATTGAGAATATCTGAAGAATAGATTTTTTCTACGACCAGGTTCATTGAAGCATGAATTACGAATAGTCATATTAGGATCATCGGGATTAGGAATTTGTTGGATAGGAGGTGGATTTAGAGGTGGGTTTGGTCGACTAGTGGACGTCCTAGGGCGTTTGTGAGACATGACTTAGGAAATCGGAATAAAAAAGATTAACCTACAATTTCAAAACGCATGTATGCAATAATATCAATCCCAAAACTCAAATGAGTACTCATTATTTCAAGGTTCTCTAAAATAATCCTAATGGGTAATTTTGAAAGACTATTTTTGAAAACAATGTTTGAAAAATCAATATGCGTATAGTTTTCATGAAAACAACATAATTAAATCAAAAACAATAATTAAAATCATTTTTTTAATTTCGAAAATTTCAAAACCTTTTGAAAAATCTTGTGTTTTTTTGAAATTAGTTGTAGATATTATAGTTCTAAACCAAAATATAAACAATGCCCAATAAACATTTCAACCTAGAACTAATTAAAACTAGTTCTATGTTCAAAAACAATGAAATAATGGGTTTAGAAACATTACCTTGAAAAATTCAGATTTTGGTAGGTTTTGTTGTTGATTGCACGTTTTTAATGGTTCCAGCAGGATTATAAGTTGAAAATTGAAGTAATTTCGACTTGTATTTGATGATTTTGGAAAAAGTGGAGATTTAGAGAGAAAGAGAGGAGGGACAGCGTGTAAGAGAGAAGAGAGGGTTTTGAGAGAAAAGGGTTCTTCTGGGCATTTAATAACCAGAACCTGTGGAGGGTATCGGTACCCTAGGGGAGTGTATCGGTACCCATGCAAATGGGGCATCGATACCCATGCAAATGGGGCATCGGTACCCATTCAAAGGGGGTATCGATACCTCATGCGCCAAAATGTCCAAAAATTTGATTTTAACACTTATAAAGCTAAATTAATCAGCTCTAGTGGTATTGGCAACTCATATTACGAAAATTAACAATGTTCAATCAATGTAAATATATCCTTAAACATTATTTGAACATATAATTAATTCTCACGAACAATCATAAACTCCCCCTAACTAATAACAAAGGATGCAATCAAAAGTGTTATTTTTATAAGCATTTTCCAAAACTAATTAAAAGTGCTAAACTTATTTTAAACACTAAGTAAAGGTAGGTTGGTCAAACCTAATTCTCTCCTAAGTGTCCAAAATCTTTCTTTATCTAAAGGTTTTCTAAAGATATCCGCTAATTGGTGCAAAGTATTAACATATTCTATAACTATATCTTCTTTAGCGACATGATCTCTAATGAAATGATGTCTAATTTCAATGTGCTTAGTTCTAGAGTGTTTGATGGGATTTGTAGTGAGAAAAATAGCACTAATATTGTCACACTTGATAGGTATGGTACCTACTTCAATTCCATAATCAAAAAGTTGTTGTTTCATCCATAAAACTTGTGCACAACAACTACCCACTGAAATGTTTTCCGCTTTAGTGGTATATAATGCAACACAATTTTGTTTCTTTGAAAACCAAGAAATCAATGTATTTCCTAGGAATTGGAAAGTACCGGAGGTACTTTTCCTATCTATTTTGCATCCTCCATAATCCACATCAGAGAATGCATGCAAGCTAAGGCTAGAGTCTCTAGGATACCAAAGTCCTAAACTAGGAGTGTCCTTAAGGTATCTAAAGATCCTCTTAACAACTAGTAAATTTGATTCCTTAGGGCATGATTGAAATCTAGCACATAAGCAAACACTAAACATAAGGTTTGGTCTACTTGCGGTTAGATAGAGGAAAAAGCCAATCATTGACCTATACAATTTAACATCCACACATTTACCTCATTCATCTTTGTCAAGCTTTGTTGATGAGCTCATTGGAGTGGCATGAGGTTTCCCATTTTCCAGTTCAAACTTCTTGAGCATATCCTTGACGTACTTAGCTTGATTAATGAAGATGCCATCTTTTCTTTGCTTGATTTGAAGTCCCAAGAAAAATGAGAGCTCCCCCATCATGCTCATCTCGAATTTACTTTGCATTAGCTTAGAAAATTCTTGGCAAAGAGCATCATTAGTATAACCAAATATTATATCATCAACATAAATTTGAACTACTAATAAATCTTTACCTTTATGCTTTAAAAATAATGTAGTGTCAACCTTCCCTTTTGAAAATCCTTTTTCAATTAAAAAGTTTGACAATCTTTCATACCAAGATCTAGGAGCTTATTTTAAACCATAAAGCACTTTTGTCAATTTGAAAACATGATCTGGAAATTTTGAATCTTCAAAACCAGGAGGTTGTTCTACATACACTTCTTCTTTTAAAAAACCATTTAAAAGCACTTTTAACATCCATTTGATATAATTTAAATTCATTGAAACATGCAAATGCTAATAGCATTCTAATTGCTTCCATCCTAGCTACGGGAGCGTATGTTTCATCATAATCTATGCCTTCTTCTTGAGTATACCCTTGAGTAACAAGTCTAGCCTTGTTTCTCACTATATTTCCACTTTCATCAAGATTATTCCTAAATACCCATCTAGTACCTATAGTAGATTTATTACTAGGCCTTTCAACTAATGTCCATACTCTACTTATCTCAAATTGATTTAACTCTTCTTGCATAGTCATAATCCAATGTTCATCATTTAATGCTTCTTTAATATTCTTAGGCTCTATGCATGAAATAAATGCAACATAATTACATATATTTCGAAGAGAAGATCGAGTTGTTACCCCTTTGGATGGATCACCTATTATTTTACCATCCTTGACATAGTTGTATTCCCTTGGGTAAGAGACTTCCCTTTCTTCAATAGTTGGATTCTCGAGAGGATCTTGAGTTTCCTCATCTTTCGTTTCTTCCTTTGATGATGGTTCTCCAACGTCATGTCTAACATCATTTGTATTTATAATACCTACAACATCATTTATATAAGAATCCTTCCTCGTAAGGGGATTATTGTCGAAAACAACATATATAGACTCTTCTACAACTAAAGTTCTTTTATTAAATACTCGATAAGCTTTAGAATTTAAGGAATAACCTAGAAAAATCATTCATCACTTTTAGCATCAAATTTGCCAAGATTTTCTTTACCGTTGTTTAAAACAAAACATTTACATCCGAAAGGATGAAAATAACTAATGTTAGGCTTTTTATTTTTAAAGAGTTCATATGGAGTTTTCTTCAAAATAGGCCTAATCATTACTCGATTAATAACATAACAAGCGGTATTTATGGCTTCCGCCCAAAAATATTTTGGCAAATTGTTTTCACAAAGCATGGTTCTAGCCATTTCTTCTAAAGTTCGATTTTTCCTCTTAGCAACTCTATTTGTTTGAGGGGTTCTAGGTGCTAAAAAATTATGACTAATACCATTAGAATTATAAAACTCAGTAAATCCAAGATTTTCAAATTCAGTTCCATGATCACTCCTAACACTAGTTATAGAGTATCCTTTTTCATTTTGGATTACTTTTGAAAACGTGATGAATTTTTCTAATGCTTCATCTTTAGTACTTAAAAATAGAACCCAAGTACATCTAGAATGGTCATCTACCAAGACAAATGCATATTGTTTTCCACTCAATCTAGTTGTTCTAGATGGCCTAAAAAGATCTAAATAGACCAATTGTAATACTTTACTAGTGGATACGTCATTAATGGATTTAAAAGAAATTCACTTTTGTTTTCTTTTAACACATGCATCATAGATTTTATCATTATCAAATTTTAGTTTAGGCAACCCTCTTACTAAATCTCCTTGAATCAATCGTTGTAAAACACTCATACTAGCATGTCATAGTCTCTTATTCCATAACCAACTATCATGCTCATCCTTAGCAACTAGACATAAATTAGTCATATTTATAGAATCTAAATGCACCATGTATATGTTCCCTATTCTATGGCCAACAAACATAATTCGATTAGATGCAATGTCAATGACTTTACAACCATTAGTTTCAAACATGACATTGAATCTCTTTTCGCAGAATTGACTAATACTCAATAGATTATGCTTTAATCCATTCACATATAAAACATTCTTAATTTGTATGGATGAGGTATTACCTATAGTGCCTATACCTTCAATATGACCTTTTGAATTATCACTAAAAGTCACATCTCCTTCATTTTTAGCGTTAAACTCTATAAATCGGTTTTTGTCTCCGATCATGTGTCTTGACCATGAGTTTGGATTTGTTTCTCGTTCCTTGTAGCAATGCTTCTTTCCATACAAACATAGATAGATTTTTTATTTTTGGTACCCAAATTCTTTTGGGTCCATATTCATTAGTTTCCAAAATCCTAGTCCCCTTGGGTATCCATTTGTGTAGGATATCCTTATTTTTAGTAGTAATGAGTTCTTTGGGAAACCATATACTTCTAATGATTTTTCTATTTGAGGTTCTTTGGGGACCTCTATGATTGTAATTTTTAAAGCTTTTTTTAACATAGTTGGATTTTGAATTTTCACCTATTTCAAAACTTTTTGTTCTAACTTTATTAAAAGAGGCTTTAAGAACATCAATTTCCTTTTGATGATCATCATGAACTTTTGAAAGTAAGTTATGCAAATTTATATTTTTCTTTTCAAAATCATTAATTTTGATTTGCAATTCTTTAATCTTACTTTCAAGCTCATTGTTGGTCTTGGACATAAGACTATTTTCATTTTTCAATTTTGAAACATTATTTTTGTATTTTGAAAATAGAGTCTTATAATCCGAAGCCAACACATTGTAATCCTCTAATGACTCATCATAAGATAATTCATCTGAATCAAATGAGTTAGAGGTTACCTGAGAGTTTTCCCTGATGGCCATAAAGCACAAGTTTGCCACTTCTTGTTCCTCTTTATCGGAACCTTCTTCATCACTCCATATAGCCACCTGAGCCTTGTGCTTCTTCTTTGATTGAACCTTTTTCTTCAATAGAGGAAAATCATATTTGACATGCCCCGACTTTTAGAACTCATAGCAAATGATAGAGTCTTTCTCATTCGGCTCATTTTTGAAGCCTTCATTGCTTTTGAATTTTCTTTCTCGGTTGGGCCTCATCAATTTTCTGAACCGTTTGGCAAATAATTTCATCTCCTCGTCATTGTTATCTTCATCCGAATCACTCTTATCTTTTATGGATTTGAGAGCAACTCCCATGTTCTTCTTCTTCTCCGTCTCTTTCTTTATCTCGTCCGTCTTTTCGAGATCTACCTCATCTTGAAGTATCATTTCAAGAGTGAGGAGAGAACCAATTAGCTCATCGAGAGTTAAGGATTTTAAGTTCTTAGCCTCGATGATCGCCATTTTCTTTGATTGCCAAGATTTTGGAAGAGAGTAAATTAACTTCCTCACAAGCTTCTCATTTGGAATGATCTCTCCAAATGATTTGAGACCATTGACAATCGTGGAAAATCTATCCGTCATAGCTTTGATATCTTCATCTGGTTTCATCCTGAAATTTTCATAGCTATGAGTTAGAAGACTAATTTTAGATTCTTTTACCTCGTTTGTGCCTTCATGAATGACTTGTAGTTTATCCCATATCTCGCTGGTGGTTGTACAAGATGAAACTCTCCTATATTCATCCGGTCCAAGAGCACAAAAATAATATGGATAGCTTTGGAGTTGAGCTAGAACATTCTTGTCTCTCATTCACTCCACCATCTTGGATGAGTAGAAGGTTTGATATATCCGTCTTCTATGATATCCCATGCTCCCATGTCACTTGCTTGAATGAAATACATCATTCTATTCTTCCAATAAGCATAATTAGCTCTATTGAAGAAATGAGGCTTGTTGACGGGCAATGAATCAAGATCGAAGTCGGAGTTTAAAGTGGAGGCCATTGATGACTTGATTATCGATATAACTATTCCTGGATCTACTCAAGAGGCGATTAAATCTTCAAATGAGTCAAGCTCTGATACCAATTATTGAGTTAATCGATCGACAGAATAGGGCAAGAGGGGGTGAATTGGCAATAAAATTTCGGTGGAAGCTTTTGCAGAAAATTGAAAATATTTGCACAGCCATTTAGAGTGGTTCGACTTTCTCAACCAAAGTCTACGTCCACTACCTTAGCTATCCACACTAAGGATTTTCCACAAATTTACTAATTTGTCTTTCTTTTGAGGACAAAGAGTAACCTTACAAATCCCTCAAGAATTATACCCCAAATTCTTGAGAACACTTCTCCCAAAGAGAACAATACAAATTTTGCAAACTTACAACAAAAACCTCACAAAGAAAGATGTTTGCACAATTCTAGAACAAAGAAATAACACTCAAGAATAATACAATAGAGCACAATAAGTGTTCTTGAAAGCAAAAATGAATATTGAATGAAATAGGCTTGAAAATACTCAAACTTGAGGTTTGATGCTTTCTCTTTGATTCTCTATTGATTCTAATTATTGTTGATCAATGGCACCTAAGCTTGTTTAAATACTCCTTGGATCACTTCTAAACGTTGGGGATCATTAGCGGAGTCAATAGAGCCGTTATTGTGTGAAAACAATTAATAAAATAGATTGGAACGTTGGGGGGTATCGGTACCCCTGCATAGGGTATCAGTACCTGCAGTGTAAAATTCAAATATTTTGACCGTTATGAGACAGTCGGTATCGGTACCCTCCGAGCAATTTGTTATTTCTCGGAGCCAAATCTTACATAGGGGTATCGGTACCCTCTTGGGGGGTATCGGTACCCTCTGGGCAATCTGGTTTTTCGGTTTAAGATATATTAAGAAAATATTTTTAGCTTGATTAAGGCTCGAAATACTTTGTAAAATTGTTTAAAAGATTAAAACACACTTTTACACTTGAGTAAGGATTGAAATTGACATTTGAAAAACTTGGAGTAATATTTTGATATTCTAATAGTTTAATCGACTATATATTTGAAAATGATTAGAAAATCTTAAAATCTAATAACATTTAATTTGTTATATCGAAACATCAAAATGTTTTCAACAATCTCACTATAACTCTTGAATTAAATAATTTCACTAAACTTTCAATGTGTTCCAAACTCATTTCTAATGCTTTAAACTTCTTAATCCTTCTTATGAAAAGTCAAATTTATCACTAAAACTTCAAAAACCTCATCATACCAACAATTCATTTCTACACCCTTATAACAATCTCCTTTCTAATTCTCTCTTCTTGTTGTTTTTTTATCTTATATAAGCTTTCCTCAAGCTTATATAACACCCAAATAATAAAACCCAACTAAAAAATCCAAGAATTAAATAGCTAATATTAAACTCACCTTTGAGCTGGAGATAACATAAAGAAAAAGAAGAAGGCAAGAAAAAAGGTTATGGATTTTCCCCAATTTTCATGTGTTTATCTCCTATTAAAGGAGATAAAATATCTTTTAGGCTGAAAAGACTATAATACCCTTCACTACTTTCATATTTACTATTTAATTCAATACTAAAATATTCATATTTAAGTCCCGAAACTTTTCAATTTTTTCTAAATTGATAATAAAATTTCAAAAACTTTCTTTTTAGTCACTAGCCCTATTTTTGGGATATTACAGATAGCTTTTTTCGCCTAGAGCTATGATGTGAACGGTTCCTCTAAGTGAAAGATGACTCCCCTTCGTGGGTCTAAGCCAGTCATAATTCTTTAAATAACTCTCCTTCACGGTTTAAGTCGATCTTGATTCTTTGGATGACTCCACTTTGGGGGAAAACCAAGTGGTATATTCTTCAGGTGGTTCCCCTTCACGATCTGAACCAGGTGAGATGATCTTTGGATGACTCCCCTTCATTAGAAAGCCATGTGAGATGTTCTTCGAGTGGCTCCTCTTGGCTCTCGAGCCCGAGTTGAAGTTGATTCTAATATCTGTCGATCTTTCTATAGGTCAAGTTGGTTGAGGTGTAGCTCATCGCTGCTGAGTTAAGCAACCACCATCGATTTTTTTGAAGACACTTTTGAATCAAGTATCCTTCGTCGTGAAGTTGAAACTTGACTCTAAAGATGAAAAATATGTATGCGGAAAATGATAAATGTGATGCACTTAAGTATGTTTAAGATATATGCAAAATGAATTAGTTCTTGTTTTATTTCTTGGACGAAGTCTCATTCTTTGTTTGCTGGTCTTGTCCTTGGAATCAATCATGCCCCAACACTGACGGCTTCATGGAAAATAGTTGACATTTGCTCATTTGTTGGCTCAATCCAGTGATCTTCCACTCTTGATTGTATGGATCAATTTTAATCCAGAGATTCTTAAGTGTTCTTTTAGCCGTTGTTTACTCGAGGGAGTAAGGTTCTTTTGTATTTTGGTTGATAATCAACTACTGGAATTAGTTGAATCAACATCGAGGTTAACACATCAATATTTAGTGAAAGTCTTCCTTACATGGCTTGGAAGCTCAAACGACAACCTCTACAACCAAGGTTGCCTCCTCTAGTGTTTGTAAAATTATTCTGGTTGTCATGGAAAAAGATTGGCGAACAAGAAGGCATGTTGCCTTGAAATTATATCAAGACCCTCATTGCTTCTTGTGAGTTCTTAGCTTTTTGTACTCGTAGAGTACTTTGAATTTATGGAAATCTTGGCAACAAAGCTTATCTTTACTCTAAACGTTGTTGAGTTATAAGTGTTTCACTCTCTTCCTTTCACACTCATTTGGGTTGTCATTATCATCAGGGCTTGTATTCCTGTTGTTTCTCTTTGATATGGCATTCTCAAGTACAATAGTAAACTCATGCTTCAGAAGGGACCTGATAGTGAACGAATTTCTCGTCATCACAAGCTAAACTCTTTTCATCCAACTCATTATTGTAGGTCTCTTGCACCTTACTGGACGACCATTTTCATAGCAATGAGAGACACTGTGATAGATGAAGCAACCATTTGTATTACTCATACTCACTTTGAAATGATTGATTAGAATGGTTATTTTTTTGTCCCTTTGATCTAGTATCACGTCTGGCCCACTATATTTTTCTTCACAACGTCAAGTTCTATTTTTATAGGAACCACGTCAGGAGGCACGGGTGGTGGAAGGAGAAGATATTGGAAACCTGGAGATGCCCCGCATCATTTTAGGTCCTTCAACCGATTTTTTTGAGAAAATATGTCTTGTCTGACATATATATCCCTTTTTTAAAAGATTTAGTATAAAAATGATGTCAAAGTAATTGAAGCAAAGTATCAGTTCACTGAATATCAAATAAACGAATCACACAAGTTGTTTTAAAAAATTATAGCCCTTTGACAAGTGTCAAGATCCATGAGTGATATGGGAAGATAATGCAATTTGGTTTTTTGATTTTCATGATTTTCAAATAGGATATGAACAAAATAGATGCATTCCACTGTAAGACCCTTTAAAGAGAATTTCTTCTTTAGTTATCAGGAATATTCTATTTGTTCAAGTTTTTTAGACTACTTAAGCAAAGATAGCGCAGAAATATCGATCTAAAAACAAAACCCCTGAGTGATTTTATGTAATCAACTATAACAGATGTTTACTGACTCCCTTAGTCCACTTTTCATCAAAATTTAATTTTGAATCCACGTTTATTTTAGACCTTACCGCCTTTCTTTAAATTATACTTTATTAAACGTGATGTCCTCACTTTAGATTTTGTTGGGGGATTCATCTCGGCACATAGAGACTAGTGTCATGATCTTAATGTACTCGTATTCATAAAGTTAGGGAAATTAACATTGCCCATTACTTTAGCAAAATACCCTTAATTAAAGGATTCAAGTGTCATAAAGTCTTCGACTTGACAAACTCAAATGAAACTCACTTCATAAAGTTCTTACATTACAACCATCACTGCTTCAGACATTACCTCCGAAGATTATCAGCCTACTACTCTCAGCGGAGTGCCCCCAGCATTGTTAAAATTATCATTCATTAATATCACATTAATTCTTCAATTTTGAGATTTTATAAGTTTGTCAGGAATAATCTGTTATAGTCTGAGTGTCAGTGAAAATCAGAAAATTTCATCTTTAGATCTCAATTTCTAAGCAACTGATCTAAGCCAAATTTGTCTATTCCACCATTCCATTTATGAAAACTGTATATCATCACGAAACGTCCTTAACAGACATACAAGCTAACTGATCTTGCAATGTCATGCATCGGTGATGCCCAATCTTGTCTACTTCCATACTTGTACGCGTGAGAAAACATTTTTTATTTTTCGGGTAAAAGATGGATTTTGTTTTTTTTAAAAGGAATTTGATCTCAGCATATGTCAAAGGGCTATAACCTCATTTCTCAAAATATGCATTTCATTATACTTGATATTCACTGAATTTCAAACAATTCTCTATTACTCAAAGAAATTTCATTCTTTTTTAAAAAGGTTCAGGCATGTAAAAGACAAATTCAAACAAGACATTATTTCACATGCAACACAACTCTATGGTAATAGTGATGATCTCCTCTTGTCTCGCCAAAGATACCCCATTCCTCGATTGTGGTATTCACTTTTCAGATGCATCTCCAGTTGCACAAACATCCACTTCTGGAGTGTCCTTGCTTTCTTCGTAAAATTTCAGCTCTTTTCTGTCCATCATTAGCTAGATCAAGGCTCTAAATTCGACACATTCTTGTACAACATGTCCGTCCTCATTGTGATAACAACAATGACTGCCACCTTTGCAATCTAATGTGCAAATCAGTTAAATGGTAAGTTAAGGTATCCGATCAACCTAATTTTAAATGATCGGTGGCGGCTCCAACACATTAAATTTAAGTTGAAACTCGATTCTGGGCCCATCTGAAGGACGGTTACGACAGTTTGACGACTTTGTTTTAGAATATTTGGGCTTCAGATTTGAGTTTGGGGTGTTGAGGGGAGCATTTCCATGTAGTTTGGGGTTTTTGGTTACCGGAGGCGATGACTGGAGCGCTGGTCAGTGACAGTCGAGGCAAATATTTTTTTTTATTTTAGATATATGACATTCGGAAGGTTATGTTAATTTTAGAAAACAATATTTATTATTAAGATTACACTAGTTTTTTAGGAAAGTTATGTTAATTTCAGAAAAATAATATTTATTATTAAGATTACACTAATTTAGATAAAACTATTTTTTAAGGTGATAGATTTTATCACAATAAAATAATTATATCAACTTTCTATTATTATTAATCTCATTATTATTTATGATAATTGATACTAATTTTTTATAGCAGTTTTTTTTTTACTAATACCCGTAAATTATATAACATTTTTTTTCATGTTTTTTAGGTTGTTTAAAAGATTTAAATTCAATATATTAGGTTTTAAAACTGAGTGAAACATTAAGACGGACTTATGTTTTTTATCTCTAAATAAAATCTAAGGTGTGATTTGGTTTTAGAAAATATATATTTTTATTTTTAAAAAATGGTTTTAATTTTTAGTGTTTTTAAAAATTAAAAAACATTTTTGATTAATATAAATGAAAACTTAAATTCAAACGTAAAAGTAGTGAAGATATACTTGATATCCAATTTTTTAAATAGAGATGAATAAATGATTATTAAATAATTAAATTAAAATATAATTATTAAAAAAATTCATTACATAATTACATAAATTCAACATGTGAATTATGCAAATATAAAACAATAATATTAATAAAAAAATTCATAACAAAAAAAATAATTAGTTTATAATTAAAAATAAAATGTTAATGCAAATTGAACACCAATTAAATTAAAAAAATACATAAAAGTTATTATGTATGCAAGAGCACATAAAAGTATCATTAAAATAAAAAAAATGTTTAGTTATATTTAAGGCCCTCAAACTTTTGAAAAAATTAATGTAGTGTTTGATTTTTTTTCACACAACATGATCTTGAACTTAGAAAAAAAAAAATCAATCTTGTCCTTTAACAAACAGAATCAAATGTTGACCATTACAACACTTACATGACAAACTTACATGGCAATCTACGATGTTTTTGTGACATTACACGATGAACGATGATGTGATAGATGAACTTAATTAATTTTTTGATTAACTTCAAGAACCTAATTGATTTTTTAGAAAGTTTGAGGCCTTATTTATTTTTAGAAAATTAAGGAATTACTTAAATTTAAAATTTTAAAATATAAATAATTATTAAGATAAAAATATATTAAATATAAAAATCATAAAAAATAAATTATTAAAAAATTAAGTTTAATGATCACATTGAGTGTATAAAAAGTTTTAGGGACAATATTGATTTGTTTTTCAAAAATTTGACGGTTTCATATATCATTAAGTAAAAAATTTGTTGTTAGAAATATTTGAACTCGTGTAAGTTAAGTTAAAAATCTAGATCTCTTAACGTCCAAAGTATGGGAATAACATAATACCTAAAGAATCAAAGGGAATGATATTCTAATTATCCTTAAAAAAATCATCAATTGAGTTTTTTTTCCTCAATGAAATAACCTTCGAGATTATCGGAAACCCTACTAAGAACATTGCTCCGACGGGGCAGTCGTCGACTGGTGATGCAGGGGGATCCGAGACAGATGATGCTGAGCTGTCAGATTGCACGTTGATGGCGCTGAGATACCATGAGTTGGCAGATCAGCGCAAAGGCGGGAATTGATTGTGACATGTTCCTCATTGGGGTCGTTTTGAGTATGTTTCAGTCTTTTGGCCATAACTTTGGCTACAGGTGTCAGAATCGCGCATAAGACCCCAATCCGGAAAGCTCTTTTCGACGCGCACGCTTTCCACATCGAGCTATGCTCCATGTGGCCTTTTTTTCAACCTCAAATTCTGCCGTTTTCCCCTCCGAATCACTAGATTTAGTTATTTTTTACTATTTATGGTAATATTTCGAATGTTAATTAGGAAGTCAATTTAAATTCGATTTAGGCCGGATTTTTGGGATATTGCTTATTTTATTTCGAATTTCAATTTAGAGTGATTTTCGGGATTTTGCTATTTTTGGCAAAATTCGAATAAAGACGATTTTTTTGCTATAACCTTGTTCCTGGGTCAAGTTTGCCAAATCGACCAGCATATCGCCTCAGTCCCAAGGAGGCCGAAGAGTTGCAGCGACAGGTGGAAGAGTTGTTGGAGAGGGGCTATATCCGAGAGAGTATGAGCCCATGTGCAGTCCCTGCTCTGTTATTGCCAAAGAAAGATGGTTCTTGGCGTATGTGTGTTGACAGCCGAGCGATCAACAGAATTATAGTGAAGTACCGGTTTCCAATTCCCCGTCTAGATGATATGTTGGATCAGCTATCTGGTTCTAAGATCTTCTCAAAAATTGACCTTAAGAGCGGTTACCACCAAATCAGAATAAGGCCTGGAGATGAGTGGAAGACGGCATTTAAAACGCCACAAGGGTTGTATGAGTGGATGGTCATGCCTTTTGGGTTATCCAATGCGCCCAGTACATTCATGAGATTTATGCATCAGGTCTTGCGGCCTTTTATGGGGAAATTTGTTGTAGTTTACTTCGATGATATCCTCGTTTATAGTCCGACATGGACTTCGCACTTCGATCACCTCCGTGCTGTTTTTGAGGTGCTGAAAACGGAGTGCTTGTTTGTCAATCAAAAGAAGTGTTCTTTCTTCACTACTTCTGTGACTTTTCTTGGTTTTGTTGTGTCTACTGATGGTGTTCATGCAGATCAGTCAAAGATAGATGCAGTCTTGGAGTGGCCCAGACCAAGAACCTTACATGACATCCGAAGTTTCCATGGCTTGGCGTCTTTTTACCGTCGATTCATTAGAAATTTCAGTACTCTGATCGCCCCTATCACAGAGTGCCTCAAGGGGCGTGATTTCCAGTGGTCTGAGGAGGCAGAGGCCAGTTTTCAACTGGTCAAGCAGAAGATGACCGAGGCTCCAGTTTTGGCACTTCCAGATTTTGACAAAGTGTTCGAGGTAAATTGTGATGCATCTGGCGTTGGCATTGGTGGTGTTCTGAGTCAGGCAGGTCGTCCGGTTGCTTTTTTCAGTGAGAAGCTATCGGGATCAAAGAAAAATTATTCCACTTATGATCTGGAGTTCTATGCCATAGTTCAGTCCCTGAAGCATTGGCGTCACTACCTAGTACAGAAGGAGTTTATTCTGTTTACCGATCATGAGGCCTTGAAGTACATCAATGGCCAACACAAGCTGAGTAGACGTCATGCCAAGTGGGTAGCATACTTGCAAGAATTCACTTTTACGCTGAGGCACCAAGCAGGGAGTTTTAACCGCGTCGCAGATGCCCTGAGCCGTCGTACCTTACTTCTCACCACCATGAGTACTAAAGTTGCAGGATTTGAGACGTTCACAGATATGTATGCAGCTGATCCTTCCTTTGGAAGGATATTTCAGGAGGTAACTGAGGGTCACCGTCATGATTTTGTTTTGCATAATGGGTATATGTTTCGTGGATTACAATTGTGCATTCCAGATTGTTCATTGAGGCAGCAAATTATAAGTGAACTCCATAATGAGGGACACTTTGGCCGAGATAAGACATTGGCCCTTATCTCTTCTGAATTTTATTGGCCCAAGTTGACTAGTGATGTGGCCCATTATGTGGACCGTTGTTATGTGTGCCAGCGGTCTAAGGGAGTTCTCACAAATGCGGGACTGTACACTCCCTTACCTGTTCCTGAAGCTCCTTGGTACGATGTCAGCATGGATTTTGTACTAGGCTTACCCCGCACCCAAAGGGCCTCTGATTCTATCTTTGTTGTGGTTGACAGGTTTTCCAAGATGGCTCATTTTGTAGCTTGCAGAAAGACTATGGATGCTGACCGGATTGCCCATCTCTATTTCAAGGAGATTGTGCGTTTACATGGTGTTCCTCGATCCATCACTTCAGATCGTGATACTAAGTTCATCAGTCATTTCTGGAAGAGCCTGTGGGGGAAACTGGGAACGCAGTTGAATTTCAGTAGCACCTACCACCCCTAGACGGATGGCCAGACTGAGGTGGTGAACCGAAGTTTGGGAAACCTTTTAAGGTGTTTGGCAGGAACGAAGCCGAAGCAGTGGGATTTGGCATTGCCTCAGGCAGAATTGCCTACAACAGATCAAAAACAGAACCACAGGTTTAAGCCCATTTGAGATTGTCTATGGTCAGAACCCATCCGGGGTGTTGGACTTAGCCCCTATTCCACGTATAGGACGTTTCAGTCCTAAAGTATCTTCGGGGTATCCATGAGCAGGTGAAACAGACCATTCATGAGAGCAATACCAAGTACAAGACTCGGGTCGACAATCATCGTCGTCAGGTACTTTTTGATGTTGGTGATTTTGTTTGGGCTGTATTAACTCGTGATCGTTTTCCTGTTGGTGAGTATAATAAGCTTAAGGATCGGAAGATTGGACCTTGTGAGGTCGTGCAGAAGATCAATGATAATGCTTACAGGTTACGACTTCCCAGTCACTTGAAGACTTCTGATGTCTTTAATGTGAAGCACCTGAGTCATTGTTTTGTGGATCCTGATGACACTACTCTAAACTCGAGGACGAGTTCTTTCCAACCCGGGGTGACTGATGCAGGGGGATCCGAGACAGATGATGCTGAGCTATCAGATTGCACGTTGATGGCGCTGAGATACCATGAGTTGGCAGATCAGCGCAAAGGCGGGAATTGATTGTGACATGTTCCTCATTGGGGTCGTTTTGAGTATGTTTCAGTCTTTGGCCATAACTTGGCTACAAGTGTCAGAATCGCGCATAAGACCCTAATCGGAAAGCTCTTTTCGACGCGCACGCTCTCCACATCGAGCTACGCTCCAGTGGCCTTTTTTTCAACCAAATTCTGCCGTTTTCCCCTCCGAATCACTAGATTTAGTTATTTTTTACTATTTATGGTAATATTTCGATTGTTAATTAGGAAGTCAATTTAAATTCGATTTAGGCCGGATTTTTGGGATATTGCTTATTTTATTTCGAATTTCAATTTAGAGTTATTTTCGGGATTTTTCTATTTTTGGCAAAATTCGAATAAAGACGATTTTTTTGCTATAACAGTCCGGCTTGTGGACTGCTTTTTGGTTGGTTTTTGATTTTATAATATTTTATTAAACCCTAGAGATTTTTTTTTCTCTGGTTTTTTGGGCGAATTTTCTCTTGTGAATCGTCTGTCGAAACTAGCCTACAGGATAATCACTATTCTGTCTGGCGTCAACTGGACTAGCTTGTTTTGATTCCTTGATGATACTAAAACGTCCTGGGCAAGAAATCTCGACGATTAACTTCCAGTCGAGTAAAAAACATATGAATCAAGAGAATGAAGCGCCTTGTTTGGACTCGAATGACGTTGATACGGCGATGAAGGATGTGGCAGGTGAGAATTCCATTCAGGGTGCGACATCGCCAAGTTCTCCGAATTTTATTATGGTTGATGGTTTGACGGTAACAACTGTTACTGCAAAATCATCCTTTAGGGATATGGTGACCGAAAGGGTTGGTGAATACCAAAGTGAGAAATTGATCTAGGATTTTGATGTGGAGTTAGTAGAAGGGGATGTTCAGATTGACATGGAGAATTCTTTACCTGATATAAGATTTTCAGAAAGAGTCCACCAGTCTATTTATGCAAAGCTATCGAAGTCTGTGATAGTGCGTCTGCTAGGTAAAAAAAAATTGGGTACAAGACATTGCTTAATATAATTCAAATATTGTGGAAAGCTGCGGGAGAGATGCAACTTATGGATCTCGATAACGAATACATTCTTTCTAGGTTGTCTTAGAAGATGACTATTATAACGTTCTGATCGAAGGTCTATGAACGTTCTGATCGAAGGTCTATGGATGGTCTATGGTAGGTCTATGCTGGTTTGTGTTACCGTTATTATACAAAGAGTTTGTTCAGGGCAATTGCATGAGCCTTTGAAAAATAATGAGACTACAACATAGCAGAAGGAAAAAGGGGACACTTTGCAAGGCATGCAATTGTCGTTAAACCTGGAGAAGCCTTTAGTCCCAGGTATCATGATTAATGGTCTTACCAAGGCGTGGAATACGAAGGTCTACCTACTATTTGTTATGTATGTGGGAAATATGGTCATGCTAAAGAATCTTGTGTAGTAGAAAATACTACTGATGAAAGTGAGAAGAAAACTATAAGAGAGGAGGTCATTGTCCCTGTGAAACCATATGGGCCGTAGATGCAAGTTACCCACAGGAAAAAAAAGATTTTAACAAATAAAAAGAATCAAAACCAAGAGGTGAAGATATCTATGAATGCAGGTAACCCTAGAGGCTCTAGATTTGCTACTTTAACTTCTTTGGAGATTGAAAAACAGCAACATAACCAAGATATCGCTCAGGCCAATAAGCGAAGGGAGGTTGATGAGTCTTCAAAGATGTTAAAGGTTGCTAAAAGAAATTAAATCAGGTAAAAAACTGCAGAGACGAGCAAGAATGGTGAACATAGCAATGAAGCGGAAAGTTGCAGTGACAAGCATGTGAACTCAGGTAGTCTAGAAAAGAATAATATTGTGTGTCTTGATATGAATATGAACATATCCGCTGTGAATGAAAGTATTACCAAAAAGGAAAGTAATGAGTTGGCTGTTATTGCTTCAAAAGATAGAACTGCAGATTCAAGCCAACTTGAATGGTGGAAAACAAATGACTATTTGAATAGGTGATGATGAGTGTAAGAGGGTTCTAAAAGATAATAATGAAAGAGGTCTGTTGGGATCGGTGCATGGCTCGAGCTCAAAAAACATCTCAAAAGGTAACAGAACAAAGAAATGGCTTACTAAAAAGAGGTTAAAAGTAAAGAAGAATGATAACAAAGGATCGATAAAGTTGATGTTATCCAAATGGATTAACTCTATGAACAAGGAATTCTCGAACGTTAACATTATTGTGGACTCGGGAGCCACTGCTTTACAGGAAAAAGAGCATGATAGCAATGAACAGGTGCAATTGAGGGGTAATTCGACATTTGAAGGATCTCTAAAGGGGTCTGGATAGTTTTTAGGTGTGTTTTTTGTTGTTTACTTTTGTCCTTTCTTTTATTTAATGGTTAAGATCATTTTTTGGACTTCTCAAGGCCTTCTTGGCCGTTTCTTTAATCGCTACTTTAAGATGTTGTTGAGGACTCAGAAGCATGATATTATAGCCTTGATGGAACCTCGAGTCAGTGGGCAATGGGCTGAAGATTTCATTCAAAAGTCTAGTTTTAATTTTTCTTTTAGAACGGAAGCAATTGGTTTCTGTAGAGGTATTTAGGTCCTGTGGATGGACACGATAACTCTTAATTTTTTAGTAGTTTTTACTCAATTTTTAGACGGCTATGCGGTTGACATTACGAATAAGAAGTGTTTCTTTATCTCCTTTATTTATACTAGCCCAAATGGTACCTTATGAAGTCAGGTTTGGAACAATTACAAGCTCCGGAACCGGATACAAATATACCTTGGATTCTCGGAGGGGATTTTAACGTCATTTGCAGGGCGTATGAGAAAAAGGATGCCCCACTTCGTAGGACTGTAATTTGTTCTTAGTCAACAATTTTCTGTTCCGTTTCGGACTATTAAATATGGGGTATAATGCCACAGTTTACATGGTAACGAGGAGACCTTAGTCTATGACTAGATCGATGCCTGTGTAATAGACATTGGTTTGAAATCTTTGATATGTCAGAAGTGTTTCATTTGTAAAAAATGGGGTCTGATCATAGATTTATCCTTCTCATGAGCGATGGTTTATTCTCAACAAAAAGTAATAGTCTTTTTCGATTTATGGCTGCCTAGAATGACCACCCTAATTTTGAGAATTTATTGAATAATTCTTGGAGTAAGGAAGCTTCTATGTTTAAAAACCTACTGGCTTTACAAGATAAAAGCTACGAGTAAAATGTTGAGGTTTTTGGGCACATCGGGAGACGTAAAACTCTCCTACTTGAACGCATCAGGGGAGTCGAAGTTGCTTTGGAACAAGCTAACTCTTCGTTCTTCTTGAAGTTGAATGATGCTCCTAAAAATGAGCTAGATATGTCCCTTCAATAAGAGGAAAGCTTGTGGTACCAAAAATGGATGAGCAAGTGGATAATGAAGGTTGATTTGAACGCATAGTTTTTTCATGCAACAACAATGTGTAGAAGGAGGCGCAATCATATTTGCATGCTTAAATTAGAGGATGGTTCCTGGTGTGAGGAACCGAATGTTATAAAACAACATGCGAAGAGGTTTTTCCATAAGCTTTTCAGCTTTGAGAATCGATGACCAACAAACATTGATTTCATGGGGGTTTCCAAAGTGTGGATGTAAACTATCTGGATAGTTTAGTTCGTTCTGTTAGTCTTGAGGAGGTGCGCTAGACACTTTTTACGATGGATCCTTTGAAAGTTTCTGGTCTTGATGGGTACTAAGGGGGTTTCTTCTAGAAAATTTGGAGTGTTCTGGGGGTTTTATTTTTCGGTTTTTCAATCAATTCTTCAAAGACTGTGTGCTCTCTGAGTGGAAAACAAAACTCTATCAGTGGCGATTACGAAGATTGAGTTCCCTAAAACCATATCACAATTTTATCAAATCAATCTTTGCACTGTGCCCTATAAAATCATAACCAATATGTTAGTCAATCAACTAAAACTGTTTTTTTGCCGAGATTGCGCAAGAGGTGATCCACTCAATGGGTATAAATTTAGGAGTTAAGGTGTGGTTGACGATCAAAGTGGACCTTTAAAAAGTGTATGACAGGCTGGAGTGAGATTTTATTGAAGAAACACTTGTTCAAGCGAGTTTATCAGATGAATTATGATTTGTGTTGCATCAATTTTGACTCGAGTTTTATGAAATTGGGATGTTTCTTAAAGTCTCAGACCTTTGAGAGGTATCCTTCAAAGTGACTTTTTGTCCCCATATTTATTTATATTATGTGTCACACTCGATTTTTATCCGGTTTACTTTTTCCAAGGTTCAAAACAATTTAATGAAGTTGATTTTGAAGTTTGAGACATTATCCGACTTGCAGATTTTGAAGCAAGATCCAAGTGTTTTCAGGACATAATATTTCTTGAGATAGAACCAACTTTTATTTAGTTTTCCAACGCATAATGAAAAGCCTCAATCGAATATTGAGAACTCAAGATATGTTCATTTTAGCGAAGACAATGCGTGCAGAAAATTAGATATGGGTCTAATATGAGAATTTTAATTTATTTCGAATTTTCAATTATATATTAATTATTTGTTAATAAATTTAACTTTCTATTTTTCATTATTTAATTAGGACATTTTATGATCTTTTCAATATGTTGATATTTATTTTTCTTAATTAGTATCTAACATTAATGTAAAGATTTTAAGGTTTTTTTGCGTTTAGGACTTTTGAGAGCGTATAAATAGACATTCTTATTTTGTAACGAAACAAATACAAGTAATAAAAGAAAACATTTGACTAAAGGTAATCTTTTCTCTTTATTTTTAATCTTATCACTCTTTTCAATTTCGGTCTTGTTTTTATTCCTTCTTTTTTTTTTAATTTTTTTAATAAAAAAAACCAAGGAACAAGGGAAAAAGGACTTTTAAACTAATCTTCGTGAATTTAGTTTTTCATGATGTTTCTTAGTGAAAACCTATAATCTTTCTATTTTCTTTTTTTTTATCTAAAAAATCGGTGGGATTAGATAAGATTGAGGGTTTTAATTAGGGGATAATTATAAGATCTACATGTTTTTATATGGGTAGGGGATAATTATAATGTCGTCCATGCATTTTATTTTAATATTTCATTTTAGTCCCCTTTCATTTAATTTTACTTCGATTTCTTTCTAATTTATTTTTAAATTTCATTTTCTTTTTGATTTAATCTTTCTTTTAATTTGTTTAGGTTTTTCAAGTAATTTCCTTAACTTCAGTTACATCACAATTTAACCATTTTTTTTGTTTCAATTATGCGGCCATTGACTTCTTATTCCATTTTAATTTTATTCAATTTTTATTATAATTAGGATTCTTAATTTCCTTCAATTTGCTTCCTTATTGTTTTCACCTTTATTAATATTTCAATCTTGCGTTTCCCTTTTTAGTTTGTTATTTATTTATTTATTTACTATGTTTGCCTTATTTTTAAGTTTGATTTTTACTTTGAAATTAGTTTTATTTATTCATATTTCTTCAACTATTTGCATTGATGACATTTTTAATATTTTATTTCACATGTCTTTTATTATTTATTTAATTCTCGTGTTAATTTATTTCATATTTGTGCTTATATTTTGTATATTTTTTATTCATGGTACCGTGACTTTTTACTTTGTTCATGCATATTATACTCAAATTTTCTTATTTGTTAAATTTTCATTTATTTTATTTTACGGTAACCAATTCTCAAAAGTAAGTAATTTAGATCAAATTTTTAATTTTTTATTTAAATCTCAAATTTCTTAATTAAGACAATTGGGTAATCGTGTGATACCGAAAAGGTAATTCGAGGGTGCTCATCCTTCCTCGATTGTAATTGACTCCCGAATCCGACAATTCTCTGGTACGATGCAAATCCGATAAATGAGTAAACCTTTGATGTATGATCTACCTAATTCGAAAACGATCGATGGTGACTCTATCATTAATTCCAAGTAGATGCAAGAATCCAGGAACACTAGAAGGACTGTTGCGACATTATGCATGGAGAGGTTATCACATGCCATAAACAGAAGTGTTGGTCGCGAAAATTGGTATCAAATACACCTGTCACGGTATAACCCTGGGATCTCTCATTATTTTTGCAGATGACCTGATTCTTTTTGCTGAAGCATCTATGGATCAAGTTTGAGTTATAAAAGAGATCATGAAAGGTTTTTGTGCTTGCTCAGGCCATTGGGTAAGCAGTACTAAAACACAAATATTATTTTCGAAGAACTGTGATGTTGGTAGGAAAGATATGATAGCTCAAAGCTTCGATTTTGAAGTTGTGCCTAATCCTGAAAAATATTTAGGACTGTCACTTTTGCATAGTAGAGTAACGAGAGAAACTTACCACTGTCTAATTGAGAAAGTGGAACAAAGACTTGGATGGGCGACGAAAACTTTATCTTTAGCGGACCGTATTACCCTCACTAAATTAGTTTTACAAAAAATCTCAAGCTATGGCATGCAGTCCACTTGGTTGTCTAAAGGAATGATTTGGAAAAAACTAATTGGAAGGTTTGCTTGGAAATATAGCCCTTCGTTAGTTAAGTGGTAAATAGTTTAACAATAAATATTGAATGGAGGTTTAGGTATTAAAGACTTAGCCTAACAAAATAACGCGTTTCTCATGAAAATCGAAATGCAACTTGTGGAAGATACTAACAACCTATAGGTTAAAGTTATAAAGAACAAGTATCGTTGAAATAGTGTGGTTTCGATGAATGTTAAGCGTCTTAAATGCTCGAGACTTTGGTAAGGGTTGGATTGCATCTAGGAGGATATGCGAAGAGACATTGGTTGGAATGTGCGAAATGATATTCATACTGATTTTTGGTAAGATAACTGGCTGGACATTCTCGAACCGTTTCTACTCATTATTTATTTAGTGCTAATCCGCAATCAGCTCTGGTTTGCTCGATGGCCACAAAAAATAGGTAATTGGGATTGGAATAGGCTTTCTAATAGTATTCCACGAGATATGTGTAACCAGATCGCAGACATCTATCCACCTAATCCATCTCTTGGTAAAGATAAACCAGGATGGCGTTGGGAACAATCTAAAGGTTTCACCATGAAGTTTGCATATGATGCGTTATCCCAAACAATATTCCACAATGAAGCTACTGGATCGTGGAAAGTTGTGTGGTGATTACAAGTCCCGTAAAGAACCAAAATTTTTCTATGAATAACGTTGCATGGCAGGCTGATGACGAATGAAAAACGATACGTCAACATCTTGCCTCGACTGGCCAATGTCCCTTATGCCATACTAAGATAGAGGATATGGTTCACGTACTTCAGAGGTGCCTTGCTGCTTTAAATGTTTGGCAAAGATTAATAAAAGCTGAAAATTTCCATAATTTTATGACAATGCCTACTGAGGAATGGCTCATCGCAAACTTGAAGGGACAAGGGAACTTTGCGCTCAATGGTAGACACTGGGAGAAACTTTTTGTTGTTCTCTGCCGGAAGATATGTAAAAGACGATGCATAGCGGTGTTCCAATATTATTTTATCGAGCATGAAGACCTATTAACTCAAAGTCTTCAAATTAAGGATGAAATTATAGTAGCTGAGGTGGTGCATCAAAGAGATGGCAACCTTATAAGAGAAGCGCCTCGTTGGAGTCGTGCTGCAATTGATTGGGTTAATAAAAACACAGACGATGTCGTCGGGGGTCGGAGAAGATGACTACGACATGAGGGTTAATCCGAGATTCTCAGGGTGATTGGATTTTTTATTTTTCTCGAAGTATTGGTATTTGCTCTGCATTGGATGTTGAATTGTGGGCAATACACAATATACTTTTGCATGTCTGGAATCTTGGGCTCAGGAAAGTCGAGGTGGAGACGGATTGTGCAGTAGTAGTGGACCTCATCAATAAGTCTTCCCAAGCAAATGAGAGCAGGCCAATAATCTCTCTGATCCATGAGGGGTTATCAATAGAGAATGAGAGATTAAATTTTTTCACATTCATCGTGAGGCCAATCAGGTAGCGAATAAGCTTGTTGCTATGGCCAGAGGTAGCCCGATTGGAGTGGTTTTTCATCGAGATACTCCTAGGGAGGTGGCGTCCTCAGTGGATAATGACTCTGCTTATATCGTCCTCAGTGGTTTTATCTTTTAAATTACTTGAATTCTTAGTGTTGGTGGGTACATCGTTCATCCTTTTTCATATTTTTATTTTTATTTTATATTAGATTTTTCATTATCAAATTAAAATTATTTTACTCTAAAATTTTAAATGAATTAAATTATTTCATCTTGACATTTTGAAATTCATATTTTCTAAATTACTTCATCATAACATTTTAAATTATTTTCTGAATTATTTCCTTCAAACCTTAAAATATTCTAAATTTACATGTACTCTTTTTTATTAATACATATACTCAAATTTAATCGATTAAGATCTTAGCAGACATTTTAATATCTATTTTTTTTAAAATGTTTGTCATTTTAAATACCCAAAAATATAGATATCTAATTATAAACAACCCTATTTCTATTAGGGGTATGTAAAAAATCTGGTTCGATTGATTTAATTCATTACTTCGTTGATCTTATTAAAAAAATTGAATATTTGAATTATTTTTTAATTATTGAATAATTTGGATCGAATATCCAAAAAACCAAATAATCATACTGTATACAGATCGGAAAAATTTTAATTTTTGATTATCCAAAAATTCAAGGAAAAAACCGGGTTTTTAGATTTTAGATACCTTTAACCCAATAAATGGATAACTTACTAAACCATTAATGCTCTAGCCAAATAAAAATTAAGATATTTGATTATTTATTGTGTGAATAATTATATATATATATATATATATATATATAACATAGTAGAGATATTAAATAACTTACATAAAAAAGTCAACCTTTTTGAACCTTGAAGCTAGAAAATAACAATAATGAATTACCAATCAAGCCAATATATAAGTTGAATGCAGATATTATATTATTGAAGTTTTGATAGTGTGAATGGAGCGAGGCAGGTAATGGTAAGATCATCCTCTTTGATTGGTTGTATTTTGTGTTTGGTTGGTTTAGCAAAAATGTAAAATTACCGTGTTTAGTTAAAGGAATAAAAGATTATTGGAATGTATATTTGATCAAATTATCCAAATTATCCTTGAACCAAACACCCCGTAAGGGTACTCCCAGTATTCATGCCCTGCTCATAATCCAGTTTAACACGTAAATAACAAGGCAACAAATGGTGACAAAAGTAGAGAAAAATATAGCAAATCTTATACTATATGTTTCTACATTAATAGTCTCAGGATACCATGATTACAGACAGTACAAAGCTAGCAGATAACAAGGTTTAATCAATCAGTTTTTTAGACAGTAATTTTTAAAATATTCTTTCAGGGCCATTTAGATGCAATAAACAAGCTTCTTACATATTTATAAACAGCTACCTTTCATCAGTCTTGACAGGATCATTAGCCAAGTCAAGGATCTCCTTCTTGCTCTTTACCACACTCCATTTCCTGTTATGAAAATCAAGTTTGTCCAAGTCCTCTGAAATTGCCATATAACCATAAAGAAGCTGCTCCTCCAGATTGTCACCCATTTCCTCAATGCTATTTTCGCCATTATTTTTTGATGTAAATTCGATTCTCCCATGCTTGTTCTCCACAAAATATTTGTGAAGTCTCTCTGCCGTTGCCAGTCCGGTAAACGTGCCTAAGAACTTCACCACCATAATACTTTGGTCTGCAGATCTCCCTAGGCACACGGTGATTTTCCCCCCAACAAAGCCTTTATCTGTCATCATTCAAGAACCAAGAAGAGGAAGAAAAAGAACAAAAAAAAGCATAAGCCAGGAAAAGTAAAAAAAAAAGAAAAAGATCAGTCTCGTCTTCTGGTCAAAGAAAGTCTTTCATATTCACCAGCAAGTAAAAAGCTTTTAACATTATGATTAATTCCATTTACTCGTAGTGCACATCCACAGGCAATTCAACTCAAACAGTCATCCTTTCTTATTCTATTTTGTTCATCATTTTTGTTTGTTGATATATTAGCAGGCATCAAACATCCATCTTTTCTGCTGCACTCAACAATTCGAACTAAATACATTAAGCCGTTTACTAAACAAATTATCATGCAAATTTCAGTCAAGTACTTACCACTCAGAAAAGCCTGCACCCCTTCGATTGGAACAACTTTCTGTTCTTGAGGATTGTTATTTGCCATGGAAATATTGTGAATGACAACCATTGAAGGCCAGAGAACCAAATCCTCCTTCTGAGCCAAGGCCTCTGCTTCAGGCAAGACCTGGGGAACCCATGTTACAGTGTCAGGAGGTGCAATGCTGTTGTAGATGCTTAATTTGTCTGACCTTTACCATTTTCAAATGAAAGCAGTTATGGGGAGTTAAAAAACCAGAAATAAACGTGAGAAGGCAGTTAACAAAAGAGGAGCCATTATCGGTAGTGGAGGAGAACACTACTTGAACAACTAAGAAACTGTAAGGAGTAAGTTTTTTTGGAGGCATTAACCATCAGAAATCAGAGAGAGAAGGGGGAATTTAACTACTGAAAAAGGAGACCATCTTGGAATGAGGGAAAAAAAACGATTCCTTCTACATACATTTTTCAACAAATAGAAAAGAACAGAAAGAGAGGGCAAAAAAAAAAAATTAACCAAGGGGAGGTGAGCAGAGGATCATCAGCAGTAACCAGAGAGCAATTCCAACAGAGGATTCAAGCAACAATTAAAAACAAAAAGCGTTCATCAACCACAGTGGACAGAACTCTTCAAAAAAAAACATACATTGTAATAAGAGTTTCACTCACCATTGCATTGGAATCAAAGAAGCAATTGAAAGCAAGGAGAAGTTTTTTTGGTATTTTTCATCCTTATTTCGATTTCCAGTTTAATCTATGTCTTCATTTCGAAACAGTTAGAAAATCAAGCAGCATAATAATAAAACACATTTCAAGGGTAAAACCAAAACAAATAAGATTAGGTGAGAGTTTGAGAAATAATAAAACAAGAGAGAGGACGAGGGTTTAGAGTTTACCTGGCTTGTTCCGGCTCCTTAGCGGGGGTCGGTGAGCAGAGGGAGGCTTTGGGTTTAGGCTCTCGTCAGTGGCCATCGGAGAAGGAGGTCGAGAATGAGTAGAAAGGGAAGGTGCAGCGCTGTGCGTGGAAGAGAGGAGATGGAGAGGTTGAGCGGCTGTGTGTTTAGGTTTAAGTTTAGTCTAGATTTAGATTAAAGTTAGGATATATATTATATTTAGGGTTAATTAACTTTTAGCCACCGAATCCTTAGGGTGAAATGTCGTTTAATCCCTCTAGTTTTTGTGTTTATTTTTATTTTGGTCCCCAAACTGAATGTTTTCATGTTTCTAATTTTGTCTCTTTATTTTATCCGCATTTAATTTTAGTCTTAAGTGTTGTTGTATTTAATCTTTGCCGTTTCAGACATTGAACTGTTAATTTTCTTTGTTTCGTTTTTGTCCCTATGTTGTAGTTTTTATGTTTTTTTAATTCTGTTCCTATAGCTTTCGTGCATTTCATTTCGGTCCCCAGTCTTATGTTTTTTAAATTTTGCTATTTTTGACTTTTGACTTTCATTGTTTTGCATGTCATGTTTGAGTCACTAAATCATTTTCTAAGTTATAATTTTTTCTTCATGTTTGTAAGTGTTTCTTTCTTGGTCACCTGTTTATGTTTTTTTTTTAATTTTATTTTATTGTTTATGCATTTGGCACGTAATTTTGGTTAATTGGCATTTTCGTCTTTAAATCTAATCTGTTGTGTTTTATTTGATCTTTGCATTTCATGCGCATTTAATTTTGGTCATAAATGTTGGTTATTTCGTTTTTGTGGTCTAGACATTAGGGCTCCAAGTTTTTACATGTTACGTTTTAGTTCATGTTTAAGTTTCTTATGTGCATGCATATGTGATTAGTTAGGATCCGTTTATGATGTATGCTTATCCTTGGTTTGAACGATGATGATATGTGTGCATATGCTATTACGTGGTTTATAAGCATGGATTTAGATGTAACATATATTTTTTTAATTAATTTTGTTTTTGCATGACATTATTTTGTATAATATGCATGATAGCTTCATTTGCATAACTCGACCATATTCATAATTGGATTAAGGGTAATATATTTTTAATTTAAAATTATTGAAGTGGCAGTCATAACTGATTTGAGGTCCGCTTTTAATGATTTTAAAATAAAAGTGTATCCCGAAAGTGAAACAAAAAAATTGATTTGTCACCTAAAATTTGGGAATGAGAGAAAAAGAAATGTTCGTTTATTTAAATATATCGAGAAAAGGTTGTTATATCTTTAAGATCTGGTCTCGATATTTGTAAATAATCGAACATCCTTTATCTTTCTAAAATGACTTGGTAATTTTAATTTAATTTGTTTGAGTGTTTTTGAATGTTTTAAATTTACATTTTTACTTTATGGGATCAAGAATCAAAATAAACTCGAATTTGTAAAGTTCATTGCAAAGACGTTAATTAATCGACTAGGTACCGATTTAGGGCGTGGTGGGGGTGCTAATCCTTCCCTACACGTAACTGACTCCCGAACTCGGATTTTGGTAACGCAGACCTCAATTTGTTGTTTTAATTAAAATTAATTTTTATTTAAAATGACATCATTTTTGGGTGCCCAATCACACCCTAATCAAAGATTGGTGGCGACTCTTTGAATTGTATTTTTTCGATCGTAAAGGAAATCTAAAAATTTTCGAAACGAGAGGTCTTTTAAATCGCATTTGTTTTTAAATTAAAAAGAAATAATTAAGAATTGATGTGGTTTTTTAAAATCTCCTTTTTTTCACCTTTAAGAAAAAAATCGTTTCGACAGCTTGGCGACTCCACTGGGGACCTTTTTTAGAGAGTCAAGCCGATAGTCGATTAATTAATTATCTTTGCAATTGAAAAATTACAAATTCGTTTTAATTTGATTTTTGATCCCTTGTTTGGTTTTTAATAAGTTTTGTTTATATTTTGATTTTTTTAATTTAATTCGATTAACAATTAAATAGTTGTACTAATCTGTTTGCTAATGGTTTCAGAATAATTGTTTGTTTTAGGAATTGATTTTGAGTGTTTTTTTTCTCGCTTTTCCTCACACACTGCACAGCTGCATTATCATAACATGAGCTAAAACCCCGCTCCGTCCTATTTAAGTAGGAGTGAGAGACTATGCCCTCGTGTGGTTTTCACCTCCGCATGGGATAGTGGATCACTCCTGGAGCTCACGCCTTATGGTCATCGTGATGGTAATCACCTCCGCATGGACATAAGGAGGTGTGTTCCCTCGAAATTGAACTCGATCCCCTAAAGCCTGTGATGGGCCAGGATTGAGGGTTCGGCAGCCCAATGGGGCACCGGCAAGGACAATTCGAGAACCTATTACTTTAGAACCTAACCCAGCATATAGTGAACGTAGAGCCTGAACTTAGGTTGAACCAAACCCGAACCTTAAGAATCCCGTGAGGAGGGTACACAAGGAAAAGCTTTGTTGAGTCATTTATTTTCGTTTTTTCGAATAAATGCATGCGAACTAGATATCATGCGGTTAGGTGTATTTTTTGAACAAGCATGCGAATTAGATATCATGAGGTTAGGATTTCTTTTTGTGGATAACAAAGCATGGGGGTAGATATCATATTGGGTAGGATCTGATAAAGCATGATGGGGTAGTCAACATATGTGGGTAGGATTTTTGAACAATTTATTATCCTGAATTAATTGTTTCATGTTTACTAACCGATCTTTTGTTGTTTTTGCCTTGTTTCTTTTCTGTTTTGCATTGCATTGTCCATTACATGGTGTTGATTTGGGGTCGATGTCCATATAGAAGGCCAGTAATATGGAACGAACGGTTCGGAAAGAAGTTGAGGACAATGCAGATGTTCTGAGGTGGTCGGAACAGTCCCAGTTGACCAATGGAGACAGCGTAATGCCTGGATATGTGTCGGAGTTATTTGGTTATACTCACATCAACGTACGTCAGAATGATCTGAGTGAGCTAAGAGAGATATGGGGAAGATGGGAAGCAGTCGATAAAGAGATGTTTTATCAGTTGTACGGTGATATTCCCTATCTTCTGGATGTTCCTATTGACCGAAATCTGTTTAGAGCATTGGCGCAGTTCTGGAATCCAGCTTATAGTTGTTTCACATTTGGTAGAGTAGACCTGACACCAACAATAGAGGAGTATCAAGCTTTGGTTCGTTGTCCGAGGTCTCAAATGGATAGAATATATACCAAGCTGCCAGTCACTCCTTCATTTAAGAAGAAATTGCTATTGATGACCGGAATGAGTGAAGATTTGGTAGTCAGAAACATTAAGAATAAAGGAGACAGCGAGTGCATTTCTTGGGCTGCTCTGAAAGAAGTAATTGCTCATCATCCTGATAAGAGAAAGAAGCTGGACTTGTTTGCTTTAGGGATTTATGGGCTTGTTATTTTTCCAAAAGTGTTAGGATATGTAGACGTATCAGTCGTTGACTTGTTTGAAAGATTAGACAAGCGTGTGGATCCAATTCCAGCTATTCTAGCTGAGACGTTCCGGTCTTTGAGTTCTTGTAGGCGCGAGGGAGAAGGACGATTTATAGGATGTGCGCCTTTGCTGCTAGTATGGATTCTGAGTCATTTCAAACATGTTGAAAGAGCACCAGGACGAGTGTTTCTAGAGGGGTTTTCGCCTTTGAAAGATTTTCTTTCTAAAGAGTGGCCTGGGGGTTTTACTGAAGAAAAATGGATGGTCATCTTCAAGGATATCAGAGATGGAGATATTTTGTGGCGAGCTTCGTGGAATACTTCTTCGGATATACTTTACCGATGTGGAGAGCGAGATTGGGTTCCTTTGCCAGGTATATGGGGTTCTGTTGGGTATGCACCGCTACTAGTTTCCAGACAGTATGGGTCAAGGCAGTTCATTCCAGCCACATGGGACTTGGTAGGGTCGGATTTTGCATTCAAAGGAGATCAGTATAAGGGTAAAGTTAAAGGGGTTGCTGAGGCCTGGAAGCAAACTCGTCGTGTGAAATTGTTTACCTATGATCTCGAGTTGTCTCAAGAGTACGAGCAGTGGAGAAGCGGTCGAGTAAATGACAATATCCCGATGGTGAATCCTGAAAATATTCAGCCGGTGGAGGAACAGTTGAGAGTGGTGCCATCTCCATTAGAGTTAGCCAAGCGCGATTTCGAAGCAGAACGGAGACAATGGAGAATGACTTTGCAGAAGCTAGAAGATGAAGTGTATCAAAAAGGATTGGAGATTGACATTCAGAAGAGTAGAGCAGATAGAATTGAAAAAATGGAGAAGCAACTTCGGCTAGATTTTGACGATCTTCGGTCAACTTATCAGCGAATGGTAAAAGCTCAAGTAGGTTCTAGCTCGAGTAAGTCTGTCGAATTGAGGCAAGAGGTGGCGAGCCTCAAAAGAGTAGCTGGAGAGAGTCAAGAAGAGCTCAAGCAAAGCAGGCACCAAGTGAAAATTTTATCGAAAGAAAAGGATTCTTTAGAGCAGCGGTTACAAAAGAGTCAAGCCCAGAATGAAAAGTTGAAGGAGAAAATTTCAAGTTTAGAGACTGCATTACGACGATATCGAAACAAGGAAGGTAGCTCGAGCCAAGGGGAGGTTGAAAGTTTGAAGAGACAAGTGAGCGAGCTTGAAGCCATGGTTCAAGAGTTTCAGAGGCAAGCAAGTGAGCTATCGATAGTTCCCTATGAGGGGGATATACAGTGGCGTTTTCGATGGGAGCGAGCTCAGGCGAGACTCAAGCAAAGAGAGGACTTTATTGCTTGTTACCTAGAACACGCGCGGGGAATAGCTCAATATTTGGTCATTCTATCTGAGGAAGCTGCTGATGTAACTGAAGAACTGGATCTAGAGGCTGAAGAAAATCAGAAGATTGTAGAGTTACTAGCACACGTACAAGAAATAGGAGAGATGGTGCAAATTTATTTGTGATATGTTTCAACTTTGTAATTGAACGTCGTTCTAATATAAAGAGTTGTTCTAAGGAGTCGTTCCAGGATCAACACCCTGCATTTTGCATATGCATTTTTAATGCATTTAATTTTTGTATCACATTTTATTCATTCACAATCATATATTTTATATTCATTAATAAATATCAGCGATAACAAAATGACTTTGTGACAGAGTAATACTGGAAAATCCCAAGTATATCTACAGAACCAGGAAGAAAGTTATGGAAGACAAACTTGCCCAAATTGAGAAGGCTCAGTCGGAGTTACAAGATAATATCAAGAAAATGCAAGAAGATATGATGAATGCCCAAAAGGAGGTGTTTGCCAAGTTTGCGAGTATGTTGGATGGAAGAAATCCAGAACATGGGAAAAGCCCTATGCCAGAAGGTGTAACTGAAGACCCACTTCATCATCCAGGGTTAACCCCAGAACAATCTCAGAATGTTCAAGTGACCCCTGTTCATGTCGGGAAGGTGCACATTAATCCAGTCGGTGCTTCTGTTAACGTACAGCCTGGATCTAGTTCATATCAGGAAAAACATCAATATCATCAAGTTCCGGACCTTGATGAAGAAGCCAAGAAGGATCAAAACAATCTGTTGGAAGAGAAATGGAAGCAGTTAGAAAGAGAGGTCAGAGCCATGAAGGAAGATACCAGTGTCTATGGATTTGACGCAAAGGAGTTGAGTCTAGTTCCCGATCTGGTCTTGCCTCCAAAGTTTAAAGTTCCTGACTTTGAAAAGTTTGATGGTACCAGGTGCCCCTCTGCACATATCACAATGTTTTGTAGGAAGATGACCGGATACATAGGGGACGATCAATTGTTGATACACTGCTTTCAGGAAAGCTTAACTGGCTCGGCAATCCGGTGGTATAACCAGCTGAGTAAAGCTAATATTAAATCGTGGAAAGACTTGGCTATGTCCTTTCTTGAGCAATACAAACATGTGAAGGATGTTAGGCCCAACAGAATGATGTTGCAAGGAATGGAAAAGAAGTCTAACGAGAGTTTTAGACAATATGCTCAAAGATGGAGAGATGTAGCGGTGCAAGTCCACCCGCCATTGGAAGAGGAGGAAACAAATATGCTTTTTTTCAACACCTTAAAGGCTCATTTTTTCTCGCATCTTATCGGTAATCCTTATCGAAGTTTTGCTGATGTGGTTACAGCAGGAGAAATGATTGAAATGGCTGTTAAGAGTGGGAAGCTCGAGGGAGGAGAGTCTAGTAAGAGGCCACCAACGAGAAAAAAGGAAAGCGAAGTCAGTAATGTGAGGCAGTACGATTCTAATAACATCACTGTTTCCCGTCCTCAAGGAGCAGGGTCGTCAACACAAAATGATAATAGACAAGGGGCAAGGGACCAAAGGAGAGAGAGGCCTCAATTTGATCCAACTCCGATGACTTATAAGGAATTGTTTCAGATTTTGTATGATCGACATGTGGTTTCGCCGTATCACGTGACACCAATGCAACCTCCTTTTCCCAAATGGTATGATGCTAGTGCTCAGTGTGAGTACCATGCAGGGAACCCTGGGCATTCCATTGAGAATTGTACTGCTTTTAAGAAGGTTGTCCAAGCTTTGAGAACGAGGAATGTCATCAACTTTGGTGACAGTGAGCAGCCAAATATAGCTCAGAATCCGTTGCCAAGCCATGCAGGGGCAGGAGTTAACGCGATTACTGAAGAGAAGGGAAAGAGAATTGTAAGGAATGTTAGTGAGGTGGTATCACCCATGAGTTGGGTGTGGTGCCAGATGGTCAAGGTAGGATTGTTGAAACCCAGTTTGATGGGTGAACAGTTTAACAGTGGAGAGGTGTGTCAGTATCATAACAGTGAAGGACACAGTATTCAGCAATGTCCTGATTTCCTATCTTTGGTACAAGACATGATGGACAGTAAAGAAATTGAGTTCTTTAAAGAGATTGCTGAAGAAGAGGAAGCGAAAGTTTGCGCTTCAGAAGGGTCGTCTAAAGGGGTATACAATGCTAGTTGTCCCCTAATTATTACTCCCAAAAATCGAGTTGTTGAGAAGGTAGCCCCGAAAGTGGTTATTACACCTCTATCTCCATTCCCATATCGGGATAATAAACAAGTGCCTTGGAGATATGATTGCCAGATGGGAGATGTAACAAAAGAGAATGAGGAAGTAGATGAGGTGGGACGCTTTACTAGAAGCGGTAGGTGTTATTCTCTTAATCCACCTAAAGAGTCTGAGAAGAAGGTTGTAGTTGATAAGGGGAAAAAAGTTGATGTGCAAATAGAAGAGGATAAGCCTGTTATCAATGAACCAGTAACCGAGAGTGAAGCGGTAGAATTTTTGAAGTTTCTGAAACACAGTGAATACAATGTTGTGGAACAGTTACACAAGTTGCCTGCCCGTATTTCTGTTTTATCATTACTTTTGAGTTCAGAGGCCCATAGGAATGCTCTGTTAAAGGTTTTGAACCAGACTTTTGTTCCGAAAGAATTGCCCGTTGAAAAGTTGGATCGGTTAGTTTCCAATGTACAAGCTGATAATTTTTTATCTTTTTCTGAGGATGAAATCCCTTCTGGGATGATGGGTAGTCAGAAGGCGTTGCACATTATAGTTAAATGTAAAGGGCATGTGTTGTCCCGGGTCTTGGTTGATAATGGTTCAGCTTTGAATGTGATGCCTTTACTGACTCTAAAGAAGCTTCCATTAGATAGTACACTTATGAGGACCTGTCAAAGTGTGGTTCGAGCTTTCGATGGGACTAAAAGAGAAGTGTTGGGCAAGATTGATGTTCCTCTGAATATTGGTCCAGTAACTTATGAAGTAGAATTTCTCGTAATGGAGATTATGCCTACGTACAATTGTTTGTTGGGAAGGCCTTGGATTCATCAGGCCGGTGCAGTTCCGTCCACATTACACCAGAGACTGAAATTTGTGATTGATGGAAGGTTGGTATGTATTCATGCTGAAGAGGACATTATTGCTTCTGTTTCTACTATTTCTCCGTATATTGAAGTTGATGAGCAAGCCGTCGAGTGTTCTTTCAGATCGTTGGAGTTTGTCAATGCTACGTTTGTGGCCGAAGGCAAGAAGATACCAAAGCCTCGATTGTCAAACTGTACCAAGATGGGGCTTAAATTGACTCTTGGAAAAGGAGCAAAAGTTGGAAAGGGTTTAGGCCGACAGTTGCAAGGACCGGTGAATCCCATATGCCCTATTATTAAAAAAGATCGATTTGGTTTGGGATATTAGCCAACTTCGAGGGATAAGTTGAGGGGAATTAAGAAGGGCCAAGAGATCAGAAAAGCCAAATTGGCTGGTGAAGACCTTAACTGGGAACCCATGACTTTCCCGCCGTTGAGTAGCATTTTCATGTCTGGGGGGCATATGTTTCAAGGGAATTCAAGGAACACTGAGACGATGGTTGAGAATGCCTTGGGAGATTTAGGCATTAATGGTATAACTGATGATGAATCCGAGGAAATGAGAGCTATGGGCATTTATCCTGCACCACCGGGCTTCGTGTTGAACAATTGGACCGCGGAAGAACTGCCTGTAGTTTACAAATCTGTTACAGAGTAATGCACTGGAACTTTCTCCCTGTTGTTCATACCCTGGGGCAATAGGTGATTTTATGTAAAGGGTTAAGCTGTTTGTTTTTTCTTGCTTTCAATAAAAGATGCACTCTGTTAGTTCCAAATGGCAAACATTTTCCCATTCATTTCATTCATTCATTCTTTGTTGTATATATGTATGTATTTATTTCTTTCTATTTATTTATATGGGAAAAGATCCTCCCATATGTATATATGTATATATATCTTCTCTTTCATTATTTTTTCAGGAGCTCAGATAAGAAGATTCTGCCTCATAAAGAGCCTACTGAGATTTTGAATTTGGGGACAGATGAGGATAAGAGAGAAGTAAAGATTGGTACCACTCTGTCAGTTGGAGGTCGATATGATTTTATAGAATTGCTTCAAGAATACAAGAATGTGTTTGCTTGGTCATACGAAGATATGTCGGGTTTAGATACAGAATTGGTTGTTCACAAACTACCAATAAAGCCTGAATGTAAACCGGTACAACAAAAACTGAGAAGAATGAGACCTGAGATGCTGCTCAAGATTAAAGAGGAAGTAAAAAAACAATTTGATGCCGGGTTTCTTAAAGTGGCCAAATATCCTGAATGGGTAGCTAATATTGTCCCAGTACCGAAGAAGGATGGGAAAGTTCGAATGTGTGTTGACTACAGGGATCTCAACCGAGCTAGTCCAAAAGATAATTTTCCTTTGCCACATATAGACACTCTAGTGGATAATACTGCTGGAAATTCTTTGTTCTCTTTTATGGATGGTTTCTCTGGCTATAATCAAATTAAGATGAACCCTGAAGATATGGAAAAAATGAAATTTGTTACCATGTGGGGAACGTTTTGCTATAAAGTAATGCCGTTTGGACTGAAGAATGCAGGGGCAACATATCAAAGGGCCATGGTGATGTTATTTCACGACATGATGCATAAAGAGATAGAAGTTTATGTCGATGATATGATAGTCAAAGCCAAGACAGAGGAAGAACATATCGGGAATTTGAGAAAGCTCTTTAAAAGACTAAAAAGATGCCAGCTAAAACTCAACCCAAATAAATGTACTTTTGGGGTGACATCTGGGAAGCTGTTGGGATTTGTAGTGAGCCGAAAAGGAATTGAAATAGACCCAGATAAAGTAAAGGCTATTCAAGACTTGCCAGCCCCACGAACACAAAAAGAAGTCAGAGGATTTTTGGGGAGATTGAATTATATAGCTCGGTTTATTTCACAGTTGACGGAAAAGTGTGATCCCATATTCCGCCTTCTTCGCAAGAATAACTCAGGGGAATGGAGTGAGGATTGTCAAAGAGCTTTTGAAGCAGTGAAAAAATATTTGTCGAGCACTCCGATTTTAGCGCCACCCATCTCAGGCAAACCCTTGATTCTGTATTTGTCGGTTTATGAAAATTCAATGGGGTGTGTGCTGGGGCAACGTGACCAAACTGAGAAGAAAGAAAGGGCTATCTATTATCTCAGCAAGAAGTTCACTGAATGTGAGACAAGATACTCACCCATTGAAAAGTTGTGTTGCGCTTTAGTATGGGCTACCCGAAGGCTTAGGCAATATATGTTGTATCATACTACTTGGCTTATATCCAAGCTTGATCCCTTGAAATATCTAATGGGTGTGCCTGCATTATCTGGAAGATTAGCTCGTTGGCAGATCTTATTGTCCGAATTTGACATCCAGTATGTAAACCAGACGGCAATTAAAGGAAGTGCTATAGCAGAATTCATTGCAAGCAGGGCTTCGGAAGAATATGAGTCGTTGAGCTTTGATTTCCCAGATGAATATTTAATGGCTATTTCGGTAGAAGAAGCAGTTGCATCCACTAGCAAATATTGGAAGTTGAACTTCGATGGTGCTTCAAATTCCATGGGACATGGAATTGGGGCAATTTTGGTCTCACCAGAGGGAGAGCATTATCCTTTCACCAGTCGGCTTAATTTTGATTGTACTAACAATATGGCTGAGTATGAAGCTTGTATTCTGGGTCTTAGAGATGCTGTTGAACGCAAAGTAAAAATGCTCAAGGTGTATGGAGATTCAGCTTTGGTAATATACCAGCTCAGAGGAGAATGGGAGACAAAAGATCCCAAACTTGTAGAATACTGTAAGTTAGTTATGGAACTTGTTGAAGAATTTGATGAAGTAACTTTTAATTACCTCCCCAGAGAAGAGAATCAAATGGTAGATGCCTTAGCCACACTGGCAGCAGCGTTTAAGATGAACGAGCATTCAAATATGATGCCCATTGAAATGAAGGCTTATGAGTATCCAGCCCATTGTTTTAATATTGAAGAAGAAGAAGATGGAAACCCTTGGTATTATGATATCTTGCAATATATAAGGTATCAGAGTTATCCAGAACAGGCCACTGAGAATGATAAGAGAACCATTAAAAGAATGGCATCAGGGTATGTGCTTGATGGTGAGACCCTATACAAGAAAAGTATGGATCAGGTCTTGTTAAGATGTGTGGACGCGAAAGAAGCCAAATTGATTCTTGAAGAAGTGCATGAGGGAATATGTGGTACCCATGCTAATGGGCATGTTATGGCTAGGCAGATTATGAGATTTGGGTATTATTGGTCAACTATGGAAACCGACTGTATCAATTATGCTCGAAAATGTCACAAATGTCAGATTTATGGAGATAGGATATATACTCCTCCTCATCCGTTGCATGTAATGACAGCTCCGTGGCCATTCTCAATGTGGGGCATGGATGTTATTGGACAAATTTCGCCCAAAGCTTCAAATGGTCATCGCTTCATTCTGGTAGCCATAGATTTTTTCACCAAGTGGGTAGAAGCACCTTCTTACGCAAATGTTACTCAGTCTACAATATGTAAATTTTTGAAGAAGGAGATCATTTGTAGATATGGTTTGCCCGAGAGGATTATCTCCGATAATGCGTTGAATTTAAATAATAAGATGATGGACTCGGTCTATAAACAGTTCAAAATAAAGCATCATAATTCCACTACTTATCGCCCAAAGATGAATGGGGCAGTAGAGGCGGCCAATAAGAACATCAAAAGGCTCATAGAGAAAATGACTGAGACCTATAAGGATTGGCATGAGAAGTTACCCTTTGCTCTGTTTGCTTATCGAACTTCAGTACGGACTTCAACTGGGGCAACTCCGTTTTCTTTGGTTTATGGGATGGAAGCTGTCTTACCTATTGAGGTGGAAATTCCCTCACTTCGGATTTTGTCAGAGGTAAAGCTTGATGAGGCAGAATGGGTCCAAGCTAGGTATGACCAGTTGAATTTGATTGAAGAAAAGAGATTGAAAGCTATTTGTCATGGTCAGATGTACCAAAAACGTATGATAAGGGCACATGGTAAGAAAGTTCGCCTTCGAGAATTCCATGAGGGAGATTTGGTGCTGAAAATGATTTTGCCTATTCAGAAGGATTTCAGAGGAAAATGGATGCCCAATTGGGAAGGACCTTATGTTGTCAAGAAGGCCTTTTCTGGGGGAGCTCTAGTCCTAACTGAAATGGACGGATCAGAATTACCATATCCAGTGAATTCAGACGCTGTTAAGAGATATTTCGCTTGAAGAAGAAATAAAAGGAAAAAACGAAAAACGAAAAAAATAATAAAAATGAGAAAAAGAAAAAGAAGAAAAGAAGAAAAGGAAAAATGAGAAAAAATAAAAATGAGAAAAAATAAAAATGATGAAAAAAAGAAAAATGAAAAAAGAGAAATGAAAAAAAGAGAAATAAAAGGAGGGTTCAAGATGAAAACCCGAAAAGGGCGTCTTGGAACCAAAGGAGGTCTCAAGTTGAAAACCTGCAAAGGGCGACTTGAGTTGAATTTGAAATTCAGAATTCGCGCATGGTGGAGGTTCTGAATCAATTTTGGAAGTGGAAAGAGCTCCTAATATGGATGGTAACAATGACAGTTGGTGATCAAGGATGAGACTAAAGATTAATGAGTCTCGATGAAAACAACCGGGAGAAAAATTGAATGCATATGAGATTCGATACTGGTTTAGGGCATCCAATGATGAGATTTGGGAGTTTAGAAGTAGCTTCATACTCTTAAGCATCATAATTTTGGAGATCCTTCTGACAGAAGCTACACTCGAGATATTCTAACGGCGTGCCAGTTCAAAAGCATTTGCATTATTGATATTTGAGGACGCCTACTCTTTTGTTCTTTTACTGTTTCCAGTTAAAAGTTTGCAATTTAGTTGCCTAAAATTCTCTGTATTTATATAAATAAAGAGATGTATTTTCTTGTTCGTTTCCCTTTTGTAAGTATCTTATTTTGAAAGGTTAAAACATATAGCTTAACTTGAAGTACATGAGATCATTTTGTATTATTGTGCAAAAGGTTTTGGAGAATGCATGTATTCTGAAGTTGGCAATGGTTTAAACATTTGAGCTTGTGTGGTGACGGAAAATGAAATCTTGAAGTTCGTAGAAAATTTCAGCCATTAAAAGATGACCCTAAGAGATTGTTGTGTGTCGAGAAGTTGGTCAGGGATACTGGCGGATTTCTACAAAAAAAAGAGTCAAGGTTCTGTTAAGGCGAGAGATATGGAATTGAGATTGTCAACTGGGGTGAACTGATCAAACGTTCTGTGCCCAAGATGAAGCCGAGTTCCATCGAGATCAAAAGGAGATAGAGTTCCTTCAAAGAAGAAAACGCATTGAATTACATAATTGCATACATTTTAGGCATGAGTAGGATCATGGCATTCATAATCGCATGATGGCTTAAATATCTACAGGTTTCCCAGGGATAGTTGAAAATTGAAGATATGAAAGCATCGAGATGAAGATAACTGGTCTTGAGATTTTGACAAGAATGATGTTTATACGAAAATTGAGTAAAAGCAGATTCAAATATCCAATGGCTCCAGACAAGTTTTCACGATGGAGATGGATTTTCAAAAAAAAAAAAAAAATTCTCAACTTCTAAATTTTTTAGTATAATATTTTTCAAATATACATTCATGATGAATAATGTTTGATTTTCAGGTTTGATCTTTGAAGCAAATCATCTATAAGCCTTCACGAAAGAGTAGTGAAGCAAATTCGTTTACTGAAGATTATTCGAGTCTTATACTCTCTGAATGAATAGGGAGCGGACAAGTTCGTTGAAGATTGAGTCCTATACTCTCTGAATGAATAGGGAGCGGACAAGTTCGTTGAAGATTGAGTCCTATACTCTCTGAATGAATAGGGAGCGGACAAGTTCGTTGAAGATTGAGTCCTATACTCTCTGAATGAATAGAGAGCGGACAAGTTCGTTGAAGATTGAGTCCTATACTCTCTGAATGAATAGAGAGCGGACAAGTTCGTTGAAGATCGAGTCCTATACTCTCTGAATGAATAGAGAGCGGACAAGTTCGTTGAAGATTGAGTCCTATACTCTCTGAATGAATAGGGAGCGGACAAGTTCGTTGAAGATTGAGTCCTATACTCTCTGAAGGAATAGAGAACGGACTCGTTTTGTTGAAGATTGTTCGAGTTCTGTACTCTCTGATAGAATAGAGAGCGGACAAGTTTGTTGAAGATTGTTCGAGTTCTATACTCTCTGAAGGAATAGAGAGCGGACCCGTTTCATAAAGATTGTTTGAGTCTTATACTCCCTGAACGAATAGGGAGCAGACACGGTTGTTGAAGATTGTTTGAGTCTTATATTCCCTGAATGAATAGGGAGAAGACACGTTTGCCAAGGATTGTTCAAGTCTTATACTTCCTGAAGGAATAGGGAGCAGGCTCGTCATTTGAAGATTTTTTCAAGTCTTATTTATCCTGACGTAACAGTGAGTGGTTTATTTTTTTGAAGTTCTCATGACCAGACAAATTCGATCATCTTTTGATCTTTGCTCTATTCTCGTTACACGACAATGAACAAAGAGGGGCAGCTGTAGATGCTTAATTTGTCTGACCTTTACCATTTTCAAATGAAAGCAGTTATGGGGAGTTAAAAAACCAGAAATAAACGTGAGAAGGCAGTTAACAAAAGAGGAGCCATTATCGGTAGTGGAGGAGAACACTACTTGAACAACTAAGAAACTGTAAGGAGTCAGTTTTTTTGGAGGCATTAACCATCAGAAATCAGAGAGAGAAGGGGGAATTTAACTACTGAAAAAAGGAGACCATCTTGGAATGAGGGAAAAAAAACGATTCCTTCTACATACATTTTTCAACAAATAGAAAAGAACAGAAAGAGAGGGCAAAAAAAAAAAAAAATTAACCAAGGGGAGGTAAGCAGAGGATCATCAGCAGTAACCAGAGAGTAATTCCAACAGAGGATTCAAGCAACAATTAAAAACAAAAAGCGTTCATCAACCACAGTGGACATAACTCTTCAAAAAAAACATACATTGTAATAAGAGTTTCACTCACCATTGCATTGGAATCAAAGAAGCAATTGAAAGCAAGGAGAAGTTTTTTTGGTATTTTTCATCCTTATTTCGATTTCCAGTTTAATCTATGTCTTCATTTCGAAACAGTTAGAAAATCAAGCAGCATAATAATAAAACACATTTCAAGGGTAAAACCAAAACAAATAAGATTAGGTGAGAGTTTGAGAAATAAAATAAAACAAGAAAGAGAGGACGAGGGTTTTAGAGTTTACTTGGCTTGTTCCGGCTCCTTAGCGGGGGTCGGTGAGCAGAGGGAGGCTTTGGGTTTAGGCTCTCTTCAGTGGCCATCGGAGAAGGAGGTCGAGAATGAGTAGAAAGGGAAGGTGCAGCGCTGTGCGTGGAAGAGAGGAGATGGAGAGGTTGAGCGGCTGTGTGTTTAGGTTTAAGTTTAGTCTAGATTTAGATTAAAGTTAGGATATATATTATAGATTTAGGGTTAATTAACTTTTAGCCACCGAATCCTTAGGGTGAAAATGTCGTTTAATCCCTCTAGTTTTTGTGTTTATTTTTATTTTGGTCCCCAAACTGAATGTTTTCATGTTTCTAATTTTGTCTCTTTATTTTATCCGCATTTAATTTTAGTCTTAAGTGTTGTTGTATTTAATCTTTGCCGTTTCAGACATTGAACTGTTAATTTTCTTTATGTTTCGTTTTTGTCCCTATGTTGTAGTTTTTATGTTTTTTTAATTCTGTTCCTATAGCTTTCGTGCATTTCATTTCGGTCCCCAGTCTTATGTTTTTTAAATTTTGCTATTTTTGACTTTTGACTTTCATTGTTTTGCATGTCATGTTTGAGTCACTAAATCACATTTTCTAAGTTTATAATTTTTTCTTCATGTTTGTAAGTGTTTCTTTCTTGGTCACCTGTTTATGTTTTTTTTAATTTTATTTTATTGTTTATGCATTTGGCACGTAATTTTGGTTAATTGGCATTTTCGTCTTTAAATCTAATCTGTTGTGTTTTTAATTTGATCTTTGCATTTCATGCGCATTTAATTTTGGTCATAAATGTTGGTTATTTCGTTTTTTGTGGTCTAGACATTAGGGCTCCAAGTTTTTACATGTTACGTTTTAGTTCATGTTTAAGTTTCTTATGTGTGCATGCATATGTGATTAGTTAGGATCCGTTTATGATGTATGCTTATCCTTGGTTTGAACGATGATGATATGTGTGCATATGCTATTACGTGGTTCATAAGCATGGATTTAGATGTAACATATATTTTTTTAATTAATTTTGTTTTTGCATGACATTATTTTGTATAATATGCATGATAGCTTCATTTGCATAACTCGACCATATTCATAATTGGATTAAGGGTAATATATTTTTAATTTAAAATTATTGAAGTGGGCAGTCATAACTGATTTGAGGTCCGCTTTTAATGATTTTAAAATAAAAGTGTATCCCGAAAGTGAAACAAAAAAATTGATTTGTCACCTAAAATTTGGGAATGAGAGAAAAAGAAATGTTCGTTTATTTAAATATATCGAGAAAAGGTTGTTATATCTTTAAGATCTGGTCTCGATATTTGTAAATAATCGAACATCCTTTATCTTTCTAAAATGACTTGGTAATTTTAATTTAATTTGTTTGAGTGTTTTTGAATGTTTTAAATTTACATTTTTACTTTATGGGATCAAGAATCAAAATAAACTCGAATTTGTAACGTTAATTAATCGACTAGGTACCGATTTAGGGCGTGGTGGGGGTGCTAATCCTTCCCTACACGTAACTGACTCCCGAACTCGGATTTTGGTAACGCAGACCTCAATTTGTTGTTTTAATTAAAATTAATTTTTATTTAAAATGACATCATTTTTTGGGTGCCCAATCACACCCTAATCAAAGATTGGTGGCGACTCTTTGAATTGTATTTTTTCGATCGTAAAGGAAATCTAAAAATTTTCGAAACGAGAGGTCTCTTAAATCGCATTTGTTTTTAAATTAAAAAGAAATAATTAAGAATTGATGTGGTTTTTTAAAATCTCCTTTTTTTCACCTTTAAGAAAAAAATCGTTTCGACAGCTGTCCCACCCCAACAACACACATATTGCTTTGTGAAGACCTAAGTGCTCTGCTCTCAGCCCCACCTTGTGAGACATGAAAGCATGGGTCACCAGGCGTTGAGTGTCCATGAATTCCTTCGAATAGCTGTAAAAGGTAAGATGTAAGAATAAAAGAAAGCTGTAAAAGGTAAGATGTAAGAATAAAAGAAAGAGAGACGAAGAATCATCATTCATCAATGGTAATAAGTTTTAAAAACGAGAAAATGATTCGACTGGGCCATTAGAAAAAAGAAAACAATCAGTATCCAACAAGATCAGAGAAAATGAAATCAAATCAAGAACATTAAAGTAACATCCAATACCCATCCATTATATCTCAAACCATTTTTTCTGCAGTCACTAGAGGAAATGATGTTCCGAAACCTAAACTCACCTTTTACATGGGTCAAAAAGTGACCTACCTTCAAATACGTTACATTTTTAACCCAGGTTCAACAATAAGCTGAGGGGTATATTTGGACCTATCAAATCTAACCCAACCATACAACAGAAAGAAATTAACCCGAATCAGGAACCTGATTTGACCGTAAAAATCAACAACCAACAAAGCCGAACTCGAAAAAGACCCAAATAATTAACCTGAAATCATATAAACTTACCAAATTGCCTCAAGTATGAGTGAGAAAGTTAGAGAGATAGAGAGCGAGAGAGATCGTTTGGAAGTACTTCCTCAGACAAAGCTAGATCGGAGCCTGGAGGAGTATCTTGGGTTGCTTTTGTGGATAATCTTAGTAGGAATGTAACCAGAAGTGCATTATGGGAGCGTTTTAGTCGACTGAGCAAAGTGACTAAGGTGTTCATTCCGTCAGTTAATAAGAGATTTAATTATAAGTATTGTACGTTCGCGTTCGTGCATTTTGCAAGCAGAGAAGATCTGCTGTATGCTATGGATAAGATGAACAACACTTTATTGGACGGGAGGAAGATTTCGGTGTCAATCGCGAAGTATCAGAGAAAGAGCTTTCAGAGGAATTCGGAACATAATAGTGTGGTGGGGGTCAAGGTGGCTGGAATAGAGGAGCAAAATGGAAGAAGTGCAAAAACTCAATTTAATGATTGTAGGAAAGGAGCAGTATCCATGGTTGAGGATGGAGGGACAAGGAAGCAGATGAGCAGGTTTTATGATGGCAGGTCATACAAGGATACGGTTGAGGGAGTGAAACTAAAGGAGACTCAGAAAGCGAGTAGGAATGAAGAGAAGAGGGGAGAGATGAAGCCCTTGCAAATATTCGTTCCTATAGAGGATAGGACATGGCTGAGATCGTCATTAATAGGCATTTGCAAGCCAATCTTTGAAATTGATTTCGTGCAGAGGGCTCTAAGAACGGAAGGGATCAATGTCAAGGTGATTCGTTGGGGTTATGCGAAAGGCTCTAGCTTAGTAGTTTTCCAAACAATCGAAGAGAAAGTTGCAACGATGGAAGGAAAGTGGGAGACTTTATCCTTCTGGTTTGAAAGGTTGGAGCCTGTTCTGGACGATAATGGTATGCCACTACCATATTGTGAAGTTTCTTTGATGGGGGTTCCTTTAAATTGTTGGTCAGATCCATTTTTTACAATGCTAGCTTCGAAATGGGGCAAGTTGGTGAAGATTAAGGAACAAACAGTTAATCGAGTGGATTGCAGGGTGGCGCATATGCTGTTGAGGGTGGAAAGCCTGTTTGATATCCCACCGCATGTTATAGTTAATACTTTAGGGAGAGAGTTATGTATTAAGTTAAAGGTGGAAGGTACCGATGATTTTTTTCTGGTTTTAGATGATGCAGAGGATGGGGTCGGAACAGTGGATCACGGAAAGGACAGCTCGTCGAACCGGAATCATGAGACGGAGGTAGATAGTCAGTACGAGCAAATGGGTATTCAGGTGGGGTCTGATCCTCAGAATAGTGGAGAAGAGTTGGGTAGGGATGTCTCGAATGTGGATGGCATGTGCGGAATTGGGAGTGGGATAGAGAGAATACCTTTTAATAATATCGAGGATAATATGTGCTCAGAAAGGACAGAATCAAGTGGAGTTCCAGGTCAACAAATTGTGTCGGAAGCATGTTTGGATGGAAGAGAAAGGAATTTAAACATGGGGGATCTCACCTTGGGACTTGGTAAGGCTGACCAAGCTATTGGGTTATCAGTAAATTTGGATTTGGTAGAAGCTATTGGGACACCAGTTGTATGTGAGGATAATTTAATACAAAGTGGGAAACACGTGGATATGGAAAAGGAGGATTCAAACTTCTCGACTGAGAATGCATTTTTGGTAAGCAATGGAGGTACGCAATTGAATGAGGAGATGGTTAAAGGTCAGGAAGATGATCTGATTCAGAGGACGTTTGTTGGACAGAGTAGTGGGGATAGAAACCATATTTCCAATGAATTAAATAAAGGAAAACAGCAGTTGGGGGTTATAGATGATGCACAAAGGGTTTCAGTTGTGAGTCGAGGGGGGATCAGTTCGTTGCTACCTATGGTTGATAATTACAAAACATTGGGAAATATGGGGATTAGTTTTAAAAATTCGGTCTAGTTTCTCTCTCGCCCTAAAGGAATTGATAATCATAGGAAATTAAGAATTGTTTCAAACAAGTCGGGAAATGATTGCTCGGAGGGTGAAATCTTAGTTAACTTTCACGAAAGGGTGTATGCAAGGGTGAATAGGGGTTTGGTCAGGGAACATATGGATCTGGACACAGCTAATTCAGGGTATTCTCAATTGGAAGAAAGTGCTAGAAATGAAGCCGAGACTACCAGGGAGGTGTGCGATATGTTGGGGATTTCATTTAAAGGGGGACAACATGTTTTGGAAGAAGAAATTATGAAGATGGAGTTGAAAGGGCCTGCCTTTTGAGGGATTTTAAGATTTATTGATATGAATAATCTTAATATTATTTCTTGGAACATAAGGGGTTTAGGGAGGAAAGAAAAAAAAAGAGCAGTAGCTCGACTTGTAAATAGGAACAAACCGGTTTTCTTATTTCTGCAGGAGACGAAACTGAATCGAAGCTCTAATGGGCTGTGTAGAAGATTAGGAGGTAAGTTGCTTCAAGGTGAGAGTTTTTATCCGGCTGATGGGTCAGCAGGAGGTTTGATGTGTTTATGGAATGAAGCTTTGTTTCAAGTTACAAATGAAGAAAAAAACAACAGATTCATTGCAATTTTAGGGAAATTCAAGGGGAATTTGTTTGAATGTGTGTTAATTAATGTGTATGGCCCGTCTGTTGAGGAAGAAAAGGAGTTCTTTCGGGAGTTGTTGAATTTCGTTTCAAATGTAAACCTCCCAGTTTGCTTAGGAGGAGATCTGAATGCCTATCTTAATCCATCAGAAAAGGAAGGCTTTTCGAAAAATTGGCATGCCTTAGATTTGCTTAGATCCTTTGTTCAACAAACAAACCTCATTGATCTCCCATTAGCAGGAGGTACATACACTTGGTGCAACAATAGAGAGCAGGCTACATGGGTAAGATTGGACCGTTTTCTGGTTTGTAGCAATTTTCTACAGGGGTTTCCTAAGGTGATTCAAAGAATGCTGCCCAAATCTCTCTCTGATCACAATCCAATTGTGCTGGAAGAAGATAGGCAGAACTGGGGCCCCAAAGCTTTTAGATTTTTTAACTATCTATTGAAGGAAGAAGGTTTTGACAATTTGATTGAGATTTCCTTACCTGATTTGGAGAAGAAGAGGGGAGGTAGGGGAATCTTCAACATTCTAAAAGATACAAAAAAGAGGATAAGAAATTGGTCCAACAATAATCACATGGGGATCTCAGAGGCTATTTCAGATATTGAGTACAAAGTTAATGATTTGGAATTGAAGTCACAAGGTGCTGCCTTTTCTCAGCAAGATAGGGATCAGTTAATGTTTCTCAGAAGTGAGTTATGGAGGCTGCACAGAATAGAGGAAAGCATTTGGTGTCAGAAGTCTAGAGTGAGGTGGGTAAAAGAGGGTGATAGGAACACGAGGTTTTTCCACTTAAGTGCATTGAAAAGAAACAGAACTAATGCTATCAACTTCTTGAAGGTGGAGGGTGCGGAATTGACAGATATAGTTCAAATAAGGTCACATGTTTCGAATTACTTCAAAGAGCGTATAATACGATTTCTACGCTGGAAGTGGGGGAAGTTAATCTGATTTTTGCAAAGCTATCGGAGGAGCAAAGAGATGGTCTTGAGCAGAGGTTCTTAGAACAGGAAGTTTGGGCTGCAATTTCTTCCTCAGCTAGTGACAAAGCTCCTGGACCTGATGGCTTTTCTATGGGTTTTTTCAAGAAATATTGGCCTTTGTTTAAGGAGCAGATCATGAAATTTGTCAGTGACTTTTACAATGGCAGACAATGGGATCACGGAGTTAATCACGCATTCATCTCCCTTATACCTAAGAAGCATAATCCTGAAAGTTTGGAATACTACAGACCTATTAGCCTTGTGGGCAGTCTATACAAGATTATTTCTAAAGTTCTATCCAAAAGGCTGGTTTCTTGCATAGATGACCTCGTAAGCCCTTTTCAGTTCGCATTTATCCCGGGTAGACAACTGTTAGACTGCGCTTTTATAGCTAATGAAGGTATAGATTATTGGAGGAAGCAAGGGAGGAGGGGGGTAGTTTTTAAAGTGGATTTTCGAAGAGCATACGATTCAGTGGAATGGCCGACTCTTCTTAAATTATTGAAAGTTATGGGTTTCGGGGGAAAATGGATTTCTTGGATTGAATATTGTCTTTCTTCAGCCTCAATTTCAGTTCTCGTGAATGGCTCTCCGACTGACGAGTTTCCAATGCTTAAAGGGTTAAGACAAGGCTGCAGTCTTTCACCTCTTTTATTCAATTTAATTGGCGAACTACTTCATCAAATGTTGACCAAAGCTAATGATTTGGGTCTGTTTCATGGGTTTGACATTGGTAGATCAGTTAACCCTTTCCATTTATCTCACCTACAGTTCGCGGATGATCTAATTCTATTCTGTCAGGATTCACTATATAATATCCAAAACATCAAAAGAGTGCTGAGGATCTTCAGCTTGATGATAGGGCTGCACCTAAACCTTTCTAAGAGTAAGTTGTTTGGTATAAATGTTGAAGATGAGATCTTAAATGTTTGGGCGAATGAAATTGGCTGCTCAACGGGCTGTTTCCCCATGGATTATCTTGGATTACCTATAGGTACAAGAAGGAATTCAGAAGTACTTTGGGAACCTGTTCTACAGAATTTTAACAATAAACTAGCTGGTTGGAAGGCTAATTCTTTGTCAATGTCGGGCAGACTGGTGCTTACAAAATCGGTACTGTCTTCGTTAACGATTTTCTTTTTATCTATGTTTAAAATGCCACTTAAAGTCAGACAGAAAGTTAATTCTTTGATGGCCAATTTTCTTTGGGGGAATAGCTCAAACAGAAATCGTATGCACTGGGTTAGATGGCAGACAGTTTGCTCTCCTTTGGAGGCCGGTGGTTTGGGAGTTTTGAATATGAATATCGCAAATAGGACCATGTTGGGCAAATGGGTGTGGAAATTTGCAAATGAGAAGGATGCTCTTTGGAAAAGGATGATATGTAGCAAAAACAATGCGAGTAACTTATCATTGTCAATTAATAATGTTGTTTCGAATCAAGACTCTTGGATTTGGAAAGGAATCGTGAATAATTTTTTGAAAGATGATGACATAGGAGCTTGTTTGAGATCTCATACTAGGGTTCAATTGGGGAATGGAAAGTCTATTTCGTTTTGGTATGATGTTTGGGCAAATGACTTACCATTGAAGACACAATTTCCTAGAATTTTTGCCACTAATAAAAGGGGCAAGGTGGCTGATTTTGGTAGTTTTGATGCTAATGGGTGGATGTGGGATGTTCAAACAAGAAGGAGCTTAAGTGATTGGGAGTTGGAACAATGGGTCGAGCTTCTGGAAACAATAAACTGTTTTAAGTTATCTGACTCATTGGAGGATTTTCTGTCTTGGTCTGGGAAAGGGGATGGTCTGTTCTAAGTGAAAACTTGCAGGTTGGCTTTATCAAATAGTCAAGATGAGGGTTTTTCTTGGAAAAGGATGGTTTGGACAGGTTTAGCTCCCCCGAGAGTCGAAGCCTTCCTTTGGCAAGTCACTCACAAGAAATTGGCAGTCAGAATGGAGTTAAAGAATAGGGGGGTTATTGTGGAAGACGTTCTTTGTCCACTTTGTAAATTGAATGAAGAAACAGTCCAGCATCTTTTTTTATTATGCTCAGTGATTAGGGATCTTTGGAACAGATTTCTAAGGATTTGGAGTATCTCAACAGCCTTGCCTATTGATCCTCTAGTTTTGTTGAGTTCTTGGTCTGATTTAAAAAGAGACTCAACCATTTGGAAATTCATCCCAGCCGTTGTTCTTTGGTCTATTTGGAAAACAAGGAATTCAATTGTGTTCGAGAAGTGTAGCCTTGATATTACCTCTCTCTTTTTCATTATAAGATTTAGGTTGGCTAAATGGTTTCTAGCTAAGTTTCCACATCTCAAAATTCCAGTAGATGTTTTGGTAGGGGACCCCTCGATTGCAGACAAGTTTGATCTTAAGAAGACACAAAGATGTGAGATTAATTGTTGGCTCCCTCCCCCCGACAGATTTTTATAAGTTTAATGTCGATGGGGCTGTCAGGTCGAATGGAAATGCTGGAGGAATTGGAGGTCTTTTGAGAGACTGTAATGGTATAATTTTATCGTCTTTCTCTGTTAATATTGGTCCAGGACCTCCGCCGTTGGCTAAACTGAAGGCTATTAAAAAAGGCCTAGACCTTTTCGTTTCATCAGCTTGGGCTAAAAAAGGAAGACTGATCATGGAAAGTGACTGCAAATCTGCAGTAGAATGGATATTGTCACCTATTTCTGTTCCTAATTTTTTCAGTTCCCTGATCTTAGATATTGCTGCCTTAGTTCGAGGGAGGACGGTTATTATTCGATGGATTCCTAGGGGCTGTAATTGGGAAGCAGATAAGTTAGCTAAGGATGGGATAGGTTAATTGTTAGGTCTCTGTTGTAATGTTATGTAATACTCTCTTTTATTTATAAAACTAAGGCACTCTTTTCCTCCTTCCGCTAGATACTTCTGTCAAGAGGTAACCAAGAAGGAGGTTTTTAATGAGGCTTATTATTCCTATAAAAAAAAAAGAAATCATCTAAACTTGAGCATCAAATCTGAATGACAAAACTGAAAATGAACCAACCTGAAAATCCAGAGCATCAAAACCCAAACTTGAGCATCATACCCTAAAACAGGCCTAAATCAGAAATAACCCGAACTCAAAAGATGAAAATTTTCCTAATATGTAGAGGACTGTCGCATTAGCAAATGAAGACTGAAAACAACCTAGTATATCTGTAATCAAGCAAAGCATCATGTTTTACTCGAACCAATTATATTATTTGCATTTGCAAATGGATTTACTGACAAAAAAAAAGACTTCAAATAAAAAAATTCAACAAACACATACTTAAATGGAGTGGGTGAGGGAGAGACAGATTTTATCAGAACCAAGATGGATAATTAATATCAATATTTAGCAAGCTACAAGACATTGCTGTTTAAAACAATGAAAAACAAAATAACAGACACTTTTTACAAAGTTATTTACAGAACATAGGTGATGTCTAACATAATACAGACCACTCAGATTTATCTCTTTGTTTTGCCCATTGAAACTGCCATTTAGACCTGCTCCACCATGGACCTCTATTAAAAGCTAGTAGCAGCATAATTGACTGGCAGAGACTCACTATAATCCTATCTGCCACAGACAAATGAATTACCACTCAATTGGTCACTCAAATTGCCTATTAAATCCTTATCTAATAGGTCTTACATTTGGATTACCGAAATCCCTCTAGCAGACACAAGGGTACTAACCTTGCTCCTTAACAACATCCAAGGATTCTGAAAGAGCAAGAACTACGTGATCAAACCAAACATTTTAGGAAAAGAAGCAGCTTTTTCTCACAAATCAGTCATGAGCAAAGAACACAACAAGTTCTATCCAATATCCACAATGATGCCGAGAAATCTCCATATTAGCACACTTAAAAGTTCTCCAGTTGAAATAACAAAATCAACCAACTTTCGCAGTTAGCTCACTTATAGGCTACACAGAATGTCATCTAAACCAGGAAACTTCAAACCTCACTGAATGAAGCTTAAATTGATAAAACTGGATGCCTAGATCCCATCAACAGCAAGCCATCCCTTTCAGCATTCTTTGGCCACAAATGCTGAAACCCAGTTAGTGCACAAAAGCATTTACCATATCTAAGGTTGGATAGGATCAACATATTGATATGCTCGGCATTCACCAGCTGGTACCCTATAAATTATTACATTATATTAAACCTACAAATTGCTAATATAGACCATCATTTCTCGGGCTACTAGTCTATTTCTTCTCAGAAGCAAACAAATCTATATTAAACCCTTAAATAAAGTTGTTATGACCAGCCATCATAGTACGTCTACTTACCATGTAATGAACAAACTGTATGGCCAGAAGAAAAAAACTTATTATAATTGGTTAAATAACTAAAAAATAGTTATGATTTGCTAGCTTCCAAAATATTCAAATGGCCATAAAAACATCTTAGGAAGACCAAATGACAGAACCTTTAGGGCTAAAATTGTAATTCAAGAAAAGAATTAAATGAAAATATGTCCCTCTTCATAATGCATGTCATAGAAAAGAAAAACAGACCTTCTACCACAAACAATGCAGAACAAACTACCAGCATGTCCTTGCTCCTTGTATCTTTTACGAACAGACTGGTTCAAGTTTAATCTTCTAGTGTACTTTAAGAATGCTTCATGTACCAAATGCTTAAATTCTTCTGAATCCTCAGACAGCTCAGCCTCTGCATAATTCACTAAATCTTCAGTCGTGTCACCATCATTTGCATTTATATCCTCATCATAATCTTCATTTCTCTTCCAAACTTTGTTTTGTTTATGAAGGTTACTTCTTTTTTCATTGTGATATGAAGTATGCCAGCTAAGAGAACCAGGTTCAGGTTTTCCCTTAATATATTTACCAATATTTTTGTAAAATCTAATTGGAACTCTTTGTGAATGTGCCATAGTATCTTCGGATGTATACCAGTCATCCAATTCAGAATCTCCATGAAGTTCTGGCCCATCATATGTCCTTCCAGGCTTTCTATATTCATTGTGGCCATACTGTTTTGTCCTAGATGTATGTAAACCAATTATATCTTCATCAATCTGCTCATCACTGTCATATGAACCTACAAAGTTGCCAGCTGAATGCAATTTTCTGGATACATTAGTTTTAGAACTTGGCCTACCAACATCTTCCACCATAAGGAACTTCCTTTTAAGGATCCTATCTGAGTACCCATCAAGTTCGTTCTCCGTCCTCTTTGTTCTTAGATGAGGTCTACATTGCTCTGTGTCATATTTAGATGCAGAAGAGTTAACAACTCTTTCATTTTGAAACACTGGACCTACTCCTCTGCCAAAACCAGAATCAGATCTCGAATTTGATAATTGACGATTTTGATATGCATTCAAATGTGACAATTCATCGTCTTGAGATAGTCTTCTGCCAAATGCAACATGGGTGTCTTCTGAACACATATATTCCCCATTTCGCATTGGTGCATATGATCTGCACATATCCATGTAGTCTGTTCTCATCTGATTTTGCAAAGTGCGATCATTCCATATAATGCCCTTTCTCGAACTTCCATAAGAATAATCTGTATTATCAATTTTGTCTATAACATGGTGCAAAACATTTCGTTTCGGCATGTCTATATGACCGTAATCAACCAATGCATGTTCATAGCAAACTCGAGACTGAGAAGCCATCATCCTTTTTAAGTCCTCAACTGGATACCCACGATTATTACTTCCTGCCACCCTAGGTTTTCTCTATAGGTAATCCTCATACTCAGCTCTGCTTGGACTCTTTGGCCATTCCTGATATAATGTCATATTCCTTCTAGTAGCTTCAGAATCTCTCACAGGCTCTGTAAGTGGCCTTTGCTCGTATTTATTATATCTCATGGGTTCAGCGAACTTCTGGCTGTTCCTATCATATTCTTCAGAACCGTGTAAGGGTGCACCTTCCTGATATGAACTCAGAAACTCAATCCTAGGGAGACCAGAAGATGTGCCTGCAAATTCCTTAAGTTGTGGGGTGCATATGAAATCCTTGGATTGAGATTCTTCCACCATACTATATGCAACATCCTGAGAGTCAAACATGGGTTTATCTTCTTTGTAAGAATCCTTAACTGTCACCTTCTTTGAAGGTATAGTTTCTCGATCAAAATCTTGCGAGGAAAATGGCAATTACTCACTAGTTTCTACAAATTTTAAGCTTGGACCTAGATCATGAGGCAACCGACGTGGGACCTCTTACATCGGTTTCTTCCACTGGCAACAATTTCTGGTCCATCATTACATGCCCATCAATACTCAAAACTTTGATTTCCATATAGTCCTTCTCTTTGGTCAACCTAGATGTACCATGATCATACCTATGCACACCCCTTGCACTGGAGTTTGTACGATCATCAAAACCAACAGGCTCAACAAAATCATATTTTCTATTGACAACTCTCTCATCTTCATAATGAGGCTTTTTACGCATTTGCTCATATAGGGGTGATTTCGATCGTGCTATTTCAGTGCTAAGGCTACCCAAATTCCAACCATACGAATCTCTCCCCACCATGGCTCCGCTTATCCGATCCTTAACCGAACCCCCCTTCCTGGACACATCAAGGGCATTGGGAATATAGTTCCTCTGTCCACGCAGTGGGGGAGACCGATTATTCATCACCTCGCGACGAGAAACCGGATAAGAATCATGAGAACCAACTTCAGCAGCAGCCCTGTGTTGACTAGGCGACTTAACAGTTCGAGATAGTTCAACCTGTTCATCTTTTCTTCTACATTGCATCTTTCCACTTATCAAACACTATTAACTTTCTACGTATTCAAAAACAGAGCAATAGCCCTAATTTCTAGGTCTAGTTTATGTACCAATTTTGAAAACACTAAAAACCCGGTAAGCTTGGAGGATCCAAAACTAAAAACTCAGAAATCGATGGCAGAAGAAGGGTCTAAGAAAAACGCAGAAAGGATTTCCGGATCTTTCAGAGAAATTAAAAGGAGAATGACCAAACCTTGTACAGACTTGGATTAAAAGAACCCATGGATTGATCTCAAAGCCTTTGTTGAAAACTTGTCTCAACAAAAATTCTGAACGCCTTTTCTCTTTACCCACAACAGTTATAGATAAAAAAGCGTTTGATCTGATCTGATGATATTCGGTGTTGAAGATGAGAAACAACCAAGAAAGTGAAGCGGGTTACTTGGTAGAAGGGTTGGCTTTTTAGTTTTAGACTTCGCTCGGGTTTCTTTTAATGAACACTAGGTTGAAGAACTCTTTTTCACCCCCATTAAATTTGTGTAATCGTATAAATTTTATTTATTTATTTATTGATGTGGATTATTATGATATGGATATGATAATTTATTATATTAAAGTGACGCTATACGATACTAGCGTAACATTTCATATAAAAATGATGCATATATGTTTAGTGGAATCAATCTTACATTAGAGTAATAATATTTATCATGTTTAATTATGCATTGTGGATCTCTCAACTATCTCTTTGTTTGTTGATACTTTCATTAAAATTTCGTGTATTCTACCGCTGTTTTTGACGTGTTATATTTGTACTACTATTATTTGACATGATCTTTAGGCATAATGTAATAAAATAACTTTAACATTTGATAATATTGTCAAATTTGTCCGTATTGTTTTTAAGAATATTTGACCTCCAAATGTTTTATTTTGAGTCAAAAAGTATCAATGGAAACCGTTAGTCAGCTGACGGTCAACACATGGTGTAGACCAAGCAAGAACACACGGACCCAAATGCTGATGTGGCGTGTCCAGGTCATGATAGATGACGTCAGATTTTTTTAAATAAAAATTAAACTATTGTTCTTAATATTTATATATTTTTATTTAATATTTTTTGTCCAATAAGATGATGACACATGTCAACATCATATTGGTTTAAATTTAAACAAAACATGATTTTATGGAGAGTTGAACCTAGCCAACATGCTTGAAATCCCAACACCTAACCACCAAGATAAATCTTTCATTTATTTATCTTTTGCAACAAAAAATATTTAACATGTACGTTATATCTCTCACACATTTTATCAAACATCTTCTTAATCCCCTATTGACATGTAATTCCTTCTTCCTTTTATGAACCAAGATCAAGAACCTATTATGTTGTTGAACCCTGAAATAGACCATTTGAGATCAGCAGGCAAAGACCCTGTTAGATTACTATGTGACAAATCAATATTTTAACACCTACGACTCGTATACTTATACTAATACAGGTTATCGATGTCACATGAATTACTTAAAAAATTTCCCAATTTAAAAGTGGATAAAATTTATTTTTCCAAAATGTAGTTATTATTATAAAATATTAAATCACATAAAATTATCTTATAGTAATCATAATATATATATATATATATATTTATCAAATACATCCATTTATAATAGTAATATTGAATAATATCATCTATGAAGAAATAGAGTAAAACGATATAGTTTAGCCATTACAACCATTACCAAAATAGTTAACAGAGCAACTAGGACATTTATAAGTACATGCCATTAAATAAGTCAAAAATACATCAAAGTATGTCTTATTGATATTGTATTATACTCCTCGATGCTTGATGTTGCTCTGTACTCCTTACTTCTACTCCTGATATTTACTTACGCGTGAAAATCATCACACACTAAGTATATACTTAGTGAGGCAATTAAAAATAAAAAACAATGCAATACAAATCATGCATAAAATTACATGTCATTTTCCAATGAAATAAAATCACCTTATATGTATGACCAATATTTTACCATAATCACAGGATAATAATATCTTTATAATCATTTTACTAATAACCATATCCCAATTGTAAATCTATGAAGACTTTGGGTACTAGAGTAAAATATATATACACTGTAGTGCTAAACTTGCACTAAGCTTACGCTCTAGTGCTAATCCAAATATGATATGTAGGGTCATGCCCATCACCTACACTATGTTTACACTCTAGTGCTAATATGGATATAACACATAAGGTCGTATTCACCACCTGCACTTAGTGTCCTTACACATTAGTGCTAATATAAACTTGCAACTGCTATACTCTATGGCATGCCAACTATACCCTGTCCTTCAACAACTTACTTGGGCATATAGTATAAATCATTTCATCTATAGCATCATATACCCATATAATTAACATTAGGACAGTTCATACCCGAATAACATTCATGGAAAAATATCATATTTATCAATAATCAATGCAACATAATTTCGCACTTGACATATCATGGTTATGTCGATGTTATGAAAAATGGCATAAAATCATGCTGATATAAACAAGGTGGATTCATCGCGAGTCTTCCTAATGATGTATAAAACATCCATGTGTATTATCATGCATGCATTGCACTCACCTTGACACTTTAAAATTTTCAAAAGATTTTGCCTCACTATGCTCCAACTTAGTCCTTTTTATACTCGATTTTCTTTGAACACAGAGTCAATCACGATCTGTACAAAATCATAAATTCATATTGATACATATGTTAGTATTGTACTAACATAAATACGTTTTCAAAATAAATTCCATAATCATACTTGAAATCTATTCACCACCAAATCCTTTAATACTTATTAATTCTTTTTAATTTTGGCACCAACTTTTCCAACTTATATAAAATGGTCCTTCATCATTTTAGTACTTAAACTTTCAATAGTAAAATTCCAGCATTGAAAGTATTATCAACCAAGTACACACACAAAGGCATAATTACAATAAACACTACCAAACAATTTAAAATTTGCATTAAAATCACCAAACTTTATAAACTTCCAAAATGATAAAATTTCACATTCTAACACTCATTTAAATTCCCAAACATAAATTTCCAGCATAGTACATCAATTATATAACAATTACACAACAACCCATCAATTTTCCAAAATTATTGAATTGGTCCCCTAACTTTTCAAAAATTATAGAATGACCCCCAAATTTTTTTATAAGGATGGTAGAATACTACCTACATCATTTACAACCCTTACATAATTTTTCCATAATTTTTATCATCCATACAAGCCATGGTCGAATACTCTAAAACTAGGGTTTTCATGATTTTGTTCAATTTTGATTCGATTAAAGCATAAAATCAACTTCCATCCATCCTTATAACATCTTTAAAATCAAAACCCTAATCAAATTTCATCAAAACACATTAGAGTTTTAGAGTATTCGGCCATGGCATGTATGGATGAGAAAAATTATGGAAAAATTATGTAAGGGCTGTAAATGATGTAGGAAGTATTCTACCATCCTTATAAAAAAATTTGGGGACCATTATGTAATTTTTGAAAAGTTAAGGGACCAATTCGACAATTTTGATTTGATTAAAGCATGAAATCAACTTCCATCCATCCTTATAACATCTCTAAAATCAAAACCCTAATCAAATTTCATCAAAACACAAAGTTTTATAACTCCATAATTTGACCAAAAATCATAGAAGAATTTATAGTAAGATATAACTTGTTCTAATCATCATACAAACTTGAATATGTATCTACAACATAAAAAACATAAGTAATCATCATCAATTTCATGAAACCTAATATGAAAATAAATCCTAGAATTTGGGATCTTTAAAATCAAGCAAGATTAGCAAGCATAAATGGTACCAAAATATAGTGTTTTTCACGTAAATCGATTTTCTATTTCATAGCATAACTCAAAATCCAAAGGAAATTGCTTAAAAATTGAAATAAAACTTTATCTCACCTTTGGAGAAGCTCGCGGACTTGGAGGAAAAAGATGAACAAGGTTGAATGAAATTTTAGATAAATTTCATCTTAATTTACCTTTAATTTAACCATAAATCAATATTTTAGTCATTTAATTAAGAAAAGACCAAATTACCCTTAATGAAACTTCATATTTACTGTAAAACCAAGACACCTCAACCATATCATCTTCCACAAGTCAAAGATGGACAAATTATTTCACTTTTTACCGTTTTGCCGTTGTAATTTCCCAAAAATTACAATCTTGTCACTTTAATCCAACAATCCAAATTTAACATAGAATTAAATCCTCAAATCCAATGGTTTATATTATTTTCCATCATTTTAAAACGTGAAAATAATATTTTTAAGCCTAATTAATCATCCTTAAATTTTTTTCTGAAATTTCTATTCGATCCGATTTATCGATTTCTTACCGAACTTTAACCCTTTCTAGTTTTCAACATGAATTCCGGATTAAGAATCTAATTTCAATAAAATCCCACTTTCAATAGTAAACTATTTATTTATGGAATAAAAATTCTTTTTGGGAAAATTACCACTTAGGTCCTTGAAATTTTTCCAAGTTTTATACTTTTCCACTAAACTTTCAAAAATTACATTTTGGTCACTAACCAAAATTTTGGGTATTACAACTCTTCTCCCTTAAATAAAATTCGTCCTCGAATTTTAATACATACATGATGTAAAGAGGTGTGGATATTGCTTCCTCATGTCCTCCTCTCTTTCCCACGTAGCTTCCTCGACTTTATGATTTCGCCAAAGTACTTTAACAAGGGGAATCGTCTTGCTACGCAGTTCTTTGATTTCTTGAGCCAAAATCTGCACTGATTCTTCTTCATAAGTCAAATCTAGTCGGATCTCAATTTTCTAAGTACAATGACATGTGAAGGATCTAATCGATACTTTCTAAGCATCGACACGTGAAAAACATTGTGAACTTTGTCCAACTTGTTGAACTATGTTTCGATATAACAATTTAAGGCAAAATGGTTTTTGGACTTGAATTGAATTTAAAAAATGTATTTGGACTTAATTGAATTTATTCAAAATTTACAAAAATAATTCAAAGTTCTTTTAATTTAAAATTGAGCACAAAAATGTTTTTATGAATAGTAATTTACTATTTGAACAGTAAATTACTATTTGAACAGTAACCCGAGGCTCAAAAATTCCAGTATGTAAAAGGGGAACCGATTCCCCCAAGGGGGTACCGATTCCCTCACTGTTCATCTGCCCAACGGTCATAATATTTGAATATTATGAAGGGGTATCGATTCCCTATGAAGGGATACCGATTCCCCCCATTCTGGGCAGCCTATTTTTGCATAAAAATCATTCCCAAACGCCTCCAAAACATCCCCAACGGCTAGATATGACTTCAAACACATTCCAAGCTATAAATACAAGCTAAGGACACTTGAAGAAGAACGAGAACAACTATCCAAGCAATCAAACACAAGAGAAGAGTTTTTCATTCTTATTTCATCTTTCTCTTGTAAATATTTTGTTCTTTTGAGCTTAATTCTTGTAAACACCTACCTTAGAGAGGTTTTATTGTTTACATCTTTTATCCTTTTGTAAAGGGGAAAGGTTCTAGCTTAGCCCGTGTAAAAGCTAGGGAAAGGTTCTAGTTTAGCCCGGAAAAACTAGGGAGTTGTAAGGTTATCTCTTTGTCCTCAAAAGAAAGAACAAATTAGTGAATTTGTTGGAAAATCCTTGGTGAGGAGCTAAGGTAGTGGACGTAGACTTTGATTGAGAAAGTCGAACCACTATAAATCGCTGTGCAATTCTCTATCTTTCAATCTCCTTACTCCCTAAACACAAAACCGTTCCGACCCCTCTTTACAAATCGTTCCGGTTGTCGTTTCGAGCTTCCGAAAATCCTAACACAACTCTTGAGGTAATGCTAGCTGATACACCATTGGTCCAACTCTCTTTAAAATCTCATAAGGTCCAATAAATCTTGGACTTAATTTTCCTTTGCGCCCAAAGCGCAATATATTTTTCCAATGTGATACTTTAAGAAAAACTTTATCACCTTCATGGAATTCAATCTATTTCCGCTTCAAATTTGCATAAGACTTCTGCTGATTAGCTTCTATATTGAGATTATCTTGGATTATCCTCACTTTATCCTCAACCTCTTTTAATAAATCAGGGCCAACCAGATCCTGATCTTTTAACTCGAACCAATTTAATGGTGTCTGACACTTTCTCCCTATAAAGCTTCGTGCAGAGCCATCTTGATGCTCGAACTCAATCACACAAGATCCCTATAAAGCAAATTGTGCTAAAGGCAAATATTTCTCCCAAGATCCCTCGAACTCAATCATACAAGCCCTCAACATATCCTCTAATATTTGTATAGTCCGCTTAGACTAACCATCCGTCTATGGATGAAAGGATGTACTGAAACTCAATCGAGTACCCAAAGCTCTATGCAAAGAATTCCAAAATTTGGATGTGAACCTTGGATCCCTATTGGATATGATGGATACTAGCACACCATGTAGTTGAACTATCTATTTTATATACAACTTTGCTTACTTATCCAATGAATAGTCCATTTGCACCAGAATGAAGTGTGTCGACTTAGTTAATCGGTCAACTACACCCAAATAGAATCCTTTTTATTTGGTGTTAAAAGTAGCCCTACAACAAAATGCATAGTGACTCGTTCCCACTTCTATTCTGGGATTGAAATTGGTTGCAATAGTCCTGAAGGTATAATGTGCCTCAGAAAGAATATCATTCTTCAATTCATCATCATGAGGAATGCATATTCTTCCTCGATAATACAAATATCCATCCGCTTTAACTTTAAAGTCTTTATTCTCACCTTTATCCACTTGTGCCATTTTTTTTTCAAGCATCTCTCGTTTTTCTTCTGTAGCTCTTTTATCCGGTCTATAAGCATCATCTTTATCCTTAATTCTGCCAACAGTGCATCATTTTCCTTTAAAGATAAGCAGGCATCTAAAGTTCATAAAGCTGTAAAAGTCTTTCGGCTAAGTGCATCAGCTACAACATTAGCCTTCCTAGGATGATAGTTAATAACCACATCATAGTCCTTTAAAAGTTCTATCCTTCTTTTCTATCTCAATTTTAGCTCTTTTTGAGTCAACATATATTTAGACTTTTATGATCTGTGTAGATGTAACACCGCTCACCATACAAATAATGACGCCAAATCTTTAAAGCAAATACCACTGCTGCCAACTCAAGATCATATGTGGAATAATTTCTCTCGTGAGTCTTTAGTTTTCTGGAAGCATAATCTACAACCTTAACTTCTTGCATAAGTACACAACCCAAACCATCATGAGATGCATCACTATACACCACATACTCTTAACCAGACTCCGGTTGTACCAGTGTTGGTGCTTCCGTTAAAATCTTATTTAGAGCTTCAAAAATTTCTTAGCACTTCTCGGTCCAAATAAATGGAACATCTTTTCTCAAGATCTTAGTCAATGGAGAAGCAATCATCGAAAAATTCTTTACGAACCTTCGATAATAACCAGCAAGTCCCAAGAAACTTCGAACCTCTGCAACATTCTTTAGAGATTTCTAATCCATGATCACCTGAAATTTCTTAGGATCTACCTTTATGCCTTCTGCCGAGACCACGTGACCGAGAAAAGCAACTTCAGACAGCTAAAATTCACACTTTGACAACTTGACATATAACTTTTTCTCTTTAAGGATCTTGAGCATAGTACGAAGGTAAACGCCATGCTTTTTCTCTATATTTGAGTACACTAGAATGTCATCAATAAATACCACCACAAATTGATCCAAATAAGGCTGAAATACTTGGTTCATCAAATCCATGAATGTTGTCGGAGCATTTGTCAACCCAAACGACATCACTACAAACTCGTAATGCCCCATGTCCTAAAAGTTATCTTTGGAATATATTCCTCTTTGATCTTTAATTGGTAATATCTCGATCGAAGATCAATCTTGGAGAAAATGATTGATGCCTTAAGCTGATCAAATAGATCATCAATCTTCGAAAGAGGATACTTGTTCTTGATAGTCACATTGTTTAACTGTCGATAATCTATGCATAATCACATAGGTCCATCTTTAGTTTTCACAAACAACACCGGTGCACCCCAAGGTGAAACACTTGGTCTAATGAATCCTTGATCTAGCAGTTCTAGCAATTGAGCCTTTAATTCCCTTAATTTATCGGGGTCATTCGAAAAGTAGCCATCGAAATAGGAGTTGTACCTGTAAATACGACAATACCAAACTTTACCTCTCTGTCTGGAGGTAATCCATGTAACTCATCTGAAAACACCTCTGGATACTCTTGAACTGTTGGAATGTCTTCAAACTTAACCTCAGCAGATCTTGTATCCACCATATTTTCTAAAATTGCTTGACACCCTTGTGAAAACAATTTCTTAGCAGTAAAGGCTGAAATCACATTAGATAAGGGATTCACCCTCTCTCCAAAAAATATTATCTCTGTACCTTTTGCATTATTTAAGAACAATCTCTTCAAACGAAAATCTATCCAACCATAATAGGAAGATAACCAATCCATGCCTAAGATTATTCCAAACTGCTCGAAAGGTGATTCCAACAGATTTACAGGAAATTCCACTCCATGTATCTTTATCGAACAATCCTTACATATCTGACTAATCCTCACACTTTGGCCCATGGATTGATTGCCACAATGTCACTATAAATAGGTTCTAAAGAGAATCCCCTATCTCTAACCAACTTTGCACTAATATAAGAATAAGTAAAACCGAGATCTATTAACACAAAAATAGGTTCATCAAAAAGACAAAAGGTACCTGCTATAATCTCAGGAGCATCTCTGTCATCATCAGTCTTGATGTGATAAATTCGGGCAGTAGTCTTGCCTTCCCGATTAGATACATCCTTAGACGTATCGGGTCTGCCACCTCTGCCCTTTTGGGGTCCTGCTACAGACTGATCTAGGTGAATTTCTAGACAATTCCTTTTAAAAGGCCCAGCTTTCCCACAATGGAAGCATTTTCCTTCATCAAACCAACACTGACCTGTATGTTTCCTTCCACAAATCTTACATTATGGAATATGACAGAATCCTGAACCTTGAGTACTTACCGAAGCTGTCTGAGTCTCCTTCAACTTTCCTCCAGAATATCCCTTTTTGCCTGTGGATGCTAAGGAGGTAGAACTTTTCTACTGCTGACCTTTATTGCTTTTAGAAAATGGTGCAGAGTAGGAACTTGCAAACCTTTTACTTGCATGTGCTTTTTTTTTCCTCCTGATCCTTAAGGTCAACTTTCTCCATAACTTTAGTCTTATTTACTTCTTCCTAAAAGGTGGTAAAATAATGAGAAACCATGATCCTTTTGTACTGAGGATCCAACCTAGAAATAAATATGTCAATTCTGACTTTCTCAATAAGAAGGAACTCCGATGCAAATCAACTTAGCCAGTGTAACTCGCATTCATATTCATAAACTGACATGCCAATCTGCTTCAGATTCAGGAACTATTGCATCATTTCATTGACAAACACATCTCCAATGTATTTCTCCTTGAATTCACTTAAGAAGAAGTCCCACATGATCTGCTTAGGGGAGACTCGTGCGACGACAATATTCCGCCATACACTAGCTTGTTCCATTAACAGAGACACAATTCCTTCTAGCTTTCCCTGATCATCACAAGGAATCCTGTTCAGGATGTTTTTAACATCATTTAACCAATAATCAGCAGTCATCGGATCAACATATGCATCGCCTCAGAACTCAGGTGCTCTCATCTTTCTTAATTTTTTAAGAACCGATACCTTTGCCCGAAGATTGATAATGTTGTCCAAAACTTATAAAAACAACCCATAATCTTGAGCTTGCATGTATTGCTGATTCACATTAAGCGGCTCTATATTAGGCTGAGCAAGAGGTGGATTTTGGTTCACCTCATTACTCCCACTTTGTGCAGGAGTAACGCGCTCAATAACCCTACTTGATTCTTGATGATCCAACATTTGAACATAGCCAAAATCATCTAACATTAGTAATGAGTAACTTTACTAAATAATAAGCATCAAAGCATATATACAACCATCAGTAAAAATTTGACATCCTAGTAGTATGTATACATTCTTAACTAAATTTAGACTTATTTCTTGTCTAAAAACGGCTAAACCTATAGCTCTGATACCAATAAATGTAACACCTACGACCCGTATACTTATACCAATACAGGTTATAGATGTCACATGAATTATTTAAAACATTTCCCAATTTAAAAGTGGATAAAATTTATTTTTCCAAAATGTAGCTATTATTATAAAATATTAAATCACATAAAATTATCTTATAGTAATCATAATATATATATTTATCAAATATTAGTAATCATAATATATATATTTATAAAATACGTCCATTTATAATAACAATACTGAATAATATCATTTATGTAGAAATAGAGTAAAACAATATAGTTTAGTCATTACAACCATTTCCAAAATAGTTAACAGAGCAACTATGACATTTATAAGTACATGCAACTAAATATGTCAAAATCACATCAAAGGATGTCTTACTGATATTGTATTATACTCCGGATGTTTGATATTGCTCTGTACTCCTTACTTCTACTCATGACATTTACCTATGCGTGAAAATCATCACACGCTAAGTATATACTTAGTAAGGCAATTAAAAATAATAAACAATGCAATACAAATCATGCATGAAATTACACGTCATTTTCCAATGAAATAAATCACCTTATACGCATGACCAATATTTTACCATAATCCCAAGATAATAATATCTTTATAATCATTTTACTAATAACCATAGCCCAATTGTAAATCTATGAAAACCTTGGGTACTCGAGTAAAATATATATACATCGTAGGCCTAAACTTGCATTAAGCTTACGCTCTAGTGCTAATCCGGATATGATATGTAAGGTCGTGCCCATCACCTATACTAGGTTTACACTCTAGTGCTAATCCGGATATGACACATAAAGTCGTGTCCACCACCTGCACTTAGTGTCCTTACACACTAGTGCTAATATAAACCTGCAGCTGCTATATGCTATGGCATACTAACTATACCCTGTCCTTCAACAACTTACTTGGGCATATAGTATGAATCATTTCATCCATAGCATCATATTCCCATATAATTAACATTAGGGCAGTTCATACCCAAATAACATTCATATCGATACATATGTTAGTATTGTACTAACATAAATACATTTCTAAAATAAATTCCATAATCATACTTGAAACCTATTCACCACCAAATACTTTAACACTTATTAATTCTTTTTAATTTTGGCACCAACTTTTCCAATTTATATAAAATGGTCCTTCACCATTTTACCACTTAAACTTTAAATACTAAAATTCCATCATTGAAAGTATTATCAACCAAGTACACATACAAAGGCATAATTACAATAAACACTCCCAAATAATTCGAAATTTGCATTAAAATACCAAACTTTATAAACTTCCAAAATGATCAAATTTCACATTCTAACACTCATTTCAATACCCAAACATAAATTTCTAGAATAGTACATCAATTATATAACAATTACATAACAACCCATCAATTTTCTAAAATTGCCGAATTGGTCCCCCAACTTTTCCAAAATTATAGTATGATCCTCAAATTTTCTAAGGCTTGTAGAATACTTCCTACATCATTTCCAGCCCTTACATAATTTTCCCATAATTTTTCTCATCCATACAAGCCATGACCAAATACTCTAAAACTCTAAAACTAGGGTTTTCATGATTTTGTTCAATTTTGATTCGATTCAAGCATGAAATCAACTTCCATCCATCCTTATAACATCTCTAAAATTAAAAACATAATCAAATTTCATCAAAACACAAAGTTCTATAACTCCATATTTTGACTGAAAATCATAGAAGAATTTATAGTAAGATTGAACATGTTCTAATCATCATACAAGCTTGATATGTATCTACAACCTCAAAAACATAAATAATCATCATCAATTTCATAAAATCTAATATGAACATAAACCATAGAATTTGCGTAGATCGATTTTCTATTTCACGGCATAACTCAAAATCCGAAGGAAATTGCTTAAAAATTGAAATGAAACTTTCTCTCTCCTTTGGAGAAGTTCACGGCCTTGGAGAAAAAAGATGAACAAGGTTGAATGAAATGTTCGGTAAATTTCATCTTAATTTACCTTTAATTTAACCTTAAATGAATATTTTATTCATTTAATTGAGAAAAGACAAAAATTACCCTTAATGAAACTTCATATTTACCATAAAACCAAGACACCTCAACCTTATCATCTTCTACAAGTCAAATATGGACAAATTCTTTCCTACTTTATCGTTTTGCCCTTGCAATTTCCCAAAAATTATAATCTTGTCACTTTAATCAAACGTTCCAAATTTAACATGGGATTAAATCCTCAAATCCAATGGTTTATATTATTTTATATCATTTTAAAATGTGAAAATAATATTTTTATGCCTAATTTATCATCCTTCAAATTTTCCCGAAATTTATATTCAATCTGATTTACCGATTTCTTACATGACTTTAACCCTTTTTAGTTTTCAACATGAATTTTGGATCAATAATCTAATTTCAATAAAACCCCACTTTCAATAGTAAATACCCATTATGGAATAAAAATTCTTTTTGGAAAATTACCACTTAGGTCCTTGAATTTTTTCCAAGTTTTATACTTTGGCCACTAAACTTTCAAAAATTACATTTTGGTTACTAACCAAAATTTTGGGTATTACATATATAGTTGAGATTCGAAAGCTTGGAGAAGATGGTCCCAGGGAAAATACCAAACAGACCGGTGTCAGACAGATCATGAAGTTTCAATCCACGTGGGAGGAACTTCAAATTGGTTGAATTTACAGTGAACATATTCCCAGACAAAACCAAAGTGGATAACATGTTTAAAGAAGCTAGAGGATTGAAAAATATTGTCCCATAGAGGTTACATTGGTTAAGTTCATGATGAACCACTCTTCCTAAAGAACATTTAACTATATACCGGATGCATGGACTCGTTCCAAGCTTCCAACCCGATAAAACTCCGGTCGGGTCGTTACCGATCATCTTCTTGAATGTGAGAAGATCCGCTGCATCGATTTTGATCGACGGAACCACTGCATCAGAAACTGAAACGGGATAAGTATCACCAAAAAATAATAGTAAAGTTTAACTGGTTTGATTACCATTGATGAAAAACACAATTGAGAAAAAAGAGAGAGATGAAAAGAGAAGCTTTAGACAAAAAGATGTTGCTTTTTTCTAATATAATACTCGACTCAACATAAAATCTTTAATACTAGTTCCTTTCCATTGATGTATACTTCAAATACTTTCATGGTTTCGGGAAGTACTAGAAAACGTAGAGGAGAAAGCATGAAAAAACAACTCAAGAAGAAATTACATGTCAAGAGGGGATGAAGAAGGTGTTTGATAAAATGTGTGAGAGACATAACGTATATGTTAAATTACATTTCAAGCATGCTGGCCCAGGTTCAACTCCCCACAAAAACATGTTTTGTTTAGTTTAAATTTAAACTAATATAGTTTTAACACGTGTCATCATCTTATTGGAAAAAATACTAAATAAAAATATAAAAATATTAAGAATAATATTTTAATTTGTATCTAAAAATCTGATGTGAAACTGCCACATCATCTTCTATCATGACCTGGACACGCCACATCAGTGTTTGGGTTCTTGTGTTCTTGTTTGGTCAGTACCATGCGTTAACATCAGTTGACTAACGATTTTCATCCAACAATGGTGTTTTTTGACCCAAAATGAAACGGTTGGGGTCAAATGTTCCAAAAAAAAAAATAATACGGACAAATTTGACAATACTGTGAAACATTAGGGTTATTTTATTGCATTACGCCGAATCTTTATTTGTTTATTTGTTTGATATTTGCATCTTTGGATCGTATTGCGCTCTCTGGCTTATCATTTACTTTCTTTTTTTCAGATTGTGAGAAATTGGGTTTGAAATTCGAAAGATCTTTATATACATTAACAAATATAATTTATAGAAATTTACTTTTCAAATTGTTTTAAGGATATTTACATAAGTGTTATCTATAAGAACCTAAAATTGTGATAATCAAACCGATTAATTTTTTTTTATAAAAAATTTCATGGATGGTCAACCTTCTTGATGTTAGTCTGATTTGGAATGATCTATTTATGTTTCGTGGGTTTGATTAAGTTAATGTTATGAGTAATGATTTTTAATTTCTAACGTAGAGGATTTGTACAAACCAAGTGGCCTCTATGATAGAGAAATTGTTGTTATTCATTGAGAACCTTAGATTCGAGCACCATAAATGTCAGGAGTGTGAACCTTCAATGTCTAAAGGTTGAAAGCTATTTTTGAACAAATACTGTCTTATAATTGCTCATATTAAAAAAATAAAAAATAAAGGTCATACTCTAGATAGAGCATAATATCACTACTAAGACCAAGGAAATTTGAAACAACCGACAGCAAACTAACAATGATTCATAATTGATTCTTAATCTTAAAGAAGGATAACCAAACCGAACCAGCAAGTCTTATGTGGTTGGCTGGCTCTTAAACAAGGATATTGAGCAAGCACTTTGACATACTTAAGTAAATTAAAACAAACTTGAAAAACACCATGCAAGGTTTCATATGTTGTCAGTTCTTCTGCATGTAATGACAGCCACAGAAAAATTATAATCTGCATCCCTAAAACAAGTAAAGAGGAAGTGCATGGATTGTGTTACATGATGAGACAAAGATAAGCAAGATTCCTAACCTCTTTTTCTTGTGTTCAGCATACGAGTATGCGACCTAGACGTCAATAAAAATAACCCCGATATTTCTGTGATACACATAAGCATTTCTTTCTTTCATATGTGTTGTTATTACTGGTCTCGTTTGAATGTGGAGTACCATAATCATATGTCAACTCCATCATAGGAGGTACGTGTTTCTATGCAAAGAAACACATACGGAGATAAGCTTCATTGTTATACTCATACATGATTGGCTGCCAAAAAATATTTGGGGTGCAACTATGATTCATAAATCGAGCTACATTTCCGATGTTCTTTGCACTTATGTATAGGGGAGATGGACTAAAATGATCTTCAGTGTGAAGACACTTAATTTCGTCCTTCCATGTTTATATTTTAAATAATATTACATATTATAACATTATTAATTTTATCTACATTTGCAGGCCCAATGTTCGACCCAGTTTACACAAGACCTAAATATGTGGTCCAGCACACGTGACCCACTGGAGCTAGGGTTTCCAGAACCCTAGCAGCTTCCCCATCCAGCGCCGCATCACCAAGACTCCAGGGCTATCACGTCACTCCAATTCCCCTTTCCCACAGCCGCATGTCTCGCCCAACAACTCACATCATCGGCACAGGGATCTCGCAACAACACCAACGACCCACGAAACCAAGTTAGACTAGGAATCAAATACTTAGATTCTAGGCTATAAATAAGACATGTAATCCAAACATTGGGGGGGATTTTTACACTAGAGATCATACGATTACAGCCGAGAATACGCTAGCAAACCCAAGGCAAACCGAAGCTTTTGTAAAACATTTCTAAAGGAAATAAAAAGAGAGGTAGCGTTTTACCCTGTTCGCTTTATCTTCACCCGCATGCTAGCTTATCTTTGCCTTTTTTATCATTCAAAGAATACACGGCCGATGAACAGGGAGAATCTTTCAAAACTCTGAATCTAGATCTACTCCCCGAGGCTCGTTTTTTTGTTAAAAAATTTCAATTTTTGAAAGGTACGCGCAAAAGGCTTTCGAACTGTAAAAAAAAAGTTTGATTTTGACGCCGTCGAACGGCGGCGGCGAGCGGCGCTCGACAGCCGATTTTTGGGTTCACATGAACCCCACGGCGGCGTTCATCGCAAGGATGAACAAATGAGAGCGTTTTGGATGGGGGAGGAGCTCTCTCGTTTTTCAAATGGTTGAAATGATGATTTCAGGCCGAAATTTGGCTTTTATAGTATCCATGAGCCCGACCCGATGACCCAAACGGATCCCCTAGGGGATCCGCGTGTTTTTAAATAAAGAGGGCAAATCTGGTTTTTCGTCCTCCCTCGTTTTAATTACTTCATTTTGGCCCCAAACCGGTTTTAATTCCCTCGGTTATCCTTGAATTCGGCCACTAAATTTCATTTTTATTTCAATATAACCCTCATTACATATACTTAATTATATTTTTATTATTTATATATACATATTTTTGTGTTTTTAATACTATTACAATTTTGGGTCTTTTATTTTACTATATATACGTGTATATATTTATTTATTTCAATTTTGGGTCTTTTATTTTACTATATATACGTGTATATATTTATTTATTTTTATTTTCGTTATTTATTTTATATTTTATGTATATATTTAATTATATTATTCTATTCATTTTCTATAATTTTGTTTATTACTATTATATTATGTTGCTTATTATTTCATTGTTTTTGTTTTTACAGTATTGTCATTCATTTTTGTCTTTATTATTTATATATATATTATTGTATTATATTACATTTTTTTCTTTATTGTATGTATTTCATTACCTTTCTATCTAACCCATTTTTTCCCTAAAGGGGTACGCTTTTAAATCTATCAGAGGTAAGTAGGTAGGATCGAAACTTTACCTTTTAATTTAATTTTCAATTTTCTTAATTTAAGACAACTGGAAATTACGTAGTACCGAAAGGGCGGTTCAAGGGTGCTAATCCTTCCTTGACCGTAACCGACTCCCGAGCTCGACATATTTCTGGTAATACGCAGATCAGGTAAGAAATAGGGTATCCGATCAACCTATTTATTTTTAAATAAATGATCGGTGGCGACTCCAATCCACATTTTCCTAAGTTGAAGCCCGATTCCGGGGCCCAACCGAAAGACGGTTCCGACAGCTTGGCGACTCCGCTGGGGACCAGGTAAGTGAGTCAGGCTAAGGTAATTTCCAGTTGTCTTTTTAACAAAAAGGGTAAGTTTGAATTTTAAGGTAATTTTTTGATCCTTATTACTTACTTTTGATTATATTTTCGAGTAAATAGTTGGACTAATCATTTTCTCATGATTTCAGCCTTCAAAGATTTTTCATCTAAGGCTCTAAACCCGAGCTCCAAACCCGTTTTAAGTGGGGGTGAAAGCGACGCCTTTGTGTGAATTTATTCACCGTATGGGCCTAGCAAGTAGCCTTCGGGATTCATATACCTTATGCCTTCGTGTGAATTTATTCTCCGTATGGGCATAAGGGAATGTGTCCTCTCGAGTTTAACTTAGTCCACACAAGCCTGTGATGGGTTTAGGACTAAGGGTTTGGTCGGCCCAAGAGGGTGCCATCAAGGAGAACTCGGGTACCATTTTTTAGAACCTAAACCGAGAGACTTTGAATAAATAGAGCCTACCCAAAACCACATTCAAAAACCTAGGACATTTCTTTCCTAACCTTTTTTTTCCTTTACCATTTATTTTTTATTATTTTTTTTATTTATTTCCATTTTACTAACTTTTTTTTGCCTTTGTGTTTGTTTTTAGCATTTGCATCATAACAAGAGGCCATTGATCCCTAAAAAGGTGTTTATTAAAACTCAAATAATCTGAATCCATGGACAAAGGTGTTGTAATTCAAGAGATTGAAAACACTGAGGCACGACTATGGTCCGAGAAGGCTCAAAGTGAAAAGGGAGACAATCTTCAAGGAAGCTATGTGTCAGAGTTGGTTCGCTACACCCCTATCAGCCTAAAACAGAACAATGTACAAGAACTTCGAGATATCTGGGACAGTTGGAAGAATGATCGGAGACAGAAGTTCAGCCAACGGTACGGTGACATTGCACTCTTGCTTCATGTTAAGACTGATGAGCCCTTAATCAGAGCCATGGTTCAATTCTGGAACCCAGGATATAGTTGCTTCACTTTTAACCAAGAGGACATGGTGCCCACCATCGAAGAATACACTACACTGCTGCATTGTGAAAGCATCAAGCTTGAGCGAGCCTACATTAAACACATCAAAAGCCAGCCCTTCAAGAATGCACTGGCCAAAGTTGCAGGAGTAGATGAGAAATGGGTAATCGATCGGACTCAGCGTAGAGGCAGTGGAGAAGGAATTGAATGGATCCACATAAAGAAAATATAAAAAACCACCCTGATGAGTGGAAGACTATAGACCTTTTTGCACTGGGTCTGTACGGTTTGATCATCTTTCCGAAAGCTTTGGGGTGCATTGACGCTGCCGTGGTGGAACTATTTGAGCAACTTTCTAAACGAGTTAACCCAGCACCAGCCATCTTGGTCGAGACCTTTCGATCTCTCAACCATTGCCGAAGAACTGGCGGAGGAAGATTCACCGGGTGCATTCAGCTCCTTCAGGTCTGGATTCACAGCCACTTCTGGAAGACTAACGGGGTTGCCTACCGCCGTTTCAGCACCACCTATTCACCTCTAGGTGAATTTATCACCTTAAAATGGCATGAAGGTGCCTCGAAGGAAAAATGGATGAAGGTCTTTACGCATCTTCAGGACCGGGATATTGTCTGGAGAGCCCCCTGGCTATTTCTCAGTGACGTTCTTTTCCGATGTGGTGACTCTGACACTGTGACCTTACTTGGACTTTGGGGAGCAGTCGGGTATGCTCCGCTATTAGCACTTAGACAGTATGGAGCACATCAGTTTGTCCCAGCAACATGCGGGTTGGCTAGGTCAGAGTTTGAGTATCACGGCGATAGCTATAAGAAGATGATCAAAGAAGCAACCGATTCGTGGAGGAAAGTATTCCGAATGGATGTTGTAGCTGCCAGAAGCATGCTCACTCCGGATTATATGGAGTGGCGAAGATTGAGAAAGAATGACAACATCCCTGTGCCAGACTGTGATGACACCCGGACCATGGAAGAACATCTCAGGCATGTCCCTTCTGAACTCGAGATAGCCAAGACCGAGTTTGAAGCCGTGAATAGTGAGCTGAAGCAAAGGATAAAGGAACTTGAAGCCGAGCACTATCAGTGGAAGCTAGATGCTGACTCTCAGAAAGATCGGACAGATAAACTGGAAAGAGAACAGAAAAGAGTATGTTTTGAGTTCGAAGACTTGAGAAAGGGGTATCAAGATAAGGTCAAGGATAACGCCAAATTGAAGGTAACCTCTGAATACTGGAAAGATGAGGCTCATAGCTTGAAAAGGAAGTTTGAGGGGCCTGATGAGAGAGCTTGGAAGGAACAGATGAAGACTGCCCAAAGACGCTTGGCAGATAGTCAATATCAGAACCAGCGCTTGAGAGTTCGGGTAGCTGACTTAGAAAAATAGCACGAGAAAGATGGCAAGACAATAGCTGAGTTAGAAGCTATTGTAGATGGGTTCAAGAGGCAAGCAAACGAGCTTCAGATGGTGCCCTTCGACGGAGGATTACAATGGCGTTTCTGTTGGGAACAAGCACAGCGAAGGGTGAGGGCCCGAGATGCAACCATCCAAGATTTCCTGGATCAAGTGCAAAAAGCAGCCCGTCATCTTCACGATCTAGCAAGGGAAGCTGGAGTGGTTCGACAGGGCATTCAACCAATGACAGATGAAGGCATAAGACTTATCAACCTACTGGAAGCTGTTCGGGGTCTAGAGGATTTAGTCCGAATGTACCTTTAATTTGTTTGTATGTCTCTTAAAAGATAAAACATTTTTGTCTGAATAAGGGTTATTTATAATAATGAACACTTTTCTGGATCAATGCCTCCAATTGCATACATCATGCAATGCATTTCTTGCGTTTTATATTTGATCAATGCCTCCAATTGCATACATCATGCATTGCATTTCTTGCGTTTTATATTTCATGTTTGTTTATTTTATATTTTCCATGTTTTTACATTCGTATTAACTAACAGAACATGTCTCAGAAACCAAGCTTACCACCGCAAGCAATAGATACGCATCAACCTCACAACACTCGTGCAAAGAAAAAACAAATGGATGTCAGAATAGAAAAACTCGAGGAGAACATGGCAAGACTTCAAAAGGAATTGGAGGACAAGATGGCTCAGAACAGTCAACGTACCATGGAGTCCATAAAAAAAGTACGGAGTCCCTAGTCGACCAGATCGTGGCTAAGTTATCTGGTTTACAACAACAGACAAGTGCATCCGGAGAAGCTCCATCTGAGGGGATAACCATACCACCGACCCCACAAGTGGTTGTCTCATCCGGGACCTTACCCGTACTGCAAGGTGACTCATCTGCTGCTAGAGGGAAAGCTGTATCAGCGGCAAATTTATAGACTTCTGCGACAAAGCCTGACAGTCATCTGGACGACTGCCCTATCCCGGATTTTGACGAGGAGGATAAGGTGAAGAAGATGGAAGAAAAGATCAGGATGTTAGAAGACCAAATGAAGATGGTCCAGGGAGACCATGATTATTATGGTATTGATGCGATAGAACTAAGCTTGGTTCCCGATTTGGTGCTTCCACCAAAATTTAAGGTTCCTGAGTTTAAGAAGTTCGACGGGAACAGCTGCCCTTCGGCCTATATCACTATGTTCTGTCGGAAGATGACAGGGTACGGGGGAAATGACCAACTCCTGATCCATTGCTTTCAGGAGAGCCTATCCGGTTCAGCTACTCGGTGGTACAACCAGCTTAGCCGGACTCATATCAAGACATGGAAAGACTTAGCCAAGTCTTTCTTGGAGCAGTATAAGCATATCAACGATATGAGACCAGACCGGGTCATGTTACAAAGCCTAGAGAAGAAACACAATGAGAGTTTCCGACAGTACGCACAGAGATGGAGGGATTTATCTGTGCAAGTTCATCCACCCTTGGATGAAAAGGAAACAAGAAAGCTGTTTGTACAGACCTTGAAGGCACCTTACTTCGGGCACTTGGTAGCAATCACGTCGGGAAGTTTCTCAGATTTAGTCATGGCCGGTGAAATGATCAGTTGGCCATTAAACAAGGAAAGATTGAGGGAGGAGACTCCAGTAAAAAACCTCCCATGAAAAACAAAGAGCAAGAGATCAACCATGTAAACACCTACAGCGTCAGCAAGGGGGTTACGATCTCAAGCTCAAATTCCACAGCAACTGTACCATCCGGTACTTCTAGAGAGAACCAGAGAGAACCAAGAAGAGAAAGGGAAAGGGAGCAGTTTGACCCCATTCCCATGACGTATAAAGAATTATACCAACATCTCTTCGACACTCATGCAGTGTCGCCTTATCCTATGAATCCAATAAATCCCCCTTACCCGAAATGGTATGACGAGAACGCTCACTGCGAATACCATGGCGGTGTGAAGGGGCATTCGATTGAAAGTTGTCTCGCATTCAAAAGACTTGTGCAACGAATGCGGAACAAGAATTGGATCACTTTCAACTCCGGAGCACCAAACGTCGCCCAGAATCCCTTACCCAATCATCAGGAGACAGGAATCAATGTCGTTACTACCAAAGGGGGCAAGAAAATTAAATCGAGTGTTTCAGAGATCAAATCTCCTTTGGCTTGGATATGGAGCCAAATGGTAAGGGCGGGGCTTCTTACACCATACCCAGATACGACAGAAAAGGGAGATGGTAACCATTGTTGTTACCACAACCTAAAAGGGCATAAAGTGCAAGATTGCCCAGAGTTCAGATCATTTGTCCAGCTCATGATGAACCGGAAAGAGCTGAAGTTTTACGAAGAAATTCAAGATTCTTTGGAAGCAGATGTTTGTGCCACCGGAGAATCATCAGACAGGAGACTTGGTAGGGGTAGTCCTTTGATAATTACCCCTAAGGCAAATATGACGGTGACAACACCAGCCAAGGTGGTAATCACAGCACCTCGACCTTTTCAATATAAGGACAATCGGCAAGTGCCATGGAAGTACGAATGCCAGGTGAGTACTTCCAAAGGATGCGATAGCAAAGTGGGGCAAAGACCACTTGAGCCATTCAAAGAAGATGTGCTAGTTGTCAATGAACCTATAAAGGAGGAAGAAGCTAAAGAGTTCCTCAAGATCTTAAAGCACAGTGAGTACGGCATTGTAGAGCAGCTCCACAACTTACCTACACGTACTTCAATGTTAGCACTATTTTTAAACTCGGAAGCACACCGAGAAGCGCTGTTGAATGTCCTTAATCAAACGTTCGTGCCACAAGACATATCAGTCAGCAAGATGGATCGACTGGTGAACAGTATTCAAGCTGATAATCTCATATCGTTTTTAGATGATGAGATTCCATCCGGAGGAAGAGGCTGGACAAAGGCGTTACACATTACTACCTACTGTAAGGGACACGCTTTACCAAGCGTCTTAATCGATAATGGTTCAGCCCTGAACGTGATGCCTTTGGTTACATTGAAGAGGCTACCGATAGATACCTCTCATATGAGAGCTTGTTAGAATGTGGTCCGAGCATTTGATGGGACCAAAAGAGAGGTAATCAGAAAGATCGAGGTACCATTGACCATCGGACCAGCCACCTATGATGTTGAGTTCCTTGTGATGGATATCATGCCGTCCTATAGCTGTCTTTTGGGAAGGCCATGGATTCACCAAGCTGGTGCAGTACCCTCCACGTTGCACCAAAAAGTCAAATTTGTTATTGACGGGGCCTTAGTAATTATCAACGCTGAGGAAGATATCGTGGCAAGCGTGACCACGGAGGCTCCGTACATCGAAGTAGACGAGGAAACAGTAGAATGTTCATTCCGCTCCTTGGAGTTTGTGAATGCCACATTTGTGGCAGAAGGAAAGAGGATCCCAAGACCCCGACTCTCCAAATATACAAGGATGGAGATCAAGCAAACCCTGGGCCGAGGCGCCAGAACCGGGAGAGGTGTTGGGAAATATTTGCAAGGAATGATCAATCCTGTCCTTTCTATCTCAAAATTAGACCAGTTTGGGCTCGGTTTCCAACCCAGTTATCATGAAAAGAGAAAGGAGATCCAAAAGAACCGGGAGAGAAGATTGGCCAGATTGACTGGAAACAAACTCCAATGTAAGCCTATGACATTCCTGCCTCTTTTCAGAACATTCAAATCAGGTGGTTATGTGTTTGAGACCACCATATCCGTGTTAGAAACGGCTCTGGAAGATTTGAACATCAATGCCGTGACCACAGAAGATGTTGACAACGGAGATAGATCCGGGATATGCCCTCTGCCACCCGGGTTCGTGCCTAGCAGTTGGTTGGTGGAAGAACTACCTGTGGTTTACAAGAGTCTTTTAGAGTAATATTCGAACTATCCCTATTTGCCTATACCCGGGGTAATAGGTGATCTTTTGTAAGGGTAAATAAACATTTTGTTTAAGTTTAATAAAAGATGCATTTTTCTTTTTCCAGGGCAAACAAATTTTTCTTTTATTTTTGAATTCATTGTCTATTTCCTTCATTCCAGTACTTCATTTCCACTTACCCTCGAAGTTAATTCTTGACTGTTCCGTGTGGGATATTATCCTCTCACACATGCACATTCTTCTTCTTTCAGGTCCACAGATAATGATAATATAGACACTGATGATCCTGATCAGGAAGTGGATTTTTAATCAACCATTTGTCTTGGGGAATTTGATGAATGCGATAATGAAGGGGAGTGCAACTTGCCTACTGAATTGTTGAGGATGATAGAAAGAGAAGAAAAACAAATACTACCACATGAGGAGTCGATTGAAATCTTAAATTTGGGCACTGAAGAAGATCGAAAGGAGGTTAAAATCGGCACAACTCTTTCGACTGAAGCAAGACAAAACCTGGTAGTCTTACTTCAGGAGTACAGAGATGTGTTCGCTTGGTCGTATCAAGACATGCCGAGACTAGACACAGATATGGTGGTTCACAAATTGCCAATCAAATCAGAATTCAAACCTGTGCAGCAAAAACTGAGAAGAATGCGACCAGAAATGCTCCTTAAGATCAAGGAAGAAGGCAAGAAGCAATTTGATGCCGATTTTCTTCAAGTAGCCAAATACCCGGAGTGGGTGGCCAATATAGTGCCTGTGCCGAAGAAGGACGGGAAAGTACGCATGTGTGTCGATTACCGGGACCTTAACAAGGCAAGTCCCAAGGACAACTTTCCTCTGCCACACATAGACACTCTGGTGGATAATACAGCCGGGAACGCCTACTTTTCATTCATGGATGGATTTTCGGGGTACAATCAGATCAAGATGCATCCCGAAGACATGGAGAAGACCACTTTCGTCACAATGTGGGGAACTTTCTGTTACAAAGTGATGCCTTTCGGATTAAAGAATGCTGGGGCAACATATCAGAGAGCTATGGTGACCCTATTCCACAACATGATGCATAAAGAAATCGAGGTTTATGTTGACGACATGATTGTCAAGGCACAGACTGAGAATGAACATATCGAGAATTTGAGAAAGCTCTTCCAGAGATTGAGGAAATTCCAGTTACGGCTGAACCCTAGCAAGTGTACCTTCGGGGTGACATCCGGGAAGCTATTAGGCTTTGTAGTCAGCAGAAAAGGCATTGAGGTTGATCTAGATAAAGTCAAGGCTATCCAGAGTCTACCTCCACCACGAACACAAAAGGAGGTCTGAGGTTTTTTAGGAAGATTGAATTACATAGCTCGGTTTATATCTCAATTAACCGACAAGTGTGATCCAATCTTTTGCCTTCTTCGAAAAAACAGCCCTGGAGCATGGGATGAAAACTGTCAGATTGCATTCGAGAAGGTAAAAGAGTACTTATCTCACACTCCTATCCTGATGTCCCCTATCCCAGGCAAACCTCTGTTCTTATATCTCTCCATATTCGAGAACTCCATGGGGTGTGTCCTGGGTCAACATGACGAGTCCGGGAAGAAGGAAAGAGCCATCTATTATCTAAGCAAGAAATTCACCGATGGCGAGATCCGATATCCTCCTATTGAGAAGGTTTGTTGTGCTCTGGTCTGGGCTACAAAAAGACTCCGGCAATACATGCTGTATCACACTACTTGGCTGATTTCCAAGTTAGATCCGTTAAAATACATGATAGGTGTACCTGTTCTATCCGGAAGGTTAGCACCATAGCATATGCTTTTGTCTGAATTCGACATCGAATATGTGAGCCAAAAAGCGGTAAAAGGTAGTGCCATATCCAATTTTTTGGCAAGCAGAACTGATGAGAGCTATGAGCCGCTGGACTTTGATTTCCCAGACGAAGACTTAATGACCATATCTTTAGAAGAAGCAAGCATTTCAGCGGACAGTTCCTGGAGAATGCACTTCGATGGGGCATCAAATGCACTAGGACATGGCATCGGGGCAATCCTAATCTCCCCAGAAGGGAATCACTACCCATTTACCAGCAGACTGAACTTCGATTGCACCAATAACATGGAAGAATATAAAGCCTGTGTCTTGGGAATTCGGGCTGCACTGGGGCAAAATATAAAGACTTTGCGGGTGTATGGAGACTCAGCCTTAGTAATCTATCAGCTCCGAGGAGAGTGGGAAACCAAGGATACAAAGCTGTTAGAGTACCGAAAACTAGTGTTGGATCTGCTCGAAGAGTTCGACGAAGTCACCTTCCGCTACGTGCCGAGAGAAGAAAATCAAATGGCTGACGCTTTAGCTACCTTGGCAGCCACATTCAAGGCTGGCGGGGAGTCTGAAATGATGCCAATTAACATGCAGTCGCATGAGTACCCGGCTCATTGTTACCAAATTGAAGAAGTGAAAGACACTAAGCCTTGGTACTACGACTTTCTGGAGTATATCAAGCATCGGAGTTATCCAGAAAAAACCACTGAAATCGAGAAGAGAACCCTTAGAAGGTTGGCAGCTGGATACGTCCTTGACGGAGAGGTTTTATACAAGAAAAGCCATAACCAAGTTCTGTTAAGGTGCGTCGATGCTAAGGAGGCAAAAATGATAGTGGAAGAAGTACATGATGGAGTTTGTGGAGCACATGCAAATGGGCATATGATGTCAAGACAAATAATGAGATGCGGATATTTTTGGTCCACACTGGAAAGCGATTACATCAACTATGCTAGGAGATGTCATAAATGTCAGATTTATGGAGACAAGATAAATGTTCCACCTCATCCGCTTCATGTAATGACGTCACCATGGCCTTTCTCTGTGTGGGGCATGGACGTTATCGGGCAAATCCATCCGAAGGCTTCGAATGGTCACCGTTTCATTCTCGTAGCAATTGACTATTTCACGAAATGGGTAGAGGCTGCATCATACGCCAGTGTCACTCAATCCACTATTTGCAAGTTTCTGAAGAAAGAAATTATATGTCGGTATGGTCTACCTGAAAGGATTATCACCGATAACGCAACCAACTTGAACAACAAGATGATGAGTGCTGCTTGCGAACAGTTCAACATAAAACATCACAATTCCACTGCTTACAGACCAAAGATGAACGGAGCAGTAGAAACAGCAAACAAAAATATTAAGAAGATAGTGGAGAAAACGACTGAAACTTACAAAGACTGGCATGAGAAGTTGCCTTTTGCTTTGTTCGCTTATCGAACCTCGGTACGAACTTCGACTGGGGCAACTCCATTTTCACTAGCCTATGGAATGGAGGCGGTGCTACCCATTGAAGTCGAGATTCCGTCTCTCAGGGTCGTGTCAGAAGTCAAACTGGATGATGTAGAGTGGGCACAATCCAGATATGATCAGCTTAATCTGATAGATGAAAAAAGACTGAAAGCCATTCATCATGGTCAAATCTATCTGAAACGAATGATCCGAGCACATGACAAAAAGGTGCGCCCAAGAATATTCCGCGAGGGAGATCTGGTGCTAAAATGAATTTGGCCAGTCTAGAAAGATTTCCGAGGAAAATGGACGCCAATTTGGGAAGTACCTTATGTCTTGAAAAAGGCTTTCTCCGGAGGAGCCCTCATCCTGGCTGAAATGGACGGACCTGAACTGTCACATCCCATCAACTCGAACGCAGTCAAGAAATACTTCGCTTAGGATGAAAACCCGAGAGGGCGTCCTAAGTTGAAAAAAAAAAGAACGTTTAGGGTGAAAACCCGAAAGGGCGCCCTAAATTGAGAAAAGAAAAAGAAAAAGAGGAAAAAGAGAATAAAAGAAGAGAAAATAAGGTGGGTTCAAGATGAAAACCCGAAAAGGGCGTCTTGCAACCAAGGATGAGTCCAAGTCGAAAACCCGGAAAGGACGATTTGGGTATTAACAGTGGAAACATCCCGGCAGATGAATCTTCTACGAACTCAACAAATCGGAGAAATGTTGCACTCTCCCAAACGTTGTCGCATTTTCAAAAATCCTTTGGCAAAGGCTGCATTCAAGGTCACCAAACGACTTTTCAGCTCAGAAGTGCCCACATTATCGATATCTAAGACGTTCATTTACACATCATCGTGTATTCGTTTTCGAGAATGTTTGCCATGTATTATTTGTCCTTCTCCTCCCTTATGAATAAAGACCATCTTTCCTCTAATTCCTTTTGAGCATCTTGAATTAGATTTAAACTTAATGATTTATTTATTTTTTATGAAAGATAATCGCATATTACGGTACAAAGATTCATTGAAAAGTACAGGTACCCAAAAGCCGATCAAGGCTCATGCACATACTTGAGATAGTTGAGGAGTATCTCCCAAATCAAAAAAAAAAACAGAATGTGCACATCAGATTTAAACATTTGAAGAATTCAAGATCAGAGATCGGAACCTCAAGCTTTCAAAATCAAGAGTCAACAACGACAGGCCACCGGAGATCAAGATTTCTCTCCAGAGCCCAGAATAACATATGTTGCCTATACATTTTAGGCATACCTAAAAGCATGACATCCCTAACATCGCATATATGTATATCTTTGCAGGTTTTACCCAGAGTCAATTTTAACTTCACAACGAAGGATATTGGACTCCAGACAACGCAAGTTCAACTTCACGACAAAGGGACCGCTGGTTGTCAACAAACATTTCTCAAATTCAGAGCTAATTTCAACTTCACAACGAAGGATATTGGACTCCAGACAATGCAAGTTCAACTTCACGACGAAGGGACCGCTGGTTGTCAACAAACATTTCTCAAATTCAGAGCCAGTTTCAACTTCACAACGAAGGATATTGGACTCCAGACAACGCAAGTTCAACTTCACGACGAAGGGACCGCTGGTTGTCAACAAACATTTCTCAAATTCGGAGCCAATTTCAACTTCACAGCGAAGGATATTGGACTCCAGACAACGCAAGTTCAACTTCACGATGAAGGGACCGCTGGTTGTCAACAAACAACTTCTCAATTTCAGAGCCAATTTCAACTTCACGGCGAAGGATATTGGACTCCAGACAACGCAAGTTCAACTTCACGACGAAGGGACCGCTGGTTGTCAACAAACAATTTCCCAATTTCGGAGCCAATTTCAACTTCATAGCGAAAGATATTGGCCTCGAAACAGCGCAACTTACATTGGATTTTCAACTTCACGACAAAAGATATCCAATTCTCAGGCTCAAATTCATGACGAAGGAGCCATATACAATTCCAACTTCACAAACAGATTAACTCAACTTCACGACGAAGGGGTCATCTGTAACACAGTAACACCAAAGTCTTCAAGTCGAGTTTCAGCTTCACAACGAAGTATCTTTGGCTAGAAGACAATCCATGAGCTACTTCCAGTACTCTGAGTTCGATTTCAACTTCACGACGAAGGATTCAGGCTCAGAATTTTCTAGTTTCGACTCAACCTCACGACGAGGGGGTCATTTCGTATTGACAAAACAGTTTCCATATCGAATCTCAACTCTACGACAGAGGATATTCGATATGACCGAAATTTGTGTCTTTTAATCTTTGATCTATTATCGTTACACGATAATAAGCAAAGAGGGGTAGCTGAAGACACTTAATTTCGTCCTTCCATGTTTATATTTTAAATAATATTACATATTATAACATTATTAATTTTATCTACATTTGCAGGCCTAATGTTAGACCCAGTTTACACAAGACCCAAATATGTGGTCCAGTACACGTGACCCACTGGAGCTAGGGTTTCCAGAACCCTAGCAGCTTCCCCATCCAGCGCCGCATCACCAAGACTCCAGGGCTATCACGTCGCTCCAATTCCCCTTTCCCACAGCCGCACGTCTCGCCCAACAACTCACATCATCGGCGCAGGGATCTCACAACAACACCAACGACCCACGAAACCAAGTTAGACTAGGAATCAAATACTTAGATTCTAGGCTATAAATAAGACATGTAATCCAAACATTGGGGGGGGGGGTTTACACTAGAGATCATACGATTAAAGCCGAGAATACGCTAGCAAACCCAAGGCAAACCGAAGCTTTTGTAAAACATTTCTAAAGGAAATAAAAAGAGAGGTAGCGTTTTACCCTGTTCGCTTTATCTTCACCCGCATGCTAGCTTATCTTTGCCTTTTTTATCATTCAAAGAATACACGGCCGATGAACAGGGAGAATCTTTCAAAACTCTGAATCTAGATCTACTCCCTGAGGCTCGTTTTTTTGTTAAAAAATTTCGATTTTTGAAAAGTACGCGCAAAAGGCTTTCGAACTGTAAAAAAAAAGTTTGATTTTGCCGCCGTCGAACGGCGGCGGCGAGCGGCGCTCGACAGCCGATTTCTGGGTTCACATGAACCCCACGGCGGCGTTCATCGCAAGGATGAACAAATGAGAGCGTTTTGGATGGGGGAGGAGCTCTCTCGTTTTTCAAATGGTTGAAATGATGATTTCAGGCCGAAATTTGGCTTTTATAGTATCCATGAGCCCGACCCGATGACCCAAGCGGATCCCCTAGGGGATCCGCGTGTTTTTAAATAAAGAGGGCAAATCTGGTTTTCGTCCTCCCTCGTTTTAATTACTTCATTTTGGCCCCAAACCGGTTTTAATTCCCTCGGTTATCCTTGAATTCAGCCACTAAATTTCGTTTTTATTTCAATATAACCCTCATTACATATACTTAATTATATTTTTATTATTTATATATATATATTTTTGTGTTTTTAATACTATTACAATTTTGGGTCTTTTATTTTACTATATATACGTGTATATATTTATTTATTTCAATTTTGGGTCTTTTATTTTACTATATATACGTGTATATATTTATTTATTTTTATTTTCGTTATTTATTTTATATTTTATGTATATATTTAATTATATTATTCTATTCATTTTCTATAATTTTGTTTATTACTATTATATTATGTTGCTTATTATTTCATTGTTTTTGTTTTTACAGTATTGTCATTTATTTTTGTCTTTATTATTTATATATATATATTATTGTATTATATTACATTTTTTTCTTTATTGTATGTATTTCATTACCTTTCTATCTAACCCATTTTTTTCCCTAAAGGGGTACGCTTTTAAATCTATTAGAGGTAAGTAGGTAGGATCGAAACTTTACCTTTTAATTTAATTTTCAATTTTCTTAATTTAAGACAACTGGAAATTACGTAGTACCGAAAGGGCGGTTCAAGGGTGCTAATCCTTCCTTGACCGTAACCGACTCCCGAGCTCGACATATTTCTGGTAATACGCAGATCAGGTAAGAAATAGGGTATCCGATCAACCTATTTATTTTTAAATAAATGATCGGTGGCGACTCCAATCCACATTTTTCTAAGTTGAAGCCCGATTCCGGGGCCCAACCGAAAGACGGTTCCGACACAGTGGCATCTGAACTTTCCTCTCCTACCAAATCGGGTTCATAACTCCACTTGAAGGATTCATAGTGTCGGTTTGTATAAAAAATGTAGTCATCAATTCCCCCATATCCACCAGCTTGACTTGCCTTATTGTCAATAACTTCACCTGCGTATTCACAAATAAATGAACCTGCACGAATAGAGTCCACTGACCGCAGACCCCAACCCCTTTCTCTTGTCCTAAAAACTTCCAAGTGAAGTTTCAAACCAGTCTGTGAAACTCTATTTTTGCAGTTCCGACCGCATGGACAGGAGGGGCCACATTCATATATTAAGGGTTTTCGACACACTAGAACACCATTGGTAGTGCAAGGGAAATCACCTCCATTTTTTTGAATGCAGGAGTAGTTAGCATTTCCTGGTTGGAAAGCTTCACGGCAATCACAGCGCAGAGTAGAATGCACAGAGTTGAATGATCTCAAATACTTGACAGTAGGGAAATATGTGAAGTAAGCAGGTCCATTGTCATCATCAACCTCATTTACAGGTGAAACAGGTATGCTCTCTGCACCTGAAGTGAGGTCGGAAAGAATAAGTCTGACCCTTGAAGATACGCCTTCTTTCCTCCTCTGAATTTTTCCAAGTTGTAAAAGCACCAGTTTGGCCAGGGATCCTAGCAAGTTTATACTTGAACATATTGCAACCTGATTTTCCCTTCTCCATCCATGACTCTTGGATCTTGTAAAGCCCATCATATACATAGACCTTAGACGATTGATTGATAGTATCATTGAGACCCCGAATGACTCTTATTTCATTGCCTCTGTGCAAGCTCTTCTCCAAAGCAAGATTTCCCCTCTCAAGCTTCTGATCAGATGCTTCTTTATCTCTACCAGCAGTCCCACCTTGACCACTATATATCAAAATATCCGGATCTTCAGCATCATTATCATACCCTCCGTATGAGACAATGCTTAAAGCCACTAGTTCTCCTTCTAAATCACCCTTCATATAGTCGATTCCACCCATAGACTGACAATGTAATCCCACCAAACACAACTCGAATCAGAAGAAGAAAATGTCCCCAATTTCAACATCAGGGACTGCCCCAATTCTCTTTTTCATGTTAGTCCGCACCCCTTTGCTCATCATCGTGTTGCCAGATTTCAAATCTGCACGCTTAATAACACCAGAAGGCAATTCCATTGTGTCTTCTATTTGGCTAAGCTTTCTCCTAAGAGCATCAAACCTCAAAAGCACATTTTCAATCAGTTCCCTATTACCATCATCTCAATCAGATCGAAACTACTGGTAGCAGTGAAAGATAGCTTCGAAAATCTGTCCATCCTTTTCTTCTTCTTACAGAACTTGATCCGGCTGATTTTCGCTGGTGTATGTCCATTGGAGACAAATTTTCTGTCCTGAAGGACCTAATCAGCATGGCAGTTGAATTGATGCCATTCCGGCTAAGGTCGGGTGCAGATTCGGACACTGATGGTACACTAAATGGGAAAAAGGGCGAAAACCGGGCAGGGAAAGGACCATTAGGAGGAACACAAACAAAAGGATGGCCATAAGAAGAGTCCGGGAATTGAGGAACCAATATACGTAGCGGTTTTACATTCAAAACTTTCAATTTATCATTTGAATTTGTTAGAACAGTGTTTCCACTTAATCCTCCTTCCATTACAAACAAGAAATCAGTGAACGAAACCCAAAACCCAATTAAAAGCTTCAATATCCAACCAATCCTTTCATCCTCAAAACCCAGAAATCCCCATTTCAATTGTGCCGTCCTTGACTTTCTAATGCACAAAATCAATGTCCTGTGTGGAAACACAAATCAAGCTTTTTGGACAAAAAGGTGTGTTTTTCCCATTTCAAAATCAAAATCAAGAGTATATATTGATTTTGTTATGCCAAAAACATCATAAATAGAAGAAATAACCATTAACATGAACAAACAAGAGACAAAAGGATCTATAGTTTTAAAATAACGTTACCATTAACATGAATAATGTACATTTGTTTGACCTAAAACGTTTTCCGGAAAATGTTAGTGTTTGATTATAGGAAAATTGGTTGGTCAACGTAAAATATCTTACTGATCAACAAAATTTCCTTTGTGTTTTCTGGAAAATGACTTACGGTCTAATTTTCCGTAAATCATTTTCTGAACTTTTTACTTCAAATAAAAAATACTCAAAATAATTTATTTTATGAATTAATATTAATAAAGTATTTTAATATCATTTTAATGAAAATATTAATTATTGAAATATTTAAAATATATTTATTAATATTTCTAATAATATAATATTATATTTTTAATATTATAATAAAATAATCAATTATATTATAATAATATAAGATATTATATTTTTATTTTAATAATATATAATAAATTATTAATAAAAATTATTTTATTTATTAATTTCATAGAAATAATATTATTAAATTATAATGAATAATATTACTTATATATTTAATATTAATATAACAATCTAATAATATTTTAATAAAGATATTTAAAATATACTAATTAATATTTGTAAAATATAATATAAAACTATTAATTTAATAAATAATTAATATAATTTATAATATTTGTATTTCAATAAAATATACCAATATTAATATTTTTATTAATAAAATTATAAAAATAATATTTTAATAATAAATAAATTATTAATATTAAAAAATAATATTATGTTTTATGATAAATAATATTATTTATTGTATTTAATATTTATAATAAATAATTTTTAAAAAATTTATCAACTAGTGGAAAAAAGGTTTAAAAAACATCTTCCAAACATCGTAAATCGTTTTCTAGAAAATGTTTTTCAGAAAATATAATTTATTTTACGAAAAATATTTTTCGAAAAACGTTTTCAATGAAACAAACCTACCCTAACTTCAAAAAGAGTCTGAAAGTTGTGTTGAAAGAACCTTTCAATTTTTGTTCCTGCAATTATGTTTGGGGTAAACTATACCCTTGAGCACCTAACTATTTAGTTCTTTTTACTTTTGTCACTAATCTTTCAAATTTTGTCAATCAAACTATCTAACTATTTAATTGTGTTCAATCAACTCACTAACCGTTAACAATTGACGAAAATAATGGTGTGACAGTTAAAAACTTGACATAATTAAACAATTTAATCTTTAATATTTATACATTCAATCAGTTTGATCCTAATTTAAATTTAATTTTAATAAATTAATCATTCAATTAGGATCTGACATGTGTCAGCACATGATCTTGATAGATGCCAATAACAACATTTTCCATTATTTGTGCTGACACATGTCAGATATTGATTAAATTAAAATTAAATTAGGATCAAACTAGTAGAATATATAAATATTAAGGATTAAGTTGTATACTTATGTTAATTTTTAACCGTCACGTTAGTATTTTTGTCAACTATTAATAATTAGTGGCTTGATTGACAATAATTAAATAATTAAATGGTCTGATTAACAAAACTAAAAGATTGATGGTAAAAATAGAAAAGCTAAATAATTAGATGGTCAATAATATAATTTCCTATTATGTTTAGGAGTGTTTTATTTAGGAGTGTTTTATGACACTTCAACAAGTTTATATTTTTAAATTAGGTTCAGATTAATCACGAGAATCATATATAATATATTAAATAAAAGATTCTACTTAGATATCATTTTAAGATAAAATATACATATTTAATCACTCATCTACCACTTTAATTTAATTTTGGTCATTTAATTATTTCTTAAAATTATATTTAAAATTATGTTTAAATTATCTATCATTAAAAAATAAATAAAATTCTGATGAGATATTTTTTTCAGTATTGACATTATATTATTTTACAAAAATATATTAACATCATCATTAATTTTTAAATGTGAAAAATTAAAAATTAAATAATCAAAATATAAATTAAATAAAAATAATCTAAAGAAACAACAAATTGAATTAATTCTGATCTATATCCTATAAATTCTTCCTATAGATATTTCAAAGAAAACAAAGACTTTTGATTATTACTGAATAGTAAATTATTTGATTATCATCATACATCTAAATTATATTCTAATACATAATTTATAAAATCGTTCGTTGTGTGAAGTTATTGGCGAAAAGATTATACAAATTTATGATATTAAAAAGATGGTTAATATAAAATTCATCTAGCGATTTTAGTAATTAACAAAAAATATTATTTTTTAAAGATTATGAATTCAAGCAGTTGTATCTGTAAGTCTGTATATTATTAATGCAAAGAAATGTTTTTGAATAAATACTATTTTATAATCATCTTAGATTATTCAAAAAAATTATTGTTAAACTCTTTAATTATATGATTATTTATACATTTATTTATATGCATAATTATTCAAAAGATAAGGATAATTATTATAAATTTTTAATTATATGAATAGCTATATATCCATGCACGATTTTCTTTAATAAAATTTGTCTCTGACTATTTTTAACCCTATACATTTTTAATAAAAAATATTTTAATAATAAAAAGTATATAATATATTTTAACACACATATATATATACATATTAATGAAGAAAATAATTAAAAACATGATTAAGTTATTAAAATATCCAAACATATATAGTATTGATCATAATATTTTAAAAAAATAATAATCTAAATAAATTATCCAAAAATATGTACAATTTTCTATTTTAAACTATATGAATAGTCTTCTTTATTTTCAATTTGATTAACTTAGATCACAGTTTCACAAATTAAGTACGTTTGGTCTATTATATTACCGATCTATTTGATTTTAGTCCATTGGTTGTTAACTCCCATTAATTCATTACCAGAAACCTAACTTGACAATTAAAAAATAAAAAGTAATTCACGTCTTATTCTTCTTTTTATTCTTGAAATTGACCTGTTTGTTGCCATGTAAGTCAGCAGAGATGTCCTAACTGTAAAGTCCACTTGGACACATGAAAGACTCCATGCATAGTCAAGAGACATCCTTAATACGAAACTGTGCAAAGATGATGTTAAGCATACGTGGAAATGAAGGAGAAATAAATGAGGAAAGAATACTTCATTACTCATGAATACAGAAATTTACAATATATATATATATATATATATATATATAATGTAACTGCCTTAAACAACCAATAGTCTAACTGTACTAACAAAATTACTAACTAATTACCTAACATACTCAACACTCCCCCTCAGGTTGGTGGGTAAAAAACATCTTTTACCCTCAATTTGGACAACAAATGAAAAAGTTGGCCAACTCCCAGAGTCTTGGTGAAGATATCAGTTTGCTGGTCAACTATTGGAACATACTTTGTGATTATCTGATCTGCTTGTATCTTCTCCCGAATGAAATGACAATCAATTTCGATGTGCTTTGTTTGTTCATGAAATACATGATTAGTAGCTATTTGCAACGCCGCCTTGCTGTCGCAATATAAGGTAGCTGGCTCTACTTCTGAAATGTTCAATTCAACAAGAAGCACTTGTAACCAGACCACCTCAGTTGTTGTCGCAGCCATATTCCGATACTCCGTTTCTGCCGTGGAACAAGCAATATTTTGTTGTTTCTTCGACTTCCACGATATCAATGAGCCACCAAGCTTAATGAAAAAACTGGCAACAGAATTCCTACTCATTGGACAAGTAGCCCAGTCAGCATCACAAAAAACAATCAATCAAGTATCACCTGAGGCCTTCAACAGAATACCCTGACCTGGACTGCCTTTAGCATACCGAACCACCTCATAGCAACCTCCCAATGCGATTGCTTTGGCTTGTGAATAAACTGACTTAAATGTTGGATGAAAAAAGAAATAGCAGGCCGAGTGCGAGTCAAATAAAGTAAACACCAAATAAGTCTTTGAAACATCTCCACGTCATCAAACAGAACATCATCGGTAACTGTAACAGAAACATTCTACTGCATGCCTTGATCATACTCAACAGATGTCAACTTGCAATTTTGTTCAAGCGGTGTAGAACTAGGCTTCGCACCCCCAAACCAACATCAACAAGTAATTCGAGGGCATACTTGCGTTGGCTCAAAATAATACCCTTCGACGATCGCATATCCTCAAAACCAAGAAAAAATCGAGTTCTCCAAGATCCTTCATCTTGAAAGCCATATGTAAGGAATGCTTAAAATCCGCAATTAAATCAACATTACTACCAGTAAGTAATAAATCATCCACGTACACTAAAATTATCACAATATCACCATTCTTTTGTCTGGTAAACAAAGAATAGTCATACTTACTTTGCACAAAACCAGCCAGTAACAAAGAAAAAGTTAATTTAGTATTCCATTGGCGCGATGCTTGTTTCAACCCATAAAGAGACTGCAATTTGTAGACCATGTGCTCCCCTATCCTCGAAAACTGGGAGGCGAGTCTATATATACTTCTTCATGAAGATCACCCTGAAGGAAAGCATTAAAAACATCCATTTGATGCAGAGGTCAGTCATAAAGAGACGCAACAACAAGAATAAACTGGACAATGGTGATCTTAACAATAGGAGAAAAAGTCTCCAAAAAATCAACACCTTCTTTTTAGTTGTAACCCTTGGTTAAAAGACGAGCCTTAAACTGCTCGATGTCCCCAGAAGCATTATAATTAACTCGGTAAACCCACTTGCACCCAATAGACTTCTTACCACGTGGCAAAGGAACTAATAACCACGTACCTTTGGACTCCAATGCCTAAATTTCATCTTGCATAGCTTGTACTCTTTACAAGCTTGTTTATAAGTAATTGGTTCAAGGATTTGAGAAAGAGAACAAACAAAAGATTGAGTTGACAAAGGTAAGCGTAAATAAGAAATGAAATCGGAAATAGGAAACGTGTAACACCCGTAATCCGTATATGTAACACCCTTAACCCGTCTCATAATACGAATTAAAGATGTCGCATCAACTCAATTGACATTTGCTGAACTTAAATGCTTAAAAATTTTGTTTCATTTAATAATTTTCTTTTTAACTTAAAAAACTTTTTCTTTAATCATACAAATTATAAAATATTGTTTGATCATTAAAAAGAAATTAGATTTTAGTCAGTAATTAGGCAGTTCGGTGTTGTTTTATATCTGTATACAACTGCCTAATACCGCTTGATTTTAAACCATTTAAAATATAATATTTATACTATTCACTCATAAATACAATTAATACTAAAATTAGATAAAACTAAAGAAAATAACCCTAATTACTATTACAAACTCTTTTAAAATAAATCTGATAAAGCAACCCAACATATATAATGTACATGCCACTAATAAGTCAAAGTTAGGATGTCTTACTGATACTGTCGGTAGATTTGATTTTCTATAAGATGCTGGCAAGCTCACACTTCATGTCTACTACATTATTCAAACCTACGCATGAAAATCATCACGTGCTAAGTAAAACTTAGTGAGACAGAAGTATAGCTAAAACATAAAATCCATAAAATATAAACAATACGTTGAAAATTTAAATAAAAATAATTAACACTTCAAATCGGGCTAGTTACCCTGTTTTAATTCTAAAAACTTGAAAATCATCATTTCATAATTTTATAAAAAATCATGTAAGTCATCATCAAATATCATAAATAACTTTTGTTATTTTCATTCAAGAATATTTTATAGCTTTCTTTTCAATTCTATGTTCTTTTCTTTTATATATTGTCATAAATTTCACACTTACTGTTATAGCCCAATATATGCGTAAGAGAATACAAGGTACATGAGTATAAGGTGTGCACTCGGCACAACACGGTGCCGAATCATAACTAAAACTACGATATTATGCACTTCAATGCAATCATAACCTAAGCACCAATGGTGCTAAACATTGGTACACGAATGTAAACATAAAATCATTACGCGCTAAGTAAAACTTAGTGAGGCAGAAGTATAGCTAAAATCTAAAATCCATAAAATATAAACAATAAACTGAAAATTTAAATAAAAATAACTAAAACTTTAAACCGGGCTAGTCAGGTTGTTTTCCTTCTAAAAACCTAAAAATCATCATCTCATGTTTTTATAAAAAATCATGTAAGTTATCATCAAATATCATAAATAACTTTTGTTCTTTTCATTCAAACATATTTTATAACTTTCTTTTTAATTCTATGATCTTTTCTTTTATATACTGTCATAACTTTCACACTCACTATTATAGCCCAATATATATGTAAGAGAATACAAGGTGTGTGAGTATAAGGTGAGCACTAGGCACAACACGGTACCGAATCATAACTAAAACTGCGATATTATACACTTCAATGCGATATTATACACTTCAATGCAATCATAACCTGAGTACCAACAATGCTGAACATTTGTACACGAATGTACCAAAACTGAACTGATAAATGATAAGTACTCACTAAAAGACATGTCAAATGTACATACGACTCTTAATGAAACATACAATGAACTTATATTTATCATCATAGGATCATTTATTAATGTACGTTTGATAACTGTAAAAAATCTTATAATTGTAATCATCTGATAACTGAAAATCATCTGATAACTGTAAATATCTAGAATTGATCATCATAAATATAATACTTTGGCAGTTCATACCCAAAATCATTCATAAAACTTGATGAAAAATATTATAGAAATATTCCATATTGAAAATGTAAAAATCATACTGGAAATAAAATGAGATTAACTTATCGTAAGTCATCCTCGATTAGAGTAATTAAATAAATAAACTAGACTTATTTGAACAATTTACTTATAAATCAAATGTAAGCCTCACTAAGCTTAAAAAAATTGCTTCCACTACACAACTTATTGAAATTTCATATTCTGGCAGATTACAATACCTTCAAAGAAATATTATTCTGTATTAATATATTTATTGAAAAATTATTACGTTTGTAACACTGAAACTAGACTCGACTACAAATCTAACCATATAAGGTACTCAATCTAGTTCCACTTGTATAATTTATAGCGAATTTTCAAAATTAACTGACAAAAGCTGCTTTGGACATAATCTGCTATCATGTTTTCTGACCTATCACTGATTAAAAATTTATATATTTTTATATATTCCTCGAAATCAGCTGTCGTTTATTCTAAACGAAACTAGACTGATAGATGTACCCAATGGTATAATATTTTTCTCTAATCATTTTTGTATAATATCTAATAATTTTCTAAACTTACTATTCAAAATATAATTTCTAGGCCGATTTTACCAACTAGTGTCCTTGATTTATTCACTAGTTCTATTAACTTACTAAATAAACATATAAACTTGAATCACACTTCACATAACAATAGGAGTCGCTTCTTAACGTAACTCCGACACTGGCTCATCGCAAACCAATGTTTGGTCGAAACATTAATACAAATGAAATGCACTCACCTTTGCCTCACTACCGAACCTTTATACAATAATCTTTACTCACGTACTTTTTCTTTTCCTTTTGGATCGCTAAGATCGCTAGACTTTTCGTGGTCTAACAACATCACATAATAACACAAGATATTCAAAATATATGTTAGTATCATACTAAGATAAATTAACTTTAATAATATAGAAGTCTAAAATAGAATCGATTCTAAATCATATTTCCATCATAAATTTCAAACTTCTCAATTCCTCATTCGATTCCATAAATATTTATTTCTACCATCAACCCTTGAAATTTTCAAAATTTGCATTTTAAATCACTAATTATGAATTCTTCTTAGAATTTATTTCAACCTTTCCATCTTGTTTATAATGGTCCTTCACCATTATGATCACTTCTTATTAATTACCCAAAATTTCCAGCAAATAATTAATATAATCGTTCCAATACTTAAATATTTGAAAACTTGTAATTTCATCCTCCATTTTCCTAATCTTTTCGAATTCAAGCCTAAACTTTAGTAAACTTACAAATTTGATCCCAAATAAATACTCATACTTGAATTTTCAGCATTTAAATAATAAATTCCAGCAGTGTAGTATCATACTCAAATGGCACCTTTACATTTAGCAACTTGCAATTAAGTCCCCAAATTTTCAAGCTTATTCGAATTAACTCCTATTCTAACCAAATTTGTAATTTGGTCCTCAAATCATCATTCTAACATTCAAATTCAACATCCAAACATTAACTTCCAACATAGGATCATAATTTCACAATATTTGCACACAAACTCCTCTAACTTTCCGTAATTTTTGATATGGTCCTTAACTTTTATCCAAGCTTCAATTTGGTCCAAAACTTGATTTCAAGCACTCAAGGTCACTTCTAATATCATTCTAAGCCCTTAGGAAACTTATGAATTTTTTTTTCTATAATTTCTTCTTTTAGGCCGAATCTCTCCAACTTCTACAATTTAATCCTTAACCTTGTTTCAAACTCAATTACACTATTTACACATCATAATAAATCAATCCAACACAATTCCATATCATTCATAAACAAAACATAAATTTTCTCCAAAAATTTCCCTAGGGTCGAACCTATACAGAGTAGTTATGCTTGATTGTAACCAACTTTTAAACTTAATTTCATCACCACAACACTTCCCACACCTTGAATAAACTTTAAAACATAAGAAATCAACATCTCCTTCATCAACTCAAAATCAACTTAAACATAAACTATAGAAATGTTTATATCAGATGAAAGAAGATTTCATGTAGATGATTTTATCCTTCATGAACAAACTTTAATTCCTAACATAAATGGATCAAAAATCAGCAAGAAACTCTCTCTCACCTTAAACATAACCCACGACTAGAAGAAGTAAGCATGAAGAAATTCTTGAATTTTCTATGCATGAAGTAAGCGATCTTCATTGATCGGCTCCACACACTATAATTTTCCAAACCAACGAGTTGATGAACAACAAGAACCGTACTAGGCGTATCCGATAGATGGAGATACAACATATGAGTATAATCAAAAGCTTCCATGATAGAAAATGGACGCCCAAACTATCGAGAGAAAGGGAAAAGAAAAAACCAAGATATTGGGGGAAAACACCCAAAATAGAATAACCCCGGTGCCTCAACCAAGTCGGGTAGACTGAAATGGGCCTGAACCAAAAGACAAAACCCAAATAATTTGTGGAAAAGACCTTAGTACCCTATGATACCATGTTAAGCATACATGGAAATGAAGGAGAAATAAATGTGGAAATAATACTTCATTACTTATATGTCAAATACATAAATGTACAACCTATATATACAAAAATAATATAATTGCCTTAAACAACCAATAGTCTAATTGTACTAACAAACTTAGTAAATAATCACATAACATACACAACAGATGACTCTAACACCCTTAATCTTAAGTACACATTTTGAAGCAATGACAACTAACCTCTCCGAATAAGATTAGAAATAAAGAACTTATTGGTAATGCTCAATCCCACAGTGGGAAATACATTTGGATTGCGTATTTAAGGTTTACATCTCCACTCCTTTGTTGAGTGATAGAAAATAAGGGGGCTTCTCGCGAATTGTCGACGTTGTCTGTCCGTCTCGGCTCATCTCGGCTCGGGCTCGTTCGTGGTTTTGGTCGAGGTTGAGGTCGTGGCAATAAGTTTCTTCGACACATCTCTGAAAGTACAAATAAAATTGTGAAAGAATTTCAGTATGATATTTATAGGCTGGTTTGATTTAAATTTCATAATGTAACAGTTGAGATTAATTAGTTTGCGTTTTGATTTATGAAATTTAAACCAATTTCTGGAATTTAAACCTGTGTAACATTGGATGTATCTGGACTGTTTTACATCTCTGTTCAAAGGGAATTAACAACTGATAATTATGCCAGTTACATGAGTTACAATAATAATATCAAGAGTTACAAACGACTGGAAATTAAACTACGAATCTGGACTGTTTTGAGGCCAGGTTCATTTGTTTAATTTAACTATCACACTAACTTTTAAATCAAGCAATTAAATAAGAAATAAATCTGATGCACGTTGGACCATTTTTCCCTTGACTTGAACCCTTTAAATGGAGAGGCTATTCCAACTTTTCAACGTCACATGTCAAAAAAACTCTTCAACATGTTTCTTAAGGAGTGAAATGCGAAGGTGATTTGGGACACGCTTGAGAAGAAGTATGGCATGGATGATGCGAGCACTAAGAAGTATGTCATCGGAGAGTGGTTCAAATTCTAGATGACGAATGCCAAGCTGATCATGGATCAAGTCCATGACTAAGAGAACCTCATCTCTGACATTATGGCAGAAGGGATGCATATGTACGAGGTGCTCTAAGTAAATGGTCTGACTACCATAACTTGCTCAAACACAAGAAGAGTGATATTTTGCTTCAGGAATTGGTGGGTCATATGAAGATTAAGGAGGCTAACTGCTTGAAAGATAAGTTGACGAATAATTTTAGTCAAATGCATTTTAAGTCTAACTTGGTTGAATTTGGTGGTGCCTCAGGGTCTAAGTTCAAAAAGACCAGAAAAAAGGGTTTCAGAATAAAAAGTTAAAACCATAAAAAAGCACCAACTTCAAAAAGCCAGCTAAGACCAAATATGATAGAAGGACCCTGAAGTGTTATGTCTGCGATTAAGCCAATCACAAGGTGTACCAATCTCAACATAGTTCAGACTGCCAGAACGAGAACAAACCATATATGAACAAGGCAAAGGATAATGTTGGAGATGTCATAGCCGCGGTGGTTTCCGAAGTCAATCTGGTGGATAACATTTCTGAATAGGTTGTGGACACTGGCGCATCCTGACATTTCTGCACAAGAAATGAGTTCTTCACTAAGTTTGAGGATGAGAACGATGGTGAACATGTGTACATGGGGAACTCTAGTAGCTCTGAAGTGCTAGGCAAAGGCAAGGTTTTACTTAAGCTGACATCCGGTAAAACTTTAGCGCTTAACAATATCCTACATGTACATGCCATGCGTAGAAATTTAATAAGTAGCAGACTTTTGAATAAGGCAGGTGTTAAGTTAGTTTTTGAGGTAGATAAACTTGTACTCTCTCGTAATGGTGATTATGTTGGGAAAGGTTTTCTAAACGGGAGTTTATTTGTCATAGAAACTCAACTTAATGAAAATAAAGCTACCATTTCTGCTTATATGATAGAATATGTTGATATGTGGCATACTAGATTAAGACACGTTAACATTCATGCTTTAAAGAAATTAATGAAAATGAATGTTATGTCTAAACTAGACTTAACTAGCTTTAGCAAATGTTAAATTTGTTTAGAAGCCAAGATGCTAAACCTCACTTTAACACTATTTCTAAGAGAAAGATTGAATTATTAGAACTGGTTCATACTGATCTAGCAGACTTTAGAAACACTGAAAGTAAAGGAGGAAAACACTATTATATGACCTTTGTAGATGATTACTCAAGATACACAAAGGTTTATCTCTTTAGAGCTAAAGACGAGGCTGAAAGCTTCTTTCTTATTTATAAGGCAGAACTTGATAATCAGTTAGATAGGAGAATCAAACAACTTTGATCTAATAGAGGTGGTTAATACGGATCAAATTTCTTAAAAGAGGTTTGTAAGAAGAATGACATAATTCACGAAACTTTCGCTTCTTATTTTCCTCAATAGAACGGTATAGCCTAAAAGAAAAATATAAATTTAAAAGAGATGATGAACTCATTGTTGATAAGTTTTAGGTTGTCTAACAACATGTGGGGGAAGACATTCTATTGGAAAATCACATTTTGAACCAATTACCTAATAAGAAATTAGGTTCCGCCCCATACGAATTGAGGAAAAGATATGCACCAAATTTACAATACCCTAAAGTGTGGGGGTGTCTGGCTAAAGCAAGACTGCCAAAATTTAAGAACTCCACCATTGGACCTAAGACCGTTGATGTTATGTTTATTGGGTATCTAATAAATATTACTGCATTTAGATTCATGTTCCTTCATGACTATTATATTTGTGAGTTGAGAGATTCTGTTTTCTTCGAAGATTCTTTTCCTTTAAAGAAACCTAAACTAAATGAAGAAACACAAATAGAAAACATTCCATCCACTTATTCTAGTGTACCTGATAGGTCTACTCAAGAAATTGAATTTCAACCTAGAAGAAGCAAAAGACAAAGAACTGAAACCTCTTTTGGACCATATTTCATAACTTCCTTTATTTCTGAGATAAATGATTTAGATACCTTGTCCGATCTGATAGTTCAAGTCTTTCCAATAGACGAGGATCTAAAGATTTATTAAGGGAGTTATGAGGTCGATCGATGCTAGTTTCTGGAAAAATGTGATTAAGGACAACTAGATTTGATAATGTCTAATCATACTTGGGAATTGGTGGACTTTCATAGAGGATTCAAACCGATTAGCAACAAGTTGGCCTTTCGGAAGAAACTTATACCAGATGGTTCGATCCAGCTGTATAAGGAAAGGCTAGTTGTCAAAGGGTTCACTCAAAAGTTTAGTTTAGACTTCTTCGAGACTTACTCTTCCGTGACAAAAATCTCAATGATCCATGCATTGTTTGTACTAACCTACATTCACAAATTGGAAGTACATCAAATGGATGTAAAGACTGCTTTGTTAAATGAAGATCTAGATGAGGAGATCTATATGGAGCAACTGCCAGGTTTTAAGACATCTGGTATGGAAGGCAAAGTGTGCAAGCTCAAAAAGTCTCTTTACGACCTTAGGCAAGCTCCTAAATAGTAGTATGAGAAATTTCATAGAATTATCCTTAGGTTTGGTTTTGTTGTAAACAGTTCAGACGCATGCATGTATTCGAGGATGTTTGTCTTGATTGTGTCATCATAAGTTTGTATGTTGATGATATGTTGATTTTCAGTATGGACATTGAGTCCATCAACAAAACAAAGAGTTTCTTATCCACTAAGTTTGAGATGACTGATTTGGAAGAAGTTGAAGTGATCTTAGGAGTTAAAGTCAGTAAAAATGAAAAAAGATTTTCTTTAAATCAAATGCACTACATTGAAAAAGTGTTAAAGAAGTTTGATAACTTTGGTGTCATCCCTGTTTGAACACCTTATGAATGTAACATACATATCTTCAAGAATAGAGGGAGTAGTGTTTTCCAAATCGAATATGCTAAGATAATTGGGAGTCTTATGTTCTTAATGAACTATACTCGACCTGATATTGCCTATGCCGTGAGCAGACTTAATAGATATACCCATAATCCGAGTGGTGTGCACTGGTTTGCTCTAAGATGCTTACTCAAATACCTTAAGGGTACGATAAATTAGAGACTTGAGTTTGTTGGATATCCTGCCGTATTAGAAGGATATTATGACTCCAACTGGGTTTCTGATAATAATGATGTAAACTCTACGTGTGGGTATATTTTTACTTTGGGAGGAGCAGTAATCTCGTAGAAATCCGCAAAGCAGTCATGCGTTGCTCGCTTTACTATGGAGTCAAAGTTTATTGCTCTTAACTTAGTTGGGTAGGAAGCCGAGTGGCTCAGAAATTTGTTAGCAGAGATTTCTTTGTGGGGAAGAGTAACACCTCCTGTCTCCTTGTTGTATGATAAGACATGAATCCATTATACACTTGATAAGGAATAGAGTACTCACTTTAGAGTATGTGAAATCGGAAAGGAACCTAGCAGACCCGCCTACCAAAGGGTTAAGTCGGAAGTTGGTCCTAGATTCATCGACGAGGATGGATTTAAATCCCATTGGTTGAGAAACTCGTTGTGGATACTCAACTTAGTTATCTAAGTTCAATGTGGTCAAACGAAACCACAGAAAGACTTATAGTGTACATTAATCAATCCATCCCTATGACGAAAAAGTACATTCCTAGGATGAGCTCAATTGCTCTTAATAAATTCATAGCCCAGGCTTTGGGTGGTCTTAGTGAGAAAGATTTGATGAATTTACCAATTTTGGATGGATATATATTCTTAATATGTTCAAACCCAGAGTTGAGTGGGTAGTCTTAATTGAGAAGGACAAGTTGAACTTACTGCTAGAAAAGGTTGAGTTTTATGAAAAAACTCTCAATTAATTCAAATCCAAATTTCGGATGGTCCTAGTGAGAATGACACATTGAATTTACCGACTAAAGAGGTTGAATATTTATTCTTAATGACTTCTTATCCCAGAGTTAAGGTGGTTCACTTATAGTGAACTTGAAGAAAGTTACCATACCCTATGTGAGGTTGAGCTATTGTATAAGCTTTTAATTATTTCAAAGCCCTGTTAAGGGTGGTTTATGTCGAGATAAACCTCATGAAATAACCTATGTAAGTGAGAAGGATTAGCCACCTTCTATGAAAAATGTTGGGCCATTTTTCTAGCACACTTACTAAAATCCTGAGGTAAGATGGCGAAATATTTTTTTTGTATATATATATATATATATCTTACACATCGAAAACTCAGGTGGATGAAGGGGTTAGTTGTGTTGTATGAGTTTACCCTATCTTAGAAAGTTCAAGACTAGTTTCACTTATCTAAGAGAAGGATCGCTCATTATTACTATGTACTAGTTCAAGATACGTTCACTAGTGCTTAAGTAACTAATCTCTCTATTACTCTTCTGGAAAGATTTTTTTCGTTTTTAAAAGAATTCTTTCTCATTAGTGGGGGAATGTTGGTAATGCTCAATCCTACATTGAGTGGGAAATACATTGGGATTGGGTATTTAAGGTTTACATTCTCCACCACCTTGTTGAGTGATAGAGAACAAGGGGCCTTCTCGAGCGCAGTCAATGCTGTCCGTCTGTTTTGACTCGGCTCAGCTCGTGGTTCGTGATAATACGTGTCTTCGACATGTCCGCATGAATTTTATGTTTTTAGAGAAAATTCGTAAGGAATTTTTCTGTGAAAGAACAAATAAAACTGTAGGAGTTACAAACGGCTAGAAATGAAACTACGAATCTGGACTGTTTTGAGGCCAGGTTCATTTGTTTAATTCAACTGTCGCAACATAGTTTAAAACCAACAATTAAATCTGAAATAGATATGATGCATGTTGGACCATTTCCCCCTAACGTGAAGCCTATAAATAGAGAGGCTATTCTAGCTTCAAAAGCTCTCGTAGCTACTAAGAATTTTCCGATGATCTAAGGAGCAATATCACCGGTAGTCCACTCCGGTTCAGGGTGTACGGAATTTGGTGCGACATTGTTAACCTCGGGGGACTATCCACCTATTGGAGCGATTACACACATCATGGCGAATTCGTTTCTAAGGTAGTGGTTCCACCAAGACATAATTAAGGGTTTTAATTTTTTCCTTTAAATTTATTATTCATAATTAGTGCTAACGATGTGATTTTGCAGTCCATTTTTCCAACAGAACTATTTTCCTCTTGTTAAAGTGGGATTCAAATTATCCTGGCATGTAGGTTAGTGCTTGTATGCCACTCTCCATTTGCATCTCCAACTGTGTAATTTGATGTCATGGTGAGCTACATGAACATTCCTATGGTTGCCAAACATACTAATGTTCTCAGCACGGCCATTTTCTTGGCTTAATTTGAAAGGTAATAAAAACAGAAGTATGAAACTGAGATTTAATGTGGAATTGGAGGGGATAAATTGTTTATATACGAAAAAAACGAAGACTAAGAACTGGATTTTTCAGAATGAATGCCATCAATTCATAATTAATTATTTTTCTGTTGGAATTGGTTTAATTAACTAATAAAATTTAAAACATATAATAATTTAAAATTATTAAAGCCTTTGTGTTCGATCCATTTTGTTATTTGAAACCTCAATTTTTAATATCTAATGAAAAACATATAAAACATAACTTCCTTATGATCATCTTATTCACTAAAGCCCTTTATAAAGCAACGACTATTCTTATATCTGCTGCTCTCAATCTGTATGAATAAATGGTGCGATCGGAAAAATGGCATCTTAAACTTGATACGTCCAACCTTGCAATGGAAACCGTTATGTTCACTACAGGCAAAGTAATATGGCCACCACTTATTCAGCTTAAAACGAAAGCTGTAACCGCCGTCTTTCATCATTTTCACAATCATCTTCTTTTTTCTGAGATCACACGTTAGGAAACTCCATAGGTTTAGTAGAAAATAAACGTTGTAAGTAAACATGGTATCAATGGGTTGTATTTGAAAACTGCAAAGCACGTTTCGATAGAAAGTATATGAAGCTAAATTCATAGCACTCCTTTTGGAAGAGAAGTAAAGAAATCCATGTTTAATGAACTCACCTAGAGTCATCATTGAAGTAGAATGGTCAGTTTTGGAATGTCCAGTCAGTGCAGTAGAAGCCGAAGTGTCAATTGTCTAACCCACCAACGTTGATTGGGTTGGGTCCTTCAGTTTGTTTAGGGGGATGATAAGGACCTCATCCTTAGCCAATGTGGTTAAACCTAGAGCCACAATTGTTGTAAGCCATGCTCATTCCTCGAAAACTTCCGAACATTATCACAAGCAACATTGATGTCGACTTACATGACAACAAGCAGATGATAGTAAGCAGGTCATTCGAAGAAGAAGAAGACACACAACGCGTGGAATTTTTTTTTAATTATCACGTAACACTTTTATTAAGGGGTTAAGGAGATTTAACGACTGATGGACTTAAACCGAAAGAAACGATAACGTAAGGAACAATATACTTAATTTTTGAATAAGTGATCAAAGTCGGTTAGAACAAAAATAATATTTACTATTTATATAGTTTACCCATAATTTAATTTTTTAAAAAAAATAATACATAAACATATTGTATTATCCTGAATCGTTTTTTTATTAATTTTGAACATAACTTAAATAAAAAAATTTTAAATTATTTTTTTCTCAAAACTATATATATATGTGTGTGATGAAACTCATAGTAGAAAATAAAAAGATATTCACATGATAAAAAATAAGGAGATAATAATCTATTTTCACTCAATCAATGATATTAAAATAGTCTCTCTCTCCTTCCTCCTCTTTACTTGAGCTTATTCATTTGTTGGGTGATCCCTTGCTCTCACGTTTGACTGTTTGCTCGTGGTTTAGGTTAGTTAGTAAGATTTCTACTCATTGCAGACATTTGCACTCATCTTTGGGGTTATTCGCTTCTAGATAGTATCAGGACGAACTGGAGCTCTAAACGTTGGGCCTATGTAATGTACGAATGCTTACTTGTAGCCATTGGTCAGTCTGGCTTCGAAAGAGTTACACTAACCCTATGTATTACTGGGCACATTCCCAGTTAAAAAACTAAAGTATTCTTTTAACAATTTCCTTTAACCTAAAAATTTCTACCCAAGGGAGGGGGAAGGGGAACTTTGCCCTAATTAGTATTAATCTCACTACTTAGGGGAAAATGGAGGTGTCAACTGAGAACTTTTACTCATTTGCTCTAAAGATTGTTGAAAAGTTATAGTGTTTTTAAATTTTTTTAATTACAACTAAATTTTACATTGTACGAGTATACAACTAAGTCTAAAGTACATAAAATTAGTATATCAACAAAATTCATGCATAAAAAATATATTTAGAAATATTAATGTTAATGATAATAAAAGTTTCGTTAGTTGTGAGTGGTTCACCCCTGTTAATTTAAGTAGAGAGTCAAAATCGATTAAATAACGATTATTAACTAGTGTTTTTATTTCAAAGGGGCGATCATAAAGAGGAGGAGGAGGAAGAAGAAGAGTTATGAAAGGTGTCAACCTTCTCTCTAGTCTCGATTGATATATTTATAGTAGTCTTTAGTGTGTGTGACAATCGTAGAGTCATCATGGCTATTTGTAAGTTTGTAGTCTAGGAAGATCTATTGGTTAGAATTTGGATTTCACTCTAACAAATCATGTAGGTTTGTCAGAGGTCTTCTCCATATGCAAGTGACTCGCCCTTTCTAGTTTGAGTGAAGAGAAGTAGCCGTTGGAAGGACAATTGTTGACCAATTTTTTGTATTGCAAAAGGGTTTTCATGAGGAAGAAGAAGATGAGTTATAAAAGGTGTCAACCTACTCTCTAGTCTTGATTGAGGTTTTTATAGTGACCTTTAGTGTGTGTGTCAATTGTAGGATCATCATGGCTATTTGGAGGTGTTTAATCTAGGAAGATCTATTAATCAGATTTATGTTTAATTAGAACCTTTGTTTTGATTGTTTGATTAAAGAAAGAGGTGGGAAAACCTTCTTGTGCTAGGGTAAAAGAGAAGCTTGATAGAACCTAAGCAAGATGTAACACCTTAAAGTTTGAGTTAGTAGTTTCAAGTTGAGTCGAGTAGGTTATAGAGAAACCCAATAGTCCATTAAGAAGTTGTTAGGCTGAGTGTGAGCTTAATGAAATGTAATTTGGGCTTGAATGGCCATAAAAAGGGATTTTTACATATAGGGAAAAATGGGATGGACCAAAAAGTGTAATTAGACCATTATTGAATACAAGGCTGATATTTTAGGATTTCTTGGGGTGTTTGAACGCGGGGTTGAGGTCATAAAGTTTAAATGCTTAATTTAATCTAATTTCTCTTCCCCTTCATTTCATTTTTATCTTCTGTATCTCCCTTCTTCTCCCTTATTTACCCATAAAGTCTCATAGATCCAAGGTGGATAATAAGGTTTCTTCTATGTATTCTTTAGGCTTTGAATTTATCCTAAATACCTTGAACAACTTTTTTGGTGATTCATAGCCTTGGTTTTATTGTTTACTAGAGAAAGTGGGGTACAAGCAACCAAGTCCTAGAGGAAGTGAGTGCGGCTAGGCAATGAGCTTAATTTAGGATTCTCTTGCCAAGGTATTGTGTTGGAAACATTTTGATATTTCGATATAACAAATTAAGTTAAATGAATTTTAAGATTTTACAAATGATTTTCTAAGGTATATTCGAATTAATTAATCTGATATCAAATTATTACTCCAAGTCTTTCAAGATCAATTTTAATCCTTACTAAATGTGTAAAATTGTGATTTGTACTTAAACTAATTTTGAAACAATTTTCACAAAGTATTTTGAACCAAAATCAAGCCTTAAATCAATTTTTCAAAGGCATGCCCCGATGCATCAATCTATGCATCGATGCACCATTGAATAAATTGAACATCGAATGCATTTCATGCATCGATGCACTCTCTATGCATCAATGCACTTGGGTTTTATTAAAACATCGAATGCATTCCATGCATCGATGCACAAGCAATGCACCAATGCACTCAGGCTATTTTCAAACATCGAATACATTTTATACATCGATGCACACTTGGTGCACCGATGCACTAAGTGTTCCAACGGTCAAAATATTTGAATTTTACACTGATGCACCGATGCACTATGGTCATGAATCGATGCACCAACACTCCCAACTAGTTTTATTAATTATTTTCACACAATAACGGCTCTATTGACTCCACTAATCATCCCCAATGTTCAGAAGTGATTCAAGGTGTATTTAAACATGCTTAGAAGCCATTGACCAAAACAAGAAACATCAAGCAACTAGAATCAAGAGAGAATCAAAGAGAAAGCATCAAACCTCAAGTTTGAGCATTTCAAGCCTATTTTTCATTCAATATTCATTTTGCTTTCAAGAACACTTATTGTGCTCAATTATATTTATTCTTGAGTGTTCTTTCTTTGTTCTAGAATTGTGCAAACATCTTACATTGTGAGGTTTTTCTTGTAAGTTTGCGAAATTTGTAATCTTCTCTTTGAGAAAGAGTGTTCTCAAGAATTGGGATATAATTCTTGAGGGAGTTGTAAGGTTATCTATTTGGCCTAAAAAAAAAGAACAAATTAGTGAATTTGTTGGAAAATCCTTAGTGTGGATAGATAAGGTAGTGGACGTAGACTTTGTTGAGAAAGTCGAACCACTGTAAATCGTTGTGCAATTACTTTCAATTTTATGCAAAAGCTCCCACCAAAATTTTAATTGCCAATTCACCCCCCTCTTGGCCAATTCCATCGATCGATTAACTCAACAATTGGTATCAGAGCCTAACTCATTTGAAGGTTTAATCACCTCTTGAGTTGATTCGGGAAGAGTTACATCGATAATCAAAGTCATCAATGGCCTCCACTTCAAACTTCGACTCCGGTCTCGATTCGATGCCCGTCAACAAACCTCCTTTATTCAATGGGGCTAACTATGCCTATTGGAAAAATAGGATGATTTACTTCATTCAAGCAAGTGACATGGGAGCATGGAATGCCGTAGAAGAATGATACATCAAGCCTCTCACTCATCTAAGATTGTGGAGTGAAGGAGAGATAAGAATGTTCCAGCTCAACTCCAAAGCCATCCATATCATATTTTGTGCTCTTGGACTAGATGAATACGGAAGAGTTTCATCTTGTACAACCGCTAAAGAAATATGAGACAAACTTCAAGTCACTCATGAAGGTACCGATGAGGTAAAGAAATCTAAAATTAGTATTCTAACGCATACCTATGAAAATTTCAGGATGAAACCAAATGAAGATATCAAAGCTATGACAGATAGATTTTCAACGATTGTCAATGGTCTCAAATCATATGGAGAGATCATTTCAAATGAAAAGCTTGTGAGGATGTTAGTCTACTCCCTTCCAAAATCGTGGTAATCAAAGAAGACGACATTCATCGAGTCTAAGGACCTAACATCCTTAACTCTTGAAGAACTAATCAGTTCCCTTCTCACTCATGAAATGATGCTTGAAGATGAAGTGGACCTCGATAAGATTGACGAGACACTAAAAGAGAAGGAGAAGAAGAAAAACATTGGAGTTGCTCTCAAATCCATAAAAGATGAGAGTGATTCGAATGACGATGATGATGACGAGGAAATGGCATTATTTGCCAAACGATTCAGAAAGTTGATGATGCCCAACCGAGGAAGAAAATTCAAATGTCATGAAGGCTTCAAAACTGAATCGAATGAGAAAGACCGATCATTTGCTATGAATGCAAAAAGCCGGGGCATGTCAAATATGATTGCCCACAATTGAAGAAAAAGGGTAAATCCAAAAAGAAGCACAAGGCTCATGTAGCTACATGGAGCGATGAAGAAGGTTCCGATGAATAGGAACAAGAAGTTGCAAACTTGTGCTTGATGGCTATCGGGGAAGATTCTAAGGTAACCTCTAACTCTTTCGATTTGGATGAATTATCTTATGACGAGTTATTAGAGGATTATAATGGGTTGGCTTCAGATTATAAGACTCTATTTTCAAAATACAAAACTGATATTTCAAAATTGAAAAACGAAAATAGTCTTATATCCAAGACCAACAATGAGCTTGAAAGTAAGATCAAAGAATTGCAAATCAAAATTAATGATTTTGAAAAGAAAAAACTGATTTGCATAACTTACTTTCAAAAGTTCATGATGATCATCAAAAGAAGATTGATGATCTTAAAACTTCTTTTAATAAGGTTGGAACAAAAAGTTTTGAAAAAGGTGAGAATTCGAAATCCAACTTTGTTAAGAAAAGTTTTAGAAGCTACAATCATAGAAGTCCTCAACGAACCTTGAATGGTAAAATTGTTAGGAGTATATGGGTTCCTAAAGAATTCATTACTACTAAAGATAAGGATGTCCTTCATAAATGGATACCAAAGGGGACAAGGATTTTAGAAACTAATGAATATGGACCCAAAAGAATTTGGGTACCAAAAATTAGAAATTAATCTATGTTTGTAGGAAAAGGAGCATTGCTACAAGGCACGGGAAACAAATCCAAATTCATGGTACCTTGATAGTGGATGCTCGAGACACATGACCGGAGACAAAAGCCGGTTCATAGAGCTTAACGCCAAAAATAGAGGAGAAGTGACTTTTTGTGATAATTCAAAAGGTCACATTGAAGGTATTGGTACTATAAGTAATACCTATTCCATACCAATTAAAAATGTGTTATATGTGAATGGATTAAGGCATAATCTATTGAGAATTAGTTAATTATACGATAAGGGATTCCATGTCATGTTTGAAATTAATGGTTGTAAAGTCATTGACATTGCATCTAATCGGATTATTCTTGTTGGTCATAGAATAGGAAACATATACATGGTGTATTTAGATTCTATTGATATAACTAATTTGTACCTAGTTGCTAAGGATGAACATGATAGTTGGTTATGTCATAGGAGACTAGGACATGCTAGTATGAGTGTTTTGCAATGGCTAATTCAAGGAGACTTAGTAAGAGGGTTACCTAAGCTTAAATTTGATAATGATAAAATATGTGATGCTTGTGCTAAAGGAAAACAAAAGTGAATTTATTTTAAATCCATTAATGACGTATCAACTAGTAGAGTATTACAATTGATCCATATAGATCTTTTTGGGCCAACTAGGACTACTAGCTTGGGTGGAAAACAATAGGCATTTGTCTTAGTAGATGACTATTCTAGATATACTTGGGTTCTATTCTTAAGTACTAAAGATGAAGCATTAGAAAATTTCATCACATTTTCAAAAGTAATCCAAAACGAAAAAGGTTACTCTATCACTAGTGTTAGAAGTGATCATGGCACTGAATTTGAAAATATTGGATTTAATGAGTTTTGTAATTCTAATGGTATTAGCCATAATTTTTCAGCACCTAGGACCCCTCAACAAAATAGAGTTGTTGAGAGGAAAAATCAAACTTTAGAAGAAATGGCTAGAACCATGCTTTGTGAAAATAATTTGCCAAAATATTTTTGGACGGAAGCCACAAATACCGCTTGTTATGTTGTAAATCGAGTAATGATTAGGCCAATTTTAAAGAAAACTCCATATGAAATTTTCAAAAATAAAAAGCCTAACATTAGCTATTTTCATCATTTTGGATGTAAATGTTTTGTTTTAAACAACGGTAAAGAAAACTTTGGCAAATTTGATGCTAAAAGTGATGAAGGAATTTTTATGGGTTATTCCTTAAATTATAAAGCTTATCGAGTATTTAATAAAAGAACTTTAGTTGTAGAAGAGTCTATACATGTTTTCGATGATAATCTCCTTTCGAGGAAGGATTCTTGTGTTAATGATGATGTAGGTATTGTACAAGCAAATGACGTTAGACATGACGTTGGAGAATCATCATTAAAGGAAGAAACGAAAGATGAGGAAACTCATGATCCTCTCGAGAATCCAACCATTGAAGAAAGGGAAGTATCTTATCCAAGAGAGTACAACTATGTCAAGGATGGCTAGATTATAGGTGATCCATCCAAAGGGTTAACAACTCGATCTTCTCTTAGAAATATTTTTAATTATGTTGCACTTATCTCATGCATAGATCCTAAGAATATTAAAGAAGCATTAAATGATGAACATTGGATTTTGGCTATGCAAGAAGAGTTAAATCAATTTGAGAGAAGTAAAGTATGGACATTATTTGAAAGGCCTAGTAATAAATCTACTGTAGGTACTAGATGGGTATTTAGGAATAAGCTTGATGAGAGTGGTAATATAGTGAGAAACAAGGCTAGACTTGTTGCTCAAGGGTATACTCAAGAAGAGGGCATAGACTATGATGAAACATACGCTCCCGTAGCTAGGATGGAAGCAATTAGAATGTTATTAGCATTTGCATGTTTTCATGAATTTAAATTATATCAAATGAATGTTAAACATGCATTTTTAAATGGTTTTATAAAAGAAGAAGTGTATGTGGAACAACCTCCAGGTTTTGAAGATTTAAAATTTCCGGATCATGTTCTTAAATTGACAAAAGCACTTTATGGTTTAAAACAAGCTCCTAGAGCTTGGTATGAAAGATTGTCAAACTTTTTAATTAAAAAAGGTTTTTCAAAATGGAAGGTTGACACTACATTGTTTTTAAAGCATAAAGGTAAAGATTTATTAGTAGTTCAAATTTATATTGATGATATAATATTTGGTTCTACTAATGATGTTCTTTGCCAAGAATTTTCTAAGCTAATGCAAAGCGAATTCGAAATAAGCATGATGGGGGAGCTCTTATTTTTCTTGGGACTCCAAATCAAGCAAAGAACAGATGGCATCTTCATCAATCAAGCTAAGTACGTCAAAGATATGCTCAAGAAATTTGGACTGGAAAATGGCAAGCCTTATGACACTCCAATGAGCTCTTCAACAAAGCTTGACTTAGATGATGGAGGTAAATGTGTAGATGTTAAATTATATAGGTCAATGATTGGATCTTTACTGTATCTAACTGCAAGTAGACCATATATTATGTTTAGTGTTTGCTTATGTGGTAGATTTCAATCATGCCCTAAGGAATAACATTTACTAGCTGTTAAGAGAATCTTTAGATAGCTTAAGGACACTCCTAGTTTAGGACTTTGGTATCCTAGAGACTCTAGCTTTAGCTTGCATGCCTTTTATGATGCGGATTATGGAGGATGCAAATTAGATAGGAAAATCACCTCCGATACTTGCCAATTCCTTGGAAATATGTTGATTTCTTGGTTTTCAAAGAAACAAAATTGTGTTGCATTATCTACCACTGAAGCGGAATACATTTCAGCAAGTAGTTATTGTGCACAAGTTTTATGGATGAAACAACAACTTTTTGATTATGGAATTGAAGTAGATACTATTCCTATCAAGTGTGACAATACTAATGCTATTTGTCTCACTAAAAATACCATCCAACACTCTAGAACTAAGCACATTGAAATAAGACATCACTTCATTAGAGATCATGTCATTAAGGAAGATGTAGTTCTAGAATTTGTTGATACTTTGCATCAATTAGCGGATATCTTTACAAAGCCTTTAGACAAAGAAATATTTTGGACACTTAGGAGAGAATTAAGTTTGACCAACCTATCTTCACTTAGTGTTTAAAATAATTTTAGCACTTTTAAGAATAAATGAAAAATGCTTATAATAATAATTTTTGATTGCATTATTTGTTATTAGTTAGGGGGAGTTTATGTTGCTTGATGAAAATTAATTTTATATTTTAAAGGATTAATTTGATTGATTGAACATGATTAATCTTCAATATATGAGTTGCCAATACCACTAAATCTAATTAATTTAGCATTTAAAGTGTTTAAAATGGATTTTTGACATTTCTGTGCTTCATGCATCGATACACTTAACAGTGAATTGATGCATCCATTTGAATGTGCATCGATTCATCATGTTGATGCACCGATGCACGCCTTGAATGTGCATCGATGCACAGGGTCATGCATCGATGCATCCGTCAGGTTTTGGGTTAAAATGCCTCATTTTCTTTATTGATTTTTGTTTTTGAACTAGTTTTGATTTGTTCTAGGATGAACATTATATCGATCATTGATTGTTTGTTGGTTCTAAACTAGATTTTACTACCAACTTCATCAAAAACAAACAATTTTTCAAGATTTTTCTTTGAATTTCGAAATTTTTAAAAAAATTATATATGATTTCGAAAATTAGTTATATTTTTTATTTAATTGTTTTGTTTTCATGAAAACTATATTATGATTATCAAATATTATTTTTAAATAGTTTTCAAAACATGCCCATTAGGATATGGTTTAGAGAACCTTTAATTATTGAGGACTCATTTGAGTTTTGGGATTGATTGTGCATACATGTGTTTTAAATTGCAGGTGATATTCCTTATTTCGATTTCCTTTAATCATGTCAAACCCTAAATGCCCTAGAACTTCATCAAATCATTCTAGTTCAAACCAACCTTCTAATCTCGTTCCTCAAACTCCTAATAGCCTATTAGGATCTTGCTTTAATATGCCTGAACGTCAGAGAGAAGAATTGTACCATAGGTACATGGATTTTTTCCAATCTTATAGAATTAGGGAAGAACGTATTCCATCTCTACAAGCCATGATATACTTTAAATTTGAATACCTCCCGATTCTTAGATCATGGAAGTTTGATAAACTATTCTCTCTTAGACCTGTCGTCTTTCATCAATTAGTCCGCATTTTCTATTCTAATGCGGTCTGTATTCAAAATGAAACTCAATGTGGAACTATAGGAATTAGATCCTACCTTTTAGGACAATATATTCTTATTGATTCTGCAACTATAGCTTCAAAATTTGGGTTAGATGGCGATGGTGTCTATGACGAAAAAGAAACTGTGGATTATCCATATCTCCCAAACGCTAGTGTTAGTACCCTTCGATCTTATCACGATCGTTTTCTTCATTTAATGATCTCATGGTGGTTTCGACCATCAGTGGGTATGTACTCCACTATTCGTGCTAGGGATTTATGGTGGATGTATTGTATTAAGAATAAGATCAAAATAAATCTTCCACAGATTATCTTTAGTGTTCTAGTCGATACCGTAAACATTATCCCATCCAAACATGTTGAAACATTAGTTTATGGTTGTCTTCTTAGCAATCTCTTTATCATACTCGGTTTGGATGTCTCTCTTGACAATCCTATTCCTCTCCAAAACCCAATCAATCTCACATCCTTGAAGAAAGCGGATTGGAAACAAGACGAGGTAACCGGTCAATGGGTTTTTAGACCCGGAAAGCAAACTCCGGGAGCTAGTTCCTCACGAGCAGCTCCTAGCTCCTCTCGTGCTCCTCCTTCTCCTCCTCCGGCTTCTGACGTTGATCCTGAATTTCAACAGCTTATGCAAGACATCGATGATCAAGTACCCAATGACGAGCCTGCATCGGAACCAACTCCACAAGAAGATCAAATGCCTCTATATTTTCGTTCGTTTTTGGAGACATTTGATTTACGGTATGCTTCCATCGAATCCAACTTGACTGCTACTCACGAAGCAGTAAATCAACGCTTAGACACTTTGGAAGCTCGTCAGATGGAGTTTCAAAGGGAGATGCTTGCATGCATGGATGCTCTCTCTCTTGAGATACAAGCCCGATTTCCTTCTCCACCTCCCGATCCTTCTATGGATTATTAGACTTATTTTAGTTTGATTGTATTTGGGATTAAACTTTAAACTTGGATTGATTAAACATTTTGCTGTTTTTGGAGTTGAATGATTGGTTATTTGAACTTATTATAAATATTTGGTTTGGTTTAATTCTTGCATCTTTTACGTATTACTTTCATTATGACCAATTATGTCATTTCACATTTTATTATGAATATTGATTATGAAACTAATGGCTAATCTCTCTTTTGATCTTTGATCTTAGCAACTTAATCTTTAAGTTTCTAAATATAAATTGGCTAAGTTTTTCAAAACCTTGTGTAAAGTTATTTTAGAGTCTTTTTGATTTAACAAAAAGGGGGGAAAATGTAAAATGTTTTAAAGGGGGAGAAATGTTAAGGGGAGAAATGTTATAGTAAAGGGGAGTAATTTCAAACTTGATTTTCAAAATAGTTTTTCAAAGAAAATCTTAAAATTACTCAAGTGTTTTGTTATATCAAAAAGGGGGAGATTGTTGAAAACATTTTGATATTTCGATATAACAAATTAAGTTAAATGAATTTTAAGATTTTACAAATGATTTTCTAAGGTATATTCGAATTAATTAATCGGATATCAAATTATTACTCCAAGTCTTTCAAGATCAATTTTAATCCTTACTAAATGTGTAAAATTGTGATTTGTACTTAAACTATTTTTGAAACAATTTTCACAAAGTATTTTGAACCAAAATCAAGCATTAAATCAATTTTTCAAAGGCATGCACCGATGCATCAATCCATGCATCGATGCACCATTGAATAAATTGAACATCGAATGCATTTCATGCATCGATGAACTTGGGTTTTATTAAAACATCGAATGCATTTCATGCATCGATGCACAAGCAATGCACCGATGCACTCAGGTTATTTTCAAACATCGAATGCATTTTATGCATCGATGCACACTTGGTGCACCGATGCACTAAGTGTTCCAATGGTCACAATATTTGAATTTTACACTGATGCACCGATGTAATATGGTCATGCATCGATTCACCTACACTCCCAACCAGTTTTATTAATTATTTTCACACAATAATGGCTCTATTGACTCCACTAATCATCCCCAACGTTCAGAAGTGATTCAAGGTGTATTTAAACAAGCTTAGAAGCCATTGATCAAAACAAGAAACATCAAGCAACTAGAATCAAGAGAGAATCAAAGAGAAAGCATCAAACCTCAAGTTTGAGCATTTCAAGCTTATTTTTCATTCAATATTCATTTTGCTTTCAAGAACACTTATTGTGCTCAATTATATTTATTCTTGAGTGTTCTTTCTTTATTCTAGAATTGTGCAAACATCTTACCTTGTGAGGTTTTTCTTGTAAGTTTGCGAAATTTGTAATATTCTCTTTGAGAAAGAGTGTTCTCAAGAATTGGGGTATAATTATAGAGGGAGTTTTAAGGTCATCTCTTTCGCCTCAAAAGAAAGAACAAATTAGTGAATTTTTTGAAAAATCCTTAGTGTGGATAGCTAAGGTAGTGGACGTAAACTTTGTTGAGAAAGTCGAACCACTGTAAATCGCTGTGCTATTACTTTCAATTTTCTGCAAAAGCTTCCACCAAAATTTTAATTGCCAATTCACCCTCCTCTTGGTCGATTCCATCGATCGATTAACTCAACATATTGTATTTCTAATCCTTTTTGGTGTAATGCATAATGCCCAAAATCCTAGGTTAGTAGTTTTAAGCTAACCCGAGAAGGCATTGAAAGAACCTATTAGCTTGTAGGAGACTATGACCCAAGTTTGAGTGGAATTGGGCATGGATTAGGCCCAATAGTTGTCAAAAAGAGGATTTTTGAGTTATGACCAAAGTTTGAAGGACTAAGGGAAAATTTATACCAAATTTTAAAACAAAGTCTGAAAACCTTTAATGATAGTGATATAATCGACATACCCTTTTTTTCCTTACGAAAACCCTTTATCATTTTCCTCATATTCTTTAACCCATTTCTTCTTCTTGTGCTAGAGTAAAGGTAGAAGCTTTAGTTGTCATCTCACCTAATCCTACCAAACCAAGGTAAGAATTATAACCTCCATCTCTAAAGCTTCAATTCAAGCCCATGATCTCTCAATTTTTTCATGATATCTATAAGAAAGGTTTTAGTAGGGTTTTAGAACCTTAGGTTAGTTCAGCTCAGTTTTGGAGGATTTGAGCCCTAGGAAACCCCCAAAACATTTTTTCTAAGCTCTTAAATCCAGTTGGTAACCCTTGTGTTTGATTATTGTCTAGTGAGAGAAGTGAGAGAAAGCTCCAAGAACAAAGAGAAAGAAAAGTTATCTATTGGTTTAGCTTTGAGCATTTCCAGCAACTTAGTAGTTCAGGTAACACACTCATAAATCATCTCTACCACTTTTATATCGCCTGGCGTGCTTGTTTGGTTTTGCATAAGTTATGAAGCATGTAAACACATTCATGTTAGATTTCAACATTTGGAATGTTTATGGCCTTATTATAACCCCTCTTAATATATTTAAAACTTTAATAAAGTTTGGGAGCCTTAGTAATGTAACACCCTAATCCAGTCCGACCCGAAGATTCATGGATAATGATGTCAAACAGAACCACCTAAGTGGCTAACCCAAAATTTTTCCTTTTAATTCATTTTTAAAACACCATGTAAAAGAAATCAATCCAAGATAATGAAATAAGATGTAATAATTTAGTTTACAAAATATGGGGGAGCTCCCAATATTTAAAATAACAAAATACTAAGTTTAAAATGAAATAAATTTATGACTAAATAATAATAGGGTTTACAATAGTACATGCCCTCTAATAACAATCAAGACATACTTTAAAGTATCTGTTGATTTGGAACTATTGGCGATGATAATATTCATTGACTAATCCTATAAGAACCTGCGTAAGGAAATACATTTCAAATGTTGGCTTACGAGCATAACGTCCCACTAATACTGTATTATACTACATGTATTCACTAAATGTGTAGATTAGTGCCACATATATAAAGACATGGAATTATTGATCTAACATGCTGATGTAGGCATCATGGTACGCCTAAGGGTTCTGCATCTCGAAGCTCACACACCCCTCTAGCCTTTCTAAATTACCCTTGGGTATTTGGGCGAGATCCGGAGTTGTATTTGAAACGTACACTCGACCAACTTACTCTGTCGAGTCTTGGGGCATCTATGTCCAATTGGAAACTGAAGTTCCTTGACACTTATTAGATATCCAAACTGTACGATCGTAGCTGCTAGAGTAACTCGGGTGTCCTAACTGTGTCTCGAGTACCAAACAAGGCTAGTTTTATGTCATCCTAGCTATTGTTGTTTCTAACTGTTTTGAGTTTATTACTTTTCTCACTTGTAGTTTTATTTCATGACATTCTAGTGTTATTGGGTTCCTCAATTCTAACCCTTAAAACCCTTGGGTTTCTTACCCAAAATGGTTCATGGGTACCAATACTAAGCTCATCAGTATCGATACTAGCATCTGGGTATCAGTATTGCTAACTTATTGAATACTGATAACAAAGGGCTGGTATCGATAATCTAGTTGGAGTATTAATACTTCTGGTATGGGGTATCAATACTTCCCTTAGTATCGATGTTTTAAAAAATACATAAGTATTTATACCCCTATTGGGGAGTATCGATACTTTACTCATAGTATCGATACTTCTTTGAGTATCAACATGAATTTGGATACTAGAATATGTTAAAGGAACTAATTATCTATACCACATTGTGAGTATTAATACCTCACCTACAATATTGATACTCGTTGCATGAGTATCAATAGTTCTAGCCCAAAATTCCTTTGTTTTTAACACTTGAAGAACAAAATCGGTACTGCTCTTCTAGTATCGATACTTGTGCCCAAAAATACCCTATTTTGGATACGAAAATGCCTCCCCAATACTTCTAAACATCCTACTAAGGTCCCTAAATGTTATTAAAATATTATGTATGAATATAGGGGTCATAAAGAGTCTATAAACATGTTAGAAAACATTAATTTATGATTTATACCATGAACATGCTTCATAACTCATGCAACCTACCAAAATGGCATCTAATGGCCTACACGTGGTAGAGTTGAGTTAGAAGTGAGTTACATGAGATTATTATGCTACTGGAAATAAACCTACCAAGGTTCAACCAAGTGTGAGATTTTTCTTCCTCTTAGTCTTGGAGCTTTCTCCAAATTCTCTCATTGTGTAAGAATCAAACACATGGATTACTAACATTGTTGGGAAGTTTAGAGAAGAGTTTAAAATGTTTCTTGAGGCTTGAATATCTAAAAAATGGGTTGGTTTACTATGAGTCTCTAAACCCATTTTTAATTACCTTGATGAAATGAAGAGATTAAGGGCTTGAAATGAAGCTTGAGATGAGTAGTTTATGATTCTTAACTTAGAATATTAGACCAAGTTGTTAGGTCACCACGTTGCTACCTTTTCTTGGTTACAAAGTAAAAAGATGAAGGCTTGTAGGAAGGAGATGAAGAGACAAAAAGAGAGTTGAGAAAAAAGAGAAGAGAACGTGATATCATCAACAATTAAAGATTTTTAGCTTTCAAAAATAAAAATAGTAAACTTGGTCCTTTGGTCCTCCTAGTTTTTATTATAACTCAAACCCTCTCTTTATAATCCATTGGGCCTAATTCAAGCCCAAACCAATGCTCACTTGGTCTAAGACTTCATATAATTATAGTGGATTAATCTTAAGGCCCACTTGGATAGAAGAGGTAAGGGTACTGAAGCTGCGTATCCTCTTCAGTTTCCCTGGGATGCCATAACTAACTGAGCTAAAGTACTTATGGGGGAGGTGGTACAGGTGAGGTACTGGGTATAGGTCTGACTATCTTCTTAAGGGATGAGGTAAGGTCCCTAAAGAAGGTCGCCTCCTCGACCCCGCATCTATAGGTATGTCCTGCTAGTCTGTATCCGGGATGAATTCATCATTTGTATCGGTTGATAATGAGGCATGAATATCGTCTCTATCATCCTGACTATTTTCTAGGTCATATGCATTGGTTTTCTTTGAAATTAGAAGGAAATAGAGGTTATTATCATTATTCCAGTCTTTATATTAATATTGACTTTCTAGAGGCATGTACAAAAATAGATGCTAATTGTCTCTAACACACGGGTCCTACGAATGACTAAACTTGATGTTATGATACTACTAAATGTAACACCCTAATCCAATCCAACCCGAAGATCCACCACATAAGTGGCTAACCCAAAATATTTCCTTTTAAATCAACCGTGAAACACCTTGTAAAAGAAATCCATCCAAGATAATGAAATAAAATATAATAATTCAGTTTTAAAAATATGAAGGACCTTCCAATATTTAAAATAAAAAAATACTGAGTTCAATACAAATTTGAGTTACGACTGAATAATAATATGATCTAAAATAGTACACGCCCTCTAATAATAACCAAGACATATTCTGAAGTCTTTGCTGAGCTAGAACTATTGGCGATGATAATGCTCCTTGACTAATCTTCTAATAACCTATGTACGAAAAATAAAAATGGAAACACTGCTCCTTTGGTCCTCTTAGTTTTGATTATAATTAAAAAACCTTTTTTATCATCCATTAAGCCCAATTCAAGCCCAAACCAATGCTCAATTGGTTTAAGACTTCCTACAATTCTAGTGGATTAATCATAAGGCCCACTCTAGTTAACTTGAACTACTAACTCTGGATTCAAAGTGTCACAAATAGGGTCTTTTGGTGAATAGAGAGTTATTTTTTGTGCCCAAATAGGCCATTTTGGGGTTTAAGTATCGGTACTAGAAGAATAATACCGATAATATTTGTTAGATAGGTTAAAATGATAAAGTCTTGGGCAAGAAGTATCGATACTCATTCATTAGTTATCGATACTTCTGGTTGGGTATCGATACTCGTAAAAGGAGTATCGATACTAAGTTCACTTAATAAATTCTAGTAGCTAATTTTGGTATCGGTACTCATGAAAGTATCGATATTAAGGGTAGAGTATCGATACTTCAAATAGGGGTATCAATACTATGTCATTTTTCAAAATATTGAAGTAAAATTTAGTATTAATATTCAAGATAGTATCGATACCCTAGTATAGATGTATCGATGCTCAGCCCAAGAGTATTGATAATACCCTTTCTTCTCAACTTATAATAGCCATTTTAGTATCAATACTAAAGGGTGGGTATCAATACTCAGGGGTCAATACCGATACTTAGGGGTTAGTAGCTATACCGAAGAGCTCAGTATCGATACCATCGTACAATTTTGGATAAATAATCCAAATTGTTAAAGGGTTAAACTTGAGTGGTCCAATAACACCAGAATGCCATCAAATAAAACTAAAAATGAGAATAATAATAAATATTGTACAACGGTAGCAAGAACAATTATGATAATATAAACTAGCTTTGTTTAATGCTAAAAAAACTAGGTCACCAGATTTACTTTAGCGGATGATGATCATGTTATTGCAGAAAAGTTCAGATATATCCAGTCAGTGTTAAGGCACTTCAGTCGCCAGCTGAGCTCAAATACTCCAAGACTCGACGTAGTAAGTTGGCCGGGAGTATGTTTTCAATGTAGTTCCGAATCTCACTTGAGATACCTAAGGGTATCCTTGGTAGGCTAGAGGGGTGTACGATCTGAGATGGAGAACCCTCAACCATACCATGATGCCTACCTCAATATTTCATGTCAACATCCTTATGTTTTCATACCTATGCCACTAGCATGCTCATTTAGTGAATGCATGTAGTACAATATAATTGTTAGTATGACATTGAGGTCTTAAGAACAACTTTTGGAAAGTGTTTTTGTTTCTATACGTAGGTTATTAGGTGACCAGTTAAGGTGCATTATCATCACTTTCACTTCTAGACTATTCAAGGAATCAGAGGACGTCTTGAGTTATTTCTAGAGGGCAAGTACTATTTATAGACCCTTTATATTCAATTGTAACTCTATTTTGTTTTAAACATAATATTATTGTTTTAGTATGTATTGAGAGCTCCCCCGTATGTGTAAGCTTTGATTATGATGTTTTTATTTTATATCACTATAGATAGTTTTTATATGAAGCTTTTAAGAGATTTATGTGTTTAAGCATATTAAGGGTTTTGTTTGATTCTTGCCCTAGATGGAAATATAATATTTTTATAATGCTAAATGACCCAAAAAAGCATTCATAATCTTTAGGAGTTGATTTCAGAGATATACTTGAAATTTTGGTTAAGTAGATAGAAGAGTTAGCTATAGAGGTTGGGCCCTGTTGACTATAATTGGCGTACATCATGAAGAGAAAAATTGTATTTCGATGATCAATCTAAATTGAGGCTAAGCAAAACCTAAGGCTATATCATCTCAATTGAATTCTTCTACATTATTTACTTTCTCATCATTTTCCATTCATTATTTATTTTTATTATTTTATTGCTTTTATTATTTTTAAACCTCTCATTTTTACTTTTGCAGTTAAAACCCAAGGATCAAAACAAGTAAATTACTCAGACATTGTCCCTATGTATCAACCTTTAGTTATTTATACTATTTTAATTATTTGTATTGAGATTAGAATATTTAGTTATTTGGAAAATTTGACGCTTTTCACTTCCCTTTTGGTATTGATATTGAGAGTATCAATATCGATACTATGGATTTTTGGCAACTTGAAGTTGTTTTTGGTACTAATACTCAAGGTAGTATCGATATTTGACTAGGTAGTATCGATACTCCACGCAAGGTATCAATACTACCTATTTTATATGGTCAAATTCAACTTCATTAAGGCTCGTAAGAGTTAGGAATAAATCGTAATAATGATATTTAGCTTAAAAAAGGCTTAAATGTTTAAAAGTGACTAAAAACACTCTTAGGAGTGAGTTATGACTAAATTAACCTTAGTGGGTGGAATACTTTCATGTACCCCCAATTGAGCATGTATCAAGTAATCATGAATGATGAATAATTGAAGGATGTATCCATAAGAAAGATGATAAATTACACGAATATTATGATAGAGGAATTGTGTACCACATTAACACTGATAAATCAAATTCACACAAGACGCCCCTTCGATTCAAGGGTGAATCAAAGGAAATTATGATGATAGTATCTAGAGAGTTGCAATCACATAATCAACACCGAGTTAATTTGGGCTAGTTAATAATGTATCATATGCGTAGCAATGATAATAATTGTCGTAAGAGCATAAAACACTAAAAACATCTTTAGAGGGGAAAATAACCAAAATCTCCTTTGGTTGTTAAATGACTAGAATATAAAGGTCTAATAAAATAATAGATGTAAAAGACACAAAAGTCCTTACATAACATTCTAGATGAGAGAATGAGCGTGATAGTGAAGATTGATGAGATGGCCTCACCTGCTTGTGATGAGTTATGATAGTGAGTTGTTAAGCTACCTTTATTGCACTTTTGTGGCATTGATTGATGTGTGTGGCCTATGGACACCTTTATATGCATGCGTGATTGCATTATTATTGATTGATGAATATCCATAATGCTTGGATTGACTTCTATTGTGATACCAACCCAATGTAATGTTGTAGCGAGAATTTTACTAAGGTTTATGTGATATCAAGTTCTTCTCCATGATTTACCTGAAAGCTATGTGAGAACTAGGAGATCATTTGTTTGTTTGGAGAGAATTTTTTTGATGCTTATGTGATACTAGGTTCCCTAATTTTTTATTAGCTCTTGACTATTATTGTGATATCGAGAACTAACATTATGTTTGTGTGATGATTGTGTGTTGCATTTGATGATGAAGAATATTATGATATTGAGGTTAGAGACCTAGTATATGTATATTCATGGTGAGGCCTTTAGTAAAAGGCTAAGGGAAGAATGAGACTTATACCATAGTGGTAAAACTGTTAAACCTTAAGTACGTAACACTTTATTATGATCATGTATGAACCTACGACTTATAATCATGTCTTTTCTCATGGTTATGTTTATGAGATTCATAATGTTTCTCTAGATTAACGATTATACTGCTGAGCTTTATAAGCTCAACATTCGTATATTTCCCTGACAAGTTAGTAGTTTGAGCCGTTTGGGGAGAACCGTCATATAAGGATTTATAGGATCCCTTCAAGAGTGGTATACTTTTACTTTTAGTGGGAATATATTTTCATAGGACCTTTATTATTATATTTAGATTTGTAAACTCTGAGTTATATTATTTTGACTTAAACTATGTGTCACGAAGCTTCAATTTTGTAAAACTATTTTATAATTGTTGTGGATGTTTTCAAACAAAATTATGACATTTTAAATGAAAAAAATGGTTTTGAAATTTAGTGGTTACCTTGGTAACCCAATGTGCCATTTTGGGCCCAAATTTGTTTATGATGTTACATTTAGTGGTATGAAATCTTAGGTTGAGTTGATCTTAAGACCTAATGGTTGGTTATAGTAAGGTGTCAGTTAATACATACACATTATTGATAGAGTTCTACTTGTAGAAGAGGATTAAAGGGTTCCGATAGGCACCAGAGTTGCTGAGGTGACCTTATTTAGAGATTTAACTTTCACTCTTAGAGATATAATGAGTACTATTCCTAAATGACGCTTTGATTGTGACAACATTGATAAAGTCTTCGGTAGAGAGACTAAGGAGATAAAATATGAACCGATTTTAGTTTATCAGTAGTTGAGAGAGACCATGAGGACTTTGAGGCAACTTCACCTTACCCCAGAGGATAAGCTAAAGTGCACCGCTACTTTGTTCAAATATGATGTTATTGATTGGTAGGAGACTGTAGAGATGGCTCTACAGCTAGATGTGCCTACATGGGATTGGTTACTGAGTGTTTTAGAGGCAATTGTATTCGTGAGATGCATATGGATGGGTTGGGGACACATTTATCCCAATTGGTTTAAGGAGATTGCATAATGTTTGAATATGAGAGATAATTAATTTGATTGAGCCAATATGCTCCAAAGTTGGTTGCAAAAAAATCCTCGAGGTGTAGAAAGTTCCTCGAGGGACTTCAATTCGATATCCATATACAATTGGCAATAGACTCTCCTAGAATATTTTTGGAGTTTCCACGACAAGCTAAGGCCGCATAGAGGGTGCAAATCATGAGGATAAATTTGATAAGTGAGTCTAACACTTCGAGCATAAAGACTTTAGTACCAGTATATTTATTTTAGTTGGTGGCAAAGAAGGCCAAGGAGTTTCATAAGAAGAGAAGGGTGACATAAACCCAATCATTCTAACTGAGTTAGAGGTCCCAAATAGGGTCTCATAGGAGATCACCAGATCCATCATCTATGGCAAACAATAGAGGTTTCAATAGATACCTAGTGTATCCAGAGTGTGAAAAATTCTAGAAAGAGGCATTAAGGGAGATACTTCAAACTCTTTAGGAAGTTCTATAGATGTGGTTCCTTGGAGCATATAGTGAGAGATTGTCCTAATATGGATAATAGTTCTACAAATTGACTTGTTACCAATTCGACTACACGCGATCCAACTTGACAAATCTTTGTGAGGTTTAGAGAGGATGTTAACATCACAAATTAGATTTTAGGTTTGTTTTTAAGGATTTTAGTTAGACATGAGTTCTTGCATTTTTAGTGGTGTCAAAGTGAACAATGTTGGAAGAGTAATCACGTAGGAGATCCTGTATAAGGATCCAAGTTCCTAGTTTGGTAGGTTTTAGTATGGTAGATAAGGTTTACCTTAAATTACTATCGAGGGCTTGGGTCGAACTCCGTAGTCTACCTAATAGAATATTTTAGCATGAGGTTACTTTAAACTTAGGGTTTAAAGTTTAGAAATATAAGGGAACCGTATGAGAATATTTATTTATTCCTTGTTGAGTTAAGAGTCAACACTAGGGAGACATCTAAGATTGAATTCCTCCATCCTTTTGTATTTCCTAGGGAAACATCCAAATAGGTTGTTAAATTTAGATTTTAGACTATAAGGATGTTTCCCGCATCGTTAGTCGAGGGTTTGTACGATTGACCCAATAGAGATTGAGTAATCCCAAGTTTTACCTTAGAGGTAGAGGTCTCCATGAAGGTTTTGAGAACACTTGAATTAATTTCATATGTTGATCGTCGATCGTACTTAACGAGTTGTTCTATTACTCTAAGAGCTATTCCAAGGTACCAACCACATGGAATCATTAGGTGTACGTTCCTATTGTGAGAGTGACATATGTCTCATCCAAAGTACCTTGGTTAGTGGGTTAGAGTCCTATGATGATGTGTGACTTTAGACTACACCATGATACATGTTTATGTGTACGAATAAGTGTTTGAGCTTTTTGAACAAAACCTCATCCTTGATGTCTTCGTGTTGGTGTATGAGCGTGAGCTATATATAATACCTAATGTTATGTAATGTTGTGCAGCACCGTTGATTTTTTTCTTGAGGCTATAGAGGACTATGTACCTTATGTGTTAGTTGTTTAACGTTAGCTAAAATCGAGTAGTATGTTTATGGTAAGCGATCATGGTCCAAGATATAGAGTCATATAATCTTTAATGTTTGAGTGTGTTCATGATGTATCTTTACTCTGTGATGCGTTCTCTTGAGAAGAGATAGATGTTGCTCATCTTGCTAAGTGTAACTTCCCAAAGTATGGGTCGGTAGTTTCTAGTCGGTAGTTGGGTTGGTTTCCATATTTTTGGTAAAAATATTAATATTAGAATTTTTATTTTTAAATATTTTATAAAATGATTTAAATAGTTTTAAATTTTTAAATTATATTTTTGGGAATTTATAATTGATTTTACAAAGTGATTCAATTGAATGAATTGGAAATTGTGATTTTAGTGAATAATGTGTAAAGAGATCACAAATCAAAATTTATGAAGCTAGTTTTACCAAGGCTTGTTGTTAGTGTTTTTCCCTCCAAGTTTAACCGTATCTTTAATCTCTTATTTGCATATTTTTCATCCAGATTCATTCTCTTTTAGTTCTTTCTCATTTTTATTACTAATTGTAATTAACCATTTCTTTCAGTTTTTTCTCATCCAAACACTATCGTATCATTTTCTCTCATAAAATTCTCTCAAGCTCTCTCATGGCTAAAACTCTTATTTTTCATTTTATATTCCTTTGTTATTGATTATTTTTCCTTTCTTCTTGATTTTCTCTCTTCAATCATGATTGTTTATTCTCATGTTTTTCTTTGTCTTTTTTTTTTATCTCTTTGGGGTTGCCATTGTTTATCTTCATCTTATTTTCCAACAAGGTAATTCTATTTTCCATTGTTCTTTTTGTGCTTTAATGATTAATGATCGAATGTGATTGGTGATTTTTATTAAGCAATTCTTTTATAGAGAAGTTTGTGAATTAAACTTGATTTTTGGAGGTATTTAATATGCTATTTTTCTTGATCATTTTCAAGGTTTTCTTATGTTGATTAATTGTTTTGATGATATTATTATCATACTAAATCAGTTTTGCAATCTCACTTGATTGGAATATCGATTGCTTTAAAACAAGCTTGATTTCATTGTTTTTTAAAAATCTAATAATTTGGATTAATGGAGGTTAATTCTAAGGTTTTAGTTGAGTTTAGTTGGTGATATTAGTTGTTCTTGATCATTTTTGGTTTAGGAGGAGTAGTGTCGATTGGATCGGAGGCTCGGAGAGTTATTTCAATAATTTCAGTCTTTTCAATCAGTTTTGGAAACAAAAAATTCTGATATGTTTTGGATTTGTTCTTGATGTGTTTTTTACTTTCTGAGGTGTTTGATGTGTTGATTATTGAGGGAAATAGGTGCATCATGTTGTGGTGAACATTTGTTAAGTGTATGGAAGCAATTTTGGTTAGTGGACAACAACGACGAGTGACTTTCATTCTTTATGAATGAATATGTTCAAGGATAAAAGAAGGTGTATTTTAGGAATTTCTCTTAGCTTGACTCTTTTATAAATTAATCTTTATTAATTCACTTGATTGGCATGAAATATCATATGAAATATGGATATGTATTGTTATTGTATATGTGTTGCAATTGATGCATAGTGGTTTTAAAAGTGAATTTAAAAGTGTATATATAATTGAAAGTTTGCATGGATGCGTGAATGTATTTCTATTCATATAAGTTTGATCATGACAACCATTTCAGATAAATATTTCGAAGTATATGTGTAAACTGTGCATCATTTGATAACCACTCTTAATGAACTTGGATTATTTGTCTATTTTTTCTTAATATGACCTTTGGATATGAAAGTCATGCCTCGAAAAGAGTACTTTCTGGTTTTCTATATGTGTGTGAACAAGGGAATATACGGGGTAAGGTTTGTGCATTGAGCAATGCTCCGAAAAGATGGAGGGGTAAGATTGGTTCATTGTGTTTACTTCAAAAGTTGTGGTTTTGGATCTAAGTGAGTCCAAAATATAGGGGAGTTGTATGGACTCTATTTATCCAATGAGTGAGTTGTGTTTCGAACAAAATTCCATTGATCTTTAATTGAAATAATGTATGCATTATGTGTGACATGCCAAGAGGTAATTGAGCATGAGTTTATTTGTTTGTTGATGGACATATGATGATAAAAAACATGTATATATTTTAGATTTTATGTGCATTGAGAAGGAAATATGTGAACATAAAAGCATGACATGATGGTATGAATATTGATGTAAAAACAAGTGAGAAGTGATTGCATGTTGGGCTTTTCTTTAGCTTTGGAATGCGCAATTCTTACAATGTTATTTGTTCACCAAGCTTTTTAGCTCACACTCGATGTTTAACACTTTTTAGAGGATTAGTAGTTGAGTCAGAGTAGAGGAACAAGCATCTGAAGTGGTCAAGAAAGGCATTACTAGATAAAGCATATGTGGTTGAATCCATACAGTGGCAATATGGGAATCATTTTGGGACCTAGACTATTATTGAAATGTTGGGTTGTAATAATAATGCCATTGATTTTGTGTTGATTTTGGTAATTGGTTTGATTTGCTGATTTGGAATATTGAACTCATGTTATTGGTTGAATAGAATATCAACTTTTCCAAATATTGATTGGTGCCTTAAAGAAGTGGATGATGTTTTTAAACAAGTGACACTAAGTGTACTAAATGTATTAGACTCTTAGGATGCATGAAATTACCCAAAATGCATAATTGAACTAGGTGACTTATGTTAAAAGTGAACCATTATGCAATGTTTGACTTTTGATGCTTGATTCTTATATAAGTTTGTGACTTCTGTCATGAAGCGTGTATTTTGACATGTATAATGTGGTATGAGAGTGTCCAAGCATGTAATTAATCCCTAGGTCTTGCCTTGATCACCAGTGCACTTCTGACCTTGTTTGTTTAATTGTGTAATGTTTAGCCTGGTTTGTGATGGCGTCATATCGTGCTATTTTGGGTGTTCCCGGGGGTAACTGTCTTGCCATTGGAGCTAATACAACATAGATCGAAAGTGGTGCTAATGGAACCCTACCAGTGACTCCATAACCGAACCCACCTATCGATATGTTAACTGAGACGATTATCGATTCCCTTCACCGAGTCATCCCTGAGGTTGCATCTACTCCTATACAAGTTCCAGTGGGTAGAGGTTTGACGTTGGAAATTTTGAGGACTCTAGGTGCCAAGCAGTATTGTGGTGTTCGTTGAACTGAGTTGAAAATTATTGAATATTGGCTTGAGAGTGTTGTGCGGATCTCAGAGCAAATGGGTTGTCCAGAAGGCGAGAAGTTGGGTTGTGTTGCATCTTTGCTGTAAGGTGATGCAAATATTTGGTGGACGACAATCAAGAGGAGTACTACCGAGGATAAGTTGACTTGGCCGTATTTTTTGGAGGTGTTAGGTGCAAGTTTCTGGGTGTTTAGTATACCAATGCAAGGAAGAAAGAATATTTTAATTTCTTTCAAGGACGTATGTCGGTATCTGATTATGAGGTTGAGTTTGTCCGTTTGAATGAGTACACTACGGAGATAGTTTTAACAGAGCTAGAAAAGTGTAAGAGGCTCAAGGATGATCTGAAGAGGGAGATTCGAGCGTACCTGGTTATCAGTTCTTTAGAGGTGTTTGATACTTTCGTGGATTAGGCTTGGGATGTTTAGAGTACCTTGTGATCCAATTCAAGAGTTATTTGGTAAGATACTGGGAGATGTTAGGTCTCAAAGTCTTCAGGCGAAGAAAGGTCGAGGTTTTGATCATCGTTATTCTAGTCAGAGGTCGTCAGGTAGGGTAACAGTTTCAATGGGTGGTTGGCAACAGCCTCCACTCTATTTGACTTGTAATAGGAGGCACGTAGGTGAATATTACGTCTCACTAAAGGTTGCTTTTGATATGGAGATATTGATCATTAATTGTGAAATTGTCTAAAAAGGGTTATGTTACGTGATGGTTCTCGTCCTATTGGTCTTTCTAGAGGAGGCAGATGTGTTAACGGTCTTATGGGTTAAGATCGTGGTAGAGGTCGTGATCGTACCGATACAACTAAGACTGGCGGTCCTGATATGGTTTATGCGATCCGTGAGCTTCAAGACCGTGTTCCGACAGATGTGATAACATGTACCTTTCTGTTAAAATCTTTTTCTTTTCTTTCTTTGATAGATTATGGTTTTATGTATTCTTATATCCTTAATCATTTGGGGAGACAATTGAGTTTTCCTGTTAATATTAAAAATATGGGTTTGGTAGTGACCGGAGTGTTAGGAGAGATGGTACTTATGGATCGAGCGTACCGGAGGTTTCCTTTGGTTATTCAAGGTGAGGTGTTTCCATCGAATTTGATAGAGTTGTTGTTCCATGGGTTCGATGTTATTTTGTGTAGGAATTAGCTTCGTGAGCATCATGTGCACATGGATTTTGTGTTGTCATGTGCGATCTTGAAGATGTCAGATTGAGTTGAGCTTATTGTTTTTTGTGAATGGTCAGAGTTTCTTTCTAAGTTGGTGTTGGCATTAGATATAAGTAAGATGTTAGGTCATGGTTGTAAGGCGTTCCTACTTATGTTCTTAATCCAAGTGGTAAAGAGTTGTATGTTCAAGATATTCAGGCAGTTAAGAGTTTTCCTGATGTTTTTCCTTAAGAGCTTTCGGGTTTTCCATTAGATCATGAGATAGAGTTTCGCATTCAGACTTATACTTATTCAACTCTTTTGTTTATTGCTCCCTATAACATGACACCTAATGAGATGAAGGAGTTAAAGGTGAAGTTACAAGAGTTGTTAGATCGAAGTTTTATTTGTTTAAGTATTTCTCCATGGGTGGCTCCAATTTTGTTAGTTAAGAAGAAATACACTACAATTATCATGTGTATCTATTATTGTCAGTTGAACAAGTTGATGATTAAGAATCGGTATCCTTTGTCGAGGATCCATGACTTGTTTGGCCAGTTTTGGGGTGCTAAGGTGTTTTCTAAGATTAACATGCGTTCAGGGTATTATCAGTTAAAGGTTAGTGAGTTGGATGTGATGAAAACAACTTTTAGGATGCATTATGGTCGTTATGAGTTCTTGGTGATGTCATTTGGGTTAATGAATGCGCTTGCTACTTTCATGGATCTAATGAACCATGTGTTTCATCTGTATCTTGATCATTTTGTGGCGTTGTTCATCGATTATATGTTGGTGTATTCATGTTCGGAGGAATAACATTATTCACATCTTAGGATTGTATTACAAGTGTTGAGAGAGAAGGAGTTGTACGCAAATTTTTCGAAGTGTGAGTTTTAGTTAAGTGAGGTAGTGTTTTTGGATCATGTTATTTCAACTAAGGGTATTCAGGTTGATCCGAATAAAATTAAGGTGATAGTTGAATGGAAACTTCCTAGGAGCATTACCGATGCTTCTAGTTTTCTTGGGTTGGCTGGTTATTATCATCACTTCGTGGAAGGTTTTTCTCTTATTGCAAGTCCTTTAACAAGGTTATTGCAAAAGAATGCTAAGTTTGAGGGGATGAAAGAGAGAGTAGTTTTGAGAAGTTGAAGTTGGTATTGTAATACCCTAATATGGTCTGATCTAAAGATCATACGGTTAAAGCGTTACACGAACCACCAGAGTGGCTAACCAAAAAATTTTCTTTAAAAATATTTGTAAAAAATTAATGAAACATTCACCACATTATGAAATGAAACATCATAAATCAAGGTTTACAATATATGGGAAACTCCCAATACGCACAAAGTACAAACATTGAGTTTTAATTCCAAATAGAGTTATGCCTTGGATTAATACAAGGTCCATATAAATACATGTCCTCTAACATATTCAAGATATACTCTGAAGGATGTCTGGTCTGGAATGTATCTGCACGATACACTCATTATCAATCCTCTACTGACCTACGATGGAAAATTTTTTGAATGCTAATCTCAGAAGCTCGGTGCCACGATAATAACTATGAAATATTACATGCATTCTTTACAAGAACATATTGGTGAGTAAAGTCATATGTATAGAAAAGTATAGCAACAAACATATCATAGGACTAGTGGTATAGTCGGAGGAAATTTTTGTATCTCGAACAACACACTAGCCAAACTTGAATACTCGAGGGTCTCGAGATAAGAACCAGAATTTTCATGGGCATCAGAAGCTTACATCCCTAGGCCATCTGTGGGTTTTCAAGCATCGGGCACGATCTGGAAATTTACGTGCATCGGATATGTGCCGACCAACTTACTTTGTCGAGTCTTAAGACATCTAGGCTTAGCTTCAAAATGAAGTGCCTAATACACTAGCAGACCCTATCTAGATGTTCATCATGAAGAGAATCGTCATACTGCTAAAGGGATTCGGGTGTCCTAATTGTTTTCCAAGAATCACACAGGGCCATTCTTATATCATCCTAACTTGTTCGGTTTCTAGTTATATTTATAGGTACTTTGATTCTTCTCGCTTATAGTCGTATACAAAAGGCTTTTAGGGCCTTGTAACCCCTTTACCCCAGCACTTGAATCAATTGGGTTATTTAACCAACTCATGATAATGGTACTGATACTATGCCTCACAGTATTGATACTAACCCTTGGTATCGATACATAAAATTGCTTTGTTATTTTGAGAAATCAGTTGGTATTGATACTCTTATTTGAAGTATCAATACCAAGAAAGGCTTTGATGTTTAGAAAAATACCTTGGTATCAGTACCCCTACTGGAAGTATCGATACTCAACCCTTTGTATTTATACCACATGAATGAGTATTGATACTAACTTCCCTAAAACTCCCTTAATTTGTTCTTGTATAAGAAAAGTATATGTACTATTCTTTTAGTACTGATACTAATGCCTAGAAATACATGTTTTGGGCACGAAATTATGGCCTAACTTTACCCATTCTTCTTACCAAGGCTAATAAACATTATTTAAGTTTTATTTGAGGTTTTAGGGGTTAAAAGGAGTCACATTTCATGCTAAAAACATCAAACGTGGGATTTACCATGAACTACTCAAGCATGCTTAATGAACTTAACTAACCATTTATGTATATTTAATGAACTACATGTGGTATGGACAAGTTAGAAATATGTTACCTTGGTGCTAGGTTATTGAAAAATGTCCTCAAATGACCCATGGGCTAATTTCCCCTTGTCCCTTGTTTTGGAGCTTTCTCCTTTCTATTTCACTAATCATGACAAAGGGAATGAGTCGTTAACTCATTTAGGAACTTAGGATAATACTAGAAAAAATTTCTACAACTTAATTATCTCTAAAACGAACTAGAATCTTAAAGTTCCATAAACCCCTATTAAACCCATTTTTGACTAACACCACCAAATCTTGCAAAGGAGGGATTGAATTAAAGCTTGGAGGGAGTGAATTAAGGTTCTTACCTTGGAAGTTTCATAGCGTGCTTGAAATTCTTAAAGTTTCAACTTTGTTTTTCTCTTGGAGGAAGAATAAAGATGAAAAGATGGAGAGAATGAGTCAAATGTGGGATAAAAAAGAGAAGAATAACTTCACACATGATATTATCCTAATTAATGGGATTTTAACTTTGCTTTGAAAAAATAGGTTATTTACTCAATTAGCCACTCCTTTTTTGGCCTATGATTAAAAATACCTATTTTTATCACCTTTTGAGCTTATACCAAGCCCAAACCACAATCCAATTGGTCCAATCCTCTCAAAGCTAAGAAAATCTCACCCTAAGGCCCATTGGAAAGCCCAAAACTCTTAACCCAAAATTTGGGACATTACATGTGTTGACAAAAACTCATGTTTTGGTGTAGCTAGTGTTAGAAAAGGATTTTGTGGTTTTTAAACAATGTGTCTATTACTATTTTTTGGTGCATGTTGATGCAAGATGGTAAGGTGGTCACTTATGTGTCGAGGTAATTGAAGTCGCATGATCGTAACTATCATACACATGATTTGGAGTTAGTCGCATTAGTGTTTGTGCTAAAGATTTGCCATCACTACTTGTATGGTGAGAGGTGTGTCATTTACACTGATCATAAAATTCTTAAGTATCTCTTTACTTAGAAGGAGTTGAATTTGTCGCAGATACGTTAGGTTGAGCTGTTAAAGGATTATGATTGTTCGATTGAGTGTCATCTGGGAAAAGTGAATATGGTGGCTGATGATTTGAGTCATAAGTCGATTAGTGAGTTGCGAGCTTTGTTTACGAGTTTGAACTTGTCTGAGGATGGACTGTTAGTCACTGAATTGTAAATTAAATCTACGTGGCCATAGTGTATTCATGATTTACAAACAAGTGATAGGAAGTTGAAAGAGAAGTTGTAGCTTGCGAGAGATGGTTCGGGTGGCGATCTATTGTTGAATTTTGAGGGGTGGTGTGTTTCTGAGGTAGGTTATTTGTGCTTTTGGATTAGAGTTTGAGGTGAGAAATTCTTTTGGAGGCACATAGTAGGCCATTTACAATGCATTGGTGGCCAGGATTGAAGCGTGTGGTTGTTTAGTTTGTGAGGCGATGTTTGGTTCACTGTGTGTAAAAGCTGAGCATCAGTGTCCTTCGGGTTTGCTTCAGCATATTAGTATTCCGGAATAGAAGTAAGAACATATTACGATGGATTTTGTGATGGGTTTACCGTTGACACCGTTAAAGAATGATTCTATTTGGGTGATTGTTGATAGTTTTTCCAAGAGTGCACATTTTTTTGGTGCGTATGACGTTTTCATTGTAGGGTTGGAAGAGTTTTATATAGTAGAGATAGCGTGGTTGCATGGTGTTCCTTTGTCTATTATTTTGGATTGTGATCTATACTTTACGTCATGGTTTTGGAAGAGTTTGCATGAGGCTTTGGGTTCAAGGCTTAATATGAGTATATCTTATTATTCGCAGACGGACTGTCAGTCAGAGTGTGTGATTCAAGTTTTGGAAGATATTCTTCATGCATGCGTTGTAGACTTTAGTGGTTTTTGGGAGCATTGTTTTCCATTGGTGGAGTTTGCATATAATAATAATTAGCAGGTAAGTATTCAGATAGTGTCGTTTGAGGCATTGTATAGGCATAAGTGTCATACTCCTTTGTGTTGGTCTGAGTTGAATGGGAGACGTATTGTGGGTCTTGATCTAGTTTAGATCGGTAGAAGAATTATGTTGATTTGTAACGTCGGGGGACTGAGTATGTTGTGGGTGATTTTATGTTCTTGAAGGTTTCTCCTTGGAAGAAGGTGTTACGTTTTGGGCGTAAGGGTAAGCTTAGTTCGAGTTTTATAGGTCTGTATGAGGTGTTGGACCAAATCGATCATGTTACGTATCGTCTTAGGTTTTCACCTAAGCTCGAGCGTATTAACTATGTGTTCTACGGTTGATGTTGCGTAAGTATCATACAGATCCTTCACATGTTGTTATGATGAACGATGTTGAGGTTTATGCTGATCTTTCGTATGAGGAAGAGCCGATTAAGATTTTAGCTATGGTTGTGATAGTGATTCAGAATAAGTCTGTTTTGTTAATAAAAGTGTTGTGGCATAACCACAATAAAAAAGAGGCATCATGGGAGACGGATGAGTCGATGAGAGCTCAATTTATGCAGTTATTCGATTAAGGTAATTTTGAATATGAAATTCTTTTTTGGGGGAGAAATTTGTAACGTCCAAAAGTCCAGGTCGGTAGTTTCGGGTCAGTAATCGAGTTGGTTTCTGTATTTTCGATAAAATTTTTAATATTAGAATTATTTGATAAATATTTTCTAAAATGATTTAAATAGTTTTGAATTATTAAATTATAATTTTGGAAATTTATAATTGATTTTACAAAGTGACTAAATTGAAAGAATTGGAGATTGTGATTTTTAGTGACTAATTTGTAAAGAGATCACAAATCAAAATCTATGAAACTAGTTTTACCAAGGCTTGTGCTTAGTTTTTTCCCTCCAAGTTTAATCGTATATTTAATCTCCTTTTTTGCTAATTTTTTGTTTAGATTCATTCCCTTAATCCTTTCTTATTTTTATTTTCTCTCATCCAAACGCAATTGTATCATATTCTCTCCCAAAATTCTCTCAAGCTCTCTCATGTCTGAAACTCTTCTTCTTCATTTTATATTCCTTTGTTATTGATTTTTTCTTCTTGATTTTATCTCTTCAATCAAGATTGTTTCTTCTCCTTTTCTCTTTTCCGTTTTTCCTTGATCTCTTCATTGTTTCTATTGTTGATCTTCATCATCTTTTTCAACAAGTTAATTCCCTTTTCCTTGGTTCCTTTTGTGCTTCAATGATTAATGATCCATTGTGATTGATGATTTTTACTAAGCAATTCTTTTAAAGAGAAGTTTGTGAATTAAACTTTACTTTGAAGGCATTTAATGTGTTATTTTTCTTGATCACTTTTCAAGTTTTTATTGTGTTGATTAATATTTTTTGATGATATTATTATCATACTAAATCATTTTTTTCTATCTCACTTGATTTGGATATCGGTTTCTTTAAAACAAGTTTGATTTTGGTGTTTTTCAAAAATCCAGGAATTTGGATTAATTGAGGTTAATTATGAGGTTTTAGTTTAGTTGTTAATATTAGCTGTTATTGATCAAATCTTGTTGAGGAGGAGGAGTATCAATTGGATTGGAGGCTCGAATATTCGTTTCGGTAAGGTTTTCGATAATTTTAGTCTTTTCGCTCTATTTTGGAAACAAAACATTTTGCTCTGTTTTGGATGTGTTCTTGATGTGTTATTTCTCTTTTCAAGTTGTTTGATGTGTTGATTATTGAGGTAAATATGTGCATCATGTTTTGGTTAGCGTTTGCTAAGTGTTTGGAAGCTATTTCATTTAGTGGACATGAAAGGTGAGTGACTTTCATTTTTTGTGAATCAACATGTTCAAGGGTAAAAGAAGATGTAGTTTAGGATGTTCTCTTAGCTTGAACTATGATATAAATGAATCTTTATTGATGCACACGATTGACATGAAATGTGATATGAAATATGGATATGTATTGTGAATTGTATATGTGTTGCAATTGATGCATATTGTTTTAAAAGTGAATTTGAAAATGTATATATGAGCGAAAGTGTACATGGATAAGTGAGTGTCTTGCTATCCATATAATGTTGATCATGACAACCATTTCTGATAAGTGTTTCAAAGTGTATTTTGGAAGTGTATACGTGTAAGCTATACATCATTTGATAACTACTCTTGATGAACTTGGATTAATTGGCTATTTTTTCTTTATGGGACCTTTAGATATGAATTTCATGCCTAGGAAAGAGTACTATATGGTTTTCTATATGTGTGTGAACAAGGGAATATATGGGGTAAGGTTGGTGTGTTGAGCAATGCTCCAAGAAGATCACGGGGCAAGGTTGGTTCCTTGATTTTACTCCAAAAGTCATGGTTTTAGACCTAAGTGAGTCCAAAAAATAAAGGGGAGTTGTATGGATTCTATTTATCCAATGAGTGAGTTATGTTTCAAAAAAAGGCCATTGATCTTTAATTGGAATAATGTGTTCATTGCATTTGACTTTCCAAGAGGTAATTGTACATGAATGTATATGTTTGCTGTTGGATATACGATGATAAATGGCATATATATATTCTGGATTTTTTGTGCATTTAGGAGGCAATATGTGAACATAAAAGTATGACATGATGGTATGAATTTTGGGGTAAAAACAAGTGAGGAATGATTGCATGTAAGGCTTCCCTTTAGCTTTGAAATGTGCGTTGCTTAGAATGTTAGTTGTTTACTGAGCTTTTCAGCTCACACTCGATGTTTAACACTTTTCAGAGGATTAGTAACTGAGTCAGAGGAGAGGATCAAGCATCCAGAGTGGTCAAGCAAGGCATTACTAAATAAAGTGTATGTAGTTGAATCCATATAATGGCAATGTGGGAATCATTTCTAGACCTAGACTATTATTAATATGTTGGGTTGCAATAAGTATGGCATGATATATGGACTATTGATTTTGTGTTGGTTTTTGTTTATTGTGTTGATTTGTTGATTTGGAATGTTGAACTCATGTTGTTGGTTGAATTGAATATCAAATTTTCCAAATATTGATTGGTGCCTTAAAGAAGTGGTCGGTGTGTTTAGACAAGTGACACTAATTGTACAATATGTATTAGACTCTTAGAATGCATGAAATTACCTAAAATGCATAAATGGACTAGGTGACTTGTGTTAAAAGTGAACCATCATGCAATGTTTGACCTTTGATGCTTGATTCTTGTATGATGTTGTTACTTGTGTTATGAAGCATGTTACAAGTGTATTTTGACATGCATGATATGCTATGAGAGTTTCCAAGCATGTATCTAGTCCCTAGGATTTATTATATGAAAGTTTGGTAACTTATTTATGCATGTTCTTAATAATTTTGCACTTTTCCATAAAAAAGGATCAATCTTTTAGGGGAAATGATCGATCATTTTTCAAAAAGGATCAATCCCTTGGCCAGAAAATTGATCCCAAACTCAGTATTTTACAAAGGATTGATCCCCCGTGAGAAAGGATCAATCCCTTCTCTATTTGCTTAATGAAAAATGGTAAAATTTCATTCATTAAAGGCCTTAAGTATCCCTAAGTCTTAGTTTGACTCCAGGATATTTATATAAGTTCAAAATAGTCCAAAAATTGATTTACTAATTAATATTAGACTTTAACTTGGAATTTGATGAGACTTGAGTTGTCATTCTTAAATATACTTAATTACGCAATGAAAGTTTCAATTGTGTGTTTGTTACTTGTATGTGAATTTTGAGTTGTTTACGTTTTAGCCCCTAAAATGATATATTCAATTAAGTCCCTGTTTGACGTCCGATTAATCTGGAAATTTGCATGTTACTAATTAAAGATTAATAATGAATATTGAAAAACTTAATTTAGGGTTTTATATTATAATTATTTGGTTATGAAAATGATCGATTTACCCCAAATTAATTAATTACGATTATCATGCATTGTTCAGATTGCTTTGAGACTTTAGATTATTCGTTGATATTTGATGCCACGTGTTACAAAATTTATGATTTAAATTTGTATGCTTTCTCTTAGTATTCATGATTAGGGTTTATATTATATCCAACAAGATCAGAATCTAATGTACGCTCAGGTACCTGGGTATTTCCTCGTGACCTGATATGGGGTGTTACATTAAGCGTGTATTCGATCTTCGATTGTGACCTAATATATGCAATCTAGTGACTAGGATGCATTTGAATTGCAAAGAAAATAAAAATTGATTAAGTTATCATGGATGTGTAGAGAATCAAATTTGAGTAGCGAAAGCGTATATGCCAATGTATAGAAAGCTGAAATTTATCACCATATCCTCAAGAGATGACATTGAGACCATGTATGGTAAGTAATTGCAGGATCTCGTGAAGATTCATGATAATTTTACTAGGTTCAGTAAGTAAAATAGACTTATAGATTTTGAGCAAGTTGTAACTAGATTGAGTAGAGTTAGCCAAAGAAAAGTTTAATGGTTATAGACATACCATAGAGAAGTGTTTCGTTATGAAATGCTTAAAGCATCCATCTTTAGCTTGTGATAATCAGAATTATTGGCTTTGCAGTTCTTGATGGTTATTGCTTATAGTTCGACACAGGTAGCATCGTTGGGTGATCTCGATCGATCTTTCGGGATCGTAAGCTCCATGTCCTTGTCGTTAGACTTTCCTTTTGAGGATTTGAATAAAAAAGAGTTGAAGATGCTTTTAAGGCTTCTAAGTGGTTGTCTTTGGATTAGAGTGTTGTTCGATCCCAATAAATTTCGAGGAAGAAATTCTTTTTAAGAGGGGAGAGTTATAACACCCTAAAGTTCAGGTTAGTAGTTTCATGTTGAGCTAAATGGGTTATAGAGGAACGCAATAGTGCATTAAAAAGACGTTGGGCCGATTCTAGACTTAATTAAATATAATTTAGGCTTAATGGCCATAAAAAGGGATTTTTGCATAGAATGTAAAATATTAGGGACCAAAAGTGTTATTAAACCATTATTGAAAAAAGACTGATATTTTTAGATTTCTTGGCGTGTTTATATGTGGGGTTAAGGTCATACAATTGAAAAGCTTTATGTTATCTCATTTCTATCCCCTTCATTTTATTTTCATCTTTTTTCATCTTTCTTTCTCCTCCTTTTCTCCTCATTTTATTTCATCCATCAAGCCTCATCGATCCCAAATGGATGATAAGGCTTCTTCTATACAATATTTAGGCTTTAATTTTTTCCTAAATACGTTCAGCAAATTTTTTTGGTGATTAAAGCCATGTCTTCCTTGTTTACTAGAGAGAGCAAAGTGTTTCATTTTGGATTATCTAGCTAATATAGTCTATTTCTAATCATTTTTGGTATTATGGCTTCCATAATCATGATGCTTTGTTGATATTTGGATGTTTAATCATATTAGGATATTTGCTTGATTCTTGCCCTTGATAATATTTTTTGTTGAAAAGATAGTATTTTTAAGTGATAGATGACTCTATATATCTTCCTTAATCTTTTAAGAACTGATTTGGGACCAAACTAGGGTGTTTATGAGGCTCATTAACAATATAGATATTGGATGAACTACGATGATTTTTGGGAATTTTATAAGGGAAGTATCGCTACTACAAGGGGGAGTATTGATACTTTCCCTTTGGTAATGATATTGAGGGTGTCAATATTGATAATGTAGGTATTTTTGGTAACTTAAAATTTGTTTTTGGTATTGATACTTGTTGAGATTTTTTAGGCTTTAATGCTCAACCGAAAAGGTGACAAAATGGGTTGAATTGACATTTTTAAAAAATTTAGGCGAGAAAGTAAAAATATAAGAAAATGTTCATATTCATTTATAGAGGTTCAACTTCCTTAATGAAGTATACATCCACTACCTTAGCTCCTCACTAAGGATTTCAAACAAATTCACTAATTTATTATTTCTTTTTATAGGCTCAAGAGTGACCTTTACAAATTCTCTAGTTTTTAAAGGCCAAAATAGAACCACTCCACTTTTACAAAGAATTAAAAGATGTAAACAATATAACCTCACAAGTTAGGTGTTTATAATTATTTAATTCTCAATAAATAACCCTAAAGATTTACAATTGAACTTAAAACACTTATGTACAAGAGAAAAGAGAAAATAAGACTGAAAGAGCTTTTATTTTGATCTCTAATGCTTGGATATGTGTTGTAACTTTCTTCAAGTGTCCTTGAATTGTTTTTTATATTTTGGAATGTGTTTGTGATTGTTTTTAGCTATTGGGGTTGTTTTGGAACCATTGGGGACTTAGTTTTCTACAAAATTAAATTACACAAAATATGGAATATCGATACTGTCTTTTGGAGTATCAATACTTCCTTTATAATATTAGTCGTTAATGACCATTGGGTGAGGGCAATATCGATATTATTGTGTAAATTAGTATCTATACTTCAAGAGTTGTATTCTAGAATTTGAACACTTTGGAAAACAAAAGGTAGTATCGATACTATCATAGGATTATCGATACTTCTCTTACCTTTTGTATCAGTATTATAAGAATATTCTCGATACTATCCATGCAATACTAATAGTGTAAGAACATTATTGATACTATCACCTAGAAAACTATTTTATGTTCAAGTTATAGTTTTGTCGACTTCAAATTATTTTTGAAAATTTTGAACAGATTCAATCAAGTCCAAAAATATATTTAGCTTAATTTTGTATATCAAAATAAATGGTTCAACAATACTCAAAGGAGTATTGATACCTAACTATATAGTATCGATACTACATATATGGTATCGATATTTCCTATTTTGGATGGTCAAATTTGACTTTTTTATGGTCCGTAAGAGTTAAAGATGACCTGTAATAGTGAGATTTAGCCTAAGAGAGGCTTAAGTGGTTAAAATCGACTAAAAACACTCTTAGGAGTGGGTTATGCCTAAAATAATCTTAGCTAGTGGAATACTTCCATGTACCCCTAATTAAGCACATATCAAGTAATCACAAATAATGGTTCGTTACGAAGGATGTAACCACGAGTAAGATGATAAACCACACGAATAGTCTGATAGAAAAATCGCGTACCACGTGAAAATCGATAAACCAAAGTCGCACAAGTTTCCCCTCTGATTCAAAGGTGAATAAAAAAAAAGTGTGATGAGAGCAACTAGAGAGTTACTATCAAATAATCAACCTCGATTCAATTTGGGATAGTAAATAATGTATATGTTGTAGTAATGATAATAATTTTCGTAAGACCATAAAATAATAAAACTCCTTTAGAGAGGAAAATTGCCAAAACTCCCTTCAATGTTAAACGACCAAAATATAGTGGTCTAATGAACTAATAGAAGTAAAAGACAAATAAACTATTTTGTAACATTCTAGATGAGAGAACGTGCAAGGTAGTGGTAAGTGAGGGGATGAACTCACCTGGTTGTGATGAGTTATGATAGTGAGTAGTTGAACTACCATGATTGCCCTTGTATAACATTGATTGATGTGTGTATCTTATGAATACCTTTATATGCATCTATGATTGCATTATTGTTAATTAATGGATATTCATTATGTTTGGCTTGATTTCTCTTGTGAAACCAAAACCAATGCTATGTTTGAGGGGGAATTGTACTGAGGTTTATGTGATATCAAGTTATCTTCCATGTTATACCTGAAGGTTATGTGAGGAATAAACTATCATTTGTTTGTTTGCTGGGAATTTTATCGATGCTTATGTGATACTAGGTTCCCCCATTTGTGATTAGTATATGACTATTATTGTGATACAAGGTACTAACATTTTGTTTGTATGATGATTGTGTCTTGCATTTGATGATGCATAGTAGTATGATATTGAGGTTAGAGACCTAGTATACATATACTCATGGTGATGCTCTTAGCAGAAGACTAAAGGAAGCATGAAAATCATTCTATATTGATAGAACTGGTGAACCTTAAGTAGGTAGCACTTGATTATGATTATGCATGTACCCATTGCTTATAACTATGTCTTCTAGCATGCTTATATTTAAGAGACTTATAATGTTGCTCTAGATTAGTGATTATATTGCTGGTCTTTGTAAGCTCAACGTTCGTATGTTTACATTCGCAAGTTATTAGTTTGAGTTATTTTGGGAGCACCGTCGTAGCATGATTTCCAGAATCCCTTTTAGAATATTGTACTGTTACTTTTAGTACGCATGTGTATTCATAGGACCCTTATTATTGTATTTTGGATTTGTAAACTCTGAGTTATATCATTTTGATTTAAACTATGTGTCACGGAGCTCTAATTTATAAAATCATTTTATAACGGTTGTGGATACCTTTAAATAAATTTATTATATTTTAAATGAAAAAAATAGTTTTAAAATTTAGTGGTTGTCTCAATAGCCCAATGTAACACTTTGGGCCTAAACTAGTTTAGGGTGTTACACAAGAAGCTTTATTTCATGATTTTTTCACAAAAGTATCATACTTCCAACTCTAAAATACTTCTCAAGCTTCATAATTGTGATGTCTTGCTTATTGGGAATGTGTGTTAAGTGTTTTAGTTTCAAAGAATACTTTTGATTCAATTTAGTATTTTGTTTTGTTAAACATGTTTAATATTGGTGTTAAATATCCCCCTTTTACCCCCCCATAAAATTTAAGAATTTAGTATAGGCTCATTTATGGTGTTTAGGAAGGTTTAAGAGTGATTTTAAACCTTTAAAATAGTTAATTCTATGTGTTTATATATATATTATTCGCTAGGTACTGATATTGTATGAATATGTGAAGAAAACTAGGTAAATTTTGTTAAGAGTATCGATGCCTATGCTTGAGGTATCGAAATTTCCCATTTGGTATCAAAACAAAATTTTGGGTATCCGTATCGTCAATTTGGTTGGAATTATAGTCTTTCATTTTTGTATCGATATTGTCTAGGAGTAACGATATCCTAGGATCGAATGTTGATACACATTGTCTAATATTGGTACTTTATGCTTTAATTGTCAAAGTTTAACTTCTAAAATATTTGTGGGGTTGAGGGATGACATGTAATAAAAGATCTAGCCTAAAGAAAGGCCTAGGTAAATTAATGTGATTAAAATACCCATAAGAGTGATAAATTACTAAAACACCCTTAAATGGGCAAAATTATAGAAACGCTCCTAAAAACACCTTTAATGAAAGTGAGCAATGAATTGATAATGTGTATGACACCTCTCAAGCTTAGCAATGATTTATTTGGAAATTGGAATTTTTTAATATTCAAATTTCTTAAGTTATTAAAGACTAATATGATTTTGCATAATGTTCTAACATAGAGAATGTGCAACAAAGTGATAGTAACAACCCTAATTTTCAAGTCAATGTTTAAGCAATAACACAAGGTTTAATTTAATAAATTTATTATAGTATAAAGGATCATTGGGACAAATATGATTTCAATTGAGTGAGAAATTGGTTTCATTAAAGATAAAATGAGATTTTTAAGCTTTAAATGATATGAGAGGGGCCTAGAGTGTAATTTTTTTGTTTAGGAAAAACATGGTTGATATTGGGAGGATTTTTAGCTGATTTCACATGGCTTTGGAAGACATGTAAAATACCTTTTTCCTTCTCAATTCTCAAATGCTTTTTCTTATATTTCTCTTCATTTTTCTTTTTTTTCTTGCCTCTTCATATAAGCTAGAGAACCTAGATGAAAGGCTTCATATTTATTCATCATCAACACCCTATGTAAAAAAAACATTTGAGTCAAATTTATGTTCAATCGAGGGAAAAATTGGTCTTGCTGAAGATAAAAGTAGGACTTTTAAACTTGAGATGAGGGGTGTAGAGTGTAATTTCCCATTTTGGAAAAACATGACTGATATTGGGATGATTTTTAGCTAATTTTACGTGGCTTTAGAAGGCATGTAAAACACTTTTTTTCCTTCTATCTTTCCCAAATGTTTTTTCTTCTCTTTCTCATAATATTTCTTTCCAATTCCTTTTCTCTTCGTACAAGCTAGAGAACCTCTATTAAAGGCTTCATCTTTGTTCATCATTATCACCCCATCCAAAAATACAAGGTAAGATTCATGATTATTGGATCATAAGATCCAATATGAACTCACCATCTTCTTTAATGGTTTCCATGAGCTCATTTGGAGGGTTGGGAGAGTCTAAGCTCCAAATGTTTTCTCGCATGGTTTCCATATGATATTTTTATAATATAATTGTTTCTTAACAACTTGCATTTTTCATTTTCACGTTGTACTTGTTTTATTGGTTGCGATTAATGGAAGACTGATGCAAGAACCCCCTAAAAGAGAAAGGTCAAGGAAATGTTAATTTTTAGGTAAGCTAGAGAGGTTTTTGGGTTACTAGGAGTTGACATAACACATATTAAGTCTTCCCTTTTTGCTTAATTGTATCATGCGGTGAAACATGTGGGGGTTTGGATGCTTAATGATTATGGTGGATGTTTTTGATATTCGACTAGTGTAAAAATGGTTTTTAATGACCTAATGACTTTCATAAGCTTTAATAACCAATATATACCTTAAAATAAGTTTTAAGGGTGAGTTTAGGAGTGTTTATTGAGTGAAACAATGTATTTTTCGATTGTCATATTGATATTGGATGAACAATATTGTTAATAGATGAACAAAGGCAAATCTAAGTAATTTTACAATGATAACATCGATACTACTCCTTTAAAAAATAAAAAATGGTGATTTTTGGGCAGCTTCGAAGCTAAATTTGGTATTGATACTCAGTGGCGTAATGATACTACCTGAAAAAAATATCGATATTGTAGGGTATTAATACTCAGAGGAGTAATGGTATTAATACTAAGGGTATTTTGGGGAACTTTCAAGGTTGTTTTTGGTATCAATACTTAGGGAAAGTACTGATATCGTTGGGTAGTCATCAATTCCCATATAAAGGTATCAATACCTGAAATGATGATTATTTAGTGTAATTTAAGATGTTGACTAGAATCAAGAATGAGAATTTTATAACTGAATGATATCGAGCATTTAACTTGAGTGTGAGAAATTAGTAAAATTCCCTTAGAGGATTGAAATTACTAAACTGTCCTTATGGCCATAAGTAAATGAAATAAACTATGCTAATAAGAGTTTGAGTTGCAAAATGATTGAATAGTGTTATGAGACTTGAGTGGGTAGTCTAAAATTGTTAAAATTGATTAATAGAGAGAAGATTAATGAAACTCATAGAATAGTATGAATTACTAATGGTAGAATAGTTAATATTGTGTGATGAAACATTAGCTCTATAGTGAGAGCTTGACAATGAAGATTTGATAACAATAATGTGATGATGTTTTGATATGTGTGATAATCATAAGAATGTTATAAGGTAATACTCCATAAGACTTATGCCTTTGTTTGATACTCAGGAAACGACAAGGACACTCGAGTTATTTGTGTATGACGATCATCTATTATGTTTGATAGATGTGTATGATGGGTTAATTGGATATCCTAAGATTTGTGTCGAGGAATTGAAAGTATACTATCTGGATGATACTTTAATGCTCTTATGATCTAGACTTATCCATTTACTCTAGAGGAGTAGGTTAATTGTGCGTATATACCTAATGTGAGAGTGACCCAAGTCTCACCAAAGGTACTGACCATGTGGGACAACTGGATATACGTTCTTGATATGAGTGTGACCCAAGTCTCATCCAAAGTACCTAGTTTGTAGGGTAGATGGGTGTGAATCATGTGATATGCATGTGACCCTAGACAACACCATGATGGTTGCTTGTGTGTTGTTGACGAGTGTTTGAACTTTGGACCCGAGTCTCATCTAAATGAATGTTTAAGCTATATGACCTGAGTCTTATTCTTGGTACGAAATTATGTCAAGATGGATGTATAATCTTCATAACCCGAGCCTCATCATTTTTGTGTTATGATAGGGATTGTGTTGTAGAAATGCATTTGATAGATGATTAGATAATATGGATGACATTAATAGTATTTCTTTGGTGACTATACTTTTTACATATTTATGTTATGAATGTGTGTAGTATAATGGAGTTATTGTGTTGCACTGAGCTTGTGAGCTTAATGTTCATAATGTGTTTCTGTTTGTAGGGTACATATTACATGAAGCGTAATGGGACAACGATATCATCAGAGGAATCTTAATAGAGTATTAGAGTATAATTATGATGAGTTAGTGGGCACGTAGAGGTTATGATTTTGAAAATGAGTTAACTTTTAATATTTTATTTATTTGGTTGTTAAATTAAGGTCTTATTTCTGTAAATTGTTGCATTTTCATACTTGATGTAAAGGTTTTGAAACTTGAGTATGATTTAGAGGAAAAAAAACTAGTTAATCACTTCGACGATTCCGTGTGACACTCAAAATATATGAGATTACAATATTCTAATTATGAGAGGAAAAAAAGTTTTCTCTTTTGATTGATTGCTAAATGATGCTTGTTTAGTAAATCTACCTTGATTGGCTTTTTATGTCAAATGTTATACATAAGGCCTATGGGTATTATTGTGTATTGTATCAATTTATGTAAATGTTTTGAAAGTTGAGTATGATTTAGAAAAAAATAACTAGTGAATCACTTTGGTGATTTCCTGTGACATTCAAAATCTATTAGATTAAGGTATTCTATTGATGAGAGAGGAGATTTCCTCATTTGATTAAATAGAAAATAAAGCTTGTTTAGTAAAACTACCTTGATTGGCTTGGTGTGGCAAATGTGATATGTGAGGCCTATGAGTATTATTGTGTATTGTATCAGTGTATGGTGATAAATCATGTATTATCCTTACATTTTTAACCTAGTGATATGTGAGACCAAGTAACCCCTTCATATAAATTAATTATAAGAATTAATATTGACGTTATGTTATACAATGTTCCCTTCTATAATTCATGCTTGGTTGTTATGTGAGACCAGAAAATCAGACAATACTTGTGTGGTGGAAATCATTATCGATGCTTTGTGAAACAATGATTCCTTATCTTGACTATCTAATTGATATATGATATTTGGTGCCAATTTTGTTCTTTTGTTGTGTGAATTGAATGAAAATTAAGGCTAGATAAAACCAATAATTGAATGAGAACTCTATCATGTAGTTCATAGATTGATAATGAATAGCATGATATCTTGCATGGTTAGAATTATTCCTCTATGCGTATACTACATATCATGCTTACATTTATCAATTTCATAAGTATAATAGAGTAGATATGTAGCACTAAGCTTTGTAAAGCTTAATCTTCAAATGTTTTCATTCGTAGGTTAGTAATTTAACCTTTTTCAAGTAGTATCATTGTAACATGATTCCCAACATCTTTGCATAATATTACAATACTATTTACGCTAGAGGCCATGTGTATTCATAGGAGCCTTACTTATTTATTTGGTTAATAAACTCTATTGGTACTTGTATTATTTTGATTTTTATAAAACTTTCATGGATCCCCTATTTTGTATAATTTTTTTAAAATTATTATAGATGTCACTACTTTTGTTATACTAAATTATAATTTGAAATTAAAATGGAAAGGATTTTAAATTTAACGATTGTCTTATTATCTCAATATGATATCTCAGCTCCATCATTTAGTGGATCGAGTTTGGGATGTTATAAAATTTACAATCTTATATTAGCTTGAATATTGAGAATTTTGTTAACTTACTCGAAATAGCCTAGGTATCCAATGTTCATTTGATCAATGTTTTGGGCATCAACGAGGTTTGTTTATGGACCCAACATTGGAAACACATTCTTTAAAATAAACCAGACTGACAAACTGACGAGCTTTTATGCCAAATAGGGTTGTAATACTCGAACTTGACTCGATTCAAAAACATTAAAATAGAGATCAACTTTGTCTAAAAGCTAGCGAGCCTAAAATTTTCTAGCTTGAGTCGAACTCAAACCATGAATTAAAGTTCGAAAAAGCTCAAAAAATGTCACACCTCGATTCTAGGGCTAGATTTTTAGTATATTTGGTGATTTAATTGATAAATGTAAAGCTTGAAATTTAAATTTAAAAAGATATTATGGAATTTCGGGACTAGTTTGAATTCAATAAAAATATATGGCCTATAGGATAAACTCAAAAAGAGACCTAGGGCCTATAAGATTCTCTAACTTTAACTCATGAATCTATCTCTCTCCATGAATCTTCTAAATTGTAGGCTTCCCGACTGATACTTGAGGAATCACCTAATGAAATTTTGACTCATCGTTAAAATTTGTAGCTCTTTGGATCACTACAAAAACTTCATGCTTTACCATATATCTTCTTAGCCTTTAGCATCATTTGGAAGTATTGTGAAAACTTCATGATAAATTTTTGTACATGTGACTTTGTGGAAATAATATTGTTTTGAATCATCCTTGTTATCTTGATTAAGTATATTCAAAAAAGATCCTATTTGTTCTACGCTGAGGATCTTGTTCAACTTCTAGATTATGATAAGAGGGTTTCGTGAAGTGGTTTCGATGGTCATGGTTCAATGAAATAATTGTAATCATGTAGAAGATACATGGGAAATTGAAGAATAAATGAAAGATCATTTTTTTGCATTTCTTTGACTCTGGTAAATTTTGAGGACACAATTCTTTTAAGGGAGAGTTGCCACACCTCAATTATGAGACTAGATTTTTTAGTATATTTGGTGACTTAATTGATAAGTATTAAAGCTTGAAATTCAAATTAAAAAGGAAATTTTGGAATTTTGGCACTAGTTTGAATTCAAGGAAAAACTCTAGAGTCTATATGATAAACTCTAAAAGAGATATATGGCTTTAGATATAATTACCCCATTCTTTTTTAATGTTTCTAAATAATAAAAAGGGTGAAAATAAAATAATATGTGTTCACTATATTTGAACTTACATAAGCTTAGCTATGCCACAACCATTTAGGCTAAACTATTTTTAAGAATTATAAATTAAAAATATTATTTAAACTTACATAAACCATATTTTAAAAAGCTTCAGACCAGTTCCCCTTTTGAAATGAGTCAAACCCCAGAATCCATTTAACTTCACCATCACCCTTCACCACTGACAGTTTCTCTGGCCAGTCGTGATGTGTACCACTATCACCCCTCTGATTGGCGTTATCCCAAGACCAAAGCTCAACCTTCTCCTTGTCATGAAGCCTCGTCGTTTGTCGCGGAGGACGTCTTGAAAGCTCGTCAAAATTTAGCCCTCTCTAAGTTTTTTTTTTTTTTTTTTGTGTCAATTTTTCATCATCCAGCTACCCGTTTACATCACAGTGGATGTTATTGGGATCAACTCGTCATAACGCATCAATCGGTGGTCTTGGTGCTAGCTTCGCCATGATCGTTGAGAAGGGTGAATGGCAGGAAACTTTAATCATCCATATGGCTTATCTCCGTTGATCTTTGGTGAATAACAATGATGGTAAGTGACTTAAAATTCTTTAAGCTTCGATGCGAGAAATTTAGTGAAATTCTACTAGACAGAGTTTCTAGAAACTGGTTTGAATTGTTCTAGACCGGTTTGAGATGAGCAGAGTCGAGCTGTATGAATTAAGCTAAGCAGAGTCGCCTAAATCAAGTTGAGCCGAGCTGAGTCGAGTTGACTAAGCCGAGCCGAGCCACCATTGATGGCAGTTGAACGATGTTAATTGTTCATTGACCTTTCGGGAACACCTATCTTGATTTTTTTTCATCTTGAGTTCGTTTTGTCAAATTCGAGCTCAGTAAGCTATTTTTTAGCATTTAAGCATACAATTTAATTTGAATTTAACATTTAAGTTATGTTTCTGATGTAATTCGGCTTGCATTGTATCTTAGATGCTATGGGGTATTGAATTGAATTTCGAGAGTGATCGAATGGAGTTTAATTGGCCAATATTTGTAGCTTAGAGTCGAGGTAATACATTACTATCTTTTGCATGCTTTATGGAACACGTTGATATTGGAAACTGTATGAATGCATATGATTGGACATATGTGTATAGTTAATTATTTCTAAACTCTAACTGAATGCAATAAAAAATTAGTAAACTGAATAAGTACCGGATGACTTGTATAAGAAACTAGAAGACTGATAAAAATAATTTCAAGTTTAGCGATTAACCGGTAAAGCAATTAACCTCAACATCATTAAATTATAATTAATCTCGTTAAAAGCTTAAATCTTAGAAATATTTGAATAAGAAATTATGAAATTACTCTTGAGGTGTAAAAATGACGTGGATTGATCCTGATAGTGGAATTGACCTGAGGATTCATATTTGACCCAATAAACTTACTCATTCATCTATTAAATTCATGTTATGTTTGAAAAATTTTAGTAATCAATTTTTAAACTTTGAGCTAGCAAAATCCTTATAACTTCTTATTCCTGAACAAACACCTGAAGACGTATTTATGGAACGTGATATATATACTTGATATGAAGAAAATGATCAAAATATTTGAAATACCCTCAAGATGCAAAATGAAAAAAATATCTTGTAATTTTGAAATGACTTAAATACTCTCATGACTCGGATTATATAAATGCCTTTGGATAAATCTTAAAAATATCGATGAAACTTAAGTGTTGAATGCCCCTAAGGGTTATTGAGAACAACCCAAGTATGTTGATCATCCTTGATATAGTTACAACAATGGAAAGAAATACTGCCTGAAATACAATTATCACCTCATCGGGATACATTTAGTGATGATTTGTGAAGGTGATCTATTTAACTGATTGATGCAATAGGTACTAAGAAATGAATATCCGTGAAGTGTTTCTGTCTGAATGATCTATAGATATCGTGTTACTAAAGTTTCATTACTTTGATCAGACTTGAAAACCTGATAAATTATTAGAAATTTGGAATATTGTAAATCATCATTTTATCATCATTTGATTAAATTACCAAATTTTTCTTCGAGAATCAAAATAATTAAAATAACCCTTTAGATATTTCTAAATGATGGTACCTATTTCTGAATGTCTAATTCGATCTGTTAGACATCAAACCCCTTTTAACATGGATATCATTTCTGAAATCAATTTGATATTATCCGAAATTATATGTTCTCTTTATGATAATTACCAAGTACCTCCAAGGAATAAATTATATCTTTTAGTGTGTTTCATGTACATTTGAGTATTTTCTTTAGTTTAATACTTATATTGTTTTCTCTGATTTAAAAGTATGATATTGTTCTCTGAAAAAAAGTATGGTATCTAATTTCTATTTTTCAATGCTTGAGTATCTGACTCATTGTTTCTGACATTATTGTTTACTGTCTAAAAATTTATTTTCTATTGGGGTATTGTCTATGATGTGATATGAAGGTTTTGTGGCTACAACTTTGGTCAAACTAGTAAATTTTTATGGACTTAAGGTGACTATTGAGTAGGTTCCTACATCCAATGAGCCTAGGGTAAGATCTTATGGATCTAAGGCACCCCCTTAGGTAGGCTCATATGCTTACTATGGTAAGTACTTATGGACACAATGTGCTCCCTTATGTTGACTCCTATACTTCAACTAGGGTAAGTTTTTATGGCCTAAGGTATCATTTTAGGTAGCTTCCTATGCCTAATAGGTCTAGGGTAAGATCTTATGGATGCAATTACAGAGAATTTTATATCGGTGTTCAATTAGAAGACATCTATTTTATTTTAAAAATATATTCTATTAAAATATATTACTATTTTAAATTGTTTGTACAGTTCTTTGAGTCGATGGAACAAACTAGACTCTCTAACTCTAACTCTTGAATATGTCTCTCCGAATTTTCTAGACTGTGGGCTTTTTTACTGATAGTTGAAGAATCTCATAGTGAAATTTTGACTCAACGCTGAAACATATTGATGTCCGGATCATTATGAAAATTTCATGATTTATCATATATTTGTTTGGCGTTTAGCATCATTTGATAGTTTTGTATTACTGAGCTTTCTCAAAACTCATTATGTTACTTACCATTTTAGGTTAAATGAAATGACCCTAGACAGTTACCGACATCAGTATTGGGAGTTCCTTTGGTGTTACTTACGGAGTGCAATGTATGTATAATTAGGGGGCATGAAGGTCCCATTATGTTTTTATATTAGAGTCTAAAACTTGTTTTGATATGGTATATTATTGAATTTTGTTTTTAATGTATGAATGGTTTTTGAACTTATGTTTATTTGTAAATTATATTATGGTTTTAAATGGTTTGACAAAATTTCATTTTCCCAAGATTTTTTTTAGTGTGAGTCGTTCTGGTGGCCCTAATACGGTACCTCAGATCGGATTGGATCACCCGCATCGGTCTGAGGGTGTTACAAAAATCTTGAAATCAAAAAAAATATTCTTAAACTTAACTCAATTGAAGTTCAAACTCAAACTCGAATTTGAGCCTTAAGTACATGAAAATCTTATATTGCATTTAAAAAAACAACACATAAATGCTAATATTCTAAATAATTATTTTTAGGAAAATAAAATTTTCATATATTATTTCTTTCGAGTTTTTCGTAAACTTTTCGAGTCGAGTATCAAGTAATTCGACTCGTTAAGAAATAGAGTCGAGTCCATTCAAATCGAGTATTTATCGAGCATTGACCGATTCAAACTCAAGTAGCTTATGATGAGATGAAATAAAATGTTTAGTGTAGATTTTTCAGAACTAAGACTAATTAGAACAGATTATAAAAGTTGATGGCTAAATTTATCCTTGTGCTAATTTAATTACTTGTCATGAGTCGTAATCTTTTTAACAAACAAGGATCAACTTGTTACTCTATGTTAACTCGGGTGATTATCTTATAACGTTTTATAATTTAGAGACAACTAAAAAAGTGGTATAGTTGAGAGTGACTATATGGGTAATTTTTCCTATTTTAATTTCAGAAAGGAATGCTGAAATTAAACCCTCGCAATAAAAACCGTTATGATATTTTTGGTGTCTTGAAATCTAGTAAAACTGTTGAGATATTTTAGTATCTTCAAATCTAGTAAATATTCATATCTATACATAATAATTAATATAAAAGTGAGACCAAACGAGTAATTGGGATATAATGAGATAATAAAAATGAAAGAAATGGAAGTGAGTGTAATTGACATAATAAAGCTAAAAGAAAGCATGCTTATATGGTGCAACCAAACATTGGATGGGGTGGAAATAATTGTCCTTGTTTGCTCTTGTTATTTCTTCTTCTTTTTTTAATATGAAAAAATTGTTGTTGTTGACTTGCATATGGTGAAGTGCGTTGGCAAAGCGTGAGAAAGAGAGTGGGAAACGGACTTTACGTTAACAACCTTCCCAACTGCTTTACTCTCCCTCTCTTATAATTTTTCCCTTTTTCCGTTACAATTTTGGTCCGTTTTTCGACTTGTTTCTTTCACCCATTTCCCCTTTGTCTTCTCCAATTCAACCTTGTATATATAATTTTATACTTTGATTGACTATCCAATACAAAAAAAAAAGAAAAAGAAGAAGGTTTTTTTAGCTTAACAACATCTTCTCTACTCCTTTGTATCATTTCATTAAGCTATATATTCATATTAAACTCTTTGTATTTCAATTTCTTTCTTATTGGTGCTGGGAAAAGGATATGGAGTTTCGGACGGATATTGCAATGAAGTCTAAAGATCATATGGACATCGTAAAAGGGAAACGAACGAAGCGTTCGAGGCCTTTGTCGCCGATCCCTTTCGTCGTAGGATGCAACAATTCTATTTACGATGAAGATAATGGCGGTGGACCTGAAGGGAGTCCAGATGTAGAGATGAAGAATTATAGTCAGTATTTATCACCTTCTTCGTCTTCTTCCGAATATCAAGACATCGCGACCGAGGAAGAAGAAGATATGGCCAACTGTTTGATTCTCCTGGCGCGAGGCCGATCCAGAGAAACCGAGAAATTAAGGGTCGAAGATCGTCCCGATGACAAATTCACTAGTAGGAAGTTGTTGGAGACTGGTTTAAATGGGACAGGCAAGGCCGAGTACATTGTTTACGAGTGCAAGACATGTAATAGAACATTTCCTTCGTTCCAAGCTCTTGGTGGTCATAGGGCTAGCCATACGAAGCCCAAGGCAGGCGTGCCCATGGTTGATGACAAAAAAACAAGGCTATTCAAATCAGCATATGAAGAATTAGGAGGTCCTAATAATAAGGTTAAGGTTCATGAATGTTCCATTTGTGGGGCTGAGTTTACCTCTGGGCAAGCCTTGGGAGGGCATATGAGAAGGCATAGAGGGTCAATAGGTAGTAGTAATGTTAATATTATTACACCCAACAAACCCTTGTCTTTAACAATGGAATCTGAGAAACCTAAGAAACCAAGAAATGTTTTGTCTTTAGGCTTGGATCTCAATCTTCCGGCACCGGAAGACGATGACCGGGAATCCGAATTCGCCTTCGGGTCTAAGCAACAACAACAATCCGCTCTTGTCTTCTCAGCCCCCACTTTGGTGGATTGTTTTTACTAAGCAAGGTTTAAAGTTTTTCTCTCCTTTTCTATTTCTAGTTACACCAACATTTATTTATAAAATTGACCCAAAGCTGAATTGCTATTTATTTGTTGCTCTCATATTTATTCAACATTTATGAGATGTTTTTCACTCTTTATCCCCCATTGATCAAATGTTAATCACATGAAACTCGTATTCTTTGATGGAAAGCAGAGAATAATACTGTGTGTTATATTGAAAGATACCTGAATATTTCATGTGGATTTTCATGATAGCCATTTTTTTTTCTTATTTTATATGTTTAGATCACCCATTCATCTTTAAAAATAGGGCACACTACCTATTTGGTCACTTACCTATTATATATTTTCTGTTTTGATCACCCAACTATTATTTTTTTAAAACTCATACCTAACATTACATTTTAATTACCCATCGTTAAAAACTTAGCAGTGATGTTGATATGTCACCATAAGATAATGTCATGTTAGCATTGAAAATTAATTTAAAAAATATCATGTCAGTATCATTTTTAATTTTTTAATGATAAGTCATAACTAAAATATAATGTTAGATATAATTTTAAAAAGTAATAATTGAGTGACTAAAACGAAAACTAAGTAATAAATAAGTGATTAAATGCATAGTTTACCCTTATAAATAACATATAAAAAAATATAAATATAATATTAAACTCCACCTTATAATTACCTCATATTATTCCAAAAAGAAAAAATTAAGCTCCTACAAGACGTTCCTTTTCTTTGTTTCTTCCACCTCACTTAGTTACTTAGTATACTAGAACTACAATAGATCACCATCAGGGAAGTCTTCCACTACTTCGTAACACACAAATCTTATAACGCATCACTCAGTTTTGGGTTGTTTGATTAAATACTTTTGCAGCCACTACAATTTTCAGTTACTTAGTATACTAAAATCACAATGGATCAAAAAAGCTTTTATTGTTAATATGATATTTTTATATATGTTTAATTGATGACGTATCATGTATTACATTATTAAATAATAATGTGATATTTGTTTCGTTACAAAAAATATGATATGTGACACATCACTCAACATGATGATATAATAATATATGATAAATCATCATAGTGTTAATGTGACATATGTTACATCACTTAAAATAATAATATGACACGTGTCACATTATTAAAGTGATAATATAACACATATTACGTCATCAATTAAATATATGTGAAAATGTTATGTCAATTATATGATTTTATTATTGGTCACCTAACAATTTTCATCAACAAAAGTTATTTTGATCAAAAAATTAAAATATTAAGTTAAAATATTTAAAAAATACGAGACAAAATGATCATTTATACAAACGTTTTAACATTAATAATTAGTGATTTTGTATAAATTAGATTTTGGGTCAAGTGCAAGTTCTTGATTATTTTTTTATATTTTAAAATTTTAATACAACAACAACAAAACCCTATTCCCATATGCAATTGGGTAAGGGGGAGGCATGGCAGTAGGCTGCCCCCAACGCCATGATTGAGAGCAGCTTTCGTGAAAGACCTCCGGCAGTCAGAAAATTAAAAATAAAGATAAAATGCAATGCATGTATAAATAAATAAATACATAGTTGAACAATCTTCATATGCAGTCTTCATATACACGTATGTAATGGGAATTAATCCCTGCTAATAATTCCCTGCTTAAAAATCTCTGCATATAGACAGAAACATAAGACTCGACTAAATTTAGAAAGAGAAAACCTGAAGAGAAGGATACACAATAATCAATGATAGCAAGCTATAAGAAGGAATAAAGTCAAATTGGTGAAAACCTAAACTAAGGCAACACTACTCCGCTACCCTAGTTCTAAGCCTTCATAAATTCTAATGACAGAAACGTATATAATGTAGAAGTCATGGAAATTATTACAAAGGCATTAAAAAGAAGACAAATATGTTACACCCTATGATTGTGACCCGCACTACTCGGCTACCCTGGTCTTAAGTCTCCATACTTTCCTATCAGAGGTCATGTCCTCGGTAATGGCTAAATCTTTCAAATAAGATCTCAAACAGTCTTCCCACTTCCACCTTGGTTGACCTCTCCTCCTGGCACCATCGACTGTAATCGACTCTACCCTCTTGACTGCATCCGACGATTGTCACCTAAAGACATGTCCAAACCACCGTAGTCTTCCCTCCCTCAATTTTTCGGATACAGGAACCACCCCCAAGGACATCCTAATAGCAGAGTTTGGTGTCATGTACCATAGAGTCCTACCACATGTCCATTGGAGCATTCTCATTTCTGCGGCCTCCATCCTCCTTACGTGATCCTTCTTGATTGCCCAACATTCTGATCCATACAGCAGCGTTGGTCTTATTGCCATTCTATAAAATTTTCCCTTAAGTTTTAGAGACACATTCTTGTCACATAAAACTCTAGTAGCAGTCCTCCACTTTAGTCATCCCGACTTTATATGATGTGTAATGTCATCATCTACACCCCCATCTTTATGTATCATAGACCTTAGGTACTTGAAACATTCCTTTGAGGGGATAACGTGACCTTTTATGCATACTTCTACATCTTCATCATTTTGGTTCCCACTGAAGTTTGAACATAAATTCTCTGTCTTTTCAATATTGATCCTTAGACCTTTTTCTTCCAAAGCAGTCTTCCATGTAGCCAGTCTACTATTCATCTCAGTTTTTGTTTCAGCAACTAGGACAATGTCGTCAACGAAAACCATACACCATGGAACACCGTCTGGTGTCGCACAATAGATGTCGTCCATAATCAAGGCAAAGATGTAAGGGCTAATAGCTGACTCCTGGTGGAGTCCGATTTCCACCTGGAATGCCTCGGTATCGCCAACTGTAGTCCTGGCGTAAGTAGTAGATCTACAGTACATATCACGAATCGCCCGAATATAAGCAGTTGGGATCCGTCTCATTTCCAAGGTCTTCCAGATCGTATCACGGGGAACGCTATCATACGCCTTCTCAAGGTCAATGAACGCCATGTGAAGATCTCTATTTTTTCCCTATATTTCTCCCTAAGCCGTCGAAGTAGATGAATCACCTCCGTAGTAGACCTTCCTGGCATAAAGCCAAATTGGTTTTTCGAAACCCTAGTCACATGTCTCAACCTAGCCTCTATCACCCTTTCCATAGCTTCATGGTATGGCTGAGTAGTTTAATACCTCTGTAGTTGCCACAACGTTGGGGATCTCCTTTATTCTTATAGATTTGTATCACCGTAGACTCTCTCCACTCCTCTGGCATCTTGGCAGTCTCTAAAATAATATTAAAGATATTAGTCAACCACTTAACTCCCTCTTCTCCTAGGGAAAACCACACAGTGATAGGAATTTGATCTGGACTGACAGCTTTGTCCCTCCCCATCTTTCTAAGAATCATTTTGACTTCCTCAAACTCAATAGTCATTGGCCATAATATAATGGTCGGTTGACCCATCAACGATACTATCTGTACAGGGAGAGGCACCTTCATTAAATAAGCCAAAGAAGTAACTACCCCAAACCCTCTTAATATCACGATCTTTCACTAAAAGAACACCATTGTTGTCCTTAATAAACCTAATGCTACCTATATCATTTTTCCTATTTTCCCTGGATTTTGCAAGCCTGAAGATGTCGTTTTGTCCTTCCTTGGTGTCTAATCTCTTGTACATTTCCTCGTATGCCTTATCATTTGCTTTAGCCACTGTTTTCTTGGCTTCCCGCTTTGCTTCCTTGTATCTTTGTTTAGCTCTAGATCTTTCTTCATCATCATTGCATTGTAGAAACTCCTTGAAGCAAGTTTGCTTTGTCTTCACCTTAGTTTGGACTTCGTCATTCCACCACCACGATTCTTTATGTTCCTTGTCCTTCCCTGTCGACAACCCAATGGTGTTTTTGCCCACCTCTTTGATGGAATTTGCCATATTTTTTTATAACACTAGCCAAGTTATTTTTCTTAAAGATTAAATAAATTTTCAAATTACACTAGCCAAGTTACTTTAGTGGTTAAAGGGATAGTTGTTATCCTTAGAAATCCTAGATTTGAGCACCAACGATTACAGAGTATTTAAGCTTTCATTGTCAAATTGTTAATAATCTCTATAACATATACTATTATTTATAATCAATTTAAATTAAAAAAATAAATCCTCAAATTACCAATTAAAGTCAATTGTGCCCTTAAACTCCGTCAAAAAGTAAATTATATCCTCAAAATCGGCTAAAAAATAAATTCAATCATTCTATAATATCATAATTCACATAGACACTATAACAATCCATTAAAGAATTAAATTGATGTAATCAAATAATTTTAAAAATTAAATTTATACAGTTAAAAAATAACATCATTGGTTTGAGTTTACATCATAAAAAGTAACCCTTAAATTATATTTATTTAATATAACAAATTTAAAAAGATTTCATCTTTTAGTTTGAATGATAGATTAAAGAATAAATTAGGATCAACAATCAGTTGGTATCAATTAGTCTAGTGGGATGAGGCAGTAGATCCTTTAAGTAAGATTAGGAGTTTAAATCATGATGATTGTGAATGGAGCAAATTGAGTTAGGAAGATTGTCCTTGCCTTTACAGTATCTGATTCGAATTAATCGATCATTATATCATATATCAATGATTATACCTAAACACAGATAATTACAAATTTAGTATTTAAATTATTAATTTTGGTGGAGGTTTAATAGTTTCTAGAGATTCTGTACAGAGTTATAACATTAATGTATAATTATCGGATATTAGGTTCAAATCCTACTGCAAGCAATACATTAATTTTTATAATTATTTTTAATATATCTTCTATGATTATTATAGTGTTGTATTTGTTCATTGAATATTATTTTTAATTTTTTTGGGACAGATAGTTCTTATTCTTCAAATTTAATCTAATTAAGATTTGATTTATTACAACTTATTTTTTTATCTAAAATATGAATATATATTATTTTATTATAAAATATAACTATATTTTTATGTAATCTTATTAAGTCTACTTGATTAAAAACTATATTCTCAAGGTATCATAATTCAAGTCACAAATAATGTTATTTTTATTTTTATTTTAATTAACAATTACTTTATATCATAAAACTAAACAATATAAATATATATATAAATACTTTTATTACTTACAACTATCTTTTCTATTGGGGTATTCATAATCGAGTATCCAGATTTTTAAGTACTTGAAATGTCGAGTATCCGATTCTCCAAATTCGGCCTATGTCCCATGTCTGTGACTACTAGGTACCCATAGATACCCGATTAATATTTTTTACTTTTTAAAATAAAAAAATTTTAGAAAAATTACAAGGAAACACATAAAAAGTTAAAAGTTCATAATACATACTAGGTACCCATAGATACCCGATTAATATATTCACAAAAATTAGTGGTTTACATTTAGTTTTAAGGATAAATGTTGAAACGATTTTTTGAAAATGGGTCTCGCTTCAAATAATTTGATAGCCGGGCAATAATAAAACATGATTCAAGGAGTCGCCACCAACTTTTGATTAGGGTGTGATTGGGCACCCAAAAAGTATTTGTCGTTTTAATAAAAAATTTAATTAAAACAACAAATTTGTGGTCTGCATTACCAAAATTTGAGTTCAGGGGTCGATTACGTGTGGGGAAAGATTAGCACTCACAATGTCCTAAATCAGTACCTAGTCGATTAATTAGTTGTCTTTGCAATGAAATCTAACAACTCGAGTCTAATTTAATTTAAGATCTCATACTCATAATATTCTGTGAATTTTAGGATGAAACACAATAATATTTAATTATTTTCTATCGAGAAGAATCGACCTCTCGTACCTTAAAGCAATCGATTCTTACTCCAATCGAAATAAAGAAATATTAAAATTTCATTTTAAAATTCATTGTTAATTCAAAGTAACAACACAAAATAATTCTAAGTGAGAAAACGATAATATCTAATTATTTACAATCGAAAATAAATGACCTCTCATGCCTTAAAGCAGTCGTTTATTACTCCAATCGAAATGAAGAGATATCATTATTTCGTCTTAAAATTTAATACTAATTCGAGTGAAAACGATAATATCTAATGATTTCTAATCGAGAATAAATGACCTCTCATGCGTTAAAGCAGTCATTTATTACTCCAATTGAAATGAAGAGTTATCATTATTCAATCTTAAAATTCAATATTGATTCAAGAGAAAATGGTAATATCTAATTATTTTCAATCGAGAATAAATGACCTCTCATGCCTTAAAGCAGTCATTTATTACTCCAACCGAAATGAAAAGATATTATTATTATCAATACCGATTCAAGTGTTAATATTTTGAAAACCCAACGGAACAAATGCAAAAATAAAGTGAATTAGAAGAAAACGCCAAACAAGTACAATTAACTATTTATTTTACCAACCTTTAATGAGAATAAGGATGTTCAATTATTTAAATACATCGAGACGATACCTTAGATTTTATCTAACAGCCTTTTCTCTGTGAACTTAATTAAAAGAACATGATCTTTTTCCCAATCCCAAAATTTTAAAATGGATTCAATTTAATTCGTGTCACTTAACGGGATAGACTTTCATTTTAAAATTATCGAAAGTAACTTTCTTATATGTTAAGATAGTCACTCCACGACAATATTAAAATGAACGAATATTACCCTTAGTCAAATTATTTCGATTCGAGTCAATAAATGCTTATGAGGGTATCAAGAAAAGCTAATTAATTACTAAAATGAAATAATATGCAAGCAATATACAAAAATTAAAATAAAACAAAATGTGAATAGGACTAAAACAGAAACAAACAACTCATCATGTCAAAAATTAAAACAAAATAAGTGCAAAAGTGACAAAATGAACGTTTTTAATATTAAGTTCTAAAATTACAAAGAATTAAAATAAATAAACATGGGGACCAAATTAAAATAAAATGAAATTGCATGGATAAATTAAATTAAATAAAAAATAGATTACAGTTCGAAATATAAACATGCTGAAACTACAAGGACCATTTCATAATTATTCCTTCTTTATCCTAAAACATGTTTTTAAAGAAAAATGGGTAAATTACCTAATCATTCTATAAATAATTTAAAACAAATAAACATTCACTATACATGACCAAAATGTAAAAACAAGCTAAACATAGAGGGACTAAAAAAAAATAACCCTAAATATATATATAACATACGTAAAAACGAGTAAATTGCAAAATCGACCCTTACAGGTGACTATCATGCAAAAACACAACTAAACTACGGGGACTAGACAACAAATAGCCCTAAAAATATAAAACATGCATAAAAGTGGGTAAATAGCAATTTTTATCCTCACAGGTGACCAAAATGCAAAAACAATGCTAACTTTGGTGACCTAAATGTGATTAACCCCTAAATTTCACTATAAAGTTACTTTTTTCTTCTTCTTTTTTCATTTCAAACTCGTTTTAGAAAAATATCTCAAACCCTCTATTTTCTTTCAATCCTCTCACATCTCTCTCGGCCGACCACTGCTCCAGTCTTCCACGCCGCCGCTCCGGTTTCTTTTCCGACCACCACACACGGTGGCCAGAGCCCCGAAATGAACCCAAAATAAGCCTACTATCTTCTCTTCATTCTTTTAAACCTAGATCTATGACTTAAATCACCTGATAATACCCCTAAATACCCATAAAAACTCTCATAACCCTTCGTCTACCCATTTTTCGACGACCTCAAAACCAACTAAAATCGAACCTAAAACCTCCCAAAATCTCTGATATACCCGTCAAACACTCGTTTCAACTACTCCTCATCTTGTAAACTACTCGAACTCTTCTTTATAAAATATTTTTTTACTACAAACGTGCATACATATTTTTTTGGTATTCGAAACTAAAATATTTACCTGGATATTTTTATGGTTTTTTATTTGCTTCGAAAATAGTGGAAAACCTCCTAAAATCTCTTGTTTTTCTCCTTTTTGTTTGTTTTGGTTCGAATGCTCCTCCCATTTTTTCTTCTGCTTTTCCTTTCTGATCTTTTTTAATCCCCTTTAAACAATGAAAATCGAGGCTTTTTTTATCCCCCAAAAAAAGTTACATTTCATCATTTCTTCTCTGTCTTGCATTTTGATTTGTAAGAACTATTGTTGTAAGGAGGTGATGTTGGTGGAGTGTTTGGTGGGGAAGTCCAGAATTTTCTAAGATTGACCCCCGTTTTTATTTGATTGGTTTCTTGTTTGATTGATTGAATTTGCTGACAGGTGGCCGACAAACGGAACTGATAATGACAGTGGATGATCGAAAAAGTTGTGATGGTGAGAAACCCCGACTAGAAGTGGAGGCGACAATAGCGGTGTGGCCTGAAAACCTTAGGGTTTAGAAACCCTAACTGATTTAGGTTAGTGTATTAGGCACAGGGTTTGGTCTTAGACCAGTTGGGCTTCGGGTGTGAGTTTACTGTGTTGGTCGATTGTAATGGGCCCTTTGAGTTGTATCTAAGCCAAGTTGGGTTTCGGGTTTTATTCTCTTGGGTTCGGGTCAAATTTGTAATTGGGGGCCCAATTTCGGGTTTTGTATAGGCATGCTCAAATTAATAAAAATAATAATAGCATCAGGACAAAAATGGGTGTCGACGTTTCCCCTCTTTGCCCATTCATGTGTTAACAAGCATAAGGCAAAGACGAAGAGACAAGGAGTTTTTGTCCGATGAAATATGTACTTGGCGATCTGCTATTGTCTCAACTAAGACTGGAAATGAACGTCTCAAGTGAGATATTTGAAGATGGTGTTTAAAAATATATATGCTTCGATGCTCCTTCAGGGTAGATCAGATCTGGAAACGTTGATTCATTCCACTATTCTTCAGGGAAGATTGAATCGAGGCAGACTTGTTCCACTACTACTTAGGGAAGATCAAATCTAGAAAGAGGGGATTTGTTTCACTGCTTTTTCAGGAAAATTAGATATGGAGACATTGATTCATTCTGTTGTTATTTAGGGAAGATTGAATCGAGTCAAACTTGTTTCACTACTACTCAGGGAAGATCAAATCTAGAAAGAGGGGATCTGTTCCACTGGTCTTTTGGGGAAAATCAGATCTGGTAACATTGATTCATTCCAATGTTCTTCGAGGAAGATTGAATCAAGGAAGACTTATTCCATTGCTACTCAGGGAATATCATATCTGGAAAGAGGGATCTGTTCCGCTGCTTCTTCAGTGAAAATCATATCTGGAGATGTTGATTCATTATACTATTCTTCAGGGAAGATTAAATCGAGGTATATTTGTTCCTCTTGTCTTCAAGAATATCAAATATGAAAATTAAACATTAACCCTTGTTAGTATGTGTTTGAGAATTTGAAAACATCATACCTGAAGGTCTTGGGAGGATAATCTTTGGAAAATGATTTTCCTTGTAGGAGCTTATCTTGCAGTCACCAAATATGGGAATCTGCCTCGACTTGGGTGGTAGTTGAACCTTTCCCGTTTTTGGGACTCTGAATTGGTTACTTTTCAAAAATTTCATTTTTCAGAAAAGATTTAAATGGGAAACTTTGGAAATTGTTTTCCAATTTTTTGGAAAATCATGCGAAAACATCATGCCCGAAGGACATATAGATGACTCGAAGGATTTAATCATCATGCTTGAAAGACTTACTGATGGCTCAAATGACTTACTAAGTAAGAAACTTTGGAAATTATTTTCTTACTTTTCAATAAACAATCTCAGAAAAGATTTAAATAAGAAACTTTGGAAATTGTTTTCTCATTTTTCGAAAATCATGTGAGAACATCCTATCCAAATGTCTTATGGATGGCTCGAAGACTTATAATCTTGGTTGAAAGGCTTATAGATGACCTGAAGGATTCATCATGCTCGAAAGACTTATTGATGGCTCGAAGGACTTACCAATTTTGGAAATAGATTACTAGGTAAGAAACTTTGGAAATTGATTTATTACTTTTTGAAAAACATGTGAAAACATCCTGCACGAATGTCTTATGGATGTCCTGAAGGACTTATCATCTTTCTCGAAATGCTTATAGATGACCCAAAGGATTTAATCATCATGCTCAAAAGACTTACTGATGGCCCGAATGACTTATCAATTTTTGAATTAGCTTACTAGGTAAGAAACTTTGGAAATAGTTTTCTTACTTTTCGAAAATCATGTGAAAACATCCTGCCCGAAGGTCTTATGGATGGTAAGGAGGACTTATCATCTTAATCAAAAGGCTTATAAATGACCCGAAAGATTTAATTATCATGCTCGAAAGACTTACTGATGGCTCGAATGACTTACCAATTTTGGAAATAGTTTACTAGGTAAGAAACTTTGGAAATCTTTTTCTTACTTTTCAAAAAACATGTGAAAACATCTTGCCCGAAGATCTTATGGATGGCCCGAAGGACTTATCATCTTGCTCGAAAGACTTATAGATGACCTGGAGGATTTAATCATCAAGCTCGAAAGACTTACTGATGGCCCGAAGGACTTACCAATTTTGGAAATCAAGCTTAGTTTTTTGAAAAATCCATCAGGTATAGAAACCTCTAAAAACAGACTTAGTTTTTTTGAAAACACATTTAAAAAATACCATGCCAAGAAACCTCTGAAAACCATACTTAGTTTCTAAAAAACTCGTTAACTAGGTAACATGCCCCATTTCAAAAATGATGATTGTCCTGCGGATTGGGTTCTCAATTCTTGAGTTTCTACAACTCTTAATGTAATTCCCTCCATTTGAGGCTTGAATTCTGATTTTTCTTTTCTTTTCTTTTCTTGAAAAATTATCATGCTCGAAAGACTTACTGATGGCTCGAATGACTTACCAATTTTGGAAATAGTTTACTAGGTAAGAAACTTTGGAAATCTTTTTCTTACTTTTCAAAAAACATGTGAAAACATCTTGCCCGAAGATCTTATGGATGGCCCGAAGGACTTATCATCTTGCTCGAAAGACTTATAGATGACCTGGAGGATTTAATCATCAAGCTCGAAAGACTTACTGATGGCCCGAAGGACTTACCAATTTTGGAAATCAAGCTTAGTTTTTTGAAAAATCCATCAGGTATAGAAACCTCTAAAAACAGACTTAGTTTTTTTGAAAACACATTTAAAAAATACCATGCCAAGAAACCTCTGAAAACCATACTTAGTTTCTAAAAAACTCGTTAACTAGGTAACATGCCCCATTTCAAAAATGATGATTGTCCTGCGGATTGGGTTCTCAATTCTTGAGTTTCTACAACTCTTAATGTAATTCCCTCCATTTGAGGCTTGAATTCTGATTTTTCTTTTCTTTTCTTTTCTTGAAAAATTATCATGCTCGAAAGACTTACTGATGGCTCGAATGACTTACCAATTTTGGAAATAGTTTACTAGGTAAGAAACTTTGGAAATCTTTTTCTTACTTTTCAAAAAACATGTGAAAACATCTTGCCCGAAGATCTTATGGATGGCCCGAAGGACTTATCATCTTGCTCGAAAGACTTATAGATGACCTGGAGGATTTAATCATCAAGCTCGAAAGACTTACTGATGGCCCGAAGGACTTACCAATTTTGGAAATCAAGCTTAGTTTTTTGAAAAATCCATCAGGTATAGAAACCTCTAAAAACAGACTTAGTTTTTTTGAAAACACATTTAAAAAATACCATGCCAAGAAACCTCTGAAAACCATACTTAGTTTCTAAAAAACTCGTTAACTAGGTAACATGCCCCATTTCAAAAATGATGATTGTCCTGCGGATTGGGTTCTCAATTCTTGAGTTTCTACAACTCTTAATGTAATTCCCTCCATTTGAGGCTTGAATTCTGATTTTTCTTTTCTTTTCTTTTCTTGAAAAATTTGTAAGAAATATGTATATATGTATGACAAGATGAATGCACTTAAATATCTCTAAATGTGATGTATGACTTTCTTGTACCTAGAAATGTTGATCATTATTCTTCTCGCCTCAAAGTGTATACCTCAATCTTCCTTCATTTGGTATTTTTTGCATATAACCTACTGCAATATCGATGTAGCAACTTGCTAGCTTAGGTTTGGAATCTTCTAAAGACCAGCTCGATCATCTTGTAGTCTTTTTTTTGTATTCATTTTGGAGGAAATGTTTTCTCTCTCGAATTCTTGATGCGGTCAGTAATATGATCTTGATGCCCCTTTCTATCATTGGCTCAATTACGCTCTTAGATTTATTTTTCTGGGACTCTACAGTTAATTTATGCTCGGTTGGTTTGCTTTACAAGGTAAGATCTGCTCAAATTCATGGTATGCCCTAACACTCCAAGTCATGAGACTCACTCTCAATGTCTTCTCGGTATGAATTTTGTTATCTTAACATTATATGGGTTTTTGGGCATGCCCCAAAGTGGGCATTTTCATGATTCATCCTTATTTGGGTGCCAAAATTTATCCTCGACTAGTCTCATTCTTGCATTTTTGCTATGAGTTGGGGTATGTGCCATTTTCAAATAAGGTGACCACCTATTTCTTGATGGATTACCGACATCAGAAGGAAGTGTTACAAAGTTCTATCCTCCAGTTCTTTTAATCTCTCCAACTATTTGCTTTCCAAATTGTGGAACACTTCATTATTCTGGCATCGTTTGTTCTTTTTCTTCAATAGAGGCAGAATGGGTCTCACCAGCTTTAAGGCCTTTTTGCATTTGGGATTGTCTTATTTGAAAATGTTTTTCTCCTTTCTTTTTTTAGAAGTCAAAGAACGAAAGAATTTTGTAAAGTATTACTCTATAATTTAGGCTCACAATTGAAGCAAATCATAAACATGAGTTCACATAATACCAAAAGAATCAACTGCTCTTTTAATATTTTCAAAGTTATAGCTCTTTGACAAGTATCAAAATTGATGGGTTCGCTTTAGGTTGACTTCCTATTTTCTAAGGTTTCAGTCATCAAAGATGTCATTTCTTTCTCGGTCCTTATGAACATTATAACATGCCCTTCTTTCTTGGCTTAGTATTTTAATTGGATGCGGACAAAATGACACAACTAGCATAGTCAATTACTAGACTTTCTAGAACACTCCTATTTCGGTTCTCTGAAATATTCCATTTGTTCAAGCTTCCCAGACTTCCTTAGCAGAGACAGTGCAGGGACATCAATCTAAATATAAAATTCTTGAGTGCTTGTGTGAGGTGGACTATAACAAGTGTTCCTTAGCTCTCTTAGTCCATTTTACTGAAACATTATTACATACATTTGATTTAATTTTCCATTTTTTGGCTAGCTAAATTCAGCTTTTATTGTACATGTATGTTATAATTCCTTTATCGGGCTAGGTGAAGGGTTTATCACATCACAAAGTCTTTAACTTGACAATCGCATTGGCGCAAACACCAAACTGCCAAGTACTCGAGCAATATCGCAGTTTGAATGTAATCTATTCATAAAGCCAGGGTTTTTGAGTTTCCTCTATAACCAATTGCTTTAGTGGAATGGCTCAGCTTTATTGTATAATCTATGATAATAATTTATTAACCTTTTGAGTATTCAGATTTAAAATTTCTTAAGCTCATTGAGAAGAACATGTTATAGTCTATGTGTCCTTGATAGTCAGGCAATCCCATATTTAGAGTTTAATTCCCAAAGAACTTACCTATATTAAATTCATCCACTCCACCATTCCATTTGTGAAGATTAGGATCAACATTGAATGTCCTCAATAGAAGTGTAGTCTAGTCAGTTTTGCAGTGTTATGCACAAGAGATGCCCCATGTTTTCTGCTCTTATGCATACCTGAATACTAAGGCTCTTGATCACTTCCTCATGAGAGGAGAAGGCTATATTGGCCCTGCAAGAGAAGGTACGATGTTCGAATGTATCTTCTAGGGTAAGATCAAGGGTCCTTGTTTTATCAATTTTCAATTTTTTCACTTTGTCAAGGATCCATAATTTAATCATTTAAAGAGTTTTTAATTCAGTTGATATTCAAATAAATGAAGTATTTGTAAATTTGATTAAATTTTCACCACATTTAAAGTAGCATAAGTTCATTTAAATATCCTTAAAAAAACTGAGAAAGTACAAAAAACAAATTCAAACAAGATGTTACAAATGTTAGGTGCAACTATGGTGGATAAGGACCTTCACTTGTTTAGCCAAAATGCCCCATTTTTCCTAGACTGTTGGGTGTCCAATTGGATTAGGGTCTTTACCATCACTTGCTCCCCATCTCTCGATCATTTCTTATGTCAGGACTCCTTTGTCAACGAGCTTTTCTATCTCTTCCATCAATGGTATGCACTTTTCAGTGAGATGGCCCAATGCCCCCATATGAAAATTACAAGCACTATTCGGGTCATAACCATAAGCAGATGGGCTAGTCGTCATTCTCAAAGGCCTTGGAGTAAGGTACTGACTCTTTATTAAAGGGGATAACAAGTTAGAAATGGGCACTTAAAAAACCTTGAGGGTCGTATTTTTCCAAGACATCTTTTGCGGCCAGTCTCGGATTATTTCTCTTTTAATTTCCTTCTCATCATTTCCTATTTCTTTCTCCTTTTTTAGTATCAGCGAAGTCTCGAGAGTTGAGTCTTTTAACTCTGCCTCACATACCTCACTTTACATGATTTTGCTATTTTCTTTCTTCACGCCTTTTTCCGTATGCACTTCATTTTTTTAACCTCATCAACTCTATTATAGGGACTAACTCCCAACTGTCTGACCAAAAATGACTGGTTGTTAACATCCACCTTTATAACTCCATAAGCCAAAAGATCTTGGACTTTTCACTTGAATTTACCACAATTCTCGATGGAGTGTTCTCGGGCTCCGGCATGATATTCACAAGAAACTTTCTCATTATACCAACTCGGATAAGGGGGTAGTAGAGACTTAGCCAGACGTGGAGTAATCAGTTGGGCTTTGAGCAACTTGGGATATAATTTGATGTATGAAAATAGAGGAAAATTGAGTAAAATCTCTTTTGAACTCACTTTCTCCTTGCCACTATTATGACCATCTGTTAATCGGGATATGAACCGAGTGATGTAATTTAGTCTACCCAATAAACCTCAAAAAATATTCTGTATTCACGGGGTAGGTAAATTCTAGATGACTCTGACTTTGTCGGGATCAACTTCAATACCTTTTCTGCTAACAACGAAGCCCAAAAGCTTCCCAGATGTTACTCCGAATATGCATTTGTTTGGATTCAACTTCAATTGAAACTTTCTAAATCTTTGGAAGAGTTTCATCAGGTTATCAATATTAAATCTTCAGTTTATGTTTTGATAATCATGTCGTCAACATAAACTTCAATTTTCTTATGCATCGTGTCGTGAAACAAGGTCACCATAACTATTTGGTACGTTTCCCCAACATTCTTTAATCCGATGGACATCACCTTGTAACAGAGTGTTCCCCATATTGTGATGAATGTGGTTTTCTCCATGTTGTATGGATGTATTTTTATCTGGTTATACCCTGAGAATCCATCCATGGATGAGAAGAAATCATTTTCTGTTGTGTTATTCACTAGAGTATTTATGTGCGGCAAGGGGAAGTTATCTTTAGGACTTGCTTTATTGAGGTCTCGATAGTCAACGCACATGCATACTTTTCCATCCTTCTTTGGCATTGCACGATGTTAGTCACCCACTCTGGATACTGCTACTTGGCTACTTGAAGGAAACCCTATCAAATTGCTTTCTAAATTCTTCTTTTATCTTAAGGAGCATTTCAAGTCTCATCCTCCTTAGTTTTTGATTCACGGGCTTGCATTCTGGCTTGATTGGTAATTTATGGAATACCATATCCGTGTCTAGCCCCGGCATGTCCTGTTACAATGATGCAAACATGTCCTTGTACTTATAAAGTAAGTCTATCAAACTTTTTCTTGCTTCAGATGAGAGTGTTGTGCCAATTGTAACCTCTTTACTTTCTTCCTTAGTGTCCAAATTCAAGACTTCAATTTTCTCTTCATGTGGCAATATTTGTTTGTCTTCTCTCTCTATCATTCTTAATAAATCAGAAGGTAAGTTGCATTCTTCTTCATGGTTACATTCATCAATTTCCCCAAGATACTTGAACTGCTCAAAATCCACCTCGGGGTCAGAATCATTTATAAATGTTCGTTTTGTCTGGGGCTCTCATTCAAGTTTTTACTCAAGCTTATATATATATTACTAGTTATATAAATATTAGTTATTATTACCAAGTTTTACATGGGATTAAATATATATTGTCAGTTAAATAAATTAATATTTGAATATGTGTGCTTAATTACACATGAACCGCTTATTTAATCATCTATGTTAGTTATGTTTGTGGTCAATACATCAAAAGCAACTAGGGTTTTATCTTAATGATACATTAGTTGCCACCATGAATACATTTGGACCGTTAGATCCGATCAATGATCCGATGGTCCAGCTTCAGCTCGAGGTATCCAACCGTCAGATCTCGCATGTGAGAATCACGTGTGTCGCTCCCGCACCCTTATGCACTCGTGTGTATGATTCACATCAGTCCCCACCAGGCTCCAGACATTCTTCCTACATCAACTACAGTAGCCCAGGGAATCAGACTGCCACAGGGTCCCGTCTTCCACATTCCCCGACCGTGGCAGAGCCTCCAATATCGCATGCAAACAAAAGCCAACATATTATCATGAAATTAGAAGGAAAAAAAGAAAAGGATAAAATAAAATAAAATAAGGATACATATATATCCATCAGTATAGGAATCAAGAGGAGGGGAGATATCGAGCATTAACCACCATCAACAAACACAAGCAGATTGAAAAATATCCATCATCAGTAACCAAACAACTCATTCGAACAAAAATCATCAGCAACCAGAGAACTAAATCGAGAGCAAAAACACATAGCAAAAAAATCCCTTCTGTTTATGAGTGTCTCATCGCCCAAAAAAAACAAGAAAACCCTTACCTTCCTTATTGGTAGAAGCTCACCCTCGTCGGCTGAAATCAAAACCACCTTGAGTCACCCAAGGTAACTCTGTTTGGCCTTAGATTTGTGATTGTTTTAGGGACTTAGAAGGTCTCATTGGGGTTTGGGTTTGGTTTTGAGGTTAGGGTTTTGAGAAAGGAAAATACGAGGGTTATTTGAGGGTTTAGTTCCTCATCGGAGCCTTGTGAGGAAAACCTAATGTGGTCGCGGGTTTGGTTTAGGGAGGGCTCGAGTTTCTGTCAGATACTAGGTCATGGGTCTATTTTTGAGAGGCTTAGAGAACAGATGGGGGTCATTTGACCTTTTGTTGGAGCAGTTTAGTAGTGGCAGCCACGACAGTTACCACGGTTGAGGTTGAGAGTAGAAGTGAAGAGGATTGAGTGAGGGGGAGATAAGTTGAGAGAAACAGATGGGAAAGGTTTAGGCTGATGAGGATCAAATGAATTAGGTTAAAAAACTTACCCAAAATGTCATATATATGGGTATGCCAAAATGGCGTCGTTTGAAGGATGTGTGAAACGACCGTATTTTGGGAGGCTAGGATCGTTCGTGTTCTGTCGGGTGGGGATATTTATGTGAGTGGCCCTGGTATCTTCAACCCGTCACATTATAGTCCCTAAATTGAGCCTTGCTAAAATTATAATTTGTCTCCTAAATTTCTGGATATTTCATTTTAGTCAAGTATCATGTTAAGGTTATTTTCGCGTTGTTTTTTACATTTGACATGTAATTTTGTGTTATTTTATTTTAATCCTTTGTATTCCTTCAGTTATATTATGTTTGTAGTGCTTGATGTTTAAGATTTTTTGCACATGATATCTTTTTGTTTAATTAGTTTGTAATGTTGACATTAAATCTGTCCTTCTTATATCTTAATCCATGTTTAAGATTTTTTTATGCATATGCTTGTAGGGTTAGTTTAAGTTAGCTTCGAATGAATTCTAATCATATGTATGAATGATTATGATATGTATGCATGTACATATATTTATTCTAAGCATGTTGTTCATACGTATAGATTTAGGTGAAATTTAAATGGATGTATGATATCCTCATATGCATAACTTGACTTATAAATACATAATCGAATTAAGGGTAATACCCTTTTAATTTAAATTTTTTTTGATTGACTTTTCTTAACTTATTAGAGTCTCTTTCTATGATTTTAAATTGAAAGTGTATCTCAACAGTGAAACCTAAAAAATGATTAGTAATTTAAAATTTAGGAACGAAAAAAAGACGTGTTCGGTTATTTAAATTTTTCTAGAAAAGATTGTTAGAACTTATCTAAGATATGGTCTTGATATTCTTAAATAATTGAATATTCTTCTTCTTTTTAAAAGGATTGATAATTTTTAATTTAATATATTTTGGTGCATTTGAATATTTTAATGAAAATGTAATATTTCTTTATTTCAATTGGAGTAAGAATTGATTGCCTCAAGGTATGAGGGGTTTGTTTCTTCTCAATAGCAAATAATTAAATATTATTATTTTCATTTTAATATTCGTATTTTGTTGTTTTATGGGATCATAAATCAAAATTAAATTTGAACTTGTAAATTTCATTGCAAAGACATTAATTAATCGATTAGGTACCGATTTAGGGAGATGTGGGGGTGCTAATCCTTTCCCACGCATAACCGACTCCCGAACTCAAATTTTGGTAATGCATACCTCAAATTGTTGTTTTAATTAAAATTAATTTTTATTTAAAATGAAAAAATATTTCTAGGGTGCTTAATCACACACTAATCAAAGATTGGTGATGACTCATTGAACCATACGATTTTATTTTAATAAGGAATCCCAAATTTTTCGAAACAATAGGTTTTTTTAATCACAATACTTTTTAAATCAAAATTAACCAAAAGAGAGAGAATAATTAAAAATGTGGTATGATTTTTAAAATCTCACCTTTAAGAAAAAAAATCATTTCGACATCATCATTGTCCACATCATGAATATCCAAAGACTTGAAAGGTGAAGGAGAACAAAAATATGTATATACGAGAGAATAATATCCCACATAGAATAAAGAAAAGAAATAAAATTATATACAAAAGAAGGGAAATGAAAAAGGAATAAATGTTTGCCGGAAAGTAAATTGTATCTTTTATTGAAATATATATAAAAACAATTCATTAACACTTACAAAAGATCACCGATTGCCCCTAGTATAGGTAAATAGGGAAAGTTTGATTATTACTCTATAAGAGATTTGAAAACCACTGGTAGTTCTTTAGTCGTCCAGTTGTTAAGCACGAACCCCGTCGGTAATGGACAGATTCCATATCTATCAACGTCTTCAGTGTCATCCGTTGTTATAGCATTGATGCTCAAGTCTTTCAAATATTCTTCTATATCAAGTAAGGCCATCATTGATTTTTCCTCAAAAGTATAACTACAAAACCTGAATGTACTTTGAAGGGGAGGGAAATACATTGGCTCCCCTTGAATTTCTTCCCCAGTCAATCTTGCTCTTATTCTTTCTTGGCATTTATGAATCTCATTTCTTCTCTGTTGATGACTGGGCTGATATCCAAGCCCAAATTGATCTAACTTGGTAGCATGAAAAATGAGGCTAATTGTTCTTTATAGAGATTTCATAAACCCCCTTATTCTATTTGCACATCTTCCCAAAGTCTGTTTGATTTCCATCTTGGTGCATTTTGGGAGACTGGGTTTGGAAATCTTACCCCCTTCAGCCATAAATATAGCATTAACAAATTCCAAAGATTGAAACGAACATTCCATATCTTCCTCATTTATATCTATGTAAGGGGAGTCAGTGGTCACACTCGCCACTATATCCTCTTCAGCATTAATGATTATCAGAGTTCCATCGATAACAAACTTGACTTTATGGTGTAGTGTTGATGGTACTGCCCCAACTTGATGAATTCATGGCCTTCCTAAAAGGAAGTTGTAAAAAGGCATATTGTCTATTACCAGGAACTTTATGTTATAAGTGGCGGGTCCAATGGTCAATGGTACCTCAATTTTGCCGAGTACTTCTCTCTTTATCCCATCAAATGATCGAACCACACTCTAGCATGCTCTCATGTGGGAAATATCCATTGTTAGCCTCTTAAGAGTGACCAAAGACATTACATTAAGGGCATAACCATTGTCAATTAATATGCTCGACAAAGCATGCCCCTTGCAATGAGTGGTGATATGTAAAGCTTTAGCCAGACCCCTTCTTTTGGACAGAATCTTATCATCAGAGAATGAGATGAGGTTATCGACTTGAATATTGTTAACCATTCAATCCATCTTATTGGCTGGTATGTCTTTTGGTACAAACATCTGATTAAAGACCTTAAAAAATACCTCTGTGCGTGCCTCTGAACTCAACAATAGTGTCAACATTGAAATACATACAGGGAGATTGTGTAGCTGTTCCACAATGTTGTATTCACTATGTTTCAAGAGATTCAGAAACTCTACAGCTTCTTCCTCATTTATAGGCTCATTCATTTTTGGTTCATCCCCTTTAAATGGTTCAAGCATTCTCTAGGGTAAGCTAGACTTTTGGGAATAGTATTTCCCAACAGAGTTCCCCACTTCCTTAATATCTTTTTTAATAGAGCTCACTTAACATTCATACTTCCAAGGCACTTGTTTATTATCTTTGTAAGGAAAAAGTCTTGGTGCCACTATCACCACCCTTGTCGGTGTCTTATCCGTCATCTTCGCATTAGGGGTGATAATCAAAGGGCGGAACGTGCCATACCCCTTTTTAGATGAATCTCCAGTCGTACAAACATCAACTTCCGGAGTGTCTTTGTTTTCCTCGTAGAATTCCAACTCTTTCCTATCATCATGAGATGGATCAAATCTTGAAATTTTGAACCCTTATGCACATCACTTCGGTGTGTTATAGTGTGGTGCAAGAAATCCTACTTTTACCATTTGCCTCCATACCCAGGCCAAAAGAGACTTCACTTCGTAAACACTTGTTTTAAACTTGTTTCCCCTCTCCTCGATGATTGCATTAACCCCGTTTTCTTGGTTGTTAGGCAAAAGGTTCTGCGTAACATTAGGTGCCTTTCAATTGTTGAAATAAATCCAATTCTTGTTACGCATCCGTTGAATGATCATTTTAAAGGCGAGGCAGTTTTCAATAGCATGCCTCGAGACACCACCATGGTACTTACAATGCATGTTTTCATTGTACAACTTAGGGTATGAGGGTTTTAGTGGTTCTATTAGGTATGGCGATACCACATGTGCGTCGAAAAGTTGTTGGTAGAGCTCCTTGTATGTCATGGGAATTGGATCGAAATGTTCTTTTTCTCTCCTTGGTTCTCTCGTACTCTTGTATCTTGTCTAGAAGTACTTAATGGTAAAACTGTTATTGATTTTGTCTTAGAGATCGTAACACTTTTTCTAGTATTAAAAGTGTTAACGTTGTTGATCTTTCATTCTCTTTTCTTAATAGAAGGTCTCCTGCTTGATTCACCTCAATATATCTTTCATTGTTTAATGGCCATCTCGATCATCTCTCCGACCATAATCAGATTAGAGAAATTCTCAAATGTAATTGCAACTAAATGCTCGAAGAAATGAGCCTTCAAAGTATGTATGAAGAGCTTCCTTGTCTCTTTTTCACCCAAAGGAAGATGAACCTGCACAGCTAAATCCTTCCATCGTTGTGCATATTGTTTGAAGCTTCATTATGCTTCTTCTCCATACTTTGGAGCATGACACAATCTGGCCTTATGTCATTTACATGCTGGTATTATTCTAAGAAAGACTTGGTGAGATCTTTCCATGTTCTGATGTGTGAACGGTTCAACTGATTGTACCACTGAATGGCTGAACTTGACACTCTCTTGGAAGTAGTGAATTAGAAGCTTATCATTTCCCATGTATCCTATCATCTTTCGACGGAACATGGTAATGTGAGCTGAAGGGCAATCGTTCCTACTGTATTTCTCAAAATCTGGGACTTTAAACTTATGAGGAAGAATTAAATTTGGGACTAAAGTTAGTTCCAGTGCATCAACTCCGTAATAATTATCTTCTCCCTTATTTGTCTTCATTTGATCTTCCAACAGCTTAATTGTCTCCTCCATCTTCTTTTCTTTGTCCTCTTCATCAAAATCTGTAATACGATAATCACCCGGCTTGTTATGGGGGTTGGTTACAGAGGCCTGTGCATTTGCAGTAGACGAAACCTATGCTTTTGCAGCAGATGAGTACGCTTGAAGTCCTGGTAAAATTCCAGGTGAGATAACCAACTGCGGGGTAGGTGATACAGTCACCCCTTCATATGCCCCTGCCCTAGGGGCACTCATTTGGTTTATACCAGACAACTTTGTAACAATCTGATCAACCAGTGACCCTTGGTTCCTGGTGATAGAATCCATGGTATTTTGATTATTCTGACTCATTTTCTCCTCAAGTTTTTTTTACAGTTTTAGTATATTTTCCTCAAGCTGAGCGATTTTAGCTTTCATCTTCTTTTTCGTTGAACATGTGTTATAAAGATGTGTGTCCAATGCTTGATGAGGTATGTCCAATGTTTGTTCCTTTTTTCAATGAGACATTCTCTGTTAGTTAATTTGAATGTAAAAAATGAAAAATGTAAAGAAAAATATGCAAAAATGCATGAAATTTTTGAGGCATTAATCCATAACGTGTCTGTTATTATAAATAGTCAGAAAAAAGTGTTATTTCTAAGATACCAAAAACAATTCAAAGGTACATTCTAGTTAGGTCCTCTAAAATCCAAACGACTTCTAATAGGTTGATAAGTCTTTTTTCTTATTCTATTACTAGCTTAATACCTTGTTGAACCACCCCAGCTTCTCTCACCAAACCATGCAAGTGGCATGTCACCTTCTGTACTTGCTCTAAAAAGTCTCGAATAACTACATCTCTAGCCTTCACCCTTTGCTGAGCCTGTTCCCAACGGAAACGCCATTGGAGCCCTCCATCAAAAGAAACTATTCGGAGTTCATTTTCCCGCTTCTTGAATTTGTCCACGATGACCTCCAGTTCAGCTATATTTTTACCATCCTATTCCTGTTTCTTTTTCAAGATCAGTTATCTTCTTTTCATCAACCCCTGCAACATTTGCCAACCCATTTTTGAAAGGCTGACTCTTGGTGTATTTAATGAAGGCTCGATCCATTCTGATTCCTTCATAGTGTAACAGGGTGGTGTACTCCACAATTATATGCACCATGTCCTCTCGATTGAAGGTAAAGTAGTTTTATCTCGGATTCTAAAACTGCACAAGGGCTCGAATTAAAGGTTCATCGACCTTGATGTAGAGCATGTGTGCGATGTCACTGTATCGTTGACAATACTTATGTTTCCTGTCACTCTCCTAACTATCCCAAATGTTCTACAACTCCTGGGTATCATTCTGTTTAAGGTTGATGGAGGCATAGCCAGCCAGGTCTAACACATAGTTATCTTGAAGATTGTCTCCTTTTTTGTTTCTGAGTCTTTTCTGATCATAGCCGAAATTATTTGTTTTTAACCTCTTGCATTATAACCCCTTTGTTCATTAATGCCAACTTATTTAGGTTTTAACAAACACTTTTTGGATCAACACTTCCTTAAATGATGCAAATCATAAAAATGAAAATAAAAACAAAGAGGAAATAAGTTAGTAAAATAGAAACATGAATCAAAATAATAATAAAAATAAAATGAAGATTCTTATCTCGCACGATATTTACCCCACATGCTTTTATTCCTACCCGGAGATGATTTCTATCCCGCATGTTATTTTCTTGAACAAATCCTAACCACATATATTTCTAATTCTCATGTTTTGAATAGAAAATAAAGAAGGAAATAACTCAAGCAGCCTAGGTTTTAAAATAGAGTTTTGGGGTGGGCTCTAATTCCTTGCAGCGTCACAGCTTAGTTATAAAAAAGGTACCCAAGCTCTCCTTGCTGGTGCACCTTTGGGCCTGCTAGACTCTCAGTTCTAAGCCCATTTCAACCTCATGTGGACCAAGTTAAACTCAAGAGGATACATTCTCTTATGTCTGTACAGAGAATAAATTTACACGAAGACATAAGGTATATGAATCCCAAAGGTTACTTGTTAGGCCTATACAGAGAATAAATTCCCACGAATGCGTCATTTTCACCTCTACTTAAAAAGGTTTGGAACACGGGAATAGAGCCTGAGGTTGAATTTTGAAAAAGCTAAAATCATTGAAAAAATCAGTAAAACTATTGTTTCGAAAAAATAATAATAATCAAAGGTAAATAGTAAGGGTCGAAAGGATAAATTATAATTTATACTTACAATTTTCGCTTAAGAAGATAACCGGAAATCACTTTTGGCCTGACTCTCTTATTGGTCCCCTGTAAAGTCGCCAAGTTATCGTAACCGACCTTCGGGTGGGCCTGGAATCGGGTTTCGACTTAATTTTGATGTGTGTTAGACCAGCGATTATTTTAAATTAGGTTGATTGGACACCTTAACTTACCTTTTATCTTATCTATGTTTTACCAGAAATTTGTCGAATTCAGAAGACGATTACAGTCAGGGAATGATTAGCACCCCTATACTGCCCTTTCGATTCCAATTTGATTTATCAGTTGTCTTAATTACGAAAATTAAAAGTTAAATTAAAATTTAAAAGTTCGATCCAAATTACTTACCTTTGACGAATTTTAAAATTGTCCTAAAAAATAAATCAAATTAATGTTAAATGATAAAATAAAATAAAAAATATATTGCATAAATAAAATAATTAAAAGAAAATTCAAATTAAAAAGGATTAAATTGAAAATAATTAAAAGTTAAGGATCAAATTGATATTAATTGAAAGCTGCAAGGAAAAAATAAAAAGTTAGGTGGTCAATTTACAAAATATAAGAAATATAAACAGGGATTAAATTGAATTAATTCAAAATTCAAGGGCAAATTTACAATAGGTGCCCAAAATGAATTACGCATCAAAATTGTAGGGACTGTGGAAATAATTTAAGTATTTTCTAATTACACCAAGGTCCCCCTATAAATAGTTAAAAATCAGAAAAAATCATTCATTTTCACTCTTCCTCTCAAATATTAAAACCCCCTCAAATATTCTCTCAACTCTCCCTTTGTCGGTAGAATACTGGTCACTCCCCAACGAGACACCGCTATTGGGACCGCTTCTCCGGCCACCACCACCGGTGGCCGAAAAAAAAAAACAAACCCAACCAAAATGTTCCTCCCAACCCCATGAGTATGAAACCAAAGCCCGATCACCCCAAAAAGCCCCCAATCAACGTAGATCTAAATTTGAAATTTTGAAGTTTACCTTTGTTCGACGATGTCCTTTCAACTTTCGGTGGCTTTCCTTTCCCGATGAGGCTTCTACGCATCCCAACAACCTTCGATGAAACAAAGCTTTAAGATTTGTGTTTTTTTGGTTTTTGATTTTGAATGTTGCTACTTTTTACTTTGGCTTGGGTTTTCGTATATTGGTCGTGTATTGCTTTGTTTCTTGGTTGCTTGATGCTCAATTTTTCTTATTTTTCTCTATGTTTCTTTTTGTGTCGAATATTGCTTAGATTTCTTCGGTGGTTTTCACAATTTTTCATTGTGTTTTGTTCAATGGCTTGGTGGGGTTTATATAACCCCTCCGATAGTGGTGGTTTCCGAGCATCTCGGAGTGTTTCCTGATTGTCCGACTCATTCGGGTTGTTGCTCATATTCGCCGAGAATCATGAGAACTACTTGTTCTCGATTTTTCCGTGATTTGCTTTTGGTTTAGCAAGCGACGTTTTCTTCGCCAGCCACCAGACTTGGGGTGCTCCTGTTATTTTAGGGTTCATAAAACCCTAACCCCTACTGGGTCAAGCAAATGGGCTCGGGTTTTGGCTGGATCAGGCTTGTTTCGATTGGGCCTCCGATTTTCCACCGGGTCTGCTGGATCAGGTTACCCGGTTGGGCTTCGTTTATGGACTTCGACCTTTGGACTCCTTTTATTGGACCAGACTTGGACCTAAAAAAACTGAAAATAAAATTAATAATAATATAATATATAAAATAAATAATAATAATAATAATAAGCTTAATATATATATATATATACTTTAAAAGAAAAACTATATAATATATTATATTTTCAAAATCATATAATATGTTTTCAAAATTATATAACAATATGTTTTTAAAAACTACATTACATATTTTCAAAAACTATATATATATTATATATTTTCAAAATTATATAACAATTTGTTTTTAAAATACTATACTATATATTTTCGAAAACTATATATTATATATGTTTTCCAAAAACCATTTTTTAAAAACTATATATTATATGTTTTCAAAAATACACTTTCAAATACTATATTATATATATGTTTTAAAAAAACAATTTTTAATAAAACTATATATTATATGTTTTTAAAATTGTGTTTTCAAAAACTATACTATGTATTTTCAAAAACTATATATATTATATATTTTTGAAATTATGTATAATATCATATATGTTATTCAATATAATAAAGACCCAAGAAGAAAATAATTGTCTACAGTAAAAAGGCAAAAAAATGCTAAATGTAATGAGATTCGAGCTGTAAATGTTGGAAACGAGGGTGTTATAAAATGGAAATGAAAGGTATTGAATCGGAAAGCTAATAACTTTCAACTCTAGTGAAGAAGAGAGGCTTAATTAATTACATTAGGTTGTGGAAAGGGCCACCTTTGTTGGCGTAGAGACGGACGATGTCACCTTCTTTGTAGCGGTGGTCAGAGGCGTCGGATCTAACATAGGAGAGACGAGAGGACTAAAACTCCGAGAATTAAAACCACCGAAAATAAGTATAGTGGACAACCTGATTCAAAAAAAAAAGTCACCTTCGAAAGATACAACTGTGCAATTGATTGGAAGCTCCTACTTGAATGAAATTGAAGAAATAGAGGAGAAAGCTATGATAATTTAGGGTTTGGAAACAAGTAAACTTTTCAGAATAATCGGGGTATCCCATTTCATATTTTACCTATGATATATTAAAACGTCTTCAATTTCTTTTCATTAAATTAAAAAACAATTATATATTAAATAATTTGTTTCTCTACAAAACATAATAAACAGCTTGTCCGGCGGTAAGACCAGTGCTATTCCAAATCCTTTACGTAGGTTCGATTCCTCTCCCATATAAAAGAAAGTTTTAAATCCAATTATAGAGTGACATGTATTATACTTTAAGCAGTTATAAATAATTATATTTTTAAATGCGTTATCATTTGTGGTCTAAATATGACACGTTAACATTTCCCTCCACCTATTCTTATTTAATCAACTTTAGATATTGATCGTCAGTTAATTAATAGTTTTCATCTAATAAGAGTATTTTTTAACCGTAAGTAAAACGTTAAGAGGTAAAATATTATAAAAAAATAGTATCAAAATTGACATTATTGTGAAATGTTAGGTTATTTAATTGCATTAATCATATTTTAAACTCACCCAAATATACTCTACATGATTTATGGAATGAAGTTAATCTTTAGATGGATATGATATCCGAGCTTGACGATTTCAACTTGATCTGATTGGGTCGACTTTTTTTTTAAACAATTAAATTTAAGTCGTGTTGATTCAATTTTTTAGATTATTTGTTTGGGTTAGGTCAAATTTGGTTTTAGGGTGAATAAAACTTGACCGAAGATAAAAAAATATACATAATTATATCTTATATATTTAAAGATAATTACAATAATATTATTTTATATATATTTTTTTAATTAGATTCTTATTTTATCAAATAAAATTAAAAATTATATATATCAAATCAAGTTGAATCAAATACATGTTTTTATCTTAAAAGACAGATCAAATTTTAATCAGGTGAAATCACCCTAAACCGAAAGCATATTAAATTTTGAGTGGAATGTATATTTCTAACTATTTAAGTTGGGTTAACTGAAAATCTGACACATCCAGATCGATTTCCATACTAGGTTAATCTAATAAAAAAAATTAAATTCAGCAGTAAATAAATAATAAAAATAATTTCATTTTACTCTGCTCTGCTAAACCCCAAAAATGTGTTTATTTTGAAAATTTCTTGCAATCGAAGGTACCTTCTTCCTTCATCATCAATCAAAAACTTCTTTTTTTTCATTTCCTTTCTCCTTTGAACTCTTCCTTCTCCACCCACAAAATCAACTATTTCCATTTTCCTGAAAAAGTTATCGCCATGCGTGGTGAAAAATCTTTAGCTATAGTTGCATCACCATCTGCGGCGGCGGAGACGAGAGGTTCAGCGACGGCGTTAGCACCTGGGTTTCGATTCCACCCAACAGATGAGGAATTGGCTAGCTATTACTTGACAAGAAAAGTTTCAAACAGGCCTGTCAGATTTAACGCTATTGCTGAAGTTGATATTTACAAGCATGAGCCTTGGGACCTTTCAGGTTGATTGTTTGGTTTTTTTAAATTTATTCTTTTATTTTTTTTTGTTAAAATATTTTTCTGAAATATTCTGAAAATTTAGAGGTTTATGTTTTAAAAGCTTTACATTTGGTAAAGCTGTGTTTAAGGGGTTTTTTTTTTTTTTTTGCAAAGGTTTCTTAGTGAAGAAATTAAGAATATTGTGAAATATTTTGTTCTTATTTGCATGTTTGAACATTTCTCTATTGGATCATTCCAGTATTTTCTTAGAATATTTTGAAATATTATCTGTTCAAGTTCTTAAGAACCTGTGACAATATACAAATGCATTGTCTTTACTAGTTAAATGTAGTATCCTTCGTTACCAGTTCACTAAGAAATGGTATTCATGGATATTTTCTTTGTGGATTTCTGTTTCCTTTTCTTTGTTTTTCTCTCCTCTTTTATGTTGTGGTAAGTGCTTGGATTTCTGCATTATACTGTTTTTCTGCTGTGTACTGGTGGATTTTAGTTCATTTTAAGCCATGGTACTAAAGTTTCTTCTTGGTGAGTTTTTTAGACAAGTCAAGGTTGAAAACCAGAGACCAGGAATGGTATTTTTTCAGTTTACTGGACAAAAAGTATGGGAATGGAGGAAGAATGAATAGGGCTACAAACCAAGGGTATTGGAAGGCCACAGGGAAGGACCGAGAAGTCCGCCACAATGGACAGCTTATTGGGATGAAAAAGACTCTAGTATTTCATAATGGGAGAGCTCCAGATGGGTTGCGGACCAATTGGGTTATGCACGAGTATCGGCTTGTTGAAGAAGAATTTGAAAGAATTGGGGCATTGCAGGTCTGAGACCTTTTAATTTGATCTTGATCTTGGTGGCGATCTGTTAAGCTTGGCTGCAAGTATTGATGTTATGGTTTATATTTCTATTTATGTTAAAAGAAATTTAACATGAAATACTTTAGTACATTATGTCTTCTGTGATGGATTGTGTTGCGTTGGTCTGATTATAATGAACAACTTACATACTGTAAACACATTATTCTGTATGGAGAACATATGACATTTGAAGTATGATGAGGGGAACTGTTTGTATTTTTGCTGCTTTGGTTTCATCACAATTTGGTTGCCGAGAAAATTTAGAAAATGAATGATAAATGTGATTCAGGTTGTCATTCATTATGATGTTTTACTTGATACAATAAACATGCATGTGCACCTTGCTTGATGTTGGTAGTTCAGACTATTCCATAGAGCCGTTGGTAATTTGAAACTTTAAATTTAGCAGTCCAATAATTTTCTCTAAACCGAACTTTACTATTGTACAATTATTGAAACTAATCTTATAAGAATTGTTTCTTTTCCTTTCTATTTTTTTCCTTTTGTTGTTCAAGGGGTATGTGCTATGTAGAGTATTTCATAAGAATAATATCGGACCACCCAATGGAAACCGTTATGCCCCTTTCATTGAGGCAGAATGGGATGATGGTTCAGAAGCATTGGTTCCTGGAGTAGATGTTGGGGATGATGATGTAGATGGAAATAATTTGATAGATGTGAAGGAAGTGGCAGCGGCTAAGAATGCAGTGATTGCAAGCAATGGTGTTCAAAGGATTAGTTTTGAGCAGGTTTGTCTTTATTTTTTATTGCTTCTGCATCTTTTTTTATCGAGGTTTATTGTAGATGCTCGATACCAAACTGATATCATGAGCATTTAACTTTCAAACTTGGGATCTCTCTATTGTTTAACTTACTAGAGAAATGGAGTCCACTTACGCCAGCTCTGCCAAACTATTTATGTCAAGGATGTTTAGGCCTTTTACTGTATTATTAAGCTAATTGAATTGTGACTATTTTGGGTAAATTTACAACCAGTCTACAGATTAAAGCCGCTTAAGTAGTTTGGTCCCAAATAGCTAGTAAATATTAATTGTGATGCGTTGTAATCTTGGCATGGTTTTACACTTTAGAAAGAGTCGTGTGCATGCCGTGAAGCTGTGGCCTTTTTTCCCTGTGTTGCTTCTCGAAGAAGACAGATTGATGGAATCTGTAGATTAAACGTACGGAAATTCCCAGAGTAATAGTCTGATACTAAGAAGCATCTTGACAATAAATTATGTGATTTGGGTTCTTTAAACCGAACTGCTTTTGCTCTGCATCTCCTCATGTGGTGTGTACCATGTTTTCCTGTCGTTTTACTTTTATGCTTGGAACTGTAAATGTTGTTTGCTTGTGATTCTGCTATGAATATGATTGTCATCTTTATATTTTTGTTTCTCCTAGTGGTGAAGATGTATTCAAGGTTTTATATGCATTAAGATGAAGCTTTATTTGCAATCAAACGTGAAGTTCAAACAATAATAATTCGATTGTTGCAAATCGTTAAGACACTTTATTTGTTTAGTAGTTGTTTCTACCTAAGGCTTGTTTCATCTAATATTAAAATAAATTTTCAAAATGCATTTCTGAAACTTCTTTAGCACTTCCAGGAGATTCAAAATGCTGATGAGGATGTTCTAGATGATGATGAAGGTATGAGGAAGTCACCGAATGAGAGAACAGATGTCCGTCCTTCACTAACTGCATGCAAGATGGAGAGATCGGATAAAGGCCCTTCTTTATGTTTGGTTAATAGAGAAGCACCCTTACCGCTAATCCATTACAAGAGAAGACGCCAGAACGATTCAGGACCCAACCATGAAAATGTTTCCGAGAACTCGACTAGAGCAACTCAGGATCATTGTTCATCTACAACAACAGCTGTGACAACCACAATGTCACCGTCATCGGATACAACGACGGCAGTTTCTGCACTCTTGGAATTTTCTTTAATGGAATCCAGAGAAACCAGAGAGAAGAAGCCTCGTGTTCCACCACCGATATATGAAACTGCTAATCTGGATTCAATGTTGCCTCCTGGCTGCATGAAACTTATCAAGGAATTGCAGGATGAGGTCCGGAAGATTTCTGCCGAGAGGGAGACATTGAAGCTCGAAATGATGAGTGCTCAAGCAATGGTGAACATTCTACAGTCGAGATTAGATTTTCTTATCGAGGAGAATGAGGACCTGAAGGGGAGAAACCGTGGAGGCAGGAATGGTAGAGTAGGCTCACGTAGCCATCCCTAAGAGATAGCATCTGGTTTGTATCACAACATCTGCAATAATTTCTTCTATATGTTACTTGCACCCTACTTCTGTAAAAATGTAAGCAAAGAAGAGCATAAGTACTCCAACTGTTTTATGGTTTTCTTGGTGGACAATGTATTAGCATTTGGTTGTTGAAGAATGTTGTAGCGTTGCTGCTTATTTATACCTAGATTTTTTATGCATTTGCGAAAATTTCCCTTCTCAACTAGTGTAGATGGTGTAGACTCGTATTCATTAGTCCGAAAATGATACCCGTAACATCGGAAATACAAGATGGACAGTTATAGTCAAAAGAAAGCAAGGAGGATGAAGACTTAGCAAGGTCATGCGGGGCACCATTTGCATCGCGGCAAACACATCGTATGTTGAATTGGGGCTGAGAATCTAATAAACGTCGAGCTTCGTCTAGATAGAAACGAAGCACCGAAAAAATCAGTATAATGATTCTCCAATTGGCAAACAACATTGGAAGATCGCTCTCTATAATGAGTTGCGGGAAATCAAACTTGACCGCCAGTTGGATTCCATAGAAAACAACAAGCGCCTCAAGAATTTCGGCATTGCGAGATCATTGAAAACAGACAGCACGACCTGTAAGCACTAAACTGCTGGAGTCGAGAGCGATAACAGTGTCGGCGATCCAGTATACATCAGCGGTTTGGCTGAATGGATTATGAGGAAGAAAAGGAGGTTGTTTGGGTGTTCGATTGCAAGGCTTGGCTCAAAACAATCAGGTGCCAACCCGGCAGCATGCTTGCTTCAAACAAGAAAACATTGCGACAATGCCAAATTAAGGAACGTGAGGAGAGCGATAAACCTTCCAACATCCATATTCCACAAAACATTACGAGAAACTCAATTGCCAATAAAATTAAAATCCTAAATAATTTTTAATTTTTAGTTTAATTCAGTCTCTTTTTAACCTATAAAAATTTTACCAACATTCCGAAATCATATTTCGAACAAGTCCTATAAATGTCAAAAGCAAAAGTCAAGATTCCTCTTCACTAGCCTCTGCAGCAGCAATCTCCGAAGCCAATTTGTTTATTAGCTGCTCACTTGCATGTTTTGCTACCGATATCATGTCAAGAATAATGCTCGGGTCTAGGCCAGCACCTCCCCGTTTCGTGACGCCACAGATGTGCCCTTTCCGATTGACGGAAATCGAGACAGCTGAGCACATCTGTGATTCCTCTTCTGATGTAGCATCGACGATATAGTGCCTCCCCACCTAGGTGCATGCAAGAATATAAAGATGAGATAGCGAAATTCTTTTCGGCAATTGACAAAAAATTATAATGCACTGCTTTACCTTTGTTATTGTAACTACAACGGGAATCCCAGATGTGTCGAACTGTAGAAACTCTTCATCACTTATGCTGACTTCAGGTTGGTCATCACCTTTTGTCTCGGCTTCAACATCGACCTTAGGGATGCCAGTATTGCTTAAAGCAGCCTTTACAAACAACAAATCATGTAGTTAATTTCAAGTTTTGAGAGCCAGTACAATCACCTTGACTTAAATATCAGATTAAACTGTTGAGAAGTCATTTAAAAAGGCGAAATGAAAAGGAGGTTGACAGAAAAGAACTTTAATCAGTTTAGGGTAAAAAAAGGCTATTTTACATCAACCGATGAATTAAATACGAAGCACCAATGTAAACACAACTTGAGTACATGGCTCACAGAAATTTACATGAAACTGTTAATTGATGCAAAAAAATGGGACCTCAAGATGCCATATACAGGAAACACTGGACTATCAGGCAGGTTTTCGACGAATTAGGCAGCGTAACTCAAGGCAGACTCAAACTGAGCACAAATGATTAAGATCCCATTTCCTCTAATAACATGTAAAATTGCTTTTCAATACTTGGAACTTAATTTGAAATCTAAACCTGAGTCACACCAACCAAGAGGGAAGAAAATATGACTTCAAGTACCTTAATAACAGCGGCAAGGGCATCGAGCAAATTCCTTCTGAACTAATAACAAGACCATCAATATAGAGATCCCAGCACACTTTTCCTTCCACGACCACCAGAGATGCAGGATCAATTCCAGCTCCTGAAATATATGGATTAAAATAACTACATTCTCAAACTGAAGGAGAGTAACAAAATATAAAACAACAATGAATTACAGGAGATTAATCATATCTAAGAAGGTCTACCTGCTCCACTTTTGCCACCCAAGAGGCAACGTTGCAGAGCAAGTGAGAGCTCTGTCGATAACTCCTCACCCCCTCTACCCTGTGCAAAATGAAATACAAGAATTTAACACGTAAAACAAAGTGAATAATGGATTATGATACCATAATTGAGGCTTAAAGACATATGAATGTTGCTAAGTTGTGATTACATAAGAAAGAGTATGAAAAGCAAAAGGAAAAACATAAAGACTAGAACAGTGCTACTCCTACACATTTTCTTTTAACCAAAGAGAAAAGGGCACTCACTCACACACAGAGACCAAAAGTGAGATTCAAATCGCAAAAGTCCAACCTTCCAATAAAGAGAGAATAGCATTTAGCATACAACCAGTCTAAAAGGGCTGCAACTAGCCATTCAAAACTCCTCATAAATATCATGTTCTCCGAGGAAGAAAATTCGATAATTGCATACATGGATGTTAAAGCATGCATATCATGAAACTAGAAAAATTACTCACTGTTCCAACACGCCCCCATTTTACTTTCTATGTAAGCAAAATTGCAATATTACCTTAACTGACATTAACAAGGATATTCTTTTTAAAAGAAACAAAGAAATAGAAGAAAACGAAAAATATTCATGTCAATTCAACAAATTCAATCAACTAAAGGTCATAACTTCACAGCTAAAGCAAAAACCACCTCAAACATTGGTGCCGCAGTTGGACTACAATCAACGTATATAGCAATCTTTCCTTTGTCAGGTTGCAATGCACTTGGTTTTCCAAGTTCAGCCTGCAAAAAAATAAATTAGCACAACCAGAGACGGACCCACGCCGCCTAAAAATTTAAAATTCCTATATAATTTATTTATATTTTCTATTAAAAATCTGTTTTCCCCAAGTAAAATTTGACATCTAAAGATAAATACCTTGACACTGGCAATAACATCAGTTGCACCAAGCCTAACTCTTTCTGAACCATGTGCCTGTCACAATACACTTTAATGAACAAAAAACAAAAGCTAAAGAGAAATATTGTTGTTGGGGTTGAAAGTAATTAGCAGAAGATTCCACACACCTGAGGAATAACTCCAGTTTCAACGTATATGGGTCGGTAAGTTAACCTTTTTCGACCATCTGAACGAAGGTCTTGGGCAATTCCACCTTGTATGAAATGCTTTTCTCCTACAGAAAGACCCACCATTGCTGTAAATCCACAGAATAGCTAATAATAAATACCTCGGTTTCACTTGCACGGCCGAGAATTCGGTAGAAATTGGGCTCTCTTCGCTTTGAGAAACAAAATGCAAAAGTAACTTTTGCAATGGGGTTAGGGTTTAAGAGGACACAAGAAAGCCAAATCAAAGGAAGTGCTGAACCTAGGGTTAGATCATCAAAGGTCAAATTAAAAAAAACCAAAATTTTGTGATCTATTCACGCCGATTTTTTCGATGTATCATCGTTCACCGTTTTTTTTTATCAGATACCGTTCAGACTATATTTCTAGATTTAACACCCTTTGCAAAAAGACACGCCCCTACAACATGCTTAACGCTGATTTGACGTCACATGGGGTAAGACGCGCCCCATGATGCGCGCCTTATTGACATATGATACACGTGTGTATAGCGCGATCCCTGGAGCGCGCCTTAGGCCACGTATGATATAGCACGTGGCAAGGATCGTGTCTTACCTGAGAATCTGTCACGCGTCAGTAAGGCGCGCCCCCTACAGCACGCCTTAGGTATAATTATCCACCTACCCCGACGTTTCACACCCCAATCCCTCCTTATAAATACCTCCATCCTCAATTACTTTCATCACACTAAATTCTCTCAATTTCTCTCAACTTCTCTCAAATACTCTTATAATCTCTGTCTAAGGTATATTTTATTATATTTTTAATATTTTGTATTTAATTTATTTAAGTATTTAACTTATTTAATATTTTACTTAATTATTTTTTTGCAGATATAAAATGGAAGACGATCTACTTCGCTTGGATGGAAATCATATATCTCGACACTTTACTGATACGATAACATTTTAACGTTTTAATTTAATTAAAATTATTAGTAATAATTTGTTGATTTATTTAATGCATGATTATTAGATTAAGAATTAATTTTTGTAATTATTTAATTTTAGGAGAAGGACCGTGTATTAAATCCTTTTATTAGGAACCTTAAGTTAGTGATACTTAGTCGTGTCTTGCCGTATTTAGTAGAGGCTGGATTCGGTTACATAGGTAGATATCAGGGTCACTGTAAGATAGAACCAGACCTTATTTCTGCCTTAGTAGAGCGGTGGAGGTCGGAGACCCACACATTTCACCTTCCGTGCAGAGAGTGCACGATTACACTTGAGGATGTTTCTATGCACCTGGGGCTTCCGGTGAATGGAGATGTGATATCGGGGATCGCGTAAGGTTCCTAGACTGCTTTGTGTCGGGATAATCTAGGACGTGTCCCAGAAAGTTTTAACGGTGGTCGGATACCGTTAAATTGGTTAGATGCCAATTTTAGGGAGTTGAGAGAGGACGCGTCAGATGATGAAGTTAAAATATATGCACAGGCATGCATACTGCAGCTGACAAGAAGATTGTTGATGCCGGACAAATCGCGCAACCAAGTTCACTGTATGTGGTTGCGACATCTTGTCGACTTTCGTGTGGCCAAATCACTCAGTTGGGGCTCGGCAGTTTTGGCTTTCCTGTACAGAGAGATGTGTCGAGCCACTGACTACAGGCGTAATGCTATCGGCGGATGTCTCCTGCTGCTGCAGCCTTAGGCATGGTATCGATTGCCCTTTTTATGTCTCGTTATGAAGAATCCATTCGTATTTCCGCTACTCTTGAGGTAATTATAAAACTGGTTTCGTATATTAATCATTTTATACAGTGTATAATAATTTTTTTCTTGAATAGGTGGTCTACTGACAGGAAAAATCATCAGGAGCTACATGATGATTTAGAAAAAATTATGGTGCTAATCGATTATAAGGCTGGCACACAAGTATGAATTTTAATGTTTAAAAATCGATTTTAGATTATAGTTATATAATTATATTATTATTTTGATAAAAATTATATATATATTATTTGTTTTAGTTTGAATGAGTGCCATATTCTAATGATGATGTGAAGACGGTGATCCCACCTGAGTTGAGGAACCCATCAGATGTTTGGATGGCGATGGTCCCTTTGATCTGTTATGCGACCGTCGAGTGGCACTCCACCGATCATGTGCTCCGGCAATTTGGTTGTTTTCAACCAATTCCGGAAGCACCTCGCAATATGGACGAGTTGCATAGCACAGATAGACGCGGCAAGACTGATACAGATTGGCTGGTGAGACATCATGAGTGGGTCGTGTTGTGGGAGGATCGACATCGGCGCCTTCCCCGTAGAGAGCCCATTTATGTTTATGACTTGATAGTTGGTGATGATTATTATGAGTGGTTCAACAGAAACGGGAAACCGTTTCTACTTCCCGAGGATGCACGAGGGCGGACCTTTCCATGACGTCGACAAAGACGTTCATCGACACAGCACCATCGTCCCCCGACTCATGGACAGAGAGCAGGTGCTCTCGTTTCATCCTCAGCTGCACCAGCAGGACCTTCACAACAGCCACCGTCTGCAACGACTTACATACCGCAACCATATATGATGCCGTCACCGCATTTCCATTACCAGATGCCGCTGCCTTCACCTGGTTTTTTATGACCCCGCCGTTGCCACCTTCACAGAGTTTTATGACCCCTCCTGGAGGTTATTATGAGTCTATGTTTGCAGATCCAACTTGGGGTTCATATACTGGATATTTAGCGCGTCTTACCTTACGCGACGTCAAATCAGCGTTAAACGCGCTGTAAGGGGCGCGTCTGACCCCACGTGGCGTCAAATCAGCGTTAAGCGCACTGCAAGAGGGTGCGCCTTACTGCAAAGAATGTTAGATCGGGAAATATAGTCTGAACGATGCCTGATCGGGAAAAAAGCGGTGGACGATGATATATCGGGAAAATCGCCTCTATTCACGACATTATCCTCTAATAAATAAGAATATTATTACAAATGAATAAATTGATTTTTTGTATATTTTTAAAACATCAAATTGATCCTTTCAATAGATTTTTTTATCTTAATTACTGGTAAAGTATTTAGAAAAAATAAAATAATTTTTAATTAAATAATATTTTAGTTAAATATATATTTTATATTAAATTAAAATAATAATTTAGTTAGATGGTTGGTTATGTATAATTCACTCAAAAAAAAATGGTGGTGGTATTTATAATCACCTTATTAGACGAAAATAATTTACTTTTAAAATTTATTGTTGATCTAGCACGAATTGATCATGTTAGCATTTTGTCATGAAAACTTATCGCATCAATTTAATGTATTTATCGTTAATTAACTAACCATTTTGCTATAATTTGAATTATAATATTTTGATATAATAAATATTTATAAAATTAACAATAAAATCGCTAAAAAATTATTCAAATTTTCCAAGATTTAGACTAAAATATTCAATTTCTTATCAAATTAATTGATCACTTTGTTCGAATGATTGATCCTTTCATAAAAAGATAACAATCTTTGTGATTTCAGTAGACAAAAGATTGACCTATTCCATCGAATGATCAATCCATTGATTGGAAATAGTCAAAAATTTTAAAAATGAACTATCCCTTTCACTAATATAATTAATCTCTCACGCCATGAATAATATAATAATTTAACACCGCCCCTTTCATTGTAAGTGCTATGTTGTCGAAAAAGCATCCCTTCGATGTCTTGTAAGATATTGTGCCATTCGATTTGTTTCTCGTGATCTTTGCCGTGAGATTCTTGATGCATGTTGGGATTTTCCCTGGTAAATTGTTGTGACAGAGGTCCAGGATTTGGAGAGATGGTAGGCCACAGATTTGGTCCGCTATTTTCCCGTGGAACATGTTCGACCGGAGGCCAATGATGATCAAATTCGAGAGCCTTTCTCCGATCCACGGTGGGATTTCTCCGGAGAATCGATTAGCAGAGAGGTCGAGAGTGAGTAGTTCTAAAGTATGTAAATATACCATTGGTCCCACTGAAACTCAATGACAATCGTATGTAAAGGTCAACAAATTTAAATCTAATATTATAAATATTTACAATAAAATTAAACATAAATACAGTCAATTCAATTTAAATTTTATAAACTTGATTCGAACAAATTTTAAATAAAATTTGAATTATAAAATAAAATTCATCAACTCGCCTAATTTAAAATTTTCTATCTCAACTCGGGATGATACCGATAGTGAATGAAACATATTTGTGGCTTCAAAAGATGGTTAACAAAGTGAGTGAACGTCACCTTGAGATTTATGCTAATAAGAAAACAAGACGAAATAAGTGAGAAATGACAAGGTCATTTTCATTGAAATCAAACTAAACATCTGGTTATTACCATATCTCCTCACCACCAATCATTGGAATGCCTTGCTTACACTTACATCTGTCCAAAATTGATTTCTTCGATCCACCTTTGCTCGAATTATAATAATAAAAAAATAAATTAACTGACCCTTATTCTCATATGTAATGGGATAAGGGGAGGTAGGATAGTAGGCTGCCCCCAACACTAGGTTGAGAGCAGCTTCCGTAGGAGACCTCCAAATTATGAAATGCCCTCCGTGGGACTCGATCCCACACCTCAAGATTAAGAGCCTTGTGCTCTACCAACTGAGTTAGATATAGTAATAATAATAATCTTTATTTAAATTTAAATTTAAAAATGAAAAATAAAGACAAACAAATTATTATATTCTTAGTTGGATATTGACCCATAAATAGAAGTAGAAGAACTCAAAATTTTTAATAATTACTCGATTAATTTTCAAGTTCAAGTTGAATCCTTCAACTATGCATGATACATGCATATCACATATGAATATATATATACATCATATATGGTTATAGAAAACCGCCTAAATTAGAATCAAATAGTATAATAATATTATAAATATTCAAATAAAGTTTGAGTTATAAAATATAACTCGTCAACTTAAATAATTCAAACATTTTTAACTCGACTCGATGGAATAAAACCCTAAATCTAGGAACAATTTTTTAATGCTTAAAAAGGGTGTACCCTAAGGGCTAACACGTCGCCGCACATGTTCAAACACAAAAGTGATATTTAGATGAAGAAGGTTATTATCTATGTTTTCTGTCACACCTCACTTTAGGAGCTAAATGTTATTAGTTTTAAAGTAAAAATTAAAGTTGTAAAAAAGGAATAATTTAGGACACAATTGTAAGTTTATGAAATTTTGGGCTAGTTTTGGAAAGTGTTAGAAATCCAGAGACCCAATCCTGAATTTGCCTATTTTTTTTAATGGTAAGTGAAAATTTATTCCCCAACATCAGAATTAAATCCCATATGCCAAATAATCCAATTCTAGAATATCCATCGACCCAAATCAAACAACCCATCGTTGCACCTCCGGTCGGCAGTAGCGTGCACCGCCACCACCGCCGCCACCGAAAACGTCTCTCTTTCCCGGTCATAGCCCAACCCTCCATTCGCCGAATCTCGTTGTCGTCTATCATGGAGAGCCCTCGAAAGCTTCATCGATGCCATTAACTTCCCTGTTGATTTTCGTCGATTGAGAGATTTTTCGACACCAGTTAGGCACATCGCCACCGCCATCAGCTTCACCGGTGATGTGCGAACAAAACCCAGGTGAGGGACGCCTCCATCATTGCGCCGTCATCGACCGCCTTTAGGGGTAAGCTTCGATCGTTTTTCAGTTTAATTAAGGTAGATTTGGCTTATTTTTGGATTGATTGTGGGTTGTTTTGGTGTTTGGTTACTTTCTGGTGAATCGTTCGACCGTGCGTGGGGCTTGTTTTGGGTCCAGGGAATTTTCCAGAACCGGGTCGACTCGCCTACTCGACCGCCTAGTTCGATCCAATCACCGAGTCAACTCGACCCGAGTTAACATGTCCGAGTCAACTCAATCTGAGTCAACTCGTCTGAGTCAAACCATTGACTTGACTATTAACTTTGACCAAAAAGTCAACTTTTTCGAAATGGTCCCATTTTATATTTTTCGACGTCTAGAGTCCGAATCCGAAGCCTATTTTGCCAAATTCGCACATGGTAAGCTGTTTTTTAATGTTTTATCTTTGGATTCAAGTTAGTTTCTCATTTAAGTTCAATTTCTGACTTAAATTCGGTTGCTTTGTATCCGAGGGATTATTGGACGTTGAATTCAGTTTTGAGGGCGATCAAATGGAGTTTAAAATGATCAATCGATATGGATCAGAAATCGAGGTAATACTCTATTACCTTTTGCATGCATTCTGGAAAACATTGATAATTGGTAATTGCATGAAAGGAAATGCTTAGTCTATTAGATGTAATTAATTATCATCGGACTCAGATGTAAATTGGAATAATGACATGACATTATATAAGATTCAGACAGTTCGAAAAAGAGAAATTGGTAGATCGATCGTAAACAAATCTAAATTCAATGATTTAATCAATCAAACTCAGGACTTGTAAACTATGATTAATCTAGTTAAAGGTTAAATGTTGAGAATTATGGATAAGATATTATCTAAAATAGCCCTAGAGTGTAAAATTACGAATTGTACTGTAAAAGACTAAGACTTCTCTCGAAGGTGTATAATAATTCCGAAAGGACATACTGGATTAATTATCGACAAAATTTGTATATGATTGAATTGAAAGGAATTACTGAAATGTCCTTGAGCTTCATAATAACTATAATAACCTCCAATGATCAAAGGAACAAAATACCCTGGACGCTAAAGGAACTAGATTTCATTTAAACCTAATGTATCAGAAGTATGCCACTGACAGAATTGAGTGGAATGATGATGATACGCTTAAAGTGTAAAAAGTGCAATGGATGGCTATGATAAGGGAGACAAACCTATTAATTTATGTTCTAATTCACTGGAACTTTGGAATCATTGAAATGAATTCCGTATCTATATTGGAATGCCTCTGGAATGTAAAATGACCCAAGGAACGTCTAAGCACTGTAATAAATAATACTTTCAAATTTGAAAAGAATAAATCAACCTCGAATACTAAATGACCTAAGTAACCTCAATGACTTAGGATTAAGTGAGTGACTTTGATAAGTTTGGAAACGCTGATGAACTTACATGATGTATTGTCCCCATGGATTGTAAATCATGAATCAAGTATGTCTGCATTTCTTGACAGTGTTGTAGCCTGAGAATGAAGTAAAGACCATTGGAATATATGTTCGTCTCTATAAGATATCTTTAGTGATGATTCTGAAGGTGATCAATGAATAATAATTATTGGTAGTAAAGAGTGAATACCCTGGAAGGACAATGAATTGACCGATCAACGTGTATTAGTTTTGGGAGTTGTTCAGCTCAAGTTAACTCTATAATCCGATAGATCGACACATATTGTAAATGTCGTGGATCTTCTCTTCTCCCTTATCAGCTCAAATCACTCTGGTCATATCTGAAAACACAAGTAACTCAGATGCAAAGGATTCTGAATACCCCATTTGGTTCAATTGAACTAAAATCATGTTAATTCAATGCATAATCCTGAATACCCTTGATTGTTTGAGTAATGGAATCACTCTCTGTAAATCTGAATCTAGAATTTATTTTGTATAAAGGTTCCTGAACACCTTCCTGATGCACCTGAATCATAGTTGGATTCTAAAGTATCAACTTTAAATGTCTGATTAGTTCCATTAGTAATCGATTCCTTTCAATAGAACCTCGTTCATGGAATTCGATCCAATTAAATAAATTTCATGTTTTTTCTGATGCTATTAAGTGCTTCTGAAAAATACTTGGATCCTCTAGTGTGTTCCACATGTACTACATGACGATTTTATATGTTTTGAAATGAGTTTTAGCGAAATTATTGATTTACTGGTTTATGAACCGTGACAACATGGTATGTGTTCTCCGATTATGATTTTCACCGAAAAATATGAATTGTTCTTGATTTATGGAATCATGGAATTTACTAGTTTATGAACTATGGTTTCCAGTTTTCACTAGTTATACTCGAACTGTTTTATTGGGATATTATCTTGTAGGCTGGAGTATGGAAGTACAGCTCTGATCAAGCTGGTAAATCCTTACGGACATAAGGTGACCCTTGGGTAAGCTCTCAGGCTCCAAGGCACTCCCTTGGGTTAATAATGGGACTACATATGGTGTATAGGTGGAAATCTATTATATGGTTTATTTCATGGTTACGTTCCGACGTTTTACTGGATCATGATTCCGATATTATGATTTACGCTTAAAACTGATTTCTACTGGATTTTTATATGGATATGATTCTAGAGTATGGAGGTTCAGCCCTAATCTAGCTGGTAAATCCTTACGAACTTAAGGGTACCCTTGGGTAGGCTCATAGGCCCCAATGCATACCCTTAGGTTGGCTCCCTTTGTTGTGTGCTTAGGGTAAGCCCTTATAGATGCAGTTATGGGGAACTGCATAATGGAGTTTGGTTGGAGGGTTCTACTATGGTTTTGAAAATATGTTGTAAACAATTATTGTTTTCAAATGATTATATCTTTTCATTGATTTTGGTTGGAACACACTAGACATCCTATTAGATCTTCTGAAAACTTGATACTATGAATGTTTCCTATGAACTGAGATCTTCATGGCTTCTACTCAATGAACTATCAGTGGAACCCCATGTTATCCCGAAAACTTGTATAAGTCTGAGTCAAAAAGGAAATTTTATGTCTTTCCATTTATCTGCTTGTCCCGTAGCATCAAATGGTAGTATTGTATTATTGAGCTTCTCAAAGCTCACTCTATTACTCACCATTTCAGGTTTAAAGAATCTTACCAATGCAGCTATCGACTTCAGTAAGGGAGTTCCATCAGCTTTACTTGCGGAGTACGGTGCATGTGATTAGGGGGCATGTAGGTTGTATTTTGTTATATATACGAGTCTGAAAATATGTTTTTATTTCTGAATACTGATAAATTTTACATTTTGTATTTATAAATTGATTTTATGATTTTACATGATTTAACAAAAAAAATTAATTTTTCTAAAGTTTTTATGGTGAGTCGCTCCGGTGCCCTAATGTGACACCCCGGATCAGATCGGGCCACCCACATCGTTCTTAGAGGGTTACATTTTCATTGTATAAAAACATAACCAGAAAATAATTGTTAATAATTCAATCTTAAACTCCAGAACTAGATTTTTTTAACCAATCCATAGGGAAATATTCTCCACATGAGGGCAACAAAGATAAAAGAAGTTGAAGATATAGATAAAGGAATGAGTACTAAATCCTCATAATTTCCTGTTTTGATCCTAATATTTCCCCAGGCCTCTATACTCAGTTTTACATTGAGTTGTGCAAAGTATGAACATGAACAATTTAACAGAACTGTAGGAACAATACAGAAGCACAAATAACCAGTGCTCGGTGAATCTTGTGAATAAGTTAAAAGCAGAAAATGTTGCGGAAGACGGCTATCGAATAGAGCAAAATCGCAACTGATAATTTGAGAAAATAAAAATGAAGATAAATAAGACACAAAATTTACGTGGAAAACCCCTAAATAATATAGGGTAAAAACCACAGGCAACGGTAGAAGAATTTCACTATGACAAAATAGGAATTACAACTTCTCTCGATCGACCAAGGAGAAAAAAATGATAATTCTCTCTTGATAAAAAAAGAGAAAACAACTCTCAAGAAACTCTCTAATATTCTCTCTAGTATTGGAAGAAAGCTAGAATGCTTTGGGATGGTTTTGAAGCTAAATGAGCTAGGGTATTTATAGTTGAAGCTTAAGGACTAATTTGTAAATACCCTAAATTACAATGACTAAAAATGCATTTCTACCATTGTTAATTTTCAACACAAAGCCACCCTTTTTGACATTTTCCATTCGGTGGATTAATTAAATCCAACTTTCCACCGAAAGTTGGTTTAATTTTCAACAATCTCACACTTGAAGATTTGATTAAAACAATCATATCTTCACACCATTCTTTCTACCTTGTACCATCATGTTGCTTACGTTTCTGATAGGCCACAAGAGGATCGACACCAAGTAAATTTATCGGTATTGATCGCCTTCGTCATGAAATCTGCTATGTTGTCTTTGGTATGAATCTTCTGCATATCTACCGTCCCTTCTTCCACCTTTTCACGAATTAAATGGTATTGAACTCGTATGTGCTTTATCCTTGAATGAAATGATGGATTCCTTGCTAGATGCAAGGCGCTTTGACTGTCACAAAACAGAGAGACATACTCTTGATTGTGCCCAAGCTCCTCCAATAGCATTTTCAACCAAATTGCTTCTTTACTGGCTTGTGTAGCTGCTACATATTCTGCTTCTGTTGTGGATGTAGCCACAACTGACTGCAATTTTGAAACCCAGCTTACAGCCCCACCAGCAACTTTGAACACATATCCTGTAGTAGATTTGCTTTTATCCAAATTCACTGCATAGTCAGAATCGACATACCCATTTATAAGTAAGTTTGATCCTCCGTAACATAATGCAACATTTGAGGTCCCTTTGATGTATCTAAAGATCCTCTTTACTGTATTCCAATACTCTTTTCCTGGATTCGACATGTACTGACTAACCACTCCCACTGCTTGTGCAATGTCTGGTCTTGTGCATATCATAACGAACATTAAATTTCCCACTGTTGATGCATACGGTACTCGAGACATCTCCATCCTCTCTTCTTCACTGCTAGGACTCATACTGGGGGATAACTTTAAGTTAATAGGAAGAGGGGTAGAAATTGGCTTACAATCTTGCATGTTGAATTATGACAAGATCTTCTTCAAGTAATTCTTTTGTGAAAGCCAAATCTTCCAATTACTTTTGTCTCGATGAATTTGCATCCCTAGAATCTTGTTTGCTAATCCCAAGTCCTTCATTTCAAATTCCCTAGCCAGTTGTGCCTTCAATTCTTCAATATGATCTTTGTTGGGTCCTGCAGCTAACATGTCATCTACATACAACAGCAATATAACAAAATCGTTATCACCAGACCTCTTGAAATAAGCACAAGGGTCTGCGTTAAGTCTGTTGTATCCAATGCACATAATGAAGGAATCAAATCTCTTATACCAACACCTCGGCGCCTGCTTTAGACCGTACAGAGATTTGTTCAACTTGCAAACCAAGTTCTTCTTTTCTTTTTCTTCAAAACCTTCAGGCTGGAGCATGTAAATCTCTTCTTCAAGATTTCCATGAAGAAAAGTTGTTTTAACATCTAGTTACTCTAGATGTAAGTTCAATGTAGCACACATTGCCAAAACTACTCGAACTGTTATTAGTCGAACCACATGAGAAAATATTTTATTGAAATCAATACCTTCTTTTTGAGCATATCCTTTGACCACCAGTCTTGCACGATACCTCTCTACTTGATCGTCACCATTTCAATTGATTTTGAAGACCCATTTGTTACCAATTGACTTCCTTCCTTGTGGTAGTGGCACAAGGTCCCATGTATTATTCTTATGAAGGGCTTCAATTTCTTCTTGCATCGCCATCATCCATAGTGAAGCATCTGAGCTGTTTATTGCCTCCTGGTATGTTGATGGCTCACCGTCCTCTGTTAAAAGGCAGTATGCAATATTACCTTCTATAACATAATCTGAGTGCCAATTGGGACGTCTTCTCACACGATCTGATTGATGAGTTGTTGGAGCTTCAGAACTCTCTGGTTCTTGTTCATCATGTGTTGGTTCTGCTTCAGAAGAATCTCCTTGTTCAAACTCTTTTTCCACATGTATCTGCGTAGTCTCTGACTTTTTAGTGCTACCATCTTCTTCTTTTCTTTGTAGCTTATCTTCTACAAAGATAACATCCCTGCTAATGATCACTTTGCGGGCAGTGGGATCCCATAAGCGATACCCCTTTACTCCATCAGCATACCCCAAGAATTTGCATTTCCTGGATTTTGGATCCAACTTTGAAATTTCTTGGGAGTTGTACATCACGTACACTATACTTCCAAATACATGGATGTTTGAATAATTTGCTGGTTTACCAGTCCACATCTCCATTGGTGTCTTCAGCTCTATTGCAGTTGATGGAGCTCGATTCACCAAATAACAGGCGGTATTGACTGCTTCTGCCCAGAATGATTTTTCTAGGCCTGCATCCCTTAACATTGCTCTTGTTCTTTCTAACAAGGTTCTGTTCATCCGCTCTGCCACTCCATTTTGTTGAGGAGTGTTCGCCACTGTGAACTGTCTTTTGATGCCTTCTTTCCTGCAAAAGTCATCAAATTCTTCACTTGTGTATTCTCCTCCATTATCTGTTCTGAAACACTTGATTTTATTTCCAGAATCAAGTTCCACCCGCGCTTTGAAGTTTTTGAAAGTTGAAAACACATCGGACTTCTTCTTAATAGGGTACACCCAATATTTCCTGGAGTAGTCATCAATAAATGAGACAAAATATTTTACTCCGCCTAGGGATGTAACTGGTGCTTGCCATACGTCAGAGTGAACCAGTTCTAGAACACTTTTGCCTCTAGAATTTGATGTGTTGAATTTCAACCCGTGCTGCTTACTTGTCATGCAATGCTCACATAAAGTAAGTGATACCTTTGTTAAGCCTGGAAGTAGATTTTGCTCCACAAGGACTTTCATTCCTTGTTCTGACATGTGTCCAAGTTTCTGATGTCATAGCATTGCAGAATCTAAACTACATGAGGCAACAGAGGCTTCTGCTTCTAGCAAAGTTTCTCCATTCAGCATGTATAAGTTTGCAGCTATCTTTTCGCCTTTCAGCACCACAAGCGCTCCACGAAACACCTTCATGATTCCGTTCTGTGTTTCAATCTTGCTTGCATTATTATCCAACAATCCGTAGGATAATAAATTTTTCTTCAGGCATTTCACGTGTCTCACATCTCGAACAATTTTAATTGTTCCATCATACATCTTTAATTTGATGGTCCCCACGCCAACGATCTCTAAGGCATGATCATTGCAACTATACACAGATCCTCCTGAGATAGGTTCATATTGATGGAACCATTCTCTTCTTGAGGTCATGTGATATGTTGCTCCTGAATCAATGAGCCATATATCTGTAAATCTTTTTCTTCCTTCCACGGTGGTTGATGCTTCACAGAATAGAGCATCTCCATCATCTGAAGTGTTTGCAGTATTACCTTGTGGATTGGAGTTTTTATTTAGACTCCAACAATCCTTCTTCAAGTGACCCTTCTTTCCACAGTTATAGCACTTTAAATTCTTCTTGCTCCTCGACTTTGATCTACCATGTTTGTGACTGCTGCTTTGGCCACGTTCTGTTGATCTTCCTCTCATCGTTGTCAATGCTTCTGCTTGTTGCAGATTTACTTGTCTGTCTTCCTTGTTCTTGCGTCGATTTTCTTCTTGGAGAATAGCAGCTGCAACGTCATCGAAGACTAGACTGGTGACATTACTGTTTGTCAAGTTGATGATGAGTTGATCATACGAATCAGGTAGACTTTGAAGTAGATGTTCAGCACGTTCTTGTTCTCTTATTGTACATCTTAAGGATGTAAGCTGAGAAAATAATGTGTTCAGTGTGTTTAAGTGCTCCGTCACTGAAGTAGATTCTGGCATACGGAGAGTGTACAATTTCCTCTTAAGGAAAATTTTATTGTGCAACGATGTGGTCTCGTACAATTTGGTGAGATGATCCCATATCTCCTTAGCTGTCTTCTTTTCCTCGATGCTTGACAATACTTTATCTGCTAATGCTAGATGAAAGTTTGCCATAGCATTCCCGTTCATTTCGATCCATTTGTTGTCATCTGTAAAATCTATCGGCCTTTCACTGATAGCTGCTAGACATCCGTCTTTCCTCAGGATGACCTTCATCTTCAATTTCTACAATGAGAAATTTCTCCCATTAAATTTTTCAATATCAAATTTCGTTTCCATAGCTTCTATTACGGATAGCTCCCACTATTTCACTATCGTGAATAGTTCTCTGGAACCTTCAAAGAATGGGTAATACCTTCTTACTTTCTTATGTTGGAGGATCCATCTTTTGGTGGCAACCACAAAGACAATAAGCAGATATTACACACTCTAATCTAGCTCTGATACCAATTGTTACGGAAGACGGCTATCGAATAGAGCAAAATCGCAACTGATAATTTGAGAAAATAAAAATGAAGATAAAGAAGACACAAAATTTACGTGGAAAACCCCTAAATAATATAGGATAAAAACCACGGGCAACGGTAGAAGAATTTCACTATGAGAAAATATGAATTACAACTTCTCTCGATCGACCAAGGAGAAAACAATGATAATTCTCTCTTGATAAAAAAGGAGAAAACAACTCTCAAGAAACTCTCTAATATTCTCTCTAGTATTGGAAGAAAGCTAGAATGTTTTGGGATGGTTTTGAAGCTAAATGAGCTAGGGTATTTATAGTTGAAGCTTAAGGACTAATTTGTAAATACCCTAAATTACAATGACTAAAAATGAATTTCTACCATTGTTAATTTTCAACACAAAGCCACCCTTTTTGACATTTGCCATTCGGTGGATTAATTAAATCCAACTTTCCACCGAAAGTTGGTTTAATTTTCAATAGAAAAGTCCGCAAATGTCACAGACAGGAACTTAGAATGACTAGAGGGTTTTAAATAACATTCTGTCATTAGAATAACAATTGTTAAATAACAGTAGTTGTACCGTCTGAAATTGTTATTGTATGATAGTGATACCCACAATGATGTAATAGCATTTGCTATATCAGCAAACAACAATAGCCGTAAACACAACACAATCGAAAACGCGACTACGGAACTGTAGATAATCATTTGAGCAACAACGAACCAGTTTAACTCACCAGGATGCTGGCATATTAATATGTGAAGGATAAGAGATGTATCATATTCAAAAGATTCGAGTAAAAGTTGAATGGTAAAGCATACAGAAAGACAGGCAAATTGAATAGCTATCGACCAAGTAGCTGAAAAGTAATTCAGAGATACTTTTGTTGATGTAGCCAGCCATTCACCGTAAGCATCACTAGACTGGAACAATCCAAGTTATTCTCTGTCCTTCAGATGAAGTCATGGGCATGAAACAACACAAACCAGCACTGAAAATAATTATATACAAATTAGGAGGACAGAAAAACAATAAATACCTGGATCAAAGGTGTTCAGTCCGGCTACTTTCTGGAATTCGGGAGTTGGGAGATGAAGCACACATCCATCTTAATGGGAAGTGGCAGGATATGCAAGTAAATTATTTATATCAAATTTAAAGCACGAGTGCTCTTGGGAGCACCCCGACTGCATGATATTCAAATATTTACTGTTAAATGATTTGCAGTTTTTAGAATATATATTATCATTTGTAATTTTCCTAGATTAACAAAAGAAGTAAGACTGATGTTCTTTCTAAAAGTCTTAAGTTCAAACAACCGCGTATGTGGTATGTGAATTGCAAATGGTTAATAAAGGTTCTGAACGAGTATTATGTTGTAATCATCTTAAAATATATTAAAAAATTCAATTAACACACATTTTTTTAATAATTTTGGTGATTAAAAGGTAATATATGTTCAATTTTTTAATAAATTAATAATATATACACACTCTATAAATATAATGAAAAGAATACTTTTTACCACATAGATCACTTGATGTATAAATATTTTTTTTATAATATAAGATATTACATTAAGTAGCATTAAGATTTCGTTATTATTTACTTATTTATGATGTTATATTATAAATATTAAAAACCTATCAAAAGAATGGTAAATTCAAGATTTACCGAAAATAACCAAAATTCAATTATGTCATTAAATATTAACACGTAACATAATATATAAAATTCTATACAATGGTTGCATATATGTAATATAATATAAAAATCTTTAGTTCTACACAGATTTAGGATCATTGGATGAGTGAAAATAAATTATTATTCAATGTTTTATCTTTCAATAAATATCTTCACATTTCTTACTTTTATTCTCAAACATATATTTTCACTCATCCAACGATTCTAAATTTGTATAAAAGTAAAAGAGTTTTACATTGTATAACAGGTAGGGCAGGCGGGGTAGTTGTCCATTGAACTTTTAAAATTACTACATATTTTAGATTTTTTATGTATTTTCTATCGAAAATATATTTTCGTCTCCCTGAAATTTTATAAGTTCAAATTAGCTCTATAACATAAAATCCTACGTTCGTGTTTGTATTTATGTTTGTGACGTTTTAGATGATTATGAGATATTCTTAGTTTATAGACAACGTGTACAAACCTCTAGACATAACTACTTGAATCTGAATCCTCATACATTTCCTTTTGCCAATAAGATAGCTCAATATATTCATATATTAATTTTGAAAAAAATACATCATAGGTCTCTGTACTTTTGAAAAAAAATAATATGATCCTCATATTATATTTTTCTCTTAATGCGACTCTTCAACTTAAAAAATAGACTCAATGTGATCCACCAACTTAAAAAATAAATCCAATATGACCTTTTGACCAATATTTTTTCGTCATTGACTGTTACAATGTTGATGTGGCAGTTCACGGTGTTGACATGACAGTTCACGGTGTTGACATGACAGTTCACGGTGTTGACATGACAGTTCACGGTGTTGAAATGGAAGTCTAGGGTGGTAGATTAACGTGGCGGATGACATGACAGATTGACTAAATTGGTAACTCAAACATAGAGGATGAACTGCCACATCAATACCATGAACTGACATGCTAGTATTGTAAAGGTTAATGATGAAAAACATTGATCAAATGGTCACCTTGAATTTGTTTTTTGAGTTAAAGGCCACATTGAAAAGAAAAATAATATGATAATCACATTGATTTTTTTTTTCAAAAGTAATGTACTTCTAATATTTTTACCATTATATTTTTAAATCAATTCAAAAGTAAATTATTTTCCAGTCAAATTCTTTGACCTCAATTCTATGGAGGAAGATAAATTGGGTAATAAGGTCTCATTTGATGTGATTTTCTAAAAATAATTTTAGTTACAAAATTTATTTTAACTGCAAAATCAATATCAAATGGGTAAAAATGAGAATAAATTATAGTGAAAACAGTAGTTTAAAACTAATCACAAAAGCTAAAATTTGTAGTTTTTTTATTTTCAACTTTGTGTTTGGAAGCAAATTATAATTTTACCCTTACTAATGCATAGGATCCATTCAATTATATATTTATATTTTATTTTAATAATTTAATATTAACATCTTTAAAAAATTATTTCTTACTTAATAATTTATTTTAATTACTTAAAATAAATAAAATTCATAATTTATAGATTAAAATATTAATAGTGAGTTATTACTATAGCTTATATTTTAATAAATTCACTTTAATTTTCAAGTACCAATGTACTTTTTAATATTCTATTCGTAATATTTTATATCCACACGATAAAAAAGTATTAATAATATATATTTTTAATAAAATATTTCATATAAAATATCATTTATGATTTATTTTAAAATATTTTTTATATTTTTATTATAGTTAAGTGTATTTTATATATCATAGTATTAATGTGTAAATATAATTTAAATTATATATTTTTAATTTATAACATAATATCTATAATGGACATTTTATCTTTTCAAACTCATTTTTTAACAACAATCTTAAACCGTTAAATTTTAAATTACACTTTTAAACAACACTTAAAAATTCTTTTCTATCATACTTTTAAAAATTACTTTTCGAAAACCATGTCAAACTAACCCTAAATAAACAAGTTTTTTGGCTAAGGGTCTGTTTGTTTCTCGTAATTCGAATTACGGAATTGGTTTTCCCCGAATTCCAGTGTTTGTTTCACGTAATTCGTTTTCCGGAAAATGTTTTCCCGTGTTTGTTTCACGTAATTCGTTTTCCGGAAAACGTTTTCCCGTGTTTGTTTCACGTAATTCGTTTTCCGGAATGTAATTCATTTTCCTAGTAACAGAATTTCCTTTGTGTTTTCTGTAAAATGACTTACGGATTCATTTTCCGTAAGTCATTTTCCGAACTTTTCACTTCAAAGCAAAAATACTCAAAATAATTTTATTTTATGAATTTAATATTAATAAAATATTTTAATATCATTTTCATCAAAATATTAATTATTAAAATATTTAAAATATTTATTAATATTTATAATATATATATTATATTTTTAATATTATATAAATAATCAATTATATTATAATAATATAAGATATTATATTTTATTTAATAAATATAATAAATTTTTATATATTTAATAATGAATAATATTATTTATATTTCAATAATATTTTAGTAAAGATATTAAAATATACTAATTAATATTTTTAAAATATAATATAGTAGTATTACTTTAATAAATAATTAAATATAATTTATAAAATTTTATTTCACTAAAATATACCGAAAAAATGTTTAAATAATATCTTTCAAACATCATAAAACGTTTTCCAGATGTTTTCCAGAAATGTAATTCATTTTCCAGAAATGTAATTCATTTTACAGAAATGTAATTCATTTTCCAGAATTCAAATTCCAGTAATTCAAATTCCAGTAATTCAAATTCCAGTAATTCATTTTCTGGAAAACCAATTACAGCTAAACAAACAGACCCTAAGTTTATATACTTGAGGAAATCAAGTGCAAGTATTCGTTTTGTTTACTAGTAAGGACACCCAAAATTTTTCATTGAAGAGGAAAACAAATACACATTAGAAAAAGATATCATGAGAAGCCCCCAACAACTTATTCTAGCTCCCGTGTTAAAGGGAGGTAAGTATATATATTCTACAATCCATAAAAATTTGCATTAACTTTTAATAAAGCTAATAATATTCCACTCAATCCATGAGCAAACCGGAAACCGATTACGCCGTGGCAACAGCCTCTATCGGCTTTGCCTCCTCTGCTTCAGCTTCTGCAGGCTTTGCCTCTCCTTCAGCTTGAGCTTCTGTAGGCTTTGCTTCGGCCTCTGCTGGAGTTTCTGTAGGCTTTGCTTCGGCTTCTGCCGGAGAAGTTTCCGCTTCCCAGAAGGCAGTCTTCTTTCCAGTCTTCGACACGGTCTGCAGAACGGCATCAGGCTGAACGTTGCCCTTCACAGTCACTTTCTGCTGCTCCAAATCTATATCATATGATTCTACACCTGAAATGTGTTCCATGACTTATATATATCAAACCAGATAAAACAACAGCAACTGATTAGATTGGGAGTATGATTTGCTACCTGAATGTAAAAATGAAGCTAATCCTTTACCAATTTACCAAAGATGGTGAATGCAGAACTAATTTCACATACCAACAAAGTATGCCATCATAAATCAGTATTCACAAAAATGAAATTGTTTCCTCTTCACCAGTCCAACACCTCTCTTTTTCCTTTTCCCCAATATCTATGTTACTCGGACTTGTTGATGAACATGAATCAAATACAATTACGTTTCCAACATGAGTACTTGTTTTTGTTTTCTTAGTATTGAAAGATCATAATCAGGATGCACCGAGCGGGTGCTGGGGTTTCACCCCTGAAAAATTCAAATTCCCACATAATTTAAGTATTTTATTTATCTTTCCTCTCGATAATTGAATTTCATACTCATAGATTTCTAATATAACTTCTTAAGCATCCCTAACAAGAGATTTAAATAGTAGTTCTCTACCGCAATATCACTCATTATATAGCGGTAACAGTGTCACCAGAAACCATTATTGCATGAATGTGATATCCGCTATCATCACAATAGCGCCTGTTAAGTTTGTAGTTGCGTTTAATGCAACACAACTAATAACACGACTGCAACCGTAATTTAAATCCCTGCTCATGACATAAAATTATGCAGTCGTCTCTCATCATATCCAATATATGTGATCTAACATAGATGTACAACATGAGTACTTGATGGAAAACGGAGAATTTAGATGACAAAGTAATATGGTTTTTACTAGTGGTTGTAGTGTAAGAAAACCAAAGGATGAGATTGTTGATTACAGACCTTCCATTTTTCCCAGAACTCTCTTAACGGCTCCAACACATCCTTGGCATGACATACCAACCTTGAGAACAACGGTCTGCAATGAAACCAGTGAATATCGTTCAAATACAATAGGCTACTCTTTTTTCGCTCTTTTTTTAAGGCTAAAATTGAAGAAAAGAATCTAGAATCTAAATACGTCAATCTTCATCTCCAATTTATAAATACCAAATCATTCGAATTCGGTATTTTGGCTATTCTTTTTTCTTTTTTATAATTGAAACCCCAATACAAATCGAAATTTACAGAAACAAGAAGTTTGATCCAGAAAATATTGCAAAAAGAAAATAATAGTAGAAATGCTTAAAGATTCAGCCAAGAAGAAGAAAAGAGTACCTGAGACATGGCCTTTAGCTTTGCAAATGCAAACTGAGGATGAGAAAGGGGAGGAAGATATTGTTTAGCGTTGGTATGAAGCAGGGAGGTCGAAAGAATCGAAATTTATAAAAGAATTGTGGGTGGTGCCGTGGTAGCCTGGACCAGTCCACGCGCTTTTCAATATTGCTCTTACCGTTACTAATACTATTAGTTAACTAATACTAATAATTGGGTCGAATATATATATATATATATAAATATATATATATATATATATATATATATATACATTGTGTACACCTTCATAGGATTATTGGATAGAGAAAAATTAAAGGTTGAAATAACTCTTTTTTCTAGTGAAATCTTTTTATTTTTTTACTGTTAATCTCAACTTTTAATTTCTCTCATTCAACACTCTTAAAAATGTGTAAAACTAAAAGAGTTTTAGATAGTGTAATTGGACTCCCCTCACTCTCTCTCTCTCTATATATATATATTTGAATAATTTTTACTTAGAGGAGGAAAAGAAAAATTTTGCTCCTAATACTATTACTTTCAAAAATTTCTAATTCACGGTATAACTCTATGTTAGAAAATGTATTTTTTAAGATAAATTTTGTTAACAAACGAGTCAAGTGGGGAGATTTGACCGTTTGAGATTTACTTCTTATTGTTGGTTGTGCTCATGAGTGTAAACATATTATACATTGAGAGGAAAATACATTTGGAAAAGTATTTCTTCCTTAGTGAATGTGGTGAAACAATTCCCTCGCACGTGTACGCGCTGTCGTCATCATCCAAATTGGCCCAGTTTGATTCGTGATCATGTTTTCGATACATTCCCGCACATTCTATTTTTTTTTAGAGAAAATACAAAAAATATCTTTGAAATTAATTTTTTAAAAACTAAAATAAGTTTTTACATATCATATTTATAGGCAATATAGACTTTTAATTGATCAGATTAATTGCTGGAATTATCTGTCTAATTGTTGGCTTTATGGAAAATATGAATTGTATCATAATAGTTGTGACTACTTTTAATTGTGGAAGATAACTTCCACTGTTTGAACCTAGACAGTTTTAGGGCTAGGTTCGAATCTTTATTACAATAGAAAATAATATAATTATCGGACTAATCAGCTAATTTAATAAGACTTAATTTCAGTCGTTTGACTTGCTGATTTAAAAGTTGTTTTAACATCTATTTTTTGGACACAGTTTTGAGGCCAGATTCAACCAGTTACATCAGAAAATTACAGCATATAATTGACAAATAATTTTTGAAATTTAATTAGCGTTTATGACTGATTATTTCTTGACGTTTTTAACCATAAAAAATAGCCTATAAATAGAGATATTTTTTTTAGTTTTCTATCATCCAAAAACAAAAACCATGTTAAGAGTTTGTTAGTAGAGTAGTTAAACTTATTATTTGGAATAATTAATTACAAGTTAGTTAAGGAGTTATCTGTCAAGCTTTGGGTTTTTTAAATTCTTCTTGTTTTTTAGGCCCATTATTTGTTTCTTGGTCGGATTGGCTTGTTATTGGGCTTCCTTATTCGGCGTTTGCTTGTTTCTAGGGTTTAGTTATTGTGCTCAATCATGTCATCGTCCTCCGATGTTCTCACGATTGATTTTACGCATCAGTTGTATTTACATTGGTGGGACACACTGAGGACTTTGCTTGTGTCTCACCAACTCACTGGATCAGAGAACTATAACATCTGAAGTAGGTATATGCATATAGCATTGATCACGAAAAAAAAATCTGGTTTTGTGGATGGTTATTGTGCTTAATCTTGTCTGCTGGAATCTTATTTTCCCCAAGTGTTGCATTAGTTTGAGATGAGCACACTACCTTGGTGCCCTATTCTTCGCGTAATTGTGAAGTGGCACAGGAGAATTTTATGTATTTGTTGCAGCAGTGATTATTTCAATTCTTGATGGTGTTGAATGAGTGGTACTCGACAGTCCGGAGTCAGATACTATTCATGCAACCGTTACATACTGTCAACCAGGCTTACTCCTTGGTTGTACAAGAGGAGTCTCATCGTGCTTATATTTGAGGTATAAATCCAATTTCTGATTCATCTGTTATGCTAACTAATGCCTCTCCTCGTAAAAGGTTCAATGGTGTTTGCGATTTTTGCAAAGTTAAAGGACATAAGAGTCTTGTTATTGACTCATTGGTCACTTTACGCCTGTGGCTCATACTTTTACTCATGAGCATTATAGTCAACTTTTTAGTTGCTATATCAGAATCTGATGGACTCTGCGGTTAATATGGCAGATAATATCTCTCGCTTCCCCTCTAAAGGATCTGTTGATTGGATCTTGGACACCGGTGCCACAGATCACATGTTGTGTGACTTTAAGGCTTTGCAAAATCTTGTTTCTTGCACTAATTCTAGACTTGTTCATTTGTCCAACGGTTATATTTCCATTTTTTCTCACATTGGTAACACACAAAATTTGAGTTCTGACCTCACCTTATCAAATATATTTTGTGTCCCTAGTTTTAATCATAATCTCATTTCCGTTTCAAAGCTAACTAAGGACTTGAGATGTGATGTTATCTTCTATCCCAACTTTCGTGTTTTACAGGACCTCTCCAATAGAAGGATGAGGGAGATTGGTAAGCAACTTGAAGGTCTATACTTGTTTGGGTCTTCTTCACAGTCAAAGCACTCTGTTGTTTCTCAGGTTTCCCAGTAGAATGACGTGTCTCAAATGTCTTTACCACTTGATAAAAAGATGTTTCCTCTTTCTACTTAATGTATGTCAACTATTGCCAATAATACAAGTATATGGCATGCTTGTTTAGGGCATGCACCTTTATCCAAATTGCATTGAATGCCTTTTCTACAAACTAAAAAACTTGATCCAAGCTGTGTAGAAGCTTGTTCTGTTTGTCCATTGGGTAAACAATGTAGATTGCCTTTTCCTATTAGTACTTATAGGTTTGATAAACCTTTTCATGTAACATCCCAAACACCAGGCTAGTGACCAAAGTGTAAGATTTTAAAACTTAGTGATTAAAGTAGATAAATTGAAAAGTTCAGGGAATTAATTGGAAATTATTTGTGTAGGATTGATTAGAAAATATTGAAAGATGGAAGGGCAAAGGAGTCTTTTAGCATATTATGAATTTAAAATCCATTATTTGGTGTATTATATATACACGTGGATTAGAGAGGAAAGAGTAAAAGAAATCTAGAATTTTCGTTCTTCATCATTTCTTCCTCATCTCCATTGTGACTCCATAGCTAAGGTAAGAAATCCTCAAGTAAGTTATTTCTTGTAATTTTTTTTATTTGTTTTGGTTCTTGGGACATTAGAGAAGCTTGAGAAAGCTTAAAGAGAAGTAGAAACTAAAGTAGGGATAGGTTATGGGTGATTTAGTAAAGAGAGTTTTTGAGTGACTTGATCATAAATGATTAGTAATTGAATTTGAAAGTTATATTTGACTTGTCATAAGCTGAAATAAGAAATCTAAGGTGTTGGAAAAGGATTTGGAGTATGTTGATTAATTGGTGTGATTTTTGGTTTTAAGCGATTTCATGGGATTTTGGATGTTTAATTGTGTCAAAGTGATATAAATTGGGTTTAATAGATGTATTTGAATTTAAAGGCCTTAAAGAAGTTAAAAGTGTGAGGTTTAAGCAAGTTTTGGTAAATTTTCGAATTGAAATGAGTAATTTATAGGAAAGGGTATCGGTACTGGATGAACAGTACCGTTATTTTAAAGCAAAAATAGGAGAAATCTGTGTTGGAGTATCGATACTGGAAGAACAATATCAATACCATATGGTGAAATTTTACGAATCAGTATAACAATATCAATACCGAAAGAGTAGCATCAATACCTAGGGTATCGATACTAATGGACAAGTATCGATACCATTTTTAGAGTCAAATTCCATAATGTAGATTGGGTATCGATACTGAAGAATAATATCGATACCATAGTAAGGAAGTATCGGTACTGGGTCTAGAGTATCGATACTATTCAACTTGAAATGTTGAATTAGGTGTTTCATTTAGTTTAAGTTATTGATGATTGATTAGTAGTAATATGATCTCCGATATTCATTTAGATCATATTATTATGTAGATATTGAACGAAGGCAAGTTTCAGATTATTCGAAGTTATAAGATAAATCAAGAGTGATAAGAGTTTTACTTTGACTAAGTGAGGCTAAGGTGAGTGCATAATACTATATATACATATTCCAATATTTTGATTAAAACAATGTTTTGAAAGTTTATGAAATGATATGATTACATGTTTACATGAATACAAGCATAGTGTTGATTTTGTTACTACATTTACATGCACTGTTTATATTTCATACGTGTTATTGATCTATGTGATTATATGAATATGTTATACAAGCTATGTGAAATGTGTAAATGGTAAAGCCCAAAAGTATGTGATATGAGAGCTAAAGGTATAATTGGCATGCCAAGAGTCGAGGGTTCTACGTGGTCCTTCAGGACATTTCTACGCGGTCCTTCAGGACATTTCTACGCGGTCCTTCAGGACATATCTAAGTGGTCCTTCGGGACATTCCTATGCGGCACTTTGGTAAAATTTATATGAGCAGTGGTGACTGCATTAGAGCACAACCTCAATGCATTCACATACCTTAAGTTCTCAATAATGTATCACGGGCTACTAAAAAAATGACATAAATGAACAGTGCATAATGTTATATGTTTTTGTTTTGTGAAAAGTATTATGGTTTCTTTATTCTATGATGTTTTATAAAAGTTAAGTATACGATTAAATGTTTTCATGTTTTATTTATGTATTATATCTCTCACTAAGTCAAAGACTTATCGTGTGAGTGTTTCACACATAGGTTCAAAGAAGCAAGAAGATCAAAGCTAGGACCAGTCAAGATAACATATCTCTATTGAAGATCAGATCAGAAACATCATAAACAATATGTCATTTTGTTGTACTAAATGATGTTGGCATGTAATTAAAGGTTTAAAATTTCATATGCTCTGACCAGTTTTGTAAAAATACTCTATTGTATTTATGTAAATTATTGAGTTTTTATTTTCAAATTGAGTTTGGAATTTTTTATATTTACTTTTGATTAAGGGTTCCACCATTTTAATATAAATAAGTGTTTGAATTTCCAACTAAATTTTAAAAATCAATGGTTTGAAAAGTAATGTGACACCTCGGATTCGTATCCGGGTCGAATACGGGTTGGGGGTGTTACATTTCATCTTATACACATAAACTTATGGGGGCCTATAGGATTTCAACTAATAAAGGACATAGTTAGTTTCTTACAATTGTGGATGATTGCACAAGAGTATCCTAAGTTCATATTTTAAAACTGAATAGTAATGTTATTCTTCAACTTAAACATTTCTTTGCCTTTGTGAAAAATCAATTTACTGCTGTAGTTAGTATGATCTGAAATGAAAATGGCAATGAGTTTTTTAACTCAGAATGTAATCCCTTGTTTTATTCTCTTGGTATTTTACATCAAAGTACTTGTGTTAACATACCTCAACAAAATAATGTGGTTGAACATAAACACTGACACTTTCTTGAAGTGGCTAGAGCTCTTATATTTCAGTCTATAATACCTATAAATTTTAGGGAGAATGCATCTTGACAGCCTGCTATATCATTAACCATTTTCCTTCCTTGGTGCTCAATTGGAAGTCTCTTCTTGAACTTCTTCACAACAAACAACCTTTTTTTATCATATTTGAGAGTCTTTTGTTGTCTTTGTTATGCCACTATGCCTAATAATACTATTAAGTTCACTGCTAGAGCAGTTCTTATGGTTTTTATGTGGTATTCTCCTACACTAAAAGGGTGCGTTTTGTTCAATTTACAAACCAAAGTTTTTTCCAATAGAGATGTGGTATTTCATGAGTCTATTTTTTCTATTTCATACTACTTTCAGTTCTTCAAAACCTTTTTTTCATCTTAAATGTCTTTTCATGATTCCAGTTTCCTTGTTCTTGATTCTTATGTTCAACCCACACCATATTGCATGTTTTCGGTTTCCCCTTTGTCTTCTCCCTCCCTTAGTATACTAAGTGGTCCTGTTAGTTCAAAATTTCCAAGTTCTGATTCTAGTATTCCTGAGTTGGAAAATGGTCTTGGTTGTGTTCCTATTTGTGATTCTTGTGTTGAAACACATGATCAGTTGTGTGTCAATCCCTTACTGAGAACTCTCAGAGATCTTTTCGTGTTTCAAAGCCACCAGTCTGATTGAATTATTTTTGTGTGCTCTTACCAATTGTCCTTCTCCTCAGGTCCGTCCTTTCACAGTTCTCATTTACCTTTACATACACAAAATTGTCTTTCTCCCAAAAATATTCCAGAACCTAAAACCTTTTCTGAGGCTATTACGAATCCTACTTGGGTTAATGCTATGAGAGAGGAAATTTAGGCTTAGAGTCTAATGACACTTGGTTTGTGGTCTCTTTGCCTCCTTGAAAGGTACCCATTAGTTACAAATGGGTCTATAAAGTCAAGTATCATGCTTCAGGAGTTACGGAAAGGTACAAAGCTCTTTTGGTGGAAAAGTGGTATAGTCAGCAAGAAGGTGTCGATTACTTAGACACTTTTTTGCCTATTGCAAAGATGGTGATTGTGCAAACTGTTATTGCTCTTGCTGTTAGATTTGGCTGGTTTGTTTCAAATGGATGTGCATAGTGCTTTTTTTACAAGGTCATTTTAATAAAGAGGTTTACATAGATATGCCACTAGGATTTTGTAGCTAGGGGAGAAGATGGTTTATAGGCTGTAAAAGTTGTAAGCCCCTCAGACCGATGCGGGTAGCCCGATCCGATCTGGGGTGTCACATTAGGGCCATCAGAGCGACCCACCGTAGAAAATCTCAGAAAATTTAAAATTTTATTAAAATCATTTATAAATGAAAACGTAAAATTTATCAATATTCAAAAATAAAACATATTTTCAGACTCATATATATATATAACCAAATACAACCTACATGCCCCCTAATCACCTGCACCGTACTTCTCAACAACGCAGTGGAACTCCCCTACTGATGTCGGAAGATACACTGGTTCAATTCTCTTTACCGAAATGGTGAGTAATAGAGTGAGCTTTGGGAAGCTCAATAATACAATACTACCAGTTGATGCTACATGACAAACAGATAAATGGAAAGCCATAAAATTTCCTTATTTAAACATACATATATCGATTTCCAGGATAAGCTGGAATTCCACTGATAGTTCATCGAGTAAAAGCCATGAGTTCTCAGTTCATAGGAAATATTCATAGTATCAAGTTCTCTGGAGATTGAATAGGATATCTAGTGTTTTCCAATCAAAACCAGTGAAAATATATAAATCTTTTAGAACCAGTGGAACCCTCCAACCAAACTTCATTATTAAGTTCCCCAGAACTGCATCCATAAGGGCTTACCCTAAGCACACAGCAAAGGGAGCCAACCTAAGGGTATGCCTTGGGGCCTATGGGCCTAACCAAGGGTATCCTTAGGTTCGTAAGGATTTACCTGCTGGATCAGGGTTGTACCTCCATACTCCAGAATCTACTCATATAAAAATCCAGTAGAAATCAGTTTTAACCGTAAATCGTAATATTTGGATTGTGATCCAATAATATCTTATTACCGTGATAATGAAATAAACCATATAACAGATCTCCACCTGTACACCATATATAGTTCTATGATTAACCCAAGTGAGTGCCTTGGGGCCTGAGATCCTATCGAATGGTCACTTTAGGTCCGTAAGGATTTACCAGCTTGATTTGAGTTGTACCTCCATACTCCAGTCTACCGAGATAATATCCCAGTAAAACAGTTCGATTATAACTCGTGAAAATAGGAAACCATAGTTCATAAACAGTAAATTCCATGATTTAATAAATCAGAAACAATTCATATTTTTTTTGGTGAAAATCGAAATCGGAGAACACATACCATGTTGCCATGCTTCATAAACCAGTAAAACAATAATTTCAGTAAAAATCATTTCAAAACTGTCACTAGAGGATCCAGATATTTTTTTAGAAGCACATAATAGTTATTAGGAAAACGTGAAACTTATATACTTTGACTGGATTCCAAGAACGAAGTCCAATTGAAGGGATCGATTACTAATGGATCTAATCATACATTTAAAGTTGATACTTTAGAATCCCATAATGATCCATGTGTATCATGAAGATGTTTAAGAACCCTTTATACAGAATCATGCTATATTTAGATTTACTGAGAGTTATTCCATTACTCAAACAATCAGAGGTACTCAGGATTAGGAATTGAATTATTACTATTTTAAGTCCAAAAGAATCGAATGAGGTATTCAGGGTCCTTTACATCTGAGTTACTTATGTGTTCAGATACGACAGGAGTGATATGAGCTGATAAGGGAGAAACGAAGATTCAGGACATTTACAATATGTGTCGACCTATTTGATTATCAAAACAACTTGAGCTGAACAAATCCAAGAACTAATGCATGTATATCGGTTAATTCGTTACCCTTCCCAGATATTCACTCTTTAATACTAACACTTCTTGTCCATAGATCACCTTTAGAATCATCGTTAAATATATCTTAAGGAGACGAACAAATATTCCAATTGTCTTTATTTCATTTCCACGTTCCAACAAAATCAGGAAAATGTCAACATACTTGATTCGTGGTTTACAACCCATGGGGACAGTACATCATGTAAGTTCATCAATGTTTCTAGACTTATCCAAGTCACTCACTTAGTCCTAAGTCATTGAGGTTACTTAAGTCATTTAGTATCCGAGGTTGATTTATTATTTTCAGAGCTAAAAGTATTATTTATTACAGTGTTTAGACGTTCTTTAAGCCATTTTACATTTCAGGGCATTCCAATATAGATCCGGAATTTATTTCGATGCTTCCAAAGTTCAAGTGAATCAGAACATAATTCTTAAGTCATCTCACTTATCATAGACATCTAATGTACTTTTTACACTTTAAGCGTATCATCATCATAATTCCATTCAATTCTACTAGTGGCTTACTTTCGATACATTAAGCTTGAATGCAATCTAGTTTCTTTAGCATTCAGGGTATTTTGTTCCTTTGATCATTGGAGGTTATTGTAGTTATTATGAAGGTCGAGTACATTTAAGTAATTCCTTTAAATTCAATCATATGTAGTTTCTATGATAATTAGTTAAGTGTCATTTTATAGTTATTTTCACAATCTGGTGAAATCTTGGTCCTTTTCCATTACAAGGGCATTTTTGTAATTTTACCCCTTAGACCTAATTTAAATAATTTCTTATCCATATAATTCCCAGCACTTAACCTTTAACTAAATTAATCATAGTTTACGAATCCTGATATCGATTGATTAAATCATTGAGCTTGGATTTGTTTCCGACCGGTTTACCAATTTCTCTTTTTCGAACCGTCTGAGTCTTATATAATGTTTTGTTCTTATTTCGATTTATGCTTGAGTTCGATGATAGTTAAATACATTTGATGGAACAATCATTCAAACCACGCATTTACCATATATCCATAAGTTTCAAAAATCATACAAAAGGTAGTAGAGTATTACCTCGGTTTTCATGCCATATTGATTGACCATTAAACTCCATTTGTTTGTCTTCGAATTTCAATTCAATTTCCAATAATTCCTGGGATGCAAAGCAACCAAATTTACGTCAGAAACTAAACTTAATTGAGAAACAAACTTGAATCCAAAGATAAAACATTGAAAAACGGCATACCGAGTGAGTACTTAGCAAAACGGACTTCGGATTCGGACTCAAGATGTCGAAAAACATAAAATATGGCTTTTCAAAAATTTTAACTTTTTCAGTCAAAGTCAACGATCAACGGTCAGACCGGTCAAAGTCAACAGTCAACTTTGACCAAAGTCAACGGTTCGGTCGGGTCAACAGGTCAGCAAACGGGTCGGGCAAACCGATTATGGAAGTTTCCTTGGGCTAAACAATCCCCATGCACACCACGAATCACTTAAGTAACCTCAATGATTTAGGATTGAGTGAGTGACTTGGATAAGTATGGAAACACCGATGAACTTACATGATGTACTGTCCTCATGGGTTATGAACCACGAATCAAGTATGTCAGCATTTTCATGATTTTGTTGTAACATGGAAATGAAATAAAGACCATTGGAATATGTGTTCGTCTCCTTAAGATATATTTAGCGATGATTCTGACAGTGGTCTATGGACAAGAAGTGTTGGTAATAAAGAGTGAATACCTGGGAAGGGCAACGAATTGATCGATAGACATGAATTGGTTCTGGGATTTTTTCAACTGGAGTTGTTTCGATAATCAAATAGTTCGACACATATTGTAAATGTCCTGAATCTTCGTTTCTCCCTTATCAGCTCATATCACTCTGGTCATATCTGAACACACAAGTAACTCAGATGTAAAGGACCTTGAATACCTCATTTGGTTCTTTTGGACTTAAAATCCTAATAATTCAATTCCTAATCCTGAGTACCTCTGATTGTTTGAGTAATGGAATAACTCTCAGTAAATCTGAATCTAGCATGATTCTGTATAAAGGGTTCTTGAACATCTTCATGATGCACCTGGATCATTGTGGGATTATAAAGTATCAACTTTAAATGTCTGATTAGATCCATTAGTAATGGATCCTCTAGTGTGTTCCACATGTACTACATGACGGTTTTATATGTTTTGAAATGAGTTTTACTGAAATTATTGTTTTACTGGTTTATGAACCATGGCAACATGGTATGTTTTCTCCGATTTTGGTTTTCACCAAAAAATATGAATTGTTTCTGATTTATGGAATCATGGAATTTACTGGTGTATGAACTATGGTTTCCTATTTTCACGAGTTATACTCGAACTGTTTTACTGGGATATTATCTAGGTAGACTGGAGTATGGAGGTACAGCTCTGATTAAGCTGGTAAATCCTTACGGACCTAAAGTGACCCTTGGGTAGGCTCTCAGGCCCCAAGGCACTCACTTGGGTTAATCATGGAACTATATATGGTGTACAGGTGGAGATCAATTATATGGTTTATTTCATTATCACGGTTATGAGATATTACTGGATCACAATCCATATATTACGGTTTACGGTTAAAACTGATTTCTACTAGATTTTTATATGAGTAGGATTCTGGAGTATGCAGGTACAACCCTGATCCAGCTGGTACATCCTTATAGACCTAAGGATACCCTTGGGTAGGCCCATAGGCCCCAAGGCATACCCTTAGGTTGGCTCCCTTTGATGTGCGCTTAGGGTAAGCCCTTATGGATGCAGTTATGGGGAATGGCATAATAGAGGTTGGAGGGTTACACTATGGTTTTAAAAGATTTATATCTTTTCATTGGTTTTGATTGGAACACACTAGACATTCTATTCAATCTCCTGAGAACTTGATACTATTAATATTTCTTATGAACTGAGAACTCATGGCTTTTACTCGATGAACTATCAGTGGAATCCCAACTTATCCTGAAAATAGGTATATGTATGTTTAAATAAGGAAATTTTATGGCTTTCCATTTATCATTTTATCCTGTAGCATCAACTGGTAGTATTATATTATTGAGCTTCCCAAGGCTCACTCTGTTACTCACCATTTCAGGTTAAGAGAATTAAACCAGTGTATCTTCTGACATTAGTAGGGGAGTTCCACCAGCATTGTTGAGAAGTACGGTGCAGGTGATTAGGGGGAATGTAGGTTGTATTTTGTTATATATATATATGAGTCTGAAAATATGTTTTATTTCTAAATACTGATAAATTTTACGTTTGTATTTATAAATGATTTTATGATTTTACATGTTTTAATAAAAAAATTAAATTTTCTAAGATTTTCTACGGTGGGTCGCTCAGGTGGCCCTAATGTGACACCCCAGATCGGATCGGACCACCCACATCAGTCTGAGGGGGTTACAAAAGTCTTTTTATGGGTTAAAACAGGCTTCCCGGAATGGCATATTTAATTGATTGAAACTTTGTTTGTAGCAAGTTTTACACAGAGTAAATATGACTACTCGTTATTTACTAATTAATATGAAGTTAAGATTGTAGTGCTTCTTATATATGAGGATGACTTGTTGATAATTATCAATGATGTTAGTCTAATATAGAAATTGAAGGAGATGCTCAACAAAACCTTCAAGATGAAGGATGTAGGTGAATTGAAGTATTTTCTTGGAATTGAAGTGATGAGATCTGTTAAAAGAATTTTATTAAATCAAAGAACGTAGGCCTTGAAACTAATTAATGGTACTAGATTGAAAGATGCAAAGGTTTCTTTGACACCTTTAGAGCAGAACTTGAGGTTAACCACACATGAGTATGATGAATGTGTACATCAATCAACAAAAGATATGTTGTTGGAAGACAAGAGTTGTTTCCAAAGGCTGATTGAGAGACTAATATTTTTGACCAACACTAGGCCTGACATTACATATGCGGTCCAATATCTTAGTCAGTTTATGCAACATCCAAAACATTCACACATGGAAGCTGCTTTGAGGATTGTGAGATATATTAAACAATGTCCTAGTTAGGGCTTATTGTTCAAGACAAATGCAAAAGGGTAACTTCTTGCTTATTTTGATTTCGATTGGGTAACATGTCCAATAACTAGGAGATCAATTTTTGTTTTTTACATTAAACTAGTAGAATCTCTTATTTCTTGGAAGTCAAAAGAAACAAAATATTGTTGTCAAATCCTTTGCTGAAGCATAGTATAGGAGCATGGCGGTAGTAGCGGCTGGGATTGTGTGGATAAAAGGATTATTACATGAAGTTGGGTTGCAATATTTAAAACCAGTGAAGTTGGGTTGCAAGATTTAAAACCAATGAAGTTGTGAAGTGACAATAAGGTAGCAATTCAAATTGCTACAAATCTATTAAATCAAGAAAGGACAAAGCACATCGAGATTGATTGTCATTTTGTGAGGGGAAAAATACAAGAAGGGCTTATCTAAATTGAGTATGATTCTACTATAAACCAGCTAGCAGACATAATGACAAAGGCCTTAGGAGTTCAACAACACAATAATTTACTTTCCAAGTTAGGGGTTAAAAACGTGTTTCAAACCCCAACTTGAGGGGGAGTGTTAAGAGTCTGTTAGTAGAGTATTTAAACTTATTATTTGGAATAGTTAGTTACAAGTTAGTTAGGGAGTTATCTATCAAGCTTTGTATATATATATATATATACTTAGTATTGTTAACAATGATAAAACGAGGATTTTTTTAATTCTTTGTTCTCTAACAAATCATTTCTCTCTTTTACAAATTCTCTCTTAGTTTTTTTCTTTTCCGGTAAGAATAGCAATTCCACCACTGTCCACTCTGATATTTGAGTGTATGATTATTTGGAGCTACCAAGTTAACCTCGGGGGACGTATGCCTACTGCAACAATTACACTTATCGAGGCAAAAACATTTCTAAGGTAGTGGTTTTCATACTACAACACTGTTAATTCTTTGCTATTTTATTTATTGTTATTATTATACAATCAGTGTTAATGTTTCGATTTTGCAGTATTCTTTACCAATACTTATAATATGAGTGAAGAGATATTGATTGGTCAGGACTTTAATTTAGAGATTAGGTGTATTTTGAGAGAGAATTTATAGAGAGGGATCAAGAAAGTTCCTCTAGATCTTAAAGAAACTATATTATATACTATGAATGCTTGGTTATCACATGATCACCTAGGAGGTTGGACATGTTATGTGGGATTATCTAGCTACACGAGCTATTAGTCACTGGATCATGAAAATGTAGTCTTGAATTGGATCTCCTTTTGAGTTACAGAAGTTATAACACTTGTCTCTCCTTTAATTTCATAATGTTATATATTGACACAATTCTATAAAGGTAGAGTAGGGGAAAGGTTTTATTTTGTGTGCACCTTTTTAGTCTTCATCTTTTCACTTCCATTTACATCCTCCCCTCCTGAATGGTTTGATAAGGTCTTGAAACATTTTTTTCGCATGACTATTGTTTGAAATTTCGATGTGTATACTTGGGAATTCCATCGTGGAATTCTTACAACTTCACTCAACTTGTAGAGCACTTTGCGTAATTGTAAAGAGTCAATTCATATACCATGCATATGAATTATATTCACTCGATGATGTGGTCCTGTCTAGCGAACACCTCACTAGTGTTTTGGTTTTGTCTTTTATGATGCTAAGGGTAAAACTAGAGAGAGTTCTTCTTAATTCTATCTTATATTATATCATATATACATTATATTCATTTATGAGCATACATAAGCGTCTAAATATAAATTTAGATATACATGTCATTTGTATCATTTATATTTATATCATGTTTTCACTTAATCTGGTATATTACATATTAGTATATATTATGACTCTTTTCATTTATTATATGCTATGAATTACAACTTATATGATTAAGATATTCATTCATACATTAAATATATATGGGAAAGATTCAATTACACTATGTAAAACTCTTTTAGTTTTACACCTTTTTAGGATAACTGGATGAGAGAAATTAAAGGTTGAGATTAACAATATAAAATAAGAAGATATTCACTAAAAAACAATAAGTTAATCTTGTTCTTTGATTTCCCTCAATGTAACGATCTGAAAAAGACGTAAGATTAAAAAAGTTTTACATAATGTAATTAAATTATGCCCTGTATATATATATATCAAATTATTGGTAGAGTATGCCCAAAGACCAATCATGAGATGATTGTAATGATATACTTTTTTACAGCTTTTTATTGAATAAATGCATTGCCATTATTATTTCCAGTTATATTTTTTGTCTCAAATAAACTAAAAGATAATAAAGTCCATATAATAATATGATTATTATTAAAGATCCTTAGTTGAGTATTATTATGGGCATGGACAATAATAATACGTTTAAGGCTAACATAAATTGATTGATGACAACGAGTTGCCATTGATATAGAGATGTCAAAAATATATATATGAGTATGTTGTTAAAGAACAACATATTGGATTGACCCGCTATGAGCATATATTGGATTATTACGTGACGATCACAACATTACTCATACTGATGACTACATGTATGATCTTCAAATTTGAGATCATTACTATCTCAACATATGTAGTTGTATGTTTTGATACAGTTAAACATGCTTCGTAATTGGCTATACTATAAAGACTAATGTTGAACATATCACAATATATGTAGTGGGTGTGAATGATCAAGATAGGATTTGTCATTCCTACATAATAGGAACTATATCACATGCCACTTGATTAAGTGAGGTTAGAAATGCATGGTCATGCTTGAACAAGTTGATATGAGATGTCACAAGTTGTTCGTTTATTATAATCTACTCTAGATATCAAAAAATATTATATGGGCTAAACAAGTGTGAGAGTTCCAGGACTTGTGCCTATTCTAGATATAAAGGACAAAAGGATATAATACATAAAAGAGTTAGTCAGGAAAATGTTATGTCGAATGATGACTTATTGTAACTTAGACGCCAATGATACATTGCTAAATGTGACTCATTGTTTGTAATATTAGAATGGTTCTAACAATTGCTAATAATGTTACATGAACCTATAGGGTCACACCCTAGGGATGAAATAAGAAAATATTAAATGAATTATAATTGTACAATTTTATTGTATACGAATGAAGTATACAATTAAAGTTAATATATATATTTGATATATATGTAATTTTAATTATTCTGAATATAATAAATAAATATTAAAAGAATACAATTATGATTATAATTCTTTTAATAGATATAAAATTTGAAATAATAAAATTTAGAATAAAACCCTAAAAGTTAGGGTAACTACATATAAAAGGGAAAGTATAGTCTAGTAGCCGCTCTTCCTACTTAGACGAAATTCTCAAAATTATTTTTTGAAAAAAAAGATAAAATTTACTCTCAACCGGGTGAACCGAGTAGAGGCCTAGACTATTTTGTGGAGGCTTTTGATTCGAACTGATCGTGACTGCATTGTCGATTTGCTATATTCCAGGAACCCAAGGTAAATCATGCATCCCTTCCTCATTTTTCGTACATTGATCACTGATGAGATCGTTAGATTATTTTTTCACTGTGTCATCGGGTGTACCTAAGATCCCAACAATTACATTGTGTAAACAGTTTTACACCTGTTTTGGATTTACACAATGTAAGTGGATCCTAACCCTGTGTGTGTGTGGTTTCAAATCTTTATTTCGTGCATATATTTTATGTTACATGATTAGGTTACATAATTATTCTTGTATTACACATTTTATATTACTTATATAATTGTTTATGATTATTAAAAGGTGTCTTATCATTCAAACGGTCGGGAGGATGAATGATTGTCAAATTTCAAACTAAAGTTCATGTTTCTTCATGCTTCCAACGGCTAGATGAAGAACGGGTGACATCTCTTCATTCGAACTGCTAGCAAAGGAAATGATACATCTTTTATCTCCAACGACTACATGATGCAGGAATGATTGTGCACTTTCATGTGAAGTCATGATGGTTTTTATCAAGAGATGCTTCCAAGGGACATGATATTTCACCAAAAGATGACCTTTCAAAGATCATGTTGCTTCACCAAAAGATGCATTTCCAAATGTCACGATGCTTCACCTAAGGGTGCCTCCAAAAATCATGTCTTTTCACTATAAAAAGGTGCCTCCAAAAGATATGTCTTTCAATCTCAAGAGGTACATCCAAAGGTCACAATGTTTCATCATACCTTTTCATAAAATGAGACCAATGTAAGGGACCACGACTCTCCATTTATGTTCATTCATGAAGATAGCATTTCATGAAAAGATACAAGAAAAAAGGGTCACTTTCATCAAGAGACATGGATGACAAAGCATGAAAGGAGATTGTTCATCATTCAAAGCACCATGTTGGTTCAAAAAGAGTCATTTCTATTCACATATGATCGACCATCTATTCACCCTTTAAGGGTTCCTTTTCAACATCATTTTATAAGCCTATAAATAGGTATTCATTTGTCATTTTGCAACAATCATTCATCACACTACAACAATATTTCTTATTAGTGGCATCTAGGTTATTGTCACTAAAACTTCAATTTATGTCACTAGATGTATTTTGTAACGTAAAAGTCAATGTCACGACGATCGTCACCCTAGGTGTGTCACTAAATGTCAAAAGTGACGATGTATGTGTTATCCTCATGTATTGTTAAATATATAGTGATGCTAATGGATAACGTCACAGTTTAATTTGCATTCAGTGACAATTACTTTTGTCACCAAATGATGTACATTTTTGTCATTAATAAATCATATCGTCACCAATACCACAATAATTTCATTGTATACGTGACGAAAATAAAATTGTCACATTGTTAGTAACGTAGTATATCGTCACCTAATAGTAGCATGGATGACATTTATATATAACGTCACTATATAATTAATATTCAATGACAACTAATTATGTCACTAAATTATGTAAAATTTTGTTATTAATGATTTATATCATCACGAATAATACATTAAAATCAACCTATATGTGACGAAAGAGATATTGTCACATTTTTAGTGACATAATATAAATATTACCTAATAATATTATGAATGACGTTTATGCATAACGTCACTTTATAATTTATATTCTATGATAGTTGGTTACATCACTAAATTAAATAAGATTTCATTATTGATAATTTATATTGTCACAAATAATGCATTAAAATCAACTTATATGTGACGAAAGAGATATTGTAGCAAAACACAAATAATTTATATTCTATGACATTTTTAATGACAATATATATTAAAATAAAATTATTTATATAAATCTAAATAAAAAATAAAATAGTTCACTTATTGCAAAATAATAAGATTTAAACAAATATTTCACTAAATACATAATAATTTCATTTCTATAAATATAAAAATGTTTAAATGTTTACAGAAAATAAAAATAATATGATAATAATATGACTTGTAGAATATTTCGTTGTAACAATCTCAATCCAAACCTTGAGTCGATTGTGATTCTGTTGATGTTGAGTTTGTGGTATCATTTGAAGCTACAAATTAAGATAATCATATTAGTTACTACAATTAATATTATATAATAATTTTTATTTATTAACTATATTGTTTACCTGAAAATTGAAGTGATGGCACTTGAATTTTCAATTGTTGTATCTGGATCAATTTTTTTATGTGTTTGGTTTGGAGCACCAGTAACTTGTTGAGGTTCAGATTCTTGGGTTCGATTTAGTTTACCATAGACTTTTTGAGTTTCATTTTCTTGTGTTCCAATCCTTTTACGAGATACTTTGCCTAGTGTCATCCTAAAACATATACAAAAGCTATTATAAATACTTTCACCAGCTTTTGCAATCGATTGCTCTTAGATATTAGAGGGAAATGCAAAGACGCATTAAACCACAACCAAAATCATCAATTATTATAGCATAGCTGCTTTCCACTGGAAGAGCATTCTACAACTTAATTCATAAACACAACAGTTCGGTTACACTGAGAGAATGATTCATTTGCAATTCAACTACATTAATAATTATGCTAAATTACAGAATTTTGAAAACTTACACTGAAATGATGCTAATAACAATATTTTCAATCAGTTTAAATGGAAATGTAAATAAATTAACATAAACAAAAAGAATGATATAAATTTAAAATTCACAAACACATGCACCTAAAGGAAGCATAAATACATAGCAGAGTTTGAGAATACCTTGTGAAGGTGAAATTTTACAGCATAAACATTTATTTATTAAATGAAGAATTATCAATGTGAAAAGGAAACAAGACATGCACATGTTTTTGAATGAGTTTTCCAATCAAATTGCACAATATCGAATAATAAAAGCAGCAACGTTTAGCAAAATTTAAGAAAAACTAACAATAATTTTGTAAAAAGCAGCAACGTTTAGCAAAATTTAAAAGAAAAAACTAACAATTATTTTGTAAAAAAACATCAGCGTTTAACAAAAAATCAGAAATCGAATAATAAAACTAACCCTAAACCATATGAATTCAACAATATCGAAAAAACCATATTTAACAACGAAGAAAATAAATTTAAAAGAAAACAAACAATTACCTGCAAATTAAAGTTGGAGAAACCTTTGTACTACTGCAATCTGTATCAAAACAAAAAATAATTATAAAAATAATAAAACTATAAAGCAAAATTATCTCAATATAGAATATAGTGTAGACATCCGTTTTGTCCGGGATTTTTATTGTTATTATTTTTATTTTTATAATTATTAAATATTAAATATTAATTTGGTGATGTGTGGCACATACTCTTTATGTTTGTGTAAGTGCGGGTTGTACCTCCCTCTACTATATATGTTGCAATTGTCCACGGTGCTCCGACAAAACCCATCACTGCTGCATGATCTCCAACCTCCTGACGCAAAATCTTAAGGGACTCCCCAACAAAATGTAGTTTCTCCAAGTCAATAGGATGCAATGCCTTCAAGCAATCCTCAGAGTGCATCGGTGAATGAATGATAGGACCCCTTACTTCTTCAATGTTAAACGGGACACCGAATGCAGGCAGTGGAGTAAGAATATCAGAGAAAATTATAACTCCATCAGGATGGAAAGATTCCCAAGGCTGCAAAGAAATTTCCACAGTGAGATCAGTTGTCTCAGACCTCTCTCTGAAGGACGGATGTTTCTCTGCAAGCTTTCTGTAAACAGTCATATACCTTCCTGCCTGGCGCATCATCCATGCAAGAGGCCGAATTACAGGATCTTCTCTTGCAGCTTTAACCAACAATGGATCAGTAGTAGAAGAAGAGCAAGCTAATGAGAACTTCTTAATTCTCATTCTTTTAGGAGAAGAAACAAACGCTCCAGGGAAATTACTAGTTTCATTTGAGTTAAAACCCAACCGCGCTGTCAAGCTTGAGGATTTAACTCCCACGGAATTGCAAGCACTTGCTAGTGAAAAGCAGCTCCAAGAAGGGAGACTTAAAAGAAAGAAAATGGGGAAGTGGGTTGTGTAGAGAGTGAATGGCGGCAGATGGTTATTAAAAATGAAGTGTAGGTTTATATTAAACCTAATTAAATTTTATTAAAATACTTCACATGTTGTCGTTTAGGGATAAAATCAACCCATTTTTCTTTATTTGGGTTAATCATTATAAGGGTCATGTCCATGTTTAAAGTAACACATTTTGGTCCTCATTTCAAGGCTTTTTCTTTTTTAAATTTGTGAATCTAGCCCCTTAGTTTTCGTGGAATTTTATTTTAGTCATTAGTGCCTTTTTATTATGTTTTCCTTTCTTTTACATTTAAAATCTTTTATTATTAAAATATATTTTTTATTTATGGTTTTGATATTATTTAAAGATTAATTATTAAAAAAGTAATAAATTAAAATAGTAAAAAGATTTCTCTTTAGAAATTTTAAAATTATAAAATAATTGAAGTAAATACTATTTTTAAAAATTTCATAATAAATAATTACTCCAATGCAAAGTTTGATTCAATTAAAAATGTGTTAGGAGGAACAATAATAATCCTAAAAAAAATCAACACACATACATGTTTTATAATATTAGCTTTTTTATATATAAAAGAGAGTGATATTTTATATTTTAAAATTATTGATGTTATATGTATCTAAATATACTAAAATTTTATGGGTATTTCTATGATCAAATATAAATATTTTTTTCTAAACACTTTGATGTAACATCATGGAAAACATAGAAGTATAATAATATATAAAAATATTATGGTTATTTCTTTTTTACGATTTATTATTTTATGTTTTACTCTAAAAAATCTTTGAATGTGAGATAATCTAATATAGAATAATGTAAATAAAATAAAAAACACAAAAAAAACTCTATACATTGTATTATTTAATAAGGTTGTTAGATTATCTTATTTTTTAACATTAAGTGACATATTTTCATGACGTCTTTTAAAATCGTCATATAAAAATAAGAGATAAAAACAAGTGACAAATAATTGATTTCGTCGTGCTAAAACAATTTTTTGTGACAATAATAAAATGTCACTTTAAGTGTCTTATAAAACATGACAAATTAAATTGTCACAAATAAAACTTATTAATGACAAATGTGCAACACCACTAATTTAAATTGAATCGTCATTATAATAAATCGTCACTAATACCTATTTTTCATTGGAGACGATTTTAAAACGTCTTTAATTTATCTAAATGTCATTAAAAGGTTTCCCACAAAAAAATTTTGGTGGGAAGATTTTGGCGCCAAACATATAGTGATAAAAATCAATGACCATTTTTAAAATTATCATAAAAGATATATCATTAATCAATAAATATGACGAAAATAAAAAAAACGTCACATTATAGTATGTTTTGTGAAAATATACGTAACATCATATAAAAATTTGTCATAAATTGATAAATTTGTTGTAGTGTCAATCAAATTGAGTGTTATTTTTGTGAGAATTATATTCTCTTTGTTATTAATTAAACTCCTTGAATTATCAAACATTGCTTATAGTGTCCCTATTCTAGATACTATTGGTTCCTAATTTCCTAACTAGAGGGTCATAGTTCTTTGATTGAAGATCTTATAAGGTTTGAGTCAATACCCTCTTATAGTATTGGTTCTACTTTGGTCTTTAATCTTTCCTTAACTCCATTGTCTTATATACCCATCCTTAGCCTATCTTATATCACCATTCCAACACCACCTTTCTATACAAGACCACACGTCTTCATCAAATAAACCAAGCCTATCATCCTTTCATACTTTCTTTTAGATAAATCATACCACCCTATACACCTAACACCTACACTATAACTCCCTAAAAATCCTTCAAGAACTAAATCGATAATTTTAAAAATATTGAGGACTAGTGTGGTTATTTTCATTATTGGTAGGATTAAATACGAGTCTTGGTTAAATAATTTAAAGTTAGAAATTAATTAAATGGAAAATAAGGATTAAATTACATACAAGGAATTATGAAACTTTAAAATGGAAATAAGAGAAGAGTTTGACTCTTTAAGAAATAATGAGGAATTATAAATACTAGCACAAGTAAAAGACGTGGAGTATTGGATTTTTTTTTGGAAATTTCATCTTTAATCTAATCCATTAGATTTGAGATAATATAGCCATTTTTAAGAAAATAATATGAGTTATATTAAGAGATTGAAATATGAAAAAGATGAAAGAAAAGCATTCATATTCTTTTTATTTTTCTCTTAATATAGTAGGATTTTGGGTAGCCCGTGAAACACAAAGTGTTCTCTATAGAATTTCCTTTATAATGAATATAATATTATGCTAGTTTAAGAAGTGTTGTTAAAACTATAGAAAATCTCCATATGATTTTTGTGTGAGAAACAAGGAATTTTTAGAGAGAAATATCAAATTGGGTATTAATACTACTAGGAATACAACTATTATATTAATTCCATGTTGAAATTAATTGTTAAGCATATATGCACGTGTGAGGAAAAGAATGTAAATGTGAGTATAGTTGGATAAATATTTATTGATGAAAATTATTACTTGTGCATGTGTAGAATGATTTCCAAAGTTACTTAAGAAGATTCGGAGGTTGAAAATTCTCATGGCAAGAAGAAAGTTATAAATAAGTCTCTGTAGGGTTTAAGTATGTTTTTGGTAAGCTAGGTACAGGTGAATGTGATTATAATTGTTTAACTTAATTTATGATCCATGGTGACTTGTAGCAAGTCTCATAACAAACATCGTATGTACGGGTGAATGTATAGTAATATGAAAATTGGTTGTATGAGTGAAGTCAATATGGAGACAACCGTGTTGAGGATTATGGTAAGATGGTATCATGCTATGTTACAATAATTGGGTCATAGAGCACCCTATGATATTACATGTGAAATACCTTGTAGTATAATGTTAAAATAATGAATGAATTACCCAAGTAGCCTAGATAACGGTCTTAAGGTACAATGGCATGCCTAGGGCCAAGCATCTACGTCCTTGAACCTTCGGGTTCTTTCACTATAGTGGAACGATTCCACATTGGTGTTGGTACTATGATGTAGTAAACACTTCGGTGAGTTTGGACCTACAAGTTCGTTCATCCTTTTGAGGCAAGTTTCACAATGTTGTTGTGTTCGGTATTATATGTCAATTGTATTGGCCTGTGCCACCTGGTTGGACCTCTTATAAGAATTGCTTTGGACGCATTATTAATGAGTTTTATATTGAGTATGAATTCCGTAGTTACTATACATGTTAGTTATACCATAAAAATGTCTCACTTTTTTAATTATTTTATTCTGTTTCGTTATTGTGTCATTAAGATTATTTCTTACGTGTGTTGTTTTCACACATAGGTACTTCAAGAGTCATAGTTAGCGAAGTGTTGCATCACCAAACAAGGTCCACTACAAGCAATCATTGTAATGAATTTATGTTTTATATTTGAGATCCTAGTAAAGACATGTATATGGTGAATTCTAGGTACTTCGTATAGTTGATTCTTTTTTAGAATTGTAATGAATATTAAGAGTCTTATTTTGATGATGCATTGATGAAGTAGAACTATTATGAGCCTGCTTAGTTTACATTGAAATGCGTTTCATGAAAATGTTATGTGTTAAAGTTTATTGGTATTATATGTATTAAATTTCCCAGGTGTAAATCTATATTAAATTCCACAGGTGTAAGTCTGTGATAAGTTTCTTATTAGAATTATGTGATACTTTCAATGCTGGAATTATGTGTTAAATTTTATAGGCGAAAGTCTGTGAGGAGTTCACTATTGAAATTATGTGTTACTTCAGTGGTAGAATTATGTATTAAATTCCACTGGTGTGAGTCTATGATAAGTTCATTGCTAGAACTATGTGTTACTTTCACTATTGGAGTTATGTTCAATGCTAGAATTATGTGTTACTTTCAGTGCTGTTGGAATTATGTGTTACTTTAATTGGTAGAACTATGTGCTACTTTCACTGGTGCAAATATGTGTTGACATATGATATGAAATAAAAAAAATGTCATAAGATGATTAATAGTAAGTTATTTTAGGTTGTATATATTGTTTTTACGTTTGATGTGCCATCTCTCACTTGGTTATATGTTTGGATCAGGTAAGGGATGTTACATTCACTATGTTATACCTTCTTTCTTTATTTTTTTTTATCAAAATGAGTACTGCAAGGCTTTAACTTTCTTGCATTCAAGATCGAGACAGCAATCAGAAGCATTCTTAACAACAACAATTTAAGTCCATCACTTAATTATAGGGAACACATGTTCTCAAAGAATACCTTGAAGGTTGGAAACTCACATGCGTTGTAAAGAGTGAACTTATTGAACTCTTTCAAAAAGATCAATGTTGATATTGATGCAAGATGTTAGATGTTTCATTAGACCTATAAAAGAGGTCATTGAAGCTATTTACACTATTGGCGTTCGATTGCTGCACACAAAGAGATGCATGTGCGAGGGATACAATGTGATTTTCAACTTAAGTCATCTCTATTACAAAAACACAAAAATACTTGTGACATTTAATATCTGATCGGAGTAATCCGATCCGAATATCAAATGTTATATTAACCATTGAAATTACTTGTTACAGAAAGACTACTATGTTTTCTCACTCAAGCATGCTTGCAACTAAATAAGATATAAAACACGCACAGAAAGTTCACTGCAAAACATGCTAATTGTAAGTTCATTCATACAAAACTTCTATAAATTGGTTTACATGTCTCAGATGTATTATTGTCTTTTTATGTCATTACAAGAACATATACTAACTTGAAATAAATAATATGTACGCATATCTAAACAAAATATCGTTGGACTTTTTCTTCTATAGAAAGGAAAGAGGGTGTCGTTGGGTGGCATAATGGACAATGGATTCGGTTGGTTTGGAAGTGGAAGGATGGGATGCCAAATTTGAGTGTTTGGTTCCCACCAAATAGTGCATCAAAAGTACAAAAAGTTCCCTTTAAATTTTAGTACAAAAGTACTTTCATGTACTGAACGCTTTGGGCAGTACCAAATGCGATTTCTTTATGAGTCGATTCAAATTAGTAGAATTAACAAAAATATATATTTAGCTTAAGCGTATAATTCTTACAACAGAATATGTTTTTTTTTCATTCAAAATCAGGTAAGTAATAACAATGTGTTTACAGTACTAGGGCGTAATTAGAGCAAGATGGCAGTTTGACTCCTTTATCAGTAGGATATTTTCAATTTTAATTTCCCCAAAAGATCATTACTTATTTAATCTAAACTTTTTAACCCTTAATTTTTTAATGAACCATTTCTACTTGAGAAGAAGAAAAAAAATTTTGCTCCTAATGATTGTTGAACCTACAATACAAGAGAGATACGATTTGTCAGTTAAGAGCTTTTAACCAATTACTTTATAGATTAATGACTTTAATTGATAATTAAAAGTATAACATTTTGAGATTCACTAATTGACCGAATGGTCAAAAATACTCATGTTGTTCCACCTTGTAGGTTTGAATTATTACATTTATCCTAGAAACATGTACTAAATCTCTACTTAATAAAAAAACATTTGTACTTCAAAATATAATAATTTAATTTAAATTTTTTTAATATAATATCACAAATACCTTTAACTTTAATTATATAGTCACTTTGATTCGTTCTTTTTTTTTTGAAATATTGTAACTTCAAATATTTTATTTGAAGATAAAAATCCTAAAATTTGATTAAACGGTTACATTTATTTTTTTAATAACTTTGCCTCCCACATTTACTTAATTCTGAAAATCATAATTTTTATACTTGAACGTCATAATTGTCCAAACATTATGATTTGATTTTTTTTTCTTTACTCAGCTCTAACAATCAATTCTTGCCTATATTTGGATACTCAAAACTAATAGGTATTCAGCAAGTTACTTTGCATTTTTCCAATTATGGAAGAAAAAAATAATCTAACTGGAGCAGAGCTGTAACTAAGTTTAGAGTAAACTAGACAGTTAGCACTCCAACTACTACTTTTATTCTGTTTTGGTCACTCAACTATTTTTTGTATTAAAATCATTCCTAACATTACATTTTGATTTCATTTTGACCATCCGCTGTTAAAAATTAATGATTACTTTGACGTATCAACATAAGGTAATAATTCTTTTTTTAAATATCACATCAATAGTTCTATTAATTTTTTAACTGTGGGTGATCAAAATAAAATCAAAACATAACGTTAAGTACACTTTTGTAAAAAATAATAATTTAATCACCAAACCAAAACAAAAATGATAGTTGGATACTAAACATGTAGTCTACCCTTAATTTATTGGTCGAACGATACTTAATCGACAACAGTATTAATGAGAAAATACATACATGAATACATCTTTCTTGATTAGTAAAGACAAGAAAAAGAGTGTGATCACAGAAATGGCCTTCAAGGCCAAGCATCTTCATGTGAAACATCTTTCTTGATTAAGATGCAACGTAAATAAGCTACAATCTATGGATATCTGGTCTAAAATGGTTGTCATGAAATGAAACTGATCAGGACGTACCCCGATTGATCCGGAGGACTGGGAATCTCTCTCTACTATGTGTCTGTGGCACTAGGTCAGGATAGAAGGGAAATGTTGGGTAACTCTGCACAGCTGATGAGGGTAGGCCTGGTTCCGAGTAAGGATCGCAACATGGATTTCGAGTGGTTCTCCATCCTGTCTCTGCATACCGACTAGTGAGAATTTGATCATCGTTTATGTAACCAGATGCAGCTGGGACTATCGAGGAATTTGATCTAACATCCATATAAAGGCTACAGTAAAAACGATCACCGGTAACCGGTGGGTAATTACTAGAACTACATGACAGAGTGTTGGCATAAGAAGCCGGTGCGACTCGTGCATCGGGGTATTAGTTTGCCAAACTCAACTGGAGACCTGAACCCGGAAAGCTCGTTTTAGAGGCCTCTGCTGAAAAGTCGGTTGGGACCCTGAAGAGTCTGGAGCATCCAACAGGAACCTATACCCTCTCCCCAACTTTTCTCCCACGAACAGAAGGTTCGATAGCTTTTCCTCCAGATGCACTCTCTATCGGTGGCGATGTATTGATTTTCTGTTGTAAAGACATCCTAGCTTGTTTAAGAGCATCCAGCACATTGGTAAACTAAAAAATACCTTTTTTTAATAAACACTCACGAGTCCAAGAGGGTTGATTAAAAGAACTTAAAGCGGGTTGATTTCTGATAGGTAGATCATATGGATTAAACTAAAAGGGGAACACATCAAATGCACAAGTAAAGAGAGTGATCCAGACAACAAGGTAACAGAATAACCTGTAAAAGCTTCTAGATACCATCAAATTGTATGAGGATGTTTATTTATGCATTTATCTTGACTGCTCAATTTACCAGTATTCAAGTTGTTATCCAAAGCATAAAAATGCTTTTGGTGTTTCTAACCACCACCATGTTTAACACAAGAGCTTTTATTTATTGGGTAAAGTATAGTAATAGTCATTGAACATTTCTGAAGCTTGCATTTAGGTCCCCCAACTTTTAAAACTTGCAATACAGTCCCCAAACATTTAGTCCGTTTGCAATATGGTCCTCCAACTTAAACCACCGTTAGAAATTAGGGTAAATTATATAAAAGGTTATTGAACTTTTCAGACACTTGAATTTAGGTCCCCCAACTTTTAAAACTTGCAAAACAGTCCTCAATTTCATTTTAAACCCCAATTTCCAAAGTAATTCAATTTCATTCTAAACCCTAAATTCCAAAATAATTCAATTAAATTCAATTATGTCAGATTTATTATTATTTAATTTTATCTTATTTCATGTGATACGTATTTTTTATATAAATATAATAATAGTATAATTCTTATCTGTTGAAGAAATTTTTAAATTAAAAAAGTAGTTAGGATATAGAAGAGGTTGAAAATAATTCGAATTTTAAATTTATAAAATGTTATTTTGACGTATAAATAAAAGTGTAAACTACTAGGTTGACAACTTAATAATTATATTTTTCATATTTATAATTCATGATTATATATATAATCTTAAGTTGAGTATTTCTAATATAATTAATAATTTTAATTTCTTATTAAAAATAAAATATTCAAAAAATATAAATGATTCATACATTAATATATGAATATATTTTTTTATTTATACATCTAAATATAAATATACATTTATATAAATATATTTTTATTCGTATATTGAAATATTTTGATTAAAATATAAACATATTTTAAATACTAGTTTATACAAGAAAAATAAAATATATCAAAAATATAAATGATTCATACATTTAAATATAAATTGAATCATTTATATTTTCTATACATCTATATTTAATAAGAAAATAAAATTATTGGGGGACTGTTTTGTAAGTTTTAAAAGTTGGGGACCTAAATTCAAGTGCCTGAAAAGTTCAATGACCGTTTATATAATTTACCCTAATTTTCTAACAGTGATTTAAGTTGGGGGACCATATTGCAAATGAAATAAATGTTGGGGGACTGTATTGTAAGTTTTAAAAGTTGGGGGACCTAAATGCAAGCTTCAGAAATGTTCAGTGACCGTTACTATACTTTACCCTTATTTATTTTAATTATTTCAGTTTTATTTTATAATATTTAATTTAAGTATTAAATATACATTGGACATCTAATATTATTAGTTTACTTGAAGTTTAAGTCTAGGTTTAAGAATAAAACTTTATTTGCAAGAAAGTTTGTAGCTTTGCTTGCAAGAAAGAAGGCTTATACAAATAAGTTGTTGGCTTTACAATCAAACAATTTTTCCTATTATTATCTTTGAAACAATAGTAGAAACTAGAGGTTTTTTATTTCCATTTTTCCTCTTCATTTGTTCAACCCTAGTTCTGGAAAGAACTTAAACCTCCAACGATGATAAACACCATAATAACCTTACCATGAATCTTGAAACGATCCCACAATGATCTCCTACTAACTCTTCTGCTGAAATTATCGATAAAAGTAGATCAGGGGGCTCCAGTAGGGAGAGAACCCTGAATTAACTTCTCGCTATCCATAGAGATGGTTTTTTTTACCGAAATGAGTAAATGAGAAGAAACGACACGATTCAGTAAAATTTCCTTTTTCTTTCTTGTATTTAGCGAACAAATCCGCAATTGCATCTATAACATAAATCTAAATGAAGATAATTGCCGGCGAATGATTCAACCATAAACCAATCGGTCGATTTGGAAAGAACGGTCACCAAACACCCAACACTTAAACCTCACGTGCCGTCACAAGATTTCGTCACTACATCACGCACCGACGCGTGAGATCATGTGGACAACCACCTCCAACGACGAACTGCTTCGCTGCTGTCTCTGGGTGATTCTGATCACACCCAACCAGAAAATTGGATTTCGGGTTTAACCCATATAGTGAGAGAATAAACGGACGAATAGTGACTCTCGGGTAGAAGGTTTTGATTTTTGGTGGAATCATTCACCGGTGATTAACTTCATTTAGATTTATGTTATAGATGTAGTTGTGGATTTGTTCGCTAAATACGAGAAAGAAAAAGGAAAATTTACTGAATCATGTCGTTTCTTCTCATTTACTCATTTCGGTAAAAAAACAACCATCTCTATGGATAGCGAGAAGTCAGTTCAGGGTTCTCTCCCTACTGGAGCCCCCTGGTATGCTTTTATTGATAATCTCAGCAGAAGAGTTAGTATGGGATCATTGTGGGATCGTTTCAAAATTCATGGTAAGGTTATTAAGGTGTTTATCCCTAAAGTTAATAGGAGGCCAAAGTAGATGGACTCAAAGTTCATATTCGTTCATTTCGAAAGTCAGTAGGATCTTATGGGAGTAGTGGAAAAGATGGACAATGCAATGATTGATGGTAGAAGAGTTTCAAGTAGTGTGGCGAAGTATAAGAAAATAACAATTGGGGAGAAACAGTTTGGGCCGGCTGGGGATGTGGTCAAAAGGAGGGCGGTGGTTCAAATTAAGAGTTCCTATGGTAAAGACAAGAAGTTTGACAAGTTCCACGATGGTAGTTCTTATTAGGATAAGTTGCTAGGAACAATGAGTCCTTCAGCAAGGGTGTCAAACAAGCAAATGAGGGGAGATAAACCTGCGAAAGAGCCCTATTATGTTTTCATCCCGATAGAGGAGAAAAATTAGTTAAGGAGGTCGATGAAAGGTATTCATAAGAAATCATACGATATGGAATTAATACAGAGAGCGTTGCACAGTGAAGGTATTGTTGCTAATGTTGCAAAATGGGGGTACACCAGGAACTCTTGCCTAGTTTCCTTTCTATCGGAGGAGGATAAGTTGAAGGTCATGAGTGAAAAAGCTTTGGAGCTTAACTAATGGTTCGACTGGTTGAGACCAGTATTGTTTGGAAGGGGGCATCCCTTTGGCCTTTTTTGAAGTTTCGTTAATCAAATTTCCTCTAAATTGCTGGAATGAAGTCTTCTTTTCAAGCCTGGCCTCATAGTGGGGGGAGTTAATAGAGATTAGGAAGGAAACTTTGATGCAGTTGGATTGCAGAACAACGAATATGGTGATTAGGGTGGGTAGTCCGCTTGACTCCCATAGTCAATTTTAATAAACACCAATGGTAGGTTATACGTGATAAAAGTCAAAGTTGAGCTGCCAACTGATGGATATTCAGAAGTAATGAATGATGAGAGCGATGGAGACTTTTCTGATGAATGGGTGGAAGAATCCCAAAGAATCAGTGCGATGTTAAGGGGATTTTGAGGGATGAGGTAGCCCAAGAGGTTGGAGAGATGACCAAGGAGAGTTCGGTTATGTGTGATCTAGATTTGCTGACAGTTGGCATCGTGGCTTCTGCTACAGGAATTATTGAGGAATTGGTTCCGAGAATTCTAAATTCGGTGGGGGTGGATATTACTAAGCAGGAGAATTGTGCAATCCCAATGCTGTAGAAACTGTTGAGTTTAAATAAGGAGAATAATGGGCAGATTGGAGATAGTGAGATTGGGCCTATCAGACCCAATTTTGCTAACAATAATACTTCCAATTTGTGGGTTGCTCCAGGGTCCATCAAAGGAGGTTTGATTCAACTTGATGCTAGCAAGAAATTCAAGTTGGCGGGTTCCCAAAACAATAACGGGAATTGTTCAGGGGGTTTAGAGAAATCGCCTAATAATAGAGGGGTGAATAGTTAATTACCCCGTTGAGGTATTCTTCCTGGAAAATGGGTTCTTCTCCAAACCGTAATTGCTCAATAGATAGGAAGGCATAAAGCAGCATAATCGGGAATAAATTCTATAAGAGAGTATATAGTAGAAGCAGGGGAAGGAGTAATTCGAGAGAGAAAAGGAAGGAAAAAACAATGTCCTTAGGCCATTGTTCGGATGAGGAGGAAGAAGTTCGGGCTAGTTGGGAAGTAAGCAACTTGATGGGTGTTACTTTCCGAGGAGGAAAGAAAGCTTTCATGGAAAAGGCAAATGCAGTGTTTGAGGGAAGAAGAATGGCGGATGTAATATGATGTTCTGTGGGAAGTGGCTGTTTTTTCTTTCTTTTTATGTCGTTTAGTATGATAACGTGGAACATGCGGGGGTTGGATAGGAAAGAGAAGTCTAGGGCTGTTAGGAATATTATCATAGGGAAGAAGCCAACGCTGATGTTCATTCAAGAAATAAAGTTAGAAAGTATCAATCATTCCTTAAGGAGAAGGTTGGGTGGAAATTTTTTGAGCGGGTTCATAAAATCTCTGGCGGTTGAAAATAAATTAGAGGTGGAGGCTGAACATGTGCAGGAGAGGTTTATTGTAGTTAAAGGTAATATGAAAGAAAGCTCTATTTCTTGTTGGTTTATTAACGTGTATGGGTCGTCTGTTGATATGGGAAAAGAATCATTCTTTGAGGCGCTGGTAGTCTTTGTGTGGCAATTAGAAGGTCTTATTTGTTTGGGAGGAGATTTTAATGCATACCTGTCACAAGAAGAGATAATGGGGAGAGGTCATAACGGGTTCTCGATGACAATCTTTAATGAGTTTGTGTAGAGGGCTAGCCTGAATGATCTCCCCATGTTGGGTGGTAATTTTACTTGGAGCAATAATAGGGATTATCCAATATTTGCCAGATTGTACAGGTTTCTAGTGGATTTGAATTTCTTGTCGATGTTCTCTTCTATGAATCAAAGTTTGCTCATGAGATCATTATCGGACCACAATGCAGTTAGTTTGGAAAGTAAGGGCATGGATTGGGGGCCCAAACCTTTTAGATTGTTCAATTACGTGCTGGACGAATAGGGCTTCAAGAATAGGATGGTTGAATAATTCCAGAGAGCAAGGCTGGGTAGTAAAAGGAAAGAAATATACAATATACTTAAAAGCTCTAAACTGGTAATGAAGGAGTGGTCTAAAGTCAGTTTCAGCAGTTTGCAAGGATCAATTTTGGATTTTGAAAAAATAATTCACGAATCGGAACTGCAAATGCAACAAGGTTCCACTTCTGTCTCTATGGAATCTTTAGGTTTGACTAGAAGGAAGCCTTGAGATCTATACAAAAAGAAGAGGCAGTGTGGTTACAGAAATCACGTGTTAAGTGGTGCTTGGAGGGTGATCTCAACACTAGATTTTTCCATATGTGTGCAACAAACAGAGGAAGGGTGAATGCAATTAAAGCGCTGAAAGTGGGGGGTCAGTTAACGTCGGATCCTGATGAGATTAAAGCAAACATGTTTAATTATTTCAAAGAATCGTTTAATAATAACCCTACAGTTGAGGTGGAGGTGGAGGATTTTAATTTCTCCAAGATTTCACCAGATCACAAATTGTTTTTGGACATACCCTTCTCAGTGGAAGAAGTTTGAGATGCAATTTCGTCGTCGGATAGCAACAAGGCTCGGGGACCGGACAGACTGAAAATGGGGCTCTTCAAAAAGTTTTGGCAGGAATTAAAAGAGGACATCATGAAGTTTTTCTGTGATTTCTTTTATGGGAAAAATTGAGATTAAGGGGTATATCTTTCATTCATTACCTTGATCCCGAAAAAGTCGTGTTTGGAAAACATCGAGGATTTTAGACCAATAAGCCTTGTGGGTGGACTTTATAAGATCTTGTCAAAGGTGTTATCCAAAAGATAAGGAAAATGTATGGATGTAGTCGTTGGCCCTTCCCAATTTGTCTTCATTTCGGGTCGGTAAATCATGGATTGTTCATTTATCGCGAATGAGGGGATCAACTGTTGGAGGAGGAAAGGTCTTCAAGGAGTAGCGTTTAAGGTTGACTTTGGAAGAGCGTATGATTCAATCGATTGGAATTTGCTATTGAAAATAGTGGATTGCATGGGGTTTGGTCAGAGGTGGAGATCTTGGATGAAAATGTGTGTTTTTACGACTTCCATTTCGGTATTGGTGAATGGTTATACTTCGGATGAATTTCGAATGCGAGTGGTCTCCGTCAGGGTTGCTCTTTTTTCCTCGCTCCTTTTCAATTTGGTTGGCTAAATTTTGAGCTTGATGTTGTCGAAAGTTGTGAGGTTAGGCTTGTTTAGAGGTTTTGGGTTTGGGAGTCCGGGAGATTCTTTTGAGCTCTCCTATCTTCAATTCGCAGATGATTTGTTAATTTTTTGTAATCCATCTATTAGGGAATTGAAGAATGTGAGAAGGGTGTTTATGATTTTTGAGTTGATGTAAGGGTTGAAGAATAATCTTTCAAACAGTAGGTTATTCGGTATCAACGTGAATGGAGAGATTATTTTTGAGTGGGCTTCTACAATAGGGTGCACAGTGGGTTCTTTCCCAACGGACTACTTGGGTTTCCTCTTGGGCCGAAGAAAAACTCAGTTTTTCTATGGGATCCAATTATTCAGAAGTTCTATAAAAAATTTATCGGGTGGAAATCTGCCTCTCTATCCATCGCTGGTAGAGTGGTGTTGATAAAGTCGATCCTTTGCTCCTTATCAATATACTTCATGTTGATTTTCAGATTACTGAGATATGTTTTGAAGAGGGTCAATTTAATTATAGCAAGTTTTCTTTGGGGGGAGTCGAATGTTCAAAAAAAATTCATTAGGTTAATTGGGAGATTGCTTGCAAGCCTAAGGCGTTGGGAGGGCTTGGGGTTCCAAATCTTGAGCTTATGAATAGAGCTTTATTGGGAAAGTGGACTTGGAAGTTTGCCAACGAGAAAAACTCCTGGTGGAAAAGGATAATTTGTTGCAAAAATAATTTTGATCCGAAAACTCTGGGGGTGGATAGTTCGGCCTCTTACAAAGCTTATTGGATATGAAAAGGGGTTGTGAAGAATTGTTGTTTGGATGATGAGTTTGAGGAGTGTTTGCGGAGTAACTTTCTGCTGAAGGCGGGCAATGGGGACTCAATAAGATTCTGGCATGATGCTTGGCTGGACGGAGTTTCATTGAGGGAACGTTTTCCTTGCTTGTTCACATTATCAATCAACGAGGGGAAAATCGTCGATTTCAGGAAAATTAATTCGCCAGGCTGTTTCTGGGATATTTCCATGAGGATAAATCTTGTTGATTGGGAGTTGATGCAATGGAATGAGCTTATGGCATTGTTTTATAATTAAATCATTCGGCATCGATGGATTATAGTCTTGTATGGGCGTGAGAAGGCAATGGGAGGTTTTTAGTGAAATCTTGTCTAAAAATATTTCTTGGTAGCTCAGTCGATAGTTTTTCGTGGGAAAGAAATGTCTGGGCTGGTGTAGCTCCTTCTAGGGTTGAATATTTTATTTGGCAAGTGGTGCACAAGATGGTTGCGGTCAAGGTTGAGCTTATAAAACGTGGGGTGTAAGGTATAGGAGATCCATATTGTCCGTTTGGTGGGTTGGTTCAAGAAACGGTTTCTCACCTATTCTTTTCTTGCAAAGTGTCTTGGGGTTATGGACTAGTTTTTTGCGTCGGTTGGAGGTTTCCTTTGCAATTTTGGAGTGCCCCGTAGCCTTATTTTTAGTTTGGTTTGGTCTTGTGCCACGCTCATGCATATGGGCTTTCATCCCAGGAGTTGTTTTGTGGTCAATTTGGAAAATGAGGAATGATATTATTTTTAATAATGGGAAAATAGATTGCACTTTGCTATCTTTTCTCTCTAGGTACAGAGTGACATCATGGTTTTCTTCAAAATTTCCTAAATTGTTGGTCTCTTTCGATAGTCTTGTGGGGGATTTGGTGCTAGCTGATCGTGTTATGTTCGTTGAAAAGAGGTCTCAAAAGGTAGTTAGTTTGTGCTATGCACAGGTGGTGGTCAAAGGGTGGCATTGGTGGGCTTATCAGAGATGAAATAGGAGTGATGTTGGGTTCATTCTTAGAAAGAGTGAGATCCGGTCCTCCTATTATGGCAGAATTGATGGCAGTGAGGAGAGGCTTGAATCTGTTCCTGGATTGGGTTTATCGTTGAATCGAAAGCTTATTTTGGAGTCCGATAGTGCGGTGGCAGTGGATTGGATAAAAATCCAGCTAGCTCCACTCCGATGTTTCTATCCACTGTTAAAGATATTGCAGACATTGTGGTCAATAAAAAGGTCATTGTTCATCATGTGGCGAGAGTAGCTAATTGTGATGCCGATGAATTTGCCAAACTAGGGATTGGTTAAATTATGGGGAATTAATTGGGTCGTTTTTTTTTCTATTATTGGTTTTATCGGGAAGATTTGGGCATGGTATATGTTTGTGTCTGGTTGATTAATCTAGGAGGTAGTTTGTATGTAGGGTATTAACATATACATGTAGGTACTGTTGTTTTGCATTGTGTTGAGTGGGCTGCCATCGGTTTTGGGTGGTAGTGTGTTCTTATTGTACTTGGTTCTTATGTAATAAAATTTTTAAGGCACTCTTATCCTCCTTCTAATGTTCGTTGAGTCTTTGTTGCTTGACGGTTATTAAGGGGGTTTTTAATGAGACATTCTTTTTTATCAAAAAAAAAATCCTAGTTCTTTAATTTATTGTTGTTTCTCCTTTATAACAACATCAATTTAGTATCAAAGCCTAATTAGATCCTGGAGTTTAAAGTTTTCTGTTAAGCCATGATTGGATGGGTTAGAGCTCGAGGAAGATGAAATCAATATAAAGATAAAAAAACTAGCTATATTCTGATGCGCAACTGAAGAATTGTCGCATGCAGTTTACACTTGCCTGCAACATGAACAAGTGGGAGTCAAGATGGAGATTCTGAAATGTGGCCACGACCAGTTTTAACATACCAGAAGGTTCTCTTGCTGATGATTTAATTTAAGGGACGAAGAAAACCCCTTCTATGATGCTGGACCTGTAAGCCCTATTGTATGAGGTGAATTGAAGAAGCAGTTAGATCATACCCTTGAATGAAACATGGGTAGAATTAATGTCAAAGTTTCTAATATTCTTGACAAGATGCATGTGGTCGAGCAAGATTATGAATTGTTAGATTCTATTTAAGACGAGTATCCTAACGAAAGTGAAGAAGTTAATGTGTCTCTAGTAGAGCAGAAGACTTTGGTTGTTCATGGAAGGAAAGACCGGGGGCGAGTCGAATATCTTCTCGATAATTCGAAGGACATAACATCTGATGATGGTTCTAATATAAAACGAGGTGATTTAATTTCTACAGTCAAAACATATTTTGTCTAGAGAAAAGTAATTGTTGAATCCAAGAAGTATTACCATCGCCAAAATCAACATCAAATCCGAGGGATTGAAGCATTCTTTAAAGAGTGACCAAAACTAAATATAAAGCCTTGTGAGATATTTGTATGGCTAAGGATCATATTCTTGTTGGTTTTATGGGAAAAGAACACCTACTCTCTATCAAATAGGCTTTGCTTAAACATACTGGTGTACTACTACAGTTTTCTCTGAACTTCTCTTCCCATTCTCTTTGGGCCGTTTCCATTGCTTCATAACGGTCAATAAGTTGTGCTTGATTTTCTAGTGCCTTTTCCATGTCTTTCTCACCTTCATACCCATGAAAACCAAGACCATAAGCAGTATATTTCTTTCATCTTTTAAGGCATCTGAATGTAGATTGCCCATTCAGCTTTTATTTACAGGAAATTCTGAATGCAAAGGTAAAATATAAGACTCACTTTTAGACTGATTAGTATTAACTTCGGGTGATGTTACAAGTTCATTTTCTGGTGAACTGGCCTTGACATCATCTGATTTGGGCTCCTCCGCTACTAATCTGATGAAATAAAACAAGCAATAGATACTTTTGTTACTTGACTAATGAAAGTTAATACATGTGAGGATTTCAATCTTGAACATGCAATCAGCTGAAATGTACCAAGATGAAAAGAATTCTCAAGTACAGTCATTTCTATAAATAAAAACGAGAACAATAATCCTTAATTATAACATTATTCTATTTTTTATCTTTTAGGTCTGATTTAAGCTCCTTTGCAAATGGTCTGATATATAAATAAAGCATTCACAAATATTTGGTACCTAAATTATGAGGAAAACCATGTTGAATATGAAAAAATTAGGGTAAACTACTCGTTTAGTACCTGAATTATCAGTTTTGGTCCATTTTAGTAAAATCATACCAAACGTTTAGTTTTTGTTTCATTTTAGTACCCACCGTTAAAACCTTAACGTGTTTAGTGCCTAAACTATCAGTTCTTGTCCATTTTAGTACCTAAACTTTCAAATTTTTAAAAACTTAACGTTAAGTTTTTAACAGGGTACTAAAATGAAACAAAAATAAAACATTAGGTATGGTTTTGAAAAAATTGAAAGTTTAGGTACTAAACCGGACAAATTGATAGTCTAGGTAATAAACATGTAATTTACCCAAGAAATTAATACGTAACAAGATGAAGAGAATTCTCAAATGAAGATACTTTTATAATTGAAAATGAGAAGAATGATCTTTGAACAATATTTCATTTTGCTCATTCAGTTCTAACTTTTCCAACTTTCTATAACACATTAAGTTGTACAAAAGTATAAAAGTAATAAATGTACCACATTCTCCATTGTCATTTCCTTTCTCTTTTATTTTTAGTTTTTTTTATCATTCCCAACTTGTGATCCACTACTACACATCCTTTTCTTTATCATAGGGATTCGACAGACCAATCAGAGCACTCAGACTCTTCGATAGAAGAAAGAGCAGAAGTAGAGGCAACATGGGAAGTCTGCAATTTTATTGGGCTTTCCTTCGAGGGTGGCAAGGACAAGTTTTTGGAGAAGTTTGTGGAGTTAGAGAAATGGTGCAAAGTGGGAAGCAATTAGGAAAAGAGGCTAGCAGAGCTACAAAGGGTGATTAATGTAGAAAACAGAGTAAGTCTATGTTATTTTATTCTTGTATTTTTCAGTAGGACATATTACACCTTTATATACAAATTATGTCTCTAAACTAGGAAACTCTAAGTTAGGAAAGATACTAATACTAGGAGATGTAATCCCTTGAAATGAGGGATTGAAATAGAAAGAATAATTACAGAATCTCTTAACTTAAGGGATGAAACAACTCATTTGTATAATTTCTACAACCTTCCACTTACATAACCTACACTCCCCCTCAAACTGGTGTATATATGTTGTAAATACCCAGTTTGAATGACAGCTCATCCAAATTCACTCGTGGAAGGGCTTTGGTGAAGATATATGCCAGCTGTTTCTTCGTCGGAATGTACTGCAGTTTTGCAACTCCATTGTTGACTTTCTCGTAAATAAAATGTATGTCTATCTCAATGTGCTTCGTTCTATCATACTGCACTAGGTTTTTTTCTATACTCATAGCTGACTGAATGTCAATAAAAATCTCAAAATTCTTCTTGTCATCTAAGTCTAGTTCTGTGAGCAGTCTTTTAATCCACATTCCTTCACATATTCTGAGAGCCATTGCTCTAAAATCATACTCAACCCTACTTTGAGAGACAACTGCTTATTTCTTACTTCTCCAAGTCACCAAATTACCCCAAACATAGGTATAGTAGCCACTAACTGACCTTCTATCAATTAATTCACCTCCCCAGCTTGCATACCTTCACTGTTCTTTCTTGATTTTTTCTAAATATAAGTCCAGCTCGTGGGTAAACTTCAAGAACCATAGAATTTTGTTAACAGCTTCCAAATATTCTTCTCGAGGATCACTCATACGTTGGCTGACAATGCTCACTGAGCATGCAATATCAGGCCTGGTTAGTGAAAGGTAAATCAACTTGCCAACTAACCTTTGGTAGGTTTCCTTGTTTACTGGATTTCCAATCTTTTCTTTGCAAAACTTCAAGCCTGGCTCCATTGGAGTTTCAACTGGTTTGCAGTCGAGCATCCTAGTTTCTGCAAGAAGATCCAAAACATACTTACGTTGGTTTATAAACAACACTTTCTCGAACAGTACGACTTCCATACCCAGGAAATACATTATACTCCTTGAATCATTGGTTTCAAACTCCTTTGCAAGATTCGTATTTAGCTTTTCTATTTCTTCTATATTATAACCAGTTATAATCATATCATCTACATAGAAAATCAGGAGGGTTATTTTACCCCTCGGTGTAATTTTTCTTAATAGTGTATGATTCGCTTGACTTTGTTTGAAACCATTCTACGTGATAGCCTTAGCAAATCGATCAAACCAAGCCCTGGGAGACTGTTTTAAGCCATATAATGATTTATTGAGCTTGCACACAGTTTTCTTAGTGACTTTTCCTTCTAATCAGATGGGACCTCCATGTATACCTCTTCTTCAAGGTTCTCATTCAGAAAAGAATTCTTTATGTCCAGCTGCTGCAATTTCCAGTCCATGTTAACAGCTATTGATAACAATATTCTGGTGGTATTCAATTTTGCAACCGGTGCAAAAGTCTCTTGGTAGTCGATGCCATAAGATTGAGAAAAACCTTTAGCAACTAGCCTTGCCTTGTATCTTTTCACACTCCCATCCAAATGATATTTGATTGTGAATATCCACCTGCATCCAACAACTCTCTTCCCTCATGGCAAATCTGTCAAACTCCATGTCTTATTCTTTTGCAATGCTTTTATCTCCTCTTTCACAACATTTTTCCACTCAGGAGATTGAAATGATTCTGTCACATTTCTTAGGATTTTCACACTGTTAATTCTGCCAGTGAAAGCCCTGAAATTAGACTGTAATTTCCAATATGCAACATACTTATTTATGGGATGAGCAGTACATTTTCTTACCCCCTTCCTATTAGCAATAGGAAAGTCATCAAGATCAACAGTATTAGCCTCTTGGCAACCATTATTACTTTCTGTTTCAGCTGCAACATGATCTGAATCTGGTACTTGGCACATGCTAGGCTGACTGATTTCTTCAGCAACATCTTTCCTTCTTTTTGAGTAAACAATGATTTGTTTTAGTTGGGGAGTTATTATTTTAGGGTCATTGTTAGGTCCATTTTTTGTAGTGGTGGAAGGTGTTGTGCACGGACTAGAGTGTTGAGATAAGGAGGACGATAATTCATCAGAGTTATTTAGGTTATTCCCATCACCCTCGCTAGGAACTGGCACAAAAAAAGGTAATTCAACAGAGTTATTTAGGTTATTCCAATCACCCTCACTAGGAACTAGGACAGTGATAGCCGGTTGTAGAGAGACAGTAATAGGTAAAGAAATGATAGACAGTAAAGAAATATTGGTTTGAACAGGCTGAAATTCCTTGTAACTCTCCCCCTGAATTTCTATTCCTGAAAAATAAAGTTAGGTTTCAAAAAATATAACATCAAGGGAGACATTGGTCTTTTTTGTGGAATGTGAGTAACATTTGTAGCCCTTCTGACTCGAAGAATAGCCCAAGAACACACACTTTATGGACCTAGGATCTAATTTCCCTCTGTTGTGGATATGAACAAAGGTTGTACACCCAAAAACCTGAGGAGAAAGATTTGAGTTTAAATGTTTAAAATGAGGTAAAAGCTTAAACAGAACCTTTATAGGAATTTTGAAACCTAAGGTCTTACATGGCATCTTTTGATGAGGTAAGTGGTTGTAAGAAGTGCTTTCCCCCAAATATACTTAGAAGCATTAGCAGCAAACATAAGAGACCTAGTAACCTCTAGAAGATGTATATTTTTCCTTTCTACTACCCCGTTTTGTTGAGGTGTGTTAACACAAGAAGTAAGGTGAACAATGCCTTTTTCCTTAAAGAAATACCTAAGAGTTTTATTCAAATACTCACTCTCATTGTCACTCCTTAGAATTTTCATTTTTGTTTCAAATTGGGTTTTAACATTTTGATAAAAACTTTTAAAGAGAGACTCAACCTCAGATTTTTCTCTCATTAAAAATACCCATGTTGTCCTAGAGTAATAATCTATAAAAGACACAAACCACTTATATCCAAAAATATTTTTGATAGAAAAGTATCACTATGGATTATGGGAAAAGGTGTTTTTGGTTCAAATTTGGCTACAATATATGGTTTTCTGGTGTGTTTGGCTATTTGACAAATTTAATTAGAAAACAAAGGTGGATCTTTATTTATAAATAAGTTTGGTAACATTTTGGAAAGATAAAAAAAACTAGGATAACCTAACCTAGTGTATCATAACATAATTTTATTGGTATTGAGATCAGAAGATAAAATTGGTTTTCGAAGAGTACTAGATAAGGCATGATTTTGAGATGCTCAACCTCCAAGGGTATACAATCCTTTACCCAGCCTAGCACTGAAAATTACCCTCTTCAAGCCCTGTGCCTGAAAAATATAAACACCAGTACCAAACCCAACATTACAACCAAAATCTTTAATTAATTTGCTGACTGACAACAGATTGCATGCAAGTCTAGGAACATAGAGGACATTATGAAGTTGTAGATTTTTGTTTAATGTAACATAACCACTCCCTTTGACTGTAGTGAGAGAGCCATATGCTATTTTGATAGAAGCTGGTAAGCTGCTTTCACTATATTCCTCAAGGAGATCAATATTTCCTGCATATGATCTGATGCACCCCAGTCTATTATCCATTGTACCGAGGAAGCAGTATAAGCCACATTGGTAGGCTTGGCTGTCATACTGCTCAAAATCTGTTGTTGCTCCTCTATATGTTTCTTGCTAAATCTGCTTGAGGAATCATCTTAAGAGGCAATATGGGCCTCCTTTACAATCCTGGACCAATGTGAGTTGCCAATCGACTGGTTTTTCGTGCAACTTCCAATATTGATCTATCATATGGCCTGGTTTATTACAATGTTCACACCAAGAATCTGAAATCTGAAAATCAAATTGAGAGGGGCTGGTCTGGGAAGTGATTTTGGATGCTGAGGGATCCGGATAAGCCATAGAGAGAAAAAAATAGAGTTGAACATGAATTGATTTAAATAGAATCGAAAATTGGATTGATCACTTTAACTTGATACCATATAGAAAACAAAGTAAGTCTCTGTTATTTTATTCTTGTATTTTTCAGTAGGACATAATACATATTTATATACAAATTATGTCTCTATCCTATAAAACTCTAACTTAGGAAAGATACTAATCCTATGAGATGTAATCCCTTAAAATGAGGGATTGAAACAAAAAGAATAATTATAGAATCTCTTAACTTAAGAGATGGAACAGCTCATTTCTATAATTCCTACAACCTTCCACTTACATAACCTACAATTAAGCATTGATAATGAAGGATTCGACTATAATCTCATGGAATATAAGGGGGTTGGGCAGGAAAGAAAAGGCAAGCGTAGTTCGAAAATTATTGTCAGAAAAGACCAAAATTTCTATTTTTACAGGAAACAAAGCTAGAAGGGATGAAACCATGTTTATTAAGAAGCATAGCTGGAACGTTCTAAAAGGGAATTTGTTCTCCCCCCTCAAGGAGCCTCAGGTAATTTGTTTGTGGGATGAAAAATTCTATGAGCTAGACTCCAGCTATGTGTGTAGAAGGTTTATAGCAATGGTAGGGAAGGTTAAACAAAATCAGTCGGCCTGCTGCTTAGTAAATGTGTATGTTCCTTCAGTGGAGAAGGAAAAAACATAGTTTTTCTCGGATTTGGGATCTCACCTGGTTAATTATAAGATGCCAATATGTGTGGGAGGTGATTTCAATGCTATAGTGTCACCAAAAGAGAAAAAAGGAGTTAAGGAGAAGGTTCAAGCAACTAAATGTTTTAGTGATTTTATTCTCAGAACAGAGCTTCTGGACTTGCCTCTCCATGGAAGGGCCTTTACATGATGCAATAACAAAGTCCCCCGACCTTCGTGAGGCTGGACAGGTTCCTGGTAAATGCCGATTTTCTATTTTCTTTTATGGACATATCTCAGATACTTCTGCCGAGATCTATTTCAGATCATAACATTATACTGTTAAAAATCGAGGAAATCAATTACGGTCCGAAACCTTTTAGATTCTACAATTATTTATTAGAGGAGGATCGTTTCGAAGGAATGATGAAGACTTCAATTTGGAATTGCAAGAGAGAAAATAATAGGTTGGGGGTGTTGGGGCTTCTCATGCAGTCCAAAGAGATTATCAAGAAATGGTCTGGTAATGAATATAAGCAAACGTCCAAGAGAATAGAAGAGTTGGAGGTTGAAATACATCATAGGGAGTTGGAAATTCAATTGGGTACTGCTCCCCCGAATGCGAGAACGAACATAGTGAAAAGCATAGAGGAGCTATGGAATCTCTTAAGAATGAAAGAAATGATTTAGCTTCAGAACTCTGGATTGAGATGAACAAAGGAGGGGGATTGTAACTCAAGATTCTTCCATTTGTGTGCTTCGAACAGGAGGATATACAGTTCAATTAAGATTCTTAGGTCAACAGCCAGACTTTCACCAATCTGGAGGAGATCAAGAAGAGCTTGAAGGAATTTTTCTTTACCAGCTATAATTTCAGTTCGACTTTAGGAGTGAAGGTATTGGATTTACCGTTTGCAAGAATAACTATTGACCAACAATTAGACTTGGAAAAGACATTTTTAGAAGAGGAAGTCTGGGAAGCCATTGCATCAATGGATTGTAACAAAACACTATAGCCGGACGCCTTTAGTATGGGATTCTTTAAAAGATTTTAGCCAAAGTTGAAAGGAGAAATAATAAAGTTTTTTGACCATTTTTACAAAGGAAAAAGGTGGGGCAAGGCATAAATCATTCTTTTATAATTCTGATTCCCAAAAAGTGCAATCTAGATACCTTGGAGGAATATCAACCAATCAGTATAGTAGGAAGTTTGTTTAAGATTTTATCCAAAGTCCTATCCAGACGACTAAGAGCTTGCATTAACTCGATCATTGGCAAGTCTCAATTAGTGTTCACAACCGGGAGGCAGATTCTGGATTGTTCGTTTATGGAAAATGAAGGAATTGACAAAATATGTAAAAGGGGCCTGAAGGGAGTGGTGTTTAAAATATATTTTAAGAAAGCCTACGACACCGTTGACTATCAACTTCTATTGAGAATCTTGAAAAAATGGGTTTTGGAGACAGATATGTTGAGTTAATCGATTGACAGAATCGGCCAAGAGGGGGTGAATTGGCAATTAAAATTTTGTGGAAGCTTTTGCAGAAAATTGAAAGTAATTGCACAACGATTTAAAGTGGTTCGACTTTATCAACCAAAGTCTTCGTCCACTACCTTAGCTATCCACACTAAGGATTTTCCAACAAATTCACTAATTTGTTCTTTCTTTTGAGGCCAAAGAGATAACCTTACAACTCCCTCAAGAATATACCCCAATTCTTGAGAACACTCTTTTCTTAAAGAGAAGATTACAAATTTGCAAACTCACAAGAAAACCCTCACAAGGCAAATATGTTTGCACAATTCTAGAAAAAAAGGAAGAACACTCAAGAATAAATACAATTGAGCACAATAAGTGTTCTTGAAAGAAAAATAAATATTGAATGAAAAATAGGCTTGAAATGCTCAAATTTGAGGTTTGATGCTTTCTCTTTGATTCTCTCTTGATTCTAGTTGCTTGATGTTTCTTGTTATTGATCAATGGCTTCTAAGCTTGCATAAATACACCTTGAATCACTTATGATCATTGGGGATGATTACTGGAGTCAATAGAGTCGTTTAAGTGTGAAAACAATTAATTAAAATAGTTGGGAGCGTCAGTGCATCGATGCATACCCATGGTGCATCGGTGCATCAGTGTAAAATTCAAATATTTTGACCGTTGGACCCTTAGTGCATCGGTGCACTAAGAGTGCATCGATGCATCAAGTGCATTCGATGATTTAAAATAGCCAGAGTGCATCGATGCATGGCTGGTGCATCGATGCATCAAATGCATTCGATGTTTTCATAAAATCCTCAGTGCATTGGTGCATGGTATGTGCATCGATGCATGAAATTCTTTCGATGTTCAATTTAATTCATGGTGCATCGATGCATGGATTGGTGCATCGGTGTATCACTCTGAAAAATTGATTTCAGGCTTGATTTTGGTTCAAAATACTTTATGAAAATTATTTCAAAAATATATTAAGTATAAAACACAATTTTACACATTTAGTAAGGTTTGAATTTGATCTTAAAATACTTGGAGTAATAATTTGATATTCAAGTAATTAAATCGAATATACTTTTAGAAAATCATTTGTAAAATCTTAAAATTCATTTAACTTAATTTGTTATATCGAAACATCAAAATATTTTCAACAATCTCCCCCTTTTTGATATAACAAAACTCTTGAGTAATTTTAAGATTTTCTTTGAAAATAAGTTTTGAAATCAATTGAAAAATTACTCCAAATTACTCCCCCTTACTATAATATTTCTCCCCTTTAAAACTTTTAACACTTAACACTTCTCCCCCTTTTTGTTAAATCAAAAAGACTTAAAATCAATTTAAACAAGGTTTTGAAAAACATAGCCAATTGATTAAATATCTATCTATATATATATAGCTTAAGCTGCTAAGATCACAATGAAAAGAGAGATTAGCCATTAGTTTCATAGTCAATATTCATAATAAAAATGTGAAATGGTTAATTGGTCATATTTCAACTAAAAAATAAATGATGCATATGTTGTAACAAACCAAAATATATATAAAATATCAAAAAGTCATCCAACAATCAAAGAAAGATAATCCAAAATGTTTTAACAATTCAAGTTCAACCCAAAACCAATCAAAGAAAGATAAGTCTATTCATCCATTGAAGGATCGGGATGAGGAGGAGGGTAACGAGCTCTCATCTCAAACGAGAGTGCATCCAAACGATCATTCATATCTTGTTGTCGAGCTCCCAAAGGTAGAGAGCTGGGACTCAATGAATGTTAAGCGCGAATCCATGGACGCATACCGTAAATCAAGTGTCTCCAAAAAGCGAACCAAAATACGGAGGCATTTGTTCTTCATGTGGAGTTGGTTCCGGTGCAGGCTCGTTATCAGGTACGTGATCATTGATGTCTTGCATAAGTTGTTGAAATTCAGGATCATCGTCATCAGCCAGAGGAGGAGGAACAAGAGAGGAACTAGGAGCAGTTCGTGAGGAACTAGCTCCCGAAGTTTGCTTGCCTGGTCTAAAAACCCATTGACTGGTTACTTCGTCTTGTTTCCAATCTGCTTTCTTCAAGGATGTGAGATTGATTTGATTTTGAAGTGGGATAGGATTGTCAAGAGAGACGTCTAGACCAAGTTTGATAAAGAGGTTACTAAGAAGACATCCATAAATCAATGTTTCAACATGTTTTAAAGGAACAATGTTTATGATGTCCACAAGTTGACTGAATATAATGTGGGGCAGATTTATTTTGATTTTATTTTTAAGACAATACATCCACCATAAATCCCTAGCACGAAGTGTGGAGTACCTACCTCCGGATGGTCTAAACCACCAAGAGATCATCAAATGGAGAAAACGATTGCGATGAGATCGTAGAGTACTAACATTGGAGTTTGGAACATAGGGATATTCCACATTTTCATTCTCATTATATACACCATTATCATCTAACCCAAATTGGAAAGATATAGTCTCGGGGTCAATATTAATATATTGGCCTAAATGATAGGATCTAATGGCTATAGTTCCACATTGAGTTTCATTTTGAATACACACCGCATTGGAATAGAAAATGCGGACTAATTGTTGATAGACGATAGGTTTAAGCTGAAACAAATTATCAAACTTCCAAGCTTTAAGAGTCAGAAGGTATTCGAAGTCAATGTCAACCATGGTTTGAAGCGAATGAATACGCTCTTCGCGAATTCTATAAGTTTGGAAAGAATTTCTGTACCTAGAGTACAATTCGTCTCTATGACATTCAGGCATGTTAAAACAATATCCTAATAGAGATGAAGGTGGAGGAGGAACGGGATTAGGAGGTTGGTTTGAACGAGAACGACTCGATGAAGTTCTAGGGCGTTTAGGATTTGACATTGTTTAAAGGAAATCGGAATAAGGAATATCACCTGCAATTTGAAACACATGTATGCATAATCAATCCCAAAACTCAAATGAGTCCTCAATAATTCAAGGTTCTCTAAACCATATCCTAATGGGCATGTTTTGAAAACTATTTAATAATATTTGATAATCATAATATAGTTTTCATGAAAACAACACAATTAAATAAAAAATATTGCTAATTTTCGAAATCAATTTTTTTTTAATTTCGAAATTCAAAGAAAAAATCTTGAACAATTGTTTGTTTTTGACAAAATTGCTAGTAAAATTAGTTTAGAACCAACAAACAATCAATGCCCGATATATTGTTCATCCTAGAACTAATCAAAACTAGTTCTAAAATCAAAAATCAATAAAATAGAGGTTTTTGAAATATTACCTTGAAAATTCGGATTGAGAGGGATGAGGAGTTGTTTTGCATGATTTAATGATATAAGCAGGTTTGAAAGTTGAAAAACTTGAAGATTCCGACGAAAAACCGTTGATTTTGAGCAAGAATGGAGATTTTTAGATAGAGAGGGACGAATGGCTAGAGAAAATAGTTTTTAGGGTTTGAGATAAATAAGAAAAATAAGCCTTTAAAACCCCAAAACCCGATGGATGCATCGATGCATGACCCTGTGCAACAAGGCGTGCATCGGTGCATCAACATGATGAATCGATGCACATTTAAAGGGATGCATCGATGCATTGTTAAGTGCATCGGTGCATGAAGCACAAAAAGTCAAATATTCATTTTAAATACTTAAAATGCTAAATTAATTAGCTCTAGTGGTATTGGCAACTCATATATTAAAAATTAATCATGTTCAATCAATTAAATTAATATTTATTTGAACATAAAATTAATTTTCTTCAAGAATCATAAACTCCCCCTAACTAATAGTAATGAATGTAATCAGAAATTACTATTATAAGCATTTTTCATTTAGTCTTAAAAGTGCTAAAATTATTTTAAACACTAAGTGAAGATAGGTTAGTTAAACCTAATTATCTCCTAAGTGTCCAAAAACGTTCCTTGTCCAAAGGTTTTGTAAAGATATCCGCTAATTGATGCAAAGTATCAACAAATTCTAGAACTACATCTTCCTTAGTGACATGGTCTCTAATGAAGTGATGTCTTATTTCAATGTGCTTAGTTCTAGAGTGTTGGATGGGATTTTTAGTGAGACAAATAGCACTAGTATTGTCACACTTGATAGGAATGATACCTACTTCAATTCCATAATCAAAAAGTTGTTGTTTCATCCATAAAACTTGTGCACAATAACTACCGGCTGAAATGTATTCGGCTTCAGTGGTACATAATGCAACACAATTTTGTTTCTTTGAAAACCAAGAAATCAGCATATTTCCAAGGAATTGGCAAGTACCAGAGGTGCTTTTCCTATCTAATTTGCATCCTCCATAATCCGCATCAGAAAAGGCATGCAAGCTAAAGCTAGAGTCTCTAGGATACCAAAGTCCTAAACTAGGAGTGTCCTTAAGGTATCTAAAATAGCTAGTAAATGTGATTCCTTAGGGCATGATTGAAATCTAGCACATATGAAACACTAAACATAATGTCAGGTCTACTTGCAGTTAGATAAAGTAGAGATCCAATCATTGACCTATATAATTTAACATCTACACATTTACCTCCTTCATCTAAGTCAAGCTTTGTTGAAGAGCTCATTGGAGTGTCATGAGGTTTGCCATTTTCCAGTCCAAACTTCTTGAGCATATCTTTGACGTACTTAGCTTGATTGATGAAGATGCCATCTTTTCTTTGCTTGATTTGGAGTCCCAAGAAAAATGAGAGCTCCCCCATCATGCTCATCTCAAACTCACTTTGCATTAGCTTAGAAAATTCTTGGCAAAGAACATCATTAGTAGAACCAAATATTATATCATCAACATAAATTTGAACTACTAATAAATCTTTACCTTTATGCTTTAAAAACAATGTAGTGTCAACCTTCCCTTTTGAAAAACCTTTTTCAATTAAAAAGTTTGACAATCTTTCATACCAAGCTCTAGGAGCTTGTTTTAAACCATAAAACGCTTTTGTCAATTTAAGAACATGATCCAGAAATTTTAAATCTTCAAAACTTGGAGGTTGTTCCACATACACTTCTTCTTTTATAAAACCATTTAAAAATGAACTTTTAACATCCATTTGATATAGTTTAAATTCATCAAAATATGCAAATGCTAATAACATTCTAATTGTTTCCATCCTAGCTACGAGAGTGTATGTTTCATCATAGTCTATGCCCTCTTCTTGAGTATACCCTTGAGCAACAAGTCTAGCCTTGTTTCTCACTATATTACCACTCTCATCAAGCTTATTCCTAAATACCCATCTAGTACCTGCAGTAGATTTATTACTAGGCCTTTCAACTAATGTCCATACTTTACTTCTCCCAAATTGATTTAATTCTTCTTTCATAGCCATAATCCAATGTTCATCATTTAATGCTTCTTTAATATTCTTAGGCTCTATACATGAAATAAATGCAACATAATTACAAGTATTTCTAAGAGAAGATCGAGTTGTTACCCCTTTGGATGGATCACCTATAATCTCACCATCCTTGACATAGTTGTACTCTCTTGGATAAGATACTTCCATTTCTTCAATGGTTGGATTCTCAAGAGGATCATGAGTTTCCTCATCTTTAGTTTCTTCCTTTGATGATGATTCTCCAACGTCATGTCTAACGTCATTTGTATTAATAATACCTACATCATCATTCAAACAAGAATCCTTCATCGGAAGGAGATTATCATCAAAAACAACATGTATAAACTCTTCTACAACCAAAGTTCTTTTATTAAATACTCGATAAGCTTTAGAATTTAAGGAATAACCCAGAAAAATTCCTTCATCACTTTTAGCATCAAATTTGCCAAGGCTTTCTTTACCATTATTTAAAACAAAACATTTACATCCAAAAGGATGAAAATAGCTAATGTTAGGCTTTTTATTTTTGAAAATTTCATATGGAATTTTCTTTAAAAATGGCCTAATCATTACTCGATTTACAATATAACAAGCGGTATTTGTGGCTTCCGCCCAAAAATATTTTGGCAAATTATTTTCACAAAGCATGGTTCTAGCCATTTCTTCTAAAGTTCGATTTTTCATCTCAACAACTCCATTTTGTTGAGGGGTTCTAGGTGCTGAAAAATTATGGCTAATACCATTAGAATTACAAAACTCATTAAATCCAAGATTTTCAAATTCAGTGCCATGATCACTTCTAACACTAGTGATAAAGTAACATTTTTCATTTTGGATTACTTTTGAAAATGTGATGAAATTTTCTAATGCTTCATCTTTAGTACTTAAGAATAGAACCCAAGTATATCTAGAATATTCATCTACCAAGACAAATGCATATTGTTTTCCACCCAAGCTAGTAGTCCTAGTTGGTCCAAAAAGATCTATATGGATCAATTGTAATACTCTACTAGCTGACACATCTTTAATGGATTTAAAAGAAACTCGCTTTTGTTTTCCTCTAGCACAAGCATCAAAAATTTTATCATTATCAAATTTTACTTTAGGCAGCCTTCGAACCAATTCTCCTTGAACTAACCGTTGCAAAACACTCATGCTAACATGTCCTAGTCTCCTATGCCATAACCAACTATCATGTTCATCCTTTGCAACTAGGCATAAATTAGTCATTTCTATAGAGTCTAAATACATCATGTATATGTTTCCTATTCTATGACCAACAAGCATAATCCTATTAGATGCAATGTCAATGACTTTACAACCATTAGTTTCAATTATGACATTGAATCCCTTATCACATAATTTACTAATACTCAAGAGATTATGCTTTAATCCATTCACATATAACACATTTTTAATTTGTATGGAAGAGGTATTACCTATTGTACCTATACCTTCAATGTGACCTTTTGAATCATCACCAAAAGTCACTTCTCCTCCATTTTTGGCGTTAAGCTCTATGAACCGGTTTTTGTCCCCGGTCATGTGTCTCAAGCATCCACTATCAAGGTACCATGAATTTAGATTTGTTTTCCATGCCTTGTAACAATGCTCTTTTTCCTACAAACATAGATTAATTTTTGATTTTTGGTACCCAAATTCTTTTGGGTCCATATTCATTAGTTTCCAAAATCCAAGTCCCCTTAGGTATCCATTTGTGTAGGATATCCTTATCTTTAGTAGTAATGAGCTCTTTAGGAACCCATATACTTCTAACGATTTTTCCATTAGAGGTTCTTTGGGGACCTCTATGATTGTAGTTTTTAAAACTTTTTCTAACAAAGTTGGAGTTTAAATTTTCTCCATTTTCAAAACGTCTTGTTCCAACTTTATCAAAAGAAGCTTTAAGATCATCAATTTTCTTTTGATGATCATCATTGACCTTTGAAAGTAAATTTTGCAAATCCAAATTTTTCTTTTCAAACTCTTCTAGTTTGATTTGCAAATTTTTTATTTTACTTTCAAGATCGTTGTTGGTTTTGGATATGAGTTTATTTTCATTTTTCAATTTTGAAGCATCATTTTTATATTTTAAAAATAATTTCTCATAATCCAAAGTCAACCCATTATATTCCTCTAATAGCTCATCATAGGATAAATCATTAAAATCAGATGAATTAGAGGTTACCTTAGAATCTTCCCCGAATGCCATCAAGCACAAGTTTGCTACTTCTTGTTCCTCTTCATCGGAACCTCCTTCATCGCTCCATGTAGCCACATGAGCCTTGTGCTTATTCTTTGATTGACCATTTCTCTTCAATTGTGGGTAATCATATTTGACATGCCCTGGATTTTTGCAGTCATAGCAAATGATTGGTTCCTTTTCTTTTGGTTCATTTTTAAGGCCTTCATTTCATTTGAATTTTCTTCCTCGGTAAGGTCTCATCATTTTTCTGAACCGTTTGGCAAATAATGCCATTTCCTCATCATCGTCATCTCCATCCGAATCACTTTTATCTTTCGTGGATTTGAGAGCAACTCCAATGCTTTTTCTTCTTCTCCTTCTCCTTTGGTGTCTCTTTAATCTTATCGAGGTCCACCTCATCTTCAAGCATCATTTCATGAGTGAGGAGTGAACCGATTAGCTCTTCAAGAGTTAAGGACGTTAGGTCCTTAGACTCGATGATTGCCGTCTTCTTTGATTGCCATGATTTTGGAAGGGAGTAAACTAACTTCCTCACAAGCTTTTCATTTGAAATGATCTCTCCATATGATTTGAGACCATTGACAATCGTTGAGAATTTATCCGTCATAGCTTTGATATCTTCATTTGGTTTCATCCTGAAATTTTCATAGCTATGCGTTAAAATACTAATTTTGGATTTCTTTACCTCATCGGTACCTTCATGAGTGACTTGAAGTTTGTCCCATATTTCTTTGGCGGTTGTACAATATGAAACTCTTCTGTATTCATCTGGTCCAAGAGCACAAAATATGATATGAATGGCTTTGGAGTTGAGCTAGAACATTTTTGTCTCTCATTCATTCCATAATCTTGGATGAGTGAGAGGCTTGAAGTATCCTTCTTCTACGAAATTCTATGCTCTCATGTTACTTGCTTGAATGAAGTACATCATCCTATTTTTCCAATAGGCATAGTTAGCCCCATTGAAGAAAGGAGGCTTGTTGACGGGCATCGAATAGAGACCGGAGTCGAAGTTTGAAATAGAGGCCATTGATGACTTTGATTATCAATGTAACTCTTCCCGAATCGACTCAAGAGGTGATCAAACCTTCAAATGAGTTAGGCTCTGATACCAATTGTTGAGTTAATCGATTGACGGAATCGGCCAGGAGGGGGTGAATTGGCAATTAAAATTTTGTGGAAGCTTTTGCAGAAAATTAAAAGTAATTACACAACGATTTAGAGTGGTTCGACTTTATCAACCAAAGTCTACGTCCACTACCTTAGCTATCCACACTAAGGATTTTCCAACAAATTCACTAATTTGTTCTTTCTTTTGAGGCCAAAGAGATAACCTTACAACTCCCTCAAGAATATACCCCAATTCTTGAGAACACTCTTTTCTCAAAGAGAAGATTACAAATTTGCAAACTCACAAGAAAAAACTCACAAGGCAAATATGTTTGCACAATTCTAGAAAAAAAGGAAGAACACTCAAGAATAAATACAATTGAGCACAATAAGTTTTCTTGAAAGCAAAATGAATATTGAATGAAAAATAGGCTTGAAATGCTCAAACTTGAGGTTTGATGCTTCCTCTTTGATTCTCTCTTGATTCTAGTTGCTTGATGTTTCTTGTTATTGATCAATGGCTTCTAAGCTTGCTTAAATACACCTTGAATCACTTATGATCATTGGGGATGATTAGTGGAGTCAATATAGTCGTTTAAGTGTGAAAACAATTAATTAAAATAGTTGGGAGCGTCAGTGCATCGATGCATACCCATGGTGCATCGGTGCATCAGTGTAAAATTCAAATATTTTGACCGTTGGACCCTTAGTGCATCGGTGCACTAAGAGTGCATCGATGCATCAAGTGCATTTGATGATTTAAAATAGTCAGAGTGCATCGATGCATGGTTGGTGCATCGATACATCAATTTCATTCGATGTTTTCATAAAATCCTCAGTGCATCGGTGCATGGTATGTGCATCGATGCATGAAATACTTTCGATGTTCAATGTAATTCATGGTGCATCGATGCATGGATTGGTGCATCGGTGTATCACTCTGAAAAATTGATTTCAGGCTTGATTTTGGTTCAAAATACTTTGTGAAAATTGTTTAAAAAATATATTAAGTATAAAACACAATTTTACACATTTAGTAAGGTTTGAATTTGATCTTAAAAGACTTGGAGTAATAATTTGATATTCAAGTAATTAAATCGATTATACTTTTAGAAAATCATTTGTAAAATCTTAAAATTCATTTAACTTAATTTGTTATATCGAAACATCAAAATGTTTTCAACAAGATGGATTTCTTGGATATCAAAGGTGTATACATGCATCTTCATTGTTCGTCTTGGAAAATGGCTCACCCACAACAAGCTTTGATATAGCTCAGGGGCTGAGACAAGGGTGTTCTCTATCACCATTATTATTCAACATAATAGGGGAACTTCTTAATTTGATGTTGAATAAAGTAGTAGAAGTGGGGCCGTTTAGAGGTTTTGAAATCGGCAAGAAGGAGAATTCAGTTATGCTTCTGGATCTCCAATTCGCTGACGATTTGAGAATCTTCTACAACACTTCTTTGGGTCAAATCAATAACATCAAAAAGATCCTTCGTGCTTTCAATATAGCCTCGAGTCTATAATTAAACTTGAAGAAAAGCCAACTTTATGGGATTAATATGGAGAGCGAGGTGTTGGAGGAATATGCAACTTCAATTGGTTGTTCGGCAAGTGAATTCCCTTTGGAATATTTAGGCCTTCCCCTAGACGCAAAGAAGATTTCATATTCTTTATGGGAACTAGTCGTCAAGAAATTCCAAGACCGGCTGTCAAGATGGAAATCGAGCTGTCTATCCATTGCTGGCAAGTTGGTTTTGGTTAAAGCAATGGTGGATTCTCTTACTCTCTATTTTCTGTCAATGTTCAGGATACTAACAATATTACATAAAAATTTAAGCTCTTTAACGGCCAACTTCTTATGGAGGGGGATCCAACAAGACGAGAAGTATTCATTAGGTACGCTGGCCCAAGGTAAGCGTACCCAAGGATGAAAGATTAGGGGCTCCAAATCTTGATATCCTTAACAGAGCACCACTAGGAAAGTGGGTGTGGAAGGTCATGAGCGAAGGGGACAACACGTGGAAAATGCTGATTTGTTTTAAGTATAATCTAACAAGAGGGATCATGCCCCCAAAGATGTCTCGATCATCACTAGTTTTCTGGTTATGGGGTGATATTACTAATTCTTTCTATAAAGTGGATGAGATTAGAGACTGATTAAGAAAAAAATTCAGATTACAAGTAGGAAATAATGATTCAATCTCATTTTTGAACGATATTTGGCTATCAGATACACCTCTAAAGGAGAATTTCCTAAGGATTTAAGCGTTATCATGGAACAAAAGTGAAAGAATTTTTGAATTTAGAACTAAAGAACTATGGGGATGGAATTGGAACATTTTTCTTCACAGGAGGCCTCAGGATTGGGAGGTCTCACAATGGGAGGAGATAATCCTCATGCTTACTAGCTTTAGATCAAGTAAATTAGAAACATATTGGCTCTCTTGGAAAGGAAATGTGGACGGATTATATTTAGTAAAGTCAGTCGGAAACACTCTTTCTAAGATGAAGAACAACCAGGTTGAATGTAGTAAATTTATATGGATGGGAATTGCTCCTCCAAGGGTGGAGGTCTTTCTTTGGCATTGGTGAACGGGAGAATCACTCTCAAAGAAGAATAAGTGAAGCGAAGTGTAAGTGCAGTAACAGATTCCTTATGCCCATTAAGTAAGGAAGAAACAAGGATTGTTTTTCATCTATTTGTAGGGTACAAGGTGGCTTGGGGAGTATGGAACTGAATCATTAGCTTTTGGGAAGTTTCAACAGTGTTCCCATGTGATATCTATTCCTTTCTAAATTCTTGGTACAATGATGCAAAAGCTAAGTCAAGTGATATGGAAATTCATCCATTTTTCTATGTTTTGGTCTATATGGAAAGCCAGAAATGAGATAATTTTTTGATACTGCCACTTAGATGTTGTGATGCTAATATTCTTATAAAATTTCCAACTTGTGTCATGGTTTAAGGCATGTCATTCTTCTCCAGCCATCCCTTTTGACAGTCTAGTCAATAACTCTTCTCTGGCCAATAAGGAAAAACATGAGTGAGATATGCAAAGGCATATAGAGAGAAAAGTTGAAAGGTCAGTCCTTCTTCGCTGAGGTATGGACAGTTTTTGTCGATAATCTGAGTAAGAGAGTTTCACGAGGGGCGCTCAGGGAAATGTTCCTCTTTCAAGGTCTTGTAGTAAGAGTCTTCATCCCAAGAGAAAAGAAGAATCCAAAATACAAATCCTCCCTTTTTTCTTTTGATCTGTTTGATATTGAGGCATGTTTGAGGAAAGCTATCAAGAATGTAAATGGATCTTTCATTGATGGGAGGAAAGTTTCAGTAGGAGTTGCAAAATATCAAAATGAAAGATTAAAAATCATGAGGACAAAATGAAGTCTGACTGTTGCTTCGAGGTCAGATTTATAGGAAAAATCTAAGTTAAAAGAGAAAGTTGAGTTGTCGAAGAGTATTAGAGATGGAAGATCCTACAAAGATTTTCTGCTAATGGACAGATGGTAGAGGAATGATTTGGAGTATATGGAGAAAAAAATGACAATATAGACAAGGTGATAGGGAAAAGGAATATATGGGAGATGCATATCCCTTCTGAAAGTTCAAGTTGGGTGAAAAATCAGTAACAGGGATTGTTAAACATTTTTTCGTGCTGGATTTGGTGCAAAAGGCTCTGTCTAATGAGGGTTATGAAGTTCAAGTTACAAGTTGGGGCATACGTATGGAATTCTTTCATTGTTACTTTCAACACGATGAAAGAGATGTTGGAGGCATGGTTGAAGAATAGGAGTTATGGTTCTGGTTTGATCAACTGACACCTTTACTGAATGAAGACGGAGTTCCTATGGCTTACTACTAAGTAGAGCTTTATGGTGTCCCTCTTTTATACTGACAAGATTCTTTTCTAGAAAAACTAGCTGGGAGATAGGGGATGGTGGAATGCATTCAGAAATTGACTCGAAATAAGAAGGAACCGCCTCTTGATAGCGAGAATTTTGATCAGGGTGGCAAGTCCATTCAATATCCAGGAGGAGATCATTTTAGGGACGTATGGCAGGTCATTTAAGGTACATACAAAGTTGGGGTCGATGTCATATTTTTCAAGTTTTTTATAAGTCAATCAGCGGAGAAAGTTTCTAATGAGAGAGACATTCAAGAAGCTTTTTCAGAAGAGGATATTGTCAGTCGAACATCAGTTGATGATGTAAGTGCTGAAAAGTCAATTGAGATTACACGATAGAAGGTTGTCACGTGGATTGAACAGGGGGTGAGTTCCGGGTTGATGGGAGTCAGTGGGGACAACAGTCTCCATTGGGAAATAGGAATGAGGAATACATTAATAACATGGTGTCAGACTCCCTTGTCTTTGGCAGAAAAAATGTTGGAGAGTATGCGGGTCAGGGCATTAGAAATTTGGTTTTTACAAGTAAGGGCATCAGAAATTTTATTTTTTCAGATACAAGTTCTCAGTCCCAATTAGTGGGCAACAGTGAGCTCGATTCCCCTTTCTCTAAGATTATTTCTATTGGGCCAATAATTAACTTAAAGGGGTATGGTTTTATGGGTAAGGAAAAAAAATGGGCTTCTTCTAATAATTCAGGGGACGAAATCAACTGCCAAAAAAAATTCATCCATCAAGAGTGCCCTGGAAGTGAGAATGAGGTGGTCATTTTAATAGAGTATACAATAAGTCTACGGTGAGAAAAATATATCATCATAAGGGGAGGGCAATTTTTTTGTTACAGAAAGGGATCAAGATAAACACAGGGACATGTCTTTAGTTGTATGTTCGGGTCAAATATAAGACCCGGAGGTAAATATTTCTAGAGAAGGTTCCATGGACAATTTTTCCCATGGCCAAACATTATTTCGAGGTCATTTAAATCCCGAAGAAGGTTGTCATTCGGGTGATTGCAATTCTGGCATCATGAATGAGAAAATTAACAGGAGGTTAAGAAGATCTTTGATAAAGGATGCATTAGAGTAGGTCAATATTCCTACAATCTCTTCCTCTTCTTTCTCGGCATTGATGGAGGAAGCTCTAGCTACTTGGGAAGTTTGCAAGTTATTGGGTGTTTTCTTCAAGGACGGAAAGAAAGCCTTTCTGGAAAAAATTATGAATTTGGAGAAAGGAATTAGTTTGGCTAGGCTAGGTGGCTGCCTTTATGTAGGTTAATTAGGATCTTAAATTTTATATGATGATGCCTAAGTTTACTATAGTTACATGGAATGTAAAGGGTTTGGGGAAGAAGGAGAAACAACGAGCAGTTCAAAATTTGGTTTTCAAGCACAATTTGTCTGTTCTTTTTTTGTAAGAAACCAAAATGGAGAATTTTTCTACATCTTTCTTTAGAAGGAAGGGGTTGAATAATTTTCAAGGGGTTGTAGTTTCACCAGCTGAAGGCTTCTCAAGAGGTTTTGTAAGTTGTTAGGATGATAACATTTTCAAAGTGGAAGATCATTTTGTCAACAGAAGGTTCATAACCATGTTTGGGAAGTTTAGAATTAATCATTTTAGATGCAGTTTCATTAACGTTTATGGGCCTTCCATAGAGGATGAGAAAACTAGTTTTTTCAAGGAACTTTGTTTGTATCTGGCTAGTCACAGTATCCCTTTATGTGTGGGAGGAGATTTCAACGTCTTCTTAACAGAAGATGAGAATAAAGGTAGAACACAAAACATGAATTCTATGGGTATTTTTAGGCCTTTTATTCTTTAAGTTGACTTAATTGATTTACCTTTATCTGGAGGAATGTTCACATGGTGCAATAATCAGGATTATCCAACTTTAGTTAGAATAGACAGGTTCTTGGTGGATTTTAATTTCTTGAAATCCTTTCTTGAGATCAAACAGCCTATTCTTCCCAAGTCGGTTTCAGACCATAATACCATCATTCTTGAAAATGGGGGAGCAAATTGGGGTAAAAGACCTTTCAAGTTGTTCAATTAACTAATAGAAGAGGTTGTTTTGAGGAGCTGGTCATTTCTTATATTAAAGAATTTAACAAAAATCAGAAAAGAGCTGGAATTTTAAGTATTCAGAAGCACGAAATCTACCATTAAAGACTGGTCTGGTTCGGGGGGTCAATGTCCTTGTGCTTTGATCATTGATGTAGAAGGAAGAATTCAGAGTTTAGAAAATGAGTTACAACATAATAAAAATTCGAATGGGATTGTTGCAGATCAGGTTTCGCTGAGGAATGAACTATGGATGCTCTATAAAATCGAGGAGCAAATTTGATTCCAAAAATCTAGAGCGAAATGGGTGAAAGATGGAGATCATAATTCAAGATTCTTCCATACATGTGCTTCCATAAGGAAGAGGTTGAATTCCTTGAATGTTCTTAATGTTAAAGGAAACATCATCAAAGATCCGACTCTCATTAAGGAAAGTGTCCGAGACCATTTTTTTGAAATTTACAATAATCGATTCACCTTCGAAGTGGAAGACGTTAGGCTGAATTTTGCTAGTATTTCCTTGGAACAATGTCTTCTTCTAGAAAAAGAGTTCTTAGAGGAAGAAATTTGGGATGTCTTAAACTTGTGTGATAGTAATAAAGCTCTAGGGCTGGATGGGTTGAATATGGGTTTTTTCAAGAGCTTTTGGTCCTTCTTAAAAGAAGAAATTTTGACATTTTTCACAATTTTTTCGTTGGAAAAAATTGGGAGCACAGAATCAATCACACCTTCATTACTCTCACCCGAAAGGGTTCCAATATTTTTTATCTTAGATGACTATAGACCTATCATCTTGGTTGGGGGGATGTACAAGATTCTTTCGAATTATCTTTTGGGAAGATTGAGATGTTGCATCAATGATATCATCAGTTCTTCGCAATTTGCTTTCATTCCAGGTCGACAAATCCTGGACTGCTCTTTTATCGCCAATGAAGGAATTGACTACTGGAGGAAAAAAGGCCTAACAAGTTGTGTATTCAATGTGGATTTTATAAAGACTTATGACATGGTGGATTTGGTAACTCTTTTTAAGGTGATGAAGAAGATGGGTTTCGGGGACAAATGGTGTAATTGGATAAGAAAATGTGTTACTACTACCTCGGTGTCAGTTTTGGTTAATAGGGTGCCTACTGAGGAATTCCTAATGGCAAATGGTCTTAGACAGGGTTTCTCCTTTTCTCCATTATTGTTTAATTTGATTGGGGAACTTCTTAACTTATTGTTACTCAAAGCGGTTTCCTCGGGCCTGTTTGATGGTATGGTAATCGGAAAGCATTAAGGTTCTTTCACTTTATCGCACCTGCAATTTGTAGATGATCTAATTATTTTTTGTAAGACCTCGAATATACAGATTCTTAATGTTAAGAGAGTTATACGAGTCTTTGAAGTAATGTCTTGTCTTTAATTGAATCTTATCAAAAGCAAATTATTTAGCATAAAAACAAGTGAAAATGGGGTGAATGAGTGAACGATTGCCATTGGTTACAAAGTTGGAAGATTCTCTTCTGATTATCTTGGGCTTCCTCTTGGTGCTAAAAGAAATGTTGCTGCCTTATGAAATCCGGTTGTTCAAAAATTTTACAAGAAACATTCAGGTTGGAAGACAGCAACCCTTTCTTTGGCAAGAGATTGGTCTTGTTAAAGATGGTTCTATTTTCTCTTCTTTCTTATTATTTATCCCTATTCAAGATCCCTTATTCTGTGAATAAAAATCTCAATTCTATTATGGCAAGATTCTTATGGGGAGGAGGAATAGATAATAATAAGATTTATTAGGTAAATTGGTTGATAGTGTACAAAGCCAAAGAGAATGGGGGTTTGGGTGTGTTGGACCTCAATTTTATGAATAAAGATCTTCTTGGAAAATGGTCTTGGAGGTTCTCTAATGATAAGGAATCCGATTAGAGGAAGATGATTTGCAGCAAGTACAATATTGACAACATTTTATTGTTGTTCAACATTAGGATTCCGGCACAAGCTTCTTGGCTTTGGAAATCGATGGTGAAAAATCATTTTAAAGAATATTCTTTTGGGTCCAAGTTTCGCAGCTTGTTTAATGTCCAAGTTGGAAATGGTGAGTTCATTCGATTTTGGCAAGATATTTGGGCATTAGAATCTTCTCTCAAAGTTACATTCCCTAGAGTTTTTATCCTTTCTACAAATCAGAATGGTAAGTTAATAGAATTTGGCGAATTTTGAAATGAAGTGTGGGTTTGGAATATAGAGATGAGAATAAATTTAAGCCATTGGTAATTGGATCAATGGATAGATTTATTGACAATCATTAATAGAACTAGTCTTTCGGAAGTTTCGAGGGATGGTTTGATTTGGAAAGGAAATAGGGAGGGTATTTACACTGTCAGCTCTTGTGTGAAGCAGTGTTCTTCTAGTTCGGAAGCAGATCCCTTTTGGAAGAGTATCCTTTGGAAGGGGCTGATGCCTCCTAGGGTGGAGACCTTTTTATGGAAGGTTGTTCATAAGAAATTGGTTGTAAAGACAAAATTAACTAAAAGAGGGGTTCAAGGAATAGTGGACGTTTTTTTGTTTATTATGTAAGAAAGAGTTGGAATCTTCCTCACACATTTTCTTCACCTGTTCAATTGTGTGGAATCGATTCCTCAATCTGTGGAATATTTCTTTGGTTTTTCACAAATATGCTAAAAGTTTTCTTTTAGCTTGGGAAAATTTGGTGACTCATTCCACAGTTTGGTCCTTCATTCCGGGTGCTATTCTTTGGACAATTTGGAAATATATAAATGCTATTGTTTTTTATGGGGGATGTTAGATCAGAATGAATTATTTTTCTTTGCAAGGTTCATGCTTACTTCTTGGTTCTTAGCAAATATTAAAGATGTTTCCAATTCCAAAGACTTTATCATTAGTGATCCTTCTCTAGGGGATCTCTACTATAATTGTAAAAATATGTCAGCTAAATAGATTTCTTGGTCCTATCCTCCCCAAGGCTTTTTAAAGTTGAATGTGGATGCAGCCGTCAGTGGTGATTGGAAGTCAAGTGCACTAGGCGGGATTTTAAGAGATGAAGCTGGTTTGGTGTTTGGTTCTTTCCAAGAAGTTAATGGTTTGGGTCCTCTTACCTTAATGGAGCTCAAGGCAACCAAGCAGGGTTTAATCTTCTTTGATTCTTTTCGATGGTGCTTTAAGAAACATTTAATCATTGAAAGTTATAGCAAGTTGTCTGTGGAGTGGGTAATGAATATGGGTAAATGACCAGATGTGTTTTTTACTATTGTTAAGGATATTACTGATAGGATAAGAGTTTTGGAAAAAAAAAAGTTTTTAATGGTGGGTACTAAAATGAAATAAAAACTAAACTTTAGGTGTGATTTTGAAAAAATTGAAAGTTTTAGTACTAAAATGAATGAAAATTGATAGTTGAGATACTAAACGTGTAATTTACCTTTTTTTTGACAAATTCTAAGTCTAATTCTACTTAGAGGAGGGAATAAAACATTAGAGAATGAGGAAATAAAACTTCAGAGAAATGAACAATTTTAGATGATTTTCAATGATAAATTTAAATATGTTTATGCAATTTTAGTATTTTACTTTTAATAATATGATATGATACATCCTAATTATATTTTATATTCATGATTTATTTATAACATTTTAAAAATATCTTCTCTTAAACGTAAATTTTATTCATAATTTATTTATTTTTATACTTAAAGATTTAATGCAAAATCAATAAATCTAAATATAAATAATTTTCACTCCATTTAAGATTAATTTGAAAATTGAATTTTTGATAAATATATGCTTTATATAAAATATTATTTTAAGTAAATTATACCAATAATCACTAAAATTTAAAACAAATTTTCTTTTTATTATTGAAGTTTAAAAAATTATGTTTTTATAATTAATGTTATTTATTTATAACAAATAATTACTTTAGTACCCAATCATATTAATTTGGCAATGTGGCAAAAGAGTTTATTGTGTTTAATTTGTATAATATTATTAAAACTTTAATTTATTCCTTTAACATTATTTTATTTCAAATACAAACTTTATTGTACGAACTAATTTGCTTCAGTTGTAAAGGAATCGACGTTCCTTGAGATTATAAGTTCGAGCACCAGCGACAATTGGTTGGACGATGGCCGACTTGAAAGGCATTAGTCCCACGATCTGCATGCACAAGATTCTGCTTGAAGATTACCACGGAAATTTAATCGAACCACAAATAAGACTCAATCCCGTTATAAAGAAAGTGGTGATGAAAAAAATTCTGAAATGGCTTGATACTGGAGTGATTTACCCTATCTCGAATAGTTCATGGGTGAGCCCTGTCCAATGTGTTTCGAAGGAAAGAGGCACGACGATGGTTAATAATGAGGATAATGAGCTATTACCCACTCACATTGTTACCGGATGGAGGATATGCATGGAGAAATAATAAAGTTTTTGTCGATATTTACAAAGGAAAAAGGTGGGGCAAGGCATATTCTTTTATAATTCTGATTCCAAAAAAGTGCAATCTAGCTACCTTGGAGGAATATCAGCCAATCAGTCTAGTAGGAAGTTTGTTTAAGATTTTATCCAAAGTCCTATCCAGACGACTAAAAGCTTGCATCAACTTGATCATTGGCAAGTCTCAATTTGTGTTCACAACCGGGAGGTAGATTCTGGATTGTTCGTTTATCGAAAATGAAGGAATTGACAAAATGCGTAAAAGGGGCCTGAAGGGAGTGATGTTTAAAATATATTTTAAGAAAGCCTACGACACCGTTGACTATAAACTTCTATTGAGAATCTTGAAAAAAATGGGTTTTGGAGACAGGTGGATTTCTTGGATATTGAGGTGTATATCTACAACATCATTGTTCTTCTTGGTAAATGGCTCACCCATATAAAGCTTTGATATAGCTCGGGGGCTGAGACAAGGGTGTTCTCTATCACCATTATTATTCAACATGATAGGGGAACTTCTTAATTTGATGTTGAATAAAGCAGTAGAAGTGGGGCCGTTTAGAGGTTTTGAAATTGGCAAGAAGGAGAATTCAATTATGCTTTTGGATCTCCAATTCGCTGACGATTTGATAATCTTCTGCAACGCTTCTCTGGGTCAAATCAATAACATCAAAAAGATCCTTCATGCTTTTAATATAGCCACGAGTCTACAATTAAACTTGAAGAAAAGCAAACTATATGGGATTAATATGGAGAGTGAGGTGTTGGAGGAATAGGCAGCTTCAATTGGTTGTTTGGCAAGTGAATTCCCTTTGGAATATTTAGGCCTGCCCCTAGGCGCAAAGAACAATTCATATTCTTTGTGGGAACTAGTCATCAAGAAATTCCAAGACCGGCTCTCGAGATAGAAATCGAGTTGTCTATCCATCGCTGGCAAGTTGATTTTGGTTAAAGCGATGTTGGATTCTCTTACTCTCTATTTTATGTCAATGTTCAAGATACTAACAATATTACATAAAAAGTTAAGCTCTTTAATGGCCAACTTCTTTTGGAATGGATCCAACGAGACGAGAGACGAGAAGTATTCATTAGGTACGCTGGCCCAAGGTAAACTTACCCAAGGATGGAGGATTAGGGGCTCTAAATCTTGATATCCTTAACAGAGCACAACTAAGCAAGTGGGTGTGGAAGTTCGCAAGCGAAGGGGACAACAAGTGGAAAATGCTTATTTGTTTTAAGTATAATCTAGGAAGAGGGATCATGCCCCCAAAGATATCTCGATCATCACTAGTTTTTTGGTTATGGGGGGATGTTACTACTTCTTTCTATAAAGAGGATGAGATTGGAGACTGCTTAAGAAAAAAATTCAGAATACAGGTAGGAAATGGTGACTCAATCTCGTTTTTGAAGGATATTTGGCTATCAGATACACCTTGGAAGAAGAATTTCCCGAGGATTTAAGCGTTATCATGGAACAAAAGTGAAAGAATTTTTGAATTTAGAACTAAAGAACTATGGGGTTGGAATTAAAACATTTCCCTTCGTAGGAGGCCCCAGGATTGGGAGGTCTCACAATGGGAGGAGATAATCCTCATACTTACTAGCTTTAGATCAAGTAAATTAGAAACATATTGGCTCTCTTGGAAAGGGAATGTGGACGGATTGTATTCAGTAAAGTCAGTCAGAAACACTATTTCTAAGATAAAGAACAACCAGGTTGAATGTAGTAAATTTATATGGATGGGAATTTCTCCTCCAAGGGTGGAGGTCTTTCTTTAGCAGTGGTGAACGGGAGAATCACTATCAAAGAAGAATAATTGAAGTGAAGTGTAAGTGCAATAACAGATTCCTTATGCCCATTAAGTAAGGAAGAAACAAGGATTGTTTTTCATCTCTTTGTAGGCTACAAGGTGGCTTGGGGAGTATGGAACTGAATCATTAGTTGTTGGGAAATTTCAACAGTGTTCCCAGGTGATATCTATTCCTTTCTAAATTCTTGGTACAATGATGCAAAAGCTAAGTCAAGTGATATGGAAATTCATCCGTTCGCTATGTTTTGGTCTATATGGAAAGCTAGAAATGAGATAATTTTTCGAAACTGCCACTTAGATGTCATGATGCTAATATTCTTATAAAATTTCCAACTTGTGTCATGGTTTAAGGTATTTCATCCTTCTCTAGCCATCCCTTTTGACAGTCTAGTGAACAACTCTTCTCTGGCCGATAAGGAAAATCACGAGTGAGATATGCAAAGGCGTAGAGAGAGAAAAGTTGAAAGGTCAGTCCTCCGGTGAGGTATGGATAGTTTTTGTCGATAATCTGAGTAAGAGAGTTTTACGAGGGGAACTAAGGGATATGTTCCTCTTTCAAAGTCCTGTAGTAAGAGTCTTCATCCCAAGAAAAAAGAAGAATCCAAAATAAATATCCTCCCCTTTTGCTTTTGTGCAGTTCGACAATGAGGCATGTTTGAGGAAAGCTATCGAGATTGTAAATGGATCTTTCATTGATGGGAGGAAAGTTTCAATAGGAGTTGCAAAATATCGAAATGAAAGTTTAAAGACGATGAGGATAAAACGAAGTCTGACTGTTGCTTCGAGGTCGGAGTTAGAAGAAAGATCTAGGTTAAAAGAGAAAGTTGAGTTATCGAAGAGTATTAGGGATGAAAGATCCTACAAAGATGTTCTGCTAATGGACAGAAGGCAGAGGAATGATTTGGAGTATATGGAGAAAGGAATGATAATATAGACAATGTGATAGAGAAAAGTAATATATGGGAGATGCATATCCCTTCTGAAAGTTCAAGCTGGGTGAAAAATCAGTAACGGGGATTGTCAAACATTTTTTCGTGCTGGATTTGGTGCAGAAGGCTCTGTCTAATGAGGGTTATGAAGTTCATATTGCAACTTGAGGCTACGTCTAGAATTCTTTTATTGTTACTTTCAGCACGATCAAAGAGATGTCGGAGGCATGGTTGAAGAAGAGGAGTTATGGTTCTGGTTTGATCAACTGACACCTTTGCTGAATGAAGACAGAGTTCCTATGGCTTACTGCCAAGTAGAGCTTTATGGTGTCCCTCTTTTATACTGGAAAGATTCTTTTCTGGAAAGACTAGCTGGGAGATGGGGGATTGTGGAATACATTTTAGAATCGACTCGAAATAGGAATGATCTCTCAACAGCGAGAATTCTGATCAGGGTGGCAAGTCCATTCGATATCCAGGAGGTGATCAGTTTAGGGTCGTATGGCAGGTCATTCAAGGTACATACAAAGTTGGGGTCGGTGTTAGATTTTTCGCGTTTTTTTATAAGTCAATCAGTGGAGAAAGTTACCAATGAGAGAGTCATTCAGGAAGTATTGTCGGAAGATGATGTTGTCATTCAAACGTCAGTTGATGATGTAATTGCTGAAAAGTCAATTGAGATTACACAGTAGAAGGTTGTCACGTGGATTGAACAGCGGGTGGGTTCCGGGTTGATGGGAGTTGGTGGGGATAACAGTCTCCGATTGGAAATAGGAATGAGGAACACTTTAATAACATGGTGTCAAACTCCCTTGTCTTTGGCAGAAAAAATGTTGGAGAGTATGCGGGTCAGGGCATCAGAAATTTTGTTTTTTCATATACAAGTTCTCACGCCCAATCAGTGGGCAATAGTGAGCCCGATTCCCCTATCTCTAAGATTATTTCTATTGGACCAGTAATTAATTTAAAGGGGTATGGTTTTGTGGTAAGGAGAAAAAACTGGGTTTCTTCTAATAATTCAGGGGACAAAATCAACTGCCAAAAAACAAATAATTCATCCATCAAGAGTGCCCTAGAAGGGAGAAGGAGGTGGTCATTTTAACAGAGTATATAGTAGGTCTACAGTGAGAAAAATCTGGCATCATAAAGAGCAGGCCACTTTTTCTGTTATAGAAAGGAACACAGGGACATGACATTAGTTGTATGTTCAGGTCAAATATAAGACCCAAAGGTAAATATTTCTAGAGAAGGTTCCATGGCCAATTTCTCCATGGCCAAATAGTATTTCGAGGTCATTTAAATCCCGAAGAAGGCTGTCATTCGGGTGATTGCAATTCTGGCATCATGAATGAGAAAATTAACATGAGGTTTAGAAGATCTTTGATAAGGGATGTGCTAGAGTAGGTCAACATTCCTACAATATCTTCCTCTGCTTTCTCGGCGTTGATGGAGGAAGCTCTAGCTACTTGAGAAGTTAGCAAGTTATTGGGTGTTTTCTTCAAAGATGGAAAGAAAGCCTTTCTGGAAAAAATTATGAATTTAGAGAAATGAATTAGTTTGGCTAGGTGAGATGGCTACCTTTGTTTAGGTTAATTAGGGTCTTAAATTTTATATAATGATGCCTAAGTTTACTATGGTTACATGGAATGTAAAGGGTTTGGGGAAGAAGGAGAAACAACGAGCAGTTCAAAATTTGGTTTTCAAGCACAATTCGTCTGTTCTTTTTTTGCAATAAACCAAAATGGAGAATTTTGCTACATCTTTCTTTAGAAGGAATGGGTTGAATAATTTTCAAGGGGTTGTAGTTTCGCCAGCTGAAGGCTTCTCAGGTGGTTTTGTAAGTTGTTGGGATGATAACAATTTCGAAGTGGAATATTATTTTGTCAACAAAAGGTTCATAACCATGTTTGGGAAGTTTAGAATTAATCATTTTAGATGCAGTTTCATTAACGTTTATGGGCCTTACATAGAGAATAAGAAAGCTAGCTTTTTCAAGAAACTTTGTTTGTATATGGCTAGTCACAGTATCCCTTTATGTGTGGGAGGAGATTTCAACATCTTCTTAACATAAGATTAGAATAAAGGTAGAACACAAAACATGAATTCTATGGATATTTTTAGGCTTTTTATTCTTTAAGTTAGCTTAATTGATTTAACTTTATCTGGAGGAATGTTCACATGGTGCAATAATCGGGATTATCCAACTTTCGTTAGACTAGACAAGTTCTTGGTGGATTTTAATTTCTTGACAGCCTTTCTTAAGATCAAACAGCCTATTTTTCCCAAGTCGGTTTCAGACCATAATGCCATCATTCTTGAAAATGGGGGAAAAATTGGGGTAAAAGACCTTTCAAGTTGTTCAATTATCTAATAGAAGAGGTTGGTTTTGAGGATCTGGTCATTTCGTCTATTAAAGAGTTTAACAAAAATCAGAAAAGAGCTGGAATTTTAAGTATTCTGAGAAGCACAAAAACTACCATTAAAGATTGGTCTGGTTCGGGTGGGTCAGTGTCCTAGTGCTTCGATTATTGATGTAGAAGGAAGAATTCACAGTTTAGAAAATGAGTAACAACATAATAAAAATTCGAATAGGATTGTTACAAATCTGGTTTCGCTGAGGAATGGACTATGAAGGATCTATAAAATCGAGGAGCAAATCTGATTCCAAAAATCTAGAGCGAAATGGGTAAAAGATGGAGATCATAATTTAAGATTCTTACATACATGTGCTTCCATAAGGAAGAGGCTGAATTCCTTGAATGTTCTTAATGTTAAAGGAAACATCATCAATGATCGACTCTCATTAAGGTAAGTGTCCGAGACCATTTTTAAAAAAAAATTTAAAACAATCGATTCACCTTCAAAGTGGAAAACGTGAGGCTGAATTTTGCTAGTATTTCTTTGGAACAATGTCTTCTTCTAGAAAAAGAGTTCTCAGAGGAAGAAATTTGGGATGCCTTAAACTTGTATGATAGTAATAAAGATCCAGGGCTAGATGGGTTGAATATGGGTTTTTTAAGAGGTTTTGGTCCTTCCTAAAAGAATAAATTTTGAGATTTTTTCACAATTTTTTCGTTGGAAAAAATTGGGAGTACAGAATCAATCACACCTTCATTACTCTCACCCCAAAGGGTTACAACATTGGTGTCTTAGATGACTATAGACCTATCATCTTGGTTGGGGGGATGTACAAGATTTTATCGAATTATCTTTCGAGAAGATTGAGATGTTGCATCAATGATATCATCAGTTCTTCGCAATTTTCTTTCATTCCAGGTCGACAAATCTTGGACTGCTCTTTTATCGCCAATGAAGGAATTTATTGAGTTAATCGATTGACGGAATCGGCCAAGAGGGGGGTGAATTGGCAATAAAAATTTTGGTGGAAGCTTTTGTAGAAAATTGAAAGAAATTGCACAGCGATTTAGAGTGGTTCGACTTTCTCAACCAAAGTCCACGTCCACTACCTTAGCTATCCACACTAAGGATTTTCCACAAATTCACTAATTTGTCTTTCTTTTGAGGACAAAGAGTAACCTTACAAACCCTCAAGAATTATACCCCAAATTCTTGAGAACACTCTCTCCCAAAGAGAACAATACAAATTTGCAAACTTACAAGGAAATCCTCACAAGGTAGATTGTTTGCACAATTCTAGAACAAAGAAAAGAACACTCAAAAATGAATACAATTGAGCACAATAAGTGTTCTTGAAAGCAAAATGAATATTGAATGAAAAATAGACTTGAAATGCTCAAACTTGAGGTTTGATGCTTTCTCTTTGATTCTCTCTTGATTCTAGTTGCTTGATGTTTCTTGTTATTGATCAATGGCTTCTAAGCTTTTTTAAATACACCTTGAATCACTTCTGAACGTTGAGGGTGATTAGTAAAGATAATATAGCCGTTTTAGTGTGAAATCAATTAATAAAATAGTTTGGAGCGTGGGGGGAATCGGTACCCCTCATAGGGAATCGGTTCCCTAAGTGTAAAATTCAAATATTTTAACCGTTGAACAGTGGGGGGAATCGGTACCCCCGGGGGGAATTGGTTCCCTCCTAGCATACTGGAATTCTCGGAGCCAAACCATTCAGGGGGGAATCGGTTCCCTCTAAGCAATCTGGAATTTTTGGCTTTGAAACGGTTCGAAATACTTTGTAAAATTATTTTGAAATTGTTTTAAGATTAAAACTTAATTTTACACTTGAGTAAGGATTAAAAATGACTTTTGAAAGATTTAGAGTAATGTTTTGATATTCGAATAATTATATCGAATATACTTAGAAAATCTTTTTGCAAAATCTTAAAATTCATTTCACTTAATTTGTTATATCGAAATATCAAAATGTTTTCAACAATCTCCCCCTTTTTGATATAACAAAACATTTTAGCAATTTTAAGATTTTGAAATCAAGTTTTGAAATTACTCCCCCTTACTTTAACACTTTTCCCATTTAAAACATTTAACACTTCTCCCCCTTTTTTTAAATAAAAAAGACATTTTAAAAGAATTTAAACAAGGTTTTCAAATCATTTAGCCAATTTGATTATATATAGTTTAAGCTGCTAAGATCACAATCAAGAGAAACGTTAGCCATTAGTTTCATAATCAATATTCATAATTAATGTGACATGGCAAAATTGGTCATATATCTAACATGATGTAAATGATGCAATAATGAATAAATTTAACCACACCAAATATATAAGTTCAAACATCCAAACAAATCCAAAGTCTAACAATCCACAAAATCAAACATTCCAAAATATTCAAAATGTTGAAACAATAATCTTTTAGTTCAAAGTTGTAAAGCTAAACACAGAATCAAACATCCGGATCGGGAGGAGGAAAACGAGCTCGCATAGCGACCATCTCATGTGTAAAATTAAGTTTTAATATTAAAATAATTTCAAAATAATTTTACACAGTATTTCGAACCGTTTCAAAGCCAAATATTCCAGATTTCTTAGAGGGAACCGATTCCCCCCCCCAAGGGGGTACCGATTCCTCCCACTGTTCAACGGTCGAAATATTTGAATTTTACACTTAGGGAACCGATTCCCTATGAGGGGTATCGATTCCCCCCACACTCCAAACTATTTTATTAATTGATTTCACACTAAAACGGCTATATTATCTTCACTAATCATCCCCAAAGTTCAGAAGTGATTCAAGGTGTATTTAAGCAAGCTTAGAAGCCATTGATCAATAACAAGAAACATCAAGCAACTAGAATCAAGAGAGAATCAAAGAGAAAGCATCAAACCTCAAGTTTGAGCATTTTAAACCTATTTTTCATTCAATATTCATTTTGCTTTCAATAACACTTATTGTACTCAATTGTATTCATTTTTTAGTGTTCTTTTCTTTGTTCTAGAATTGTACAAACAATATACCTTGTGAGGATTTCCTTGTAAGTGTGCAAATTTGTATTGTTCTCTTTGGGAGAGTGTTCTCAAGAATTTTGGGTATAATTATTGAGGGTTTGTAAGGTTACTCTTTGTCCTCAAAAGAAAGACAAATTAGTGAATTTGTGGAAAATCCTTAGTGTGGATAGCTAAGGTAGTGGACGTAGACTTTGATTGAGAAAGCCGAACCACTCTAAATCATTGTGTAATTTCTTTCAATTTTCTGCAAAAGCTTCCACCAAAATTTTTATTGCCAATTCAACCCCCTCTTGGCCGATTCCATCAATCAAATAACTCACCAATTGGCATCAGAGCCTAACTCATTAAGAAGGTTTAACCACCTTGAGACGATCCTAGAAGAAGCTCTACCAATTCCCGATACAACCGAGAAGATGGATTCCACCTCCGGCTCGTTCCACATGGAAGACTCCCTACCAACGGACAAGCCTCCATAATTCAATGGAGTCAATTATCATCATTGGAAGAAATTAATGAAGGTATTCATTCAATCCAATGATCTTGATGCATGGGAGATAATCGAGAACGGCTACTCTTCTCTAAAGAAGAAGAAGAAGAATATGAGTGACAAAGAACGGAAGAAAGCTCAACTTAATGCCAAGGACATGCACATGTTGTTTTATGCATTTGGTCATGAAATCTATGAAGGGGTTTCTTCATGTTCAAATACCAAGGAGCTTTGGAATAAGCTTGAGGAAATCCATGGAAACAAGAAAGAAGAACCAACAAAGGTGGTGTATCTAATGGCTCGTGAAGAGCCCAAGGTATCTTCTAACTCAAATGAATTTAATTCATATACGTTTGATGAGTTACAAGATGCTTTTAATATGTTATATTCGAAGTTTGAGACCATGAACTCCAAATATAAGAAAATGATTTCAAAATTTAAAATCGAAAACGATTTTCTTTTAAAAACAAAAATAGATTTTGAAAGCCAAAATGAAATTTTGAAAAAGGATTTAGAGCTTTCAAAAATAAAAATTGAAAATTTTGAAAAAGGAAATCTTGATTTAAAAGTTAATCTTGAATGCTTAACAAAAGAAAAAAAATCATTTTAAATAATTCATTTAGTTCAATAATGACAATATGTTCACATTGTCATTATCATGGTCATAAGGAACATACTTGTCCTTTGAAGAAAGGAAAACGTTTTAAAATTAGACAAGTATGTTCCGAAAGAAACAAGGGGCATTGAAACTAACGTCCAAGGATCCAAAGTAATTTGGATCCCAAAATCAACTTAAATGTCTCTTGTAGGTGTGTGGGAGCAATGGTGATGTAAATGATGATATTCAAGATGATCTAGCCACACATGAAAAAGGAATGGGTAACCTCTAAGCTTAATACTTTTAATTTTGGTTATTTGGTTGCTCATTTGATTTTAAGCATACATGAGTTTTGGTTTAAAATTATTATGCATCATTGTTTTAATCTCATGTATGTTGAAAATATTATTATGATGAACATTTTAAGGTTATAATGATTTTCAGAATTTTTAGTTCATCATAATAAAATTTTGGTCAAAATTGGTTTTAATGCAAATTATCTCTCTAACAATTGATATCAACTTTTCAAATGTTTTTATTTTATAAATTTTAAATTTTTTGACCTAAATTTAAATGTTTATGCATGTGGTTTAAATGAAAATGATATATCTCTAACAATTGATATCAAAATTTTCAAATGCATAACTTTTTTTTGAAAACCTTTATGCATACGCACTTAATTTCAATAATAGATATTGCATAAAGTATTTTAGACTTCGATGTATTGAATTTCATGTGCTACTAACATGTTTGTTAATCTTTGTTGAAATTCAATTTTGTTTAAGTGTCAAGATCCTAAAAGCATAATTTTATTTGGAATGCATTTATTGAGGGGGAGCTTTGATTTTTTTTCAAATGTTTTTTAAAATGTCAAATTTACTACTTACTCTCCAATGTTATTTTAGAACTTTAAAAGATTGAATTATTTTTTATATAACAAAAAGGGGGAGAAGTTTGGTTTGAAAAATTCAATTTCTTAATGAAAAAGGGGGAGCTTAACATTTTCATATATTTTTCAACAATTGGTATTTTTTTCATTAAACATTTTATTAAGGGGGAGTTTTGCCAAAAACAATTTTTTAAATGTTTTGTTATATCAAAAAGGGGAAGATTGTTGAAATATGTTTCGATATAATAAATTTAAAGGCAAAATGTTTTTGGACTTGAATTGAATTTATTCAAAGTTTTCAAAAGGTTTCAAAAATAATTCAAAGTTCATTAAAATCGGATTTGAGCAAGAAAAACCAGATTGCCCAGAGGGAACAGATTCCCCCCAGGGGGTATCGATTCCCCGGGAACAGATTCCCCCCCAGGGGGTACAGATTCCCCCTGCATGGTTTGGCTCTGAGAAATAACAGATTACTCGGAGGGAACCGATTCCCCCCTTGAGGGTACCAATTCCCTCACTGTTCATCAGCCCAACGGTCATAATATTTGAATATTATGAAGGGTTATCGATTCCCTATGAAGGGGTACCGATTCCCCCCATTCTGGGCAGCCTATTTTTGTAGAAAAATCATTCCCAAACGGCTCCAAAACATCCCCAACGGCTAGATATGACTTCAAACACATTCCAAGCTATAAATACAAGCTAAGGACACTTGAAGAAGTAATAGAACAACTATCCAAGCAATCAAACACAAGAGAAGAGTTTTTCATTCTTATTTCATTTTTCTCTTGTATATATTTTGTTCTTGTGAGCTCAATCTTGTAAACACCATTTGTGCTCATTTGTAATTATTTTTGAGTGTTCTTTTCTTTTTCTAGAATTGTGCACACATCTTACCTTGTGAGGTTTTCCTTGTAAGTTTGCAAATTTGTAATCTTCTCTTTGAGAAAAAAAGTGTTATCAAGAATTGGGGTATATTCTTGAGGGAGTTGTAAGGTTATCTCTTTGGCCTCAAAAGAAAGAAAAAATTAGTGAATTTGTTGGAAAATCCTTGGTGAGGAGCTAATGTAGTGGACGTAAACTTTGGTTGAGAAAGTCGAACCACTATAAATCGCTATGCAATTCTCTATATTTCAATCTCCTTACTCCCTAAACACAAAATCGTTCAGACCCCTCTTTGCAAACCGTTCCGGTTGTCGATTCGAGCTTCCGAAAATCCTAACAGAATTGACTACTGGAGGAAAAAAGGCCTAATGAGTTGTGTATTCAATGTGGATTTTATAAAGGCTTATGACACGGTGGATTTTGTAATTCTTTTTAAGGTGATGAAAAAGATGGGTTTCGGAGACAAATAGTGTAATTGGATAAGAAAATGTGTTACTACCACCTCGGTGTCAGTTTTGGTTAATAAGGTGCCTACTGAGGAATTCTTAATGGTAAAGGGTCTTAGACAGGGTTCCTCCCTTTCTCCATTATTGTTTAATTTGATTGGGGAACTTCTTAACTTATTGTTACTCAAAGCGGTTTCCTCGGGCCTGTTTGATGGTATGGTAATCGAAAAGCATGAAGGTTCTTTCACTTTATCGCACATGCAATTCGCATATGATCTAATTATTTTTTGTAAGACCTAGAAGATGAAGATTCTTAATGTTAAGAGAGTTCTACGAGTCTTTGAAGTAATGTCTTGTCTTTAATTGAATCTTATCAAAAGCAAATTATTTGGCATAAATACAAGTGAAAATGAGGTGAAGGAGTGGGTAACTGTCATTGATTACACAGTTGGAAGATTCTCTTATTATTATCTTGGGCTTCCTCTAGGTGCTAAAAGAAATTCTGCTGCCTTATGAGATCCAGTTGTTCAAAAATTTTACAAGAAACATTCAGGTTGGAAGGCGGCAACCCTTTCTTTGGTGGGAGATTGGTCTTGTTAAAGATGGTTCTATTTTCTCTTCATTCTTATTATTTATCCCTATTCAAGATTCCTTATTCTGTGAATAAAAAGCTCAATTCTATTATGGCAAGATTCTTATGGGGAGGAGGAATAGAGAATAATAAGATTTATTGGGTAAATTGGTTGACAGTGTGCAAAGCCAAAGAGAATGGGGGTTTGGGTGTGATGGACCTCAATTTTATGAATAGAGATCTTCTTCAAAAATGGTCTTGGAGGTTCACTAATGATAAGGAATCCGATTAGAGGAAGATGATTTGTAGCAAGTACAATATTGACAATATTTTACTGTTGTTCAACATTAAGATTCTGGCACAAGCTTCTTGTCTTTGGAAATCAATGGTGAAAAATCATTTTAAAGAATATTCTTTTGGGTCCAAGTTTCGCAGCTTGTTTAATGTCCAAGTTGGAAATGGCGACTTCATTCGATTTTGGCAAGATATTTGGGCATTAGAATCTTCTTTCAAAGTTGCATTCCTTAGAGTTTTTGTCCTTTATACAAATCAGAATGGTAAGTTAATAGAATTTGGCGAATTTTGAAATGAAGGTTGGGTTTGGAATATAGAGATGAGAAGAAATATAAGCCATTGGGAATTGGATCAGTGGAGAGATTTATTGACAATCATTAATAGAACTAGTCTTTCGAAAGTTTCGAGGGATGAATTGAATTGGAAAGGAAATGGGGAGGGTATTTACACTATCAGCTCTTGTGTGAAGCAGTGTTCTTCTAGCTCAGAAGTAGATCCCTTTTGGAAAAGTATTCTTTGGAAGGGGCTGGTGCCTCCTAGGATGGAGACCTTTTTGTGGCAGGTTGTTCATCAGAAATTGGTTGTAAAGACAAAATTAACTAAAAGAAGGGTTCAAGGAATAGTGGACGTTTTTTGTCCATTATGTAAGCTAGAGTTGGAATCTTCCTCACACATTTTCTTCACCTGTTCAGTTACGTGGAACCTATGGAATCGATTCCTCAATCTGTGGAATATTTCTTTGGTTTTTCACGAAAATGCTAAAAGTTTTCTTTTAGCTTGGGAAGATTTGGTGACTCATTCCACAGTTTGGTCCTTCATTCTGGGTGCTATTCTTTGGACAATTTGGAAATATATAAATGCTATTATTTTGTTGGGGGGATATTAGATCAGAATGAATTATTTTTAATTGCAAGGTTCATGCTTGCTTCTTGGTTCTTAGCAAAGATAAAAGATGTTTCCAATTCCAAAGAATTTCTCATTAGTGATCCTTCTCTGGGGGATCTCTTCTATAATTCTAAAACTATGTTAGCTAAATAGATTCCTTGGTCACATCCTCCCCAAGGCTTTCGAAAGTTGAATGTGGATGCAACTGTCAGTGGTGATTGGAAGTCAAGTGGACTAGGCGGGATTTTAAGAGATGAAGCTGGTTTGGTGTTTGGTTCTTTCAAAGAAGTTATTGGTCTGGGTCCTCCTACCTTAATGGAGCTCAAGGCAATCAAGCAGGGTTTAATCTTCTTTGATTCTTTTCGATGGTGCTTTAAGAAACTTTTAATCATTGAAAGTTATAGCAAGTTGTATGTGGAGTGGGTAAAGAATCTGGATAAATGACCAGATTTGTTTTTTTCTATTGTTAAGGATATTACTGATAGGATAAGAGTTTTGGAAAAAACAAAAGATTTTAATGGTGGTTACTAAAATGAAACAAAAACTAAACTTTAGGTATGATTTTGAAAAAATTGAAAGTTTCAGTACTAAAATTAACCAAAACTGATAGTTGAGATACTAAACGTTTAATTTACCTTTTTTTGAAAAATTATAAGTTTAATTCTACTTAGAGGGGGAATAAAACTTCAGAGAAATGAACAAAGATGAACAATTTTAAATGATTTTCAATGATAAATTTAAATATGTTTACGCAATTTTAGTATTTTACTTTTAATAATATGATATGATACATCCTAATAATATTTTATATTCATGATTTATTTATAACATTTTAAAAATATCTTCTCTTAAACGTAAATTTTATTCATAATTGATTTATTTTTATACTTAAAGATTTTATGCAAAATCAATAAATCTAAATATAAATCATTTTCACTCCATTTAAGATTAATTTGAAAATTAAATTTTGATAAATATATGCTTTATATAAAATATTATTTTAAGTAAATTATTCCAATAATCACTAAAATTTAAAAAAAATCTTTTTATTATTGAAGTTTAAAAAATTATGTTTTTATAATTAATGTTATCTATTTATAACAAATAATTACTTTATCACCCAATCATATTAATTTGACAATGTGGCAAAAGAGTTTATTGTGTTTAATTTGTAAAACATTATTAAAACTTTAATTTATTCCTTTAACATTATTTTATTTCAAATACAAACTTTATTGTACGAATTAATTTGCTTCAGTTGTTAAAATCGACGTTCTTTTATATTATGAGTTCGAGCACCAGCGACTGCAGTAGAGTTATTAAATGTTTATTTTCAAATGGTTGAGAGTATTTAAAATATATATTACTTTATAATGACCTTAGTTTGATATAAAAAATACAGACTTTATTCATATGAGAATATGATTTCAACCACGCATTTAAAATAACCCTCAAACAACATTAATTGGAAAAATACCTCAAAATGTCTACGTAAAACTACCTCGCGTTCTACAAAATCCATTTAAAGACCTCACATTTAATAGGGAGCGAGGTCAGCCCAACGTGAAAAAACTTTTCAGAAAATACAATTTAATATTAGGTTAAACGATCTCGCGTTCTACAAAACAAAAAGTGCATGAGAAATTGAATTTATCGCGGGTAGTATTTAACAAGCCTCACATTCTACATAATGTGAGGTATACTCATTTCAATCCCACATTGCAAGTGTTTATAGACATGCCTGAGGGTTATTTTTAGGTAGTTATGCAAGGCGCGAGTTCCTTGCCATGTCACATCCAAAAGAATCTCTATAGAAGGACACGAGATTTTTATCTACTTAAATTCCTCTTGTTCCGCCAAACTTAATGTCGTCTAAAACCTTATTCTTCCTTCATATTTATCCCTTCTCAAAAAACTTCTCATTTATAAAAGGTATCATCTTCTGGTGGTATCTTCTTCTTCTATTTGGCTTCCTAAGAAACTTCTTGTTTTATCGATTAAGATCAAGAAAACACCCTTTGAGTTTTTTCCTTGTATTTTGTACAAATGATACCAAGAACACAAGTCTAAGATAAAGTTTTTCTCACTTTTGACGTTGATTCCATTACCGTGTTGGTATCTATTTATATAAGGAATCTTTTTCTGGTAGCATCGTCTTCTTCTCTGTGCTAAGATATGCATCGATAAGTGCCTCAACAGCTTTAGATATTATTTGGAGTTGTTTACACCACATTGTTGTAAGAACCCCAACTACACCAAAATGCTCTCCCCGACCCGACAAACACGAAATTAGAACCTATTCGTCCTAAAAAGGACCCTACTAGCGTAGATCTAGATTCAAAATTTTAGATTTTTACCTTTAAATTCATGACACTTTGAAATGTTGGCGTCTTTCCTTTTCCGATGAGACTCCTCATTTCCGACAAAGGCTTTCAATATTTTGATTTTGCTTGGTTATTTACTTGTTTTACTGCTTGATGTTGTTGTGTATGGTTTGTTTATGCTGCTCGTATTTCCTCGTTTTTTCCTTGTGTCTATTGTGTTGGCTTGGTGGGGTATTTATACTCTACCGCCGGTGGTTATTTCTGGCAAAAATGGGATAGTGCAGTCCCGATTCTGGCAGGATCTTCGGTTCGTTGCTGCGTGTTTGGGTTATGGCTAATTTTTTGACGTTGGTTACTGAAAAACAGGAGATTTCCTCCGATTCACTCCTTGATTTTGTGCTTTTTCGATTTCTGGTGCCGAGAATTTCGATGATTGATAATCATGCTAAAGTGTGGCCTTCACGCGCTGTTGAAACGTTCATCTGATGCATCTTTATCGTTGGATCAAAGGGCTAGATCCAACGACCCCGGTTATGCGGCGCTGGTGCTAAAATATGGAACCTTAGCCCCTGTTGGGTCAGACGGATAAGCTCGGGTCCTGGGCTAGATCAGGCCTGCTTTGGTTGGGCCTTTGATTTTCCACCGGGTCTGTTCGGTCAGGCTACCCAGTTGGGCTCCGTTTCTGGACTTGAACCTTTGGACTCCTTTTATTGGACCGAACTTGGACCTAAAGTAATAAATTAATAAAAATTAAATATAATGTATAATATAGTACTAATATAATACTAATATATAATAATATATTAATATATAATAATAATATATAACATAAATAATAATAATAATAAGCTTAATATATATATATTACATATGTTTTTCAAAAACAATATATATGTTTTCAAAAATTATACCATATGTTTTTAAAACTATACTCTATATTTTTCAAAAACTATATCATATTTTTTTAAAACTATATTATATATTTTCAAAAACCATATATTATTTTTTGACCAAACTATATATTATATATTATCATATATTCTATATAAATATAAAAAATCATAAAGTCTCGGACGAAAATGAGTGTCAACAGTAACCATTTTGAATGTGATTTTTACTCCGCTTACAATGTTTCGTATGTGCTAATATATGTTTCAATTGAAAGATAAGTTGCAACACTACACCTCTAAGCTCAAAAATTTCACAAATGTTTCGATTAACTTCCCAAAAATACACTAGGAACATGTCTATCAAGCCATTTTAGCTTGTTCTTCATGCACAAACCAAACTTTGGAAGAATTTTTAATGTGATTTTTACCCCACTTATAATGTCTCATATGTGTTGATATTAAACTCAATAGAAATATAAGTTCAAATATTATGTCACTAATCTTATAAATTACAAAAAATTTCCAATTTACAACTCGAAAAAACGCCTCGAACATGAATATAAACAAGTCTATTGATTTTATTCTAACACGTTAGATTTTATTTAAATTAAAAGTTGTGTCTTTTCAACGGACCTCGTGTCATGTATAATGCGACGTCCATCGATTCCTCCCTTCGGAAAGGGTGTGAGGGCTATTATAAATAGGGGCCCATGAGTAGGGTGTTAACTTCCTAAAAAGGATACTTTTAAGGCCTTTCTCACTTAAGTTATTGTTTGTTTAAAAGCCCATTTTAGTCATTTTAGGATCATGTAGTTGCATTTGTGGTGGTATTGGTGTTTTATTTCTAAATGGTGTTGTATGAGAGAAAGATGTAGTTGTTTGTGGTGTGCAGGGAATAGCAAACAAAAGGACTTTCTGGGAAGCAATGTCGCGGTATCACACGTTGCCAAAGCAGATTGAAATGATTTGGTATTTCCGGCACAGAAAAAGACAAAAAGATACAGCTGTACGATGACAGCTGGCGCTGCACGTGAAATGATTGTTATAACCGTCTGCTAGAGGACCACTGCCACCTGGAGGATAAAGTTCACGCTTATGGAGTGATTCCAGGGGTATGAGGGGTATTTTGCACCCAACAACATAATCATTACCCCTAGATATTTTTTATTATATATGACACCTCAAGGGAGAGAATGAGATATGACGCAAGACACACACGCATAGAGCAAAAAAATCAGATTTTTATTCTTCTTTTTCCCTTCTTCTTCCTTGGGTTTTTCTTCATTGATAAAGCTTCAAGGAGTGGCGACCTAAGCGCCGAGAAGAGCTAGTGAGGTAAGGTGGTTTGTGGTGGCCGAGGAGACCTCCGGTGGCACGCGATGAAGGCTTCTTCTCACTTCCCTTTTGCTGTTATTTTTATATTATTCTTGGGTTACCAGAACGAATATTTTCATGATTTATTTTGTGGATATTTTGAACCCCATCATTAACTAACTTATTTGGTGATGGTTGGTTTAATGGTTGTTTAAATTTTATTTTAATGGTAGATTTTTGTTTATCTTGGTTATTTGCTTACTTTGCTTATGAATGCTTCACCGTCTAAGCTTGTAAGAGGCATGAGAGTGTCCATTTATTATATAAAGGTTAGGTGTTCGAGAGAAACCTAAGCTAAAAATACTTGTAGTATTCGAGAGAAACACAAGATAAGATCCTAAAAAATAATGGGATATAGTGTTTTCAAGGGGCTTTGAACCGGCCTAGGAATACTATATCCTAATTCCTTAGTACTCGAGAGAGACTAGGAGGATTTCAATGACTAAAAAGGGTATTTTTATCAATAGTGTAGGATGCCAGCTTCGTTGAGTGAGAGCAAATGCCTTGGCATCCTATTCTATTAGGTTCCTTTGACTAGAGATAGCGGGAACACTTTAGGAAAACCCTGTCGAGTAAGCAAAGATTAGATAGCATAAATATGCCTGAGAAATAAGTTTAGCATCCTTAAATCAATACCTACCATTCATTCCATTGGAAGCTTGTCGTGTGAGGATTATCTTCTTATCATTTTATTTGTTATTTATTTACTGTTTTTACTATTTCTTATTGCCTCGACATTACACCATTTTAAACACTAAACATCTGTTCTTGACACTGTATTTCCATTCACTACACCATCAGACCATTCATCCACTTTCATACACCTTTCATTTGCCGTGACATTTGTATATATTAAGACTAACTATAAATAGATAGATTAGTGCTTAGCTTTGGCTGGACTTTTGTAATTTTACCCAATCCCTGTGGATACGATACTCACTCATCACTATATTACTTGAGCGATTGTGTATACTTGCACATTATTTCTGTATAATTTTATAGTTCTCACAACACGCGACAAGTTTTTGGCCGTTGTCGGGGATTAGCAGCCTGAAGTTATTTAGTTTTGCCAAAGCATTTTATTTTGCTTTGAATTTTTATTTGTGTATAGTTTACTTGATATTTTTGTTTTATTTTTTAGGTTTGTTTAGTGTATGCCTAGAAGAAATTATGAAAAGCATTTGGAGCCGATAGAACCTGAGATTGAAACACTCTTTAGACAAAGGAGACGTGTTCAATGCGCTCGAGGAAATATGTATCAAATTGGAAACCAATGCATTGGTCAGGATGAAGAAAATCATAATGTCACGGCATTAGACAATGCTGAACATGTTGGTAGGTCGCGTGTTATTCGTGATCATTTAAATCCGATGCTGGATGATCTGAATCCTGGGATTGTGGCACCCGAAATTCAAGCTGTACATTTCGAGCTGAAACCAGTCATGTTCAACATGTTGAATTCTATTGGGTAGTTTAGGGGTATGCCAAATGAAGTTTCCAGGCAGCACATTCAAAATTTTCTATAAGTTTGTGATTCTTTTTACCAAGAAGGAGTGCATGAGGATTTTCTGAAATTAAAGCTATTTTCGTATTCATTGCGTGGCCTAGCAAGGGCTTGGTTGAGTGGTGTACCGTCTGTTTCGATAGAATCATGGACTGATCTTTGCAAGAATTTCTTATTGAGGTACAACCCACGGAACATGAATACGCAACTAAGGAAAGACATCATCTTTTCGCCAGGGTGACGACGAATCCATGTATGAGTGTTGGGACCATTACAAGAGTTTACTTCGAAAGTGTTCAAATCATGGTTTTCACGATTGGACTCAAGTAGGCATGTTTTACAATAGAGTCAATGCACCTACGAGGATGTTACTGGATGCCTCGGTAAATGGGACATTGCTGGATAAATCACCTACTGAGGCGTTTTCTATCTTGAACATAATTGCTAACAATGATTATCAGTTTCCTTTCTCAAGACTTGGGAGTTGGAGGAGAGCACCTGGAACATTTGAGTTAGATACCAAAGATTCGTTGTCCGCTCAACTCTCAACTATCACCAATATGCTGAAAAATTTACAACGATCCACTGAGGTGAAGGAAGTGAAAGCAACTAGCTTGGCATGTCTGTTATGCCAAGGCAATCATCATGAGAGCGAATGCCCGACCAACCATGAGTCCATCAACTTTATAAGCAATTTCAATCGAGGCAACAACAATCCTTACTCTAACACTTATAATGCTAGATGGCGTCAGTATCCCAATTTTTCATGGGGAAATCAAGGAGCCCACAATGCTATTCAACCTACTTGGCAGCAGAATCACAATGAGCCTCAAGTTACCAGAATGCTATGCCATGGCATAATACCAACAAAGGATCTTCAACTTCAGCAGGCATAAGTTCCTTAGAAGCTACAATTCAAGAATTCAAATCTACTACTAAGACAATGATGCAAGACCATTCTACTTCAATTAAGAATCAAGGAGCTTTACTTCATAGTCAAGGCGTCTTACTTCAAAGCCATAGCTCATCTCTGAGAGATTTGGAAGGGCAAGTTGGTTAGATTGCTACGGCATTGCAAGAGCGTCAGCAATGACGATTGCCAAGTGATACTGAAGTCACTAAAGGGCATGGAAAATAGCATTGCAATGTGTTAACTCTTAGGAGTGGAACACAAGTCAATCTACAAGTCAAAGCTAGTGGGGCACAACATGAAGACTCTACTCCCACTACTGGCAATGGTGAAGTTGAATTACATGATGATCTCATTTTGTAAAAGGACAGGAGGAGGATTCTGTTAAGGGACCAGATTCTGATGCCAAGGCCAGAGCTATTCCTACTACTGCAGTTAAGGAAGCTAGACCTCCACCACCCTTCCCGCAAAGACTAAAGAAGCATAATGATGAAGTTCAGTTCAAGAAGTTCGTGGACATTCTTGATCAGATCCATATTAATGTACCTCTCTTGGAAGCTATTGAACAGATGCTGATATATGCCAAATTTCTAATGGAAATCTGTACCAGGAAGAGGAAAGTAGAGACTGTTGCCATGGTAACAGAATTTTGTTATTCATTGAGTAAGTTGCCGCCAAAGCAAAATGATCCGGGCAACTTCATTATTCCTTGTTCGATTATAGCTAATTTCATTGGAAAGACACTATGTGATCTTGGTTCAAGTGTCAACTTAATACCGAAATCGATAATCTTGAAGCTTGGCATAGGAGATGCAAGACCCACCTCGGTTATTTTACAACTTGCCGACAGATCCCATGTTAAACCTGAAGGGAGAGTCGAGGATGTCATAGTACGGGTGGATAAGTTTGTTTTTCAAGTCGACTTCTTAATTTTGGACTGCGAAGTTGATGCCAAGGCACCAATCATTCTGGGAAGACCTTTCCTAGCCACTGGATGTATACTGATAGACTGTGAAAAAGGTGAACTCACCTTGAGAGTGGATGATCAGTGTGTGACTGTCAACGTGTTTTGAACGCTCAAATATGTCGATGAAACTGAAGAATGGCAAGGTATTTCTAAATTGAACTCATTGATTGAAGAAGAGGCTGAAGAGCTTTTCCAGAACAATTTTATTCAGCTAGCAGAAAATGATTATTGGGTTGATGATTAATAGAGTACGACAACTTTTCAAGTTTGGAGGAGTAATCTATCTTACTACAAGCTAGATCAGGTATGAATTTTGAACCTCTGAATTTTGATGAATTTATTCCTCCTAAGCCTTCATTATTGCATGCACCTACTTTAGAGCTTAAGACTTTTCCAGGACATCTTAAATATGTGTACTTAGGTAGCGATGAAACTTTACCAGTGATTATTTCCGCTAACCTTACTGCTAATCAAGAGCAAAGTTTGTTAAGTGATTTGATGCAGCATAATAAAACAATTGGTTGGACGATGGCCGACTTGAAAGGCATTAGTCCCACGATCTGCATGCACAAGATTCTGCTTGAAGATTGCCCAACAATTCAATCGAATCACAAAAAAGACTCAACCCCGTTATGAAGAAAGTGGTGATGAAAGAAATTCTTAAATGGCTTAATACTAGAGTGATTTACCCTATCTCGAATAGCTCATGGGTGAGCCCTATCCAATGTGTTCCAAATAAAAGAGGCACGATAGTGGTTACTAATGAGGATAATGAGCTATTACCCACTCGCACTATTACCGGATGGAGGATATGCATGGACTATCGAAAACTCAACAAAGCTACAAAAAATGACCATTTTCCTCTACCTTTCATCGACCAAATATTGAATCGATTGGCCGACAAAGCATTATATTACTTTTTGGATGGGTATTCGGGGTACAATCAAATTGCCATCACACCAGAGGACCAAGAAAAGACTATATTTACTTGGCCCTATGACACATTTGCCTTTAGAAAGATGCCTTTCGGACTCTGTAATACCCCAGTAACATTTCAGCGATGTATGCAAGCTATATTTTCAGACATGGTTGAGGATTTTCTGGAGATTTTCATGGATGACTTTTCTGTTTGTGAGGACGATTTTGAATGATGCCTCGACAATTTAGCAAAAGTTCTCAAAAGATGCGAAGAGGTTGAGTTGGTCTTAAATTGGGAACATGTCACTTCATGGTGACTGAAGGCATTGTATTAGGCCATAAAATTTCTCACAAGGGTATTGAGGTAGACAAGGTGAAGATTGAAGTGATTGAAAAGTTGCCACCACCAACTTCGGTCAAGGGTATAAGAAGTTTTCTTGGACATGCTGGATTTTATAGAAGATTTATTAAAGAATTCTCCAAGATTTCTAAGCCCTTATGCACATTGCTTCAATAAAACCAACCCTTTGTGTTTGACGAGTTATGCCTCGGCACATTTACTGAGCTGAAACAACAACTGATCTCGACACCCATTGTAGTTCCTCTCGATTGGACATCACTATTTGAGCTATTGTGTGTTGCAAGCGATTATGTCGTAGGAGCTGTTTTGGGGCAACGCCGAGGTAAAACTTTTCATGTTATTTATTACTCTAGCCGCACTTTAAATGAAGCACAATTGAACTACATCACTACTGAGAAAGAATTACTTGCCGTGGTATTTGCTTTTGATAAATTTAGACCTTACCTAATAAGCACTAAAGTCATTGTTCACACTGATCATCCAGCTATAAAACACTTAGAGAACAAAAATGATGCCAAGCCTAGACTTATTAGGTGGATCTTACTTTTGCAAGAATTTAACTTAGAGGTGGTAGATAGAAAAGGGACAGAAAATCAAGTTGTTGACCACTTATCTAGGCTAGAAAACAATTCTGAATGTCATGACACTATAGATATTCAAGAGGAATTTCCTGATGAGAAAATTTTATATGTCGAGGTAATCCCGTGGTATGTTGACCTTGTTAATTTTCTTGTTAGTGGAATTTTTCCTTTTGATTTAGACAGTCATGCTAAAAAGAAATTCAAGCATGATGCAAGGTACTATTTTTGGGATGAGCCATATTTATTCAAGCATTATACCGATCAGCTCATTAGACGATGTGTACCCGAAGAAGAACAACACGACTTTTGTACCATTTTCATTCAGCCCCATGTGGAGGCCATTTTGGTGGAGCAAGGACTGTTGCTAAGGTCCTGCAATCAGGTTTTTACTGGCCAACTCTGTTTTGAGATGCCCAATCATTTTATAAAGCTTGTGATCGATGCCAGCGGACTGGAAACATATCCAGACGTCATGAAATGCCACTATAAAACATTTTGGAGATAGAGCTATTTGATGTTTGGGGCATCGATTTCATGGGACCATTCCCATCTTCTGGAGGAAATCTATATATTTTGTTTGCTGTGGATTATGTGTCAAAGTGGGTAGAAGAAATAGCAACATCAAGGAATTACTCTAAGACCGTACTCAAGTTTTTGTACAAGTATATTTTCACTCGGTTTGGAGTACCTCGTGCTATCATAAGTGATGAGGGAACTCACTTTGATAACAAATTGATTGCCAAGGCATTGAAGAGATATGAAGTTCGACATAAGATTGCCACGGCATATCATCCGTAGACAAATGGCCAAGCAGAAACATCCAATCGAGAGATCAAACAGATTTTAAAGAAAGTGGTGAACCCAAGGCGTAAGGATTAGTCGCCAAAGTTGGATGAAGCACTTTGGGCGTACAGAACAGCATTCAAGACTCTTTTGGGGATGTCACCCTTCAAGCTGGTATATGGGAAAGCTTGTCATCTCCCGGTTGAACTTGAACATAAAGCTTATTGGGCCATCAAGCAATTTAATTTCGATGCTCAACTAGCTGGGGAGCAGAGATTACTGGAACTTAATGAAATGGAAGAGTTTAGAGCACAAGCATAAGAGAATGCTCGGATTTACAAGAAGAAAACTAAGAAGTGGCATGACCAAAAACTGATGCCACGACATTTTCATGTGGGCCAACAAGTTTTGCTCTATAACTCCAGACTTAAACTCTTTCCTGGAAAGCTCAAATCTCGATGGTTAGGGCCATTTGAGGTGCATTATGTCTACCCCATGGAGCTGTTGATAATAAAAATAAAGATGGGACGATCTTCAAATTCAATGGCCAACGTCTCAAACCCTATACTGGAGTTCCACCACCGCACAACAAGGAAGTTTTGCATCTGCGTGATGTTGAAGAGTGCCCCAAGGAAAACCAAATTTCGATGCCACGACATTGAATTTGTGTTTGTTCATAAATAATTTTTTTTTTAAATTAAATCTTTTCTTTATTTATATTTTTATTTTATTTTGTAGATAATTTTTTATTTGATTCGTGGGGACCATAGTTCTACAAACTGTGCAAGGAGCGGTTACCAAAGGGAGGAAAGGACAACGCATTAATTGGAGAGATATTCTTTTGATTTGTTTTTTTAAATTTATTTTATATCTGACATTTCTTTTTCTCTTTCCACAGATTTGTCCTATCACTATCATTACTTTTGGCAGTTTTTTTTACTTCCCTATACACGCATTACCCCTCATCCATTCATTTCTTAACAGTCCTATCACCCCATTTCCTTCTCAATTTTTTATTTTCTCTTTCATCCTTAACTTTATCTATTTTATTTTAACTTTTAGTTTTACTTTTTTTCTTTCATTTCTTCATCTTCTTCACTCTTTTTATCCATAGCTGAAACTCTCCAAAGCTTTCAAAAGCTAATTCCTTTTTCATTTTTCTTACTTCACACCGTAACTTTCCAATAATTTGAGAACGAGGAAGCCAAGGCTCGGTTCCAAAACATCAAAACCGAAAAGTTTTCTTTGAGTTGGGTTTCATTTTTAATGAGGGGACCGACGGTGGCTTTGGTCCAGACGTGATGGAAATCGTCACGCCACTCAAATGGAAGAAATTTGCAAGGCATCCAGGTTCGATGAATGCCTCGTTGGTTAAGGAGTTTTACGCAAACATTTCCAAGCCAAACCAACATGCCATTTTTGTGCGAGGTAAATAGATTTGGTTTACACCCTCTGCAATTAATCGGTATTATCATTTGCAGGATGTGGAGGACCAGCATGCCACGTTTGAAAATGAGGCCGATAGCACCACCTACGACGGAATTGTTGAGGACTTATGCTTTGAAAACACTGAGTAGAATGGCCATCAAACCAGTAGATACTAGGTCAACCAGGAGTGTCTTCAGCCGCGCACTTAGTTATGGAATCACTTCCTTAAACATAAACTCATGCCTACTTCCCACAATACGACGGTATTACACAATCAAATACCGAGGCAAGATTGCTTGCTCTCGAGGAAGCTGTGATGCAGACTCACCTGCATGTTTTACACGGTGACATCCGTAATTTCTTTGGATATGTGATGCATAGAGATGTTGTGGTGGAATCGATGTTTCAAGAAATTATTCCCCATGGTCAACGGAATTTCCCTGGCTTTCCAGACAAAATTCTACCGGCATTCAATTCTGAGGCATCTCCAGAGCCCGAGCAAGATGCAGCTGATCCTCCAGTTAATGACCCGACTCCTGATCAGCACCGTTCTGAGACACCTGATCTGTACCATTCTGAGACCCCTGAATATTCACCTACTGTCCCTGTTAAAGAAACACCAAGTCTCGTTCCTACACCACGTAGTGGCCGATGCACCAAAACCACGGCTGGACGTAAAACTATTGTGCATTATTACTCTAGTTCTTCAGAGTCCAGCCCAGCACCCCTACGCAAGCGCACCAGACGAGGAGTTGCCAGTAGCTCCAAGGCAACACCACCACGCAAATCCTGAGGTACCTCACTTGCATTCATTTTCATTTAGTTTGTATTTCATTGCATGGCATTTAGTTTTTATTTAGTTTAGTTCTCTTTAAGTATTGAGGACAATGCTTCCTTAAGTTTGGGGGAGGTAGTGTTCTTGGTAGGTCATGCATGATAGCTTTAGCGTAGTATTATGCCATGGCATCAGTAAATGGTAGGATAGTTAGATAGAATGTTCTAAGGATACCCGATGATGATGATTTTTTAGGCTAGAATTGGAATGTAAATGACTGTTGAGAATGATAGAACTCACTCTAGGGCTTGATGCTTTGTGAAAAAAAAATTACACGATTTGTATATTCTCTATACTTAGAAAATTTGGAAAATTTTTATGAATGAACTCTAGTTAGTTTTGGCATTGAAATATAGTATTGTGCTTAAATGAAAAATCATAAACAACTCCCTTATATATGAATATGTGAATAAATGCTTAGGCATAGCTGTAGAGGGACACTCCTCTTTGCCGTGGCATTGCCTGGAATTCTCTTTAATAAATGGCAGCCTTGTGCATATGAGTGAATGAAAGAAGTCACGGGATGACTCTACTTAACTAGCTCGGGAGTGGAAGGATGCTCCCTTTCACCTAGAGTATGGAAGAGTAGGTGTGATGAGTTGACTCCCTTCGTAACAGCATAAAAAATAAGTAAAAATGGAGTAAAAATGTGCTTAATGAATAAGTAAATGCCTTGATAAAAACTAGGGGACTTGAGTAGAAATTGTCTAAATTTGCTAAGTATAGATTGGATACAATCACGCACACACATGACCAAAAAAGATTTTGACCTAGGGAAAAGTACTTGATTTCTTGATATATCTAGCATGTTGAAGCCTATTTTTCTGAGGGTTGAAATTCAATTTTGTCCTACTGTTCTATTGTTGAAAATTGCCATGACATTCTGCTTATGTAACTGTTATCCATTGCTTGAGGACAAGTAATAGCTTAAGTTTGGGGGTGTGTTAACTTCCTAAAAGGCTACTTTTAAGGCCTTTTTCACTTAAGTTATTGTTTGTTTAAAAGCTCATTTTAGTCAATTTAGGATCATGTAGTTGTATATAGTTGGATTTGTGGTGGTATTGTTGTTTTATTTCTTAATGGTGTTGTATGAGAGAAAGGTGCAGTTGTTTGTGGTGTGTAGGGAATAGCAGACAAAAGGACTCTTTGGGAAGCAATGTCGCGGCATCACACGTTGTTGAAGCATATTGAAATGCCTTGGCATTTCTGACGCAGAAAACGACAAAAAGATACAACTGTATGAGGATAGCTGGCGCTGCACGTGAAATGATTGTTGTAACCGCCTTCTAGAGGACCACTGCCACCTGGAGGATAAGGTTCATGCTTATGGTGTGATTCTAGAGGTATGAGGGGTATTTTACACCCAACAACCTAATCATTACCCCTAGATATTTTTTATTATATATGACACCTCAAGGGAGAGAATGAGAGATGACGCAAGAGACACACGCATAGAGCAGAAAACTCAGATTTTTATTCTTCTTTTTCTCTTCTTCTTCCTTGGGTTTTCCTCCATTGATAAAGCTTCAAGGAGTGGCGAGCTAAGCATCGAGAGGAGCTAGTGAGCTAAGGTGGTTCGTGGTGGCCGACTAGACCTCCAGTGGCACGTATTGGAGGCTTCTTCTCACTTCCCTTTTGCTGTTATTTTTATATTATTATTCTTGAGTTGGCGAAACGAATATTTTCATGATTTATTTTGTGGATATTTCAAACCCCACCATGAACTAACTTATTTGGTGGTGGTTGGTTTAATGGTTGTTTAAATTTTATTTTAATGGTAAATTTTTGTTTATCTTGGTTATTTGCTTGCTTTGCTTATGAATGCTTTACCGTCTAAGCTTGTAAGAGGCATAAGAGTATCCATTTCTTAGATGAAGGTTAGGTGTTCGAGAGAAACCTAAGCTAAAAATACTTGTAGTTTTCCAGATAAACACAAGATAATATCCTAATTCCTTAGTACTCGAGAGAGATTAGGAGGATTTCAACGACTAAAAAGGGTGTTTTTATCAATAGTGTAGGCTGCCAGCTTCGTTGAGTGAGAGCAGATGCCTTGGTATCCTATTCTGTTAGGTTCCTTTGACTAGATATAGCGGGAACACTTTAGGAAAACCCTGTCGAGTAAGAAAAGATTAGATAGCATAAATCTGCCTGAGAAATAAGTTTAACATCCTTAAATCAATCCCTACCATTCATTCCATTGGAAGCTTGTCGTGTGAGGATTATCTTCTTATCATTTTATTTATTATTTACTTACTGTTTTGACCATTTCTTATTGCCTCGACATTACATCATTTTCAACACTAAACATTTGTTCTTGCTATTGCATTTCCATTCACTACACCATCATACCATTCATCCACATCCACTTTCATACACCTTTCATTTGCCGTGACATTTGTATATATTAAGACTAACTATACATAGATAGATCAGTGCTTAGCTTTGGTTGGACTTTTGTAATTTCACTCAATCCCTGTGGAGACGATACTCACTCATCACTGTATTACTTGAACGATTATGTATACTTGCACATTATTTGCGTATAATTTTATAGTACTCACAATACTCGACATAGGGTTTTCTCAACATATTTCAAAATAATGGAAAACAAATTGTAGTAATATCATGGAGTTATTCCCAAAAGAGGTGTTATCTAAAATTCTTATTCATGTGACATCTAATTCTATCATCGATTTTGTCAATACACAGTTGAGTAGCAAGACTTTTTATGAAGCCTCAAAGCACAATTACATTTATCGAAATGTTTCAATGAAGAATATTTGCATCATTCCATGTACTCAAAACGAGATAAGTTTTGGAGAAATATACAAGTCTAGTAATAATCATGAAGCGTTATATAGAGGAGGCATGTATGACTATTTTAGTGGAAGAAATTTAGAATCTGATATGTATTATTTAAAGAGAGCAACCTATAAAGGTAATATCATGACCATATATGTCTATGACATTATTCTAATTTGTTCTGGGGTGAATTAAGAGATGAAAGACTTCGAATCGTGAAAGCTCTCAATCTCAACAATTTTAAGAAAATAAATTTAGAAGTTATTCATCCAGAGATTAATGTGTTTATAGGCTTAATGTCGTAGAGTCATAACAACCTTGCCTTTCTAGAACTAATCGAAGACTGTAATTGTGATAGCAACTATTAACATACTTCAATCGACCAAGCTTGGCAACCGGGGAACAATTTATACTTGTTATGATTCTTGTTTTTAGAACCATGAAGCAACTTTCTTTTGTAAGATATTACAATAGAATGAACTTTAATATTACTAAATTGTCTATTTATTAAAATAGTTTTTTGTTATTTTATTATATACTTTACAATACAATAAAATATAATGATTAATTTAACATATTTCATAAAATAGTTTGATATTTTTATTATTATAGTAGAGACCTCATGTTACGCCAACCGAGAGGTCTGGTCAACACATGTGATAATTAAATTCTCGGGGTGATTCAAATACTCGGAGACCTTGCGTTACGAAAAACGAGAGGTCACTTATAGAAATATTAAATTAGTTGATCTGAAAAGTTTATCCATGTAGGGTGTATCTCGCGTCTTATAAAATGTGAGGTCCTTAAACACGTTTTGTAGGACGCGAGGTAATCTTATGTGGGCAATTTAGAGGTATTTTTTCAATTAATGTTGTTTGATGATTATTTTTCTAATAAATTAATTTTTGTGAGTTTTTTTCTAATAAAAACGCCCATTATCAGCGGATGGCTTTTAGGAGGATTTAGGGCCGTGATGGCAACGATGAGGCCAGCCAGCAAGCTACGAGCGGCAAGTTTTGGGAGGTTTAGAAATTTTACAGATCTTTTTTATATATTAAAATAATTTATGGTCTTTTTAAAAAATAATACTAATAATTTTATGTTTTTTTAAAAAAATCAAAAAAATTAACAAATGCAATACGTTTTAAATAATAGTATTTTTTAATTATCCTTACGGTTAGGGGTGCACAAAAAATCTGAATATCCGATTTTGCGAGAAAAAAAATATCTGAAACCGGATTTGGGAAAAACCGGGTTTTTTTTTAACCGGATCAGATTTTTTTAAACCGGTTATTTTAACCGGTTTACAGAAAAAAAAACCTAGACCGGTTTTTTTACCAGATAAAAAACCGGTTTGAAAAAAATCGGTTAAAAAACCGGTTTTTATCCGGAAAAAAATTCGGTTTGGGTTTAAAAAACTAGCCGTTAATATAGCCGTTGGGGGGGTTTTGTGACCGTTTTTTTCTTTAAAAAATTACCATTTTACCACCCTAAACATGTATAAATAGGTTGGGGATGTATTTGGTTGATTACAACATTCTCAAATCTTATTACACAATACTTAAACATCTCTCAAATCTTATTTTTGTAATTTTTTGTTCATCATGAGTAACACGACTGAATCTTCCGTCGGGGGAAACCTTGAAGTCGTGAGAGTAATCGAACACACTCGAAACAAAGATATTTGGGATCACTACGATTTATGTGAGATGTCAAATGGCTCGAGGAGGGCGCGTTGTAAACTTTGTCTAAAGTTTCTTGCATCGGAAGGAAACACAACGTTAAAGAACCATTTGACAAAATCATGCAAGGCACTTCGCTCAAGATCGGATCCTAGTCAATCGAATCTTACACCGCAAGGTGGTGTTTTTGTTTACGACAACGAAAAATTACGAGAAGCGTTTACAAAGTTCGTGATTACAAAAGCATTGCCGTTCGACCACTTTGATGATGAAGATTTCACGACAACAATTCAACAACTAATGCAACCACGTTATACTAAGTAAGTCGTACTACCCTTAGAAGAGATGCTATAAAAATGTGGCGTACGGCAAGGGAAAAATGATTTTAGGATTCCAAGAACACCGTTATGGTGTGTCGCTTACATGTGACGTTTGGAGTTCCCCTCATAATACCGGAAATTCTTTTTTAGCCGTTACGTCACATTGGTTAGATCAAGATAATTGGCAAATGATGAAAAGAACAATCGCGTTTGAATTATTCAGTGAGCCGCATACCGGTGCTAATTTATTTACATTTTTAAAAAGGGTAATTTGTCTTTATAAATTAGAAAATAAAGTTTTTTCTATATCCTTTGATAATGCATCGAATAATAGAAACGCGGTTCCAAGATTGAAAATATTACTTTCACCGATTTTAGACGGTGCATTTTTTCATACCCGTTGCGTTGCACACATAATTAATTTATCCGTGCAAGCTGGTTTGGAGGTTATTGAGCCGATTAGATTAGAATTTAAAACAATGATAAAATCGGTTCTTTGTAACAACAACAAAAGACTAAATGATTATAAACGATTTTGTAAGTCCGTTAATAAAAAAGCTTTGGGTCCTAATTTGGATTGTCCAACTCGTTGGAACTCAACTTGGATGATGATGCATACTGCCTTACGGCAAAGGGAAACATTGCAAACATTTCACGATCGGCTTTTCGAGAGGGGTCATGTCCCAAACATTTATCCGGATTCGAGTTGGGAAACTATAGCCAAAATAACCGATTTGCTTGAGGTTTTTAAAAATGCAACAACTTTTTTATCCGGTGTTTATTACCCTACTAGCCCGTTGGTTCTTAATCAAATATTTTTGTTGGCTACCCGACTAAATGACTTTGAATTTGAAACCGAAATTTTTCAAGAAATTGGCTTTGCAATGAAGGAAAAACTTTTTAAATATTTTAAGGAGATTCCCCCCATTTTTACTTGTGCCTCCGCTTTAAACCCAACGTTAAATGTTGGTGGGGTTGAAACACTAATTGAACAAATTGCGTTTGCTTTTAATCTAACCGATGATAAACCCAACTTTGTCCAAAACCAAATAAATTATTTTAACAAATATTTTCGAGACATGTTTGCAATTTATTTAACTAAATACGGATCAAGTAGTGTAATACACGATCAAATGAGAATGAATGCGGAATCATCTAGTAGACGTCCAAGTAACATAAATTTGAATCTTTTTAACACTCTTGTAAATTCCCAATCCAAACGATCACGTACTACCACCCCAAGTAGCGAGTTGGGAAATTACATGTCATGCGATTTTCTATCAAAAATGACATTTGAAGAGTTTGAAAGTTTGGATATTTTGGCTTGGTGGAAAGAAAAGGAAGCACAATTTTCGATTCTAGCCGCCATGGCCCGTGATTTACTAACCGTCCAAGCTTCTACGGAAGCTTCGGAATCCGCTTTTTCTGTTAGTGGCAGGGTTATATCGCAACGGAGATCAAGACTAAGTCCCGAGTCGGTAGAAGTATGCATTTGTTTAAAGGATTATTTGGATGGAGCGGCTCGTAAGCAACATATCACCACCCTAGAAGATGCAATTGATGCCGATTTGGAAGCAAACTTACACATTGAAGAAGTCGAACTTGGAATATCCCCTCCAAACGAAGAAGGCGAAGATGATGAAGAAGAGATGGCAATGTAGTTTATTTTTAAACTTTATTTCAATTATCGTAAACTTTGTTTCAATTATCGAACTTGAAGTTTTTAAGTATTTGAATTTATCGAACTTGGAAGTTTTTAAGTATTTGAATTTATCAAACTTGGAAGTATTTAAGTATTTCAATTATGTTGAGTTAATTAAGTATTTGAATTTATCGAACTTAAGGTTTGATGCTTTCTCTTTGATTCTCTCTTGATTCTAGTTGCTTGATGTTTCTTGTCTTTGATCAATGGCTTCTAAGCTTGCTTAAATACACCTTGAATCACTTCTGAACGTTAGTGATAATTAATGAAGATAATATAGCCGTTTGAGTGTGAAAACATTTAATAAAAATACTTGGAGCGTGGGGGAATCGGTACCCTCTCATAGGGAATCGGTTCCCTCTCATAGGGAATCGGTTCCCTAAGTGTAAAATTCAAATATTTTGACCGTTGAATACGGGGAATCGGTACCCCCTATGGGGGAATCGGTTCCCTCCGAGCATTCTGGAAATCTCGGAGCCAAACCATTCAGGGAGGAATCGGTACCCCCTTGGGGGGGAATCGGTTCCCTATGAGCAATCTAGAATTTTTGGCTTTGAAATGGTTCGAAATACTTTGAAAGATTATTTTGAAATTGTTTTAAGATTAAAACTTAATTTTACACTTAAGTAAGGATTAAAAATGATTTTTGAAATATTTGGAGTAATGTTTTGATATTTGAATAATTATATCGAATATACTTAGAAAATCATTTGGAAAATCTTAAAATTCATTTAACTTAATTTGTTATATCGAAATATCAAAATGTTTTCAACAAATTATCGTAAACTTTGTTGCAATTGATGACGATGTAATTTTAATAATATTAAAATCGGTTTTTTTATAACCGGTTTTTTAAAAAAAACCGGTTTTTTTAAAATCGAAACCGGTTACACCGGTTAGGATATCCGGCCCTCCAAACCGGTTAGAAACCGAACCGGTTATTTTATAAACCGGTTTTTTTTCTATGGGAAAAAACCGGATCAAATAAAAACCGATCCGGATCGGATTGAAATCCGACAAATGTGCAACCCTACTTACGGTATAGGCATTTAAAATAATAATGTTGAAAATATTAAACAATTATATTGATGGAAAAAATACTTTAAACACTTAAATGAACAAAAAGCTATAATTTAATCCCTTATCTTTTCTTTAAGCCAAAATTTAAAGAGAACTTAATGGATCGTATCTAATAAGCATAGCCATATCCAGACATCACAGGACTGATGTTTTAAAAATGATAAATTTTATTCCTGTATAAATACTGTAGCAATTCAATATATAGCACACAGGAGCTATTAAGGACATAAATTTTAACATTACAACAGATTGGTCCCAAAATTTTTCTATGAAGTACCGCTTAGACTTGAAGGTTCTGGTTGAAGTTCAGATTGAACCTGAACCTCTGAAACTTGGGGAGCTGAGTTTTCCGGTAACTCCGATGAAGGAGTTTCGGTCACACTCGGTGCTGCAGCCTGGATAATATCTGTTGGTTTAAACTTGTTTATGTAGTAACTAAGCGTCGGTCCAGTATATTCGACTGTCTTCACCGGATGTGAGTTCTTGCCAACTTGAAGGACTATAGATGAAGCAGCAGCGACAAAGATAACAGCAAATCCGGCGGCAACTGCTGCCGTATTCTCAGATCCTTGAGATGAAGAACCGGCAGTTCCCGAGCTTATTGCACTTTCAGCTACATAAACTGCAGGCTAGAGGGAAGAAAATACTTTGGTTACCAAATCAGTTATGCAGGCGACTGAAAAATCTAAAACTTACCAACCTCTACGGAATAAATGTTGGTCTGCCCTGCAGTGTCCTTTTTGACATAGCCGGTCCAGCCTCGTTTGCGGGGCGGAAATGTCCCGACCACTTTCGTCTTGTCCCCGGCTAACCATTCAACACTCACCTTCCCAACCTGTTCAAAAATAAATATTAAGCTACTGTTTTACAATAACTAAGATCAAACCATATCAATTGCTAAATTACATCAAAATATAAGTTGCCATGAAGTTACAATTATCATTGCCGTTTCCTTTTTCATACAATGGAGGTCCCAATTTGAGAATAGGAGAAAAGTTTACAAATACTTGAAGTAAAACTCCAGACTTGCTAGATATCTTCTCTTAGGGTAATTACATAAACTAGAGTTCCTATGTTGTTCTGAGTATTCATTTTTCTTAAAACGATTGCTCGATACTTTATCGAACACGGATATAATGATATAACATGTCAAGGACCCTTCATAAACTTGAAAAAAACTCTGAAACAATTGGCACATCATGTACTCGCATCGACACATCCGACACTCACACCCGAGTTCCAATATCATTAAAACTAAAATGCAATCGACACCCATTTCCTAGGAGAACAGATGATTTTACTTCTGAGATCATCTCTCAATTCCAATAGCCTATGCAAAACAATATACAGCAGCAACACAAATAATCTTTCCTCCAATACTCTAAACCAGGGCTATGAACACCAACGAAATCAGAAATTTCTCCAAATTTGAACTCTAGTTAATCCCTTTGAAATCCAAAGCAAAACCTTGATGATGGAACAACTGTTAGTTTCTTCCCCCACTTTGGGCTATTGGCACCAGCTCGACTTGAGTTAGGGATATACTGAGAGCTGAAATTTTCAAATTATCATATATATAATGATTTTTTATTTTCTATTGGTAATCTGTTTTATCCTCTTAGAATTCTTTAAATTCACCCCTCCATAAAATTTTAAAAGTTAACCCTTTAACGTTAAATCGTGCATCCATGCTGCTTGGACATGCATGTAAACTAAAAGATCTTTCAAGTCAAAATTTGTATTCTATACATCAATTTAACTATAAATAAAAGGGAAAATAACCATTAAAAAATATACAAGTGACAGGCATAAACAACAAATTAACATAAAAGAAATGCGGAAGCCTTTCAAGAAGTTGCATATATTATACGTTATCAATGATTATGAAAGATTCTCAACAGAAACTGCATATTTATCTCCTAAACTATCAATGAAAAAACAACAAATTAACAACGATAAAGCAAAAGGATGAAGAAAATGAAGATTAGTGAAAAAGAAAGACAAAGGGTGATATCAAAACCTCTTTATCCGGGGCACATTCTTCTTCATTACAGTCATCGGGTTCATCAGAAGAAGCTCTAACAGCGAAGAAATTGAATTGCCTGGTCCTGTTAAGTTTGGAGTATTTGTTCAAAAACAATAGCTTTGGGGAAGGGAATGCATAGCTGGTGGTTGATATCATTGCCTGCGATGCAAATGCCATAGCTGGGAGGTTTTGCAAAGAGTTTTGGGGTATTTTAATGGAGTTTGTGGTGGTGTGTGGCGATAAAGCATTTTATGGTGAGATTTGAAGCATTCGGCTGTTCTATAAACTGTTGCGTATGGTGTAGCATGGATTTCGTCGCCAAAAGTATCTTCCAACTTTTAGCCATATCCATGTTAAATTTTGGGCCTATTTATCATTCATTCCTCCTCCTCTTCAAAATTGTTTTGGGCTTACTATTACTTGAAATAAAAAGGCTTGATAAAAAAAGTGGAGTACACAAATAGTTCCGATAATAAGGTGTTTTGTATTAAATTCTTCGATTATTAAAAGTTATAAAATAGTCATCCAACAATTCATATGTTATATACTCGTTATTTTTCATTAAAAAAATTGATATTAGTCTGAGTTTGACGTTAAACTGCTGACTGAGATATGACAAAATTTGATTTCTTTATCATTTGAACTATTTTTGTGGATTGAGTCTCTATTTACATTATATAGTTGAGTTAGTGCTTGAAAACAACACTAGTTCTTGTAAATAGGGACAGACTGAGGGGGTGGGGTTGTCGCCCCTTAAAAATTTAAAATTACCTTATATTTTATATTTTTCGATGTATTTTATATTTTTCGATGTATTTCTATTGAAAATTTATTTTCGCCCCCTTGGAATTTCGAAAATTCAAGTTTGCCCCCAACATAAAGTCATGAGCCTCTCCCTGCATGTAGACATCATTAAAATATGATTTTATCATATCTCAGTCAGTATGTTAACATCCATCTCAGGTGCCCGTTAATTGTTTTAACGAACAAGGACGAGTTTGGAACATATGAACAGTCAGGTGACCAATTTATAACTCTTAAAAGTTAAAGGGCTCAACAAAATGATGTCCTATAATTGGGGACTATTTGTGTTATTTACTCCAAAAACAATAAATGTCCACATTATAACATTTGCTGCTAGAGAAGACATAGAATGGATCTCTAAAGTACGTTAAATTTATATATGCAGTGTTTTCAATTAGATATAATTTGGTTAAATTGCAGATCCTACTAAATTTCTCTTGGTAGTAATTGAAGTTTATGAACTTCAACCCCAGTTTGAACTTCGTTATTACAGTCCTTAAAAATTCATTTTTTGGGTGAAAATGATGGTTGTATTTCAGAAAATAAAAAGTTGAGAAAAGAGGAAATTGTTTTGAATCATAGTATTTAGTTCGGTATCAGTTGTCTTTATTAAATTTGATTTGACTTTTAGTTCAAGTATTAGTTTGAAGGCTTAATATCAAAATAAGTGTTCAAACTATACATTTTTTTTTGAATAGGTGTCTAAATTATTTTTTGACACATTCAAGTGTTTAACGTTATAAATGTTACTATTTTAGGTGCTTGAACTGTCAATGACATTAATTTTCTCCGTTAAGTGACACATGTCACAATCTAATGATTTTGAAATTTATTTTTTAAATATTAAATATATTATTATATTAAAAAACATAATTTCTCTTAAATTATAAAAAAGCTCAAATTCTAACTTTAACCCGCCGTCGCTACCCTTTCCAACCACGATCACCACCGTCGACGTAATCGCTATCATCCTCCTAGTCATAGGCCGCCATAGTTGTCGTTGATTGGCTGTCGGAATCGCATGGGTTCACGACTTTCATCCTTGGGTTCGCGGGCTATAAAGCGTCAATTCGTCGCCAATTAACCATCGATTGATCACGATTTTATATGGGTTTTGATCTCCGGGGAGGTGAGGTCGGGTAGAGCTTCATCAACAACAAAGAGTGACCGATGACGTGAGTTTAGAGGTTGATGAAGGTTTTCAAAGTTTTAAAGTTCTAAATTTTTGTGTTTTTTTTTAAAAAAAGTATATAGTTTTAATTTTTTAAATTTTAAATAAAATTTTTAAAATTATCAATTTGAGATAAAAAATATAATTTTGACACTTATTTTAATATTAAGCCTGCTTCGAATGTACTCTGTTTGATCTAGTGTTTGGGAATCAAAATTTTGTTTTTATATAAATTTAAAATTTTATTATAGAAACAATAATCATTTATTTATATTTTAATGAAAATAGCTGTAAAGTAGTCTATACAAATATTTGTAAATTTTGAAGGCTTCATTAGTTAATTTGAATAGATTAATTTTTGTTCAATTTTAGTTTGAGGTAAAGAAATTGTTGTTAATTTTTTAGGTTTCGGATTTGAGTATCATAAATGTTAGGAGTATTAAAGTTCATTATTGAATGATTGAAATTATATTTAAACATATATTACTCTATATTTACTCCATTTTAATAAAAAAGTAGCTTGACTTTTAGAATGTTACACATTAACCATGGATTTTTTAAACCCAATTGAATGGAACTGTTATCTACGGTATAATTTTATATTTTATAATATGATGTAAATTATCTATATTATTATTATATAGATTCAGCAACGCAGTAAGTAGCGGTGAGCGAAACTCTTCTCGACTTAAAAGAATTGAATATTTTTATTCAATTTGATCTTAAAAAAACTCGAATTAATTTTACTTTACTTGTAATTTTATAAACTCAATTTAAATTTTTTTAAATTCAAGTTGAATTATAAAATAAAACTTGAATGACTCATACTTTTTAGTAATTTGTGAGTTTGTTTCAAATTCTAGTCAAGTCCTTTAATTATGCAAGATATATGTATATTGCATATGGAAAAACATGAAGAAATATAATGTATATAGTATACAGTTATAGACATTCATTTAAATTAGAATCAAATAATATCATAATATTATAAAATACTTACAATTAAATTTAAATATAAATTTGAATAACTTGACTCGATTCGAATAAAAAATATTTTAAATAAAAATTGAGTTATAAAATAAAATTCGTTAACTAAATTAACTCAAAAATTTTTAGGGTCAACTATACGGGTGACGACTCAAGTATTGTTCCTTTCATTTTGATCATCGATATTTTGATTTCATCAATCAGATTACTCAACTATTTTAATATTCAATCAAGCCATATGTCATTAAAATTTAATGGAGAGGAAGACATGGCGGTTAAATATTTTGGTATAATTATACATTTGATCATTGTTACTTATATATTTTATCAATTTGGTCATAATTTTAATTTCCCAAATTAGATGATGTCACGTGTTATTGGTGATAACGTGTCACCATTCGATTAGATGGTTAAATTTATGTTAATTTAATATATTTATTTACCATCAATTAGAGGGTGACATGTGTTATCCTCTAATCGAAAGAAAACAAATCACACACAAAGGCAAAGGGGATTCAAAACAGTGTCCTCTAAGCAAAGAAGCAAGCACCTAACCATTAAAACAAGTCTATCATTTGGTATAAAGTAAATAATATGTACTATATATTTTTGTGTTATAGTATAAATATTTTACTTAAATTCATAATGTTTTATATATCCTAAATTTTAAAAATATATTTTATTTTTGTCTTAACTTATTAAATATATTTTATTTTTATTTTTATTTAAAAATATGTTATATTCTTATTTTAGTTTTAAAATATATATTTTATTATTTTCTTAATTTAAAAAATATATTTTATTTTTATTTTAACTCAAACATATATTTTATTTTTATCTTAACTTTTAAAATTTATATTATGAATTTTTAATAAAAGTTAAGATATATAAAATATTATGAATTTAAATAAAATATTTATATTATAAGATAAAAATACATAGTACATGTTGTTTACTCTACACCAATTGGTAGGCTTAACTTAGTGATTTGGTACTTTTTTTAAAAGAGGAAATCTATATTTAAATGTCAATAGTATCGAGAATTACATAATTTTTAATATATTTTGGTTCGTCAAAAAAACCACAAATGATTGGTCCTCGACAATGCCCAATATGTTAGGGTGTCTGCCACCCAATTGGCCTATCGATGCACATACCTTAAGGTTTGGGAAACTGTTAAGAATTGCATGTATCTCGTTGAGCATCAATCAATCTTACCATTGAAATGTTGCTTTGTGGGTTTGTCAAACTGTTGATAATAGATATGACATCCCCTTTAATGATTACGTAGTCCCAACCATTTTCGATAGCCATGCGAAGACCTTCCATGAATATTCTAACTGCCTCAACATATTCAGCCATATGAGTACCATCCAGCTTCCTCGCCACCCCACATTTAACCATACCGTTGTGGTCCCTTGTAATCACACCTACAGCAGCTTCTGTGGTATCGGTGAGAAAAACCTCATCAACGTTAATCTTTATGGTTCTTATCATTGGTTTTGTCCACTGTTTACAAGAGTCGATTAATGCCATGTTGGTATTGGAAACAATGTCTTTAGCCTCATTGTAATCGATACCAATAATCCATGTCACATTAACAATGTCTCTAGCCTCTTTAAGCAATGGGTCGTGCACCCACTTGTTTCTCGAGTTCCAAATGTTTCCAAGGAAGGTGATAAGCTTTGAGAGACCTTCCCTGCTAAGCGATAACACTAAGCTTTCAAGCCATGATTTGCAACTGGTGACTTGTCCCTTCATAAAATCATGATTTAGTCCTGAAAGAAGCATCACTTCATTTTTCTTTGAGTAGTTTTTGAGCGCAAACAACGTTGTCTCAACTTCAAACTGCAGATGGGATAAACTCTAGAGCCAAGGCCTGCTGTCGTCATCTTGTTTCCGGTAGGCAAGGTATCATGGCACACTCGCCGGCTAAAAAGTTTTATTTTTGGCAGTGTAGGAAGTTTCAAAATAGATCCATTTGCCGTTAGTAACCAATTATATCTGAATTTGGAGAATTAGAAACTGGTGTTATGGTGCTCCCATAACAGTTAGTCACCTACACGTGGGTGATAAGTGTGTCAAAATCATCTTTGCATCTTGCTCATGAAACCTTATTCTCATCTCATTTTGCCTCTCTTAGGACCATGAAGCCACCGCACATGGTGGGCTACTCCATGTTATCAACATAGATGATAGAAAAGGAGATCGAATGTGAATCTCTCTAACGAGAAAGGTGCATTGGTGTGGGTCTGTTAATGCTCACTCTCTAAAATATCCATTCTTAGGACCATGAGGATGCTTGTCCATGCATAAGAGGCTTTGTAACCGAATTAAAGGAAGAGTTGGCAAAGTACTTGGCTTTGAAGACTTGGAAAATAAGGGAACCTAGAGAATTGATAAATAGCCACAATTATTTCCCAAGAAACGCAACATTGAAATGCTTAAAATCGTAAAAATTGATCCTTCCATCTTGTTTGGCTCTACACTCTTTATACCATACGATGTGAGCCCATCCCTTGGAATCAAATTTGGCAGACAACTAAAAAGACTTCATAGAGAGGTGATCATCTCAGTGATGTCATTCAGAATCAAATAGCATGACATAGCGTAGGTTGGAAGAACTTGAGTAACGAATTTCAAAAATACTTCCTGCCTCCAAAACGAGAGAAGGTTCTTAGACCATCAATGAATCTGACTCACTATCTTGTCTCTTAAGAAGCCAAACTTCCCCATCTTACTTTTTCCAACAAAACCCAAGATATCATACAAAGTCGGGTTCCTCGTGTACTGCCAAAATTCTTTTAAGTTTTCCTCTATCCTTTAGTCTTATTTGTGCACTAAAGAAAACCATAGATTTGTCATAATTGGTTTTTTGGCCAAATGAAGCATCAAAATATCCAACACCTCTTTTAGTCTCATTGCTTACTGGATTAAATTTTTAATGAAGAGAAAACTATCGTTATTATAAAACAAGTGATTGACATGAGGCTCATGGATGCACACTCTCATGCACTCTTTTGATTTGGCCTTGACGTTGCTTAGCGTGGAGGGTGACCGAAAGTCACTACGTACAAAAAAGAAAAGATATAGAGATAATGGGTTTCCTTGTCTTAAGCCTCTCTCCAATTTGAATGAAACAAAAATTTTCTCGTTAATACGTATACAATAGGAGACCGATGTGATATAACATATAATACGATTAATAAAGGATCTCTCAAAACTCAATTTCCCCATAACATATAAATGAAATATCATTCAATCCTATCATATGCTTTTCCCATATCAAGTTTAAGGGTAACCCCTTTGTTCGAGCCATTATTAGAGATTTTGGGATAATGGAGTAATTCATGAGCAACTAGAAAATTATCCAAGATTTGACTACCTGGAACAAACGCACATTGATTTTTGAAGATACACAAGGGCATAATATTTTTAAGCTAATTCACAAGGGTTTTTGACACAATCTTGTAAATGATTGTGCAAAGACTAATCGATGTAAACTTTTTCATTAAACCATGACATAGGTATCCCTATCTTCACTTGGATTCTTGATGAAGACAAGGGTGCCCTTTGATTGTTTCGATCTAAGAAGGCAACAAGGATCTCTACACAAGTAAGATGACTCAAAAAGAATAGTTAACTAGAAGTAAATGTAAAATGGAAATAAAGATAAGGTAACAGAAATAAAGAGTTGACTGCAGAAGATATAGAAGAAGACAATGATATGTTTGAAAGGAAATGGTGAAGTATGATGATGAAAGTAGAATGAGGATGTTGGTGATTATAACGGATAGCATCTCAAAGTCTCCAAGGAAGAACCAAAGTTATATTAAAGCTGAGACCCAAATATTATAAGGTTTCTTTGAGGGATAGTAATAAGGACTTTGACCCACTATCTATAAAAGAGATATGAACCATAAGTGTAACACCCTAACCCAGTCTGGCCCGAAGATCTATGGATTACGATGCCACACGGAACCATCGAAATGGTTAACCCGAAAATTTCTTTGAAACCAATTGTTAAGTTCAGAATAAATCACACTTGCAACGAAATCAAATCCAACATTTACAAAATGTAGGAGTCCTCCAAAATACGTACAACATAACCATAGAGTTTAAAAATCCAAAATAGAGTTATGACATGATTATACAATGTCTATATTGAATACATCCCCTCTAAAATAAATTCAAGTCATACTCTGCTAATCTTCTGGTCTAGAATGTACGAATGCGAAAGTCTCCTCAGTGATCCCCTCTACTAACATGCGTACGAAAACACATTCCATACACTGAGCTCACAACCTCAGTGACACGAAAATAACTAAATGATACTACATGCATTCGATACATGAACATGTTGGTATACAGAGTCATAAACATGCATAAGTACATATCAAACATGAGATAGGCAAAGTAATGTGGTCAGAGGAATTACGTGCATCTCGGACAACACACTAGCCTATCTAGAACGTGATAGCTTCAGGGTGAGAACAGGAATTTACGTGCATCAGAACTTAAAGCCCTTAGTCTACCTCGAATCCTCGAGAGGTTGGGGGAGGTCCAAAATTTACGTGTATCGGAAGCTCACATCCCGTACCTAATCGAGCATAAGGTACAATTTTGAAATTTACATGCATTGGATTCAACTTTTGATTCAAAAATTGGGTTAATTACTTCTTTATTCCTCCTTCATTTGATTCATGATTAAAATTATCCCTTTCAAGCTTGTTGGGCTCACCCCAAGTCCAAATCAAATCTACTTGGGTCCAACACTTCATATACTACAGGAAAATTATTCTAAAGCCCATTTGCATAACCCAAAACTCCTAACCCGTATTTCAGGGCATTACAAGAAGTATCAGGGTGGAAATAAAAGGTTTACACCACAAGTTAAGCTTGATAAGTCAATAAAGTTCACTTAAGAACTAAAGAGAGAAAACTCTCACAAGAAGTTTATAAATTTCAAATGTTGATCGATTGTCTTAGAAAGACAAAGACTTAGCTATTATAAGCCTAAGGATGCCTAAAGTACATTACATACATGGTGTGAAAATGAAGCCTTAAATAAATGTACTTGGATGAATATTCATGAATGAATGTTCATCCCTTTAAGAAATACAATGTACGACACAATGTGAACAAGTTGGATCAATGGTTGAATGTATGTTCATCCATTAGATTAAATAAATCCCTTTAGGATGAATTTATCCCCCTTTGGTGTAAACAAGATGGTTCGACTTCCTTATATGAACTTGGTTCCCACGTGAATATGATGGTTTGACTATATTCATAAATTAGGCTCACATGTGAACATGATGGTTCAACTACCTTCACGAACTAGAATTCACATGCTTGGATGAATGTACATACTTGATGAAAGTACTTGAATTAATTGAATTCATCTTCCATTATTCTTAGAATATGCACACTATTCATGCCTCTTTCTTGAATATTTGTTCATGAATGAGTCATTCATCTTCTCTTTGACATGCATAAGACTCTTGGGATGCATTGAATGAATGTTCATCTTTTTATATATGTGTTGAATCATTTGAATTTCCATTTCTGGTCCATGCAACTCTTAATCAATGTCATCCATTCATAAATTTAAGGAAGGTGATGAATGGTTATAAATCCTGTATGAATTTCTAGCATACACCATATTTGGTAATCTGAGCATATCTCGAGCTAGTGACATCGGATTGATTCAATTCAAAGTATGTTAGAAAGCTAAGAGATATAATATTAAATTCCAAGAGACTTCATAACCCAAATATGCTTGGATCCTATTCAGAAATGGAAAATATTTTCACTGACGTGAGATGTCCCTTTGAATGCCTTGAATTGTACCATGCACCAAAAACATGTGTATATAAGTCATATATACACAGTCATGAATATGTGACACTTAATAAAATAATAAAAAATCTAATGCAACACATGTTTCCCATACCTAATATAATGATGCAAATGATATGATAACATAAGTAAGGAATTCGTAACATAACATATACATGAATTAAGCTAAATATAATGATGCAAATGATATGATAACATAACTAAGGAATATGCAACATAAAATATGCATTAATTAAGCTAAATATAATAAGTGGACATAGGATATGCATGAATATCATATAGCATGCAAGTAAAGACAACATATGAATATTCAAGTGTAATTTAAGGTGTCAAAGCATGCTTATGTCACTTTTAATGCATAATTAAGTAAATAAACAATGAAATAAGGAACAACTCCCTTAGTATCAACTTGAAATAACTTCAAAGTTGTGAGCACGTTCTAAACGAATTTGGTGCTCATAATGATCACATCATCCCCCATTCTTTAAGGCGATTTATTCTGAAATCTATGCTTGCTACAAAAAGGAACAAGTTTGATTTTCGTTGGGCAGTGAACTCTTTTACTTTCTTCTTGTACCAATCTCTATACTCAACATTCTTCACAAACTCAACATTTCTTTTATGAATCATACATATATAAAATATATTAAAGTAAGAGGATGATAATTCAAAATCAAAGAAATTGAAAAGATCAAACTTATGAATGAATGAATTTCGACTCTTGAAGTTCTATAGGGTCAAATTCATTGAAACTCTTCTTGCATATGGATCATTGAATCTTGGATATGGAAGGAATGTTCTTTGAATGTTAATGAACACGCCTCTTAGTATTTCAAGTGATACAACCTTTTGAACTTCAAGTGCCATACTTTTTGGAACTTCAAAGGACATGCTTCTTGAATTGTCATTTTGCAAAAGTATGACACTTGGAATATCTTGCAAATTAAAAGGAAGAATAGGAGGAAAAGATTTGTTAATATAAAATAAATTTCCTTTCTTACATTCTTTGCTCTCAATCTCACGCTCTTTTTAAATTTTCTCTTTACACTCTTGTTCTTTTCGAACTCTCTTTTCACTTTACTCTTTTGTTTTTAACACATTCAACTTCACTATCAAAATCTGTTTCAATATTTTCAACTTTGAATACCTTTGTTTCCTCACAATGTTTTTCTTTCATAGAACTTTCTTCTAGTTGATTCTTAATGGGTTCAATGCTCTTTTTCAAAAGTAATTGATCTTCTTTAACTTGATCTAAAGTTTGAGGCATCAAAGAGGTCATTCTTATTTTATAGATGAATGAGTAATGATTGGTGAAGACATCATGGGTGGCCCTCTTGTCGAATTTCTATGGACATCCCAAAATCAAATGGCTTGTGTTCATAGGGGTTGCATCATAAAGCACCTCATCTTTATACTTGTCAATATAAAATGAGATGACCACTTATTGAGTGATAGTGATCTCATATTCATTAAGCCATTGTATCTCTTAAGGATATGGATGTTGCATTGTCTTTAAGCCTGATTTGTGCACCATAAGTGCACTTGCAAGGTTGGTGCAACTTCCACCATCAATGATCACATGGCATACTTTACCATTCACATGGCATATAGTGTGAAATGAACTTTTCCTTTGTTTCTCATAATCCATACTTGGAGAAGATTAAAGATTAAAGATTAAACAACATTGTTAGTGATTAAAGAAATTGAAATGTGAAAATAGGGCCTTATAAAATTCTCACAAAAAAACCTCATGGTCAGTCTAATTTTTTTTTTTATGTCACTCCACTCAAACACTTGTATTTTCACTCGGGAATATGAATAGGCTTTGCAATACCCCTTCTAATCTTATTGACTCATTCTTCGTTTTTCCATTCATTTCTTTCTTGTAAAGTTCTTAAAAGAACTAACTCGAGACTTTTCAAGTGCTATGAACGTTATTTGAAACGTTTGTTAGTGAAGAAGAAAGAAAGATATAATAATGAAGGGTATACTAGAAATAAGAAGAAAAAAGAGAAAGAATCTCTTACTTTGCAAAGAACTTACCACATTCCTATTAGAAACAATCATAGGTCTTGAATGCTTCTTCAAGCTTGGCTGGAAATGTGATAATGTTAGGCACTTTTTTGCACTTTCTCTATTATGTTTTTCTTCACATTTATTTACTTGTAATGGAATTTTACTTGTTATTTTCTTCACATTTTCCTCTTTCTTCTTGATACTTTTTTTTGGAAATTTTACTTCTTGAATATGTGTTGCTTTAGGATGCCTTGTGTTGTTGTGTTCCACTAAAGCTCTGATTACCGTGTGACTTAGGTTGCCTTACCATCACTTGGATTCTTATTGTTAAAAGTCCAAAGGTTGGCAACCAACTTTGAAAATGATTTTCAAAGTTTGGTAAATGTTTCTTTGAAAATGGTTTTTAAAGTTTGGTAAATGTTTCTTTGAAAAATGTTTTTCAAAGTTTGGTAGATGTTTGTTGAAAATAGGAATGTGTAAATTCACTTTAGTCAGTGCACTGTAGAGTATTTTCAAAGATTAGTCCCTAAGTTTCAACTATAAATACCCTAGCTCATTTAGCTTCAAAACCATCACAAAAATCATTTCTTTACTAGAGAGTTTTCTTGTGAGTAGTGAGTGTTTTGTAAACACCTGTAAATTTTCTCTCTTAGTAAAAGATCTGCAGCAGTCCGGAGACGTAAGCACAATTGACTGAACTCCGTTATCAATTTCGGGTATTATTTTTCCGCTTTTATTTCGCATTCTCACTAATCTGGTTATAGGGAAATTACTTGTACTCGGTTTATTTCCCAACAACTGGTATCAGAGCTTTTGGTTGTGAATTTTGTCAATTTTTTTGCGAGGTTACTATTCATTACTATTCCCTTGAATAGTGAATTTCGTGAATAGTAAAAATTTTGTCGTCAATACGAGCTTATCGGCGGAGGTATTCTAATACACGGTGGTTCACAAGAACTGTCAGAAACGATCCAAACGAAACCAAATTCGAGTGGGAGCGATAGCTGCAGACGAAGGGAATGTGAAAATTGAAATGTTCGATGGTGCGGACTTTGGCTTTTGGAAGATGCAAATTGAATATTTTCTGTACCAAAAATATATATATCAACCTCTCTTAGGAAAGCAACCAGAGGGCATGAAGAATGAAGACTGGGCTCTTCTCGACAGACAAGCCCTCAGAGTTATCCAACTGACGTTATCCCGCAATGTTGCTTTCAACATAGCAAAGGAAAAGTCCACGGTGGGTCTTATGGCCGCTCTCTTTAGTATGTATGAGAAACCATCAGTCTCAAACAAAGTGCACTTGATAAGGGGATTATTCAATTTGCGGATGACAGAAGGGGCATCGATGGCACAACACCTAAATGAACTTAACACAATCACAACCCAGTTGAGTTCAGTGGAAATTGAATTCGATGATGAAGTTCGAGCTTTAATTCTCTTATCATCTCTACCAGACAGTTGGAATGCTACTGTTACAGCAGTTAGCAGCTCGTCGGGAAATAGTAAATAGAAATTCGACGATGTTCAGGATCTGGTACTGAGCGAAGAAATTTGACGGAGAGAATCGGGTGAAGCATCAACTTTCTCAGCCTTGCACACGGAGTCCAGAGGAAGAACTTTAGAAAGAAATTCAAATCATGGCAGGTCAAAATCCAGACGGGGAAAATCCAAAACTGGAAAGAAAGATTTTACCTGTTATAATTGTGGCAAGAAGGGTCACTTTAAAAGAGATTACCAAAGGAGCACTTGTCATTGCTCGTGGTAAGAAAACTGGTACTCTCTATGTAACCTCAAATTTAGAGAATATCATTGCAGCTGTAGATGCTGATGGAAAATCAAACCTATGTCACCAAAGGCTTGGTCACATGAGCGAGAAAGGGATGAAGACACTTTTGTCAAAACGGAAGCTGTCGGATCTAAAGAATGTAGATGTCGGACTATGCGAGGATTGCATCTTTGGAAAACAAAAGAAAGTCAGCTTTGCAAAGATTGGTAAGACACCCAAGGCTGAAAAGTTAGAGTTGGTTTATACTGATGTATGGGGACCATCTCCAGTTCCATCTCTTGCAGGCTCACTATATTATGTCACCTTCATCGATGATTTTAAAAGGAAGGTGTGGGTTTATTTTCTGAAGAAGAAATCAGAAGTCTTTGATACCTTCATATAATGGAAGGCCATGGTGGAAAATCAGACTGGTCTGAAAGTCAAGCGGTTGAGGTCTGACAACGGAGGAGAGTACAGAAATCATAGATTCGGAGATTTCTACGCAAACAATGAGATCAAGATGGAGACAACAGTTCCCATGACACCACAGCAGAATAGCGTAGCAGAGCGCATGAACAGAACTCTGAATGAACGTTCCAGAAGCATGAGGATACATGTCGGATTGCCCAAACTTCTATGGGCGGAAGCTATCAACACTGCAGCTTACTTGATCAACCGTGGGCCCTCGGTTCCTTTGGATGGCAAAATACCAGAGGAAGTTTGGAGCAAGAAAGAAATAAACCTTTCACACTTAAGAGTGTTTGGTTGTATTTCTTATGTACACATAAACTCTGCTGAAAGAAGTAAACTTGATGCCAAGTCCAACAAATGTGTCTTTGTTGGTTATGGTGGTGATGAGTTCGGTTACCGGTTTTGGGACTACGAAAATCAGAAGATTATCATAAGAGGAGATGTCATTTTCAATGAGAATGTGATGTACAAAGACAAATCAACTATAGAATCAAGTAGCTCAAACATCGAAGCTGAAACAAAGGAATTTGCTGAGTTCGAGGAGATTTCTAGAAATGATGTTTAGATCAGTCCTGAAGCAGTTCAAGAAGAACCAGGCACACCGGAACTAAGACACTCCTCCAGAATTCCTAAACCAACCCAACAGTATTCTCCTTCTTTGCACTACTTGTTGCTGACCGACAATGGTGAACCAGAGTGCTATGATGAAGCAATGCAAGTAGAGGATTCAGTCAAGTGGGAGTCTTCCATGATAGATAAGATGGACTCACTTATGTCAAATCAGACGTGGGAATTAGCTGAATTACCACCAGGCAAGAAAGCGCTCTACAACAAGTGGATTTATAGGATCAAGGAAGAGCACGATGGGAGCAAACGCTACAAAGCAAGATTGGTTGTCAAAGGTTTTCAGCAAAAGGAATGTATTGACTATAATGAAATTTTCTCTCCAGTTGTAAAACTGTCTACAATCAGACTGGTGTTGAAAATTGTAGCTGCAGAAAATTTACATCTTGAGCAGTTAGATGTAAAGACAGCTTTCCTTCATGGTGATTTGGAGGAAGAAATCTATATGAGGCAGCCAGAAGTCTTCATAGAGGTAGGCAAGAAAAACCTGGTATGCAGGTTGAAGAAGAGCTTGTATGGTTTAAAACAAGCTCCTAGACAGTGGTACAAGAAGTTCGATAGCTTCATGGGTAGCAGTGGTTTTACCAGATGCCAAGCAGATTATTGTTGCTATATCAAGAGGTTCGATAATAGCTTCATTATTTTATTGTTGTACGTTGATGACATGCTCTTTGCAGGCTCAAACATGCAAGAGATTATACACTTGAAGCAAAAATTATCGAAGCAGTTTGCTATGAAGGATCTGGGTGCTGCAAAGTAGATTCTTGGGATAAAGATCAAGAGAGACATAAATTCGGGGACTTTGATGTTATCACAGGCTGAGTACATCAACAAAGTACTCTTCAGGTTCAACATGCAAGATGCTAAACCAATTAGTACACCTTTAGGTGTTCATTTTAGACTCTCCAAAGAACAGTCACCAAAGACGGAGGAAGAACGTGAACGCATGATAAAGGTGCCGTATGCCTCATCAATTGGAAGTCTGATGTATGCCATGGTATGTACCAGACCAGATATTGCTCATGCAGTGGGAGCTGTTAGCAGGTACATGAATAATCCGGGCAAGGTACACTGGGAAGCAGTCAAATGGATCCTCAGATATCTACAAGGTACCACAAACAAAGCACTTTGTTTCAAAGGTGGAGATACGATATTGACAGGCTATGTAGATGCTGACTTAGCCGAAAATATTGACATCAGAAGGAGCACTACAGGGTATGTCTATACTCTAGGAGGAACTGCAGTGAGTTGGGTTTCTCAACTACAGAAGATAGTTGCTCTCTCCACAACTGAAGCAGAATATGTCGTTGTTACGGAAGCTAGCAAGGAGATGGTTTGGCTCCAAAGTTTCTTGGAAGAGTTAGGCAAGAAACAAGAAAACAATGTCTTGTATTGCGACGATCAAAGTATTATCCATCTAGCAAAGAATCTGTCTTTTCATTCCAGGACAAAGCACATACAATTGCGATATCATTTTATCCGGTCTCTTCTGGAAGATGAGATTTTGAAACTTGAAAAGATCAGTGGAGCTCAAAATCCAACAGACATGTTGACAAAGACGATGATCACAGACAAACTGAAGTTGTGTTCAGCTTCAGTTGGCATGCAAGAATAACAAGACTAGAAATGCTGTTGCATTGATCAAGGTGTGAAGACAGATTAAAATCAGTCTTCAAGTGGGAAATTGTTAAAAGTCCAAAGGTTGGCAACCAACTTTGAAAATGGTTTTCAAAGTTTGGTAAATGTTTCTTTGAAAATGGTTTTCAAAGTTTGGTAAATGCTTCTTTGAAAAATGTTTTTCAAAGTTTGGTAGATGTTTGTTGAAAATAGGAATGGGTAAATTCACTTTAGTCAGTGCACTGTAGGGTATTTTCAAATATTAGTCCCTAAGTTTCAACTATAAATACCCTAGCTCATTTAGCTTCAAAACCATCCCAAAAATTATTTCTTTCTCCCAATACTATAGAGCTTTCTTGTGAGTAGTGAGTGTTTTGTAAACACCTGTAAATTTTCTCTCTTAGTAAAAGATCTGCAGTAGTCCGGAGACGTAAGCACAATTGGTTGAACTTCGTTATCAATTTCGGGTATTATTTTTCAGCTTTTATTTTGCATTCTCACTAATCTGGTTATAGGGAAATTACTTGTACTCAGTTTATTTCCCAACACTTAATGAAGACAAGGATGCCCTTTGATTGTTTTGATCTAGGAAGACGACAAGGATCCATGCATAAGAGAAATAAGTCAAATAGAATGGTTAAGTAAAAGTAAATGTAAAATGGAAATAAAGATAAGGTAAAAGAAATAAAGAGTTGGCTGCAAAAGATATAGATGAAGACAATGATATGTTTGAAATGATATGGTGAAGTATGGTGATGGAAGTAGAATGAAGATGTTGGTGATTGTAATGGATAATATCTAAAAGTCTCCAAGGAAAAACCAAAGCTATATTAAAGCGATGGTGATAAGGACTTTGACCTACTACCTACAAAAGAGATAGAAACCAGAAGTATCAGGGTAAAAATAGAAGGTTGATGCCACAAGCTAAGCTTGATAAGTTGATAAAGTTCACTTAAGAACTAAAGAGAGAAAACTTTCACAAGAAGTTTATAAATTTCAAATGTTGGATGATTATCTTTACAAGCCAAAGACTTAGCTATTTATAAGCCTAAGGATGCCTAAAGTACATTACACACATGGTGTGAAAATAAAGTCTTTAATGAATGTACTTGGATGAATATTCATGAATAAATGTTCATCTTTTTAAGATATACAATGCATGGAACAATGTGAACAAGTTAAATCAATGGATGAATGTATGTTCATCCATCAGATGAAATAAATCACTTTTGGATGAATTCATTCCCCTTTGGCGTGAACAAGATGGTTCAACTTCATTGCATGAACTTGGTTCCCATGTGAACATGATGGTTCGGCTATCTTCATGAATTAGGATTCCATGTGAACATGATGGTTCAACTACCTTCATGGAATTGAATTTACACGCTTGGATGAATGTATATACTTGATGAATGTACTTGAATTAGTTGAATTCATCTTTCTTCATTCTTTGAATATGCATGCCATTCATGCTTGGTTCTTGAATGTTTGTTCATAAATGATTCATTCATCTTCTCTTAGGCATGCATAAGACTCTTTGGCTACCTTGAATGAATGTGCATCACTTTATAAATATGCTACATCATTTGAATTGTCATTTCTAGTCCATGCATCTCTTCATCAATGCCACCCATTCATAAATTCAAGGAAGGTGATGAATGGTTGTAAATCCCATATGAATTTCTAACATGCATTGTCTTTGGTAATATGGACATATCTTGAACTCCCGATGTCTGATTGATGCAATTCATAGTGCGTTGGAAAGATAATAGATAGGAAATTAAATTCCAATAATTCATATCTCATATATGCTTGGATCCTATTAAAAATGGTGAACAATGTGACTGACGTGAAATATCCTTTGGATTGCCTTGTATTGTACCTTGCACCAAACACATATGGGTATATAAGTCACATATGCACAAGTCTTGAATATGTAACACTTAATAAAATAAACATAACTCTAATGCAACACATGATTCTCCAGCCTAATATAATAATACAAATGATATGATAATATAAGTACGGAATGCGTAATATAACATATGCATGATTAAGCTAAATATAATGATGCAAATGATACGATAACATAAGTAAGGAATGACTAACGTAACATATGCATTAATTAAGCTAAATATAAGAGGTGGACATAAGATATGCATGAATATCATATAGTATGCAAGTAAATGACAACGTATGTATATTCAAGCATATTCTAAGGTGTCAAAGCATATTTATGTCACTTGTAATGCATAAATAAGTAAATAAGGAATGAAATAAGGAAGAACTCCTTTTGAATCAGCTTGGAAGAACTTAAAAGTTGTGAGCATGTTCTAAATAGATTTGGTGCTCGACAAGATCACATCACGAGGGCTAGCAATTTTTGAAATCAACACAATGACTGTTTGGTTCACATTTTCAAAACTAACATTTCCTTTAAGCAAAGAAAGATAAAAGATAGATAACATCATTATTGACCATATGCTAGAAGGAATGAAAGAAAAAACCGGGAAGCCCATCAATATCGGGTGCTTTTTGTTGTGATTGATTTGGTTAAAAATGATACGGACCTCCTCATACATGTATTCCTTGTAAAATTCAACATTAATCCTCAAAGTAATGCATGTGTCAACTGCATCAAGGATTACCCTTATTGTTTCGCCCTTGGAGGATTGAAAGAAAGTGAAGAAGCTGATATCCACATCAAAGATGTCATTTAGTCGCTCGATCTAAATTCCTTCCCTTGATTCAATCCCTTCAACTTAGTTCTTTTTTTGATCGTTTGCCCTTGTATGAAAAAATTGGTATTTATATCCTCGTTTTTAAGCATGCCACTCTAAATCTTTGCATCTAGTAGATTTTATTTTTATCCATAATCTATTTGAGTTATTTCCTTATTTGCAATAGTTACTTCATCCTATCATCCAAGATGAAATCATTAGTAAGTTGTTGGAGTTTTCGTAACTTTGATTGTGTCTAGAAAAATAACAACATGATCAGATTTGATTGTTTGCTATGTTATCATCGAGACAATCTTGAACAATGCTAACCATCTAAAATAAGCCACAAAGTGTGGAGTCTCTCTCAAATGTGATTGGATGCTTGGTTCCCATAGTGCCAAGTGAACCACCCTTTCTTTGGTTTAATGTCCCAGAGATCGTTGTTATGTAAAGCCTCTCCAAAGCAATTCATGTCAGATGCGTTTCTTTTACGGCCGCCAATCTTCTCGTTCAAGTAAAAGATCTCACTAAAATCTCCCCCGATTAGCCATGAGAGGGGGAGGAGTCACAAATCTGGTGAAGTAAATCCCAACTCTCATTCTTCATTCTTTTGTCACTAAACCCATAAAAACTCATGAATAAAAAATGCTCATACTTCTATTGAGTTTTAAAATTCGATATGATGATTAGAGAAGGAAATTAAGTTTACTTTGACCTTTTCTCTCCACATCAGAAAAACGCCAGTACATTGGTTGTTTCAGTCGACACACAAACAACCACTTCAACTCAGTCGTAGCTTTAGCTTCTCAGCTTTATTCTTCAAAAGTCTGGACTTGCAAACAAACACAAGACATGTTCCTTTAGAGGATATAAGCCTCTTGAGTTCATAAATTCTCGTCGGATTCCTGTAACGTCCCAAAGTCCGTGTTGGTAATCGGATTGATTTTCTGAATTTTCGAATAAAATATTTATTTTGAAATTTTTAATTGATAAATATTTTTTAAAATGGTTTAAATGATTTTTAGAATATTATTTATTATTTTTGGGATTTTATAAATGATTTATAAGTTGACTAAATTGAACGAATTGAGAGTTTAGTGACTAAATTGTAAAGAATCAAAATATCAAAATATATGAAGTTTTACCAAATTAGAAAAATCTCTCTTCTTTCCTTCATTCTCAATGGTGACTTTTCTTCTCCTTCCCTATACATCAATCTTGATTTATTCCTAATGCCATTTTTGGTTAAATTTACCTCCAAAATCCCTGATTGATTCCTTTGCTCGTTTCATCAAAAATACCATTGAGAACTTTGCCAAATTTCCTTCATTTCTTCTCCATAGTTGATTGCTTTTTCTCACCATTGCCACCATTCTTTTGTTGTTTTTTGAATCATTCTTCCTTGACTCTTCATTGCATTTTCCCTTTATTCAACATCATTCTTTGTTGCCACTCCTCAGTGCGTCACTGGTGGAGTTGCTTCTTCATCAATCTTATTTTTCATCTTTTCTTTCATCTAAACCTTGGTTTCTTTTATACTTCAATGATTAAAGATCCATTAAAGAAGATGATCTTGAGTGATCATGGTTTTCAATTATGAGTTTTTATAATAAAAGTGATTTTCGGTGTTAATTAATGTGCTTATTTTGTCTAGTGATTTTCAAGTTTTATTAAGTTGATTATGGCGTTTAAGAGATGCTTATTTCTATAATAAAACACATTTTTAATTGGAGTTTATTTAGATAACGTTTTCTTGGAAACAAGTTTGATTTCGTCATTTTTCAGAAATATGAGAATTATCTTAATTGTTGCTATTTTTGGGTGTTTTTAAATGTGTTTAGGAGTTGATTGTGATCATTGTAGATTAACTCTAGAGTGATACAACAAGTGTCAAAGTCTCATATGTGTTGAATCGCTTGTGCAATAAGAATTTCAGTTATTTCGTCAATTTTCGTTTTATTTTGAAAACAAAATTTCTACTCTATTTTGGATGTTTTTGTGACATGATAATATGTTCTCTAAGGAGTTCTTTGAGTCATTAATGAAGTGAAATTGATGCATCAACTTTCGATAGAGAGTAGATAGTCGTTCAGAATCATTTTTGTGCTCGGATCGCTGTAGAGGTGAGTGACTTTTCATTCTAGGATGATGAATGTCATCAATGTTAAATGAGAGCTTAGTTTAAAGTAATACCTTAGATTAAGACTCTATGGTAAGTATGTATTGTCACTAAATTCAAATGGTACCGCTTGATTTGAGCATTAAATTTATTTTAATTTATTAAAATTAGAATGAAATTGATAAAATATATAAATAATATGAATCAAATGTGTAATTATACAAAAAAAATTAATTCATTGGCCTCTCCATTAAATTTTTAACAATAATTAGTTTGATTGAACAATTTATATATTTGGAAGATCAAATTAAAAAAATCAAAATATTAATACAACAACAACAACAACAAAACCCAATTCCCATATGTATGGGGTAAGGGGGAGGTAGGGTAGTAGGCTGCCCCCAACGCCAGGTTGAGAATAGCTTCCGTGAAAGACCTCCGGCAGTCAGAAAATTAAAAATATAGATAAAATGCAATGCATGTATAAATAATTACATAAATACATAGCTAAACAGTATTCATATGCAGTCATTAATATCATATGTGCTTCTGTAATGGGGAGTAATCCCTGCAAAAAAATCCCTGCGAAAGAGTCTCTGCATATAGACAGAAACCTAAGACCCGGCTAAAATTAACAGAGGAAACATGATGAGCATGATACACATGAGACAACGATAGCAAGCCCAGTTCTAATCTTTCATAAATACCAATAACAGAAAAGTATAAAAAGTAAAAGTCAAGGAAATAACTACAAATGAATTTAAAAGAAGACAAAGATGATACACCCTATAGATGTGACCCACACTACTCGACTACCCTAGTCTTAAGCCTCCATAATTTCCTATCATAGGTCATGTCTTTGGTAAGGCCTAAATCCCTCAAATCAGATCTCAAGCAGTCATCCCACTTCCGCCTTGGTCGTCCTTTCCTTCTGGCACCGTCGACTGTAATCGACTCTACCCTCATGACCGCATCCGACGGTAGTCGCCTAAGGACGTGCCCAAACCACCGTAGTCTTCCCTCCCTCATCTTTTCGGAAACAGACATCACCCCTAAGGACATCCTAATAGCAGAGTTTGTCGTCATATCCCACAGAGTCCTACCACATGTCCATCGAAGCATTCTCATTTCTGCGGCCTCTATTCTCCTTACGTGATCCTTCTTGGGTGCCCAACATTCTGATCCATACAACAGCGCTGGTCTTATTGCCATTCTATAAAATTTTCCCTTAAGTTTTAGAGGCACCTTTTTGTCACACAAAACTCCAGTAGCGACCCTCCACTTTAGCCATCCCGCCTTTATACGGTGTGTAACGTCATCATCTACACCCCCATCTTTATGTATCATAGACCCTAAGTACTTGAAACAATCCTTTGAGGGAAGAACGTGTCCTTCTATGCATACTTCTACATCTTCATCATTTTGGTTCCCACTGAAGTTTGAACATAAATACTCTGTCTTTTCAATATTGATCCTTAAACCTTTTTCTTCCAAAGCAGTCTTCCAAGTAGCCAGTCTGCTATTCAACTCAGATTTTGTTTCAGCCACTAAGACAATGTCGTTAGCGAAAAGCATACACCAAGGTACACCGTCTAGTGTCGCACAATAGATGTCGTCCATAATCAAGGCGAAGATGTAAGGGCTAAGAGCCGACCCCTGGTGGAGTCCGATTTCCACCGAGAATGCCTCGGTGTCGCCAACTGTAGTCCTGACGTAAGTAGTAGATCTACAGTACATATCACGAATCGTCCGGATATAAGCAGTTGGTATCCGTCTCGTTTCCAAAGTCTTCCAGATCGTATCGCGAGGAATGCTATCATAAGCCTTCTCAAGGTCAATGAACGCCATGTGAAGATCTCTAGACTTTTCCCTATATTTCTCCATAAGCCGTCGAAGTAGATGAATCGCCTCCGTGGTAGACCTGTTTGGCATAAAGCCAAATTGGTTTTCCGAAACCCTAGTGACTTGTCTCAACCTAGCCTCTATCACCCTTTCCCATAGCTTCATGGTATGGCTGAGTAGTTTAATACCTCTGTAGTTACCACAACGTTGGGGATCTCCTTTATTTTTATAAATTGGTATCACCGTAGACTCTCTCCACTCCTCTGGCATCTTGGCAGTCTCTAAAAAATATTAAAGATGTTGGTCAACCACTTAACTCCCTCATCTCCTAGGGCTAACCACACAGTGATAGGAATTTGATCAGGACCGACAGCTTTCTCCCTTCCCATCTTTCTAAGAGCCATTTTGACTTCCTTAAACCCAATCCTACTTGTAGGGCAGTCATTGGCCGTAGTATGATGGTCGGCTGACCCAACAACGATATTATCTCTACATGGAGAGGCACGTCATTAAATAAGCCAAAGAAGTAACTACCCCAAACCCTCTTAATATCCTGTTCTTTCGTTAAAAGAACACCATTGTGTCCTTAATAAACCTAATGTTACCTAGATCTTTTTTCCTAGTCTCCCTAGATTTTGCAAGTCTGAAGAATCCATTTTGTCCTTCCTTAGTGTCTAATCTCTTGTACATTTCCTCATATGCCTTATCCTTTGCTTTAGCTACCGTTTTCTTGGCTTCCCGCTTTGCCTCCTGGTATCTTTGTTTAGCTCCCGACCTTTCTTCGTCGTCATTGCATTGAAGAAACTCCTTGAAGCAAGTTTGTTTTGTCTTCACCTTAGTTTGGACTTCATCGTTCCACCACCACGATTCTTTATGTTCCTTGGCCTTCCCCGTCGACAACCCCAGGGTTTTTTTGCCCACCTCTCTGATGGAATTTGCCATATTTTTCCATAACATATCTGCGTTATTTGAGTTTGTAGTTTCAAAACCTGTATTAGACAAAAGCTTACTCCTAAAGTCATCAGTTGACGCTCCATGTAAGTTCTTCCAGAGGATCCTAGGTTTACCCAGTTTAGCCCTCCTATGTGTGCTCCGCCCGTTGGGTACGCGGAACACCAAAACCAATAATTTGTGTTGTGATGCACATGCCTCTTCAGGGAACACCTTACAGTCAATGCAAGCCCATCGTTCCCGATTTTTAACCAAGATGTAGTCGATTTGGGTACAATGTCCCCCGCTGTGAAACGTAATCAAGTTCGCATCTCTTTTATTAAATAAGGAGTTAGTGATCACCAAATCGTGAGCAGTAGCAAAATCAAGCAACGTACGCCCCTCATCATTCCTGTTACCATAACCGAAACCCCCATGAACACCGTCATACCCGTCGATTGCACTACCTATATGGCCATTGAAGTCTCCCCCTATGAAAACTCTTTGGTCCTCCGGAATGCTCCTAAGTACAATATCTAACTGATCCCAGAAGCAACGTTTCTCCCCCTCCCCTAGGCCAACGTGTGGAGCGTACACTGAAAGGACATTCACCACTTCCGCTTCTATAATAACCTTAATCATCATGATCCTATCCCGGTATCTACAAACTTCAACAACATTTTCCTTGAGACTAGAGGATACCAAGATACCCACCCCATTTCTAGCGTTATCTACTCCTGAATACCACAACTTGTACCCATTACACTCTCTGGCGCGAGCCCCTTTCCACCTAGTCTCCTGAATACATGCAAAATCTATTTTCCTATTACTAAGTACGTCGGTCAGCTCCAGCAGCCTAGCATTTAATGTGCCTACATTTAACGAACAAACTCTAAGTCTAGTCTCCTTGACACCACTCCGTTGAGCCCTCCCCCTATACGCCCTATGGGATCTAAAAGAATGACATGACCTCAAGTAATCATCTATAATCGAAGCTATGAGGGACTATGAAAAAGAAGATCCAAAGAAGAAACCTTTCTGAAAATCCTCAGACCCGAAAATGCAACACCCAAAAAGCAAAAAACAGTTTATAAATATTTATAACAGATATACTCAATTTGAAATATAAATAATGATATAAGATACTAGAGGTATAGGACAATGGAAAAAAAAATGATCTAGTAACTCCTACCCAGAGCAATATAGCAAAATAGATCCAGTAGTGCCTTAAAGGTGAAGAATGAAGATAAAAGGAAAGCCCTTGATAACCATCAAATTACCAGTAGTGTATTAGCATGAACTTCACTTGGATTATTCTAGAGTACAAGACAAATAATTAAACTACGCAGAGTCAAATATTATCCTCCGAAATTAAGCAGCAAAAGGCACGAAAATTTGAACCAAGTAACTACAGAACTGAAGATTAAAAATAACTAAATTGAGATCACAACTCGAGAGAAAGAACAATAAAACCCCAATAAAGGAAATAACGTGTAGACCTAAAAATAATTGAAAATAATTCAAAAAGGAAAGAAAAAACCCAAATTCAAATCCCAGAAACCAGATCTAATCCAATTCACCAAACGAAAATCAAATCATACTAGCACTTGAACAAAGAAATATGATTCATTCAACCCAAAAATAATCAGGGGAAAACTGGATCGAGTGAGGAAATTTGGTACCTTTCTCGAGGATTCCAATGGAGGGGATTTGGAAATAACTAGAAAAGGATGTTAAAATCAATCTTACCAGCAAGAAAATCCAAGCTGAAACTGAAAATCCTGTGAGCAAAAGCAGATCCAAGCTGCCGAATCACTGTTGCCTCGAAGAAACAATTGCTAGCTTTATTGATTATTTCTATATCGAGCTCGAAAATTTGAAGAATTGGAGGAAACCCTAGAAAAGCGTAATGAGGGATTTTGCTACGGAAACCCTTCCAAAGGAAAAAGCAAACAAAAACTCTCCAAAAGCAATCTCTCTATATTTTCCCTAAAAACATCATTTGGAAAGAACCAAATAATAAATAAGAGATCGCGCGATATATCTCTCTGTTTGCATTTTCTTTGCTTATTTTTTCTCTGTTTTCTGGTTCTGGAAAATAGAGATGAAGAAAGCTCTGCTTTGTTTGCTGTGACGATTCTCCACCTTTAAAACTAAACAGACCTTAAAAAACACAAAAGACAGCACTCACTATGGTCTACACAAAACGACACAATTCGAGAAAAAGACAAAGCAGAAAGCTTTGCAGTGGGCCCCACACCCAAACGATTCCCCTGACTCTTTGCCGTTCCTATTTCCGAGCCTCAGAAAACGGCTCAACGCAACTCACCGTTAAAACTCACCCTAACGGCGGAAGCACGAACCCTTTGGGTGCGTTTGGTTCACGGAATGTAAGATTATCAGTGTGAATAAAAGATTACCAGTGGGAATAAAAGATTACCAGGGAATATGATTACTGAGAATGTTGTATTTTGTGTTTGGTTGGTTTAGCAGGAATGTAAGATTACCGTGTTTGGTTAAAGGAATAAAAGATTATTTAAATGTATATTTGACCAAATTGTCATTATATATTTGTATAATATTAAAAATTATAAAATATTTATATATTTCTTTAAAAAATTAAATTCATAATATTTATATAATTTTTTTATAAAATTAAAAATATAAAATAGGTTTAATGAAAGAGTAAAAAAATTTTAACCCCTGAACTTTATATAAAATTTTAATTATAAACCTTTTTTTGTAAATCTAAAATAATTTAAGGATAAATTTATAATTTAACCTTCGTAGAATTTTTATTATTCAATGACAGAAGAATGATATTTGAAAAAAAAAAATTTAAGGGCATTTTAGTCCAAAACGCCGGTAATGTTACAATACCTAAGAGAAGGGAGGTAATGACATTCCAGGTAATATATCCCAAAAAATCTACTATTAGTAATAAAATATTACCGGGAATGAGATTCTCGACCAACCAAATATGGGAATGTGGAATTTCCATCTCATAGAAATCCCACAATCCTTAAACCAAACACCCCTTTCAATTTTTACCCACACTTCACCAAAAGCTGGAATCTTCGTCACGGCTAGACGTTGAGCTAATTTGGCGATAAAATCCAATGGCAGCATTATGCGTGTCAAATCCTAATTTGATGACGATGAATGTCATGTTATTGGTGCATGTCTATCATGATGTTATTATGTTGGTTAATTTTCCCGCGCGAAATAGAAAAGATCCTTCACTTATAGGGTTTTCCAATAAAAAAGGCCCAGAGAGAGAGAATTTTAGGGTTCTTCGTTGTTATTCACTAAAATTAGTAAAAAAAAAAAATGAAATTAATATCATTCTCTTTATAACTGGTTTCTCTTTCCTCTCGATTCGTTTAAAACACTGTGTTTTGGGTGGTAGATTAGAAGCTAGGGTTTCGCTTCACTGGATTTGTTACATCTTTAGATCCAGGATCCAAACAATTTGAAGCCTGAATTTTGTAAGTTTTAGTTTTTTCGGTTGGCATTCTTGGAGATCAATTCGCCATTTCCAGAAGTGTAAATGATTTTCTTCTTCTTCTTTTAATTCCCTTGTATGGTAGCTAAAAATTTTGAAATGCATTTTTATTTTGCAGCGGAGGTTTAAGTTGCTGTTATTTATTTGTATATTTTTTTCTCAAAAAAGAAAATTTTAAAGTCAATTTGTGTGTTTTCTTTTGATAGTTTGTAACTTTAATAGCTAGCTTAATCTTGAATATGCTGATTATAAGTTCATTTTTAGAACTTTTTGGAAATTGATGAACATGGAAGACATGAAGCCTTCAGTAACAACTGGTGGTGGCACGGATGGCGATGCCATTGAAACTAGGTTCACTGCTTTGTGCAAGGTAGTGATATGTTCTTTTCAGCAGTATTTTATTTCTTTCTTTTCTCTGTGTGTATTTTAGTGTTAATTTTACGTGATTTCCAGAATGGATTATCTCTGGATGAGAAAGCTTGCTCAAATGCCATGAAGCTATTCAAAAAAACAAAACACCTTTTAACCTCAAATGTTTCAGCAATTGGGAGTGGGACGGTGGGTTTTTTAACTTCCTTTTATATGGAAATTTACTTAAGACAATTACTTTTAGATGAACTAACTTTGTTGCATTTATTCTGGTTAGCCGGAAGAAGCAAAGCGGTTTTGGTTTTCATTTGTTTTATATTCACTCAAGCGACTGAGCGAAAAGAATGGAGAAAATACACAAAATGAGTCTGATGGAAGTGGGTTTTCGTTATGCCAGATATTGAGAGCTACAAAGCTGAAGTATGATGCTGTTAATTTTGTGTACATAAGGATAGTTTTTCTGATCGGCAACTGTTTCAGCGAGAATGAGTTTTTCCTATGTTTTGCAGTACTGTGGATTTTTTTAAAGAGTTGCCTCAGTTTGTGGTTAAAGCTGGTCCTGTTTTGAGTAACATGTATGGTGAAGATTGGGAGAGTAGACTCGAGGTACTGAAGGAATATGTTTTAACTTCTTTTCTTTTATATTTATTTTTGAAAATATCTGGCAAAGTTGCTTCTTTTAACTATCTGCTTATGGTACTTCATCAATTAGGCTAAGGAGATGCAGGCCAACTTTGTGCACTTGAGTCTTATAAGCAAGTAAGTGCCCTTCTTTTATAACTTGTTCTAGGTTGTAAGATGGTATGTCTGGATAGCTTTGTGATGTAATTAGCATTTATCTTTTTATCTGAATAGAACTATGCTTTGCTAATTCGATGGATTACTTTTAAATTCATGAAATCACACTAGTGAAAAGCTATATTTATGTTTTACAAGGGTTCAGTGCAGTATACTTGCTTATGTGCCTTGAACCTTGTTCGAAATCTACAAGAGCAGGCCTAGATTACGGTGTTTTTATCAAGTGTTGATCCCCCACAAACAAAAAGAGGAAACCCGGGGGAGGGGTAGGGGGTTGTACTGTGCAAGATGTGCATGTTAAATATATTGGAAAATAAAATACAATAATTATATAACACATACATACATGCACATATCCTATTTTTTTACAGTAGCTGGTCATGTGGCCTTGATTTTGGCATTGATTGTAATCTTCTCCTAACTGATAACATAATTAAATTTAAGATAGTGATATAAATATGACATTTTCCTTTAGACAGATTGCAGAATTATATTTCAAATGATATGTTACTCAGAATTTGTAGTGTGCATTTGATAGATTTTAAGTGTTTTCCTTTGGGAACTGTATCCTCAAAACCTTATTTTTCTGGCTAGTTTGTATAATTTTTCAATTTGTAAAGTAAATAACATCTGCATCTTGCTATTGAATGGTAAAAAAGGTCATTCAAGCGTGCATTTTGGGAACTCTTCTTGGCAAGTGATGCAAATATTGACAAGCAGCAAAATGCTACCAGTTTACCGGATTATTTATCTGAGTGCCATCGTTTTGGGTGGTTACTTTTTTTGGCACTCCGTGTGCATGCATTCAGCCGTTTTAAAGACCTAGTGTCTTGTGCAAATGGTTTTGTTTCTATACTGGTCAGTTATGCTTTTCTGTTGCTTTCTTACTAGCTGATTGTATAAAGGCAGACTTGTTTTTTTCTTGAAATCAAAGGCAGACTTGGTTTTATTAAGGAATAACATGTCCCGTTTTCTGATGAAATACGTTCTTATTATATTAGTACAGATAATGGGTTAATTTAATAATTATCAAACAGAATGCAAACATTGAAAGTTGCATTTAATGTTTTCTTACAATTTATTTGATTTTTAACAGGTTATTTTGATTATACATGTTCCCATTCGCTTCAGGAACTTCAAGATCAGTGACTCTCCACGTTTTGGTAGTTTTCTGCTCGTTTTTAGAAGTCAAAATTTTAGATGTCTTTGATAAAGAGAATGCATTGTGATTCTTCGTCACTGGCCCTTTTTCTTTTATTTTGTCCAATATTTATCACTGGTGTTTAGTTCTTACCCTTTTACATTTTTTCTTTATTTGCTATTCCTGGCTGGGATAAAATTTTGGCATTCCTTGTTGACTTCATCTAATCGTTCAGTTAAGAAAGGAGACAAAGGTGTTGACTTGCTTGCATCACTTTGCAACATGTATGATGCTTCAGAATATGATTTGAGGAAAACAATGGAGATGGCCAATAAGTTAATAGAAGATATATTGAGAAAAAAACCATGTCCAGCAGCTGAGTGTAAAATGGAAACTCTGGAAAATATTGATACCGGTTCGTCATTTAAGTCACGAATACAATTTTGGCAGCATGCTTTCATCGGGTTTTCTTTTAATTTAAGTGATCTTCTTTGACGCAGATGGCTTGATCTATTTTGAAGGTTTAATGGAGGAACAATCTCTTTCATCCTGTTTGAATATTTTAGAAAAAGATTATGATGATGCAATTTGTAATAATGGTGATCTGGATGAAAGGGTGTTTGTAAATGAAGAAGATAGTTTACTTGGTGTAGGGAGCTTGTCTGGAGGGGCTATGAATGGTACTGGTATCAAGGTCTGTTTCAAATTTGAAGAAGTGTACTCTTCCCTTTGGTTTTTGTGCTTTACATAGCAGTTCCTTTATCTAAGAAAGTTGTTTATTCTGTTCTGAGTAGAGGAAACTTGATTCAATGGCCTCACCATCAAAGTCAATCTCAAGCCTGCTGTCTCCTCGACGGCCTCCTGCATCTCATGTGAATGGTGTACTTGGATCGCCGAGTGCGAAGATGGCAGCTACGCCCGTCAGCACTGCAATGACAACTGCAAAATGGCTTCGTTCTGTCATTTGTCCTCTTCCTTCAAAACCTTCAGCTGAGTTGCAGCATTTTTTATCATCTTGTGATAAAGATGTTACCAATGATGTGATATGTAGGTCACATATAATATTGGAGGCAATATTCCCTAGAAATCATGATTGTAGTGCAACTGGAAGCCTTCAAAATGTAAATCTGATGGATAATATATGGATGGAACAACGAAGACTAGAGGCACTGAAGTTATACTATAGGGTTTTGGAAGCCATGTGTACTGCAGAGTTGCAAATATTACATGCAACTAACTTGACCTCTTTATTAACTAATGAGAGGTTTCATAGATGCATGCTTGCTTGTTCTGCTGAACTAGTGCTAGCGACACATAAGACTGCCACAATGTTGTTCCCTATGGTACTGGAAAGGACTGGTATTACAGCCTTTGATCTGAGCAAGGTGATAGAAAGTTTCATTAGACACGAGGATTCTCTTCCAAGAGAATTGAGGCGGCATCTAAATTCTCTGGAAGAGAGGCTTTTGGAGAGCATGGTGTGGAGTAAAGGCTCCTCAATGTATAATTCTTTGATAGTTGCAAGACCTACCCTGTCTGCTGAAATAAATCTTCTTGGCCTATTGGCAGAGCCAATGCCATCTTTGGATGCAATTGCGATGCATGTAAACTCTTCTGGAGGTACACCTCCAGTGTCCACTTTGCAGAAGCACGAAACATCAACAGGTAATGTTGGTAGCTCAATCATAGGTGTGCATCATTTTGAGCTTTATTTTAATACTTTCCGACTGGTATGTGAATTTTCTTGTTTAATGTAGTAACTTATGTTATAGGATTTGATTACTGTTTTTTCTCAATTTTAAATTATATTCTATCATGAGATCATAGTAGTGCTATTTATTTATTTCTTTTCAGCTCAAAATGGGGATGTAAGGTCTCCCATGAGACCATGTGCAGAGTTTAGAAGCGTTTTGGTTGAACGGAACGCTTTTACATCACCGGTGAAGGATCGTCTATTAGCATTAAGCAACCTTAAGAAGGCTCCTTTGCAATCTGCATTTTCGAGGTAGTTTGTGTTGGAAGTTCTAGGAAGTAGAAACCTGAACTAACTGCACTGGCTTAACTGAATTTTCTTTTCGGGTATTTGTTTGTAGTCCAACACGTCCTAACCCAGGCGGTGAAGGAGAAACATGTGCAGAAACAGGAATAAATGTATTTTTTAGCAAGGTATCAAAATACAAGATAAAGTAGACTTTCTTTCATAGCTAGGGTGTGCCGTATATACTCATACTGGTTCGAACCTACTAACACTTAATTGTAAAATGTAAATATCCCATGATATAGTTTCTCGTGGAAAATTGCCCACGATTACTGACTATTGAATTTGATTTAGATTATTTGATTATCATCTACTCTGTTTAATGTGTTGCTTGCTTTTCACTGTCTAGATTAATAAGTTGTCTGCCGTCAGGATTAATGGTATGGTTGAGAGACTACAATTGTCTCAACAGATTAGGGAGAGTTTATATCATCTTTTTCAGCAAATACTAAACCAGCGGACTTCTCTGTTCTTTAACCGTCATATTGACCAGATCATCCTTTGTTGTTTCTACGTAGTTGCAAAGGTCTGCTCCTCTTATGATATCTTTTTAACCACTGTTAAATTTATCTGCAGTTCTTCCTGTTACTTTAAGAATGAATAACCTGCAGATTTCTCAGTTGCGCTTGACTTTCAAAGAAATCATTTGCAACTATAGGAAGCAACCACAATGTAAACCTCAGGTTTTCCAAAGTGTATTTATTGACAGGTCATCTGCTAGACCAACAGGGGTACGGTTTCTCATCTCTAGTTTCTTCGTCCCTGCTTTTCCTGGAGATTTTGACCATTTTAATAATCTGTAAACAGAGAACCGGGCAGGATAATATTGATATAATTGCATTCTACAATGAAATATTCATTCCTGCTGTAAAGCCTTTGCTGGGAGAACTTGGTTCTGCTGGAATAACTACAAGAACAAGCCGAGTTGCTGAAGCCAACAATAGTTACGATGGTACTTGTTTCATTTTTTTCCATTATTATATCCTGAAGTGTCGGTGTTATATTCTATCCTTGCTGCTTGTGCAGGCCATTCTAATTTTGCTTGTTCTATCTTCATTCCCTAATTAGGTCCATGTCCTGGATCTCCTAAAGTTTCTCCTTTTCCAAATCTCCCTGATATGTCCCCAAAGAAAGTTTCTGCAACCCACAATGTATATGTGTCTCCATTGCGGACATCCAAGGTACTAAAATCCAGTTTTTCTACTCTTCATTGAGTTACTAATTTTCCATTTATAGAAAAACTGACTTGCACGTTTAAGATTTGACCAGCCTCATGGAGCATGTTTGAAAAAAATATTTTAGTGCTTAGAACAATTGCCACACAAGCAATTATTTACAATGTCTAATGATGCAGCACTCTTAAAAAGGACAATTAATAAAGAACCTCTAGTTTCCAGTATTAAGTTCCATGAATCTGGTATGATGGAGAGGAAAGTCATAACAGCAAAGAAAAATTTGAAAAAAGATAATAAACCTGACTGAATTAGGGATAAAGAAAATAGTTCTGGGATTTTCCTGGAACCAGCTTAACTAAAATTCTCAATGATAATAATATTCCCTTAAATCTTCTAGTATAGTATTTACAATAGACATCTCACTAATAATAAAATAGTTGTTTTAGAACTCTTACCAAGAGTCCTATGCTAATCACTTAACTATTTAAAAGAACAGAAAAGATAAACTTAAAAAACTAAACCTAAAAGTAAAATAATTAAAATAATCTTGGATGCTCTTGCATCATTCTCTCCGGGTTAAAAAAAAAAACTCGATTCCGACGATTAAACTTTAGCTACCTCAGCCATAATATGTGACATACATAATATCATCTATGTTGGCCCTACATCGAATATTCCCAAGAAATTTGATCACTTTAATCTTGTAAAAGAACTTAGAAGTATCATCCCAGCCTATGAGGAAAACAATAATAGCTCTATTAGCTTCATGGAAACAGATATATTTAATTGCAGCTGGATACCAAGGAAAACAAACATGCAAAATTATTAACGAAAAGTCCTCTTTCATGAATTTCAACCACTAGCCATTGGCTTTCTCTAGAACCCAGTAGAACTTGATTTTCAGTTACTGCTTTCAGAAACTCAACTTTCATGTTGGTTGCTGGTACTTTTTCTCCGAAATTTTGCATTGCCATCAAACTGTAACTCGCCTTCAAGTATTCCTGCCTTTTCTTGAGTTCTACTTTGAATTTTCCCTCATTAGAATGTGTTTCTGTTGTAAAAATGGAACAGTATCTGTTTATTCCAAAACAATCATCCGACATTGAATCATTTGAGATATCAAGAAGATCTTGCTTCCAATCCTTCCACTCTTCTAAAGTTTTGGTTGTCATTATGAACTACCAAAGACTCCTTGAATCAGATACACGCCAAATTCTCTCCACTTTCATCATAGATCGGTTCCAACATCCTATCTTACCAATATCAGATTCATAGTAAGACTACCTTCTGGTTGGTCAAACTGGTTGTGGGCAGCTTCTGGAGTCTCTTTTTGGGTTTCCACATGTACCTGTCTTTGCAAGTCTTGCAAACTTGCCATAGTTCATTCTTGCATGTCATCTCTGCCTACTTCATGTGTCGGTCTTGATTTCCTCTTGACACGACCTCTATTATTTCCTACCCTTCAGCTATTCTCGATATGAACCTAGGATGTAAAAGGCTTTGATAACCAATTTGGTGGAGAGTAAAGTCAAAACGACAGATAAAATTGAAAACAAAATAGTGAAACTAATTGAATTGGTGATAAGAAATGGTTATGGGATTTTCCAACAACCAGGTTTATTAAAATTCTCAATGATCCGCTAAAGCTTCTCGTGTAGTATTTATAATAACTCACTAATAGTAGAATAGTTGTATTAGAACTCTTACCGTGTCCTACGCTAATCAGATAACTATCTAAAAGAACATACTGATAAAAAAACTAATGGAAAAACCTAAATAAAAAACCAATCCTAAAAACAAAATAATTAAAATAATCTTGGATGCTCCTGCATCATGGTAGAAAAAGATGAATCAGTTGTATTTTTTGATTGTCTGAACTAGGTACTATAGAAAATTCTTTGTTCTATTTTTAGCCTTTGGTATTATCTCAATTACTGTTGAGTGTCTGATATGATAATGTATCTTAAATGGGTTTATTAAAAATGTTAATGTTTTCCATGTGTTTGGAATGCCTTTGAAGAGTATATCCTTATAAACACATTTAAATGTGCATGTGTATAACTAGATATACAAAGAAAAATGAAGAGTCGGAGTAACTTGGTTTAAATGTGGTTATGTAGAAAAGAAGTATGTGTCCCTTTTTATTAGATTAGATCTTGTTTTCATTTACAGATGGATGCTCTAATCTCACATAGCTCAAGAAGCTACTATGCTTGTGTCGGAGAGAGTACTCGAGCTTTTCAGAGCCCTTCGAAGGACCTAACTGCCATCAACAATCACTTGAACGGGTATTCTTCTCTTCTGTCCTTAAGTTGTAAAACTGTTAAACATAGAATTTCTTAACTAATGATGATGTCGTTTTCTTTGTTGCTTTTAGTAGCCGGAAGATCAGAGGGGCACTCAACTTCGACGACGTTGATGTCGGCTTGGTTAGTGATTCTATGGTTGCAAATAGCCTTTACATGCAGAACGGGAGCTGCACATCCTCATCTGGTGCACCTTTAAAGTCCGAGCAACCGGAATCTTAGCGCAGTACAGGTAATTCCTTGTAAATTCTGCCCCTCTTCTGTATTTTTCTTGGATTCTACGTGTGTAAGTTCATTACCGGGGGTACTTATGAGCGGTGAGTTAGTGTTGAATTAGCCGCCACCTCCCCCTTTCTGTTTACGAATGTTAGCTAACACTACTTTTTAGCTTGGCCAAACAAATTGAATAAAATTTGCCTGTTTATAGCCAAAATACACGTTCAATGCTCTTTAGTTTTAAGGGGTAATTCTCTTGGGGTATATTGTAGGTAGGGTTTAAATGAATCGAATTTGAACAAGCAAATTTATGTTCCTTTTCAATTGTTTATTTTTAAAGGTGTTCATGTTCGGTTCGTACTTGTTTATTTATTTTTGGATTAATTCCAAAATAAGTGTCCAAACTATACATTTTTCTCAAATACGTGCCTAAACTATTTTGACTCATCGCGGTGCCTAACGTTACAAACATTACCCATTCAGGTGATTGGGCCGTCAACGGTGTTAATTTTCCGTTAAATGACAATTGTCACTTAAAAAACATACATTTTGAAATAAACCAAAAACTTTGAAAACATCTATTTCAACTCCAAAACTCACGCCAATCATCGCCTTTTGCCATTGACGAAGCTCTACTCGATTTCCTCTCCCCCAGCAACCATAACCCCTATGAAATTGTGATCGATCGACGATGAATCAACATTTTATACCTCACGAATCTTATGATGAAAATCGTAGTCTAACGCAATTCCAATGGCCAATCGATGGAAGCTATGGTGGCGTATGAGTAGGAGGGTGGCAGGAATTACGTCGGTGGCGGTGGTCGTGATCGGAAAGGACGACTGCGGCGGATTAAGATTAGAATTTGAGATTTTGGTGTTATTTTATAATATAAGAAAAGTTAGTATTTTTATAAATATCATAATATTTTTAATATTTTAAAAAAAAATCAAAATTATCAGATTGTGACATGTGTCACCTAACGGGGAAATTAACTACGTTGACGGTCTGGACACCTAAATTAGTAATGTTTGTAACATTAGGCATCTAGATGAGTCAAAATAGTTTAAGCATCTATTTAGAAAAAATGGTATAGTTTGAACACTTATTTTGATATTAAGCCCTTTTTTTTAAGGTATTCATATTCGTTCGTTTAGTTTTTGTTAACATATTCATTTAATGTTTGTTTATGAATGTATTCATTTAACGGTAAGCATTTTCATTTTCTGTCGCAAACATTAATTTTTCATATGGTAAAATTTCAATTAAATAAAGAACCCCAAATTCCCAACATTATTAAAAAAATATCTTTCAAGTATTTGCAGCTAATTGATATGTACAATGACATATTCGAACATAGAAGTTCAAGAAAAGGTTAAAGAATATTTGGGAATATTATAAATAATGTCGACATAGAAGCCGTATTAAAAAAACGAAATAAATAAACCAATGAAGTCTAACCACATAATCATATTTTTCCAACCAAATGTCCAAGTTTTCGGAGTCGCAAGAGTCTGCGCACATGTTTCTGTCCATTCCCCGTTACAATGAACCGAACATAAATAAACAAAATTAAAATATTAAAAGCACTTTTTTTTAAATAAAACTAATTAATCAATCTCGAGATTATTTTTTATCTTCTGAATCCTACTTTTAAGCATGATATTTATATAATTGTATGTATATTTATTGTCAAATGAATGAAAATTTTTCGAACATATATTATTTTGTATTTATCTATACTAATAAAAAATGAAATTCATCATTATTATTAAATTATTATTATTGGAGTTAGCATCTACTTGCCTAATATAACAAATTTTAATCTTATATAGATTTACGGCTGAGATTAAACATTTTTTATTTTAAAAAATATTTTAAATGAAATGTTGAGTGATAATATATGGTTTATTTACTATAAATTAAAATTTAGATGTAATGAATAAATAAACTAAATCATTGTCTCTTTAGATCTGTAGTTTTTATTTTTAGTTCTCCATTCCTTCTTGTAACCTTCCATTTTCTTTGTCAAGATAAAATTTCCAACACCTTTTCGTTGCATTTTTCGTATCTCCTTCCTCGAAATCAGCTTCCGTACTACAACGGATAACCTTAAATTGTTAATGTTTATATAAACCCTAAACCGTACTCATATTATTTCCCACTTCATCCATCGTAAGTGTCTTCACTTTTCTTTTTCTTCTTCCAAATTTAACTTCCGTCATGGATGCACTAGGCGTTCGTCAAAGGAAAAGTAATAAGCAGTCCAATAGAAGGAATTCTAACGAAGATATCAAAGTGGTTTATATCTCGAGTCCCATGAAGGTGATGACATGTGCCTCGCAGTTCCGAGCTCTCGTGCAAGAACTCACCGGAAAGGACTCCGATGCTGCAGTCAGATTCATGGATGACCACGACAACGTCTCTGATAATTCTCCTACCTATTCCTATTCCGATTCAGCGAGGGTTCATGGTCATGGTGTTCTTGGATTGCCTTGTGCAGATTTCAATCACCAATTCATGTTTGAATCATTTCATGATGGACTTATCTCGGAAGGGGATTTATCGAAAATGTTCACATCAAATTTGTTTCATGATCTTTAGATTAACATTTTCAGAAATTTTGAGTAAATTTAGTTAAATAATAGTATGTTAAAAAAATGAAGGTGACATATATATGTAATTCTATATAAATCTCAGTTTATTGAGTATTTAGAATAGATATTACACCTTGTAAGCACAAAGATTAATAAAAAAAATCAAGTTATTAAATAAAATGTTTATATTTACAAGTTATACCGTTAATTTCATTTTTTTTACAATTTAAATACATGTAAATAGATAATATTCACTCTTATTTTCTCTCTTTAATTTCATCTCCATAGAGAACATAGTATCGGCCATTTTCCGTTCAAAACTACATGGAAGGAAATGACAAAAAAAAGCAACTAATTGTTTGTTATTTAGTTTTGTTTAATAAGAACCAAACTTCTTTGTGAACCTTCTTGTATGGATTTTATAAAGTTGTTAAGTTGGTTAAAATCAAAATTCAAAGTTAGTACTTGAACGGATGGCTGCCCTAGAGGTAATCTAATCTACAACATGATATATTTTTCTGAATATGATTAAGGATGTTAATTTAATTCGATTTCGAAGAGTCTCGACTCGTTCTGACCCGATAGGAGCGGATTTTTTCTTTTAAATTATGAGTTCGGGTTCGTATTGAATCGAATTTGGTGAACAATATTTTTGTGTTTAGGTCGGGAACAGGTTTGGGATAAAAAAATCTCCGATCTGACTTGACAAATTTTTTTAATTATTTTATATAATTATAGTATTTACAAAAATATTACCATATATACATAATACTTTAGGGTTTATCCCACTTCACTTCTCTTCTTATGTCGCATATTTTAACTTTCCCCTCAAATTTTCTTCCTTTCCTGTAACACCCTAAACTCGAATGGGCTTAAAGCATCACATTGGGCCCTTCGAACCAACCCCTGATTGTGAAAATATGTTTATTTTCATTTCAAACATACTGAAAGGTATGGTAAAAGACATAAATAACAGTTATAAAACATTCTATAAACCGGTCCATGACACATAATTTAAAATCAAAATAGTACAAACTCATAGTTGATAAACCAAATACATAAGTAAGATCCTATGAATACATTTACCCACTAATGCTACAGTATGATACTTTGAAGGATATGCTAGAAGTCCTACTGCGATGGTGCTCTATGAATGGCTCGAGGTACTGACCTGCGAAAGAAAAACATCCAAGCGTTGAGCTTACAAAGCTCAGTAGTATAATCGCTAATATAGAGTAGCATTATGAGTCCCCATAAACATAAGCATACTAAAGACATGGTACTACTCTATAGGTACATGAATGATCTTAATCAAGTGCTACCTCCTTCAGGCTCAACTGTTATATTACTAAAGTAGGAGTCTTACGCTTCCCTTAATCCTCTGCTAAGGTCTCGTCATGAGTACACCTCTAAAGAGTCTCTAACCCTAATGACTGTAACTCATACGCATTATCTAAATGTGAAACTCACACTCATGTGCATTATATAAATGAACAATGACTCTATTTTGCATTATCTGAATGCAACACTGTTGTATCTAGTCTTACATAGCCATCAGACACTAATTAACTGAGGGAACCCAATGTCACATAATATCGTTGAAATTTCTACTAAGCTACTAAATGATCTCTTGGCTCTCACATAGCCATCAGGTAGATCATGGAGGGGGAACCCCGTGTCACATAGCATCAGTACAATTCCAGCTCAACTGAAGTATTGGCTCGATCTCACATAGCCGTCAAGACAAGCTTTAAGGATATCTGTTATACTAGACTGATGCAACTATACATACATATCTAAGGGCCCGAAGGCCACACAACATTAACATCGCTAACTCGCTCCTCATGAGTGTTCAAGCCTGGCGTCCTAGTTAGCCACTAAAGTGCCTTACACACTGACAATGCCCCACTAGGGCAACTAAGGTAGCCTGGCTACACCCTAGCATAGCTGGACACACTAAAGTGAGGTCGTCCTCTTACTAGCTGTTATCTCGCTCGTTATCTCATCTAGAACATTATGCAAGATTTATTTAATATGTTACTACTATTAGTTTATCAAGCTGCTTTATTATGGTCATTCGTTACTTAGGGCGTTTTAGTTATTTATCTCTAGATAAGTCTCAACGTGTTTTGTGATTTTACAATGATTATTGTGCTTGTTGTTCGTCATTTTTAACACTAGCTAGCCCGATATCTGACTCGAGTTCAATAATGGGTAGCGACACTCTAATCGCTCTTATTATATTTCCTTCAATTCACCCTCGAATTGGAGGGACAATTGTACACTCACTATTCGCTGACATTATTGCAGTATTCACTCTACTATTTCATAATCTGATTATTTCGTCATAGTGCTTGTTAGTACCTCCTTTGTAATGGTCCTTAATTCTTAGGTAAATTCTACATGCTCAACTGAATATACTTGTATGCATTACGCCTACAATGGTTATTTTGGTTGTAACCCACTCATGTGAGTGTTTCTAAGCCCCTTTAGCCATTTATGTCCCCCACGGACTAAGTTCTAGCTTTACGAACCATCCTTAGATCTTACAGGCCTTAAATAGGTCAAATCTAACCACCCAAAGTGAGTAATATTGATATTCTAGGGTTAAGTATCGATACCCCTATGAGTATCAGTACAAAATATGGCCTAATATCGATACTTAATACCCTAAGTATTGATAATGTAGGGGCAATATAGATACTACCAGTTGAAAATCCCTAATTTTTGTCCTAATTCATCCAATATGGACATTGTTCATTCAATACCGATACTTGAACCCAAAAATATCTTATTTAAGCTTAAAAAACCCCAAAAATCATCCCAAATGTCTTAGTTTGGTTTCTAATCATGTGATAAACCGTTAAGAAGTTATGTAATACCCCAACCCGTACCCGACCCGGATACGAGTCCGAGGTGTCACATTGACTTTTCAAACTTTGACTCTTGACAAAATTCAAAGAAAATTTAAAACTTTCCTTAGAGTAAAAGCAGTTTAGTTACATAATTTTACCACAATAACCAAAATTGATCAGAGCATATTTAACTCAATCAATTAGTACATGCCAACTATATTCAAAATAACAAAAATCATTTAACTCATCTATTTTCTGATCTGAAATCTTGTAAGGGAGATGCTGACCTGTATTACTCTTCTTCTCTTCTCTTCTTGCTTCTGTACCCTACGTGTGAAACAATCACACGCTAAGTCGAAGACTTAGTGAGGCATAAAAACTTATAATGCACTTTATAACATATATCAATACATGCATGTTCTGTTCTATCCTTTTATACCAACTTACATGATTCCCTCGTATCATATAAAATCATATCAGATTAATTACAGTAAATACATACATACACATATCTCATCAATAACAGTTTATCATGTAATCACCTACTTTTATGCTTAACCTTTTCAATCAAACACTATACACACACAACATCATATCAGTTCAATAACATTTATCATATCACTAACATATATTTGTTTATATCTCTTGATTAGCCCATGTACATATGTGAGAACTATATATATGTGAGTTTATGGAGGTTGTGCACTAATGCTGTCACCACAGCTCATATAAATGCACCGAAGTGCCACATAGAATTGCACCGTAGTGCCGCGTAGAGTTGCACCGTAGTGCCATATAATAATGTCCATAAGGACCACATATCATTCCTTAAGAATCATATACATATACTAGGGATCAAGTATGTGTCTCACCAGACTTCACACATGTTCCAAAGAATACATATATATCCCGAAGGACCACATATCATTCCTTAAGAATCATATACATATACTAGGGATCAAGTATGTGTCTCACCAGACTTCACACATGTTCCAAAGAATACATATATGTCCCGAAGGACCACATATCATTCCTTAAGAATCATATACATATACTAGGGATCAAGTATGTGTCTCACCAGACTTCACACATGTTCCAAATAATACATATATGTCCCGAAGGACCACATAGACCCTCGACTCTTGGCATGCCAACTATACCCCTAGCTCTCAAGACACATAACATGGGCATTTTCTTTTATATTTATCATTTCACATAACACATAGTTCAATTACTCATACAACATTTTCATATGAGTCACATTTACATGTCACATAGCTTATATACTTTCTCGCGTAGTTACATAGATCCATGTCATATAACATATATCCCAAAGTGCATATAATCACATATATCATATCATATAGCTTAGATCATTTCTCAGATATTCATATATACATACATATCATATCATATCATATCTTGTTCACATATGATCATATATGCTTCATATAACACATAGAAACACCTAGAACACTTTCTCATAGCTTATATCAATTTTCAGAGTCCTTTCATATTACCTGATGACATATATCATATAGATATATAATAACTGATATCATATTATCTACCTTATGCTCCATTTCTTCGTATTCCCTTTTTCATATCATCATACATTTAAATATTCTTATATGTCCTATCAATATCCTATAAACTTACTCATATTCTCATATATCGTATTTTAATATAATTTGTATAGTAATACTCTATAATTGTATCATATAATGATTTTACCCAAGTACTCCTTTATAAAGTTTATATTACATGTTCAATTAGTCTCATGCTATCTTATAAATAATTTCCACTTATTTTATATCCTTTTCCTTTTCCACTCACATAAACCATCTATTTTTTTAGTTCCATTTCTCATGACTTCCACAATACTTTTTAATAAAACTTTGTAGCTCTTCACTATAATACATAAACCATAGTTTCCTTTAATTTATGAATCTTCCCTATATAACTTATGTATCCTTATTTATGCCAACGAATTCATACTATTCTCTTAGAGTCTCCTAACATTTCTCGTATAATCACTTATACCATATCATATAACTTATACTTGATTATCTTATTCTCTCATGTTCATTTCATTTCTTATGACTCTATCATATAACTTATTCCATGTTCTTCCATTATTACATAATAAAGTCTTACATAAATTATATAGCATATACAAAGCATATCATTATCTTTAGTCATGCATACATACAATCAATGTAATACAGATAATCACATATAATTATGTCCATGACTTCATGCATATTACTCTAGGAAATAGACTCATCGCAAGTCTTATTTCCATTAAACACTACATATCACTAGTATGCACTCACCTTGGCCTCACTAGTCAATTCCAATCTCTTATCTTTCTCTTGATCGATCTTACTTGCCAAATGTTCCGGAATTGCTTTATGCGCAGAATCTACATAAATGTACATTTTGAGGCAATCATTAGATACCTACACCTTGTAGTTGGATACTAGCAACTTAAACGAACTTATTAAACCAATATTCACATTTTTCCTTTAGGGGGAATCGGTTCCCTCCTGTGGGGGTATCGGTTCCCCTCTGGCATTCTGGAATTCCATGTTCGTTTGAGAGGGTATCGGTACCCCTTTGAATGGGTACCGATTCCCCCTAACCCATAAATCATTTTCAGCACGAAAATTACTTCATTTTCTCTCAAACACTTTATATATCATCCCCTTTTTCATTCTTAACTCTAGTACACATACTTAAACCAATCTATATTCATTTATTTCATCTTAAACCTCAAAATCCTATCTTCCATATGTAATTCAATAATCATACCAAATTTTCTATATGTTCTAAATCCAATTCTATCACTCCAAATCTCTTAATTTAACTATTGACAAGTCAAATTTAACTTCAAATTCTACTTATCAATTCTTTTCCAAAATTTCATATAAAAACTCCAAATCTTTAATCTCTCTTAACCCCTCCATTCTTTGATTTTACCGTAACCCAAGCTTTCCTTAAGTTTATCCATCAACTAAAGATCAAAACCAAACTTAAAATTCAATTAATAATCAACTAATAAAACTCTCACCTTTGCCTTGCTCTCCCAAGTATGAAGAAGAAGAAAGGAGAAGAGAACTCTGGATGTTTCTCACATTTCCCACGTTTATATCACCTTAAAAGAAAGATAAAAATCTTTCTGGTCAAATGACCATTTTACCCTTAATTTCCTTTAATAATTACTAAACAACCTTCATCATATATTTCCAATAATCATTGAATTATTTCATTCTTCTACTTTAGTCACCAAATTCTGAAACTTTTCAATTTAGTCACTAACCCGGTATTACGGATGTTACAAGTTATTTAGGGTCTTAAAATGTCATAACAACACATACTTTACAACAAATACATTATCTATGACATGAATCAAGTATAATACCCTAAAATAGTCAAATACCAAAATCTTAACAAATCATCATTCTTATGAAAGCCTTAACACTCCAAAGGATTAGAAATACACTACATTGATGTTTAAATCTCGAAATTAAACCTTCTTAGCCACACTTATTTCCTTTATGATTTGGATGAAAACCGTTACTTATTCTTTTGCTAGAAAAAACCCCATGACTTGAATTATTAAAACAATTAGTGGGATTATGAACAAAATTGAAGTATGGAAGAAGCTCAAGAACCTCACTTTGTGCTATTTAACTTAGAGAGGAAAATAGAGAAGAATATATGGAGAAAGGAAGAAGAAGAAATGAAGAGAATACGATAGAAATGAGTTATAAAAAGCTCGATCACATTTGATCCTTCCTTATATTTCTACTATTAAAAAATCTCCCTTTTATGGCTAATTAGGCCCAATTCTAACCTAATTAAGCCCAACAACTTAAATTACGAAATCCACAGGGTCCATATGTATCTCGGGTAAACATGAAACTATTAGCCCAAAAATTGGGGTATTACAACTCTCCTCTCTTTAAAAAATTTGCGTCCTCAAAATTTACTTGGATTAAATAACGACCTATATTTAGGTCAAACAGTTTATAAATCTCAGAGCACCTAGACTCTTATCAAATATGATCCTCAAGGATGAAGTTATCACAACATGACATGCAACTCAAAATTCACAAAATCGATATAAGCTTTTCTAATGGCTCTACCAATATTGAACCTTAAACGAAAACCTTCAAAAAGCATAAAGCCAAAGAAATTGTGTTCTTGTTGTCTGATATTGTATGCTTGGAACGTTTCACAAGGAAAACACTACTTTATGATTCACTGCTATTGCTATACCCCTCAATGGCTAACTCTACTCAATCGAGTTAACAAATTGCACCATCTTATAAATATCTTGACCTACTAAACTTGATTAACTCGACAAACTACACATTGAGATCATACAAACACTTGTCATACACGGTCTCGAAGTTGACTTATGAAGATATGATGTCAAATCTCAAATCTCAACTTTCTAACTTCGATCTATATACTTCTGTTGCGTAACTCTAATTCAATACTCATCCATGCTACCTAACTATTTCTCATTCACCCTTAAGGTTTAAATACACTCTACTTATTGGATCATGCATCTAAGGTACTCACAACTAGAAATTGGCCACTTGCCTAGCTAAACTAGCAACATTTGGCTTTCCTGGAGAGCACACCTACCGAAGTGAAGATCTCATGCAACCATACTATGACGTAAGGATCTCGAGACTCTACGTCTTACACTCATGATCACTTACTACCACTGAGTTATTTGATGACGGATAACGCTAATCAAACGATGATTAACGTACTTGATCTCTTTTAGCCTGAAGCACTAAAATCCATAGTATTATGCAACGCTGCACACTGTTATGTGTTGTATATAGCTCACGCTCATATACCAACATGAAGACATTATTGATGAGGCTTGACTCACCAAGAAAATTCACTTATTTTTCTTACAAGAAGGTTTCTTGGTGACATAAGAGGGATCATTACAGATAGGAACTCAACATTGGAGTTCCGGCTCAGAGAAGTACGATTGTAGTCTAGGGGCATATACTGATTAGACATCTTTTAAAATTCGATCGGCCAGTCTATCTTGAAAAATTTGACTCAACCATAGCTCTGATACCACTAAATGTAATCCCCTCAGACCGATGCAGACAACCCGATCTGATCTGGAGTGTCACATTAGGGCCACTGGACCCTCTATAAAAATAGTGGAAAATTTAAAACTTTCATTAAAACATGTAAACTCATAAAATCATTTATAAATACGCAAAAATATAAACAGATTTTCAGACTTGTATATAAAATAAAATACAATTATATACCCCCTAATCATATATATCATACTCTGCAAGCAACGTCGGAAGAACTCCCTTATTGATGTTGATAGATGCACTGGTACAACTCTTATAACCTGCAATGGTGATTAATAAAATGAGCTTCAAAAAGCTCAATAACACAGAACTACCAGATGATGCTACATAACATGTAGATAAATGAAAATCCATATAATTTCCTTATTGAATCAGACGTATACCAGTTTACGGAATAATCTGGGGTTCCATTAGTAGTTCATCGAGTAGAAGCCATGAAGATCACAGTTCATAGGAAGCATTTATAGTTTCATGTTCCATGAGATGAATAAGATATCTAGTGTGTTCCAATCAAAACCAGTGAAAAGATATAAATTTTTTAAAACCATAGTGGAACCCTCCAACCAAACTCCATTATGCAATTCCCCAGAACTACATCCGTAAGGCTTACCCTCAGCACACAGCAAAAAGGGAGCCAACCTAAAGATATACCTTGGGGCCTATAGAACTACCCAAGGATATTCTTAGATCCGTAGGGTTACCTTCAGCACACAGTAAAGGGAACCAACCTAAGGATATGGCTTGGGGCTTATGGGCATACCTAAGGGTATCCTTAGATCCTTAGGGTTACCTTAAGCACACAACAAATGGGAACCAACCTAAAGATATGCCTTGGGGTCTATGGGCCTACCCAAGGGTATCCTTAGATCCGTAGGGTTACCTTATGCACAAAGTAAAAGGGAACCAATCTAAGGATATGCCTTGGGGCCAATATGCCTACCCAAGGATATCCTTAAGTCCGTAAGGTCTTACCAGCTAGATCAAAGCTGTGTGACCCATACTTCAGAATCCTATCTATATAAAAATCTAGTAGAAATCAGTTTAGTTGTAAATCATAATACCTGGATCATGATCCAGTAATATGTCATATCCGTGAACATGAAATAAATTTTATATCAAATTTCCACATGTTCACCATAAGTAGTCAAATGATTAACCCAAGGGGGTACCTTGGGCCTGAAAGCCTACCCAATGATCCCCTTAGATCCGTAAGAAATTTTCAGCTTGATCAGAGTTGTACCTCTAATCTACCCATATAATATCCCAATAAAATAGTTCGAGTAAAACCAGTGAAATATAAAACCGTAGTTTATAAATCAGTAATTTTCGTGATTCCATAAATCAGAAACAATTCATATTTCCCGATAAAAACCATAATCGTAATTCATATACCATATTGCCATGGTTCATAATCCAGTAAATCAATACTTGCATTAAAACACATTTTAAAATATATAAAACCGCCATGTAGTACATATGGAACACATTAGAGGATCCAAGTATTTTTCAGAGGCATATTGTAGTTATCAGTATGAATAAAAAGAACTTATGCAAATTTGATTGGATTCTAGGAACGAGGTCCTATTGAAGAGAATCAATTAATAACCGATCTAATCAGACATTTACAATCCATATTGATTGATCGGTTTATCGAACTATTCGAACTGAACAATCTCTCAGAATTAATGCATGTCGGCCCGTCAATTTATTACCTTTCCAGGGTATTCACTCTTAAATACTAACAATTCTTGTCCATAAATCATCTTCTTAATCACCACTGAATAGATCTTCCAAAGGTCTTTATTTCATTTCCACGTTTTAACGATATTAGGAAATACAGACATACTTGATTCATGGTTCATGACCCATAAGGACAATTCATAATGTAAGTTCAACAGTGTTTCTAAACTCATCCAATCACCTATTTAATCCTCAATCATTGAGGTTACTTAGTTCTTTTAGCAAGCAAGTATATCTCAGTTATTTTAGAGTTTTCCAAATTAATTCGGACGTTTCTGAATTTTTGATACATAATATACTTCCTTTCAGTTCAATTTAGTCATATAATAAAGTCATTCTAGTATTCGTGGTTGATTTGTCTCATGAATATCCACTTCTTAGTATCGAATGCGCTCTAGAGTTGAGCTGAGCCAAATACTTCCAGAATTATCATCGATCCAAACTTGAGAAGACAAACACACATTCGAATGATATCTATGCCATTTAGGTATTTACATAACATTAGGGCTGATCTACTCACTTAAATTGTGTTCCATTACTTTTAAGGGTAGTACAACACCTATGTTTATCTGAATTCCTTAATTAACCCAAGATATTTATTTGGTCTAGACCATAAGGCATTTTGGTCATTACAGTGCTCAATGTTTTTCTATTCACTTCAAAGCTTGAGGATATCCATTTATTCCTAGGCTTAGTGATATTCTTGAGTCATTTCCATTCCATGGGTATTTTGGTCATTTTACAAATCTAGGGTATTTCAATCATTTCCTTCCGTCCGGTCTTATTATTTAACTCTAACTTATCATTTACTTCAATCTTTTCAAACAAATCTGACAAAAGAGCACCCTCGATAAATTATTCTTCAGGTATTTGCTCATAACTCGGAGATTTACGGATTATCAGGAATTTTCTGTATAAACGTGTGAACTTAACGATGAAACTAGTAATTCATCGTTTTAGGCATGACTTGTTGAGTATTTTTTTATTCAGGGTTAATTCGAGCTATTTTTCCCTCTCAAGTGTAATTTTGTAATTTCTTAACGATATAATTTTGGTATTAAAAGTCTTAACAAGAATAATTATAATTTAGAGATTCTAAGGTTAATCGCTTTTCCAGATAATCTCTAAACTTTAAATTATTCATTAACAAACCTCTTGTCCAACTTCCAGTGTCAATTCTTGTCTTTTTACAACATAAGGGTATTTTCATAATTTTACCTAATCGAAATATTCTCTTAATTTATCATTTAAACGGATTCGGATCGACTACATCCATAATCCAACATGCATAATTGTCCAATCATATACATCCATGTATTTATCAATTATCAATATGTTCCATAAAGCATAAAGAGGTAGTAATGTATTACCTCAATTTTCGTACCAAATTGATCGACCAAATAAATTCCATTCGAATGCCCTCGATCTTTAATTCAACTTCTAATAATTCCTTAAATACATAACAATAAAAATTTCATAAAAAACGGGCTTAATTCTGAAAAACGGATCGAATCGGATGATAAATCAATGAAAAATAGCTTACTGGTTCGAATATGGTGAAATGAACCCCAAAAAGAGACTCAAGACATTAAAAAACGTTAGAATATGTATACCCAAAAAATGTCAACGGTCGTTCAATATCCAATCAACGCCGGTCAAAGTTCTGGTCAACGGTAGTCAATGTCGGTCAACGGTCAATGCAGTCAACGATCAACGGTCAACGCTGGTCAACAGGTTAACGGGTCGGGTCGGTCAGCCAAGTTGGGTCGGGTCAGACCGGTTTTTTTTCTGCTACCAAACGAAGCCCACTCTCAGGGGGTGGCGCGTGGGCCGCATGAACAGTGTTACGGGGTCCGAACAATTCTTGAAAAATTTCTAAAAATTATTTTAAGGCATTTTGAGACACTTACCAAGCTCAGTTCAAAATTTTGAACGGTGGAGAGCTCAATTCTGAAACATCAAAAAATTTGACTTCCTCACCCCTCTACGAGCCGACGATGACGCAGACACGGAGGACACTGGTGGACTCGGAATGATGCAAGGAACACGATGGTACGGGAGGTTTCGAAAACAGATGGTCGGATCGACGTGAATCGATGGAAAACCAACGGAAATTGAGTTAAAACTGACGATACTTCTAATTGAAATTAACGAAAAACGACGCCGATTCATAACGAAAGGTTTGAGGGGTTTTGTTCATCGGTCGACAATAAGCACGATAGTGATTTCGGCTCGTCAAACGGTGGCTAAACTGTGAGTAGATCGGAGTTCAAAGAAGGGTTGAGGGGATGGGAAAAATGGGAAATAATATGGAAACTGAGCACGGGAAAGGGGTTATAAATTTTCTCCTAAAGAAAAATGGTTAAACTATGAGTTTAGCCACTGAATTTCCTTCACTTTATAAAATGGTCTTCCAACTTTGAAATTTTACAATTTAATCCTCAATTTCTTCCAAAATACCAATTAAATTCACCACTTCTATTTTCTAAAATTTTAGCCCCTAAATTGGGGTGTTACATTGACTCACCTAGATAATTCACTTATTGTTCTTACAAGAAGGTATCTTGGTGACGTTAGAGGGATCACTGAACCTCGAGACTTACAACTCACTATAACACCTATAGTACCCTTAGTACCTAGTGTGAAATTTTGAAACAACTACAACAAAATGTATACCTAGCTAAATTACTCCTCTTGAGTACTTGGGGCATCAGTGCCCAGTTAGCAACTGAAGTGCCTTGGCACTAGCTGAGACATATCTTGATGTTTCTGGCAACAAGGTGATCACTATACTGATAAGAGTAACCTGGGTATTTTTAATACTCTCATGGAGATCCTTATCTCCAACGCTGAACTTGGGATTACTAATGAGAACATAAATAAATTAGAAGAATTAAATAAAGATGTTATAGACTCAGGTTTTGCTTAGCTTCAATTTCGATCTGTCATTGAAATAAAATTTTCCCTTCGTGATGTGTGCTGGTTACAGTCAATAAGGCCCAACCTCTGCAGCTAACTCTTCTATCTGGTTAATATAGAATTCCTATAGGTTCGACATGGTTACGATCCGTGTAGATTTCTAGGGTATATTACATTCATGGTTTTTTCTCTAAGGTCAAGGTTCTCAAATTATCCTAAATGGTGCCCCATTAGGCTGACAAAACCCTCGATCTTAAACCCATCACAAGCTTATATGGATCGAGTTAAATTAGAGAAGATGCACCTCCTTATGCCTGACACAGGGAAACATATCCCACAAAGGCATAAGGTGTAGACCTCGAAAGGTTACTTGCTAAGCCTGACATGAGGAAAAATTTTCTACAGTGTTACTTTCACCCCCGCTTAAAATAGAGAAATTGGGTATATGGTTTATGTCATGTGAATGCAATGAATGTGTGAGGAGAAATATACCAACCTTTACCATACACTAGTAATCAATTCTTGAACAAAAACCAATCCACTTAACTTAATATCTGAAAGATCATGAATACACACATCAGTACAAACAATCACAAGTATGCATATGCCATTAGGGTTTAAAGATTAATGCCAACAAATAAGGACAACCAAGAGATCAAAATTAAATTAGATTGAATCCATAATTCCTATTGCAAAGACAATAATTAATTGACTAACGTACTAACTCTCTAAAATCCCCAGTGGAGTCGTTAAGCTGCCACAACATTTCAAAAAATTGAAAAAATAATTTTAAAGGTTCGTTTTGACTAACATTGGGTTTTCCTTTAAAAAATAAAAAAATGTGGTTCGAGGGAGTTTCCACTAATATTTGTTTAGGATGTGATTGGATCACCCAAAAATATTTTGTCATTTTAATAAAATTTTAATTTTAAATTAAAATAACATTTTGGTCTACTTTTCCAGAAAATAGGTTCGAGATTCGATTATGTGTGGGGAAGGATTAGCACTCCCACAACGCCCAAAAATCGGTACCTAATCAATTAATTATTGTCTTTGTAATGGAATTTACAAAATTTAATTTTAATTTAATTAATGATCCATTTTTATCTAAAAAATATAGTGCTATTTAACCAATTAAAATTTTAGATAGAAAATTAACAATTTATGCATTTAACTAGAGAAAGTTAACTACTTAATATAAGGTATAGTGACATCCCTCTCATTTCTAACTAAAGTGGTGAATCACTAATTTTCATTTAAATTTTTTTAAAGGCAAATTGTTATCATTTCAACGTTTCAAACAAAAGGGAAACACCACCTAATATAAGCTAGAGTGGTGGTTTTCCCTTATTTAGAAAGAAATAAGAAATACTATAATCATTGTAATTTATTTATCTAAGGTTATACAACAAACAAAAATTTTATTTATGAAAATTATCGGTCCATTAAGATAGATAGAAAATGTTCAAATATTTATAAGTATCAAAACTAAACCACCGAATAAGGTCAATAGACTCATTTTCGATAAATCTAAATATGAGAACATTTCTCTTTCTACCCTCCTGCTCAATTTTAAAAGTTATATTTTTTAATGGTTTCACTGGAGGGTATTTTAAATTATCAAATTAAATTACCCTGGTGGATTAGGATAAATCTCTTCGATAATTTAAAATAAATGTACATATCATTTTAATTATTTATTAAAAATATTGAGTAATGCGAATGAGGCTCTCATGCTTATAACTAATTAAAAATTTTATGAAACCAATCAACATGCTTCAATAAAAATTATTTAAAGAATCAAATCAAATAATCAATTTGATTAAAAAGCTAGAGTCGAAAGAATCAAAATTTAAGGAATATATAGAATAGAAAAATAATTTAAGGAATAAATAGAAATTAAATTTTTTAGAGGTAAATTAGATGTAAAATCATTATTTAAGGACTTATTTTATGTTTTAGAAGTAGTTCACAGTTGAAACTAAATATTTATATTTTTGTTAACATTGTCATGTCATCAATTTAACGGGGATAACAATTGATTGATCATTTTTGTTATAAATCAACAACCTTAGTGATCATTGGTGTAGTTTAGTCAATTTCGTAACATACTTTTTTTTATTAATATGGGGTATGTACAAGGTAATATCTATTTAAAGATAACTCTCAACCTTTCGACATTGAACGCGCACACCCTAACATCTATGGTGCTCAAACTCGGGTCCTCAAGGAATAACAACAATTCATTTATCACGAAGCCACTTGGTTCGTGCAATTTTTTAACATACTTTGTCCTTTGTAAGCATGCATTGTAATTCCATTTTTTCTATAAGTTTCTACTGTTGTAATTGTCATAAATACCTTGTAAAATCTATAAGAAGTTGTAATACAAACTTATAACCATTTGGGAAAGATGGCATTTGATAATAGGGCCCTTTTTAAGTCATTTTGAGTGTGGGCCCAAATGGGTCCATAATCCAAATAAAAATATCTGGCCGGATACTTATTCTTGAACAAAACATGTAGATCTTAATGGCCCAAGTATACTATTTGAAGTTTTTCAAAAAATAAAATCCCAAATATGAATCAAAACACAATTCAAGATAATTAACTCTGAGTTGAATATAATCTAAATGAATCACTTTAGAATCACAATGAGCCCAATAAGCCATTAACTAAGAAATGAAGTCTAATGACATTAATCCTAAAACCTTGAACCTTTAAATTAGTTTTTTTTGCCCAATGAGCCATTCAAATCTTTATTTTTCAATCTACGACAAACACTATAGTATCCGTGTAACTCATCACGTCGAAATAACAAGTTTGCTTGGAAATAATTTTTAATGGTCCCAGGTAAATGTGTAACATCCTAAAGTCAGGGCTAGTGATCAAAATGGAAGTTTTAAAACTTTGAGGTATGATTTAAAAAGATTGAAAAGTTTAGGGACTTATTTAGAAATAATTTGTGAAGGATTGTTAGTACATATTAAATGAAGTAAAGGGTAAATTGGTATTTTCACAAGAAATATTTTTATCTTTCTTTTATGGGGTATATAACACGTTGAATGGGTAGGAATAATGGAGATTTTTCTCCAGAGTTCTCTTCTTCTTCTTCCTCTATACGTGAAGGCTAGTGGACAAAGGTGAGTTCTCTTGTTAGTTAATTATTTGTTGAATTCAAGTTTGGTTTATGATCTTTAGGTGATACTTAAGCTTAAGGAAAGCTTAAGTTGTCTTAAAATCATAAGATAAAGGCGTTGGGAGAGAATAAAGATAATGAGTTTTTAAATGAAATCATAGGAAAGAGTTGATAAGTGGATTTTGAAGCTAAATTTGACTTTTCAATGGTTGAATTAAGAGATATGAAGTGATAGAATTGTAATTAAAACATGTTAGAAATTTGGTGTGATTCTTGATTTATATAAGGAGGATAGGATTTTGAGATTAGGGATGTGTGGAATGAATACAAATTTGTTTATATATGTATACTTGAGTTAAGTGAGTAAAAGGGGTTCAAACATGAAGTGTTTGAGCTTAATTGAGTGAATGTTTGGCTTAATAAGTGAATTATGGGCAAGGGGTATTGGTACCCATTCATCAGGTACCGATACCTCAAGAGTAAATTTCAGGAAGATATTCAAAGGGTACCTATACCTTAAGGATGATATCGATACTCCCTTGAAATGAAAAATTATCGAATGTAATTTGGGTATCGATACCTAGGCAGTGTACTGATACCTCAGTTAAGGGATGTATCAATACCTACTTTAAGTATAAAATGAATTTTGCATTTCTTTTACTTTAAGAAATGAGGGATTAAAGTATTCTATTTAGAATACTGATATGTATAAATATATGATTTTGTAGACATCGAACGTAAGAAAGTTCCAGAACAACTGAAAGGTTAAAATTGATCAAGAAGGGAAAGTAAGTTATAAGAGTAATTGATAGCAAGTGAGGCACAGGTGAGTACATAGTAGATAGTATATGATGTTTAATGGAAATAAGACTTGCGACATGTCTATTTCCCATAGTATTATGCATAATTCATGAACATGAACATGTGTTTGTTAAGAGTGCATGAGTTATATGTTATTGTATGTGTAATATGATTTGTATGAATATATGCTAGTGTGATAAGATATAAGAAGTGGTATAAGTGATAATATATATGTTTATATAAGTCATATGATATTGACATAATGAATGATATGAATATGTGATATATGAACATACAAGATTAAGTAAATGAACATAGAAGATATATATGATAATATAAGAATAAGATATGAATAATATGATATGTGTTATATGGGAAATATATGTGAATTTAAATTTTATCCGTTTTTAAAGGAAAAATGTTTTGAAAAGTCAACGTGACACCTCTGACTTATATTCGGGTTGGGTACGGGTTGGGGTATTACATTTAATGGTATCAGAGCTAAGGTTTAGCTGATTCTAGGCTTAAACCGAAGGTAAAAGAGTTTTAAAAGGTGTGCATTCCAACTCAAAGTGAAAATTTATGATATGATAGTGTAAGGAGTGTGTTGTCTTGCTAAAAGAATTAGATTGTTACGTTATTATAGAAATATGATAATGAGAGTTTCGAAATAAGTGAGAAGGTGATAGACCTGATGGTGGTAGTAAATCACCTGCCCTGGCCAGGCAGGATGAAGAGTGGACACCTCAGGGAGCGCCTTTGTAAAAGCTAAGGATTATTTTCAGAAGATTGAAAATTCATTTGAATAGTGTTAGAGGATCTCCACTTTTACAAAGTGGAGAAGTTAGATGAAGTAGTTTAGTTACTATGCGATCGAGTTAAAGTATATGAACAGAGGTTATCACTAGAATGATAAAAGATTCAGTGATGTGGTTAATAGTTTAGAAAAGTTCGAGAATAAGAATTCGGTGATAAGTTTATCAGATAGATGAAGCCAGAGTTTATGAATTGAAGCAGGGGAATCGTAACATCTATGGATAATAGTGTAGTTTGATAAGTTGAAGGAATTGTTGTTAGACTAATCTAAAGGAAAATGATGTATGTAAGTGATATGTGGAGGGCTTGTGCCTAAACTAAAAGAATATTATGGGTGTTGGAATTGTTCATTTTCAAGAAGTGGTTAATTGTGTTAAAGATCTAGAGAGAGCTCATAATGATTAAGAGAATTAGTATTTCATAGAAATCAACTCCATCGAAGAGAAATAAAGATTATGATTTTCAACTACAGACTTGGTTAGAATCAGTTGTATTTCATGTTGAAAGATCAAATCTGATGAAAGTCAGACTCACTTAGGTAGTAGAGTCTGAGTCTGGAAAATTAAATAAGGAGTTAAAGATAGATAGGAAGTTAAGTTAGATATGAAAATGGTGGATGGAATTGAAAGTTCTGTTAGAAATTATGTAAATTGAAGAAGTAAAAAGTATCTAAGATGAATCAAGTGATATGAGTATTATTTTGGAATAATTTAAGAATGGGTATATCGGTGATTAATTTATAAGACAAAGGAAATTGAATTTTGAATTTGAACAAAGGAAATTGCATGGTGTATGGGAAAAGATAAGCTAACCAAGTAGGGTGTGGAATCGAATATGGTAGTGTATTCTGATTATGTAAATGTGATATAGTTAAGAAGATACGGATTTGTGTATCCAAAGGAATCTAAAGATTGTAGTAGAATGTGTGTATTGTAAATAGAATAAGAATTTTGTATAATAACAAGATTTTGTGCAATTCATGTGGATTATAAGAGTCATGAAGATGTGATAAAGATATGCTTTAGTTATGTTATAAGAAGATATTGATCATGAAAGGATAAATGAATAAATAAATCAAAATAATGGAGTTTAAGGGATCATATATGATAAAGATTATGGGATGTATAAATCATAAGTTGACCAGAAGTAAGAAAGATAAGTCGGGTGATATGAAAGATTGTTTGATTCTGTAAAGTGTATGTTTTAATCATCTATGATGAAGATTTAAGGCTATGTTTCTTGGTCAAGTAGATGTAGTTAAAAAATAAAGAATGATTTATATGTATTAAGGAAGTTTAAGAGGTAGTCAGGTGATGATGGAATAAAAGTTTGGTTATTATTGCAAGTCAATTAGAGATTGATAAAGGAAATCAAACGATTTATCATTTTGAGTAATAAGAATGAATGATATTGTTTATATGACAACTGACATGATATGAATTTTCCAAGACTAGATGTAAGTGTACAATCGAAGGAGAAAAAAATAGAAATGGATTGGGTTCATTGGAAATTAAAGACAATTTATTAAAAGAAACTGTGAAACATTAAAGTAGTAAAATAGAATGAGAAAGTTTGAAGATATTTAGGTAATGTTTATATCGATATGTGCAATGAAAATTCGACGACTAATTTTCTTAAAGGAGGGGAGATTTGTAACATCCCAAAGTCAGGGCTAGTGATCAAAATGGAAGTTTTAAAACTTTGAGGTACGATTTAAAAAGATTGAAAAGTTTAGGGACTTATTTGGAAATAATTTTTGAAGGATTGTTAGCAAATATTAAATGAAGTAAAGGGTAAATTGGTATTTTCACAAGAAATATTTTTATCTTTCTTTTATGGGGTATATAACACGTGGAATGAGTAGGAAAAATGGAGATTTTTCTCCAGAGTTCTCTTGTTCTTCCTCCTCTATACGCGAAGGCTAGTGGACAAAGGTGAGTTCTTTTGTTAGTTAATTATTTGTTGAATTCAAGTTTGGTTTATGATCCTTAGGTGATACTTAAGCTTAAGGAAAGCTTAAGTTGTCTTAAAATCACAAGATAAAGGAGTTGGTAGAGATTAAAGATAATGAGTTTTTAAATAAAATCATAGGAAAGAGTTGATAAGTGGATTTTGAAACTAAATTTGACTTGTCAATGGTTGAATTAAGAGATATGAAGTGATAGAATTGGAACTAAAACATGTTGGAAATTTGGTGTGATTCTTGATTTATATAAAGAGTATAGGATTTTGAGATTAGGGATGTGTGGAATGAATAAAAATTTGTTTATATATGTATACTTGAGTTAAGTGAGTAAAAGGGGTTCAAACATGAAGTGTTTGAGCTGAATTGAGTGAATTTTGGGCAAGGGGTATCTGTACCAATTCATCAAGTATCAATACGTCAAGAGTAAATTTCAGGAAGATATTCAAAGGATACATTAAGGATGGTATCGATACCCCCTTGAAATGAAAAATTACCGAATGTAATTTGGGTATCGATACCTAGACAGTGTACCGATACCTCAGTTAAGCGATGTATCGATACCCTATGGGGGTATTGATACCTACTGTAAATAGAAAATGAATTTCTCCTTTCTTTTAGTTTAAGAAATGAGGAATTAAAGTATGATATTTAGAATACTGATATGTATAAATGTATGATTATGTAGACATCGAGCGTAAGCAAGTTACGGAATGACTGAAAGGTTAGAATTGATCAAGAAGAGAAAGTAAGCTGTAGGAGTAATTGATAGCAAGTGAGGTACATGTGAGTATATAGTAGATAGTATATGATATTTAATGGAACTAAGACTTGCGACAAGTCTATTTCCTATAGTATTATGCATGAATTCATGAACATGAACATGTGCTTGTTAAGAGTGCATGAGTTATATGTTATTGTATGTGTAACATGATTTGTGTGAATATATGCTAATGTCATAAGATATAGGAAGTGGTATAAGTGATATATATATGTTTATATAAGTCATATGATATTTCCATAATGAATGATATGAATATGTGATATATGAACATAAGAGATTAAGTAAATGAACATAGAGGATATATATGATGATATAAGAATAAGATATGAATCATATGATATGAGTTATATGGGAAATATGTGAATTTAAATTTTATCCGTTTGTAAAGGAAAAACGCTTTAAAAAGTCAACGTGAGACCTCTGACTCGTATCCGGATCGGGTACGAGTTAGGGGTGTTACAAAATGGGCTCCATGTGAGTTATTATTTTAATATATTAACATGAACTTATCTTGTCAATGTGACGAGTCTCGTATGGAATTTATAATTTATATTAAAATCAATAAATAATGTTTTTAAAGAAATTTAAAAAAACTATAGAAATCGTCACATCGAGGTGATGAGTTACTCTGGAATTAAAAAAACTAGTTGTTTATTGCCGTTGGATAACGGGCGGCTGCAACGAGAAAATTTCAACGTGCATATTTGTAATACACAAAATTTTGGGCTATTAATTTTGGGTTTATTTGAGAGACATGTAGACCTCGTGGAGTTTGTAATTAAAGTTGTTGCACCAACTGCGGGCTTAATTGGTTGTGAATTGGACCCAATTGATCATAAAAAGGGGTTTTTTGCTTAAAATATGAAGGACTTAAAGTGTAATTATAACATTAGGGAAAAAAGGCTAATTAACCTTTGGATTTATTTGGCCTTATACATAGGTTTTTGGGGACAAAATATGAAAAGCTTTCATATTCTTCTCTTCACCTTATTCTATCTCATTTCCTTCACCCTTTTCCTTCTTAAGTGCAATAGCTCAAAGGTAAATTCTTGAGAATCTTTCATACTTCAAAATTTTACCTAATACTCTAGCAAATTTTTTTGATGATCTAAAGCCTTGGCTTCCTTGCTTGTTAGAGAAAATGAGGGTTGATCAACCAAATCCTATAAGAAGTGAGTGTGGCTAAGAAAGAAGCTTCATTTCAGGATTTTAACATCAAGTTAGTGTATTTCTAATCCTTTTGAGTGTTATGGCTTTCATAAATATGAAGAATTACTAATATTTGTATATTTGAGCATTTAGGGTTTGTACTTGATTTCATAATTAAATGACGTTTAGTTGTAAAGAAAGTGTTTTTATGGCACTTTAAGACCCTAAGTAACTTTCTAAAGATTTAATCCATGATTAGGAATCAAAATAAGACCTTTGGGATGATTTTTGGGTTTTTCCCGAGCTTAAATAAAACATTTATGGGTTCGAGTATCGATAGTGAATGAAATAAGATGGAATCTAGGCAATTTTAATAGAGAGTGTCATTATTGATGGGACGAGTATCGATACTAATCTTTTAGTATCGATACTGAGGGTTGTAGTATCGATACTGAATGATAGTCTCAATACCAGATTCTTGGTATCGATATCGCTGGTATCCATATCGGATAAATTGTTATCCATACCGGGGGATTGGTATCCATACCAGATGAGTTGGTATCCATACCAGATGAACTGGTATCCACACTGAAGATTAGGTATCTATATCAAAGGCTTGGTATCAATACCCAAAGTGGTTGAGTGACTTCAAGATGTCAAATAGACTCAAGAGTGAGGAGTTTAATATCGATTGAGATCATGTATCTATCTCGCTACCGGAGGTTACTAAAATACCTTTGGAGGCTGAAATTACCAAATTGCTATTATAGAGGATCTACCGACAAACAATATGACGAATTAATCTTATTACAAAATAGATGAATCATGTACTATAAGAACATCAATAAATCAAGAACGTATTATTCATCCCTCTAATTTAAGGGGTTTTAGGGAGAAGTACGATAAGAGTGACTATAGTGTCGCTACCCAGTATTGAACCCAAGATAGGTATCAGGCTAGCTAGTATTACCACTACTGAACAATAGAATCAGTAATCGTCGTAAAATCACAAAATGCATAAAGACTTCTTTAGAGACAAAAAATGACTAAAACTTCCTTAAGTAACAAATTACCATAATAGAGCAGCTTAATAAACAATAGAAGTAACATACTAATAAACCTTTGCATAACGTTCTAGGTAAGAGAATGAGTGAGATAACAACTAATGAGAGGATGGTCTCACTTTAGTGTGTCTAGCTATTCCTAGGGTATAGCTAAGCTACCTTAGTTTCCCTAGAGGACATTGTCAGCATTATGTGACCTTAGGGCCATCATTCATGTATGTATAGTTGCATCAGTCCAGCATATCAGATATCTTTAGATCTTGGCTTGATAGCTATGTGAGATCTAGCCAATACTTCAGTTGGGCGGGAATTATATCGGTTGTTATGTGATGATAGGGTTCCCCTCCATGATCTACCTGATGGCTATGTGAGATAAAGAGATCATTAAGCAGCTTAGTGAGAATTTTATCAATGTTATGTGACACATGGTTCCCTTAGTAAATTAGTTTCTAATGGCTATGTGAGACCAGATACTAGCAGAGTGTTGTATTCAAATAATGCATAGCAACATTAGTGTTGCATTAAGAAAATTTGTAGCATTATAATCATTAGGGTTAGAGACCCTTTAGAGGTATACTTATGGCGAGGTGATAACTCTCTAAAAGAGTTATTATTTAAAGCATTTTACTTAGGTCAAGCTTGTACTTTAGCATTTTTAGAATCATATTTAGATTTATTTTAGTATATTTTACATCATTTGCATATTGTGAGTGAATTGTTGATACTTGGGTTTATTTTAATGTTCTTGTTACAAATTGATATACTAATGTTGTGAAATTGCTAATGTTGTAGTTGTTGTTGTGCACTGATGTTGGATTGGATGGCCAAGACGATTCTATGGCAACTGCTAAGTCACAAGGCGGTTAGAGAAATTTTAGGAATTGATAAACCTATGGGAAAAAGGTTGAAATTAAAATTCAAAGAGTTTTCAGAAAAAAAGGTTTATTACTGGAAAGTTTGACTTTGATGGGCTATAAATATATTATTTTCTACACACTTTATTCAACCTTAAAAACTCTAATTTTCATAGTTTTCTTTTATTTTTCTCTCGTAACACCACCATGGCAGCCTAAAAACCTTTGGGAAAATAACACATACATGAAGCATGTTGTAACCGTGAGAACGGTGCTCGATGATCAATTGGGTTTCATTTCAGCTAGTTAGATCAAATGTAAGAAAGGGGGTTTATTTTTTAAAGATGATTTATTTTTATTTTATGTTGAGATGATAAACTTGGATCTTTTATTTTGAATATATTTTATGAATTTCATGTTTATTCACTTTGCCTTAGTATTATCGATTGGTGTTGCTTGAGTTTAATTTTTACTTGTTTGTAGAGATATAAATTACCTGGTAATGCGGCAAGAGTAGGTTACATCATGAATAACATCATCATCTCTGAGAGCAATATTTAGCATAAAAGAGATTTTTATTAACTATTTTGTCATAGCACTCTTAGCACGCTTATTTGAATTGTTATAGAGATATAGTCCTTGTTATAAGTTGTTAATGAATACTTTTGAGAGAAGAATAACATGTTGGGTTAATGCTAGACACACTAATCGTAATGCTACACATTGTTAATTGCATTTTTGTTATTTGACACCCCACAATCATTTACCTAAATCGATCATTTCTTCATTTATTGTGTTGAATCTCATTTATTCTATTTTGTTTTCTATTATATTTTTCCAACATTACCCCCTACATCAATAATACACAATTTTACGTTTACTGCATAACAATTCTGAAAGTAACACTAATCTACGTGGATAAGATAATCGCCGCACTTGATGTGTCCACTTTTACTACTTGATAAACGATAGTGTATGCTTGCACTGATTATTGTTATATTATTTGAAGCATCAAGTTTTTGGTTCCATTTTCAAGGATTAGTGTCATTACTTTTAGAGTTGTTTTATTTTATTTAGTAGCTTTTTATTTACTATTTTAGGTAGCTTTAACTGGGTGTTGCTAGTGGATGACCCACAACAACATCCAGAACTTAACACCTTTTAATTCAGAGATAGAGAGAACTTTTCACCGAAGGAGACAACAAAATCAACAAGATCCAAACATGAAGAAGAATGTTATGGGAAATGATGGTGAACTATAATTGCCAATTAAAGATATTAGAATTTCCCAAACAACAATGGGAAAAATAAAGAGAGGATTCCACCTTAGCGTAATGAAATGATGCAGCCACATTACCACAACATTGATGACATAAATAGGAAAATTAGAGAGCACGTTGTACTCATTCTTGATGAATTAAATCATGATATTGTTTAGTTGGCTATCCATGTTGCCCACTTTGAGTTAAAGTTGATGATGTTTCAAATGTTGTAATCAATGGGGTAATATAGTGGAATGCACATTGAGGACCTTAGAGAACACTTGCGAGAATTTATGAAAGTGTGTGATTCATTCATATAGTAAGGAGTGATCGAAGTAGGCTTGAAGCTAAAATTATTTCCATAGTCACTTGGTGACAAAGACAAGACGTGGCTCAATTCGCTACCACCCAGTGCTATAGCATCATGGAATGAACATGCCAAAAAATTTATTGATGTGATTCAACCCTCCCAACATGAATGCTAGATTTAGGAATGACATCATATCTTTCGAGCAAATAATGGATGGGAACTTGAATGAAGCATGTGAGAGGTTTAAAGACTTGATATAAAAGTTTCCAATTCATGGTTTCCAACATTGGACACAATTATAGATATTCTACAATGTTCTTAACATGCAAAAGTTTTAAAGACTTAATGCGGAAATGTCCAATTCATTGTTTCCAGCATTGGACGCAAATAGAGGATGGTTGTAGATGCCTCTGCCAATGGAGAATTGTTGGACAAATCCTACAACGTAGCTTATGATATCTTGGATAGGATTTCCAATAATGACTATCAATACCCTAATACAAGGATCATATTAGGTAGACGCATTGTAACAACAGTGGATATCGATACTTTGAACACATTGACCACACAGGTGACATTATTGACTGAAATGATGAATAACATGCAAAAGCCTAGAGGTATGTATGAGGAAAAGGCTACAACTCTTGTCAATTGTGTTTATTGTAGTGATAACCATAACTTTGAAGAATGTCCAAAAAACCATGAGTATGTGTACTCTTTTTTAGGAATTAAAACAGGAATGACAATACCAATACTTATGTGAATACTTACAATCCAAACTTGTGAAAGCATCCTATCTTATCTTGTAGAAGTTAGAATGTGGCCAACCTCAATATGACATTACAATCAAATTTTAGGAATACACAATAGCATTATTCGCACAAACAATAAACTTAGTAGTACTCGATGCTTCAACATCAACACAACAACAAATAAGGTTGCCAAGGGTAGAATTCTAACCAACGCAACAATCAGCAAGGTTATCAAGAGCATTGGAGAATCAAGTTGGAAAGATGGCCAATATTCTCAACAACATATCATAAGGAGTATTTCCAAGTGACACTAACGTTCCAAAAGCTCAAGAAAAAACTCATTACAATGAGCATTGCAAAGTCCTCACAACACGTAGTGGACTCCACGTTGGAAAATCAAATGATGAAAGCAAAAAGGAGGAGGATGAGAGACATAAACAACAATATAAAGGCAATGAGTTGGAAGTTAAAATTAAGACACCAGCATTGGATGTCACAACAAAATATGAAAGTCATAGCAGTAACTCTAGGACATTACCTCTAGCAATGCCGACAACACTACCACATGTGATGCCAGCAGCATTGACATTGCAACAAAATCCAAGACCTCCACCTCTATTTTCTCAGATTCTAGAAAAGCAAGAAGGACTGACAATTTAGAAAATTCATTGATGTTCTACGAAAATTAGTGTTAACATCCATTACTAGAAGCATTGGAGCAAATGGAAAACAACATTAAATTTATAAACGAGGTGCTTTACAAGAAACGTAGAATTGGTGATTTTGAGACCATTGCACTCATTGAAGGGTGTAACTCCATTGTCACGAGCAAATTGCCTCCAAAGTTAAAGGATCTAGGGAGTTTTACTAATCTTTGCACTATTGGAAATTAATACATAGGTAGAGCTTTATGTGAGTTACGCTATAATATTAACTTAATGCCTTTGTCTATTTTTAGGAAACTTGGGATTAGTAAAGCATAAACCACAATAGTTACACTTCAACTTGCCAACCAATCCACTGTGTATCCAAGGGCAAGATTTAGAATGTGTTAGTCCAAGTGGAAAATTTTATTTTTTCCAACAGAATTTATTATTTTGGACTGTGAATCTGACTAAGAAGTGTCAATCATACTTGGCTGGCCATTCATTTTTACAGGTAGAGTGATAATCGATATTGAAAAGGGAGAACTTACTATTCGTCTTGATGATGAACACATTACCTTTAATGTTTTAAATCTTGTTATGAATGATAATAATGTTGAATGTCATGCTATTGACATCATTTGATGAAATTGTGCAGTAATATATGGATAAATGTCACGATATTGTGATTATCACTCCCAATGTCTGAACAACAGAAGAATCAAATGAGCCAAACCATGAAGATACTAAGTCATTTGATGGGAATAAATGCTTCTACATTGATCCTCTCATCAACAATAGTTCTACACTAATAATGTCAATAACAGAGTCGTAAGATAAGAACCTGAGGAAAATTGTAAATGTTGCATGGTGTAGAAAAACACAACATCATCCAAAAGATCAAGGAAGCTCTCACAAGGATCTTATAATGAAATTCCTTCTTTGGAGATTCAACCTGTCAAGCTACAACATTTCTATGGTGACAATGAAGAAGTGTGATTCATGACTGATTCCAACAAGCACGATTTTTAGTTCAAACAATGTCTCAATTTCACAAGTGTAAAGGACTAAGTGCAACATGATCATGTCATATCAACCTTCAACAAGCAAAAAGGGATATCGTTTTACTGGGACCTAGGATATGTTATCACAAACCTCAATTTCAATATGTGAAAACATTTTTACATGCTTTCAATAAGTCATTTATGACATTAAATTAGATTTTTTAGTTTAATTTATAATTTTTCTTTTCTTAATATTTTTTAGGAAATGTTCCCACATCGATTGCCGCACCATCATTCATTACATGTTGCCTTTTCTTCACAGCATTAACTAGAGTTACAAATGAACTTTACTACCCATCATCTTCTTGCATTCCAAACTATCATTTCTATATCATTAATAATACAACATCTGCAAAAACATTAGCGGAGTATTGGTGTCCTTTCTCCCATGTCTTATTATTTTTGCATGCATTGAGGGAAATGAACATCATAGGTTTGGGGTGTATTATTTTTTTGTGTTGTTCATTATTATATGCATTTGTCATGTTCATATTTTGTGTTGTTCATTCAACCTTTCCAAGATATTTTTTATCACGTTATTTAGATAGACAAACAATTGTCTAGACTTTGTATTTACCTATGATGAGATGATTGTCGATAGCAATATAATGTCAACAATCTTAGAATTTAAAGATAACATGAGATTGCCTTAATGATTCTTATGATGCTAAATTATTTATCGAATGTTGTGCTTGGTTCATTTGTGGATATTTTGGAGAATATTTAGTTATCTTGCATTAAAAAATTATTATATTTTGTATAAGTTCTGTGTGAACTGCTAGAGGTGCCAAACTGATTCTAGTTGAATAAATTGTTCATGGAAATCTTTTAGCTCTAGGAAACTTCGTTGCTAAGGCAATTTTGGTACGCTTAGTGAATACTAAGTAGGAAAGATAGTATCAGATAGCATGAGTGAATGAAAGTCTGCATGGGATGACTCTACCTAAAAGGCTATGGAGTTCGTTGTTGACAATACACTCAAGTATTGGCACGTAAATGTGATAAGTTAAAGCTCTAGTTAAGCTACAAAGTAATTATTATGACATCATCTGCTTTATTAATTACTTTGATAATTATGGTATTCTTTGCTAATACCCATGATGGTGAACTATCACGACTAAGAACGCACACATGCATAAGCTTTAAAAGTTGATTTGAGTTAATTTTTGGTTGTCTTGAGATACGAAAATGATTGGCAGAAAATTGCTAAGGTTATGTGGTGAAAGGTACAAGACAAGTGTGAGAGTTATGATGTCTAATTATTGAGGGAAAGTTATTGTCATGCATTGCTTGAGGACAAGCAAACACTTAGATTTAGCGGTGTGATAATTATAAAAAAGAATTATTATTTAGAGCCTTTTACTTAGGTTCAACTTCTACTTTAGAAATTTTAGAATCATATTTATATTTATTTTAGCATATTTACATCATTTGCATATTGGGAGTGAATTGTTAGTACTTGGGTAGATTTTATTATTTTTTCTGCAAATTGATATACCAATGCTATGAAATTGTTAACACTATAGACATTGTTGTGAGCTGATGCCGGATGGATTGTTGAGATGATTCTGCAGCAATTGTTGAGTCACAAACTGTTAAGATAAAATTTAGGAATTGATAAAGCTACAGAAAAAAAGGTTGGAATTTAAACTCAATGAGCTTTCAAAAAATGGAACTTTTCTAGTGGTGGAAAGTTTGACTTTGATGGGCTGTAAATATATTATTTTTCACACACTTTATTTATCCTTAGAAACCCTAATTTTCATAGTCGTCTTTTATTTTTCTCTCCTACTGTAGCTATGGCAGCCTAAAAACATTTGGGAAAACAACACTTGGATGTGAAACATGTTGCAACAGTTAGAACGAAGGCCAACGATTGATTAAGCGTCATCTTAGCGATTCAGATCGAACTTGAGAAAGGGAGTTTATTTTGTTAAGATGATTTATTTTTATTTTATGTTGAGATGTTAAACTTGGATCTTTTATTTTTGAAATATTTTTTTGGATTTCATGTTTATTCACTTTGTTTTAGTATTATTGATTGGTGTTGCTATAGTTTAATTTTAGACTTGTTTGTAGAGATATAAATTGTCTAGTAATGTTGCAAGAGTAGGTTACATCATGAATAACATCAACATCTATGAGAGAAACATTTAGCATAAAAGATATTTTTTCAGACAATTTATCATAGTATTCTTAGTACACTTATTTGAATTGCTAAAGGGATATAGTCCTAGTAATTTGTTGGTGAATATTTTCGATAGAAGAATAACCTGCTAGGTTAATGCTAGACACAGCAATCGTAATGCTACATCATTGTTAATTGCATGATGTTGTTTAATATCCCATAATCCTGTCTAAATTGATCACTACTTCATTTACTTTGTTGTAATCTCTTTTATTTTGTTTTGTTTTCTATTATATTGCTACAACATTGCTCCATTCATCAACAATACACAATTTTACATTTTTTGCGTAACAATTCTACAAAGTAATACTAATATATATGGATATGATACTCGATGTACTTGTTGCGTCCACTTTTACTACTTGATAAACGATGGTATATTCTTGCACTTATTGTTGTTATATTATTAGAAGCATCATTAGGCCCTTAGTAGAGGATTAAGGGAAACATGAGATCCTACTTTAGTGATAGAATAGTTAAACCTTAAGTATGTAGCACTTGATTAAGATCATGCATGTACCTACTGCTTAGTACCATGTCTTTAGCATTCATATGTTTGTGGAACTCATAATGCTGATCTAGGTTAGATATTATACTTCGGTGTTTGTAAGCTCAACGTTATGATGTTTTTCGTTCGTAGATCAGTAGCTTGAGCTGATCGTGGAGCACTATCACAACAGGACTCCCAATATCTTCTTTAGAGTATTGTATTGTAGCTTTAGTGGGCATGTGTATTCGTAGGAACCTTACTTATGTATCTAGTTTATCGAATTCTAAGTTTGTATTATATTTTTTAAATAATATCTCGAATCTCCAATTTATAAAATGTTTTCATAACTGTTGTTTATGTTTAGTCTTGGTACCATATATTGTGCTTTAAAAATATAAATGAACAGTTTTTGAAACCACTAGTTATCTCGGTAGCCCAATGTGGAACTTTAGGCCTAATCGGGTTTAGGGTGTTATTATATTGGAAATCATCACATCAAGGTGACAAGTTCTTTGGGATTTTTGAGAAAAAAAATTAGTTGTTGGGTTTGTGGTTATAAATATGGGATTAGGGTTTAGGGTTTTTATTATGTTTTGTTAAGAAAATATTGAAAGAAAGTTGTAATTTTTGAAAATTCTCGAAAAATGTCTACTTGGGATGAAATGTTATGCCTTGATGATGTCCATATTTCTTCGTTTGAACTCAGTTCAGAAGAACAATGGGGTATTCGTCAATGAGGAATGACACTGAAAGATCTGCATCAATGGATTATTATATATCTATAATAATTAGGGTTATATCCAGCCACATTTCTACGTGTTTTTAAGATGAACTAGACATTGATTTCAACTTTGATTGAATGTTGGAGGCCCGAGACACATACTTTCCATTTTTTGAGTGGTCAAACGACAATTACGTTGGAAGATGTCACTTACCAACTCGGTGTTCTGAATAATTATGTGGAACTAGTCAGGCAAAACGATTTTAATTGATTTGCAATTGTTCACCAAGTTTTAGGAAAGATGTCCGCACTAGAGGTCTTAGAGGGGTACCGGATATGGATCACTTGGCTGGAGTCTGAATTTAATGTAACTAACGACTCTACTGAGGAGGAGGTTATATTTGCAGCCAGAGCGTATTTGCTCCAATTGATTGGAGGGAATTGTTACCAGATAAATCTGGTAATTTGGCGTACATTCAGTATCTTTTGATATTGAATAATTTTATTGAGTGTCACAACTTTAGTTATGGCTCGATCATTTTGACATTTTTGTACTAGGAACTTTATAAGACTATAATCGTCAGAAGGGGTCAAAAAGCTGAAGTTGAGTTTCTTTTTATTGGAAGGTAATTTTTCAACTTTATTTTTAGTAAATTTTTAATTTATTTTTAATTTTTAAAATTTTTTATTTATTATATTATTTAGATGGTGTATAAAATTACAGAGACCAAGTTTTCGAGTGCAAATAAAATTGACACACAAATGAGGATCGATATCTCCAATCGACATGTGATAAATTACTAACTTTTATATTAATTTTATACTAATTTTTTATTTGTAGTAACTTTTATAATTGATGTTTATAGTTTTCTTGGATCCCGTATTATGGCGATGAGATCCAATGGTTACTTCCAATGGGATTTTTGAAGGTTCAGAGTTGTGGTGTGTCGTTACATCTTTTCTACACTTAGTGATTGTTGAGATGCATGTCACAGATAGAGTGCTGCGACAGTTTGCGTCTCATCAATCAATTCATACGCAAATATTTGATATGGACTCGGTCTATATAATTGATACGTGTGTGAAGCATGAAGATAATTAGTCGAGGAAGCATGTTGTTTACATTCAACAATGGAATGAGCGACATTTAAATGTCCCTAAGCGTATAGAAATTACAGCTATTGACCTTGATTTTGGCATTTCTCCCTACCTCCTAAATTATGAAGCATATGGGAAACCATGTTTAACAAAACATGAAGAGAGGGAACAATGGGAGAAAATGAAATCCAAGTTTGCAAAGGGAAATAAAGCATCATCATCGACATCATTTTCTTATACTTCTGTCTAGTATTTTGAATCTCAAACCAGTTATGGTTTTTATCCTCCATATCATGCTTTAATGGAGAGTTAACCAAATTAGGTTGGAGGTTCATGGGATGCAATGAAAAGCACTCAAGCATCTTCGATCAAACGTGTGGGTGAAAGTGAATGGGATCATATTATACAAGGTATTCAACTCGAGTTTATGATGACAATGATTGCATCAAATACCTAAATTACTCCATCACCATATTTCAAAGGTGGATCTCAAAGTGGAATGATGTTTAGTACACCTCCTATTCAAGAAGCAAACGAATATGAAGATGAAGATGATCAAGGTGAATGATCACGACGTACTCGACGAGCCCCACGTCATTATCATTTGACCATTCCTCGATATCGCTAAGAATTAAGAAAATATAAATAAATTTTATCATGCATTGTATTAGTTTGTTAATTATTTTGTAATAAAAGTATTTTGTTAATGATTTGTAACATTAATTTTTTAGTTAATTATTTTTTAACTTATATTCGAGCAAACTCGTCACGTCGATGTGATGAGTTTCAACGGTTACATTTTTAAAATTCAAAAGTTGCCCATTGCTCAATGGCTAGGTTTTTTAAACTCAATGGTAACTCCTCACCTCAATGTGGTGAGTTCCTTAGTTTATTTTAATTTTTCCTTTAAATATTTTTACTGAATTTAAAAATTATAAATTCCATAAGGGATTCGTTACGTCGACAAGATGAGTTCCTGTAAATATATTAAAATATTAGCTCACATGGGTCTACCTGCCTGGAGCCATTAAAAAATTATTTCCAAGAAAACTCGTCACGTCGAGGTGATGAGTTACTGTTAGGACCGTCGGCGCAACGAAAACAAAAACACGACAGTCTCACCAGCGATCCAAGTACGCAAAAACCGAAATTAGGAGGAAATGATGTGAATACTTATAGTGGGTTCCCTGAAAAACAACAACGACTAATGGTGATCATGAATGGCTTGATTCGTAAGCCTCCACGAAAATACGTCTCGGCCTCTACTCAGTTCACTCGATTGAGAGCAAAAAATTTATTTTCCCAAAAACAATTTTGAGAAAACAACTGAAGACAATGAGGCTGCTAGACCTTACACAACTTTAAATATTCGAGTTACCCTAATATCTTAGGGATTTTTGGTTATTTCGAATTAATTAAATTTTTATTTAATTAATTCAAATTAAATGTGCATTAAAGACTTATAATCCAAAATTACACTCTTTAACGTTTATTTAAACTCTTATTTAATTATTATGAATTAAAAAATTCATTAAAAGAGTTGTAATTAGAATTACATTCTTTTAATGTTTATTCACTATATTCGGGATAATTAAAATCATATGTATATCAAATATACATATATTAACTCTAGATATATTTTAGTAACGTACAACAAATTATACATCTTTGCTCAATTCAATCCTAGGGTGTGACCCTATAGGTACTTGTAACGTTAGTAGTAATTATTAGAACAATTCTAATATTACATACAATGAGTGACGTCTAGCAATATATCATTGTCACCTAAGTTACAAGAAATTATTATTCGACATACCATCTTCGTGATTAACTCTTTTATGTATTACATCATTTTGTCTTTTATATCTAGAATAGACACAAGTCTTGGAATAGTCACACTTGTATAACTCATTTATTGTTTCTTGATATTTAGAGTAGACTATAATTAACGAATAATTTGTGATATCTCATATCAACTTATTCGAGCATGGTCATGCATTTCTAGTCTCACTCAACAAGTGGCATGTGATATATTTTTTATTATATAGGAAGGACAAATCATATCTTAATCATACACACCCACTATATATATCGAGATATATTCAATAACAGTCTTTAACCAGTTACGGAGCATGTTTAACTGTATCAAAACATACAACAATATATGTTGGGGTAATATTGATCTCAAGTCTTAGGATCATACATATAGTCATCACCATGAGCAATGTTATGACCATCACATAATAATCCAAGACATATGCTCATTGTGGATCAATCCAATACATTTTTCAATTCTGACATCTCTATGTCAATGACAACTCATCAATCAATAACATGTTAGTCTTAAGCGTATTATTATTATTTATGCCCATAATAATACTTGACTAGGGATCTTTTAATAATAATAATAATAATAATAATAATAATGTTATTATATAGATTTTATTATCTTTTTATTTATGTTAAATACAAGTATATAACTGAAAATAATAGTTACAATGCCTTTATTCAATAAAATCGGTAAATAAAATGTATTATTACAATCATCATTGATCTTTGGGCATACTCTAACAGTTACCCTATTATTGTAGTGTTTGTCGTAGATTGCAAAATAAAGATTTGAATGACCTATTGGGCAAAATATATATTTTTCGCCTACCCTGTTGGGTCAAAAAAAAACCAAAAGCCTAAACTTGAAAATTACAATTAAGACCCTAAATCGAATGCACCCGACTAATATTTTATATTGAAGCCTTAAAACTAAAATCTTGAAATACATGACCCGAATCTGATCGTTATTTAAAATCGACCTATAGGCCCAAAACTCAAACGTAAAGGACCCAAACAAAAGTCAGTGTCTATTTGATGATTGCTATGTGTCGCAACCGTCTTTCGGTTGGGCCTCGAAATTGGGCTTCGACTTGAAAAATATGGATTGGAGTCGTCACCGATAATTTATTTAAAACAAATGGGTTGATCGGATACCCTATTTCTTACCTGATCTACGTCTTTCCAAAGATGTGTCGGGTTCGGGAGTCGGTTACGATCAAGGAATGATTAGCACCCTTGAACCGTCCTTTCGGTACTACGTAATTTCCAGTTGCCTTTGATTAAGAAAATTGCAAGTTAAATTAAAAGGTAAAATTTGATCTGAATTACTTACCCTTAATGAGTTTACGGAAATACCCTTAAAAATAAGATTTTAAAAGAGAATAATAATAATAAAAAAAAGTAACAAAACTAAAGATTAAACCAAGGAAATAAATGAGACCAATAATAATAAACATAAAATAATTGGATGAAAAAAAATGAAATTGAATAAAATAAAATAAATGAAGATAAAATATATATACAAAAAGAATAAAAAAGGTAAAGTGTTTTTTTCAAAAAAATAATAATAATAAGAGCAAAGAAACTAAAAATATAATGAAAATAAATAAATAGTATAAATAAAATAATAAAAATATATATATATAAATATAAAAATGTATGTATAACATAATAAAATACTAAATAGTAATAATAATAATAAAAAAATGAAAAATAAATATACATATAATATTAACTAAAAAAATAGTAATCATAGAAATATAAAATAAAATAAAGTAAGAATATATATATATAACGTTAGGAAAATATAGTAAAAAACATAGTAAATAAGTAAACATAGATAAAAAAAATAATAATATATATATATATAATAGGAAAATACAATATAACGCAAAGAAAAATGAAAAAAATTATAATAAATAAATAAATAAAATATAATTAAATATATACATATATATATATAAATAATAAGGGTTAAATTAAAATAAAAAATGAATTAGGGGTCAAAATTAATAGCCAATCGAAGAAAAAAACGACAAAACACGCGGATCCACACGACCCGTTTATAAAAATCCGAATAGTTTTTCAAAAACACAAGCCTCGGGGACTAGATCTACAGAAATAGATATTGAAAACGCCCCCGTTCATCGGCCAAAAACACTTCTCTCAGTTTTCTTTCGAAATCAAAACACAACAAAGGTAAGGAAAAATAACATGCGAAGGTATGAACTTTACCTTTCAAAATATAAATGCTTCGAAAAATGGCTACGAGTTGCTTGTAATTTTTTGCTTGGTATTTCGTATATCCTCCTCCGAATGTGTAACAATAGTGAGTTACAATGACTATTTATAATGCTTGTGGATCCTATCATTAGGAGTTTAAATAATAGTATAACTCTATCCTATTTTTAGGAGTTTGAATCCTAGAAAAATTCTATCCTATTATTAGGAGTTTGAATCCTAGTAGGACGAAAAGGTGTGTTGACAGCTGCCCCTCTTTGCCCATAGTCGTGTCACGGGGATAGGGCAAAAATTAAAAGACACACTTTTCGTTCAGCGGAGTTGAAAATTGACTTTGATGTTTCAATAACTCCCTGTCGAATTGAGTTACGGATGACTCCACCATCGTGAAGTTGAGTTCATCTTGAAATGATATGAATTTGCAGCCGTAGTTCGGAATTTGAATTAGCACGTGGCTTCCCGTTGACTTTCGGTCTTCTTCTCGGTTTAAAGACCTTGGATCGGAATCGAACTCAAAAATCTTCATTGACAAATAGTTTTTTCTTGACTTAAGCTATGCTGCTTGAAAATGGTTGCTTGTCACTCAGGCACGGCTAACCCAGATCCTCTTCTCGACTTGAAAACCTCGACTGCAACCGGAAAGTAGTGCGATTGATGTGTCATCTAGCTGAATGGAATCGAACTCGACAATTTTGATGGTAGATAACCCTTCTAACCTTGAGTTATGTTGTAAATGATGTGCCTTGGAGCTGAGCGTAGTCGAACTCGAAGGTCTTTGTTGAAAAATAATCCTTCTTTGAGTTGGATATCCCTCATCATGAAGTTGAAATCCAATCTAAAGATGGATGATGCTTGTGTGCACGATTCCCTTCGTCGTGAAGTTGAAACCGCGGGTGGCCCCTTCGTCGTGAAGTTGAGCCTGAAATTGGATATCCTTTATCGTGAAGTTGAAATCCAAGTAAGTAGCATTGTTCCGAGTCCAATATCCTCCGTCGTGAAGTTGAAATTGGCTCTGGAATCGGGAAATTGTTTGTTGACAACCAGCCATCCCTTCGTTGTGAAGTTGAACTTGTGTTGTCTCGAGTCCAATATCCTTTTTTGTGAAGTTGAAATTGGCTCCGAAATTGGGAAATTGTTTGTTGACAACCAGCGGTCCCTTCGTCGTGAAGTTGAACTTGCGTTGTCTCGAGTCCAATATCCTTCGTTGTGAAGTTGAAATTGGAACTGAAATTAAGAAGTTGTTTGTTGACAACCAGCGGTCCCTTCGTCGTGAAGTTGAACTTGCGTTGTCTGGAGTCCAATATCCTTCGTTGTGAAGTTGAAATTGGCTCTGAAATTGAGAAGTTATTTGTTGACAACCAGCGGTTCGTCGTGAAGTTGAACTTGCGTTGTCTGGAGTCCAATATCCTTCGCTGTGAAGTTGAAATTGGCTCCGAAATTGAGAAATTGTTTGTTGACAACCAGCGGTCCTTTCGTCGTGAAGTTGAACTTGCGTTGTCTGGAGTCCAATATCTTTCGCAGTGAAGTTGAAATTGGCTCCAAAATTGGGAAATTGTTTGTTGACAACCAGCGGTCCCTTCATCGTGAAGTTGAACTTGCGTTGTCTCGAGTCCAATATCCTTCGCTGTGAAGTTGAGATTGGCTCTGAAATTGGGAAGTTGTTTGTTGAAAACCAGCGGTCCCTTCGTCGTGAAGTTGAACTTGCGTTGTCTGGAGTCCAATATCCTTCGTTGTGAAGTTAAAATTGGCTCTGAAATTGAGAAGTTGTTTATTCACAACCAGCAGTCCCTTCGTCGTGAAGTTGAACTTGCCTTGTCTGGAGTCCAATATCCTTCGCTGTGAAGTTGAAATTGGCTCTGAAATTGAGAAGTTGTTTATTGACAACCAGCGGTCCCTTCTTCATGAAGTTGAACTTGCGTTGTCTTGAGTCCAATATCCTTCGCTGTGAAGTTGAAATTGGCTCTGAAATTGGGAAATTGTTTATTGACAACCAGCGGTCCTTTCGTCGTGAAGTTGAACTTGCGTTGTCTGGAGTCCAATATCCTTCGTTGTGAAGTTGAAATTGGCTCTGAAATTGAGAAGTTGTTTGTTGACAACCAGCGGTCCCTTCGTCGTGAAGTTGAACTTGTGTTGTCTGGAGTCCAATATCCTTCGCTGTGAAGTTGAAATTGGCTCTGAATTTGGGAAGTTGTTTGTTGACAACCAGTCGTCCCTCCGTTGTGAAGTTGAACTTGTGTTGTCTCGAGTGGCACGATATCCTCCATCGTGGAGTTGAAATCGAGGATAGCCACTTTGTTGTGAAGTTGAGCCTTGACTTGAATAATCTTCGTCGTGAAGTTGAAATCCAAGTATTGTATATTGCGGGTGGACACAATTCCCTTCGCCGTGAAGTTGAAACCGTGGAGACCCCTTTATTGTAAAGTTTGGCTTCGAGCTAGATATCCTTCGTCGTGAAGTTAAAATCCACTCTCGAGCAAATTGTGTTGTTTCGAGAGAAACTTTCAATCTGTCGAGTTGGTCGAAGTGTAGCTTCTTACTGCTGAGTTAAGCAACCAACATGAATCTTTAAAAGTGCTTTTGAATCGAGTATCCTTCGTCTTGAAGTTGAAACTTGACTCTAAAAGCTGTAAAAAATTATGTATGTGGAAAATGATAAATATGATGCTCTAAAATGTATGCATAAGATGCATGTAACATGAATTGTTTATATTTTATCTCCTGAAAAAGGTCTGATAATTTGCATTAGGATGTTGAATCCCCAAATGATGCCCCAATATCCAAAAATGCCCAATATTTGATGTTGAATCTCCAAATATGCCCCAAATGTTCCTCATTTCTTACTTCAGCATTGATTCTGAGCATGAGTTTTGTGTCTAAGAGTCACATGCATTTACCAAGATCCACTCTAGAGAGACTGTCTTGTTTGAAAAAAAATGTTTTTCTTTCTCTTTTATTTTCAAAGTTCTGAAAATATCAATAAAGAGTTTCGAAAAATGTTTAATCAAAAGTTTTTAAAATATTGTCTCTTTCACGGTTTTACAATTGAGACGAATCATAAAACTAGAGTTCATTGAATATCAAATGTTTAATTACAATGTTAATCCTTCAATAAATTATAGCTATTTGACACATGCCAAGATCAAAGCTATCTTTGGGAAATGGTTAAGTAAGGAAAGGATAAAAAGGTCTCAGGTTATTGTGTTCGGTCAAAGGTTTGGCATTTGATGCTCAAAGGTTTGATGGGGTAGCTTGCATTCTCCTCTACTGGAAGTGTTCTCCGACTCCCAGCTTTCATAGTCATATTTGGATTGTGCGATGCCTTATCAAGGAATTTGTGTGATCGCCTTAGTTGCATAATTTTTATATTCGAGCCACTTTTTTAGGTTTTTAACTCGAATCCTCCTTTGGTTTTAAGACATTATTCAAGATTTACGTCTTGAACCCCCTTGTTATTTTTCTCTACCATGCATTAATTACATTGTTTTTTGCAAACAAAGATTAATCCTGATGGGCGGGATGAAATCTAAAGATATTCTCTTTTGTTTAGAAATCCATGTATGATTAGAAGGGACTTTTAAGGCACGTAATGTAGGTCAGGGTTCATGGTTATGAAAGAAAAGGATAAATAGGCCCAAACAAGTGTTTCAAGGTGTTGAACCAAGGATCAATTCATTCTGATGCCTTCAATCTTGCTCAAAATGTTTCTCTCTGTTGATGCTCTATTATCTTCGAGTGAAGTGATTCAGTGATTCGGGAATGATTGTGCTTGATCAATCTCATAGTTTGAAGCTTGATGTACCATTTGTCTTTAGGGAATCTTTGCATGTGCTTTTTTGTCCCTTTTTCTTTTTGATTTTTGTTCTTTCTTTTTTTTTGTTTTCTTCTTTTTTGCTTCTTTTCTTTTTTGTTTTTGCCCTTTTTGTTCTGATTGAATCTTCGCACTTGGCATTTGGTTCATCTTTTGGTATCTCATCTGAATCAATGTCTTTGCTCATGTGAGCATATTTCTTCCACCTTGCCCCCCAGTGTGGAGGGTGATCCTTGGTTAGGGTTGAATCGGAAGAAAAATACTACAGGCTCAAAAGGGGACACAAGGGATATATTTTTTCTCCTGTTGTGAAGGGATAAAGAAAGAAAGTCGTTCATCATTTCATACATGTAAATCTTCACAGAAGAGGTATACCTAGGGGGATAGATTTTCAAGATTAATTCTATTCACATGAAAACAGTGTAATTAATGTATGATATAATTATTTCGAATGAATTCTTCTTCTTTTTTCCTAGATGTCTCAATGTTCAGGCTCCCCGCGAGATGCCCCAAGTTGGTTCTTTAGAAGAATGCTCATGTTAAAATGAACAACTCAATGCCTTGGGTTTTAATGGTAAGAAAGGTTATTTTCGAGTCTAAAAAAGACAGTGGTGTGATCTTATTGACTCAAAGAAAGGTATGAGTGTATCAAAAAGATAAAGGCAATGTTCAAGAATTTCAAAAGGAGGTAATGACAAAATTTCGTCTTTTGGTAATGACCACGAGTTATTTTGGGAAAAGAATCAAGGTATTTTATTATGAGGTTTAAGACAGGGTAATAAAGGTCTAATATTTCCATATGTCAAAAATATATAATTCTTGAAGAATTAAAAGAATCATTAATTCATTTAATATTCGAAGAACTAAAGATTAAAATTTGTTCAATTGCTCCACCTTAGAAAGCATCATAAATTCAATCATTTAAAAGATTAAGCAAATATGAAAGATCAAAGACATGTTCAAACAAAACAGTCCTCTAAGTGCAAATGGTATATGCCATGCCCCCTTCTTCTGCAAGCGCCTTATAATTTTCAGAGGAATGTTTGGGGTTTTTTATGTGGTAACAGCTAACAGCTTCAACATCGTAGCCCTTAGGATATGGAGATTCTTTTCTTAGATCATCCTGGCAGGCTTTGTCCTACAATCAGCTGATCAGGCTCCCACTGTATTGTTTTTAGGTTTTTTCTTTTGATGTTACAATCTTGCTTCCATGTGGTGTAATGTGGTTAAAACCACTTCATCGAATCCTCCATGAAGAAATTTCATGTTTATGAAAATGCTTAAAAATGAAATGTAGATCCACAACGCAAAATGAAAAAAATGCATGAAATATTCGAGGCATTGATCCAGAAAAGTGCCCATTATTATAAATAATCCTTATTTCGACAAAAATGTTTTATCTTGTAAGAGACATAAAAACAATCAAAGGTACATTCGGACTAAATCCTCTAGACCCCGAACAACTTCCAGCAGGTTGACAAGTCTTCTGTTTTCATTTGTCACTGGTTGTATGCCTTGTTGGACCACTCCTGCTTCTCTTGCCAGGCCATGTAGATGGTGAGCTGCCTTCTGTACTTGATCCAGGAAATCTCGGATGACCGCGTCTCTGGCTTTCACCCTTTGTTGTGCTTGATCCCAACGGAAACGCCACTGCAAACCCCCGTCGAAGGGCACTATCTGAAGCTCACTCGCTTGCTTTTTGAAGCTATTGTTTTAACATCTTTCTCATGTTGTTTCTCCAGATCAGCCATTTGGATTCTCAGGCGTTGGATTCTCAGGAGTTATCATTGACTTTATCTTGGTACCCTTTTCTCAAGTCTTCAAGCTCAAAATAAACTCTTTTCTACTCCCTTTCCAGTTTGTCTGCTCTATCTTTCTGAGAATCGGTATCTAGTTTCCATTGATAACGTTCAGCTTCAAGTTCCTTTACTCTCTGTTTCAACTCATTATTCACAACTTCAAACTCTGCCTTGACTATCTCAAGTTCAGAAGGGACAGGCCTGAGATGTTCCTCCATGATTCGGGTGTCTTCACAGTCTGGCATCGGGATGCTATCATTCTTTCTCAATCTTCGCCACTCCATATAATCCAGAGTAAGCATATCTCTGGCAGCCACGACATCCATCCGGGATACTTTCTTCCATGACTCGGCTGCCTCTTTGATCCTCTTCTTATAACTGTCACCGTGATACACAAACTCTGATATAGATAATCCGTATGTTGTTGGGATAAACTGATGTGGCCCATACTGTCTAAGTGCCAACAACAGAGCATACCCAACTGCACCCCAAAGTCCAAGTAAGGTCATAGTGTCATAATCCCCAAATCAGAAAAGAACATCACTTAGGAACAACCAGGGGGCTCTTCAAGTAATATCCCAGTCTTGAAGATGAGTGAAGACCTTCATCCATTCTTCCTTCGAAGCACCTTCATGCCATTTCATAGTGATGAACTCTCCCAATGGTGAATAGGTAGTGCTGAATCGGCAGTAAGCAACCCCGTTAGTCTTCCAGAAGTGGCTGTGAATCCAGACTTGAAGGAGCTGAACATATCCAATGAACCTTCCTCCACCAGTTCTTCTGCAATGATTAAGAGACCGAAAGGTCTCGACTAAGATGATCGGTACGGGGTTAACTCGCCTTGGAAGTTGTTCAAATAGTTCTACTACGGCTGCGTCGATGCACCCCAAGGTCTTTGGAAAGATAATCAAACCGTACAGACCCAGTGCAAAAAGATCTATAGTCTTCCATTCATCACGGTGGTTCTTCATTAGTTTCTTTATATGGATCCACTCGATTCCTTCCCCACTACCTTTGTGTCGGAGTCGATCAGTCACCCACTTTTCATCAACCCCTGCAATCTTGGCCAGTTCGTTCTTAAAAGGCTGACCCTTGATATGTTTGATATATGCCTTCTCTAGTCTGATGCTTTCGCAGTGCAGTAGTGTGGTACACTCTTCGATAGTGGGCACCATGTCCTCCCGGTTAAAGGTGAAGCAACTATATCCCGGGTTCCAGAATTGAACCAAGGCTCTGATTAAGGGCTCACCGGTCTTAACATGAAGCAAAAGTGCAATGTCACCATACCGCTGACTGAACTTCTGTTTTCGATCATTCTTCCAACTATCCCAGATGTCTCGAAGTTCTTGTACATTGTTATGTTTTAGGCTGATAGAGGCATAGCTAACAAGCTCTGACACATAACTTCCTTGAAGATTGTCTCCCTTTTCTTTCTGAGTCTTCTCGGACCATAGTCGTACCTCGGGGTTTTTAATCTCCTGTATTACAACACCTTTTTCCATTAATACAGATTATTTATGGTTAACGAACACATTTTTTTGGTGGATCAACACCTCTTTTGAATGATGCAGATGATGGAAATAAAATTAAAGAGAGGAAAAAAATGAAAAGAGTTAGTAAGGTAAAGATAATAATCAAAGCAATCATAAAAAATAAAAGTCCTACCCCACATGCTTATTATTCCTACCCGGATATGATCTCTATCCCGCAAGTTGATTTTGAACAAGTCCTAACCGCATAAATTTCTAGTTCACATGTTTTGAACAGAAAGTAAAGTAAAAAATAATTTCGGCATCCTAGGGTTTAAAACGAGGTTTTGGGATGGGCCCTAACTCCTTATAGTCTCCGAGTTTAGGTTCTAAAAAAAGGTACTTGAGTTCTCATTGCCGGTTCCCCCTTGGGCTTGATAGACCCTTAGTCCTAAACCCATCACAGGCTTGTGTGGACTAAGTTAAACTCGAGAGAAAACATTCCATTATGCCCGCACGGTGAATAAATTCACACGAAGACATAAGGTATATGAATCCCGAATGCTACTTTCTAGGCCCGCACGGTGAATAAATTCACACGAAGGTGTCGATTTCACCCCCACTTAAAATAGGGTTTAGAGCTCGAGTTTAGAGCCTTAGATGAAAAATCTTTAAGAGCTGAAATCATTAGAAAACGGTTAGTGCAACTATTTACTCGAAAAATATAATCAAAAGTAAGCAATAAGGATCGAAATGTTACCTAAAAATTTAAACTTACCCTTTTCGTTAAAAAGACAACTGGAAATTACCTTAGCCTAACTCACTTACCTGCTTCCTCAGTGGAGTCGCCAACCTGTCACAACCGTCTTTCGGTTAGGCCCCGAAATTGGGCTTCGACTTGAAAAATGTGGATTGGAGTCGCCACCAATCATTTATTTAAAACAAATGGGTTGATCGGATACCCTATTTCTTACCTGATCTGCGTCTTTCCAAAGATGTGTCGGGTTCGGGAGTCGGTTACAGTCAAGGAAGGATTAACACCCTTGAACCGTCCTTTCGGTACTACGTAATTTCCAGTTGTCTTTGATTAAGAAAATTGCAAGTTAAATTAAAAGGTAAAATTTGATCTGAATTACTTACCCTTAATGAGTTTACAAAAATACCCTTAAAAATAAGATTTTAAAAGAAAATAATAATAATAAAAGAAAATAACAAAACTAAAGATTAAACCAAGGAAATAAATGAGACCAATAATAATAAACATAAAATAATTGGATGAAAAAAAATGAAATTGAATAAAATAAAATAAATGAAGATAAAATATATATACAAAAAGAATAAAAAAGGTAAAGTGTTTTTTTAAAAAAAGAAAAATAATAATAAGAGCAAAGAAACTAAAAATATAATGAAAATAAATAAATAGTATAAATAAAAATAATAAAAAATATATATAAAAATATAAAAATGTGTGTATAATATAATAAAATACTAAATAGTAATAGTAATAATAAATAAATGAAAAATAAATATACATATAATATTAACTAAAAAATAGTAATCATAGAAATATAAAATAAAATAAAGTAAGAATATATATATATAAAGTTAGGAAAATATAGTAAAAAACATAGTAAATAAGTAAACATTGATAAAAAAATAATAATATAATATATATATATATATAATAATAGGAAAATAATATAATATAACACAAAGAAAAATGAAAAAAATTATAATAAATAAATAAATAAAATATAATTAAATATATACATATATACATATAAATAATAAGGGTTAAATTAAAATAAAAAAATAAATTAGGGGTTAAAATTAAAAGTCAATCGAAGAAAAAAACGACAAAACACGCGGATCCACACGACCCGTTTATAAAAATCTAAATAGTTTTTCAAAAACACAAGCCTCGGGGACTAGATCTACAAAAATAGATCTCGAAAACGCCCTCGTTCATTGGCCAAAAACACTTCTCTCAGTTTTCTTTCGAAATCAAAATACAACAAAGGTAAGAAAAAATAACATGCGATGGTATGAACTTTACCTTTCAAAATATAAATGCTTCGAAAAATGGCTACGAGTTGCTTGTAATTTTTTGCTTGGTATTTCGTATATCCTCCTCCGAATGTGTTACAATAGTGAGTTACAATGACTATTTATAATGCTTGTGGATCCTATCTTTAGGAGTTTAAATAATAGTATAACTCTATCCTATTTTTAGGAGTTTGAATCCTAGCAAAATTCTATCATATTTTTAGGAGTTTGAATCCTAATAGGACGAAAATGTGTGTTGACACTATGAAACAAGAATATAGAAAAGATTAGAAGGCAATTGATTTCATTTGATCAAGTTGGATCTTGGATTTTTGGGTATAAATCAGTAAAAAAATATCGCTCATAATGTAGTAAACTTAGAAGGTCACTTTAGCACATCTTGAAGAAATAGAACCAGGTCATTCGCATATGACTCAATTTGATGATTCGCTCGACACAGATTGAGGATATATGAATACAGGAGGTTGCTTGCTCCGCACATCTCGAAGTGATAAGACTTGTTTTGTTAATCTATTCCAACACATCCTAATAAGATAGGGTTTTGGAGATAATAAATACATTCTATCTTAATCATCTCTTTTCGATAATTACATTTTTAATATCATATTTGAATGTTTTAACACATATAAGGTCTTACGGATGACCCAAAAATTCTAACATCAAGCCCAAAGGTCTTAAAGATGACTTGAAAGACTTAGTAGACGAGGAGCTTTATAAATCAATTTCTTACTTTAAAAATTTACCTTTCTAAAACATTTTACTCAAAGGATTTAATATGCGAGAAACTTTAAATATTAATTTATCATTTTTAAAATTTTTCTTTTAAAAGATTATACCTGAAAGTCTTACAAATGACTGAAAAACATAACATATTGTTGAGAAAAAAAAACTTAACATCATACTCGAAGGTTTTACCGACGATCACATGGACTATTTAAGCGAGAGATTTAGGAATCAGATTTTTATTTTTCAAAAATTCATATTTTCTTAAAAACATCATTTTCGAAATATATTGATGATACCTAGAAGGTCTCAACCACCATGAATTCCCTCATTTTTGTATCTTTGTTCTTCAGGTGATTGACTCTACAACTCTTATACTTTTAGCTTTTCCTTGAGGCTTTACCACTCTGAGCTCAATTTCCTCAATTTTTTAGGCTTAAATCTTATGTACATTTGGCTCAAAGTGGAAAATATACTTTTACTCCTTTTGATTTTTTTTTCTATAACCAAAACTATCTCTTAGAATTATATATTAGGTTCAATTCTCACCCGTTAAGGTACAAAATTAACAACTAAATGCACCTTGAATTATAGTTTTTAAGCTTGGTTCAGTTTCTATAATGTTAACTCAAAATTTATGGACCTTTACAGTTCTAGTAATTACATTTTGTTACAATAATGTTTTGTCGTCTAAATACATCCTTATTCATTTTTGTAAGTTTAATTTGTCAATTACATGTTCTAGTTTCTTGAATATATAACAAAAACCTAATTTGATAAAGTTAGAATTATTAAATACAAAGGAGCCTTGCATCGCACGAATGATAAAACAAATTGATAAATGAAGCAAATTTGGTTACAAGTTAAAATCTGATTCGAATTAATTAATTAATAAATCATATACTACTATTGATTATATATATGTTTGTGTGTGAATGAAAAAACTACATTAAAAGTCATCTAAAATCTAATTCAAAATAATCAATCAATAGATCAAATATTACTGTTGACTATATATATATATATAATAAAACAAGAACATAATAAATTATAACCCATAGGGAATTCAATAGTGTGGTCAAGTTATATGATTTTATCCAGATATCGTTTAAAATTATGACACCGCAATTTGAAATTTCTAGCTCCACCTCTGTTTATGGTGATTACAAGATAATCTCTGTTTAAATTTTTTTAATCATTGATAACATATACATATCTACAGACGCAATTGTTTGAACCCTTAATCTCTAGAAATAACAACATTTTCTTTAATCACTACGATCACTTTGTGAATTCTATTTGAATATGGATATTAAGCATGCACATTTGAACCAATAAATGATGAATATTTTTTTTATGAAAAAAATAGGTTAAATAAAAAGTAAGTTATAAAAAAGGCAACACAATCCTGATATAGGAATCTAAAGTGCGTGAAGAAAAATAAAATCAAAATATTTTTTTGGGTAGATGCTTTATCCTTTAAAAAAAATAGTAACTATCAATAATTTCGATATCTTTATTTGAGTTAAAACGTAATATTGTTGTAGGCATCGAGATTGAGAGATATAATTTGACATATTGTTCCGTGAACTGTTCTAAATGCGTTGATAAATTACCACAAAAGGGTATCTAATCATATGAAACCATCGACCTTTTCTAATTAAGAGACGTGTCATGATGAATGTAACATGAAACGTCAAAGCATCATAACGATAGACAAAATTGTGCCATAAAAACATACAGATAATTGTTCCCTAAAGAAAAACAAAAATAAACGCTTAAAAGTATACGAAAAGAAAAAAATTAAAAATGAACGATATTTATTTATATCGGAATAAAAAATAAAGAAAATAAAAATAAAAAAGGAGAGACGATGGCACTAAGTCGCGGCCTAAGATAGTACTTTAAAAGAGAACTAGAGGGGTTAGTTTATATATATATATATATATATATATATATATATATATATATATATATATATATATATATATATATATATATGCATGTATGTTTAAAGATGAAAATAAAATATTGGAAATTGATTGCATGGATGGAATTAAGGCGATTAAAGACGATATTAGGATACTAGAAGAAAATTCAATAGTTGAAGCTAGGTAAGTTCTACCGTACCGCAGGCTTAATATACGGTAAGGAAATGCGTTAACGGTTTTGTTATTATTATTTTTAACAAAACCAGTAAAAAATTACCTAAAACATTAATGTTTTTTAACATTTCCGGTAAAGTACCCAATAATAACAAAACAGGTAGAAAAAATAACAAAACTGGTAGCGTTTTACCGGATATGTTAACAAAACAGATAGAAATAATAATGTTTCCGATAATTTTTTACCGGTTTTATTAAAAAATAATAACAAATCGATAACGCCTTTTTTTAACCGTATATTAACACTGCCGCACGAGACTTTCCATTGAAGCTACCCATAAGTTCCTGAAGCAGGATTGGGAAATTAATATTCGACATGTAGGAATGAACCATAATAAAGTTGTCCATATTTTAGTAAGAACTAGTCGCTGTGGACCAGTACTTGAGGACATCGGATTTGACTCACCCCAAACTATATCATACAACTCAGCCTTAATCTTAAAGTTATGTTTGTAAAAAGAAATGGAAGGAAAATCATATTTGCAACCTTAATTTTAAGGAAAAATAAAACTAATTACATGAAAGAGTGAATAGATCGGAATATGCAAATTGAATTAACTCCATACGCACCATTTCTAATTCATTTATTAACTTAAAAGTTCTTGCACACAACAATTACTATGATTATGCTTGTACATTTTTTCTTTGCATATAAAGTAAACATTTTAGCTTATAAATGAGGTAGAAATTGCTATTTACCTACCCCACTACCCTTATCTAATTAATTAATTAGTCTATTGAAAGTTAACCCTTGATTTCTAGGGGGTGCTCATTGTCAATACACAAAACCTACTCATGCAAAGGTATAATTAATTAGATTTTTGTTCACTAATAATCATAACAAGTAATCAATTTCTTCCAATCCTTAATGAAGAATCAACTCCTTTATTTGATGCTGCAAAGAGCCTAGCAATTTCCAGTTGAGTGGTGGCAATGATCTCAGTTCTTTTGAGGTCCGTTTCTCCTCTTTTAGCCTCAGCTTCAACTCTCATTCTCTCAATTTCTTTCATGGTTTCCATCCTTGCATGTTCTGATTTTAAAACTACTTGTGCTACCCATTCAATGCTCTTAGCTATTTCCCATTCGTCTTCGTTCCTTCTCTTCTTGTTCTTCGTCGTCTTCAATTTCTTCGTCCTCGGTCTTTCATTTTCACCGTAAAGAGTCGGTGTGCTACTATATGTCTCCATAGCTATCTTATCCGATAAATGATCCGATATTCTTGTTCCCGCCCCATCCTCCTGTTATAATCAATACAAGATAATATATGTTCAGAATCTTAACCTATTAACAATGCACACATTTTGTAGACATAATTGTTCAAATCCAAGTACTAATTAAATGTGATAGCATGGTGCCCTTAATAAAACAAAGAACTTTGTACAAGGTCTTCAATGGTCTTTTTCTTGCTTTGTAAAAGATGCCATGGCTAAAAAAAAATGGAGGAAATGGGTACTTAGCCTTCTTCTTTTTTAACAAGAAACTACTCTTCTGAAAATAGGTTTTGCTGTCATGGAATGAAAAATATGTAAGTTCAGATTTTCACCTTTTTAGAATCAAAACCATGAAGTAAAGTTACATATACACTATTTTTCTTTATTATACCCTATTAGAATTAAATATCTTCTTCTAATTGGGAAAAATAATATTTTTAAGAAAATCTTAAATTCATGTAATAGGACAATTTAAAAGATTGTGTGTATATAATTCTTACTGACCTTTGGGATCCTATCAATACCATTGGAGCTATGCGAATTTTGTGTATGTCCAGGAAGCTGAGGAGCCAAATGCTGCGGCGGCTGTGGTGGTGGTGGAGCAGGTGGCTGATGTTGTTGCTGTAGCACCACCATCATGGCCGGCTCCGGTAAACTCATCCGAGGAGGGTTAGTGGAAATTGGAGTAGCTGCTTGAGGAACTGCTGACGGTTGCAGCTGTGGCGGCAGTGGCGGAGGAGGAGGAGGTGCAGTACTGCCACGAAGTAAAAGGTCAAGCCGCGGATACAAAGGCCAAGACGATCCGTCAGCTGTGGCGGACTCCGATCGGTACCTTTTCTTCATGGACTCGATCTTGTTCTTGCACTGAGTCTGAGTCTTGGGAGACTTGGTACAATTAGCCCGAGCCGAAACATAACGAGCCACGTCTTCCCAATCTTGACCCTTAAGTTTTGCTCTATTTCGAAGCACCCATTTGTTTTCGTAAGCTTCAAGTAAGCTCGACACAGCTCCTTCACTCCATTCATCACGTTTCAGCCTATCTCCGCCGCCTCCGGCGGTGTTTGCAGGGTGTTTTTTTGGGGAAGAGTCTTCTTTGGTGATGGAAATGTTATTGTTTGAGAGGAGAGATTGGTTTTCTAGGTTAGTTTCTTTGTCCATCTCTCCTTGTACTAAAAAAACGTCTTTAGTCTCGTTTAGCTGCTAACATTGTGTATTCACACCCACTAAAGAAGTTTAAGCTTGAAAAAAAGGGGCTTTAGTGGAGGGAGGGTTGAAAAGAAAGAAATGAGTGAAGTAGCAGAAATAGAATAAAAATGGGGGAAGAAAAGGCAGGGTTTGGAGTGGTGGCCAACCAAAAGAAAAGGAGAGTAGAGAAAGAGAGCCACTAGCATTAGAGAGAAAATAGGAAAGCAAAGGCTTAGGGTAAAGGTTAGTGGGCAACCAAGTTAACTGCTAGCTTTGTCAATTAAGTTAATGATACTAAATACTAACCCCTTTTACTTCCTTTTTTTAAATTACAAAACTATTTCAAATAAGGTTTTAAAAATTAAGATAAATACCTGATTTTATGATAGGGTATAGGTTGTTAAAAATTTAAAGGACAACAAATTATAAAATTTTTAGAGGACGAAAATATATTATTAATAAAAAATATATATAATAAATAATAATTTAAAATTTTCATAAACATATTATGGATGGTCGTTCTAACTTAATTTATTTTTTTCATAAAGTTAAAATTTAAACTTATGATCTTACTTAAAGAATATATTATATTATCTCAATAAACTAATTGATTATTAATTGTTTAATATGTATGTAATAAATAATGTGGGGGGAGAACCCATTGAGTGACTTTAAAAACTGAAAAGAGTATTATTTTCTTTTAAAATTTGGGTTATAACTATATCAAGTTGTATGCACGTTTGTCAATAACTAAAAATTTATATGTAAATGTTATTTTATAATCACCATATAATTAAAAATTAATGTGAGTTATGTTTTATCATACATGAGTGTATTTGATAATTTAGAAATGTAAAATAAACATGATAAAAATATATATTAAAATTAAAGAAAATTGTTACAAAGAAAAATTGTCACATGTAACTTGTATACGATATATTATGTCAAAATTTATATAAATTTAAACACTAAAATAAATTTATAAAGATAAAAAAATAATATAGAAATGGTAAAATCTAATTGTTGGTGTGTTGGTTTAATTGGTGTGGTTGGGTTATTTGGCAGTTAGCGTTGATATGAAGCCAACCAAGAAATCCAGTCCACGGGCCTATTACAGATTAGAGAAAGGGGCGGTGATAGTGGAAGGGGTGGTGGGTCACTCACATGCCTCTGTCACCCACTCCCCTTCCCTTCCAATATCTCATCTCATACATAATAAAATTATGTCATCACAATATATTTGAATATCTATTTTAATAATATAATTTAAAAAATAATAATAAATATGAACTAAATGACTTCGATGATTAAAAAATTATTATTATACTTTGAGATTAAATTCATATACAAGATGAAAAGAGTGTATTACAGAGATTCTCTTTAGGTCAGATAACATTTACATCTGTTGTTCGTCACTCTTTCTAAAACTATCGTCCTCGCTTAAATTTAAAAAGATAAATAACCTATAATCATTATAATATCAAATATTACCATCAACTATACCCGATATCCTTTGGTCACTATAGTTAGCCATGCCCCACCCTTTTAAACCAGTCTTTTGAGTGTTCCTTGTGAGCATTGCCTTTTGCCTTTTGCAATAACTTTGGTGGGATCATTTGCTATTAGAGTATGGCATAAGACTAGAGTTAGGGTATAATGACATTTTTCTATGGCAATAGGTTTGTAGTGGCATATTCTTGTGATGGGAATATTTGATTATGGTTGGCTAATTGGATTCCCAATTAATGTGTGCCACGTCAAGTTGATTCCATTTCGTTCTATGTTTGGTCAATATCAATAAGACTCTCCTTTTTAATTGATCCTTATATTCTTATCTTCAAAATCTTTTAAACATCACATTACATCTGGTAATTTTAGATACAATGCATAAAATGATACAAAAACATTATGCCAAAAAACAATTAGAATATGATACCAAATCATGCACATACATTTATATATATATATATATATATATATATATATACACACAAGGGTAAACTACACACTAAAGTTTGAGTAAGTTTTCATTTCCCCCACTGAAATTTCAAAAATAATATATTAGTTTCTAACGTTATTGATTTATTACAAAATGATCATTATACATTCATCTTCATTAAATTGATGACGTGTCAACATTAACAAAAAGGTAAATATTTAGTATTACACCTAAACTATTGCTAAAATATCAAATAGATCATTCAACAATGATTTTATATCTAATTTACCCAAAAAATTTATAATTTTAATTTTTTTTAAATGCCCATCACCATCACCACCTTGTTCCTCTCCTCCTCGTCTCTCCTACTTCTCCCACACAATAATCTACTGGACAATCTCTCAAAGCTTCAACAATTCCCAAGTGTCTGATTTCATAATTTTAACATTCCACGCAGTTATGCAAAATAACAATCTTAGATGAAATCGGACCTGAGAAAATAAAATAAAAGAAACTAAACTTCATTAAAATTAAAGTAAAATAAATACAAATGAAAATAATCCTTTTATTTTGATTTGTTCATTAAAAACAGTTGAGACATGTTGCTACACAGTTTCCTTAAGAGTGATTTTCGGCCACTCTTTTGGTGCTCGAGTTCGTTTGGTCGCTTGTCTCTCAAGATACAACAACTCGATGATCAACGAACAATGGCACAAACTTTTGAGATTACAAATTATTTTTTGCCTTTGCTTATCACCGAAAAACTAGAGAATGAGAGAAAATATTTTTCAAGAAAGAGAAGAAGTTCTTGAATTCCAAGATATCAAAACTTGTTTTGAATTGTTGAACAGATGTAAAAACTTGTGTTTAACTCAGTAGTTTAACACAATATTTATAGGGGATTTTCAAGATAGATTTACTCCAATTAGATGTCTTTTAATATTCAATTTTAAATAGATAATAATATCTTTTAATTTGAAATATTCAAAAGATATAGACAACTTTTACTATTCAAAATTAAAAAGATATTATTTTAGTTTGAAATATTTAAAAGTGTATGATTATCTTGAATAGTCAAAGTTAAATAGCTAATAAATAACTTCTAATTTGACATATTAAAAGAGTAATTATTCTACTAATATTCAAATTAAAAATATCTTTTAATTTCTAATTGTCAAAAGAAATATGAATTTAATTTAAATATTAAATTAATAAATGAAATTCACTATTTTTCCAACAATCCCTGACATGAACAAAATGAATGACTTATCAAAAACATTTCAACACGATGTGGTGTACACTTGACATCGATAGTTACATAGGATACGTAGGTGTTCTCCTTTGAACCTTCCATTGTGACAATATATTTACTTTACTGACTAAACAGTAGACGCGATGGCCTTAAACTATTGTGTTGTTTGTGTAAATGATGACATACTTCACACGACTACCTCTCTAACAAGAATTTTAATTCTCATGGGTATGTCTTTAAAGTCATAGACATCGTCTAATTCTGCAAGAGTTTGAAATAACTATGCCCAATAGTCTCCTTGAAGCGACCCCACTTCACTCTAACATAGGTGGTTTATGTTGCTCGGCTCACCGAAGTACAAAATAGTCATTAAAAGCTTTGCTTAACATTTACCACTTTGATCAGTATTTACATCATAAGAACATACTTGGATAAGAAACCCCCATAGTGATTGTGCATGGTTTATGCAATTAGGTTGTCCCTTTGAACCTAGATCTTGGGATCTCCACGCAACAAGGTAGGATTTTCTTTTACATAAAACTTTTAAATTTCATGGGATTTAGTCTCATTCCTTTAGTTATTTTCTCAATTTGATTTCAATTCAACACTTTGGTTAGTGGATCCATGATATTATCATTTGATCTTACAAAATCAATAGAGATAATTCCATATAAGATCAATTGTCTATGGTATTACTTGACGACACATATGTCTCAACTTACCATTTTACTTGAAATTTTATGCTAGTCACGGTATATGCATACTGTGGGCACATGCTTCAGCCATTCAAGAATATCCTCCAAGAAATTCAAAAGTCATTCAACTTATTCTCTAGACTTATCTAGTGCTACAAAATCAGATTCCATTATGAATTTTGTTATAACCGATTTCATAAGGATTTCCATGACACAATTTATTCTCCCATTGTGAAACATATTCACTTGTGTCATTGATATCTTAAATATCAAATTTCAAATAGCATCAGTCTATCCTTCTATGATAGTAAGATAGTTAATGAAAATACAATCCATCATTTAGGACCTATTTTTATTTGTTTTGGTAATATGGTCATTACCTTTTCAAGACCATCCCATATGGTGTCTTGTCCTTTTTCTTGCATTGGCACCTTATTTAAAATGTAATTAGTTGATAGAACAACTTCTTCTCTCCCCCATATATTCTGTGAGAACTCAAAACTTCATAGTGTTGTGTTCATCATTTTTTAGAGTCTGATTTTCCTTTCGGCTAGTCCATTTGATCTAGGAGAGTTTGATGTTGTTACTCTATGAATAATATATTGTTATAAATAATATTCATCAAATGGTTGAACGTATTAATCACCATTATTACTTCTTACCATCTTAATCTTTTTATTAAGTTGGTTTTCAACTTCTTATTTATAACAAAATTCTTTATAACTTCACTTTTTTTCTTTTAGCAAACCCACATAGCATTTTTTATGTTATCATCAATAGAGGTAATAAAATATTTATTCTCTTTCGTTTGTGTCATTATGACAAATTTTAAAAACTTGGTCACTAATAATTCATTAGTACTAGCATCTTCCGTTTTGTATCTATGATCTAGTGTTATCCATAATTAATTTATTCATCTCATGGATATTATACAACTTATATATTGTATCCGATAATACGTTCAGGTTGTATTTCCAATATAGGAAGTCATAATACTTCCAAATTTTAACATCACTTAATGCAATAACAACATTTACCTCATTCTCTCTAATAATAGGAGGATCATCCTATATTTAGTCAAATTTAACATGGTCAAATAGAAAAACATATTATATTGTCACACCTTAAAATTCTATCCATAGAATTTTACAAGTTTCTCATTGTGGCTCGTGACCACTGACAATCATGATTTCGTTTAACACACTAAATTAGAATTAATAATAATTCCAACTACAAACTGAAAAATAAATTCTAGTTTATTCTACCAACAGAATTAGTACGAAACTAAATCAATAACAAATTCGTTACTTTCAAACGGTTTTTTATTATAAATAGTAATCAAATAATTCTGTCAAGTGATAGAATTAATCTCAATTGATTTCAAATATGAAATAAAAAAGTTTCAATAAATAGAAAATTAATTTTTCATTTATTTTTATTTTGTTATCGGATAAAATCAGTGTTCTGAAACAAAATTAGTCACCAAAGTTACTTTAATGATAATTTATATTAAACATATTTGTTCACATTGAGATTTTAGCAAACTCATAAATCTCGAAGCAATTTTATTTTCTATCTCGATTTTCTCACAATTTTTGAATCATCTCAAATTAAGAAAGGTAGAATAATGAGATGAAAATTTGTCTTAAGTTGTTAACCAAAATAACAATCCGAGACGAAATCGAACCTAAGAAAATTAAATTAAATTAAATTAAATTCTTTAAATTTGAAGTAAAATAAACAGAAATAAAAATATTCCTTTGGTGCTCGAGTTTGTTTGGTCGTTTGTCTCCCAAGACACAACAACTCGATGATAAATGAACATTAGCACAAACTTTCGATATCATGAACTATTTCTTGCCTTTGCCTATCACCGGAAAATTAGATAACGAGAGAAAATACTTTTCAAGAAAACTAGAAGTTCTTGAATTCTGAATTATCAAAACTTATTTTGAATTTTTTAACACATGTAAAATCTTGTTTTTAACCTCATGTTAGCAAAATATTTATAGGGGATTTTCAAGAGAAATTTACTCCAATTAGATATATTTTAATATTCAAATTTAAATAGATAATAATATCTTTATTTGAAATATTTAAAAGTATATAATTATCGTTAATATTCAAAATTAAATAGATAATAAATACATTTTAATTTGAAATATTCAAAGAGTAATTATCCAAATAATATTCAAATTAAAAATATCTTTTAATTTATAATTGTCAAAAGAAATATAAATTTAATTTAAATATTAAATATGAAATTCACCAATTTTCTAGGGCACACAAGTACAAAGGTAATGTAAAATACAGCTGCATCCTTAGTGTGATTGTCTATAAATGATTATGAAACTGATATTAGAACTTTGAAATTTTTTCAGTCTGCAGATGCTCGGCCAATGACTATGGATGAACCAAATGTGAAAGTCGAGTTAAAAACATCGAACAGAGCATCTGATCAGATGTACTCAAAGCCCTAAACCGAGACGTTTCTAATCACTGCTGGGTGTAACTTGTGTGCATTACCAATTTCTAACGTATAGGCCTCTTTGGTTTGCTGATCAGTTTAGATCTCTAGAAGCCAAAGAAAACTTCAGAGTTCTTGGCAATTGGATTTGTTTCTCTTGGATTCGAATAAATTTAGAAAATGCATTCAATGTGTTGGTTTCAGTTATGATTCTTCTTCAAGTGGTAGATTCAATTCCTGAGCAGAATTTGCTATTGATCCCCCTCTTCTACGGAACAGAAGGAAACGAATAAGTCATGGTATACAACAACTACATATGATCATACCCATGATAGTTTGATAAAAGTCATACGTGTCGAGACGTTTCTCTGCCCTGGCGACGGAGAGTACAAATAGTACACCCCAGACGGTGTAACTAGTCTCGAAAAAGTAAGTGCTTATCGTCCATGAATCAGATAAAACACCAAATTGTAGAGTCGCCACCAATCTTTTAATTTGGTGAGATTGGTCACCAAAATGTCATATTATTTTAATAAAAATTCCTAAGAATAATATTAAAATAATACAATTCGGGTCTGCTTTACCAGAAAAATGAGTTCGGGAGTCGATTACGTATGGGAAAGAATTAACATTTCCACAACGCCCAAAATTGGTACCAGTATTTATTAATTAAATGTCTTTGCATTAAATTATAAACGTGTATTTAAAACTTAATATAAAAATCTATTATTAATTCTATTATAAAATCATATTAATTATGTATGATAATAATTCTAATGTATATAAGTACTAATTAATCACATAATGTATAATTATTAATAATTATTACATAGAATAACAATATTAATTAATCTTAATTCAAAAATAATCCTAAAATTATATACAAACTGTGTAATTTTCCCTAAATTTTTAACACTAGATTAAAACATAAATTTAATAATATTTAAGGACCAAAATGTTATTTAACATAATTATATATATACGTAACAGTGACCAAAATAAAAATTAATAAAACTAGAAAACTAAATTAAAATATAATAAAAATATGTTTTCAGTGACTAAATCGAATAATTACAAAGTTACAAAGACTTAAATGAGAATTTCCCCTGCTCGTATTTGCACCAACACTCCCTCCCCAAAACAACACCATTCAGGGAGGGGTTCATATAGACCCTAAATCAATCTAAGAGGCTTTAAGCCTCATTTTTCAAAAATATTTCTCTCTCTTAGAGAGAGAAACTCTCGTCCCTCTCTAGGATTCCCTCGCCGGAGGGAATCCGACAACCGTTGGCCACCATACATTGGCACTGTTACCCATCGCCAACTACCATTCACGGTGGCCAGTTTTTACAAATTTATATCAAAATAAAGATCTCTTCTTCCTAAACTTAGATCTGCCCTTATTTTCTACAAAAAAAACCATCACATAGCAATAGATCTACAAAGTTTACTTTCGAAAAAATCTTCTCCGATGACGCTGTTTGCTTCTGTTGATGGCTGAAACTTCGAGGGTAAGACTCTTTTCTCTCCTTTCTCTATTTTGTTGGCTTGGTTGATGTGTATTGGGTGGTTTGCTTACTCTCTGTTGTTGTTGTTGTTGTTGTTTCTCTTCATAAGTTCACCCTATTTATAGGGTTCTTCAAGTCCCCTTTTGGACCGGTTAAACAAACGAACCCCGATGAGTCACTAGAGCTAGGTGGTGATTCACCCTAGGGGAGGTGAGTTGTGCGGTGGAGAGGCTGGGTGCAATAACTACACCCAGATCTTGTAGATCCGGCGAGGACGTGGCACCATCGTGGCATGGTCCAATTGATGAGTTCGTCGGCGGGGCATCTGACCATGACAAATTGCTTTTATTCTTTTTTCTTCGATCAAATTTAATTGGTCATATCTGGTTTGTACCCAGTCTATCTCATCTAACTTTACTTCTGATAGAACTCGTAATGAAGGAATTTCTACCTCAATTGGTAAGACTGTTTTTGTCCCATAGGTTAATGAAAATGGAGTTGCCCTAGTCTATGTTCGTACTGAATTTCGATAGGCTAACAGAGAAAATGGTAGTTTCTTATGCCAATCCTTATAATTTTTAGTCATCTTCTCTATAAGCCTCTTGATATTCTTATTAGCTACCTCAACCGCTCCATTCATCTTTGGGCTATAGGTGGTGGAATTATGATGCTTTATCTGAAATTGTTCACATATTGTTTTCATCATTTTGTTGTTCAAGTTCAAAGTATTGTGAGTAATAATTCTCTCTGACAAACCATATCGACAAATGATCTCTTTCTTCAAGAATTTACAGACTGTGGCCTGAGTATTGTTCGTATAAGAAGTTGCTTCTACCCATTTGGTGAAATAGTCTATTGCTACCAAAATGAAGCGATGACCATTTGAAGCTTTTGGAAAAATTTGTCCAATAGCATCTATGCCCCACATAGAGAATGGCCAAGGAGCTGTCATTACATATAATGAATGAGGAGGAGTATGCTTATTGTCTCCATAGATTTGACACTTTCGGGCATAATTAATACAATATGTTTCCATAGTTGACCAACAGTATTCAAATCTCATAATTTGTCTAACCACTGTATGTCCATTAGCATGAGTACCACATACTCCTTCATGTACTTCTTCAAGAATTAATTTAGCTTCCTTGGTATCCATACATCTTAACAGGGCTCGACCCAAGCTCTTTTTGTACAAGACTTCCCTATCAAGTACATACCCTGATGATATTCTTCGGATGGTTCTCTTATCATTTTCAGTTGCTTGTTCAGGGTAATTCTGATATTTGATATATTGCAAAATATCATAATACCAAGGTTTCTCTTCTTTTTCTTCCTCAATGTTAAGATAATGAGCTGGATATTCATAAGCCTGCATTTCATTAGGCATCATACTCGTATGCTCATTTTCTTTAAATGCGACTGCCAAAGTTGCCAAGGCATCTGCCATTTGATTTTCTTCTCTGGGGATATAATCAAAAGTCACTTCTTTAAATTCTTTGATGAGTTTCAGAACCAGTTTCTAATACTTCACAAGCTTGAAATCTTTCATCTCCCATTCTCCTCTGATTTGGTAAATTACTAGAGTTGAATCCCCATAAACCCTAAGCATTTTTACTTTACGTTCAATGGCATATTTAAGACCCAAAATACACGCCTCATACTCAGCCATATTGTTTGTGCAATCAAAATTAAGTTGACTAGTAAACGGAAATTGCTCTCCATCTGGTGAAACTAATATTGCCCCAATTCCATGTCCTAAAACATTTGAAGCACCATCAAAAGTTAACTTCTGATGTTCATCATTGGACACACTTGCTTCTCTTATTGAAATTGCCATCAAATCTTTATCAGGAAAATCAAAATCTATTGGTTCATATTCTTGAGAAGTTCTACTCGCAATAAATTCAGTTATTGCACTTTCTTTTACTGCTTTTCGACTGACATATTGGATGTCAAATTCTGACAACAATATTTGCCAATGAGCTAATCTTCCAGATAATACAGGAACATTCATTAGATATTTCAAAGGATCAAATCTGGATATGAGCCATGTAGTGTGATACAACATATACTGCTTAAGCCTTCGAGTGGTCCATACCAAAGCACAACATAATTTCTCAATTAAAGAATATCTAGTCTCACATTCAGTGAACTTATTACTGAGATAATAAATAGCTCTTTTCTTCTTCTCAGATTGATCATGTTGTCCTAATACACATCCCATTGAATTTTCCCAGACCAACAAATAAAGAATTAAAAGTTTGTATGGAATATGTGGTACCAATATTGGAGTACGCGATAGATATTTCTTAATTGTCTTAAAGGCTTCTTGACAGTCTTCTTTCCACGTCCTAGAATAATTCTTTCTAAGAAGGCAAAAGTAGGATCACATTTCTCAGTTAGCTGCGAAATGAAACGAGTTATATAATTAAGCCTTCCTAAAAATCCTCGAACTTCCTTTTGTGTTTGTGGGGGTGGAAAATCTTGAATAGCTTTGACTTTATATGGGTCTATTTCAATTCCTTTTTGGCTTACCAAAAATACCAAGAGTTTACCAGAGGTTACTCTAAATGTACACTTATTTGGGTTGAGCTTTAACTGACATTCCCTTAATCTCTGAAAAAACTTCCTCAAATTCTCAAAATGCTCTTCTTCAGACTTGGCTTTGACAATCATATCATCAACATAAACTTCTATTTCTTTATACATCATGTCGTGAAATATGGTTATCATAGCCCTTTGATAAGTTGCTCCCATATTCTTAAGTCCAAATGGCATTACTTTATAACAAAATGTTCCCTATAAGGTGATGAACGTTGTTTTCTCTATATCCTTAGGGTACTAATATGTCTACTAATATGTCTATGTGTAGCAAAGGAAAATTATCCTTTGGAATGACTCTATTAAGATCTCGATAATCAACACACATACGGACTTTACCATCCTTTTTTGTTACATGGACAATATTTGCTACCCATTCAGGATATTTGGCTACCCTAAGAAATCTACCATCAAATTGCTTTTTACTTATCCCTTAATCTTGAGCAGAATTTCAGGTTTCATTCTTCTTAGCTTTTGTTGCACATGTTTACATTATGATTTTATTGGTAACTTATGTACTACCAATTCCGTATCCAGTCCTGGCATGTCTTCGTATCACTAAGAAAACACATCCTTGTATTCTTGCAGCAATTTAATCAAATTCTGTAGCCCTTTATCAGATAAAGTGGTACCAATTTTTATCTCCTTCTTATCTATATTGGATCCTAAATTTAAGATCTCAAACGGTTCCTTATGAGGTAGAATTTTCTTATCCTTTTTTCCAACATTTTTAACAATTCAAAGGGTAAATCACATTCTTCACTATAATTTTCAACTTCCTCAGGACACATAGGCTGCTCAAAATCAATTTTTGGGCCATCATCATTAGCATTATGTCATGGATATTTGAGTTCCTGAAAATAAACAAGAGTATATACATATAATCATGAAAATGAATTTTAAAAAAATGATTGCCATTTAGAACTAATGCATCTTTTATTGAAAAAGAAAAACGCATAGTTTAACCCTTTACACCAAATCAAACTACTGCCCCAGGCAATAATGAAAGTTTTAATGTATTACTCTGAAAAAGATTTGAAAACTACATGTAATTCTTCCGCAGTCCAATTATTTAACTCAAAATCTGATGATGTGTAGTAAATGCCCATAGCTTCTTCTACTGTAGATTCATCATCTAATATGACATTGATACTCATTTCTTTTAAAGCATCTTCAACAAACAGCCTTTTTCTTTGCTGATCTTCTTGAAAAGTATGTCCTCCAAACACAAAAGTATCATTTAATGCTGGAAAGATAATCGATTCCCATGGGAAATCTTTTCCAGCTAACTTTGCATTTCTCAATTCCTGATTCTTTCTAATGTTCCTCTGTCTCTCTTTTATTGATGGTTGATATCCCAAACCAAATTGATCTTTCTTGGATATAGGAAATACTAGATTCATTGGTCCTTACAAATAGCTTCTTAATCATTTTTCTATTTTTGCCCCTTTCCATAGGGTCAACCTGAGTCCCATTTTTGTGCAATTAGAAATTTTGGGTTTAGGCATCCTTTTCCCCTCAGCTACAAATGTTGCATTAACAAACTCCAAGGATCTGAAAGAGCATTCAATAGCTTCTTCATCCAATTCGACATATGGAGCAGTGGTAGAGACTGAAGCGATAATGTCTTCTTCAACATTAAGACATATCAGCCTATCATCTATTACAAACTTTATCTTTCGGTGTAACATAGATGGAACTGTCCCTACCTGATGAATCCATGGTCTTCCCAACAAAAAATTGTAAGTGGGTATAATATCCATTACAAGGAACTCTATCTCATATGTAGGTAGACCAATAGTCAAGGGAATATTGATTTTTCCTAATACCTCCTTCTTGGTTCCATCAAAAGCTCGGACAATACTCTGACTGCTTCTAATGAGTGTGCTATCAATTGGTAATTTCTTCAGAGTCACTAATGGAATCACATTCAAAATCGAGCCATTATTCACTAACACTCGAGATAAAATATGTCATTTGTACTTAACTGTAATATGCAGAGCTTTAGGGCTACCATTCATTTCAGAAGGAATTTTGTCTTCCGAAAAAGAAAGAAAATTATTAGCCTGCATATTTGCAATCAGCCTATCCAATTTGTTAACAGGTAATTCCTTTGGTACAGAAGTTTGATTCAACACTTTTAGTAAAGCATTATGATGTGCTTTAGAGCTTAATAGAAGTTCTAAAACTGATATACGAGCCAACAATTTGTGCAATTGTTCAACAATGTTGTATTCACTGTGTTTGAGAAACTTAAAAAATTCTACAGCTTCGCTTTCAGTTACAGGTTCATTGATGGCAATTTCAATCTCTTTTAATTATAGCTCTACCTTTTTCCCTTTATCAACTAGACCTTATTTCTCATATTCCTTAGAATAACATCTCCCACTGCGGGTAAAATGTCCAACTTCATCTACCTCTTCATTTTCTCCCATTGTTTCCTTCATTTGGCATTCGTAATTCCAAGGAACATGTTTGTCATCTTTATAAGGAAATGAAGATGGTGAAGCAATAACCATATTTGGAGCTTTCTTATCTGGTATCTGAGTCCTTGGTGTGATAATTAGAGGATGATTAGAGTTTATAAAACTCTTTAGATGATCCCTCAGATACGCAAATATCCATTTCTTCTTTTGATATTTCTTTGAAAAATTTCATTTCCTTTGCATCCATCATTTTTTTGTACCAAAACCCGAAAATCTAAGCATTGATGTATAACATGTCTTTCATATCCATGATAATGACATATATTTCCACAGCTTAATTGCTCTGTTGATAGATCAGATTTTAACAAACCAACTTTGATCACTTGAGTCCATATCCATAACATGGGTGCTTTCACTTCACTAACTTGCTTTATCACCTGCTTTCATTTTTCCGCAATAACTGCATTGATCTCTGTTCCTGTATGATTTGGTAATGGATTTTGAGCCATATTTGGTTTCTCTTTATCACCAAAATTTATGATATTCTTTGTTCTCAGGCTTTGAACAATTCTTTTGAATGCAATACAGATTTCGATGGAATACCCACGAGCCCCTGCATGGTATTCGCACTACAAGTTTTCATTGTACCACTTAGGATATGGAGGTTGTATGGGTGATACATGATAAGGTGATATTATATGTTTTTATATAATATCTGGTATAACTCTTTATAGGTCATCAGAATTGAGTCAAACTGAAATCTCTCTCTTTCCGCCCTTGGTTACCTTGTTTCTTGCTTGGAGAAGTTTGGTGTAGAAGATTCAATATTCTAAGGTCGAGCCACTATGATATTATTGGACTCATGTTTCCTTGCATCATTTACCTCACTTTCTTTCTTTTTCATAAATGGCTTTTTGCTAGATTCACCACCTTCAAGTTTCCCACTCTTAATTGCCATTTCAATCATCTCACATGCTGTAACTATGTCAGCAAAGCTTTTGAAAGAATTCCCTATCAGGTGAGTAAAGAAATGAGCTTTCAAAGTGTTCACAAAGAGCTCATTTGTTTCTTCTAGCTATGTCCCTCCATCTCTAGGCATATTTCCTGAAACTTTCATTGAATTTATTTTCCATGTTCTATAGTACCATTCGATTAGGCCTTAAATCCTTCACATGCTTATATTGTTCCAAAAAGGATTCAACCAAATCTTTCAAAGATTTAATATGAGCTCTAGTTAATTGGTTATACCATTGGATGGTCGAAATAATTAATCTTTCTTGGAAACAATGGATCAGGAACTGATCATTCCCTATATAACCCGTCATTTTTCTGCAAAACATTGTGATATGGATAGAAGGGCATTCATACCATCAAATTTTTCAAAATCTGGGATTTTGAACTTAGGTGGTAATACCAAATCAGGTACCAATTTTAATTCCTTGGCTTCAATTCCATACACATTAGAGCCTTCCTTTATTTCCCTAACTTCTTCCATTAGTTGTTCCAGTTTTTTGTTTGACTCTTTCTTTGCTTCTTGATCAAAATCTAGAACATTCTCAACTTGTTGTTGGTTTATAGAAGCACTAGGTTAATTTATGTTTACCCTCCCTATTTGAGTAAATGCCCCTGACTGGACTTTATCGTGAGAGGTTGCATGATCTGGGGGGACAAAGGTTCCTCAGTTACTTTAATTCTTAGGCAATCTGCCCTTGGTGTAAAGCCTGAAGGATACAAAGGATCTTCAGTGAAAGTACCAACAGTTGGGGTATTTGTTTGATCCATGCTTTTTCTTTGTAACATATTTGTGAATTTTTCCATCGTCTCATTCTGGGATTTCATCAACTGTTCATGCATTTCTTCCTGAATTTTCTTGAAATTTTCTTGCATCTCTAGCTGATTCATTTCAAATTGAGCGACCTTATCATCCATTTCCCTTTTTTTTGGTATTATATGGATGCTTAGGGGGGTCCAGTATTCTTCGAAAAAAGAAGAAAAACCTTTTTAATGAATATGGATGAAAAATATAATGTCAAAATGTTCATGCTCAATATGTAAATGCAAGGTGTTGATATCAAGATAATTTCTTTAGAATAACTTTTATATTAAAACAAAGTCTTATTACAAAGCTTTTAAAACATAGTACAAACTACAGATACATCTAAGCAGATTCTCCCAACTGCTGTATGTGTTCAAGAAACTCAAAGACCTTATCAACTTCTTCGGATTCTGATTCCAATTCCTCACTCAAAGTGTTAGCTTCGTATGCCAAGTCCACTAAATATTGTGCTACTCCCTGAGCTTGCTCTAGATACTTTGCAATGAGGTCATCTCTTTGTTTAACTTTCCATTGAGCACGTTCCCAATGGTAGTGCCATTGCAAAATTCCTTCGTACGGGACAATAGGGAGTTGATTTGGCCTTCTTTGAAGATCTTGGACTTTGGTTTCTAGCTCATTCACTTGCTTCCTTAGATTCTTAGCTTCCAAGTTACTTTCTTGATTTTGCAATGCAATTTCCAACCCTTCAATCATGCTTTTTGGTCTCTGGTTTTTAGCTTGATTTTCCAATAGTCTTTTCTCTAATGCCTCATTTTTCTTTAGCAAGAATCTTGGTCTGGTGTTTTCTTTGTTTGAGCCCATCTTTACCTTCTTCAGCTTTTCTTTTCAGACTTGTCAACCCTTGTTTGCTTGATCTTTCGGTAATCTGAGTCTTTACCACATGTTGATAGGTTGATTGGAGATCGTTGAAGTCTATCCTGAGCTATTTTTCAACCTTTCTAACTTGATTTTCTCTCCCTTTATGGATATCTATCTTAATTTCTTTGTAGTAGACTTTTTCTTCCAGCTTTTGTAGAGTTTTTCTCCACTGTTTTCTTTCGATCTCAAAATCTTGTTTCATTAGTTCCAATGGAGATTGTATAATTCTTAAATGTTATTTGATGAGTTGAACATTCTCGAAATTAACCACTGGAATGTTGTCATTGACGCGATTGATTCTCCATTGCTTATATTCGGGTGAGAGCTTTTGACTGAAAGTAAATAAATTTACTCGATGAATCCACTTCCAAACCTCAGCAACCTTTCTGATCTTTTCTTTGTACTGATCGCTTCTGAATGCAAATTTTGATTCAGATAAACCAGATGTCACGGGAATAAATTGCCTTGATCCGAATTGTCTGGAAACCATAAAAGGTGCATATCCTACAGAACCCCATATGCCAGGTAAGGGAACCCAATCGTGCTTTCCACACTTATACACTATGTTTGAAGAAATGTTTCATGAGGCTCACCATAATACATCGTTATCTTCAAGATTTCGAAATACGTTTATCCATTTTTCTTCATCATAATCTCCGGACCATTTGCGAGAAAGGAAATCTTGTAGAGGTGAGAAACCTTCAAGAAATACCCGTCCATGAGCATTTTATTCATGTTTAAAAAGGTTTAAAATCCATACCAATAATAGGGGTGCACAGCCTATAAAACGCCATTCTCCCTCCCGTCAGCAGGAATTCAAGGAACGGAATATTTCAGCTAATATGGCAGGAACTGGATCTACATTCTTGTTCAATTTTTCAAACAGATCTACAATTGATATATCCACATACCATAGAATATTCGGGAAAATGATTAATCCATAAATTTCTAAAGCCAACATATCAATCTACTTCCTTTTTGTCTGGATGGCGGTAGATTACTTCTTTCAAGCCAGTCCAAGTAATGCATTCACTATCACCATTTTTCTTGATATGTCTTGTATCCCATTCTTCACTCATCCCGGTCAATAAGAGCACTTTCTTCTTGAAAGGAGTGGTGTTAGGTGACTTGATATATACACTGTCTTCGTAGATTCTTGGAAAGCGGATAAAAGCTCGATACTCTTCTATAGTGGGTGTAAAATCTACCTTGCCAAAGCTGAAACAACTGTAGGTAGGATTACAAAATTATGATAGAGATCTGAACAGATGTCGGTCAATAGGAATGTCCAAAAGATAAGCAATATCGTCATATAACTGATGAAATAACTGCTTGTCTGATGCTTCCCATCTTTCCCAGATTTCTTTCAACTCACCCAGGTTATTTTGGCGAACGTTGATATGTGTATATTTGACTAGATCTGACACATGTCCAGGTGATAAACTATTTCCTTTGACAAGTTGAGATTGCTCAGACCATCTTAAAATAATTGCATTGTCTTCTACTTCATATTGGACTTTTTGTTCCATATTTCCAGCTCTCTATATGAAATCAGTCATGAATCAACACCATGATATGAAAATGCAAAATGCAAAAATGAAAATGAATCAAAATAATAAAACCCTAATTCCATGCAATCTAGTTTCATACTTTATTTAAAACAACAAACCTAACCACATGATTTCTAGTTCACATGCATTTATTCAGAAAATAAATAAAAGACTCAAACATGCTTTTCCTTGTGTGCTAACTTTACAAGACTTATTTGGGTTAGGTTCCACCTAAACTTCAGTTCTAAGTTTATTATATGCTGAGTTTTGGCTCTAAAGTAAGAAGGGTCAACCAATTGTCCTTTGTTGGTGTTCCCTTGGACTGTTAAACCCTCAATCCTAGTCTATTATAGACTTTTAGATTAAGTTCAATTCGAAGGAACACACTTCCTTAAGTCCACACGGAGGTGAAAACCACACGAGGAACATAAGGTGTGAGCTCAAAGAATGGTCTTCTATCCCATATGGAGGTGAAAACCACATGAGGGAGTAGTTTCTCATTCACTTAAACAGGATAAGAGTAGGGTTTTAGCTCATGTCATGAATGCAGTGCAAAGTGGGTGAGGAAAAGCATAACAAAAAATGAAATAATATAAAACCTATTATTTAATGACCTAAAATTAAATATGTACATATAAAAGCAAAAGGTTAGTAAAATAATAAAAATAATTAAAACAAAAATCAAAATAAATTTATTATTTACTGCAAAGAAGATTAATTAATAAATTGGTGGTTAGACTCTCATTTTAAAAAAATCCCCAACAGAGTCGCCAAGCTGTCGAGACAGTTCTCTGCCCTGGTGACGGAGAGTACAAATAGTACACCCAGACGGTGTAACTAGTCTCAAAAAAGTAAGTGCTTATCCTCCATGAATCAGTTAAAACACCAAATTGTAGAGTCGGCACCAATCTTTTAATTTAGTGAGATTGGTCACCAAAATGTCATATTATTTTAATAAAAATTCCTAAGAATAATATTAAAATAATACAACTCGGGTCGTCTTTACCAGAAAAATGAGTTCGGGAGTCGGTTACGTATGGGAAAGAATTAATATTCCCACAACGCCCAAAATTAGTACCAGTATTTATTAATTAAATGTCTTTGCATTAAATTTTAAACTTGTATTTAAAACTTAATATAAAATCTATTATTAATTCTATTATAAAATCATATTATAATCATATTAATTATGTATGATAATAATTCTAATGTATATAAGTACTAATTAATCACATAATGTATAATTATTAATAATTATTACATAGAATAATAATATTAATTAATCTTAATTCAAAATAATCCTAAAATTATATGCAAATTGTGTAATTTCCCTAAATTATTAACACTAGATTAAAACATAAATTTAATAATATTTAAGGACCAAATATGATATTTAACATAATTATATATATATATATACACGTAATAGTGACCAAAATAAAAATTAATAAAACTTAAAAACTAAATTAAAATATACTAAAACATGCTTTTCAGTGACTAAATTGAATAATTACAAAGTTACAAAGACCTTAAATGAGAATTTCCCCTACTCTTATTTGCACCGACACTCCCTCCCCAAAATGATACCGTTCGAAGAAGGGTTTATATATACCCTAAACTAGTCTAAGAGGCTTTAAGCCTCATTTTTCAAAAATGCTTCTCTCTCTTAGAGAGAGAAGCTCTCGTCCCTCTCTAGGATTCCCTCGCCGGAGGTAATCCGACAACCGTTGGCCACCGTACGTCGGCACTGTTACCCATCGTCGGCCATCACTCACGGTAGCCGGTTTTTATAAATTTATATCAAAATAAAGATCTATTCTTCCTAAAACTATATATGCCCTTATTTTCTATAAAAAACGATCCTATAGCAATAGATCTACAAGTTTTACCTTCGAAAAAATCTTCTCCGATGATGTTGTTTGCTTCTGTTGATGGCCGAAACTTCGAGGGTAAGACTCTTTTCTCTCATTTCTCTATTTTGTTGGCTTGGTTGTTGTGTATTGGGTTGTTTGCTTGCTCTATGTTGTTGTTGTTTCTCTTCGTAGGTTTACCCTATTTATAGGGTTCTTCGAGTACTCCCCTTTTGAACCGGTTAAACAAATACACCCAGATCTTGTAGATCCAGCGAGGACGTGGCACCATCATGGCATGTTCAAATTGGTGAGTTCGTCAACGGGGCATCACATCTCTAAGGCGGCGCCGAAATTGTCCTAGGGTTACAATGAGTACCCTAGGGTTTCTGTTTTTTGCCTGTGGATCCTTGGATTTGCTTCTGGATCGGACAACTGGGACTCGTGCGGCGCTGGAACCTTGCGTGGAAACCCTAGCTAAACGTGGGTTCGCTTCTGGGCCTGTAGGGTTGTTCGGGCCAAGTCTGGACCTTGTTGTAATCGGGCTTCAAGTAGTATTTGATTTGGGCCTTCAGGTTGTAATTTGGGTCCTGTAAAACTGTTATTATTAAGAATAATAATAATATAATATAATAACATTCATTATATTTATTATGTATATAATAATAATAATATAAATATATTAATAATATATAAAAACATCACTCGGACGAAAACCATTATCGACAATACGGTATAGAACAAATAAGAATTAATTAATCTGTGGGAGATGCAGGGAGGGGATGAATATTATGTTGGTGGTGGCCATTTGAAAGCGAGCCAAAAATTAGAATTTTTTTTGGATAAATTAGAGATAAAATTATTGTTTTAATACTCATTTTATGTTTTAGTAGTAATTTAAGGATAAAATGAAATATTTACCTTTTTGTTAATGTTGTCACGTCATTAATTTAACATAGATTACGGTGTAATGATCATTTTATAACAAATCAATAATATTAATGACCAATATGTTAATTTTAAAACTTCAATGTTAAAAATAAAAACTTACTCAAATTTTTGTGACCATTTATGTAGTTTATCCTTTATATAAATAAAAATATCTTAAAATATAAGATTAATACACAAACTTTTCTCGTTCAATGCTGAAAAGTTCATATAAAAAGAATAAGTAGTTTTGTTAGGTTGTTCAAAGCTACTCATCTTTTATTTTTTCTATATTTTTTAGGTCATGAGTTTTAGACTCTCTAAGAGTATTCTTCTTCCTTTTTTTTAGTGATTTTCATATTCATCCCCTCTAAGTAGGATTAAGATTAAATTTGAAATTTGTTAGATAAAAAATACTAAAATGAAGGAAATGTTAAAATAATTTGTAAAATTTGAATATCTAGAAAGATTAAAATATTAAAATAATTTTATTATAAATAATTATTTATGTGAATGGTCGTCTTTATTTATAAGATATAATTTTGATATACTTTATTATTACGAGTTTAATATTTATTATCTTTAGAGTTATTTATGACATAATAACTATAAATATAAAATTTAGATAAAGCATTGTACACAACTCAAATTGAAATAATATTACAAATGCTTTTCTTATTCTCATATCTCTTATTCTTCTAGTTTTTCTTACTACTTCATTCTGCTTATTTTATAACAAATTTAAGAACAATACTACTTTAAAACACAAATTATTATATAAGAATTTATACCCATCATTAGGGTGTTTCTCTCTACCCATTATTAGGGTTTTTCGGTCATCTGGTTCATTTGGCTCTATTGATCTTTTGATTGACTCTGGGTGTTTGGATCGAAGAAGCAAGGTAAGCGATGGGTGATTTAACTGAGGAGTTAGAGAATTTGGATTTAGGAGCGGAGGAGGAGGAAGTTCTTCAACTTGATAATACGAAAACAACTTCATTAATCTCTTTTGAGCACTGTTTAGTGGGTCGTTTTACCACCATGGTTAATATTATCTTTAGGCAATGAAGACAACGATGGCCAATGTCTAGTTCATCGGGGTGTTTATGGAGTTTGATGCGAAAGTAGTTACTTTGGGATATAAGGGAAGTATGTGATTCCGAGTGTTATTAGATGTTCGAAGACCATCGAAAAAGAAAAAAGAATATAGCTTTTTTGAACGGAGGTTTCCATTATGTCACATTCCAGTATGAGAAGTTAAGGGTGTTTTGTTTCCTTTGTGGGAAGTTGGGTCACGGAGAAGGGTCATGTCTGTTACGAGTGCTACGACTAATGCAGGAGTTTATTCCACAATGGGATATATCCCTGAGGGATCTATCGAGACGTAGGAATTATTCACCTAGTCCATGGCTATGGGATGATGATGAATAGGATAATAGAGTAGTAATAATTTGGAGGGGTTAATGTTAGTTTGAATAGTGGCTTAGCAAGGGGGAAAATGATAAAGTTATGGACTGGGACTTCGAAGGAAGGAAGAATGGGGTTATTACAAGTGACGATGTGACAATGGTTTTGGTTGAGGAAAATTCACCTATGCACAAAGTGGAGGGGGTGAAGCGACAGAGGAATTCATTGAGGTTGTAAAAAATGGAGCAATGGGGGTTGGACACATGAACAAATCGGCAGGCTTGAAGAAACAGGCCAACCAATCGCCATGAAAATCTTAAGTTGGAACGTTTGGGGTTGGGGCTAACTCGTATTAACCGTCATCTCCGACATTCTCTAAGAGACATAAATCCTTCTGTGATTTTTTTATAGAAACAAAATTACAGAGAGTAAGTATGGAGAAGGTTAAAATATCGAGAGGTACTTGTGGTGGTTTATGTTTAGAATGGAAAACTAATTGTAATGTTTCATTGAGGTCTTTTTCGTTGTCGCATATTGATGTGCTTATTTCTGATGATGAGATAGGGTGTACGTGGACATTGACAGGTTTTTATGGTGCCCCGGAGGAAGAGAGACGTAATGATTCTTGGAACCTGTTAAGGCAGTTGAATGACATGACGGATGTCCCATGGGTAGTGGTAGGTGAATTTAATGAGATAATGTTCTCATATGAAAAAGAAAGGGCGTGTTAGGAACTAAAGGAGAATGAATGAATTTTGTGTAGCAGTAAAGGATTGTGGTATTTAAGATTTGGGTTATTCGGGTATTTGGTATACTTGGGAGAGAGGTCATTTAACAGAAATTAATATCCGTGAAAGACTAGATCCTGCGTTGGCTAATGATTTATGGTTAGCCCAATTTCCGCATTACACGTTACAACACAAGCTGCACATTTTTTCAGACCATTTCCCTTTGTTGATGAGTATGGATTATCCAGGGGTAGCAAATAGGCATTGTCACTTTTGTTTTGAAGTCTCATGGTTACTTGAAGACTCGTGTGAGGAAACAATTTCTAGACTTTGAAGTGAAGCGTGTAGTACGATCCTGAAGAAATTCATGTTCGTTTGTCATGGTTTAGATAAATAGCTTAAGGATATTTGTCAGGAAAAACATTTGACTGCTACAGATCTTAAAAGAAAGCTTTCTGAGTTGACCAAGCTGTCACCCACTGATGATGTTTTGGGAGAAACATTAGACACAAAACTATAGGTGAATTTAGAAGCTGATAGAGAGGGGTTATAGTGGGAACAATGGGCTCACGCAAATTGGTTGAAAATATGGACAATAACACCACTTTTTTCCACCGGTTTGCATCTTCTTGCAAATGCCACAATGGAATCCGAGCTCTTGAATCGAACGATGGAACTAATTATGAGGATGAGGAGGGCATGGCACATTTGGCATAGTGGTGTTTTGTTGAGGTTTTTTAGTCAAGTTTACCAACAATTAAAGATAGCATTTGGATGGTTTGGATAGGCGAGTTACGGGGGAGATGAATAATTCCCCTAGTAGGCCTTTCACTAGGGAAGAGGTCACGGTTGCTTCAAAATCATTAACTCCTTTAAAATCTTTGGGGGAGGATGGTATTGGGGCTTTCTTTTATCAAAGGTTTTGGTACTTATTCGGAGAGGAGATCTCAGATTATTGTATTGCACTTATTGAAGAAAGAGCTGATAAATAGGAGATTAATCATACCCATATTGTGTTGATTCCTAAGGTGGCATCTCTGAAAAGTTTGACTCAATTTCTCTCCATCAATCATTGCAACGTTATTTTCAAGATTGTTTCGAAAATGTTGGTGCTGCAAATGCAAGGTTTTCTGGACAGCTGTATTGATGAAGCACATAACGCTTTTGTCCGGGGTCGTTTAATCACTGATAACATCACATTTACGTATGAGCTTCTACAATCGTTCATGAAAAAAAGTGATGGCCGTAAATGTTTTTTTTACCTTGAAATTAGACATGAACAAGGAATATGACAAGGTGGAGTTCAGCTTCTTATGGGCGGTGATGGATAGAATTGGATAGAAGAGGCGTTGAGAATTGGCTCAATAAAGTTTGTTTCTACCAAGGCGAGTGGGAGCCAAGTGCAGGAAGGGTTGAAAGAGGTGCTTGCCAAGGATGTTCAAGTGAAGAACGGTCCTCAAGATTTTTATTTAAGCTTATAGTCAGTGGCGGATGCACTAAGCCCCCATAGGGGTCAAGTGCATCCCATTATTTTGAAAAAGTTGTTAAATTTAATTTAATATGTTAAGAAAAAAAGAAAAAAAATTACAATTTTTGCATACACATTATATTTAAGAAAAGAAAATTAAAATTTTGGAACCCAATTCTTAAATTTCTAGATCCGTCACTGCTTATAGTATTGATACCCGTGTTATATACGAATACCATATGTGTCAAATAGTTAAAATGATAATTTAAACATATTTCAATTTGCACTAAACTTTACCTAGACTATATGCAATAAACATAAAATGTAATAATATACTAATAGTGAAACACAATTTTCGTGTCAACCATGTTTCACCAATTGTATACCTTATATACATACTTAGTTTTGAATAGTCAACCTACTATTTATTTATTTATCATTTGTTCCTTCATTTCAGCGCATGCATACTTTAAGCATAACATTAATATATTTATACAAAACATAATATCATGAAAACATCATCAAATAAATATAGTAACTCAAAACATACATCAAAACATCAAAATAATATTAAGTTTATATAGTTATCACTCTAGGAGTTTTATCTAGATAATCACACTAACCAAAGCTGATAACTTGCAACAGTATGTAATTTCGATCATCGAAGTAGAGTGATATCCTAAAATATTAAAACATACAAAAGAAGATTATATAGTTTAGTAAGGTAGTCATAAACATAACAGTATTTGGATGTCAAATGCACTAATCATATCAAAGACATGAAAACTATAGCATATTTAATAATAAATATAGTTATGACCATGTATCATATCATATCAAAGTCCAAATAATACTCATACAAGCGCTATGAATACTATAATATGTCAATTGTATCCCAAAATTGATCAGATAACCATGAACACTTAGAAAAACAACATCAATATCACAACTTACCAAATTTCGCATTTGGGCATAGCTCCCAATAAATATATACATGGCCTCATATGTAATGTTCGGATCTCCAAAATTTAATCCGATCGAATATGATTATAAAATTTATTTTTTAAAATATATAAATATCTTATTAAAACGAATATTCTAAAATTTATTTTTGAATATTGAGTTAATACTTGAAACGATTTATTATATATCTCATATTAATTTGATTTGATAAATGTTATTATCATTATTATTTGGAAAATAGAGAAAAACACACGGAAAAATATTTTGGGTTAAGACACGTTTTAAACCAAGGGAGTGGAAAAATAATCTAATGTAGTCTAAAACCCCAAAATTTCCCTTCAATAATCTGATCCATGAGCCCAACCCTTTTGGTTCACCGGAACAATAAATCGGTAAAGGAACCCGACCAAACTAACCAACCAGAAAGCTTTACACTACCCAACAACCCCGCAGTGAACCACAACAACTTTGGATTATCTCCCGGAAGCAACCGATGATGTAAACTACACCCTCATGAGTATAAACAGTGGCTACAGTAAATGGGGTGAACCAACAGCGATGACACTAGTTGTCCTTTCTTCAACAACAATAACAAACGACAAGGACGATCGTCTCTTTGAACTTACTTCCACGTGTTAGTGACTAAAAGAATAAACATTCACTTTTCTTTCATAATGACTCGATCTATTTACCAAGGTTCACACAAAATCTTAGCAACAACCTTTTGATGCTTATGTTATTGAGAACAATTTACTTTAGTTATGCACTCTAATATTTAAGACGTGGCAGAAGAACTTTCAACTTCACTTTATACTTACGATATTAATGTAGGAAGATGCTCGAATCGATATGCTAATCTTAAAAATCATTAATCATTTTCACAAAAATTTCAATCCTATACCTATCTATCATCTGTGTACTAACTTTCATTCTCTTTTTTTTATCATATCATTTTAACAACTCTTTCTCTAGGCACTTTTATTCATTGAATGAAAATACTTATTTCTTTTATTTTAAAAAAACGGAATAGTTCATCACTCTAACTTTTATTTACATATTTTAATGTCTGATATATTATTCTTGACGAGAATTTCACTCTAAATTTTTAACCATTTTAGAAAAATTTAATCAATTCATTCATATTTACACTTTAATTAATCAAGGCTAACATAATAACTTACAAATCAACGAGGAATGAACAATAATGGAGTCTCAATCTATTAATACCCTTCTTAACCTTTGGAGCATAAAGGACTCAACCAAGTTAACCTAGAACATGTTAAACTCTAGTTCTGATACCATTAAATGTAAAACTCTTGAATCGATCAAGAAATTTTATCTGAATCGAAGATATCATATTAGATCATCGGAATGATCTCACACTACTTATCTTTAAAACCCTAACTTATAAACTTTTTAAAATAATTATATAACATAAGAAAAACATAATATTTAGAAATTAAGAGTTCTTTTAATTTAACACATAACGAACAAGAAATCCATTTTTAAAATCATTTGAATAAATCAACTCATATCATCTACATGCCGATACAAGACATTCGAACTATACTCTGGTACTCCCTCCGATACTCTTCCAATGATATCATTGTCTCATCGTGATTCGTGAAATCTCCGACCTAAAAATGTAAATAATTTTAAAAAATAAGTTAATAAGTCCAGTGATTGCACAACTACTCTATCATATTTCATGAATTTCATAAGTAATAAGAATCCAAGTCATATATTAACATATAGACCTATGTGTAATATTTACAGACTCGTAATTAATCTAAAAATTTAACTTAATAAAGTTTATGAACTAATAGAATCATGTTTTAGCTTAGCGTATATCAAGTACTGCAACCCATCAACTAGGTCATCTCAATAATTCATAATTCACCTAGTCAGACTGAATATCATCATTAACTGAAATCTCATAATAATATTTGTAATGGTTTTTACGTACTCATTCAAATATTTAATAACTATACACATTGTCATATATTACTTATTCACCCCCCAACAACTCATTATATCTCATCATTGTTTATAATATACTTTATCTTTATCATTTAATTATTTGTGTATCTTATATAATACTCATATAGGTATATCGTTACTCATGGTCGATAAACATATATTTTTAAGTGTATATCTCGTACAATACATCATTATTCTTATAATTAGGTGTCTATCCATACAATACATCACTATCTCTGTAATTAGATGTGTATCTGGTGCAATACATCACCATCTTTGTAGTTAGATATGTATCAAATGTAATACATCACCATTATTGTAATTAAGTTTGTATCCCGTACAATACATCACCGTATATGTAATTAGGTTTATATCTTATACAATATATCATCATGTTTGTAGTTGAGTGTGTATCCCGTACGTACGAGTCACCTTACCTATCCATGTCTCACAATTATTCGATATTTATCAGTATACAATCACATTATAGTTAATAATATACATAAGGCTCAATACACCACCTTAATAGACCTTCTACCATTATCAACATTGTTTCTAAATCTTATGCTTTATCCACGTTTTTAATTTTTGGGTATTTTATGCTCAAGAGTAATTATGGAAACATCAATTTCATATTCCATTTATTCTCAATGATCGACCTCAAATATACGATCAGCAACTTAGTTTCACTTATACCAACTTCTAATTATTTTAACCCATAAGGGTATTTTTGTAATTTTCACTCTCAATCTGGGTTTTCAAAGGCATGCCTAGGCACAAGGCGTAATCTGATGATGAAGGAAGTGCCCGCCTGAGTTGGGGAAAGATGTTTTACAAGAGACGCTCCGATACATTTTTCAGATTTTTTTTAGATATTAATATTTTTAATAAATAAGTGTATTTAATATCTAGAAACCCCAACTTACTTCACTCAACTCACTCATGATATAATTCGTAAAAAACCCACTAAAAAATAAAAATCCCTAACATTCTTTATCTCTATCTCGCTCGCCTTTCTTCACCGTTTTTCTTTTCTTCATCGGTCGTCGAACCACCACTCTTGTCGTACCAATCACCACTGACCCGGTAATCCTCATTCTCTCCTCCTCCTTCTCCTTCTATCTTTTTCCTTCTTTATCATATGATAAAAAAAACCTTTCTCCTTTTACTCCACTTATGTGTAACATGTCATTGTGATTGATTAATTGTGATGTATTTTTCCCTAACAAACCGGTTTTACATTTGAGTTACGCACATGAACTAAATATTCTAATTAATGCGAACCTGCATATTTGTAGTTGATCATGAATTTTGGGTTTCTATTAAATTTGGCTTGACTATATATGTTTTCCTTAGAAACTCAAGTAATAAAACTAACCATTGTTTGAAAGGAACTGTTTCTTTTTTGTGTCATTTTTTTTTGTGATAATGATAAATTAAATAGCATTTGATGATATTGATAAACAACTTTTTAAACTATGCATAGTAGAACAAAGATTTGTTTTAATTTGAAATATACAACTTGTAAATTTTTAGTATAAGAGTTCTCAGTGTCACTTGTAGTGTCACCGGTTGCGAGAGGAATTGAAATGTTTTTCAAATAGTAAGTGATGTGATCCCAATCAGCCCTAACTTTCATCTTGATCTGATTAAATCGTTGAACTTCACCAAGGCTGATTCAAAGGGAGTTCTATCTTACTTCATCCTATACCTGCTCATTTATGCACTATATTTCATCATATGTTTGTACTTACCTCTTGGGATATGCTTATCATATGATATCATTCATTGCATGAATTTGCATTAGTTTTATTAGTTTCATGACATGCATTGCATTTAATAAGTATGTTGTTCATTAAAGCATGCATTACATTTAAGCATGTATTTCATTTAGGGAAGTAGTTCATTTATGCATCTAGTTATTTAATAAACTACTTCATTCATGCATTTAGTTCATTGAATAAAGTTAGTTCATTAATCAAACTAACTCTTAATTATCCCATGCATATTTACATGTTATGATTGATTAAAGTTTATCTTTGTGTTTAGGTGCAAGAGTGAAGCAGAACAGTCTCAACAGATGCAAGAATATCAGTCAGACTGTATTCTTATTCTGGATGCGATACAAACATTTTTGGGTCCAGAAACCAATTGGACATTATTCCTATATCTCTTAGCTTTCCAACGCCTTTTGAATCATCTCAATTCGATATCGGGAGCTTGAGATATGATTGAATTACCAAAGAAAGTACAGACTGAAATTTTCATTACGGGAATTTCATGCATGGATTATTTGGATAAGTTTGAGCTAAGGAAGAGTCCTTTCATCTTCTACCAAGAGACAAGCAATTGAAGGCTATCTTAATGCTTCTATTCAAAGAAATTCAAGGATTAATTCTTTTCATCTTTTCAAGGTTGTTCATATTCTTGGAGAGACAATGCTTCAATCCTTCATAATTCACCTATTCAAGTCTTACTTATCATTCTTTGAAGGCTATTCACAAGCTACCAAGGAACAAGCAATGAAGACTGATTTTATTTCATTTACTCATCAAATTAAGTGATAAAATCAGCAAGGAATTTGAAGAAACAAGCTGATTTGGACATGTAGGATGTCCACATTCATCCTATGACTTCATTTATCCTATTTTCTTCCATTTGCAAGCAAAGCAAGGCAGCCCAAGAGTCACCCCTCCTTTTTGGATGAATTTAAGGCTGGAATTATCTCAAATTAAAGCTTAATTCATCCATTTTCAATCTACATGGCCAACCATCAAAGGATAAGAATAATGACAAATGATCATTTAATTAAATTCAATTGCATTTAGGTGATTGTTTTATTTTAATTGTAAAAAAACTCTTCATATGGTGCCTATCAACACTATAAATAGGCACCTCCATGGCATTTGTACTTAGAACTTTTTGCATAATAAACTCTTTGAAAGGTTGCTTTCATTTTAGTTCTTGGATTAGAACTATATCAGTTTCTTGTCGGTCTTGAAGCCTTCATCCATTTCATCCTCTTATAGCGTTGGTTCTTAGCTCTACTATAGCTAGTGGGTCACGTTCCACCCTCTATCACTTCGATTCCATCTTTATTATATTGTTGGTTCCTAACTCATATATAGTTAGAGGGTCACAATCCATCCTTTGAATTACTATCATTCTCCACGCCAAACACAAACATCCTTTACCATTTTTGTTACATCCATTCAACCACTATCACCACCACACTTCTTTCATTTACAATCCACTTCAATTTCATTCTATCATTTCCATTATTTTCATACACATATTTATATATACATATTTCCCTTCTTATAACTTTGTTTGTACATTTTCAGTCTTCAATCAAAGCACTGTGAAGTTCTTACTAGAATCACGATCGGGCAACATCGTATATGACTCGGAACAAATAATCGGGATCATATCAGTAAGAAACTCTTTTTTTTTTGTATTTTTTGTCTCTTGTCATAAATTTAATTACTTAATAACACATAAAAAAATTTACTTCTTATGTATGATTTAATTACTTAATAACATATATAAAATGTTACTTCTTATGTCTTCATACAAATACTAGAAACATATTGACACAAAGTTGGTTAAATGATTTGATATTGTAAAATATAAATGTGCACTAAAACGTCGATACAAAGGAATGAAACTATCAATCAAATTCTCTTAGAGGATGTTGATGAGAGTAACGAGTGGTCACTTGGAAAAATGGAAAATGACAATGACAATGATAATGATGAAGATGATTTTTTGTTTGATGATGATGACTTGACATGGAGTCAAGTTCGTAGAGTTACCTAAGCACACAATCTTAGTTATTGACTAGAGCATTAAAGATTGTAAATAAAAATTCTGCACCTTCCTCCAAATTCGGCAAGGGAAAAGCTGTAACTTCTAGCTCTACTCCTAGATCGACTCCCACTCCGGTGCATAATGATGATAAGATAGAAGAAGATATTGGTGAAGATGAACAATATGATGACAAATGATGTAGATGGTTACGAGGATGATGATGATTTGGAGTGATGATGTATTGATGTAGTTATTTGCTACTTTGCTTTGTTTTTTGTTTAAGTGTCGTAACTCGAAACATTAAGATGATGAGGACAAGGCCCACATATTTCTTCTTATTATAAAATATTTTAGGAAACTCATTTTAATAAAGTAATACAAGGCTCGCATACTTTTTGGGACAGGCCTGATTATTGGATGTTATCTTGATTTTTGCTCGGCTTAGTTTATTTCCAGGTTATTGGACCAAGGAAGAGATGATCGTCCTCGCCATTTATTAATACAGCTGGAGAGGAAACAGCTAGTGTTGTTGATTCACTCATTTCACCGTAGTCGCTGTTGATACTCATGAAGGTATAGTCTTCACCATCGGTTGCTATTGGGGGCTAATCCAAGGTTGTTGTGGTTCATCGTAGGTTGTTGGGTTGTGTAAAGCTTTCTGGTTGGTTAGTTTGGTCGGGTCCCTTTACTGATTTACTATTTCGATGAACCAAAAGGGTTGAGTTCATGAATCATATTATTGAAGGGTAAAATTTGGTGTTTTGGAGTACATCAGATTATTTTCCCACTCATCGGTTTAAAATAGAGTCTTAACTCAAAATATCTTTCAAATGCAGTTCTCCCTTTTCCAAATAATAATAATAATAATAATAATAATAATATTTATCAAATCAAATTAACATAAAATAAAATTTCACGTGGATTCTATAAGCTCATAAAATAAATAAATACCCCCCATTTCACGTAAACAGCCGAAGCTTACTAAGCTTCCAAAAGTGTTTTAGCCGACGCACGCCAGCCACCGGGCCGGTGATCAACCTACACCAATCAGCGACCTCGACACAACTGGAGGAGGGCCGGCCGAACTACTTGAACGGCCGAAAAACCTCCCCGCTCCATTCCTTTCTTGTCGAAACGGATTTTCAAAGAGGGAAAGGAGATCTCATTTCGAAATAATTTTGATGACCGATTAACGATAAAACGTAGTTCGAGGATTTACCACCAATATTTGGTTAGGGTGTGAATGGACACCCAAAAAGTATTTGTCATTTAAAAAAATATTATTTTTAATTAAAACAACAAATTTACGATTTGCTTTACCAAAATTTGAGTCGGGAGTCGGTTACGTGTAGAGAATGATTAGCATCCCCATAGTGCACTAAATCGGTACCTAGTCGATTAATTAGTTGGCTTTCCAATGAAATTTAAAAATTTGAGTCTAATTTAATTTAAGATCCCCTACAAATAATATTCTTTGAATTTTTAGACGAAACATGATAATATTTAATTATTTTCTATCGAGAAGAATCGATCTCTCATACCTTAAAGCAATTGATTCTTACTCCAATCAAAATAAAGAAATATTAAAATTTCATTCTAAAGTTTATTATTATTTCAAGATGACAACACCCAAAATAATTTTAAGAGAGAAAACGATAATGTCTAATTATTTCCAATCGAAAATAAATGACATTTCAAGCCTTAAAACAATCATTTATTACTCCAATCGAAATGAAGTGATATTACTATTTCATCTTAAAATTCAATATCGATTCGATTGGAAACAATAATATCTAATGATTTCCAATAGAGAATAAATGATCTCTCATACCTTAAAGCAGTCATTTATTGCTCCAATCGAAATGAAGAGATATCACCATTCTGTCTTTAAAATCAATATTGATTCAAGAGAAAACGATAATATTGAATTATTTCCAATCGAGAATAAATGACATGTCATGCCTTAAAGCATTCATTTATTACTCCAACCTAAATGAAAAGATATTACTATTCTCAATATCGATTCGAGTGTTATTATTTTGAAAACCCATTGGAAAACACATGCAAAAATAAAGCAAATTAAAAGCATATATCAAGCAAGTATACGTAATTATTTATTTTACCAATATTTAATGAGAATAAGGATATTCAATTATTTAAATACCTCGAGACAAGACATTAGATTCGATCTAACAGTCTTTTCTCGGTGAATTTAATTAAAAGAACATGATCTTTTTTTCAATCCCCGAATTTTAAAATGGATTCAATTTAATTCATGTCACTAATTGAGATAGACTTTCATTTTAAAATTATTGAAAGTAACTTTCTTATACGTTAAGACAGTCACTTTATGATAATATTAAAATGAACGAATAGTACCCTTTGTCAGTTTATTTCAATTTGAGGCAAGAGATGCTTATGAGGGTATCATGCAAAATTAATTAATGACTAAAATGAACTAACATGCAAGCAACATGCAAAAATTAAAATAAAATAAAATGAAAATAAGAGTAAAATATAAACAATCAAACCATCATGTCAAAATTAAATAAAATAAAGTGCAAAAGTAACTAAAATGAACATTTTTTATATTAAGTGCTAAAATTGCAAAGAATAAAAATAAACAAAACATAGGGACAAAAATAAAATAAATTAAAATTGCATGGACAAAATTAAATTAAATAAAAAAAACATATTATAGTTTAAAATATAAACATGTTGAAACTACAGGGACCATTTCACAATTAATCCTTTTTTAGCCTAAAACATGCATTTAAAGAAAAATGGGCAAATTACCTAATTAAACAGTCACTACATATGACCAAAATGTAAAATCACACTAAATATAGAGGGATTAAAAAATAAATAACCCTAAAAATATAATATACATAAAAATGGGTAAATAGCATATTTAGTCCCTATAGGTAACTAACATGCAAAAACAAGGCTAAACTATGAGACTAAATAGTAAATAACCCTAAAAATATAAAGCAAGCACAAAAAAGGGTAAATAACAAGTTCGATCTTTACATATTATCATTTTGTAAAAACATGCACAACTTAAGGAGACCTACGTGCAATTTCCCTTAAAGTTTTCTATAAATACAATTTTTTTTTTAATTTTCTTTCATTTTTTTTATTTCTAGAGAGAACCCTTACCACCCATTCGACCCTCATCGATTGTTGTTGGTCGTCGTGCCGCCGTCTGAGCCACAGTGTAGTCGCCGGTGGCCGTTGACCATTAAATTTCACCATGAGACTCACCTCAATCTCATCGTCTTATATCTGGGCTTGATTTTGTGAAAAACAACCCCTAATGATGTGAAATAGACCTGAGACCCTTTAACTTTCTCAGGCTCTGATCGCTTCCGTCCGTCGTTGGATCAGGCCGATCTTGAGGTATGTTATTTTCCTCCCTCGGTCGTTCCTCCTCACCGTTTCGATCTGGAGATGGAGGCTCTAAACGCCAGCGAAACCTCCGATCGAATGTAACTTCTCTGCTCTTTTCTTCTTCTTTTTTTTTTACTTTATTATTGCTAAAAAATGTATTTTGAATGAGAAAAAAATAAAGAATTTTTTGGATTTTTTTATATCCTTTCGAAAAAATGGAGCCAGAGCCCCTTACACTGTTGTTTTTAGTTTTTATATTACCCTTACATTTCTGAAACAATCATAAAAGAAAGCTATTGATTTGATGTTTGCTTGCTGCTTGGGACCTGTTGGCTGAGATGGAACCTGGTGACAGGGGGTTGGTGCAGTCACAGTAACTGAACGTGGGGTGTTGGTGCAGATGAAGATGGTCTGGGACAGGGCAATTGAGGTGGCGGTGGTAAAATGGGGTTTAGGTTTGAAAACCCTAACTTTTTGGGTCTTGGGTCGAGTTGTAAAGGGTTCTGGGCCGGGTTGCAAATATTTTTTTATTTGGCCTAATCGAGCCTATTGTAATTTGGGGGCCAGCTTTGGGCTGGTTGTAATTGGATTCCATTAAATAATAATAATAATAGCGGGACAAAAATGGGTGTTGACATTTCTAACTTTTTCTCTTTCCCACTTGAGGACCGAGAAGGCTAAAAACAAGCCTCAACTAGACTTATCCTTCTTCCTACTCTCCTCTCTTCCTACATGGCGACAACCAAAAAACTAAAGTCAAAATGGCTCTCTCGCCGACCACCAACATCCGGTACTGTTTGGCCGTGAGCCAGCCTCTCTCACACGTCGGCCACTGCTCAACAATGGCCACCCCCTATGCCACGAATGACTACAAAGAAAGAAAATATAGAAAAATGGAGGAAAAAAGTAAAAAAATCATACTTTTTATTCCAAAATGTTCGGGGAAAAATAAGGGTTTACAAAGTGGTTAGTTGGGGTTATTATAACCCAACTGCTACAATTTTATAATGTTTTTTAATAATAATAAAATAAATAATAAATAAAAAAATAAAAAAATGGTGTTTACAGTAGCCTTTTTTTCTCATTGCTATGGAACAAGAATAGAGCAAAGATAGTAAGCACTATTTTCTATCCAGCCTGAACTGCTGAAATCTTGAGCTCCAAGTTCTTCATATCGGGCGAGTTCTTCTTATTATGAACTCTTCGCTGGGGATGTTAATCCACTTTCTTCTGCGATGGTTGACCCAAGGTGATGTTGATCCAACTCCTTGTGTGATGGATGAGAAAAGGTTGAAAAAGTTCTTATCATTATGAACTTTTTCTCCCTCATCGGATGAGTTCTTCTCAGTATGAACTATCCGTAGGAAGTATTGATCCCTTGAGTGAGGTGTTGCTGATTCAACTCCATATATGATGAATCGAGCTATGGTTGAACAAGTTCTTATCATTATGAACTTTTTCTCCCTCATAGGATGAGTTTTTCTCATTATGAACCCTCCACTGGAAATGTTGATCCCTCGAGTGAGGTGTAGCTGATTCAACTCCATATATGATGAAACGAGCTAAGGTTGAACAAGTTCTTCTCATTATGAACTTCTTCTCCCTCATCAGATGATTTATTCTCATTATGAACTCTCCACTGGAAATGTTGATCCCTCGAGTGAGGTGTTGCTGATTTAACTCCATATGTGAGGAATCGAGCTAAAGTTGAACAAGTTCTTCTCATTATGAACTTTTTCCCCTTCATCGGATGAGTTCTTATTATTATGAACTCTCCACTGGAAATGTTGATCCCTCGAGTAAGGTGTTGTTGATTCAACTCCATATGTGATAAATCGAGCTAAGGTTGAACAAGTTCTCTCATTATGAACTTCTTCTCCCTCATCAGATGATTTCTTCTCATTATGAACTCTCCACTGGAAATGTTGATCCAAGGTTGAACAAGTTCTTCTCATTATGAACTTCTTCTCCCTCGTTGGATGAGTTATTATCATTATGAACTCTCCACTGGAAATGTTGATTGGTTTATCCTCTCTTTGACATGTTTTAAACCTGCAAAAGATTATCATATGTTAGTGATTGTATTTGAAATACCCTAAGGTAATGGCCCCATGGTCCTCAATTCTTGTTGAGATTCATGTCTTTTATTAGTGAAAAAAATATGGATTTATTCTTTGTTGAAATCATCTTCTTCTTCCTCAAGAAGTCGTGAAATGAAATCTTTGTTAACTCTTTCAATTCATGTCAGATATTCAAAACTTGAATGTGTATGCTTCTATTTTGAAAATGTCTCAATATATATGCATGATGGCATTTTAGTGTTGCAAATTCTGTTGTCCATTTTAAATGCATCCTGCTCGAGAGTCTTATGGATGGCCTGAATGACTTAATCGCCATGATTGAAAGACTTACTAGTGGTCCGAAGGACTTACTAAGTAAGAAACTTTGGAAATCGTATTTTTTCTTTCAAAAATCTCAATTTCCAAAAAAGAATAAAAAACTTTGGAAATCATTTTCTCATTTTTTTTTCAAAAATCATGTGAAAACATGTTACCTGAAGGTCTTATGGATGGCCTGAAGAACTTATTATCTTGCTCGAATGACGTATAGATGACCCGAAGGATTTAAGCATCATGCTCAAAAGACTTACTGATGGCCCGAAGGACTTACTAAGTAAGAAAATTTGGAAATTGTTTTCTTAATTTTTAAAAAACCAATTTTCAGAAAAGATTTAAATGAGAAACTTTGGAAATCACTTTCTCATATTTTGAAAATCTTGTGAAAACATCCAGCCTGAAGGTCTTATGGATGGCTCGAAGGACTTATCATCTTGCTCGAAAGACATATAGATGACCTGAAGAATTTAAGCATCATGCTCGAAAGACTTATTGATGGCCCGATGGACTTACTCATCAAGAAACCCTTGAAAATCATGCCTAGTTTCTTAAAAACTTTCGTTTACAATTATCATCAAGAAACCCCTAAAAATTAGGCTTAGATTCTTTAAAAATTAATTTGAAAACATCAAGAAACCCTTGAAAATCAGGTTTAGCTTCTTTCAAATTCATTTGAAAATATCAAGAAACCCTTAAAAATTAGGTTTAGCTTTTTTTTTAAAATTCATTTGAAAACATCAAGAAACCCCTAAAAATCAGGCTTAGCTTCTTTCAAATGCATTTCAAAACATCAAAAAACCCCTAAAAATTAAGCTTAACTTATTCAAATTCATTTGAAAACATCAAGAAACCCTTGAAAATCAGGCTTAGCTTCTTTCAAATTCATTTGAAAACATCAAGAAACCCCTGAAAATCAGGCTTAGCTTCTTTCAAATTCATTTGAAAACATCAAGAAACCCCTCAAAATTAGGCTTAGCTACTTTAAAAATTCAAGAAACCCCTGAAAATAAAGCTTAGCTTCTTTCAAAAATTCATTTGAAAATATCAAGAAACCCCTGAAAATCAGGCTTAACTTCTTTCAAGTTCATCTGAAAACATCAAGAAACCTCTAAAATCAGGCTTAGCTTCTTTCAAAATTCATTTAAAAATATCAAGAAACCCTTGAAAATTAGGCTTAGCTTCTAAAAAATCACATTAGCCGGGTAACATGCCCTACTTCAAAAATGATGATTGCTTTGTGTATTAAGTTTCTCAATTCTTGAGGTTCTTCCACTCTTAATGTAAGTCCCTCCATTTGAGGCTTGAATTCTTACTTTTCTTTCCTTTCTCTTATTTCCTTGGAAAATATGTAAGAATTATGTATATATGTATGGCAATATGAACACACTTAAATGTATAAAAAAGGAATGCATTATTTTCCTGTATGCAAAAATGTTGATCATTCTTCTTCTCGATTCTCACTTTAAATTAGAGATATCAGCCTTCCTTCACTTGATCATTCTTGAATGAATCTTGCCTTACTGGCAACTTGCCAGCTCAAGTTTGCAATATTCTGGGGATCAATTTGATCATCTTATGGTCTTTGTTTTCTGTCTTCACTTCAGAGGAAACACTTTCTCTCTCGAATTCTTGTTATGATTATGTATATGAACTTAATGCCATTTCTATCCCTGAATCGACCACTCAATCAAATTTGTCTCAGAACTCGTCTTCCAACTGAAACATGAATGGTTTGCTTCTCAAGGTAAGCTCTTTTTGTTTTCATCTTTTAACACTGGTACTCCAAGTGGTGATACTCATTTACCATGTCTGATTGATTTGAATCTTGTTATCTTATTGAGATCTGGTTTTGGAAGTGCCCAATGTAGGCACTCATGGCTCTCTTTGTGCTTAAATCTTAATCTCGAATGGTTTCACTCTTGTGTCACTACTCAACAATGTTATTGAATAGTTTAAGGGCTTCTCTTCATAATGTCATAATCAGATGGAATACTTAAGAAGTTTTCAATTCTTCTAACGAAAATGTCTTGAAATTGTGCTATGAGCTGAGATATGTGTCCATTTCAACTAAGGTGATCATCTACTTATTGACGAATTACCGACATGTCACAAGGAAGTGTTAGAAGTTATATCCTCAAGTCGTTCTGATCTCTCACACTATTTACTTTCAAGATTGTGAAATGTTTCATTATTCTGACATCTTTTGTTCTTCTTCAATTTGAGACAGTATGGGCCTCTCCAGCTTCAAGGACCTTTTTCACTTGAGATTGTCCTATTTGAAAATGTTTTTCTCCTTTCTTTTATTTTAGAAAAGTGGAAAAATTTGTTGAATAAATTTAAAAAATGTTGTCATTTTCTTCAGGCTCACAATCAAAACAAATTGTAAAACAAGAGTTCATTGAATATCAAATAAGTCAACATCTCTTTTAATCCTTCAAAAATTATATACATTTGAAAAGTGTAAAGATTAGTGTTGATATAAGGTTTAGGCTAATTTGGGAAAGTAATGTGTTTCAGATTAATTTAAGGTGGTAATGTGTTTCAGGTTGGTTTATTTAGTTATGGTCTAGCTTTCTTGATTATGTTCATTGATCGGATGAAATAGCCGTTATGTTTATCTTCCAGAAATGTTCACCGGTTCCCAGTCCTCGTGAGTGCTTTTGGGTTGTGTAGTGCTTTATCAAGAGATGTACAAGATCGTCTTCTGTGTAGTGGTTGACAATCTTCGTGTTCTACCAACCTTTTTAGGTTTTCAACTCGAATTCTCTTTTAGTTTCAAGACGTCATCTAAACTTTTACGTCTTGAACCCTCCTTTGTTATTTTTCCCGATCATGCACTGTCGAAACGATTTTTTCTTGAAAAGTGAAAAGGTGAGATTTTGAAAAAACCACATTAATTTTTAATATACCTCTTTCAATTGATTTTTAATTTAAAAATAAATGTGATTTAAAAGACCTCTCGTTTCGAAATATTTTGGATTTTCTTTACGATAGCAAAAAATTCGGTTCAAAGAGTCACCACCAATCCTTGATTAGGGTGTGAGGGCACCCACAAATGTTTTATCATTTTAAATAAAAATTAATTTTAATTAAAACAACAAATTGTGATATGCGTTACCAAAAATGAGTTCGGGAGTCGGTTACGTTTGGGGAAGGATTAACACCCCCACAACGCCCTAAATTGATACCTAGTCGATTAATTAACGTCTTTGCAATGGACTTTACAAATTCGAACTTAATTTGATTTTTGATCCCATAAAACAAAGATGTGAATTTAATAATATTCAAAAGCACCCAAATAAATTAAATTAAAATTACCAAGTCGTTTTAGAAAGATAAAAAATGTTCGATTATTTACAAATATAGAGACCAGATCTTAAAAGCTATAACAGCCTTTTCTCAATAAATTTAAATAGTCGAGCATTTCTTTTTATTCCATTCCCAATTTTTAAAGTGATGGATCAATTTTTAGGCGTCACTAATGGGATACTCTTTTATTTTAAAATCATTAAAAGCATACCTCAAATGCATTATGACAACCCACTTAAAACAATTTTAAATTAAAAGTGTATTACCCTTAATCCAATTATGTAATAGGGGTTGAGTTATGCACATGAGGGTATCATACAATTCAAGTAAAAAAATGTTATACGATCACATATACATTAAAGATTTAATAAAGAGCTATCATGCAAAGTAACATATTCATAACAAAATTACATACACCTATTTAATAATATAATATAAGTTAAACGCATGTTGTAATCCATTTATGTTGTAATGTATAAGTTAAAAGCATGTTGTAATACACAAAAACAACATATAACATATTAACTGAAACATATTCGATATAAATATATACATAATATTTACAAACTAGAGTTTAATAATAAATAAATAAAAAAAACACAAATCCATGATTTAAACGTGAAAACATGCAACTTTTGAGGGACTGGAAATCTGATTTTACCAAACAAAATCGGTGGCCAAAACTTAATTTACCCAAAACTATTAATATATAACCTAAACTAAAAAACCTAAACTAAATCTAAGCATAAGTAAATCCTGTGCAGGCAAGCACTGCCGCTCAAGCTCCCTTCTTCATTCTCTTCACTCTTCGTCTCTCTCTCGGCCACGCACAGCGCCTTTCGGAGCCCAAGCCGTCTCCGGCCATCATACCCAACGACCTGGTAACCTAAACTGACCACCTAACAACCCTTAACCTTAATCCCACTCTTCTAACTTCTAATTCAATGTCTAAAACACCCAAAATAGATTCCAAAAGCCTCACCGGAACACCCAATCGCTCAGCCAACCCTTTCCTTCTTCTAACACATGACATCGACCCCAAAGACCAACAACCCCCACTCAACACTACCCTCAACTCTTCAACGACAGTGGTATGGTACTCGAAACACTAGAGTAAATTTAAATCTTATTTTTTTCTATTTTTTTTATCTTGAAACTCCAATATATGATAACCCCAAATCAAAAAAAATAATAGGCACGGACTCAAACCACTCACAGTAATTCTACCCAACTTCGGTAAATTTGATAACTTGGCAATGGGACCCTAAAGTCTACGACCCATTTACTTCAATGACACACTGAAGGTAATTATTTCTATTTTTAGGCTTTATAATTTTCATTTAGTTTAAAAAAAATTATTAAAACAGATAAAGAAACATACTAATGTAATCATAGAGGAAAAATTGTAGGAAATGAATTCCACTTTGTATTGCTTTGATTCGTTGAAACGATCGAACTCTTCCGTTCCTTTGATTTTCAAATTGAAGGAAAAATACAGTACATTGTTTTTCGTTTTGCTATCTACCTTTTGTAAAGAGAAACAATGGAGGTTGTTTTAGCTCTCGATTAATTGCTGATATCTCTCCCCCTTTTTTTCTCCCTTTTGCGTGTAAAAACCCGTTCCAGTTTCCAGTAGTTAATTTTTATTTTAAAATAGTTTCCTCAATGCTCACGTATCCCTCCCCATTTCTCGTTTCTTAACTTCCCATAACCTTTTTTATTTTACAGTGAATCTTCACGTGGCGTGCTCTGCTGGATCATTGGATTGGGCCTCCAGCTGGTTTGGGTTCTTCTTTAAGCCCACCATTGCTTCGGGTCTACTCTGACTCAGCCCCGGACAAATCGAGTATCTATAGTTGCCCCTCTTTGCTCATTGTCGTGTAACGAGAATAGAGCAAAGATCAAAAGATGATCGAATTTGTCCAGTCATGAGAACTTCAAAAGATTAAATCACTCATTGTTACATCGGGATAAATGAGACTTGAAAAACCTTCAAATGACGAGACAACTCCCTATTTCTTCAGGGAGTATAAGACTCGAACAATCTTCAGTAAAAGTTTCTTCTCCCTATTCATTCAGGGAGTATAAGACTCGAACAATCTTCAATAAACGGGTCCGCTCCATATTCGTTCAGGGAGTATAGAACTCGAACAATCTTCATAAAACGGTTCTGCTCTCTATTCCTTCAGAGAGTATAGAACTCGAACAATCTTCAACAAACGGTCAACTCCCTATTCTATCAGAGAGTATAGGACTCAAACAATCTTCAACAAACGGGTACGCTCCCTATTTTATCAGAGAGTATAGAACTCTATCTTCATAAAATGAGTTTGCTTCACTACTCTTCCGTGAAGGCTTATGATGATTTGCTTCACTACTCTTCTATGAAGGCTTAAGTTTGAATTGCTTCACTGCTCTTTCGTGAAAGCTTAAGATTGACTTGTTTCGAAGGTCAAACCTGAAAATCAAACATTACCAATCATTAATGTATGTTTGAAAAATATTATACTAAAAAAATTTAGAATTTGAGAAAATTTCTAAATTTCCATCTCCAACCTGAAAACTTGTCTGAAAGCCATTGGATATGTGAATCTACTTCGACTCAGCTGTCATATAAACATCATTCTTTTCAAGATCTCAAAACTAGTTATCTTCATCTTGATGCTTCAATATCTTCAATATTCAACTATCTTTGGGAAACCTGTAAATGCTTAAGGCATCATGCAATTATGAATGTCATGATTCTATTCATGCCTAAAATGTGTGCAATTATGCAATTTAATGCATATTCTTCTTCGAAGGAACACCATCTCCTTCGATCTCGATGGAACTCGATTTCATCTTGGGCACATAACATTTGACCAGTTCACCCCAGTTAACAATCTCAATATCACATCTTTCAGTTTAACAGTACCTTGACTTATTTCTTTCTTGGAACCTGCCAGTACCCATGACCAACTCCTTGATAAATGACAATCTCTTTGGGTCATCTGTTAATGACTGAGATTTTCTATGAATTCCAAGGTTTTAGCTTCCCGTAACCACACAAGCTTTCATGTTAAAACCATTATCAAATTCAGAATACCTGCATTTTCCAAAACCTTTTGCACAATAATACAAAATGATCTCATGTACTTCAAGTTAAGCTATATGTTTTAACCTTTCAAAATAAGATGCTTGCAAAAGGAAAATTAATAAGAAAAATACATCTATTTATTTATATAAATACAGAGAATTTTTAGGTAACCATATGGCAAACTTTTAACTGGAAGCAATATAAGAAAAAAAGAGTAGGTGTCTTCCAATATCAATAATGCAAATGCTTTTGAACTGGCACGCCGTTAGAATGTCTAAAGTGTAAATTTTGTCAAAAGGATCTCCAAAATTGTGATGATGCTTAAGAGTGTGAAGCTCTTTCTGAATTCCCAAATATCCCATTATTGGATGCCCTAAACCAGTATTGAATCTCGTGTGCATTCAATTTCTCTCCTGGTTATTTCCATCGAGACTCATTAATCTTTAGTCTCAACCCTGATCACCAACTGTCATTGTTACTACCCATATAAGGATCTCTTTCTACTTCCAAAATCAATTCAGAACCTCCACCATGCACGAATTCTGAATTTAAACAAAACTCAAGTTGCCCTTTGCGGGTTTTCAACTTGAGACCTCCTTTAGTTCCAAGACACCCTTTTCGGGTTTTCATCTTGAACCCCCTTTTATTTTTCTCTTTTTTCATTTTTATTTCTCTTTCTTCTTTTTTCATTTTTTATTTTTTTCCATTTCCCATTTTCCATTTTTTTCCTTTCTATTTTTTCATCATTTTTCATTTTTCATTTTTTTCTCATTTTTCTTTTCTTCTTTTTCTTCTTTTCATTTTTTTTATCATTTTTTCATTTTTCATTTTTTTCTTTTTTCATTTATTCTTCAAGCAAAATATCTCTTAACAGCGTCGGAATTCACTAGATAGGGTAATTCTGATCCGTCTATTTCGGTTAAGACTAAAGCTCTGCAGAAAAGGCTTTCTTGACAACATAAGGTCCTTCCCAATTAGGCATTCATTTTCCTCGTAAATCCTTCTGAACAGGCAGAATCCTTTTAAGCACCAAATCTCCCTCATGGAATTCTCGAAGGTGGACTTTCTTATGATGTGCTCGTATCATACGTTTATGGTACATCTGACCATGAAAAATAGCTCTCAATCTCTTTTCTTCAATCAAATTCAATTGGTCATACCTAGAATGTACCCATTCTGCCTCATTTAGCTTCACCTCTGACAAAATCAGAAGTGAGAGAATTTCCACCTCAATAGGTAAGACAACTTCCATCTCATATACCAGAGAAAATGGAGTTGCCCCAGTTGACGTCCGTACAGAAGTTCGATAAGCAAAAAGAGAAAATGGTAACTTCTCATGCCAATCCTTATAGGTCTCGGTCATCTTCTCTATGAGCCTTTTGATGTTCTTATTGGCCGCCTCTACTGCCTCATTCATCTTTGGGTGATAAGTGCTGGAATTATGATGCTTTATTTTGAACTGCTTACAAACCGAGTCCATCATCTTATTATTTAAATTCAATGCATTATCGGAGATAATCCTCTCTGGCAAACCATATCTACAAATGATCTCCTTTAAAAATTTGCATATTGTCGATTGGGTAACATTTGCATAAGAAACTGCTTCTACCCACTTGGTGAAGTAATCTATGGCTACCAGAATGAAGCGATGACCATTTGAAGCTTTGGGCGAAATTTGTCCAATAAAATCCATGCCCCACATTGAGAATGGCCACGGAGCTGTCATTACATGCAACGGATGAAGAGGAGTATGTATCTTATCTCCATAAATCTGACATTTGTGACATTTTCAGGAATAATTAATAAAGTTTCTTTCCATAGTTGACCAATAATACCCAAATCTCATAATCTGCCTAGCCATAACATGTCTATTAGCATGGGTACCACATATTCCTTCATGCACTTCTTCGAGAATCAACTTGACTTCTTTTGTGTTCACACACCTTAATAAAATCTGATCTAGGCTTTTCTTGTACAAAGTCTTACTATCAAGCACATACCCTGATGATATTCTTCTAATGGCTCTCTTATCATTCTCAGTGGCATGTTCCGGATAACTCTGATACCCTATATATTGCAAGATATCATAATACCAGGGGTTTCCATCTTCTTCCTCTTCAATATTAAAACAATGGGTTGGATACTCATAAGCCTTCATTTCAGTGGGCATCATATTTGAATGCTCGTCCATTTTAAATGCTACTGCCAGTGTGGCCAAGGCATCTGCCATTTGATTCTCTTCTCTGGGGAGGTAATTGAAAGTTACTTCTTCAAATTCTTCAACAAGTTCCATAACCAACTTACGGTATTCTACAAGCTTGAGATCTTTTGTCTCTCATTCTCCTCTGAGTTGGTATATTACTAAAGCTGAATCCCCTTACACCTTGATCATTTTTACTCTGCGTTCAACGGCATCTCTAAGACCCAGAACACAAGCTTTATACTCGGCCATATTGTTTGTACAATCAAAATTAAGCTGAGTGGTGAAAGGATAATCCTCTCCCTCTGGTGAGACCAAAATTGCCCCGATTTTATGTCCCATGGCATTTGAAGCACCATCGAAGTTCAACTTACAATATTTCCTAGTGGATACAACTACTTATTCCACCGAAATAGTCATTAAATCCTCATATGGGAAATCAAAGCTCAACGGCTCATATTCTTCCGAAGCCCTACTTGCAATGAATTCCGCTATAGCACTTCCTTTAATTGTTGTTTGGTTTACATACTGGATGTCAAATTCAGACAATAGGATCTACCAACGAGTTAATCTTCCAGATAATGCAGGCACACCCATTAGATATTTCAAGGGATCAAGCTTGGATATAAGCCAAGTAGTATGATACAACATATATTTCCCAAGCCTTCGGGTAGCCCATACTAAAGCGTAACACAACTTTTCAATTGGTGAGTATCTTGTCTCATATTCGGTGAACTTCTTGCTAAGATATTAGATATACCTTTCTTTCTTCTCAGTTTGGTCACGTTGCCCCAGCACACACCCCATTGAATTTTCATAAACTGACAAATAAAGGATCAATGGTTTGCCTGAGATGGGTGGTGCTAAGATTGGAGTACTCGAAAAATATCTTTTCACTTCTTCAAAAGCTCTTTGACAATCCTCACTCCATTCCCCTGAGTTATTCTTGCGAAAAAGACGGAATATGGGATCACACGTTTCAGTCAACTGTGAAATAAACCAAGCTATATAATTCAATCTCCCCAAAAATCCCCTGACTTCTTTTTGTGTTCGTGAGGGTGGAAAGTCTTGAATAGCTTTTACTTTATCTGGATCTATTTCAATTCCTTTTCGGCTTACTACGAATCCCAAAAGCTTCCTATATGTCACCTCAAAAGTACATTTATTTGGGTTGAGTTTTAGATGGCATCTTCTTAGTCTTTTAAAGAGCTTTCTCAAACTCACAATGTGCTCTTCCTCTGTCTTGGCTTTGACAATCATATCATCAATATAAACTGCTATTTCTTTATGCATCATGTCGTGAAATAACGTCACCATGGCCCTTTGATATGTTGCCCCTGCATTCTTCAATCCAAACGGCATTACTTTATAACAAAATGTTCCCCACATGGTAACGAACGTCATTTTTTCCATAACTTCAGGGTTCATATTAATTTGATTGTATCCAGAGAAACCATCCATAAAAGAGAACAAAGAATTTCCAACAGTATTATCCACTAGAGTGTCTATATGTGGCAAAGGAAAATTATATTTTGGACTAGCTCGGTTGAGATCTATGTAGTCGACACACATTTGAACTTTCCCATCCTTCTTAGGTACTGGGACAATATTCGCCACCCATTCAGGATATTTAGCCACTTTAAGAAACCCGAAATCAAATTGTTTCTTCACTTTCCCTTTAATCTTGAGCAGCATCTCAGGTCTCATTATTCTCAGTTTTTGTTGTATCGGCTTACATTCAGGCTTTATTGGCAGTTTGTGAACAACCAATTCTGTATCTAAACCCGACATATCTTCGTATGACCAAGAAAACACATCCTTGTATTCTCGAAGCAATTCTATCAAATCTTGTCGACCTCCAACTGACAGAGTGGTTCCAATCTTTACTTCCCTTTTATCCTCATCCGTACCCAAATTCAAAATCTCAGTAGGCTCTTTATAGGGTATAATCTGCTTATCTTCATTCTCCACCATTTTCAGAAATTCATAAGGTAGTTCACTTCCCTCATCATCATCACAATCCTCGATTTCCCCTTGACATATAGGCTTCTCGAAATCAATCTTTGGGTTAGGGTCATTAGCATTCATATTATTGATATCTGAGCTCCTAAAAAATAATGAAAGAGAAGATATATATACATATATACATATGGGAGGATCGTTTCCCATATAAATAAATACAAAAGAATAAATACATACATATATACAACAAAGAATGAAAAAAATGCATGGGAGAATGTTTGCCATTTTGAACTAACGGAATGCATCTTTTATTGAAAGTAAGAAGAAAAAAAACAAACAGCTTAACCCTTTACATAAAATCACCTATTGCCCCAGGGTATGAACAACAGAGAGAAAGTTCCAGTGCATTACTCTATAAAAGATTTGTAAACAACAGGCAGTTCTTCTGCGGTCCAATTGTTCAACACGAAGCCCGATGGTGTAGGGTAAATGCCCGTAGCTCTCATTTCTTCAAACTCATCATCAGTTATAACATTAATGCCTAAATCTCCTAAGGCGTTCTCAACCATCACTCCATTATTCCTTGAATTCCCTTGAAACATATACCCCCAGATATGAAAATGTTGCTCAATGGCAGGAAGGTCATGGGTTCCCAGCTAAGGTCTTCACCAGCCAATCTGGCCTTTCTCATTTCCTGACCCTTCTTAATTCCCCTCAACTTATCTCTCGGAGTTGGCTGATACCCCAAACCAAACCGATCACTTTTAGTGACGAGACATATTGGATTCACCGGTCCTTGTAACTGACTTCCTAACCCTTTTCCAACTTTTTCTCCTCTTCCAAGGGTCAATTTGAGTCTCATTTTGGTACAATTTGACGATCTAGGCTTTGGTATCTTCCTGCCTCCAGCCACAAACGTGGCATTGACAAACTCTAACGATAAGAAAGAACACTCGACCTCTTGTTCATCCACTTCAATATACGGAGCAGTAGTAGAAACAGAAGCAATAATGTCATCTTCAGCGTGAATACATACCAACCTTCCATCAGTTACAAATTTTAGTCTCTGGTGCAATATGGACGGAACTGCACCGGCCTGGTGAATCCAAGGCCTTCTCAACAAACAGTTGTACGTAGGCATAATGTCCATTATGAGAAATTCCACTTCATAAGTTGCTGGACCAATAGTCATAGGAACATCAATCTTGCCCAACACTTCTCTTCAAGTCCCATCGAAAGCTCGAACCACACTTTGACAGGTTCTCATAAGCGTACTATCTAATAGAAGCTTCTTCAGAGTCACTAAGGGCATCACATTAACAGCCGAACAATTATCAACCAAAACCCGGGACAACACATGCCCTTTACACTTAACTGTGATCTGCAAAGCCTTTTGACTACCAATCATCCCAAAAGGGATCTCATCCTCAGAAAAAGATAAAAAATTATCAGCTTGTATATTGGAAACTAACCGGTCCAAATTTTCAATGGGCAACTCTTTCGGAACAAAAGTCTGGTTCAAAACCTTTAACAGAGCATTTCTATGGGCCTCTGAACTCAAAAGTAATGATAAAACAGAAATACGGGTAGGCAGCTTGTGTAACTGTTCAACAACATTGTACTCACTTTGCTTCAGAAACTTCAAAAATTCCATTGCTTCACTCTCAGATACATGTTCATTGATAACATGTTCATATTCTTTTATCTGTACATTAACCCTTTTCCCTTTATCAACAACAACCTTCTTCTCAGACTCTTTAGCTGGATTAAGAGAATAACACCTACCGCTTTTGGTAAAGTGTCCCACCTCATCTACTTTCTCATTCTCTTTTGTTAGATCTCCCATCTGGCAATCATATTTCCAAGGCACTTGTTTATTATCCCGATATGGGAATGGAGATGGACGTGTAATAACCACTTTTGAAGCTACCTTTTCAGCCAATCAATTCTTGGGAGTAATGATTAGGGGACAACTAGCATTGTATACC